>NC_056440.1:36886886-38137868 GCF_018296145.1 Oncorhynchus tshawytscha | reverse complement strand
AGAGAGAGAGAATATTGGTGTGCTTTGTTGTTGGTCAGTATGAATTTTTGTAAAGTGTTTTGTAGCCGGTCCTATTGACGTTTGTGTATGCCATAGGACTGTGTTTTTGATTAGTGAAATGGTTCACTTTAAGTTTGTATTATTCTGTTTCATTTGTTCCCAGGGGGGAAGGCACCTTGGGAGTGCTTAGGCAATGTACTATGTACTATGTACTATGTCTATGCTCACTAGGTAAGACCTGGGCGGACCATCCCTTGTATTTTAGTTAGTGTGCCAGTTGGTGCTAGTTAGGTACGTTGTGGGTAGAAGAGGGGGCTCTTTAACCTTGACTGTCTTTGCTTTGGTCACTCCACGGGGAGTTGTGTAGCAGGGTGTTGCGTTCCCTCCTCCAAGAGGCGTGCGTAACAGTAGGCTACACTGTCCCATGAATGTCCTGCAAAATCATCCTGTTGTCTTGCATTTGGGTATTTTAAATGTGGTCACCCTACATGAGGCCAATGGTGCCTTTAAAACAGTTACAGAGTTTAATGGCTGTGATTGGAGAAAACCAAGGACGGATCAAGTAAAAAAAAAAAGTAATTAACTTTTTTTCCTGACTAAAGTGTTATATTTGCGGCAAATCCAAACCAACATATTACTGAGTACTCCTCCATATTTTCAAGCATAGTGGTTGCTGCATCATGTTATGGGTATGCTTGTAATCGTTAAGAACTGGGGAGTTTTTCAGAATAAAAACTAAACGGAATGGAGCTAAGCACAGGCAAAGTTCAGTCTGCTTTCCTCTAGACACTGGGAGATGAATTCATCTTCCAGAAGGACAATAACCTAAAACACAAGGCCAAATCTACACTGGAGTTGCTTACCAAAACAACACGGAATGTTCCTGAGGGGCCTAGTTACAGTTTTGACCTAAATCGGCTTGAAAATCTATGGCAAGACTTGAAAATGGCTGTCTAACAACAACCATTATGTTAAAAATGTTTCCCCCCAAAGGGTATAGTAAATTTGACCCATCAACGACATCTTAAGGATATACAGTACACATGCAGGTAGGACTAGGGTTGCAAAGCTACCGATAATTTACCAAAGTTACTCGAATCTTCAGTCATTTTGGTGATTAACAGAAAATCTATGGCAATCTATCATACCTTTTGGAATTTGTACTTGAAAAACAAACAAAAATAGTATTGAAATATATAGTATTCATTTTTTGTTGTAATTCATGAAAAATGCAACGGCATATTTTCAATTACTTCTGCAACTCGTCCAATAATTGACTGTTCACAAATGCCAACAGTTTGATGCCAAAACATTTACAAAAATACATATTGACATAGTAAAATAAATAAGTGTGTAAAAAGGATATTTTATGCTGAAACACTCATTTTAAACACCATATTATTAACTAAGTTGATGGTTTATGTTTTACAGCTTTGTCATGCAATTTTTTTATCTGAATTATTTCATATATTTTACACGTGGTAAGGCCGCACAGAGGGCCAGAGATAATTAGACACCTGTGATAATCTGAAGTACCCAAAAAGGACACCAAATGTTTTGTGATGGATTACATGAAATCCTTGAAAGATGCCAAAATCCTGGTTGTTTACTGGTAAACTTTCAACGTTTCAAGTAATATACCCTTCCTGCAACCCTAGGTAGGACAATAAACAGACAGACGAGATGTTCCATTGTGGTTAGTGTCAAAGTTATCAGGTTTGAAATTGGAGTACATTACAGGGGTTATTATTAGCGGACTGAGTGGCTCCTGACTGGGATGTTGCAGAAGTAGAGAGGGTCAGGAGACAGTGGAGGAAGCACTTTGAGATTCATGGGTGTCTGAGGAAGCTCAAAGACACATTTTAGTAGAGTCTGTTCATAAACGTCAAGAGCAAGGAAGTTATTGTGTACAGATATACAGACACACACTCAGCTGGACTGAAGATAGCAAACACCTAATTTCACTCACCCTTACAGCTGTACATGAACAATAGAAATAAGTAATCTATAATATCAGAAGGGAATAATCTGCATGATGGAAAACAATTTAATGTCGCCTGTTATGGTAAAACACCTCCATGATGTTCACCTTGGCTGAATCTCCTCAAACCCCATTTTAGTTAGCTGATTGGATTATAGCAGTCATTTTAGTGGAATATTACAGTGTGTTATATCGCCACAAGATATCTGCAACACTGAGCTAGCTTTCCAACAATCTCCCATCATCTTCTTTCCAGTCCTGCATCCGACACCCTGTGTCCTGTCTCCCGTCTACTGCTCCCGATTCAGAATGCACAGTCATGACTGAGTCACAGGAGAGGTCTCCTCTCTCATCTCAAATACACTACTGTAGGTGTGTGTGGGGGGGTCACGGTGCATTTATTACAAAACTACAACTAACCGGTCCAGATCATCATAAAGGGAAAAATGTCAATTCAACAAACACCAAACGCAACAATGCTGGAACGTTAGTAGGACGATATTACTTGACACAGATATAGTGTTCTGCACGTCGTCGCCATTAAGAGTTGGAAACATGGTTAGACAGTGAAGCGACAGAAGCGAAGTCCTGTATGGCAATACTTTGAGAAGTTAAATGAGGTGGTGAAATGCAAACTTTGCTAAGTGGAATTGAGCTAGTGGCAGTAGAGGTGCAATGCTGTACCACCTGAAAGGGAGGCACCGTGAGACCCAAACCGTTGCTGGCAGCAGCACAGGCCCCCAACAGACATTAGACAGGCTCTTCACACTGTCACGAACCGGCTCGAAGTTCGTAATAAAAAGGGAGACGGAGGGGAGATAAGGAATAACAAAATATATTTATTAACTGAAGTAAACTAAATACAATTAACAATGGTGTGTGTAGTCAGTAGTGTAAGTGAGTGTTTGCGTGCATACATGTGATATAACGAGGGGTGTTGAAAGGTGCCAAAGCATACACAACGGCCACAAAAATGCCACAACCAAAATCTATCAGTGTGTCTGCAGGTAGAGTCTCCTCAATGAATGGGGAAGAGGTGTATTTATCCCAGGACACACCCGGGCCCAGGTGTCGCTGATGACCCTCCCAGCCCCTCCCACCGACATCCTATTAAGGAAAACAAGAAAACAAAGATAAAGAACTCGTCAGACAGAGTGGGAGGGTCGTCACAACACGAAAGAAGTGCGATAAGGCACAGTGTGAGAAAATCAAAGCGCTGATGACAGAAATGATTGCAGTTGATATGCAGCCATTGCCAGTGGTAGAGGATGCCTGCTTCAATGCCCTGATTGGATATCTAGAACCAGACTACAAGATGCCATGTCGATAGACCGTGACGCCCCGGGATGGAGAAATAGTACGATGATTGCTCTGCAAGTGTAAAGCGCAAAGCTCTCACACACCAAACACGGCGTTAACAACAGATTGTTGGACGTCTAAGAACACACTGTCATACATCACTGCAACAAGCCATTATGTTAATGAGAGATGGGACATGGTGCCATGTACTGACCACTGAGAACATGGAGGTGAGGCACACAGCAGAGAAACTAAAAAATGGAATTAACTACCATCGTTGGTGAGTGGGTGGGGGACAGCAGTCAGGTGAGTGCCATCTGATAGCCATGACTGTGGTAGATGGAACTGCATTGTCATACGCAGGACCATATAAGCATTGTGAATTCACATGTCATTTTTGGATTTTGTTCTTCTCAATTGTTTATGTAATAAAAAAAAATGTAAACGTTAAGAATTTGTTTACATTTGTCACGTCCCGTGTGTGTGTGTGTGCGTGTGTGTGTGTGTGTGTGTGTGGTGAGTGTGTGTGTGAGCATTTGCACACAGGTAACAGGAGGTCTCCTCACTCCTCTCCACCGACAGACTATCCAACACAAGTCACATGGCTGCAAATTCAAACTCTGTTTTGCTGCAATAGGGCCTAAGCAGAGTAACCACGGCTCTCATATATACGCTAATCAGGAAAGCTCATTTCTCATCAAAGGCATAAAGGTTGATAGTAACTTTTCCAGCGGCAGCAATGGAAAGTCATGAGAATCCGCTCTGTTATCCCATTGGCCGACAGCTGTTTTCCAAGGCCATCTACAGGTCACATTCAAACTAAACCTACGGATTGAATATGGTCCCAGGAGCCGCCACCATGTATGTTTACTATTAGTATAGCCCACGCAATACCAATGCACCGTATATACAGAAGTGACGGCTAGGCAGTCATTAACATTGGGACTGTTATTCTCCCTGTGTTTTTTTCTGGTAGAGAGAAAAGGGGGGTGAGAGAGAGGAGTGAAGGGAGAGGATGGTGTAAACAGGAGTGGAGGAGTGGAGAATCACGCCCTGCTTAGATTACAGCCGCTATGCCTCAGGCCCTCTCCTCCTACGCGCTGACTCTCCCTGACTTCTCGCCCCTCTCTCTCCATCCCTCTCTCTCTCTATCCCTCTCTTTTCACCCCTCTCTCTCCATCCCTCTCTCCTCATCCCGCTCGCTACTGCCGGCCGCAGCAATCCAAAACTTTTCAACAGGACGCTACAGCTAGATAGAGTGTCAGTTATGTAAATAAGGGTGTTATTATTTTCAGCACTCCCGTGTTTTGCCACTATATGCCCAGATTACACAGTCAGCACTGATGATTGTGTTTGGTTTAGAAACTGTAAAATGGGACACTGCTACACCAGCGCTAACACACACTCTATGCAGTACTAGTTGCAACATTCAAGAGCAGGTGTTAACATACAGTTGGTATTCCATTTTTGCTACAGTCCGTGGTGAAGCATTGGCTATGATGGAGACAGAGTGGTGAGACTGCAGCCCTGACCTCCCTCCCCCACACCCCAACACCCCCACACCAGCACATCTCCAGCATGTAGACCTCTCTACACAGGAAGCCTGAAAGTCATCATCAGCTCTTACTGCTGCTGTTACTGCTCCTGTTACTGCTCCTGTTATTGTTCCAATTACTGTTCCCAGTTCCTGTTCCTGTTCCTGTAACTGTTCCTGTTACTGCTCCAGTTACTGCTCCTGTTACTGCTCCTATTACTGTCCCTGTTACTGCTCCTGCTACTGTTCCTGTTACTGTTCCTGTTACTGCTCCTGTTATTCCTCCTGTTACTGTTCCCGTTACTCCTCCTGTTACTGTTCCTGCTCATGTTACTGCTCCAGTTACTCCTCCTGTTCCTGTAACTGTTCCTGTAACTGCTCCAGTTATTCCTCCTGTTACTGTTCCTGTTACTGCTCCAGTTACTCCCCCTGTTACTATTCCTGTTACTGTTCCTGTTACTGCTCCTGTTACTGTTACTGTTCCTGATACTGTTCCAGTTACTCCCCCTGTTACTGTTCCTGTTACTGTTCCTGTTACTGTTCCTGTTACTGTTCCTGTTACGGCTCCAGTTACTACTCCTGTTACTGTTCCAGTTACTGTTCCTGTTGCTCCTCCTGTTACTGTTCCTGTTACTGCTCCAGTTACTCCTTCTGTTACTGTTCCTGTTACTGCTCCAGTTACTCCTCCTGTTACTGTTCCTGTTACTACTCCTGTTGCTGCTCCTGTTACTGTTCCTGTTACTGCTCCAGTTACTACTCCTGTTTCTGTTCCAGTTACTGTTCCAGCCATGAGTGGACCATGCTTTCACCAGGCGCGTTCACAGGGGAAGGACTTGCGTTCCACCGCTCATCTGAAGTAATTCTAATTCCCCGGTTGGAACGTTATTCAAGATATATGTAAACAACATTCTAAAGATTGATTCAGTACATCGTTTAACATGTTTCTACTGACTGTTACGGAACTTTTGGACATTTCGTCACGTTATAGTGGACGCGCTTTGTGACTTTGGAATTGTTTACCAAACGCGCTAACCAAAGTAGCTAATTGGACATAAATAACAGACATTTTCGAACAAATCAAGCATTTATTGTGGACCTGGGATTTCTAGGACTGCATTCTGATGAAGTTCATCAAAGGTAAGGAAACATTTATCATGTATTTTCTGGTTTCTGTTGACTCCAACATGGAGGCTAATTTGGCTACTGTTCTGAGCGCCATCTCAGATTATTGCATGGGTTGCTTTCTCCGTAAACTTTAAAAAAAATCTGCATTAAGGAGAGGTATATCTATAATTCCTTGTGTATAACTTGTATTATCGCCTACATTTATGATGAGTATTTCTGTTGAAACGATGTGGCTATGCAAAATCAATGTTTTTGGAACTAGTGAATCTAACGCGCCAATGTAAACTCAGATTTTTCATATAAAAATGAACTTTATCAAACAAAACATGCATGTATTGTGTAACATGAAGTCCTATGAGTGTCATCTGATGAAGATAATTCAAGGTTAGTGATTAATTTGATCTTTTATTATGCTTTTTGTGAATGCTATATTTTGCTGAAAAATGGCTGTGCTTATTGTGGTTTGGTGGAGACCTAACATAATCGTTTGTAGTGCTTTCGCAGAAAAGCCTATTTGAAATCGGACCCTTTGGTGGGATTAACAACGAGAATAGCTTTAAAATTATATAAGACACGTATGTTTTAGGAATTGTAACTATGAGTTTTCTGTGGTTTGAATTTGGCGCCCTCTATTTTCACTGGTAGTTGTCATATCGATCCCGATATTGGGATTGCAGCCATAACAAGTTAAACAACATGTCGTAAAATTGCTGTTTTTTCTTGGCCCAAGCAAGTCTCTTCTTCTTATTGGTGCCCTTTAGTAGTTGTTTCTTTGCAATTTCTTTTCAATTTGACCATAAAGCGCTGATTCACGCAGTCTCCTCTGAACAGTTGATGTCAAGATGTGTCTGTTACATGAACTCTTTGAACCATTTACTTGGGCTGAAATTTCTGAGGCTGGTAACGCTAATGAATTTATTCTCTACAGCAGAGGTAACTCTGGGTCTTCCTTTACTGTGGCGTCCTCGTGAGAGCCAGTTTCATCATAGTGCTTGATGGTTTCTGCGACTGCACTTGAAGAAACTTTAAAAGTTCTTGACATTTTTGACTGACCTTCATGACTTAAAGGAATGATGGACTGTTGTTTCTCTTTGCTAATTTGAGCTGGTCTTGCAATAATATGGATTTGGTCTTTTACCAAATAGGGCTATCTTCTGTATTCCACTCCTACCTTGTCACAACACAACTGACTGGCTCAAATGCATTAAGAAAGAAAGAAACTCCACAAATGAACTTTTAACAAGGCACACCTGTTAATTGATATGCATTCCAGGTGACTACTGTACCTCATAAAGTTGGTTGAGAGAATGCCAAGAGTGTGCAAAGCTGTCATCAAGGCAAAGCGTGGATACTTTGAAGAATATAACATTTCAAATATATTTTGATTTGCTTAACACTTTTTTGGTTACTACATGATTCCATATGTGTTATTTCATAGTTTGGATGTCTTCACTATTATTCTACAATGTAGAAAAACCCTGGAATGACTAGGTGTGTCCAAACTGATACTGATACTATACGGCCAACAGCAGCACCCGCTAACTTTCCTGATGTAGCTATAGCTGGCTAACAATATCAGTTTACAGAGTCATGTTTAAAACTTTTTTTTTTTAAATGAATCATACTTCTGTGAACATTAGCATGTACTGTATTTTATAGCGAGCTAGAGAAGGAGAGAGGGAAGTGGCACAGTCAGTTCGGCCACCAGGCAGACAGAATCGGAACCATGCACTAGGCCTATCAATCGATTTCAGTAAAGCAGGGGCAATCTATCATCAATGACCTATTCTGAACCTATGCTATTCTACACACAACAGACCAAAGACTGAACATACACTCCTATCATTAGCAAAGAGAAAGAGCACGCGAGCCAGCATGAGGGAGAGCGTCATCAGAACAGAGCGCATCACAGGAGGCTGCTTGAGGGGAGGATGGCTCATAATAATGTTTGTAATGGTCTTTTATCAGTCTCATAGCACCACACCTGACATTCACTCAATATGGTTAGTAGATATAGTCCACACTCATCATCATCATCCCCACAATGCTACTCCCCAGCTAGGCAAGAGGACCACTCTGGACCAGTTCTTTGATTCAGCCTAGGCAGAAGCAAAGGGTTTTGTGTGTGTTCGTGTGCGTGTGTGTTTCTGCCAATGACTAGGGCAAAGCAGTTGGCTAGGTAGTGCTCTGTTTCAGCTGTCGTGGGCAGCCTAGCTGTTTGGAAAAGAAGGTGCTTTCTGTACCCTTGAGTGTCCAAGCATACAGAAATGTTTGGATCCTATTTTAATGTACATTTTATTAGTAGATTCAGATAAAGATTTTAAAGTGTGTGTGTGTGTGTGTGTATGTCCATCTAAATAGATGTCACACGGTTATCCAAACCATTGAGTTTCTATTCAATTAATCACTATGGTCCCTGTCATGATGATGCAGTGGCAGCACTCAACAGCAATTAACCAGTCATTATGAGAAGCAGGTCTCAGTTCAGAATAGAGGAGTAACAGCATAGCCAATCTCCCTATGCCACTGACACCTATGCCACTCTCTCTCTCACAAACACACAAACACACACAAACACTATGTCATATGGATGAAACCATGGCAACCATTCTGTCATTGGACAATGGAAGTGAGAAATGATTGCCGTTCAGCAGATGGATTCCAAATCGCTATCGTTGACTCTTCTTCCCTTTTATTGTACAGAGAGAACATTACAGAAATGAGCTGTGAAGCAGTCATATACATACTCAATTTACAGTATGTGGTTACACTCCACTGTCTCTTGTGAGATTAATTTGTCTCTTCATTAGCCCTTATGTTTACCCGGTATGTTGACTACTACTGTTATTCTAATTTACAGCAACAACCTGGGATGAGATTAAGGTTCAATTTCTATTGTGGATGTATTTTGTGTTTTGACATTTACTGTGATCAGAAACATAATTGCCCACCTGTCACACCCGATCTGTTTCACCCCCCTCCAGGTGTCACCCATCTTCCCAGTATCCCCTGTGCATTATACCTGTGTTCTCTGTTTGTCTGTTGCCAGTTTCGTCTTGTCTTGTCAGGTCTTACCAGCATTCTTTCCCGCCATCCTGTTTCTCTAGTTCTATTTTCTAGTTTTCCCTGTTTCTGACCATTCTGCCTGCCCAGGCCCCGAGCCTGCCTGCTGTCCTGTACCTGCCTGACTCTGACCTGAGTACGAACCTCTGCCTGCCCAGACCCCGAGCCTGCCTGCTGTCCTGTACCTGCCTGACTCTGACCTGAGTACGAACCTCTGCCTGCCCAGACCCCGAGCCTGCCTGCTGTCCTGTACCTGCCTGACTATGACCTGAGTACGAACCTCTGCCTGCCCAGACCCCGAGCCTGCCTGCCGTCCTGTACCTGCCTGACTCTGACCTGATCACGAACCTCTGCCTGCCCTCGACCTGCCCTTTGCCTGCCCCGTGTTTATAATAAATCTTCTGAGAACTGTACTATCCGCCTCCCGTGTCTGCATCTGGGTCACATCCTAAGTCGTGACACCACCAGCGACCCTGTGACAGAGAATCCATCTCCTAAACCACTGTCTCATTCCACATTATATCCTGAGTAAATTGTACACCGTGAGTGTGTTTGTGTCTCTATAAAGGCCATGTAGCTCAAATATAGCCCCTAATGGGACTCTTGTCACCATTTCACTAAATAGGAGTCACTGCTTTTGAATACTAGAACTGATACAGTGGAAGGCTTATTTACCACTCAGCTCAACTGAAAAGAGACAAAAGCTCACAGGACCTAACATAAGAAGAGCGAGCAGAGCTTGCTGCTGTATGATTAACCTATGCCAGAAACAAACATCCTCTATGTAGGTAAAGCCTTGAATACTGTATTACCCAGATCTATAATAAAACAAATACTACTATGATAATTTGGACAATAGACAATACATTTCTGAACAATATACAGTTAAACTAACTTAAATGTGAATCCCCTTCACAACCTCTGTGAATACTAAAATGTGTATATTTATAATCTCTTCCATCTTCCACTTCTAGGAGCTTTATATCACTACAGCACAGATAGAGCAAGTAAAAGAGAGAGAGAGAGAGAGAGAGAGAGAGAGAATGTGTGTGTAGTTTTATTGAGCGTGTAGTGGAGCCTAGGGGGCTGTAAACCATCAGATTAACTGCCCTGCACGGCTGCACTGCTCTCTTCTGGAGCTGTAAAACAATGAGAGGCTGATTGAGAGTAAATGGACTTCAGTCCTTAGTCTTACTGACAATTAGAGTCACTCACAGGGCCTGAAATTTGTCTTTCTGTCACTTTACAGTAGAGTTCATCGCTGGCTGTGTCCTCCAACCACGTTCTCTGGAAATACTGGGAAGTTACCGGAGTTTTGCAACCCTACTTATAGGGTACCTGCATTTAACCTTATATTTGACAACTGTATCACCCCTGTAGTCAATCCTTAATAATCTTTCTTTCTTTTCTTGGAACCTGTCATATTTGGAATCTATTGAGTAAAGTTAAATTCATAGCATTGAAATTCTAAATGGAATCGCAGCACTGTAACAATGTGGCATAAAAATGGTTTTGGAAAAAAAAATCTATTGACTTTTCATCATGGCAAGACAGTATATCCACGCCTTCTTAGAAAGAGAAATCCATCTCTGCCAAGGAGCGGGAAGTATTATTATTATTATTACTATTATTATTATATTTCTCACACACCAAGACACGACTCCATGCTGCACAACTATAAGACAGTCTCTCTCTCTCCTCTCTTTCACTCTCTTTCCATATACGTCACATTCCTCTCAACCTGACAAACAACATTTGTATTTCATGTTTTGCAAAAGGTGGTCTAAGATATGCATGTCAGGTACTAAGGCAAGAAAATGATCAGAAGTTATTTTAGATTTCTGTGTATTGTTGTGAATTGTTAGATATTAAAGTGACTATATATAGATAATAAACAGCGAGTAGCAGCAGCGTAAAAACAAGTGGGGTGACAATGTAAATAGTCCGGGTGGCCATCAGATTAGTTATTCAGAAGTTTTATGGCTTAGGGGTGGGTAGAAGCTGTTAAGGAGCCTTTTGGGCCTAGACTTGGCACTCTGGTACCGCTTGCCATGTGGAAGCAGAGAGAACAGTCTATGACTTTGGTGACTGGAGTCTTTGACAATTTTTGGATTTTCCTCTGACACCGCCTGTATATAGGTCCTGGATGGCAGGAAGCTTGGCCCCAGTAATGTACTGAGCCGTACGCACTGCACTCTGTAGCATCTTACGGACAGATGCCGAGCTGTTGCCATACCAGGCAGTGATGTAACCGGTCAGGATGCTCTTGATGGTGCAGCTGTAGAACATTTTGAGGATCTGGGTACCCATGCCAAATCTTTTCAGTCTCCTGTCAAGGTGTTGTCGTGCCCTTTTCACAACCGTCTTGGTGTGTTTGGACCATGATAGTTTGTTGGTGATGTGGACACCAAAGAACTTGAAACTCTAGACTCACTCCATTACAGCCCCATCGATGTTAATGGAGGCCTGTTCAGCCCGTCTTTTGCTAATATAGATCTTAAGGCTAGTAGGATAGGGATAGGTATTGTAGTGAATGTAGGTTGGGTCGGGTTTTTTTTGTATTTATTTACTTTATACCAATGTAAAGATCTAAAATTGTGATGATCAAGGAGAGTAGGTGGCGGCAATCCACATTTTCGGATGTAGACTGCCAATAAACCTAAGAAGAAGAAAAACAATCAGTGTGTGCGAGGAGCTCGCGGGTGAGAACCACCATGGTGGAGAGAGGCTGTAAGACAGAATTAGTTGCTTTATGCGCACTGTACGTGACGCCATGACACGTCACGATGTAACGTACAGCATCGGAGGGGTCAGTTTTTTTCTCTCAACCTTTCACCAATACCATAGAGCCATTACCATGTCAATCAACGCTTGAATAGAAATGTAGTTCACACCCCAGATTTTGATGTCAACACAGTCGCTACAGTCCCATTAGCTTTCATTACAGCCTTGTTCGAATGTCGCGGTTGCTCACATTTGTGCGGAATGGGGTTAGTCACCGTTAGCTGGCTATGAACAAGCACTACTGGCTAATGTTAGCTTGCTAGCCCGCTGGCACTGGCTAGCCTAGCTAGCTAGCTAGATACCTTCACAACAAGGAAGACATCATGGAACACCTTTAGGTAAGTGGCTTTTTGTCTTGTAATTTCACATTTGGAAGGTGCATTCAAACAATTAGCTGGATAACTAGCATGGTTACTTATTTTCTACCACAGCTAGCTAGCAAGCTATGATGCACTAAAGTTACTCTAGAAGAGTACGTGGCTATTCAAAAACAAGGGAATTATCTGAAAGCATGTCATCAGACTATACAGTGTAACGTCACATGTACAATAAAACATTTTGTTTCGCTTTTTGGCCCAGCTTTGTGTGTGTGTGTGTGTGTGTGTGTGTGTGTGTGTGTGTGTGTGTGTGTGTGCATGCCTCTCTCACTGACTGTCTGTGTAAGCATGTCTGTGTGTCCATTTGTCTATTTAGGAGTACCAGATGTGGCTGCAGGAGAGTTGTGGTGGACAACACTGAAGGGCATCTTCACTGAGCAATGAGCACATGTAAGACATGTACAAGCAAGTATCCCTTATTAGGTACTACTACATGGATAGATAGGAGGAAGAGTTTGCAAGAATAGAGGTAATACTGTGTACTATATGTTTGCAAGTCATTAGAAGTCATTAATTGGCACTGATTGTTCAACCCAATGACACATTGTGTCACACACTGTGAACAGACCGATCCGACAGAACATCCTTTCTCCTCATTGGTAGTACTCAAATGAGTTGGACTTGGTGCAGAGATGCTGTCTGGTTCATTGTAGCTCAGTTGGTGAAATGGGAAAGAAGAAATAGTTACAGGAAAATAACTTCTAAATATGAGGTTTACCGGTATTCACCGAGTTTCTCATCTCTCGTTTCATGATGGGCATGAATATATGTGATGGCCCTGACTGGCCCTGAATCTATTCTACCACGCACAGAAATCTGCTCCTTTTATTCTTTGTCCCCAACGCACTAGACAACCAGTTTTGATAGCCTTTAGCCGTACCCTCATCCTACTCCTCCTCTGTTCCTCGGGTGATGTAGAGGTTAAAACTTCTTATGGCTGGGGGGCAGTTGTAACGATTTTCTTCTTCCTCTGACGAGGAGTATGAAATATCGGACTAATGCGTAGCGTGGTAAGTGCCCATAATGTATTTATTAAACTGAACACAGAAATACAAAAAAACAAGAGAAATAAATGAAAACCGAAACAGTTCTGTATGGAAAGCACAGACTCAGAAAACAAGTACTCCCAAATCATAGTGGGAAAACAGGCTGCCTAAGTATGGTTCTCAATCAGAGACAATGATAAACAGCTGCCTCTGATAGGGAACCATACCAGGCCAAACACAGATATACAACGACATAGGACAAAACATAGAATGCCCACCCCAACTCACGCTCTGACCAAAATAAAATAGAGACATAAAAAAGGAACTAAGGTCAGGACGTGACAGCAGTATTGAGTAGCTTGGATGAATAAGGTGCCCAGAGTAAACTGCCTGCTCCTCAGTCCCAGTTGCTAATATATGCATATCATTAGTGTATTTGGATAGAAAACACTCTGAAGTTTCTAAAACTGTTTGAATGATGTCTGTGAGTAAAACAGAACTCATATAGCAGGCAAAAACCTGAGAAAAAATCCAACCAGGAAGTGGGAAATCTGAGGTTGGTCGATTTTCAACTCAGCCCCTATCGAAGATACAGTGGGATATTGGTCATGTTGAACTTCCTAAGGCTTCCACTACATGTCTACCGTCTTTAGAAACTTGTTTGAGGCTTCTACTGTCACGTGGGGCCGAATGCGAGGGGAATGAGTCAGAGGTCTGGCAGCAGTCACGCGCTGGTCACGCGCATTTCACATGAGAGGTATCTCCAGTTCCTTTGCTATTCTGAAGACAAAGGAATTCTCCGGTTGGAATATTATTGAAGATTTATGTTAAAAACATCCTAACAAATTGATTCCATACATCGTTTGACAAGTTTCTACGGGCTGTAACGGAACTTTTTGACATTTCGTCTGCAACTAGTGAACGCGCTTCGAGTTTTGATTTGTTTAACCCAGGCCCTGTGTGTCACCAGGCGCTCTCATTTGTTGACTTCTGTAACTGTAAAAGCCCTGGTTTCATGCATGTTAACATCCGAAGCCTCCTCCCTAAGTGTGTTTTACTCACTGCTTTAGCACACTCCGCCAACCCTGATGTCCTTGCCGTGTCTGAATCCTGGCTTAGGAAGGCCACCAAAAAGTCTGAGATTTCAAACCCCAAATACAACATTTTCCATCAAGATAGAACTGTCAAAGGGGGAGGAGTTGCAATCTACTGCAGAGATAGCCTGCAAAGTTCTGTCATATTTTCCAGGTCTACGCCCAAACAGTTTGAGCTTCTAATTTTAAAAATTAATCTCTCCAGAAATAAGTCTCTCACTGTTGCCACCTGTTATAGACCACCCTTAGCTCCCAGCTGTGCCCTGAACACCATATGTGAATTGATTGTCCCCCATCTATCTTCAGAGTTCGTTCTGTTAGGTGACCTAAACTGGGATATGCTTAACACCCCGGCTGTCCTACAATCTAAGCTAGATGCCCTGAATCTCACAAAAATCATCAAGGACTCCAACAGGTACAACCCTAAACATGGACACCCTCATAGATATTATCCTGACCAACTTGCCCTCCAAATACAGCTCTGCTGTTTTCAATCAAGTTCTCAGCGATCACTGCCTCATTGCCTGCATCCGCTATGGGTCCCCGGTCAAACGACCAGCCCTCATCACTGTCAAACGTTCCCAAAAACATTTCTGCGAGCAGGCCTTTCTAATCGACCTGGTCCGGGTATCCTGGAAGGATATTGACCTCATCCCATCAGTTGAGGATTCCTTGTTGTTCTTTAAAAGTAATGTCCTCACCATCTTAAATAAGCATGCCCCTTTCAAAAAATGTAGAACTAAGAACAGATATAGCCCTTGCTTCACTCCAGACCAATGGCGTACTGCACTAGCATCGAATAGTCCACACGATATACAACTTTTCAGGGAAGTCAGGAACCAAAATACACAGTCCGCAAAACCTAGTTTTTTCAAATAGAAATATACATCCTGTACCATGGAGAATAAGAGCACCTCCTCCCAGCTGGCCACAGCACTGAGGCTAGGAAACACTATCACCACCAATAAATAGAGAATTTCAATAAGCATTTCTCTACGGCTGGTCATGCTTTACTCCTGGCTACCCCAACCCCGGCCAACAATTCCGCACCCCCCCCTCCCCAGCTTCTCCTTCACCCAAATCCACATGTCACCCCCTGATCTTATAGAGACGTTTTATTTCTCTATTTGGTGAGGTCAGGGTATGATGTGGGGTGGGCATTCTATGTTTTGTATTTCTTTGGTTTTGGCCGAGTGTGGTTCCCAATCAGGGACAGCTGTCTATCGTTGTCTCTGATTGGGAATCATACTTAGGTAGCCTGTTTTCCCACCTATGTTGTGGGATCTTGTTTTTTATTAGCTCTGTGAAGCCGGCAGAACGTGACGTTCGTTATTCTTTTTTTTCTTTTTTTTGGCGTTCTGAGTATTAACACTTATCACGCTGCACCGTGGTCTACTTCTTCAGACGAACATTACAGAAGATCCCACCACAAAAAGACAAAGCAGCGTTTTCTGGCGGAATGGACATGGGAGGAGATACTGGAAAGCAAGGGACCCTGGGCACAGGCTGGAGAATATCACCGTCCTAAGGAGGAGCTAGAAGCAGCAAAGGCGGAACGGCGAAGATACATGGAGTTGGCATGAGGAAGCATGCACGAGCATGCACACAGGGAGATTGGCGGAGTCAGTTTATAGACCTGAGCCAACTACCCGTGCTTATCGTAGGGAGAGAGCGACTAGTCAGGCACCATGTTATGCGGCTCTGCGCCGTGTGACACCGGTGCGCATGCACAGCCCGGTGCGCTCTGTGCCAGCTCCTCATGTTTGTCGAGCTACAGTGGTCATGCAGCCAGGACAGATGGTGCCGGCTCAGCACATCTGGCCTCCAGTGCGTCTCTTCGGTCCAGGATATCCTGCGCCGGCTCTGCGCACTGTGTCTCCGGTGCGTCTCCACAGCCCAGTACGTCAGGTGCCAGCGGCCCGCAGTTGCCGGGCTAGGGTGAGCATCCAGCCAGGAAGGGTGGTGCCAGCTCTACACTCCAGACCTCCAGTGCGCCTCCTCGGCCCAGTATATCCTGCGCCGGCTCTACGCACAGTGTCTCCGGTGTGCTTTCACAGCCCAGTGCATCCTGTGCCAACGCACCGCAGTTGCCGGGCTAGGGTGAGCATCCAGCCAGGAAGGGTGGTGCCAGCTCTACGCTCCAGACCTCCAGTGCGTCTCCACGGCCCAGTATATCCTGTGCCAGCTCCACAAACCCAGCCTCCAGTGATGATGCAAGGCACGAAGCCTCCAGTGATGATCCATGGCCCGAAGCCTGCAATAAGGATCCATGGCCCGGAGCCTGCAGTAAGGATCCATGGCACGGAGCCTCCAGTGATGATCCATGGCCCGGAGCCTGCAGTAAGGATCCATGGCCCGGAGCCTGCAGTAAGGATCCATGGCACGAAGCCTCCAGTGATGATCCATGGCACGAAGCCTCCAGTGATGATCCATATCACGAAGCCTCCAGTGATGATCCATGGCACGAAGCTTCCAGTAATGATTCATGGCACAAAGCCTCCAGTGATGATCCATGGCATGAAGCCTCCAGTGATGATCCATGGCCCGGAGCCTGCAATAAGGATCCATGGCCTGGAGACTGCAGTAAGGATCCATGGCACGGAGCCTCCAGCAACGGTCCCCAGTCCAGAGCCTCCGGCGAAGGTCCCCAGTCCGGAGCCACCGGCGAGGGTCCCCAGTCCGGAGCCTCCGGCGAGGGTCCCCAGTCCAGGGAATGCTGCGAGGGTCCCCAGTCCGGGGACTGCGGCGAGGGTCCTCAGTCCGGGGCCTGCGGCAAGGGTCCCCAGTCCGGGGCTAGCGGCGAGGGTCCCCAGTCCGGGGCCTGCGGCGAGGGTCCTCAGTCCAGGGCCTGCGGCGAGGGTCCCCAGTCTGGGGCCGGCGACGAGGGTCCCCGCACTAGAGTCGCCACTAAGGTGGGGGGAGCCAGAGGCGGAGCGGGGGCTACTTCCGGAACCGGAGCCGCCACCAAGGGTAGATGCCCACACCGGACTCTCCCCTATAGGTTCAGGTTTGCGGCCTGGAGTCCGCACCTTTGGGGGTGGTACTGTCACGCCCTGAACTTAGAGAGCCGTTTTATTTCTCTATTTTTATTTCTCTACTGTACTTTTCTTTATCCTATGTGTAACTCTGTTGTATTATTGTCGCACTGCTTTGCTTTATCTTGGCCAGGTCGCAGTTGTAAATGACCACTTGTTCTCAACTGGCATACCTGGTTAAATAAAGGTGAAATAAAACATTTATCAAATGTAGCCTACATCATGGAGGAGTTTTTATGCGCCTCCAAAGCATGACTAAAACATAGTAGGCCTGCCAACAATACATAGATAAAAAGGGAATGTCAGCTCATTGTTTTGCTCCTGCTTTGGTGATTTGTTTCCAAGCGGTCTCACAAGCCAAACCCTTGACTAGTCTTGACTAGTTTACTTGATTGCATTTGGCAGGACAACAATAAAACAGCCTTCATTGAAGGGAGGCTATGCTTGGTTTTTAATCAAATATAATGGGGAAAAAAACAATTGTTTTTTAATGATTTGTTTTTAAATATGAAGTTAGGGGCACCAAAAGCACATTACTCTTGTTTCATGCTCATATATGGCCAGTGTGCATCACAGCTGGATAGGCTGCGTTTCTGCTCTGTCATTCCATAACCAACCGCATTACCGCTAAAACCAGCTTTTGGTTGGTCTTAAATATGCCTACCAACGCTGCCTAAAATGTGCACTCTGAATGTTTTTAAGGACACACCTCAAATATTTCCACTCCTCCTAACTGAGCAGAAGCAAGCTAATATAAGACAGGTAAATGATCCCATCCTTGCACAACAGTCTGAAAATAGTAGAGCGCTGGCTTTAACAGGTCGACATTGCAAACGAACAGGCGTTTGACAACATATTTGAGTCATTTACATTACTATGAAGCGGCAGCCTCGGAGATGGACAGCGCATGGGTACTGAAAGTCGGCTAATTCTAGAAGTCCTAATTCATTTAAACAGTCTTCATTTTAATTTGGCTTTATGCTACCAACAACAAGAGGGCATTGTGTTGCCACTAATTTCTTTCTAAAACCAAAGCCTTTGAATAGAAGAAACACAAGTTTGGTTTGAGCCATGCACAAGTTTGGTTTTGCCCATGCACAAATCACAGTTAACACAAATCTACTTTGTCACGACAACATCACGGACCAAAATGTAATACATTTGAAAATGATAATTTCCGGATTAAAAAAGTTACAAGTGCATATCGGCCTACCTGATGATATGCAGCTGCTGTTTTATAAACAAATGTATTTTTCTCGAATTCATTGATGGCCAGATACTACACTGGTTCTGTTGACCTACAATTTTACAGCTGATAGACAACTTTAGCTCTGTTCCAAACCTAGACTATCCTCTCTTAAAACAATAGCCTGTATAGAAATCAAAACCTCTCTGGTGTTGCAGCATGCGCTCATTCGTTGTCCTGCTCTGTTGTGGTATTACAAGATTCTGCTTGTCTCCAGTCATTAAAAAAATGTCGAATTTTCTCGGTCTGCAAATAAGATGATAGATTCATTCAGTGCTTTTAATATCATGGGGATCTTTTCACCCCTGCAATTGTCCGTGGTGGAATGTGAATCCACAACCTTCTGGCTACTTTGCCATGCAGGCTAATGCTTACAAAACAAAGAACCGTTTCTAAAACTACATATCTAAAGGCTCAGGTCTGTCCTAGGAGTGAGGGTAAACAGTAGACATGTTCTCTGATATCTACTTTATGTTTTCATTTATATTTTGGGTTCAGGAAGGGTAAGGTAAACAATAGATTTTATTGAAAGGAGGGCCATTCATTTTCATTTCAGAGAGGTCCAATTTTCACCAGCCATCCCTCAATATAAATAACGTACAGTCCCTTAGCGATGTTTACAGTATTTGCATGCTACAGCCGCATGACGCATAGCTTTAGATGTTATTATTTTGGTAGATGGCACAATTGTGCAGATTATAGGAGTCCCTATAATGCCTTCTAGTTCTTTCTGTGTGTCAGCGAGTGCACAGTACATTCCTCTCGGGATAGTTTTATGTAATCTCTTTACTATTATTGCGTATGTGTATGTCTTAGTATCTTATAACGGGTCCTCGTGATTGTGTTGTTCCTTCCTTTTAAGACCACGCAATCATATAAAACATCTTCAAACAGAAGAAGCTGGGTCCGCGTGTCTGTGATGACCAAGTTACAATAATAGGTCTCAACATCACATTCTAACTGGACAGCACTATAGTGGACAGAACCAAAACCAATCAGCACATAAGTACATAGAGGGTGAGGGCTCAGAAGGCATCCTCTCAGACGAGCTCCAGCTAGACGTTTTTTCATGGTCCTAGTTCTCGCTGGATTTAGCGATCAACTGTTTTTTTCCCGCCTGTTCTTAGAATCACTAAAGCAGTCATTTTGACTGCTCAGGATTTTTTGGGGGGGGTTTTACTCTGCCATTTCTTGAGTCGTGCCCTCCTCCATCCTTGACTTTCCCTAAATAAGTCTGTATAAGTCTGTCGGTGTTAGAATCGTAATATCACAAACAAAACTGGAGTGATGACCAGTTTTAGGAAGGCATGTTTTTTTTATGGTTTTCCACGTTACCCCTCCTTCTTCCAACAGTTGGGCCTGCTCCGCTCCTTATTCCAACTGTTGAAAGTGCATTTCCTAGCTGATAATCACCCAGATAATTGCCTCGAAACTAAACCTAAACTATACCGAAACTAATTTCATACATATAACAACAGATGAAATAAATGATGTAAAGTATGATGGCGAGAAAGTGGGAGAATGGGTTGATGAGCGAGGGGGAGCAAGCGGTGCCTAATTATGTAATCACCAATTGTGAATGAAGAACAGGGCAGGCCATTCTATTGTAATGATCCATTCTAATTCCAATCTTTAAAAAGTCCACCAAATCACAGCATGATCAGTCTACTCTCACAGTGGGAGCCTGCATATTTGTACATGCTGAATAGCTTCCAATTTCTGGGAAAATATCCACATCGGGCAGCAGGTGAGAAAGTGTCAGAGAATGTGGTGATGAGGCTTGTGGAACCTTACGTTGGCAAGGGAATTCATGTCAGCGTGGACAAGTTCTTCACTTTACTGTCATTGGAAAACAAGTTGCTTGCAAAGAAGACTGGCCGGCACCATGAACAAAGTGAGACGGGAGCTCCCTGCGCAGAATAAGACACTTGCACAGCCGTTGTACAACAGTGCTGAAGAATGACAAGAAGACCGGACACAAAGAGAAAACCAGACACTATTACGCACTACAACCAAGCAAAGGTATGTCAAAGTGTCACGCAAGTGAAAGTGACGGAAATTGTGTCAACTGTTAGGACAAGGAATAACAGCTAAATCAAATCAAATCAAATTTTATTTGTCACATACACATGGTTAGCAGATGTTAATGCGAGTGTAGCGAAATGCTTGTGCTTCTAGTTCCGACAATGCAGTAATAACCAACAAGTAATCTAACTAACAATTCCAAAACTACTGTCTTATACACAGTGTAAGGGGATAAAGAATATGTACATAAGGATATATGAATGAGTGATGGTACAGAGCAGCATAGGCAAGATACAGTAGATGGTATCGAGTACAGTATAAGTATATACATATGTACATATGAGATGAGTATGTAAACAAAGTGGCATAGTTAAAGTGGCTAGTGTTACATGTATTACATAAGGATACAGTCGATGATATAGAGTACAGTATATACGTATGCATATGAGATGAATAATGTAGGGTAAGTAACATTATATAAGGTAGCATTGTTAAAAGTGGCTAGTGATATATTTACATCATTTCCCATCAATTCCCATTATTAAAGTGGCTGGAGTTGAGTCAGTGTCAGTGTGTTGGCAGCAGCCACTCAATGTTAGTGGTGGCTGTTTAAGTCTGATGGCCTTGAGATAGAAGCTGTTTTTCAGTCTCTCAGTCCCAGCTTTGATGCACCTGTACTGACCTTGCCTTCTGGATGATAGCGGGGTGAACAGGCAGTGGCTCGGGTGGTTGATGTCCTTGATGATCTTTATGGCCTTCCTGTAACATCGGGTGGTGTAGGTGTCCTGGAGGGCAGGTAGTTTGCCCCCGGTGATGCGTTGTGCAGACCTCACTACCCTCTGGAGAGCCTTACGGTTGTGGGCGGAGCAGTTGCCGTACCAGGCGGTGATACAGCCCGCCAGGATGCTCTCGATTGTGCATCTGTAGAAGTTTGTGAGTGCTTTTGGTGACAAGCCGAATTTCTTCAGCCTCCTGAGGTTGAAGAGGCGCTGCTGCGCCTTCTTCACGATGCTGTCTGTGTGAGTGGACCAATTCAGTTTGTCTGTGATGTGTATGCCGAGGAACTTAAAACTTGCTACCCTCTCCACTACTGTTCCATCGATGTGGATAGGGGGGTGTTCCCTCTGCTGTTTCCTGAAGTCCACAATCATCTCCTTAGTTTTGTTGACGTTGAGTGTGAGGTTATTTTTTAAATGAAACCCAACTGATGCCAATTTTGACTGCTGTCATCTCGACACTTGAGTCAAGTGAGTCACTGAGTCAAGGGTCACTGAGTCAAGGGTGCAACTTTCACTGGGGACAGAATATTGGAGTCAACATGGGCCAGCATCCCTGTGGAACGCTTTCGAGTCCATGCTATGATGAATTGAGACAGTTCTGAGGGAAAAAAGGGTATGCAACTCAATATTAAGAAGGTGTTCCTAATGTTTGGAACACTCAGTGTATACAACCAAATTATTATTTTTGGGATAGCATATATAAAATGTATTTATTACACTGTTAGAATGTTGCTGTCAAAATGACTGCTCATTAGCTTTAAGGGTGGTCCCTCAAAGCCCTGCAGTGCTCGTGTTAAAGCTGCAATATGTAACTTTTTTTTTTTTTTTTGGGGGGGCGACCTGAACAAATTCACATAGAAATGTGAGTTTCTAGACCTGTCATTCTCATTGAAAGCAAGTCTAATAAGCGGTAGATCTGTTCTATGTGCATTATTTCTATGCTTCCGGTTCTTAACTTCTGTTTTTGAACCTTCTACTTCCAAACAGCTGAAAATACAACATTTATGGTTGTTGAAAATATATTTCACAGTGGTTTAGATGGTACAATGATTCTCTTGTCACGCCTGCTCCTACTCTCACTCTCTGGCGCTCGAGGGCGCCAGGCTGCCCTGCATTTCGAACACCCGTCACCATCATTATGCGCAGCAGTGCTCATTGGACTCACCTGGACTCCATCCCTTTGTTGATTGCCCCATCTATAACTGTCTGCTCCCCCATTTTCTCCCCATGTCAGCATTAATGTCGTTATGTGTTCATGTCCAGACGCTGTCCTGTCCTATGTCCGTTGGTTATTAAATGTTCACTCCCTGTACCTGCTTCTCGTCTCTACCAGCGTCAATCCTTACAAGAATGCTGACACCACTAAAAGGGTTCTTGTTTTGGTTGGTGACGTCGGGTCCGGGTGCCGTCGCTGAGGGAACCGGGTGTGCCTCAGCTAACTCATCGGGTTACGCCTTAGCTGGCTCGAGAGGTCTTTTTGCCTTGGTGGGCTCGGCAGGCGCCCACCCCACGTTATGCTTCAGCCGGCCCATCAGGCTACCCCGCCTCAGCCGGTTCGTCGGGCTACCACGCCTCAGCCCTGATCGTCGGGCTTTCACGCCTCAGCCGGATCATCAGGCTCCCACGCCTGAGCCGGCTTGCCAGGCTCCCATGCCTCTGCCGGATCGTCTGGCTTCTACGCCCCAAACGGCTTTTCCAGCGCCCATGCCTCGGCCGGACCTGTCCTGTTCCATGTCCATTGCTATTAAATGTTCACTCCCTGTACCTGCTTCTCGTCTCTACCAGCGTCAATCCTTACATCTCTACACTATAGATTGCTTGTTTTGTCACATAAACAGAAATTAGGCAAACTATTAGAATCTTTAATCAGTTTGGGAGAACTCATAATTGTCATTTTGGGTGAGGCCTTAAAAATTTGACAATGTGACAATTATCTAAAAAAGGGTTGGGAGGCAAGCATATTTCTTTTTCATTGTGACAATCAATTAGTGGGCGCGGCCAATACACTTGACAAGATAGATTGTTGAGAATGGAACATATATGTTTTTGAATAACATTCTTAGAACGTTCTCTAAACGTTACTAACGTTTTCTTGTGGTTTTTATGGAAGGTTTTCTTAATGTCCTCGAACAATTTGAAAACATGACTTTAAATAGAACCGTGAGGGAAACCTGTAGCAAACGTTATGCTTGAGTACTGAAATGGAGGCCAAAATTGAAATGAAATGTAATCATGTTTGAACTTTAGGAAATGTTCTGTTAAAGTAATAAAATACCAAGAAAATAAAATGTTTCTGTCAAGTTAATTAAATGGGCTGAGAATGTTCCAAAGCCAAGCGATTATCCAGCACCGTTCCCAGAAAGTTTGCGACGGTTGTATCCAGAATAACCACGACAACCATGCTTTCACCAAGCTCCAAGAAACATAGTTCTCAGAACGTTATGCGCTAGCTCTCTCTCTCTCTCTCTCTCTCTCTCTCTCTCTCGCTCTCTCCCTCTGAAGTCAGTGTGAAATTTAAGATGGAGAAAAGCTAAGGAAGGCAATAGCAAATCCTGGCTAGAGCTCCCAAATCCCACTCATCTCTCTCAGAAGAATTAGTTCCATCACATCAAGAGGAGGAAAATGAGGGATGGGAGGGGGAGAAGGGGTGGGTAGAGATGAGGAAGAATGGGAGAAGAGAGAATGGATGGGAAGGGACAGAAGGGGGAGGGGAGAATGGAGAAAGGAGAGAAGAGGAGGGGAAGGAAGGATAGAAATTGAGCGAGAAAAGGAAGTGCGCAGAGGACAGAGGGGGAGAGGTGAGGGGGAGGAAAGAGTCGGGAGAGAAAAGGAAGATGAGAGAAGGGGGAAGAAGAGGCGGGGGAAATAGAGAAGAGAAAGAAGATTAACGGGGAACAGGATGGTGAAATGTTGAATAAATGGGATTTGAATCACATAAAAGATGGCCTTGGAGAGGTTCCGTGGAGGAGAGAGGGAAGAGGGGGGAAGAGAGGAGAGGAGGGAGGGGAGGGGGAGAGGATGGTAAAAGGCAGGGGAGGCAGACAGGGATAGATAGGAGACTCATTTTTTCAGCAACTGCAGCTCCACACTTACGAGGTGATGGAAGAAGAGATGTATCAAAAATACAACACAAAGGTGAATAGTATTGTTTATAGCATGTCGTCAATGGCATAACAACAACTGTCATGGGATAGTTGTCGTTTAAAGCATAAACCCATCGAGCAGCCAGGACAGAATATATAGCAGGTACTTTCATAACAAAACTCATTTTTAATCCCTTATTTTTTACTGCATTCTCCCAATTCTCTGTCTCTCTCTTACACCCCCACATACAGACACATGCATGCACGCAGACACATGGATGCACGCACGCACGCACACACACACAACACACACACACACGCAACAGACATACCACAGGAGGTTGGTGGCCCTTTAATTGGGGAGGACGTGCTCGAGGTATTGGCTGGGGTGGAATAAGTGGAATGGTATCAAATACATCAAACACATGGTTTACATGTGTTTGATGCCATTCAATTCGCTCTGTTCCAGTCATTATTATGAGCTATCCTCCCTCAGCAGCCTCCACTGACACATACAGTGCAATGGATGTTATGTCTGTTAATGGCATGTTTGGATTGGAAAATGCCAGATGGGCTGGATTAGTTTTTAGTTGGGTAGGCTGGTCAAAACTGAGACACACACCAACATTTTCTTTATATAAAAATAATTCCAAGGAAAAAGTGATATTATTTATTTATTTGTAATGATATTTCACAATTGAGCCTTTGGATGATGAGTGGGTCAGCCTGGTTTTCTGATAGGCTGAGGTCCCGCAAAATGTACACCGGCCATTGCAAAGGCATAGGCCTAATAGGTCTCATGGGTAGTAGCAAATCTTTTTGGGGGACATTACATTGTTGGATGAATGCATGGCTATTATCAGTGGGTATTATATTTAGAGTTAGATATCTAGTTAATGTGTTTCGAGTTTCCAATTCCTCAGGTGTTGAACTAATTAGCCTATGATATTAGTTATTTCACAAACAGTTGTATGTAATTCAACTCCATTGAACAAAACAAAAAAATCTGAACATTTTAGAGTCCTGTTTTGCCAGTAAATGTCACGAATACCACCGAAGGTGGCTCCCCTTCCTGTTCGGGTGGCGCTCGGTGCTCGTCGTCGCCGGTCTACTAGCTGCCACCGATCCCTTTTTCCTTTTCGTTTGTTTTTGTCTAATTGTTTTCACCTGGTCCTTGTTGGGGTTTTGGGATGGGTGTTATTTAAGTTCGTTTAGCCCGCTGGTGTTTGTGCGGGCTTGTTGTTATTGTTACGTTTGTGGTTATCGTTGTCTTTTGGGTTTTCGCTGTCCGGGTTTTTGTAACTAAGGTTTTGGGTTTGTTTGCACCTGTGTTTAGGGCTTCACCCATGTTTGGACCTGTTACTTTGTTGAGGACATTAAAGCGTTTTTCCCATTTACTTTTGCTCTCTGCGTCTGACTCCACACCCATCACTCACCCAACGTTACAGTAAAATATAGCAACTATAGTCTAATTGTCAAGCTGAAATTCATAATCACTGGATTAGGTTGAATCATTCATTCCTGTGTTAGATGAAACAACTTATGTATTGAACACCCCAGTAATCTATGTATCATACTTCTTAATAAAGCACTGTGAATTACTTTATAAGATAATTATTCATGACATGGGTCCGACCAAATCGTGGGCTGTTGCCACCCACTGTAAAAGTAAGTGGCACCAGAGACACCAGGGTAAAATGAGTTGGCACAGTGATGTGGGCTGGTGTAGATAAAATGCCAGGGCCGAATTATTATCCAAGTCCGCCCCTGGGTAACAGTAATTATGTTGACAAGTTGAGAAAACGGCTTAGTGGGAAAACACACCTTAATCATCAGCTGACGATGGCGCCGGGGGTGGGGGGTGGCTACCGTCTTTTCGGCTCTTAACCAACCATGCTATTTTGTGTTTTTTTGCGTTGTTCGTAACTTGTTTTGTACATAATGTTTCTGCTCTTCTGACCGAAAAGAGCTTCTGGACATCAGAACTGCGATTACTCACCTCAAATTGGACGAAGAGTTTTTCTTCAATGAGTCGGACGGGAGGGATATACTACAGACACCCGACCAGGCCCAGATCCCCGTCATTCGCTGGAGAAGGAAAAGGAGATTTCGCGGGAAAAAGATCAGGGTGCCTTGTGAGGATCAGGCGACAAGTGGCTCATTTGCATTTACCTTCCATCCTGCTAGCTTACGTTCATCGCTGGAAAATAAATTGGATGAACTGAAAGCACATATATCCTACCAATGGGACATTAAAAAAAAATGTAATATCTTATGTTTCACCAAGTCATGGCTGAACGACGACATTAAGAACATAGCTGGCGGGTTACACACTCTACCGGTACTCTAACAGCAGCCTCTGGGAAGACACGGGGCGGGGGCCTATGCATATATGTAAACAACAGCTGGTGCACGATATCTAAGGAAGTCTCAAGGTTTTGCTCACCTGAGGTGGGGGTATCTCATGATAAGCTGTATTCCACACTATCTACCTAGAGAGTTTTCATCTGTATTTTTCATAGCTGTCTACAACCACCACAGACCGATGCTGTCACTAAAACTGCACTCAATGAGCTGTATACCTCTATAAGCAAACAGGAAAACGCTCATCCAGAGGTGGTGCTCCTGGTGGCCAGGGACTTTAATGCAGGGAAACTTAAATCAGTTTTACCTCATTCCTATCAACATGTTAATTATGCAACCAGAGGGAAAAACATTTCAAACCCCTTTTACTCCACACACACAGATGAATACAAAGCAGGATGCACCATTGGTCAGATGAAGCAGATGCTAAACTACAGGACTGTTTTGCTAGCATAGACTGGAATATGTTCCGGGATTCTTCCGATGGCATTGAGAAGTACACCACATCAGTCATTAGCTTCATCAATAAGTGCATCGAGGACGTCATCCCCACAGTGACTGTACGTACATCCCGCAACCAGAAGCCATGGAATACAAGCAACATTCACACTGAGCTAAAGGGTAGAGCTGACGCTTTCAAGTAGCGGGACTCTAACCTGGAAGCTTATAAGAAATCCCGCTATGCCCTCCAACAAACCATCAAACAGGAAAAGCGTCAATACAGGACTAAGATCGAATCGTACTACACCGGCTCTGACGCTCGTCAGATGTGGCTGGGCTTTCAAACTATTACAGACTACAAAGGGAAGCACAGCCGAGTGCTTCCCGGGGACACGAGCCTACCAGACGAGCTAAATAACTTCTATGCTCGCTTTGAGACAAGTAACGCTGAAACATGCATGAGAGCATCAGCTGTTCCGGCCGACTGTGTGATCACACTCTCCACAGCCGATGTAAGACCTTTAAACAGGTCAACATTCCCAAGGCCGCAGGGCCAGACGGAATACCAGGATGTGAACTCCGAGCATGCGCTGACCAACTGGCAAGTGTCTTCACTGACATTTTTAACCTTTCCCTGTCTGAATCTGTAATACCAACATGTTTCAAGCAGACCACCATATTCCCTGTGCCCAAGAACACTAAGGTAACCTGCCTAAATGACTACTGACCAGTAGCACTCACGTCTGTAGCCATGAAATGCTTTGAAAGGCTGGTCATCAACACCATTATCCCAGAAACCCTAGACCCCCACTCAAATTAGCATACCACACCAACAGATCCACAGATGATGCAATCTCTATTGCATTCCACACTGCCCTTTCACACCTGGACAAAAGGAAAACCTATGTGAGAATGCTATTCATTGACTACAGCTCAGTGTACAACACCATAGTGCCCTCAAAGCTCATCACTAAGCTAAGGACCCTGGGACTAAACACCTCCTTCTGAAACTGGATCCTGGACTTCCTGACAGGCCGCCCCCAGGTGGTAAGGGTAGGTAACAACACATCCGCCACGCTGATCCTTAACACGGGAGCCCCTCAGGGGTGCGTGCTCAGCCCCCTCCTCTACTCCCTCTTCACTCATGACTGCACAGCCAGGCACAACTCCAACATACATCATTAAGTTTGTTGATGGAATAACAATGGTAGGCCTCATCGCCAACAACGATGAGACAGCTTATAGGGAGGAGGTCAGAGACCTGACCATGTGGTGCAATGACAATAACCTCTCCCTCAACATTATCAAGACAAAGGACATGATTGTGGACTACAGGAAAAGGAGGACCGAGCACACCCCTATTCTCATCGACGGGGCTATAGTGGAGCAGGTTGAGAGCTTCAAGTTCCTTGGCGTCCACATCACCAACAAACTAACGTGGTCCAAGCACACCAAGACAGTCGTGAAGAGTGTCACGACAAAACCTATTCCCCCTCAGGAGACTGAAAAGATTTGGCATGAGTCCTCAGATCCTCAAAAGGTTTTACAGATGCACCGTTGCATCCTGATGGGTTACATCACTGCCTGGTATCGGAACTGCTCAGCCTCTGACCTCAAGGCACTACAGAGGGTAGTGTGTTTGGCCCAGTACATCACTGGGGCCAAGCTTCCTGCCATCCAGGTCCTATATACTAGGTGGTGTCAGAGGAAGGCCCAAAAAATGGTCCAATCAAATGGCCACCCAGACTATTTACATTGACACTCCCCCACACTGCTTCTACTCGCTGTTAATTATCTATGCATAGTCACTTTATCCCTACATACATGTGAAAATTACCGCGATGAACCTGTACCCTGTACGTTGACTCGGTACCGGTACCCCCTGTATGTAGCCTAATTACTGTTATTTTATTGTGTTACTCTTTATATTATTTTTTACTTTAGTTTATTTAGTAAATATTTTCAGAACTCTATTTCTTGAACTGTATCGTTGGGGTCTTGTAACTAAGCATTTCACATTAAAGTCTCCACCTGTTGATTTCAGCGCATGTGACAAATACAATTTGATTTGATTTAGTACACACACACACACACACACACACACACACACACACACACACACACACACACACACACACACACATTGAGAATACAAAGCTTTTAAAACAAACAACAAACAAAGAAGATAATTTAAAACTCAAAAGAGTTTATCTAATATCACACACACCCAAATTAACAACGTCCTAATTTTATTTTGCAAACAACCTTCCCACAACTTTCTGGGAATGTTGCAGGACAGTTGCTTGGCTTTGGAACATTCTTAGCAAGAATTTGACCAAACAAAGTTGCTTTTAACTATATAAAAATATATTTCTTGGTATTTCATTTTTTTAACAGAACATTTCCTAAAAGTTCAAACATGGTTACATTTAATTTCAATTTTGTTCTAGGTACGTTCTCCAGCTGGTTTGACATTGGTAATGTTCTCAAATTGTTTCTTAATGTTTTCTGAACTATGTTCTTCTGTGGCAATTTCAGTATTTCAGCATAATGTTTCCTACAGGTTTAAACATTTTTACATTTCATTTCAATTTTGTTCTAGGAACGTTCTCCAGCTGTTTGACATTGGTAATGTTCTCAAATAGTTTAGAAAACATTAAGAAACAACATTCTTCTTTGGGAATTTCAGTACTTCAGCATAACATTTCCTGCAGGTTTCCTCATGATTCTATTTAAAGTCACGTTCTTAAATTATTCAAAGAAAGTTACAAAATGAATGTTCTTCAGTGGGAATTTCAGTCCTTCAGCATAACGTTTCCTACAGGTTCTTTATGGTTCAATTTAAAGTCATGTTCTTAAATAGTTCAGAGAACATTAATGAGTGCTTGTCTCCTTTGAAATGGGGTCTCTTTGAATAGACTATGAACAGCTTTATATGCTTACAAAAACATGATATGCTAGCTCCATCCTTGCTGCGAAGTGGACTAATTCCATGGATAGAGAACAGAATATTATAGGTTTGAATCTCACTGATGCCATACCACAATAGAAAACAAATGTGTTTGCATTCCATTCAGAGGAAGTTATTTAAAAACCTCTAAATAACCTCATTTCTGTTCGTACAGCTTCTATAAAACCCCCCAGGAAAACTTTCAAGGAACCACAGTAAAACATTCTCAGAACCTCCCTGCAACCTAAAAACTTCCAAGGACTCAAATGTGGTAGGTGGGAAGTGTCCTACATACAAGTCCTTTAAATTGTGCATTTGCATACACACGAACACATACAGTGTTTTAATTTTTGAAGGTTGGGCACAGTGTGAGACACACTCACAGACAAACAAACACACACAAGTCCACAAGCATTCCAGCAGATCTGCTAGCCTGTCTACAGTACCTCCATTCCCTCACCATGTGTGTGCGACGGTGAACCTCCTCTGTTTGTGGTTGTTGTTGTTGATCATCATGCGGCGGAGCAGGCGAGGGGAGTTCCGGGGGGAGAGGCGGGGGGAGATGGAGGAGGGCGAGCGGCGGTGGCCCCGAGTCCTCTCCGGCTGCAGCAGGTTCTCTCTCAGGATCTTCACCAGGTCCTCATTCAGACCGATATGTTTGGCCATGGGGGGCACTGCCAGGGTGTCCACCCCTACGCCAACTGCCACCCCAACCCCCATGCCAGCCTGCTGGGCCATGCCCAACCTGGGTATACCACCACCAGAAACAGTTGAACGACTGTATTCGACAGCCAGTCAACCAGGAGGACCGTATGCGACAGTAACAGTCTGGAACAGCTAGTGACCGTCCACAGCAGTCCGCGAAGATGTCTGCAGTTAAACAACGTGCCAAATCTCCAATCCAAAACCCCACGGGAGAGGCATTGGAAACTCTCTACTCTAGTCCTCTTTTCTTATTTATTTTTTACTGAACAAAGAATTCAGAATTCACCACAAAAAGAAAAATAGAAAATGAAAGAATACTCTTGTTCTCTTTCCGTCTCTCTCTTTCTCCAGCTGATGGATGGATGCGTATGTTCAGGTCTGTTCTGTTCTTCTGCTGGAGAGGACTGAGAGATGTTGCTGTGAAGGTGTGACAAAGAGAGAGAAGGGATGGAGCGAAGGAGGAGAGTGAAAGGGGGTTCCGTCTTTCCCAGCTCTTTAATGTGCTGTTACCCAGCCGGGCACGGCACAGACATGTAAGCCAGTGAGGTGCAACCTAGTCCAATGCAGCCCAGTCCGGTCATGCACAGCAAAGCTCTGTAGAACAGTTTGGTACAGCCAAGCCCAGGAAAATGCAGACCTATTCCAGTGCAGTAACCCAGTCCAGTCCAGTTTGGTGTTGTGCAGTCCTGTCGCAGTCCAGCCTTGTAAGCCAGTACAGTAGAATCCAGTGCAACAGCCCAGTCCAGCGCAGCCCTACCCTGCCTCTCCTCTGGTGCCTAGCAGAGCCTAGTGTAGACTGCAGGCTGTCTGTGTGCTAATGATCCTCTGGAGCAACGCTGAGCGTCAGAGCCCAGTACAGCACTGCCACAGTTATAGCTCTCCTCTCCTCTAATCCACGCTATGGTTGCCTAGGAAATTCGGCTCCGACGCAGTGGGAGGATGTGTATGTGAATGTGTGTGTAAGACAAAGAGTAGGCTATACGTAATGATCAGAACAAGGTTGTGTGTGTGTTGGAGAGTGTGTGTGGACAATGATCAGGGAAGAGAAAGCAGATTGAGTGATGGAGTGATAGAAAGACAGGGAGAAAGAAAGACAAAGAGTAAGTATCTGTTAAGATGAGATGAGACATGGTTGTGTGACAGGGCAAGGCTGGGTGTGGACAGTATGCATATGTATGGGTACAGTATATGCACATGAGTGAAAATGCATGCTTGTGTGTGTGTGTGTGTGTGTGTGTGTGTGTGTGTGTGTGTGTGTGTGTGTGTGTGTGTGTGTGTGTGTGTGTGTGTGTGTGTGTGTGTGTGTGTGTGTGTGTGTGTGTGTGTGTGTGTGTGTATGTAAACAGAGAAATGAGAGTGAAGGGCGTAGGTTACTCCTGGATCACTTGTCAGGTAGTGCAGCAGACAGCACTAAAAGCACCCACTAGTTATTGAGTAACCATCAGCCCACTAGAAGCAGGACACACATTAGTTATTGAGTAACCCTCAGCCCACTAGAAGCAGGACACACATTAGTTATTGAGTAACCCTCAGCCCACTAGAAGCAGGACACACATTAGTTATTGAGTAACCCTCAGCCCACTAGAAGCAGGACACACATTAGTTATTGAGTAACCCTCAGCCCACTAGAAGCAGGACACACATTAGTTATTGAGTAACCCTCAGGACAGGACACATTAGTTATTGAGTAACACCTCAGCCCACTAGAAGCTGGACACACATTAGGACCCTCAGCCTACATTAGTTATTGAGTAACCCTCAGCCCACTAGAAGCAGGACACACATTAGTTATTGAGTAACCCTCAGCCCACTAGAAGCAGGACACACATTAGTTATTGAGTAACCCTCAGCCCACTAGAAGCAGGACACACATTAGTTATTGAGTAACCCTCAGCCCACTAGAAGCAGGACACACATTAGTTATTGAGTAACCCTCAGCCCACTAGAAGCAGGACACACATTAGTTATTGAATAACCCTCAGCCCACTAGAAGCAGGACACACATTAGTTATTGAGTAACCCTCAGCCCACTAGAAGCAGGACACACATTAGTTATTGAATAACCCTCAGCCCACTAGAAGCAGGACACACATTAACCCTCAGCCCACTAGAAGCAGGACACACATTAGTTATTGAGTAACCCTCAGCCCACTAGAAGCAGGACACACATTAGTTATTGAATAACCCTCAGCCCACTAGAAGCAGGACACACATTAGTTATTGAGTAACCCTCAGCCCACTAGAAGCAGGACACACATTAGTTATTGAATAACCCTCAGCCCACTAGAAGCAGGACACACATTAGTTATTGAGTAACCCTCAGCCCACTAGAAGCAGGACACACATTAGTTATTGAGTAACCCTCAGCCCACTAGAAGCAGGACACACATTAGTTATTGAGTAACCCTCAGCCCACTAGAAGCAGGACACACATTAGTTATTGAATAACCCTCAGCCCACTAGAAGCAGGACACACATTAGTTATTGAGTAACCCTCAGCCCACTAGAAGCAGGACACACATTAGTTATTGAGTAACCCTCAGCCCACTAGAAGCAGGACACACATTAGTTATTGAGTAACCCTCAGCCCACTAGAAGCAGGACACACATTAGTGGATCAGGACAGGGTACGGCCGTGTTAGGTGCTTCACCAGGTGGATGTGTAATAATGAATTTGATTTCATCTGCCCTAACCTTTGACAAAGGGGAGAAGACAAGGAGAGGAATCCTCTTCAGACTTGAGATGCACCCTTGTACTGAGCCGCTCACCATTAAAGAGGAGCTGATGTCATCTCTCATCTAGTTCCGAGAAAAAAGCCATCCCCCTTCCCAACATCTCTCATCTCTCACTTCTGTTGTTCAGATAGTGTCAGACTGATCAGATTCTCTCCTTCTATCCTTTAAACCGCTCCACTAATGTTTTTTTTCTTCCCTTACCTCCGTGACTTTTATCTCTGATATTCAGGCATTTTGACTGCCTAGCGATAAAGCAATGTCATTTTTCAAATAGCGGCCATTGAACATGTGAGGCTCTAATGGTGTTAAACTGTATAATGTATACCTTAGACATCACAGTATCTAGTGAAAAAGGAAGGCTCCTTTTTCCGCTGATCAACATGTATAGCCTACTTGGATATCTAGCGATGGCTCAAAGCGATCAGCTATTCATATGTTCCTCCATTGTGTTCTTCCATACTCCTGTAGAAGCAGTTTATCATCCATTGAGAGTGGAGAGAACATCATTGGTGAGACTAAGGACTGAAGAGGCCAGCATATAAATCCATTTCGCTGACCCCATCTCTACCCAGCAATATTGAGCTTGATCCCTCTGTTGTCCACAAGCCATTCTGTAAGAGCAGACCCGTATCTAGTCTAAAGATAACAGAGTAAAGCCTCAGAGTAGGAACACTGGCATTTACAAAGTCTTACAGCAACCACTTCGACCTGGGGAAGAAGAGACAATAGCCATAGCTGGATTCATCTTTAATCTTGCGACTGAGACTAGATGCCGTGAGAATCATGAGTATACTAATGTCTTGTGAGAAGAAGAAAAATAATATCCGCACCCTTTAGATGCTCAAAGCATTTCATGCAGCATCTTTTCAACCACATCTCTTGGAGCATCTACTGTACACACACAGTATGCACCCTCTGATCTGCCTCTTCTCTGGGTACTTACAGTGGGTAAGCAGCCTCCTCATGTCCATCCTCCTCTTACAGGCTATGTACAGATAGAAACGACTCGGGGAAAGGCAGATGAACTCAGAATGACACAGGAAATTACACAATCACTTTCAGTCCAGAGCACCTGTGGCGCATCACCGACTGAGTTTTATGCAGATAAGGGCAGTTCATTATAAAGGTCAGAATTAGCAAGGCAGTATAGACTACATATAGGAGTTCAATTATGATAGCAGACTGAAATGTTAAAACGTCTTGTGTAGTCAGTACTGTACACTCATCCACTGTCTCCATCTCCTCCTCCTCCTTCTAATTATGATAACCCCATAATCATCACTATCATCAACATCATTGTCCTCAGCATAGCAACCATTATCATAACCATTGTCACCATCCATCCATCCACCATCATAATCATCACCATCGTCATCATCATTGTCACCATCGCCATCGTCATCATCAGTCACCATCACCTTCATCATCATTATCATCATCCTCCTCAGCACTGTAACTCAGGTTTGCAGGTGCCTGTGAGAGTCTTTACAGGCACCACCTTTGGGCCAAACAGTGTCACTACAACAGACCAACAGAAATCACAACTGGGAAAGTGTTTTAATGCTACAGTGTTAAAATGGGAGCAATTGTAACATTTTAAATTTCTCCAACAGAAACGAGATAGAGTGATTAAGAGTGATTACTCACACAGTATTGCCCATTTAGGTTCTCTCCCTGCTTGAAAAGTTACAGCCAAATATCTCACTATTTTTCTTACTACCATCCTGAGCATTATTGTCCAAGAATTCAAACTAGCATAATTTTTATCACTTTATGTTGGCTAAACACTGACATGATTGACATGTGTCACTATTGTTGTCATGGCTTCTGGGTTGAGGGCAATTGTAACTGCGTTAAATTGTAATTAGCCTTGTTGTCCTGTAGAGTGTCAAACAAGTTGTAAACAGATATCATTTGGGCACCATCAGACTATTCAGATGATGTGAGAGGAACTGAATGGCCATGCACAAACATGGGTGTTACTGTAAATAGGTACAATGGTTAGGTACATAAACATACATGTATATTTCTTGCCAAATCATTACATATGTCTATGATAATATGATAACTTAAAAAAACATGAATGTTTATGAATTAAGTTAATTTAGTTGGTTTATTTGTACATGTTAAATTTGACCCCAGCTACTTTTACAATTCCCCTGGCATGAGGGCAAACATAACGTCTGGACTTTTCAGACGAAAATCAATATTGTGATCCGATTGTCTTATATACAGACCTATAAATGGTATGAATGATTAGGAGACCGATGTAAGTTTCTAATATAAAAAAAATGACTGGCCTAGTTTGGGTGGTCTTTGAGCAATATATTTAAAGACAAAAACTTTTACAATTGCCCCAGGTCTACCCTAGTTTGTCAGTCAGCTAGGTAGCAGTTGTATTCAATGACCCTTCCTCACTCACACTGTAAATTATTATTAAGTAACTAGTTCCACAGACTTTTTTTTTGTTTACTCAACTTTTCGGTCGAAGTGTTAACTGAACTAAAACAAATTAGTTGGCCCAAACTTAGCTTGTGAAAAAGTAGTAAAAAATGAAATCAACTTAAAATGATGTGTTTGCTCAACGTGATGTGTTTGCTCTCATACAGTATGTTCATTCAACTATTAATTATTGTCTGGGCATTTTACCTAAAAGAAGGCCGTGGAACTATAGTAGTTCCACAGTTGCGTTGAATGAAGACCGACAGCAATAGGGGGAGGGGAAAGTGGTAGGTAACATGTTCCAAGTTATGATATTTCCCAGTAAATGCTAAGAAAAGAATGGGTACACAAACCAGGTATTTAAAAAGTTCAACCCTTACAAAAAAATATTTCCTTTTTGAAACTACAGTGAAAATGCAGTAAATGCTGTCGACTGTGGTATTTTGGACGGAGTAATTGCAGAATAACTGCAGTGTACTGCAGTCTAACTGCAGTTACACTGCAAAATTACTGAAGTAAAAAATATATATTTTGGACACAGTATTTTCAGCATACTGCAGTTATACTGCACTATGACTGCAATAATGTTTTGTAAGAGAAAGCCTTGATTGAATATTTGCGATGCGCAATTCAGTCATCATGGAAGAGTCTTCCTTTAAAAATGGACAATTCCTCTAAGCTCTTTGGTCCTTGAAAAGTAATTGAAGTTATGAATTTCTACTGCTTCAATATAACTATTCTGTGATTGAATTTATGATCAGTTTTTAATGTAGGCACTTTCGTTTGTTTCCTGCTGTTTCAGTTGAAGGGTGTTGCGGTAGTGAGCAAGAAAACATCAGATGTTGGCTTCAACTTGGTTTTCCATACAAAGCGTTCCATTACAAAGGCAACTCAGTTTTTGGTGGCTTTCTCATTTTAAAACATGTTAAACCAGTTAGCCTGGAGCCAGGCGCATCTCCCAGCTAGCAAACGAAATTACTCCAGCTACAATACCTCTTTTTCCAACTGGCCTGGGCCCTTTGTCGACACGGAGCCCCGCCGATCCATCACGACTGGTCTGCCGATGTAATTCCATCCGTTGTGCCCTCAACCGACCTTTGCCTGACGTCGGTGAAGACGCTTCTACTAGACCCGGCCTGCTAACTTATTTTAACGCTGTATCTCCCGCTTGCTAGCGTAGTAACGCCTACCTAGCGGCTTCCCTGTTTCATCTATTGCTGTTCACTGGACCCTATGATCACTTGGCTATATATCTGATGCCTCCTGGACTGTTCATTAATCACGGTACTCCATTTTGTCTATTTTGTTTATCTGTCGGCCCCAGCCTCGAACCTAGGCCCTGTGTGTAGTTAACTGACCCTCTCTGCCCATTCATCGCCATTTTACCTGTTATTGTTGTCTTAGCTGATTTGATGTTGTTGTCTTATCCGTTGTTGTCTTAGCTAGCTCTCCCAATCAACACCTGTGATTTCTTTATGCCTCGCTTTATGTCTCTCTCCAATGTCAATATGCCTTGCATACTGTTGTTTACAATAGTTATCATTGTTTTAGTTTATTGCGGAGCTCCTAGTCCCACTCAAAATGCCTCAGATACCTCTTTTGTCCCACCTCCCACACATGCGGTGACCTCAGCCAGCATAATTAGTGCGTCCAGAGATGTAACCTCTCTTATCGTCACTCAATGCCTAGCTCCACTTTACCCGCACCCTACCATAAGCGTCTGTAAATTATGCCCTGAATCTATCCTTACTACGCACAGAAATCTGCTCCTTTTATTCTCTGTCCCCAACGCACTAGACGACCAGTTTTGATAGCTTTTAGCCATACCCTCATCCTTCTCCTCCTCTGTTCCTCGGGTGATGTAGAGGTTAACCCAGGCCCTCTGCGTCACCAGGCGCTCTCATTTGTTTACTTCTGTAATCGTTAAAGCCCTGGTTTCATGCATGTTAACATCAGAAGCCTCCTCCCTAAGTGTGTTTTACTTGCTGCTTTAGCAGACTCTGCCAACATTGATGTCCTTGCCGTGTCGGAATTCTGGCTTAGGAAGGCCACCAAAAATTCTGAGATTTCCATCCCCAAATACAACATTTTCCATCAAGATAGAACTGCCAAATGGGGAGGAGTTGCAATCTACTACAGAGATTGCTTGCAAAGCATACTTTTAAAAAACTTTTTGCCCAAACAGTTCGAGCTTCTAATTTTAAAAATGTATCTCTCCAGAATAGAGGTCGACCGATTATGACTTTTCAACGCCGATACCGATACCGATTAATCGCCTGATTTTTGTATTTATTTATTTGTAATAATGACAATTACAACAATACTGAGTGAACACTTATTTTAACTTAATATAATACATCAATAAAAATCAATTTAGCCTCAAATAAATAATGAAACATGTTCAATTTGGTTTAAATAATGCAAAAACAAAGTGTTGGAGAAGTAAAAGTGCAATATGCGCCATGTAAAAAAGCTAACGTTTGAGTTCCTTCCTCAGAACATGAGAACATATGAAAGTTGGTGGTTCCTTTTAACATGAGACTTCAATATTCCAAGGTACGAGGTTTTAGGTTGCAGTTAATACAGTATTTATAGGACTATTTTTCTCTATACCATTTGCATTTCATATATGTTTGACTATTGGATGTTCTTATAGGCACTATAGTATTGACAGTGTAACAGTATAGCTTCCGTCCCTCTCCTCGCCCCTACCTGGGCTCTAACCAGTAACACATCGACAACAGCCACAATCGAAGCAGCGTTACCCATCGATTCACAAAAGCCGCGGGGAATAACTACTCCAAGTCTCAGAGCGAGTGACGTTTGAAACGCTATTAGCACGCACCCCGCTAACTAGCTAGCCATTTCACATCCGTTACACCAGCTATTAGGCTGATAGGCTTGAAGTCATAAACAGCGTTGTGCTTGCGAAGAGCTGCTGGCAAAACGCACGAAAGTGCTGTTTGAATGAATGCTTGTGAGCCTGCTGCTGCCTACCATCGCTCAGTCAGACTGCTATATCAAATCATACACTTAACACACAGAAATACGAGCCTTTGGTCATTAATATGGTCGAATCTGGAAACTATCATTTCGAAAACAAAACTTTTATTATTTCAGTGAAATACGGAGCCGTTTGGTATTTTATAGGGTGGCATCCCTAAGTCTAAATATTCTTGTTACATTGCACAACCTTCAATGTTATGTTATAATTACGTAAAATTCTGGCAAATTAGTTTGCAATGAGCCAGGGTGCCCAAACTGTTGCATATACCCTGACTCTGCGTGCAATGAACGCAAGAGAAGTGACACAATTTCACCTGGTTAATATTGCCTACTAACCTGGATTTCCTTTAGCAAAATATGCAGGTTTAAAAATATATACTTCTGTGTATTGATTTTAAGAAAAGCATTGGTGTTTATGGTTAGGTACAGTCGTCCAACGATTGTGCTTTTTTCGCAAATGCGCTTTTGTTAAATCATCCCCCAGTGTTGCATCGATTATATGCAATGCAGGACACGCTAGATAAACTAGTAATATCATCAACCATGTGTAGTTATAACTAGTGATTATGATTGATTGATTGTTTTTTATAAGATACATTTAATGCTAGCTAGCAACTTAACTTGGCTTCTACTGCATTCGCGTAACAGGCAGGCTCCTCGTGGAGTGCAATGACAGGCAGGTGGTTAGAGCGTTGGACTAGTTAACTGTAAGGTTGCAAGATTGGATCCCCCGAGCTGACAAGGTGAAAATCTGTCGTTCTGCCCATGAACAAGGCAGTTGACCCACCGTTCCTAGGCCGTCATTGACAATATGTGTCCTTAAATGACTTGCCTAGTTACATAAAGGTATATATAAAAAAATATATATGCAAAATCGGCGCCCAAAAATACAGATTTCCGATTGTTATGAAAACTTGAAATCATCCCTAATTAATCGGCCATTTTGATTAATCGGTCGACCTCTACTCCAGAAACAAGTGTATCACTGTTGCCACCTGATATAGACCCTCTCAGCTCCCAACTGTGCCCCGGACACCAGTGTTTCATTTCCATATTGTAATTACTTCGCCACCATGGCCTATTTATTGCCATAACTCCCTTATTTTACCTTATTTGCACTCACTGTATATAGACTTTGTTTTCTTTTTTGTCTACTGTATTATTGACTGTATGTTTTGTTCATTCCATGTGTAACTCTGTGATGTTGTATGTGTCGAACTGCTATGCTTTATCTTGGCCAGGTCGCAATTGCAAATGAGAACTTCTTCTTCTTAACCAGCTTACCTGGTTAAATAAAGGTGATTTTAATTTTATTTTAATTACATAAAAAATATGTGAACTGATTGCCCCCCATCCATCTTCAGAGTTCGTTCTGTTAGGTGACATAAACTGGGATATGCTTAACACCCCGGCCATCCTACAATCTAAACTAGATGCCCTCAATCTCACACAAACTTTCAAGGAACCCACCAGGTACAACCCTAAATCTGTAAACATTGGCACCCTCATAGATATTATCCTGACCAACTTGCCCTCCAAATACACCTCTGCTGTTTTCAATCAGGATCTCAGCAATCACTGCCTCATTGCATGCATCCGCTATGGGTCCGCGGTCAAGCGACCACCCCTCATCACTGTCAAACGCTCCCTAAAACACCTCTGCGAGCAGGCCTTTCTAATCGACCTGGCCCGGGTATACTGGAAGGATATTGACCTCATCCCGTCAGTTGAGGATGCATGGTCGTTTTTTAAAAGTAATTTCCTCATCATCTTAAATAAGCATGCCCCTTTCAAAAAAAAATTAGAACTAAGAACAGATATAGCCCTTGGTTCACTCCAGACCTGACTGCCCTTGACCAGTACAAAAACATCCTTTGGTGGACTGCACTAGCATTGAATAGTCCCGGGATATGCAACTTTTCAGGGAAGTCAGGAACCAATACACGCAGTCAGTTAGGAAAGCAAAGGCTAGCTTTTTCAAACAGAAATTTGCATCCTGTAGCTCTAACTCCAAAAGGTTTTGGGACACTGTAAAGTCCATGGAGAATAAGAGCACCTCCTCCAAGCTGCCCACTGCACTGAGGCTAGGAAACACTGTCACCACCGATAAATCCACGATAATCGAGAATTTCAATAAGCATTTCTTTGCGGCTGGCCATACTTTCCTCCTGGCTACCCCAACCCCGGCCAACAGCTGTGCACCCCCTGCAGCTACTTGCCCAAGCCTCCCCAGCTTCTCCTTCACCCAAATCCACATAGCAGATGTTCTGGAAGAGCTGCAAACCTCGGACCCGTACAAATCAGCTGGGCTAGACAATCTGGACCCTATCTTTCTAAAATTATCTGCCACCATTGTTGCAACCCCTATAACTAGTCTGTTCAACCTCTCTTTCATATCCTCTAAGATTCCTAAAGATAGGTAAGCTGCCGCGGTCATCCCACTCTTCAAAGGGGGTGACACTCTAGACCCAAACTGTTACTGACCTATATCCATCCTGGCTGCCTTTCTAAAGTCTTCGAAAGCCAAGTTAACAAACAGATCACTGACCATGTTGAATCCCACCATACCTTCTCCGCTGTGCAATCCGGTTTCTGAGCTGATCACGGGTGCACCTCAGCCACGCTCAAGGTACTAAATGATATCATAACCGCCATCGATAAAATACAGTACTGTGCAGCCATCTTCATCAACCTGGCCAAGACTTTCGAATCTTTCAATCATGGAATTCTTATCGGCAGACTCAACAGCCTTGGTTTCTCAAATTACTGCCTCGCCTGGTTCACCAACTACTTCTCAGATAGAGTTCAGTGTGTCAAATCGGAGGGCCTGTTGTCCGGACCTCTGGCAGTCTCTATGGGGGTACAACAGGTTTCAATTCTCGGGACGACTCATGTCTCTGTCTATATCAACGATGTCTCTCTTGCTGCGGGTGATTCCTTGCTCCACATCTACGCAGACGACACCATTCTGTATACATCTGGCCCTTCTTTGGACACTGTGTTAATAAACCTCCAATCGAGGTTCAATGCCATACAACACTCCTTCCGTGGCCTCCAATTGCTATTCAATGCTAGTAAAACTAAATGCATGCTCTTCAACCGATCGCTGCCCACACCCGACCACCCGACTACCATCACTACTCTGAACGGTTCTGACTTAGAATATGTGGACAACTACAAATACCTAGGTGTCTGGCTAGACTGTAAACTCTTCCTCCAGACTCATATTAAACATCTCCAATCCAAAATTAAATCTAGAATCGGCTTCCTATTTCGCAACAAAGCCTCCTTCACTCATGCTGCCAAACATATCCTCGTAAAACTGACTATCCTACCGATCCTCGATGTCATTTACAAAATAGCCTCCAACACTCTACTCAGCAAACTGGATGCAGTCTATCACAGTGCCATCCGTTTTGTCACCAAAGCCCCATATACCACCCACCACTGCAACCTGTATGCTCTCGTCGGCTGGCTACATATTCGTCGCCAGACCCACTGGCTCCAGGTCATCTATAAGTGGTAGGTAAAGCTCCACCTTATCTAAGCTCACTGGTCACCATAACAACACTGGTCACCATAACAACACCCACCCATAGCACAAAATCTCATTTGGCCGCCTTTCCTTTACAGTTCTCTGCTGCAAATGACTGCTTGGCCCTGTCTGGGGGTGTCCTCGGATGGGGCCACAGTGTCTCCTGACCCCTCCTGTCTCAGCCTCCAGTATTTATGCTGCAGTAGTTAATGTGTCGGGGGGCTAGGGTCAGTTTGTTATATCTGGAGTACCTCTCCTGTCCTATTCGGTGTCCTGTGTGAATCTAAGTGTGCGTTCTCTAATTCTCTCTTTCTCTCTCTCTCTCTCTCTCGGAGGACCTGAGCCCTAGGACCATGCCCCAGGACTACCTGACATGATGACTCCTTGCTGTCCCCAGTCCACCTGGCCGTGCTGCTGCTCCAGTTTCAACTGACCTGAGCTCTAGGACCATGCCCCAGGACTACCTGACATGATGACTCCTTGCTGTCCCCAGTCCAACTGGCCGTGCTGCTGCTCCAGTTTCAACTGTTCTGCCTTATTATTGGACCATGCTGGTCATTTATGAACATTTGAACATCTTGGCCATGTTCTGTTATAATCTCCACCCAGCACAGCCAGAGGAGGACTGGCCACCCCACATAGCCTGGTTCCTCTCTAGGTTTCTTCCTAGGTTTTGGCCTTTCTAGGGAGTTTTTCCTAGCCACTGTGCTTCTACACCTGCATTGCTTGCTGTTTGGGGTTTTAGGCTGGGTTTCTGTACAGCACTTTGAGATATCAGCTGATGTACGAAGGGCTATATAAATACATTTGATTTGATTTGATTTCGCTGCCAGACAAGGCTCCGCTGACAACCAGGTTATCAGGAATCAAGGTAAGACCCAAGTGCAGACTGCGTGAAGTAACAATATTTATTGTAACACCAGGGGCAGGCAAACAACAGGTTAAGGCAGGCAGGGGTCGATAATCCAGAGTAGGAGCAAAGGTACAAGACGGCAGGCAGGCTCAGGCCGAGTTCAGTAATCCAGAGGTGGAGTAAAGGTACAGGACGGCAGGCAGGCTCAGGGAGAGTTCAGTAATCCAGAGGTGGAGTAAAGGTAGAGGACGGCAGGCAGGCTCAGGCCGAGTTCAGTAATCCAGAGGTGGAGTAAAGGTAGAGGACAGAGGTGGAGTAAAGGTAGAGGACGGCAGGCAGGCTCAGGGAGAGTTCAGTAATCCAGAGGTGGAGTAAAGGTAGAGGACGGCAGGCAGGCTCAGGCCGAGTTCAGTAATCCAGAGGTGGAGTAAAGGTACAGAACGGCAGGCAGGCTCAGGGAGAGTTCAGTAATCCAGAAGTGGAGTAAAGGTACAGGACGGCAGGCAGGCTCAGGCAGAGTTCAGTAATCCAGAGGTGGAAAAGGTCCAGAGGCTGGGAGAGTTCAGTAATCCAGAAGTGGAGTAAAGGTACAGGACGGCAGGCAGGCTCAGGGAGAGTTCAGTAATCCAGAGGTGGAGTAAAGGTAGAGGACGGCAGGCAGGCTCAGGCAGAGTGGTCAGGCAGGCGGGTACAGGGTCATGACAGGCAAGAAAGGCAGGGAAAGACATGCGCTGACAGGACGAACGCTGGTAAACTTGACAAACAAGACAAACTGGCAGGGACAGACAGAAAACACAGGTATAAATACCCAGGGGGTAAGTGGGGAAGATGGGCGACACCTGGTGGGGGTGGAGACAAGCATAAGGACAGGTGAAACAGATCAGGTCGTGACACAGGTGTAGTAAGGATTCACTCCATGGTGCAACAAAAGAAAGCTCTGCTGTTGGGACAGCTTTACGTCGGCCCTAACAGTTTGTGGGCACCGCTTGTCACCTGTTATAGTGCAAGCAATGTATTGTTTAGTGTTGTGTTGTGTAGTGGCTTTGCTGGCATGCATAAAAAATATATGTTTTGAGTTTGCCCCACCAATATTTACATGCTAAAGTCATCACTGTGTGTAACTAGTTCCACAGCCTGTACTAGGTAAGATGCCCAAATAATACTTTCTAGTTGAATGAACATGAGACAATTTGAGCAAATTAATTTTTTTAAGTTAACAGAATTTTTACCTACATTTTCTCAATTTGGAGCTACGTTTTTTTGTTGTTGTTGGTACCAGTTACTTAATCAATATTAGTTAAAACAACTCTATTATGTTTTGGTGCAGTGTTTTGAACATCATTCAACTGCTTCACCAATGTTGATGAATATCTCTCTCAAGGGAAGCAATGGTTGTTTTAACTATAGCCTGTGGTGTATCAATACTTGTGTGTTTGCAGTACCCACTCTCTCCTTGTCTCTCCATTCCCTTCTGTTTCTCTCTCTCTCTCTCTCTCTCTCTCTCTCTCTCTCTCTCTCTCTCTCTCTCTCTCTTTCTCTCTCTCTCCCCTCTCCCCCTCCCTGCCTGCATGACGTCTGTGTGTATTTCACCCTCGTTACCAGGGGCAACATGGATGGAAGGCGACAAGTGGATGTGTGGAAAGAAATAACTGGCTCAAGCTGGAGACACAAAAGAGGAATGAAAAGAGACAAATGTGCAGGACTCACGACTCCTCACTGAGCACACACACACACACTCTCTCTCTCTCTCTCTCTCGCTTCTGCCTGTCTTCCCGCTATTCTTTCTCTCTGTCTTGTTCCCTTTGTCTTTCTCTCTTCCCCCCCTTTCACCACACAAAGACAGACAGAGACACATACAGTATGCACGCCATATGTGCATACTACTCTCTACTGGTTACTTTACAGTACAGTAACTTGTAGTGTAAAATTATTTTCTTGGATGGATGAGTAGTTCTCATAAACACTTGTTTCTGACACCCAGAAAGAATATCAGGTACACAGGTCTCATCATTTCTAGAATTAAACTTGATGTATTAGCCTGGAAGTAAGCACTAGTACTCTGTCCTGAGCCAGCATGGGAAAGGCTATAGTCCGAAATATATAGTCCTAAATTATCTTAGTGAAAGAGAGATGTTTCTGCTTGACAATGTTTAATGTAGTAGGTTATAGACACAGAAGAGGCTTCATTCAAATAGTGTCAGAGAAAAAAAGCACTGTTGGAATCCAAGCGTCTGTCTCCCTCGTGTGGATACCTTCTACAACTGCCTAAGGCAGAGAGCTGACATGACCTACAACATGAAACAGACTGTTCAGACAAAACAGTTTGTAACATTTGTATCAAAGGGGAAAATCAGCACTCATTGAAAGTTGTATTTATATGTTGGACTCAATTGGTTGCAACCTGTCACAACTCCAAACTAAGGAGAGCATGAATTCGGGGACTGTGATGACTGACTAATATTAATGTTGTGTTCGTAAGCAAGCGGGAAGTGGGAATTTATCACATACCACTGGGTAAAATCCACTTGAACAGCCCTCCAACTGGTAATTACTAGTGGGAAACCTGTCTAGATACATTTTCCAACCATTTTCCATCTTAACATTTGGCATAAGTAAAGGCTTTGCTGTCTGGAAAAAAGATGGAAAAGGGGTCTTAGAGAACATCTACCAGAAAAAGTCTTAAATGGTATCAGAAATACATCAAAACACAATAATGTTGACGTAAAGACCCCTTTACCAAAACCCCACATACATTATCTTTAAGATATTTTCACATTCTCTCCCTCATGAGAGAAGATAATGAAAGTTCACAAATGTAACAAGTAATGGTAGACCTACCAATTAGTGATTAGTATCAATTTTGTTTATGAATGATTAAAATATGCACTATGCAGAAATCGCTCCGCCATTTCCTGGTTGCTCAAATTTGAATAGTCCGCCTAATTTCAGTTTATGTGACAAAACAAGCAAGTATAGTGTAGAGAATCAATGTACCATCTAAACCTCTGTGAAATATATTTTCCATTACCAAAAATGTTGTTTTTTTCAGTTGTTTGATGCTGGTGTACAAAACCGAAAGTAAAAGACGCACAAACGTGTAATTCCTGCAACTGAATTGGCTACAATGGGAAATCATAACAGTTGTACACCACAGTTGGGTCGCCTGGTACCATACTCCTTTCCACTGGCATACTGTTATGTTCAGCTCATAGCTGTTTTTCTTTGTCTTTCTGTCGTGTAGTGGTCAAACCAAGAGTGTGAAAACACTCTGAGTCTGGACAACCCCTCCCTCTCTGTTTCGCTCTCTCTCTCTACCGCACTCTCAGTCTCCAGTTAATGTCACCTCTCCCAGCTCTTACTGACATCTACCCATGAGCCCCCTCTCTTTCCATTTACTGTAACCAGCATCCTCACCCGCTGAGCACAGACCGACACCGAACGTTCATGGACTTTGAAAAGTAGTTGACAGTTGGTCAGTCCACCCTGGCCTTGATGTTAATGTCCACAGACGGACCGGACTGGACCAAATCTGAACCTATCATAGGCGTATGTTTCACAATGTTGGATTGGACAGTACAGTACCATGAGTAGAGCACAGTAGACTAAAGTCAAAAACAGTATAGTACAATACAGTACAGTAAAGATGATTATAGTACAGTAGAGAATAGTAGAGTACAGTATATTGCACTCTACTGTACTGAACTTTACTCTACTGTACTGTACTGAACTCTACTGTACTGTACTCTACCCTACTTCTGCTCTGCTGTATTGTACCACACTGTACTCTACTGTACTCTGCTGTGCTACGCTGTCCAACCTGGTTAAAACATGAGGAGAATGACATTCATATCCATAATTATACATTTCTGTGTTGTACAGATCATGGACCCATGATGTAATTCCGTTCCGGGTGTAAATCCACTTAACTTACTGTAGTTCAATAACCATTTTTTTTTTGTCAAACTCAATGTGACATGTCATAGCTGACACCCCATTCTTTTTGCAGGTATCTTTGAATCTTAATTCGGAGCAGATATTTAACCGTTTTTGGAAAACGTGGTTGCTTAAAAACCTGAGGGAAATTTTACCGTAATTCCGTTACCAAAGTTTGCAACTGCACAGTTCTTCCACTAAATCAGTTTTTGGAAATGTTTAAGTGTGAATTGTTGAAAGTAGTCCTTGTGCGTAGAGTTGTACGGTTTGTTAAACTTTCAAATCAAAACATGTTTTGTTTGGCATACATTTTAAAGTGAAAAAAGCATAATTCCGTTACCGTGGAATTGTCCTAGACTGGTATGGGAACAAGATTTACAAGTGGAAATATGAGGAAGATTGGTCTTATACAGTATGTTTGAAAGCACACAAATGTTACAATAACCTCAGGCACAAGCTCTCTCTTTTTAAAACCATTCAGAGTTTACTAAACACCAGAGAAATGGCACAAAATGAACGCAGAAATGTTTTTCCTTTTTTGGCAATAGGGCTGTATTTTAACAGGCAAAAGGGCTGTATTTTAACAGGCAAAAGGGCTGTATTTTAACAGGCAAAAGGGCTGTATTTTAACAGGCAAAAGGGCTGTATTTTTACAGGCAAAAGGGCTGTATTTTAACAGGCAATAGGGCTGTATTTTAACAGGCAAAATGGCTGTATTTTGAAAAGGGCTGTAGGCAAAAGGGCTGTATTTTAACAGGCAAAAGGGCTGTATTTTAACAGGCAAAATTTTAACAGGGCTGTATTTTTAACAGGCAATATGGCTGTAGGGCTGTATTTTAACAGGCAAAAGGGCTGTATTTTAACAGGCAAAAGGGCTGTATTTCAATAGGCAAAAGGGCTGTATTTTAACAGGCAAAAGGGCTGTATTTTAACAGGCAAAAGGGCTGTATTTTAACAGGCAAAAGGGCTGTAATTAGAATGTTTTTGGAATCAGTAACTTAATCAACCTAATTTCATAATGTTTACAGATTTCTTGTCACCAGTCAACTAGATCCATTGAATAAGTATCTGAAAAAAATATAGTGATCTATCTGGCTTGGAGCAAAGAAGTTCTGGAAATCTCATTTATTCCCTGGTGAAGACAGTTGTGCCTGGATCCACACCTAACACTTTTCCTATGAATTGTTCTGGATATAATGACAACAAAATGTGTAGTTTGTAATTTTAAACAATACAAGGGGTTTGAAGCAGCCTACTTGAACTTGAATTTGGAGCTCAGAAATTCAAGTACTGGAATAGGCCTACTTTGATTTTCCAATTTGGTGCTCAAAAAGTCCTTGTAATTATTGTAAGTAATTTATAAATTCTCCTGCTCCCTTATAATTACGCGTGATTTAATTTTAATCCGTTTTTGTGAGAGATGTGGCCACTTCCGTTTGTTTCCTGCCGCTTCAAATAATGTAATAATATTTTAATATCAATGCATTGGCAAGACCTAAAAATAGCATTATTCTTAAAGTGGTAATGGCCTATTTAAAAATAAAAAATAAAAAAACTTTTTGCATGTTTGGGGGGCTAAATCAGGCCATATATGTACTAAATTATGCAATTGTATAACATTGAGGTCCTTGAAAATGACAAGGAAGTGCTTGAAAAAGCCCCTGAAAGTCCTTAAATTTGACTTGCCAATGTCTGTATAAACCCTGCTTAAAGAATGTATAGTCCTGGGCCTATGATGTTGAATAGGAGGAGTTATGGTTCAATTTGCATACATTCACTTTTATTCATCTAATTGAACCATAACATGTGGAACTGCATGAAAATACGTTGTCACGTTGTCACACGTTGGCCCCATTATTTATAGAAAGACCCATGTGTGTAGGCAAACACATCGGGAGAAAAAAGAAAAAAGTTGTATTATTTAATGAATTGTACTGTGATAATTGCATTTACACATGTCAATAAGTACATTAATAAAAATAAATATACCGCATAAAGTCAGTTGGATGTGTAAAGTGTTTATAGTTACAGTTTACACAGAAAACAATGTATATCCTAAATCTGACATCATAAAACTCAAACTCATTAGTTTGCTGAAATGACCCTTTGACCAAAAGAGGGCAGGCTTTGCACAGAAACCACTCTAACATCCACAAATATTGAAACAGTGGGAAAATGGCTCTTCTTTGGAATCGATGCTTTTCATTAGAGGGACTTTAGTATTAGTCTCTCTCAACACCCACTGTGTCTGACCGCAAGAGGGCTGGTATTGAGAATCTCATGTAAAGTATGATTGGACATGTTTACATTGTCAAATGAGTTTGAATATCTGACTGAACAACCACAGGATTAACAGTACCTCAGGCATTCCAAGATGTCAAACAGCTCTTAAAACCCTCTGCTGACAACACAACAAACACTCTCAGAGCTAAACAAGCTATTCAGCATAAGTATTTCCCCATCCTGGTGTTGGCACTAAGCGGTTGTGTGTATTTGATAAAGCCCTCGAAGCCGGTGTTTGGAGGACATATTGGCACGGGTGTTGTCAGGCCTGAGACAAAGTCAAGGGCCGGCAAACCGTGCCAATATATCCTCCAAACACCGGCTTCGAGGGCATTATTGTTTTTATACAATGTGTTACCAACATATTCAAATCATGATTTACATATTTTCATTAAAAACGTTATTTTGATGAATTTATTTATACTATGTTATCCTTCCACAAGATATTGTCCCAACACAAATTTAGGGTCGCTACCCAAGACGGCTGGTCGTTGATTCTATCGCTTCGATTGCCAGAGACGCAACCCAGTCATTCAATCTTTTTTGTTCTGTATCTAGGGACGCGACCCAGTCGTTCATTCTAAGTGTTCCATTGCCATACTGGCTGGCAACGTTCTTATCCCTTGCTTTAAGAGCTAGCCAACTACGGCTAACTTACAGTTACGTCAAACAGTGCAGCCAGAATAAGAACAATAATTGCATTTGCATTTGTTTAAGCTGTTTTCTAGGGACTTTTATTTGGATACATCCATAACAATGAGCTAGTGAGGCGCGATTCTGCCTGACATAGAAAATGTGCTCTTCTGTCAGGAGACTGTTGTTCAGAGGAGCTAGCCAACAACACAGCTAACAAAATCACTTCAAACTGAAGCTGGAAAGACTGCAAACTAGCTGCACTTCATTTCATTTTACCTTTTTTCAATTGCCATTTAATTTGTATATATCCATAAGAATTGTGCCAGCTAATTAATGATTTCGACTGGCTGAGAAATGCTGCCTGCCTGCCTGTCTCTCATCCCGAGTCCCAACAGATTCATTACTATGGGACAGCTGGAGATCAAATTTGAATATTGAAACAATGTTGCTAATGTCAGAGAGACAGACAGCAAGGTTTATACAAATCTCCATTGTTGAAAACTAAATGTTAGTCTAAAAGAAATGTGAGGTAACGTCTATATGCTTTTTATAGTGGAGATCAAGTTTATAAATTGCCTGGCTGGGCTGATGCGACAGTGGATTGTGCAGTCAGATGGAAAAGAGTAAATAGGCATTTTAAAGTCATAGATTTAGCCAGTGGAAACTAGTGGAATAGACACTGGCTGGAATGCGGTTTTAACCAATCAGCATTCAGGATTAGACCTACCCGTTGTATAAAATACCATGAAGGCTGACATTTCTCTCTTTTCTCTCTTTTTATAGTAAAACATACAGGGTGTGTTAGCTGCAGGTGATTAACCACGCTGGTATAAAAGGAGTACGATTGGCTGCTAGCTGAGAAAAGTCCACAGTGATGAAAAAAACACAGTTAGGTAATAACAACTGGAGGCAGTGAGTTCTCAAGTATTACCAAACAAAAAGTTCTCTGAGCAATCTACCTTTCTTCTTGATGTCACCTCCACCTGGGAATGACAGTACCATCAACAGGAATACTTCTACGATCCCAGTCTGAATTCCACTTTGGAAATACTATATGTTTGTCCTTACACAACCTCCAAACTACAACTACACACAGACAACTGTTCAGACAGGTTAAAACCAACCAACCACAGTTCCCATATCATCAAAACAGCAGCAAGAAAACACACAAGTTACATGACAAGCGTCTACAGACAACTTCATCCTACGTCCTGACAGACCACAGACCTACTGGAATAATGCCCTGATCCATACACCTATAGGAATAACGCCCTGATCCACAGACCTGTAGGAATAACGCACTAATCCACAGACCTGTAGGAATAACGCCCTGATCCACAGACCTGTAGGAATAACTCCCTGATCCACAGACCTGTAGGAATAACGCCCTGATCCACAGACCTGTAGGAATAACGCCCTGATCCACAGACCTGTAGGAATAACGCCCTGATCCACAGACCTGTAGGAATAATGCCCTGATCCACAGACCTGTAGGAATAACGCCCTGATCCACAGACCTGTAGGAATAACGCCCTGATCCACAGACCTGTAGGAATAACGCCCTGATCCACAGACCTGTAGGAATAACGCCCTGATCCACAGACCTGTAGGAATAACTCCCTGATCCACAGACCTGTAGGAATAATGCACTGATCCACAGACCTGTAAGAATAACGCCCTGATCCACAGACCTACACGAATAACGCCCTGAATCACAGGCCTACAGGAATAACGCCCTGATCCACAGACCTGTAGGAATAATGCCCTCATCCACAGACCTACAGTAATAACTCCAGGATCCACACACCTACAGGAATAACGCCCTGATCCACAGACCTACAGGAATAACGCCCTGATCCACAGACCTACAGGAATAACAGACCTACATGAATAACAGTCAAAGGTTCCAGCCCTGAAATAGCTAAAAGCAGTGTCCTCCTGGCTACAGGTGTCTCTGGCAGTGAGGGCCAGATTGGCAGAGGGAGAGAGAGTCAATAAGTATTTAACCCCTTTGTTAATGCAATCCAAAATAAGTTCAGGAGTAAGAATGTGCTTAACAAGTCACGTAATAAGTTGCATGGACTCTGTGTGCAATAATAGTGTTTAACTATTTTTTGAATGACTACTTCATCTATGTACACCACAAATACAATTATCTGTAAGGTCGCTCAGTCAAACAGTGAATGTCAAACATAGATTCAACCACAAAGACCAGGAAGGTTTTCCAATGCCTTGCAAAGAAGAGCACCTATTGGTAAAAAAAAGCTGACATTGAATATACCTTTGAGCATGGTGAAGTTATTAATTACACTTTGGATGGTGTATCAATACATCCAGTCACTACAAAGATACAGGCATCCTTCCTAAGTCAGTTGCCGGAGAGAAAGAAAATTAACTTTTTGTCCTGAATACAAAGTGTTACGTTTGGGCAAATCCAATACAACACCTTACTGAGTTCCACTCTCCATATTTTCAAGCATAGCGGTTGCTGGATTATGTTATGGGTATGCTTGTAATCGTTAAGGACTGGGGAGTTTACGAGGATAAAAAAGGAACGGAATGGAGCTAGACACAGACAAAATCCTATAGGAAAGCCTGGTTCAGTCTGTTTTCCACCAGACACTGGGAGATGAATTCACCTTTCAACAGGACAATAACCAAAATCACAAGCCCAAATCTACACAGGAGTTGCTTACCAAGAAGACAGTGATTGTTCCTGAGTGGCTGAGTTACAGTTTTGACATAAATCTACTTGGCAAGACCTGAAAATGTTTGTCTAGTAATGACAACAACCAATTAGACAGAGCTTGAAGAATTTTGAAAATTATAAATGGAAAACTGCCAAATTATTTAAAATGACGCAGAAGGTGGCTTATGGTTGAGAAATTAACCTAATATTCGAATGCAACAGCTCTTGTGGACATTCCTGCAGTCAGCATGCCAGCATCAAAATGTGAGAAATCTGTGGTATTTTGATTGGTTACAAAATTACACATTTTAAAGTGTCCGTTTATTGTCCCCAGCACAAGGAGCACCTGTGTAAGGATCATGCTGTTTAATCCGCTTCTTGTTATGCCACACCTGCAGGTGGATGGATTAACCTAGCAAAGGAGAAATGCTCACTAAGAGGGGTGTGAACTAATTTGAGAGAAAGAAGCTTATTGTGCATATGGAAATGTCTCTGATCTTTTATTTCAGCTCATGAAACATGGGACCAACACTTTACATGTTGACGCATCAGTACGTGAATGAAAGTAAATTAATGTAAAAAATCCCCATTAAAATCTGTCCGTTTTCAGCATCGTATGTGTCTCAATCCTCCATAACTGCTTATGTTTTTGTTCAGTGTAAATAAAGTTCTGAGAACATGTTTCAATAAGACGTTTAATTACACTACTAGCTTAGTTTGGAACTCCAAGCACAGACAGGACACCGATTTTTTAGTTGCTTTGGCATTAATCATGCAAACACATTTATATTTTGTGGCATGTCGTCAGTGAGATGTTTGTCTATTCAAACAGACCCAATTTAAAAGGAAAAATTAACTCATTAAGTTCGGGTGTGGCCAATTAGTTAGTACGGCTGACACACCAGAACACACATAACAACATAGAGGATAGAGAGTTTTGTTGAAGCTGAGAACAGAATGTATATGTTCTTAGAACGTTCTTTCAGCGTTACTGTCAACAGCGCCTCTTCAACCTCAGGAGGCTAAAGAAATTTGGCTTATCACCGAGAACAGTCACAATCTTTTACAGATGCACAATCGAGAGCATCCTGGCGGGCTGTATCACCGCCTGGTACGGCAACTGCTCCGCCCACAACCGTAAGGCTCTCCAGAGGGTAGTTTGGTCTGCACAATGCATCACCGGGGGCAAACTACCTGCCCTCCAGGACACCTACACCACCCGATGTCACAGGAAGGCCATAAAGATCATCAAGGACAACAACCACCTGAGCCACTGCCTGTTCACCCAGCTATCATCCAGAAGGTGAGGTCAGTACAGGTGCATCAAAGCAGGGACCGAGAGACTGAAAAACAGCTTCTATCTCAAGGCCATCAGACTGTTAAATAGCCATCACTAACATTGAGTGGCTGATGCCAACATACTGACTCAAATCTCTAGCCACCTTATGTCACGCCCTGACCATAGAGAGCTTTTTATTCTCTATGTTGGTTAGGTCGGGGTGTGACTAGGGTGGGTCATCTAGGTGATTATGTTTCTATGTTGGCCAGGTTCACAATCAGATGCAGCTGTTTGTCATTGTCTCTGATTGGGGATCATATTTAGGCAGTCATTTCACCTTTGTGCTTTGTGGTATCTTGACTATGTATAGCTGCCTGTTAGCACTATTGTTAGCTTCACGTTTCGTTTTGAGATTTATTGCATGTGTTGTTTTCTGTGAGTGTCACCTAGAAATAAAAAGATGTGGAACCCAGATCACGCTGCGCTTTGGTCCAGTTATTCTAACGAACGTGACACCTTAATAATGAAGTAATTAAAGTAAGTGAAGTAGGAAGTAATAAATGTATCACTGGTCACTTTAAACAATGTCAATTTATATAATGTTTACATACCCTACATTACTCATCTCATATGTATATACTGTATTCTATACCATCTACTGCATCTTGCCTATGCCGTTCGGCCATCTCTCATCCATATATTTATATGTACATATTCTTATTCATCCCTTACAACTTGTGTCTATAAGGTAGCTGTTGTGAAATTGTTAGATTACTTCTTCGATATTACTGCACGGTGGAAACTAGAAGCACAAGCATTTCTCTACGCTCGCATTAACATCTGCTAACCATGTGTATGTGACCAATAAAATTTGATTTGATTTGTTGTGTTTTTTATAGAAAATTGTCTTTACATGTACACTTCCGTTCAAAAGTTTGGCGTCAATTAGAAATGGCCTTGTTTTTGAAAGAAATGCAAATTTGTTGTCCATTAAAATAACATCAAATTGATCAGAAATACAATGTAGACATTGTTAATGTTGTAAATGTCTATTGTAGCTGGAAACGGCTGATTTTTAATGGAATATCTACATAGGCGTACAGAGGCCCATTATCAGCAACCATCACTCCTGTGTTTCAATGGCACGTTGTGTAGCTAATCCAAGTTGATCCATTTAAAAGGTGAATTGATCATTAGAAAACACTTTTGCAATTATGTTAGCACAGCTGAAAAATGTTCTTGTAACGATTTTCCTCCTCTTCTGACGAGGAGTAGGAAGGATCGGACCAATATGAAGCGTGGTAAGTGTTCGTCATTTTCTTAAACTGAACACTACAATACACAGTAAACAAAAAGAACAACCGAAACAGTTCCGTCTGGTAACTAATACAAAGACAGAAAACAACTACCCACAACCCATAGTGGGAAAACAGGCTGCCTGAGTATGGTTCTCAATCAGAGACAACGATAAACAGCTGCCTCTGATTGGGAGCCATACCAGGCCAAACACAGAAATACAAAAACATAGAACAACACATAGAATGCCCACCCCAACTCACGCCCTGACCAAACTAAAATAGAGACATAAAAAATAACTAAGGTCAGGACGTGACAGTTCTGCTTACAGAAACAATAAAACTGGCCTTCTTTAGACTAGTTGAGTATCTAGAGCATCAGCATTTGTGAGTTCGATTACAGGCTCAGTTCTGAAATAACCACAGGACAACCATGCTCTAACCAAGCTCTAAGAAACATACAGTATCAGTAAAATGTTTGGACACACCTACTCATTCAAGGGTTTTTCTTTATTGTTACTATTTTCTACATTGTAGAATAATAGTGAACACATCAAAACTATGAAATAACACATATGGAATCATGTAGTAACCAAAAAAAAGTGTTAAACATGTCAAAATAGATTTTAGATTTTAGATTATTCAAAGTAGAACTATGCACACACTTGACATTCTGTCAACCAGCATCACCTGGAATGCTTTTCCAACAGTCTTGAAGGAGTTCCTACATATGTTAAGCACTTGTTGGCTGCTTTTCCTTCACTCTGCGGTCCAACTCATCCCAAACCATCTCAATTGGGTTGAGGTCCGGAGGTACTGGAGGCCAGGTCATCTGATGCAGCAGTCCATCCTTCTTGGTCAAATAGCCCTTATACAGCCTGGAGGTGTGTTGGGTCATTTTCTTGTTGAAAAACAAATTACAGTCCCACTAAGCGCAAACCAGATGGAATGGCATATCGCTGCAGAATGCTGTGGTAGCCATGCTGGTTAAGTTTGCCTTGAATTCTAAATAAATGACTGACAGTGTCACCAGCAAAGCACCCCCACACCAAATGTGGACTCATCAGACCAAAGGACAGATTTCCACTGTTCTAAAGTCCATTTCTCGTGTTTTTTGACCCAAGCAAGTCTCCTCTTATTATTGGTGTCCTTTAGTAGTGGTTTCTTTGCAGCAATTCAAACATGAAGGCCTGATTCACGCAGTCTCCTTTGAACAGTTGATATTGAGATGTGTCTGTTACTTGAACTCTTTGAAGCATTTTTTTGGGCTGCAATCTGAGGTGCAGTTATCTCTAATGAACTTATCCTCTGCAGCAGAGGTAACTCTGGGTCTTCCTTTCCTGTGGCGGTCATCATGAAAGCAAGTTTCATCATAGCACTTGAAGGTTTTTGCCACTGCACTTGAAGAAACTTTCAAAGTTCTTGAAATGTTCTGTATTGACTGACCTTCATGTCTTAAATTAATGATGAACTGTCATTTCTCTTTACTTATTTGAGCTGTTCTTGCCATAATATGGACTTTGTCTTTTACCAATAGGGCTATCTTTTGTATACCACCCTCCCTTGTCACAACACAACTGATTCTCAAATGCAAGACGGGAAGAAATTCCATAAAATTACTTTTATCAAGGCACACCTGTTAATTGAAATGCATCCCAGGTGAGTACTTCATGAAGCTGGTTGAGAGAATGCCAAGAGTGTGCAAAGCTGTCATCAAGGCAAGAGGTGGCTAATTTGAAGAATCTAAAATCTAAAATATAATTGGATTTGTTTCACACTTGTATGGTTACTACATGAATACATATGTGTTATTTCATAGTTGTGATGTCTTCTCTATTATTCTACAATGTAGAAAATAATCAAAATAAAGAAAAACCCTTCAATGAGTAGTTGTGTCCAAACCTTTGACTGGTACTGTATGTGCTTTTGACTGCTTTTGACTGGTACTCTATGTGCTCGCTGTGTTTTGTCTATTGCTGTCAACACAGTGCATTCGGAAAGTATTCAGACAAATTGACTTATTCCACATTTTGTTTCATTACAGTCTTATTCTAAAATGGATTAAATATTTTTTCCCTCATCAATCTACACACAATACCTCATCATGAAAATATCAAATTTACATTATTATTCAGACCCTTCACTCAGTACTTTGTTGAAGTCCCTTTGGCAGTGATTACAGCCTCGAGTCTTCTTGGGTATGACGCTACAAGCATGGCACAACTGTATTTGGGGATTTTCTCCCATTCTTCTCTGCAGATCCTCTCAAGCTCTGTCTGATTGGATGGGGAGCGTTGCTGCAAAGCTATTTTCAGGTCTCTCCAGAGATGTTTGATTGGGTTAAAGTCCGGGCTCTGGCTGGGCCACTCAAGGACATTAAGAGACTTGTCCCGAAGCCACTCCTGCCTTGTCTTGCCTGTGTGCTTAAGGTCTTTGTCCTGTTGGAAAGTGAACCTTCACCCCAGTCTGAGGTCCTGAGCAGGTTTCTATCAAGGATCTCTCTGTATTTTGCTCCGTTCATCTTTCCCTCGATCAAAAATAAAACTTTATTTGTCACATGCACCTAATACAACAAGTGTAGACCTTACCGTGAAATGCTTACTTACAAGCCCTTAACCAACAGTATAGTTCAAGAGGAGTTAAGAAAATATTTACCAAATAAACTAAAGTAAAAAATTATTAAAAGTAACACAATAACATAACAATAATGAGGCTATATACAGGGGCTACCGGTACCGATGTCAGTGTGCGGGGGTACAGGTTAGTTGTGGTAATTTGTACATGTAGGATGGGGTGAAGTGAATAGATAATAAACAGCGAGTAGCAGCAGTATACAAAACAAATGGAGGGGGGGTCAATGTAATAGTCCGGTGGCCATTTGATTAATTGTTCTGCAATCTTATGGCTTGGGGGTTGAAGCTGTTAAGGAGCCTTTTGGTCCTAGACTTGGCGCTCCGGTACTGCTTGCCGTGAGGTAGCAGAGAAAACAGTTGATGACTTGGGTGACTGGAGTCTCTGACAATTTTATGGGCTTTCCTCTGACACCGCCTATTATATAGGACCTGGATTGCAAGAAGCTTGGCCACCGTGATGTACTGGGCTGATCCTGACTAGTCTCCCAGTCCCTGCCGCTGAAAACCATCCCCATAGCATGATGCTGCAACCACCATGCTTCACTGTAGGGATGGTGCCAGGTTTCCTTCAGATGTGACGCTTGGCATTCAGGCCAAAGAGTTTAATCTTGGTTTGAGAGTCCTTTAGGCGTATTTTGGCAAACGCCAAGCAGGCTATCATTTGCCTTTTACTGAGGAGTGGCTTCTGTCTGGCTACTTTACCATAAAGGCCTGATTGGTAGAGTGCTGCAGAGATTGTTGTCCTTCTGGAACGTACTTCCATCTCGACTGAGGATCTCTGGAGCTCTGTCAGAGTGACCATCGGGTTCTTGGTCACCTCCCTGGCCAAGGCCCTTCTCCCCCGATTGCTCAGTTTGGCCAGGCAGCCAGCTCTAGGAAGAGTCTTGGTGGTTCCAAACTTTTTCCATTTAAGAATGATGGAGGTCAATGTGTTCTTGGGGACCTTCAATACAGCAGACATATTTTGGTACCCTTTCCCAGATCTGTGCCTTGACACAATCCTGTCTCAGAGCTCTATGGCCAATTAATTCGACCTCATGGCTTGGTTTTTGCTCTGACATGCACTATCAACTGTGGGACCTTATATAGACAGGTGTGTGACTTTCCAAATCATGTCCAATCAATTGAATTTATCACAGGTGGACTCCAATCAAGTTGCAAAAACATCTCAAGGATGATTAATGGAAACAGGATGCACCTGAGCTAAATTTCGAGTCTCATAGCAAAGGGTCTGAATACTTATGTAAATAATGTATTTCTGGGTTTTTTTGCTAACTTTTCTAAAAACCTGTTTTCGCTTTGTCATTAACGGGGTATTGTCTGTAGATTGACAATAATATATCTTTTTGAATCCATTTTAAAATAACGCTGTAACGTAACAAAATGTGTAAAAAGTGAATGGGTCAGAATACTTTCCGAATGCACTGTAAATGTTCTTGGTGAATCAAGGTGATTCTGATTCTGATTCAGATTTTGATTCTGATTCTTTTTTTTTCAGTTCTATCTATGCAACTCTGTTGCCGCAGGCCTCATTCCATTCAAAAAGCATAGCAAACCACCTCATTCAAGGAAACAATAACATTCTGTTTCAGTACCAACTGACTTTACAACACATCCTGAATACAGCAAGATGTTTAAAGCGGCTTTGGCAGAGGCATCAAGCCCCACAACACTGCAGTGTGTAATATAACAGCCATTAAATGTCTCATAAAACAGTGAATGAGTGTTTCAAAGCCAGGGTTGTTCTATTCTACACTAGGTTCTACAGTAGACATTCTATTCCTCTCTGCCACCATCAGTCCCATCAGGCTGAATGACAGATGTTTTCTGTGCCTCTCTCTGTCTTTCAAAAGGTGTTTATTTTATAGAAACACTGTGCTGTGCTGTGATGGTCTGATCTGGACAGAGTATATTAGCTGTTATTTATCTCCCCTCTCTTTGGCACAAAGACAGCCATGATTAAAATAAATACAGAGGGAGGGAAGGAGGGGGGTGATGGGAGGGAAGGAGGGAGGTGGGAAAGGCAGGGAGGATGGGAGAGGGAGCTTGCCAAGACAGAAAGGAGAGCTGGCTTTAACTGATGTGAAGTGGCAGTAAATGAAAGAGGATGAATAGAAATGACCCGTGGAGGAAGGAGAAAGGGTGAGCGAGAGAAAAGGTAGGGGGTGGTATAAAAATAGCCCATAGACCCTAGTGGTAAACAGTGAACATCACAGTTACTCCATCCCCAGTCAGCTGTTATGTGTTTATGTGGAAGGTCAAGATGCTGCAGGGGCTAAAGGGCCCCTCCAGAGGGCAATGCTGCCCCTACTTAGACATCATTCCTGTCCTAGAGCAGAAATGCTCATTTAGGTTCCACCTCCAAAGAATTAGGTAGTGGTGATTTTCAGATTGAGTGGAGAAACAACAAATAGAGCGCTGACAGCTAACCTGATCTTGCTAACCTTATCTAGCTAGCTAATGTTATGTTGTTGCTGTTTTTTTTACTACACTGTTTTCAAAACATTAGCCAGCTGGCTAGGCTATGGCTGGTTCTGGAGCTGGATTTGTCAAAAGCATTTAGGGAAAATTTATCCACAGATGTATAGGGGAAACCAGTGTCTTTGACATTGCCATCTATTGTTATCGCCAAAGCTTGGGCATCTTCCATAAATTGCGGCCGCGAATCTGCCATAGAAATAGAAAAAGTTAGATGACGCTACGGTAATATGGATAACTATTGAATGGTTTGCACTAGAGATGCATTTTTCTACACTGCAATGGACATGGTGCAACCTTTCAGTAGGCTGGCAGGCTATTCGGCTGCAGTAGAGCAAAATCCTGTGCACCCCGGAAGTGAAATGATTGGTTTCAATGACTTTGCTCATGATGCACGCCGCAAATGATATGTAACAACACTGCGCATCGGACACGAAGCACCAATACAAATGTAACAGCACAACAAAATAGATGAACAAATTCCTTGAATTTTCTTCTGCAGGTGCCTTTTCATTATAGGATAGACACTTGTGGTTTATAGCTGCACCAATCAAGCAGTGGAGCGTGTAGTGAAGCAAAACTTTAGTGGTCAAAAGCTCTCATCTTGAGGCAATTATTATACCAATTATAAAATGGTCAGATATTTTTTATGAAGACTAGCTGAAAAATAAATGAATTATCCAACGGATTCTGATCATTTTCTCGTAAAAAAAAAAAAGTGGAGCTTTCAAAAACATGTTTGCAACACCTATTTGAATTTGCTCCGTGGCTCAGTCGCCCAAGTGGACATCGATGTTTGACTCAGCTCAGTTGCATCTCGCGAAGAAGAACTTTGCAGGTGTTTCTGATTAAAAAACAATGCCATGCTGGTGGGTGGTAACATTCAAATAAAACCCAGCCCTGAAAAGAAACGTAGCCTGAAAGGAATTTGCACGTCATCTCATAGGAAAAGACATAGATTTCTACGAATGTCCCGCTTCAGATTTTCCCTTTCAAACCCAAATATACTATTTTTTCAATCTTTACTAACGACATGCCACTGGCTTTGAGTAAAGCCAGTGTGTCTATGTATGCGGATGACTCAACACTATACACGTCAGCTACTACAGTGACTGAAATGACTGCAACACTTAACAAAGAGCTACAGTTAGTTTCAGAATGGGTAACAAGGAATAAGTTAGTATTAATTGAGCAAGTTGAGGTGACTAAGAGTAACCTTGGATTGTAAACTGTAATGTTGAAAACATATTGAACAGGAGCTAACAGGAGCTAAGATGGGGAGAAGTCTGTCTATAATAAAGCATTGCTTTACAGAACATTCAGACCCTGTTTTCCCATATCCTATAGACCAGAGTGTCAAACTCATTTTGCTCCGCGGCCTGCATTCGTTCTTCACAGTATATAATGAACTGTATTATATACTGAACAGAAATATGAATGCAACAACTTCAATCACTTTACTGAGTTACAGTTCATATAAGGAAATCAGTCAATTTAAAACAATATTAGGTCCAAATCTATATTTCACAACTGGGCAGGGGCACAGTCATGGGTGGGCCTGGGAGGGCATAGGCCCACCCAATGGGGAGCCAGGCCCAGCCAATCAGAAGGAGTTTTTCCCCACAAAAGGGCTTTATTACAGACAGAAATACTCCTCAGTTTCATGAGCTGTTCTGGTGGCTGGTCTATGATGACCCACTGATGAAGAAGCCAGATGTGCTTGGTTACATGTGGTCTGCGGTAGTGAGGAAAGCTGGACATACTGCCAAATTCTCTAAAACAACATTGGAGGCGGCTTATGGTAGAGAAATTAAAATCAAATTCTCTGGCAACAGCTCTGGTGGACATTCCTGCAGTCAGCATGCCAATCGCACGCTCCCTCAAAACTTGAGACATCTGTGGCATTGTGTTGTGTGACAAAACTGCATATTTTAGAGTGGCTTTTATTGTCCCCAGCACAAGGTGCACCTGTGTAATGATGATGCTGTTTAATCAGCTTCTTGATATGCCACAACTGTCAGGTGGATGGATTATTTTGGCAAAGGAGAAATGCTTACTAACAGGGATGTAAACAATAAGCTTTTTGTGCATATGGAAAATGTCTGGGATCTTTTATTTCAGCTCATGAAACATGGGACCAACACTTTACATGTTGTGTTTCTATTTTTGTTCAGTATATATTTCCGCATTGTAAAAATGTGCAGAAAATAGTCCTTAATCAATCGCTTTTGGAATGATCAATGCTCCCTGACGGTCTAGCTTTCGTTTTGATGACTGTTAGCAAGCTGTGAAGAGAATATAAATGTAAATCCATTATAATTTCTACACTGTTTTGATAATTTCAATGTCCATTAAGATTGTTTTTCCCTGAAAAACTCAAACCACCAGCAAGCAGGATTGAATAGGCTTGTAGTATTTATTTCAACTTTATTTTATCAGGGAGTCATACTGAGACCAAAATGTCTTTTACAGATCAGCCCTGAATTACATAAATTACAGAAAATACACACATCAATATAAATGCTGAAATGCAAGTACAAAGAAAAATATGGTCATAAAAAACAAACATATTCTCATTAATAAGGTCCTCAATCAGCTTTATGAATAGCCCTAGAAGCACCAGAACATACAATTAAAGAACATTTTGAAGATTGTTCCACAAATAAAGAGCAAGAAAACTGAAAGCTGATTTACCTAACTCAGTAGAGACCAAAGGAGTTTCCAGAGTTAATCATCCCTGAGACTGGGTGTGGTAACTCGTATGCCTAAAGGTTATTAATGATGTTAGATACAGTTGGCATTTTTGTAAAAAAAGGTCTTTATAAATGAAAACGTAGCAATGTACCAACCTATGTGACATCAAAAAAGGGCCAACCAACTTTCTGGTAGAGAATGCAGTGGTGAGTACTAAAACTGTCGCCCGTTATAAAGTGCAGTATAAAGTATAAAGTGCGCTATGATAAACTGCATCCAACGTCTTTATTGAAGTGGCAGCTGCATTCATATAGATGATGTCGCCATAGTCTAAGACCGATAGGAATGTTGACTGAATAATCTGCTTTCAACTATTTAGCCAGAGGCAGGATCTATTTCTATAGAAGCCCATTTTTATTCTCAGCGTCTTTATTAATTCATCAATACGCTATTTAAAAGACAGCTTTTCATCTACCCAGACTCCCAGATATTTGAAAGCAGGGACACGATCAATACTATTATTATTAAAAAATAAAATGTATCCTTTATTTAACTAGGCAAGTGAGTTAAGAACACATTCTTATTTACAACGACGGCCTACCCCGTCCAAACCCTAACCCGGACTATGCTGGGCCAATTGTGCACCACCCTATGAGACTCCCAATCGAACCAGGGTCTGTAGTGACGCCTTTAGCACTGAGATGCAGTGCTAGACCGCTGCGCCACTCGGGAGCCCTAATACAGTCAACATTCAAAGTACATTATGCTTACATCAGAGATATTTTTATGCGCTCTAGAGAACAACATATACTTAGTTTAACCTACATTCAATACTACTTTCAGGTCAATACAGTTTTTCTCTAATGCAATGAAGGCAGACTATAGTTCAGATAGAGCCTGGGAAACAGTGGGGGCAATAGCATACACAAGAGTATCATCGGCATACAAGTGCAGGTTTCAGTTTTTTACAGACAAGTCGATATTGTTAATGTAAATGGTAAAAAGTCTAGGACCCAGAATCGACCCTTACGCGAAACCTTTCGGAATATCCAGGAAACCTGATCTAACACCATCAGTAGATACACATTGAGTTACATCTGTCAAGTCATTTTTAAACCAGTTACATGCAGCCTGGTCTAGGCCAACTGAGTAAAGCCTCTGATTTAGCAGTGAGTGATCAACAGTATCGAAAGCCTTTGGTCAATGAAGCGGGCGTCACAATGTTGCCTTTTATCCATACAGTTAACCACATCATTTATAACTAGGGATGCAGCAGAGATAGTGCTACGACCTGGTCTAAAACCCAACTGATGTACATTTAGAACACATTTCAAAGATAAGAAAGATTGTAGCTGAGAATTAATCAAGAATTGTAATATTTTAGCTAGAAAGGAAAGTTTAGAAATAAACTTTTGGCCACAAGGGTCACCATCTATGTGAAGGGAGAGTACATGGGCCGCCTTCCAAACCTTGGGGATAGTAGCAGATATAATCGTCAGTTAAAAATATGGGTTAAAAAAATGGATCAAGCATATCAGCCCCAGCGAATTGTTCTTACATCAAGCTTAAGCAAGGCATCTAACACATCGCAGATAGTAAATTGTTGAAATGAAAAAGATTCACTAGAAGTTCACGGGTTAACCGCCGAGTCAGCTAGAGACTGGAAGAGGAAAGAGCAGTCAATTGATTGACTGACCAGGGTCAATTAAACCACTCTCAAATAAAAAGCCTGCTGAGATGAAATGATGGCCAAAAGCATCCCTTATTCTATTCTTCTCAGTTATGATGCCAGAGTCAGACAGAACTTGCTTCGGCAGTGAAGAAGAGGAATTTGGACGCTTCAGTGTATTTACTGTTTTCCTAAATTTAGAAGGATCACCAGCAGAGTCAGAGATAGAGCTTAAAAATGACTTAATTTTGCTTTCTTAATCGAGATGGCACATATGTTTCTCAATTGTCTGAAAGATTTCCAATCCACTACAGGGTCAGTTTTCCTTTCTTTGCCCAGATCTGATTTTTCATCTGAATGAGATAGATCAGAAGAAAACCAAGGGTTAGATCTATCTTTGACTCTGAATTGTTTAAAGGGGGTGTGTTTATCTGCCAGAGGTATAAATATGATGGACAAATGTTCGAGAGCCAACTCAGGGTCAGGAATACAGGATATTTTTAAATGTCTCTACATAATTAAACAAGGATTAATATTTTGCTGTTTCGTATCTCTAATACATACAATTGGACAATGATCACTGAGATCATATGCAAATACTAGACAAATACTTATGGGGGTTATTAGTGAGAATTAAATCAACCAATAAGGAGTGAACAGAGTTCTTTACATTTAGCCGTGTAGGTTTTGAGATCAATTGAGTCAGATCCCCTAAAATGACCAACTCTGAGGACAAAAAGGTGTTAAACACTCGGATATAGCACCAATAGCATCTGCCATGACAGCAGGGGAGTGGTAAATCTCAGCATCAAATAAATGTGTATTCTGGTTTATGGACAGATCTACAACCAGGAGCTCAAATGTCTTGTGAACAGAAATATTTAAAGATTTGGACGCTATGAAATCAGATTTTACATATAGTGCCTTCGGAAAGTATTCAGACCCCTTGACTTTTTCCACATTTTGTTACGTTACAGGCTTATTCTAAAATGTATTCAACAGATTTTTTTCACTCATCAATCTACACACAATACCCCATAATGACAAAGCAAAAACAGGTTTTTAAACATTTTTGCTAATTTATTAAAATTTGAAAACTGAAATATTACATTTACACAAGTATTTAGACCCTTTACTGTACTTTATTGAAGCACCTTTGGCAGCGATTACAGCCTTGAGTCTTCTTGGGTATGAAGCTACAAGCATGGCACACCTGTATTTGGGGAGTTTCACACATTCGGTTCTGCAGATCCTCTCAAGATTTGTCAGGTTGGATGGGTAGTGTTGCTGCACAGCTATTTTCAGGTCTCTCTAGAGATATTCGATCAGGTTAAAGTTTGGGCTCTGGCTGGGCCACTCAAGGACATTCAGAGACTTGTCCCGAAGCCACTCCTGCATTGCCTTGGGTGTGTGCTTAGAGTCGTTGTCTTGTTGGAAGGTGAACCTTTGCTCCAGTCTGAGGTCCTGAGCACTCTGGAGCAGGTTTTCATCAAATATCTCTCTGTACTTTGCTCCGTTCATCTTTGCCTCGATCTTGACTAGTCTCCCATTCCCTGCCACTGAAAAATATCCCCACAGTATGATTCTGCCACTCTGGAGCTCTGTCAGAGTGACCATCGGGTTCTTGGTCACCTCCCTGACCAAGGACCTTCTCCCCCGATTGCTCAGTTTGGCCGGGCAGCCAGCTATTGGAAGAGTCTTGGTGGTTCCAAACTTCCATTTAAGAATGATGGAGGCCACTGTGTTCTTGGTGACCTTCAATGCTGCAGAAATGTGTTGGTACCCTTCCCAAGATCTGTGCTTCGACACAATCCTGTTTTACGGACAATTCCTTCGACCTCATGGCTTGGTTTTTGGGAACTGGGAGGACAGTGTTGGCAGAAGTATGTCCATATTATATGCGACACCCCTGTTATAGACAATACATAGTCTAATGTACATGTTTGTGTCATCTCTCTTTCCCCCTTTCTGAATGCCATCTTCTTTCTTTCTCAATCCTCCACTCCCCCCTCTACTTGGTGATGCGACTGTGCTTTGGAGTGACCTGCAACATTATCCTTTTTAAAGCCCGTTAGTTTAACGCTGAGAATGGTTCATATGCATTTTACGCAAATGTATCACTTTCCTCTTCTCTGTCTTCCTCATTCTCTCGCTCCTAATTCCTCTGTATACGCAGCTCTCTGTGTCTCTTAGCTTGGTCTGAACAGGTGGAAGGTGGGGGGGTTTCCCATCTCCAGGAGGGGGTTGGCACAAACAAGTGTGGCCCACAGAGACTTGGCCCAGTTAGCCTGGCACAATAAAACTGCCACAGTGGGAATAACACAATTCACCTTTCTTCCTTCACAGCCCATCTGGACCCTTTCACCAGTTCTCCCAATGATTCAAATACTACCCACATGCACCAGGCCAACGACTAGTCATTCAGATAGCACAGAGTACACACAAACACTTATAAATGTTGGCGACATTGTCAGAGTTGTACATTAACTAACACTCAGCTAAAAGGTCCGTTTCCTCTCTCTACAGGTCAGCATTTGAAACTAAGTCCTCGTAAAAAAAGATTGTCCCTGTTTAATAATGATAACTGTATTTGAAAATGGACAAATTAAGTTTTCTGATTGAGGAAGAGTCAGTCTCAGTAGCCAGAGGCAGTGTAATGTTCCCAGTGTGCTTCTGTGGTGGTGTTACACAATCAATCAAGAGGGTACAATGAACCACCAATGGCAAGGAAGCAGTCTAGATGAGAACACATTGTTCAAAGAGCTAATGTGGACCTGATAAATAACTAAATAACTCAATACCACACATTTCACAGCCGCCATCAAGTCCCCCTTCGGCAGTGAAAGCAAATATTTGATCTCATGTCCAGTTATTACTTTCACAATTAAAATGGTGGCACGGTGCAAGCGCAGTTTTCAGCTTGCCTTTGCTTTGCCAAAAGCATCCAAGCCATACTGACAGAACTGTGGACACATTCATTGGATGCTTCATCAGAAAAGAAGAGAAAAAGGAAAGAACTAATGGAATGGAGTTTATTTTCACACCTTCAGCCACACTGAATAATGTAGGTGTTAATAAAAGTGCTACCCTCTCACTGTCTCTCTCTATGAGCTCATTGCTATACTATTATGACATGGGTTCAACCCTTTCACAGAGAAACATACCTTCATAACCCATACAGGTTATCCCGCAATCCACATACAGTGGGGTCTGAAATGATTGACACCCTTGATAAAAAATCTGCTGTATTTAATGGTAAGAAAAATTTAATTTTGTACTTATACAATTGCTTAGAGAAAGATATTTTGTTTAACAATATTTGTTTTTTCTCAAAAAAGTTAGGGCTCAAAATTATTGACATTAGTGTTTTCAATACCTTTCAAAACTTCACTTTGCGAGGATAACAGCACTGAGCCTTTTTCTAAAATGGTTTATGAGTTGAAGAACACATTGGGATGGATCTGAGACCATTCCTCCAACAGAATCCTTTCAGATATTTCAGATATCCTTCACCTGCGCTTATTGACTGCCCTCTTCAATTCAAACCACAGGATTTCAATGGGTTTGAAGTCTGGAGACTGAGATGGCCATTGCAAAATGTAGATTTTGTTAGTGCGGCGACATGAGCATCTCGCCATTATATTCAGATCTCTGTTTGCAGTTGAATCTCTTTACACGGAGGAGGGAGGGAGAGAATGCTTGTGAATTTGCACATCCCATTACACATCCCATGTAATGTAAGTGGTAACGAATAGTGGAAATCCAATGTTATTTTTGTACCTGCAAACGGGGCGGGAGTAAAGCCTCATTCACATTACCCATAAGCACTCTTTCCATGACATATGCTGACCAGGTGAATCTAGGTGAAAGCTATGATCCCTTTATGATGTCACCTGTTCTATCCACTTCAATCAGTGTAGATGAAGTAGATGAGACAGGTTAAAGAACCATTTTTAAATCTTGAGACAATTGAGACATGGAGTGTGTATGTGTGCCATTCAGAGAGTGAATGGGCAAGATAAAATATTGAAGTGGCTTTGAATGGGGTACGGTAGTAGGTGCTAGGCGCACTGGTATGTGTCAAGAACTGCAATGCTGCTGGGTTTTTCACACTCGACAGTTTCCTGTGTGTATCAAGAATGGTCCACCACCCAACTTGACACAACAGTGGGAAGCATTGGAGTCAATGTGGCTACCTGCCACCCCACAGTTTGTCTAATTTCAGTTAATGTGACAAAACAAGTAGTCATTGTGTTGAGATGTATTGTACCATCTAAACCTCTGTGAAATATATTTTTCATAACCAACGTTATATTTTCAGCTGTTTGAAGCTGATGTACAAAACCAAAAGTAAAAGACATAAAAGCTAAACTTAAGAATAGAAATAGCACACATAGAACATACCTACTGCTTCTTAGACTTGCTTTCAATGAGAATGACAATTCTATAACTCTAATGTCTATGTGAATGTGGTTGGGTCGACCAAATGTTAAATATTGAAGCTTTTAGGCAGGGTAGCCTGCCTAAAAGCTGGGTAGCCTAGTGGTTAGAGTGTTGGACGAGTAACCCAAAGGTTGCAAGTTCAAACCCCCGAGCTGACAAGATACAAATCTGTCATTCTGCCCCTGAACAGGCAGTTAACCCACTGTTCCTAGGCTGTCATTGAAAATAAGAATTTGTTAACTGACTTGCCTAGTTAAATAAAGGTCAAGTTAAAAAATAACTGAAAATAAGACCTTAATATCTCAAGACAGTTTAAATGCTAAAAAGGTTGAATGTTGTCTTACTTAGAAAATAGGCCTAGACAATATCCAAAACAACTAACTTCATACATTTTCAGTCATTTCAATTGTAAAGTTATGTCTTCCTACATAATACCACAACTCATTTTTCCAATCTAGGAAGTAAACTCTGTAAAGTATTCAATAATTTCATTGTGTATTTCAGATGGAATCAATGCATTAGAATGTACCAGAGATCACCAAAATAACGCTCCTATGACAAATTTGAACACAGGGGGGGCAAACACCCCGGACCCCAGCCCGGGGGCGCATGGCTGGGTACTTTTTCTATTTGTCAGGCTACTCTATGTACTTATGGAAAACACTGCACTCTACCCTTTCACTGAGACCATAAGCCTTACAAAAAAGTCATATTAAAGCCCCCCATGCAGTCTTTGTTTGAAATCATCACTGTATGTCTAATAAATCACAGAGTGAATTTACTTAATGATAAACCATTTTTAACCATTTATTTCCCTGAGGCTCTTTTGGCCCTTCAAATGCTCCGTCTTATCGTGTGGGCTCTAGGAAACAAATGTGAAGATATTTACATATATACACAGCTCTGGTTGGTCTAGAGCACACCCCTTTACCCAGATGAACAGTCATAGGTCTATTATAATCAGATCAAATTATGACCTCATGATGCGTGCCAAAAGTCCCATCTCAACTTAACAGGATGAAATTCCAGGATTTATTTTGTCCAAACAGCTCCGAAACAAAAAGCGCATCATCATAATTGTAGTACATCTCACAGTGGACATGGCCAGGCTGACCTGTCATCCACCATCCCCCTCCTGCTGAGGGATCTCTCCTGTCCAGACTTCTCAAGGACTCCTATATACATGCAAGCTGGCACACACACACAAATGTGCACAAACAAGGGCATTCTCAAGGACTCTTATACACACACATCATTGTCTCCCTGGTTCTCTAAGGGGTAGCGCTGAACAAGGCGGTGTGAAAACCTTTGCTTCTACCCCTGCCAGAGAAGACTGAGTGTCTTTACCAGATTAAAGGTAATTCTGAGGCACAACAACACCAGAGAAAACCCAGAAGTGCAGTGAATAACAATCAAACTAAAGATTACATTTAAAAATCTGAAAGTCTATGTCCAATTCCTTTGACAATGTGTAACAATGTGCGCTGAGTCAGGAAGCAAGTTCCGGGAGTGAATGTTTTAAGAAAATAAAACGGACCATAATCCAAAACAACACAAACAGCACACAGACATGACACTGAGACAGAAACAACAATACCTGGGGAAGGAACCAAAGGAAGTGACATTTATAGGGAAGGTAATCAGGGAAGTGATTGGAGTCCAGGTGAGTCTGATGATGCGCAGGTGCGTGTAACGATGGTGACAGGTGTGCGCCATAATGAGCAGCCTGGTGACCTAGAGGCCGGAGAGGGAGCACACGTGACAGACGGTTGGTTCTTGGGAAGCCCTTCCGTACTCAGGCCCTGCCTACCTGGACCAATTTCACATTTTTTTATTTCTCTCTTTCTGCCAGTGTGTTATTTAAGAGTCACTTTGGCCTCTCTGAGCTCTGCTTTCATCTGTTTGGGTGAACAGGTATCATGCATTTAGACATTTTCTTACTTCAAATAAGAGCTACGTTTCCCTCTGCCCCCCCTCTGCATACATTATCATTGTGTACTTTACTGTTTTATCTCATCACTAATTCAAATGACTAAACATTTCCTTCATGTTGTCAATGTTATTTTACTGCAGCAGTTATGGTGGTGCCTCCTACACAAACACTGGAATGTTTGGTTTCCCTCGTCTTCCTACTGTCTCTCCTCTCGTTCCTCTTCCCACTGCCTCTCCTCTCGTTCCTCTTCCCACTGTCTCTCCTCTCATTCCTCTTCCCACTGTCTCTCCTCTCGTTCCTCTTCCCACTGCCTCTCCTCTCGTTCCTCTTCCCACTGCCTCTCCTCTCGTTCCTCTTCCCACTGTCTCTCCTCTCATTCCTCTTCCCACTGTCTCTCCTCTCATTCCTCTTCCCACTGTCTCTCCTCTCGTTCCTCTTCCCACTGCCTCTCCTCTCGTTCCTCTTCCCACTGTCTCTCCTCTCATTCCTCTTCCTACTGTCTCTCCTCTCGTTCCTCTTCCTACTGTCTCTCCTCTCGTTCCTCTTCCTACTGTCTCTCCTCTCATTCCTCTTCCCACTGTCTCTCCTCTCGTTCCTCTTCCTACTGTCTCTCCTCTGGAACCTCTTCCTACTGTCTCTCCTCTGGTACCTCTTCCTACTGTCTCTCCTCTCGTTCCTCTTCCTACTGTCTCTCCTCTGGTACCTCTTCCTACTGTCTCTCCTCTGGTACCTCTTCCCACTGTCTCTCCTCTGGTACCTCTTCCTACTGTCTCTCCTCTCGTTCCTCTTCCTACTGTCTCTCCTCTGGTTCCTCTTCCTACTGTCTCTCCTCTCGTTCCTCTTCCTACTGTCTCTCCTCTGGAACCTCTTCCTACTGTCTCTCCTCTGGAACCTCTTCCTACTGTCTCTCCTGGTACCTCTTCTTCCTACTGTCTCTCCTCTCATTCCTCTTCCTACTGTCTCTCCTCTCATTCCTCTTCCTACTGTCTCTCCTCTGGTTCCTCTTCCTACTGTCTCTCCTCTCGTTCCTCTTCCTACTGTCTCTCCTCTGGAACCTCTTCCTACTGTCTCTCCTCTGGAACCTCTTCCTACTGTCTCTCCTCTCGTTCCTCTTCCTACTGTCTCTCCTCTCGTTCCTCTTCCTACTGTCTCTCCTCTGGTACCTCTTCCTACTGTCTCTCCTCTTGTTCCTCTTCCTACTGTCTCTCCTCTCGTTCCTCTTCCTACTGTCTCTCCTCTCGTTCCTCTTCCTACTGTCTCTCCTCTGGTACCTCTTCCTACTGTCTCTCCTCTTGTTCCTCTTCCTACTGTCTCTCCTCTCGTTCCTCTTCCTACTGTCTCTCCTCTGGTACCTCTTCCTACTGTCTCTCCTCTTGTACCTCTTCCTACTGTCTCTCCTCTCGTTCCTCTTCCTACTGTCTCTCCTCTGGTACCTCTTCCTACTGTCTCTCCTCTGGTACCTCTTCCTACTGTCTCTCCTCTCGTTCCTCTTCCTACTGTCTCTCCTCTCGTTCCTCTTCCTACTGCCTCTCCTCTCGTTCCTCTTCCCACTGCCTCTCCTCTCGTTCCTCTTCCCACTGCCTCTCCTCTCGTTCCTCTTCCCACTGTCTCTCTTCTCGTTCCTCTTCCCACTGTCTCTCCTCTGGTACCTCTTCCTACTGTCTCTCCTCTGGTACCTCTTCCTACTGTCTCTCCTCTCGTTCCTCTTCCTACTGTCTCTCCTCTGGTTTCTCTTCCTACTGTCTCTCCTCTCGTTCCTCTTCCTACTGTCTCTCCTCTGGTACCTCTTCCTACTGTCTCTCCTCTGGTACCTCTTCCTACTGTCTCTCCTCTCGTTCCTCTTCCTACTGTCTCTCCTCTGGTACCTCTTCCTACTGTCTCTCCTCTCGTTCCTCTTCCTACTGTCTCTCCTCTGGTACCTCTTCCTACTGTCTCTCCTCTCGTTCCTCTTCCTACTGTCTCTCCTCTCGTTCCTCTTCCTACTGTCTCTCCTCTCGTTCCTCTTCCTACTGTCTCGCCTCTGGTACCTCTTCCTACTGTCTCTCCTCTGGTACCTCTTCCTACTGTCTCTCCTCTCGTTCCTCTTCCTACTGTCTCTCCTCTCGTTCCTCTTCCTACTGTCTCTCCTCTCGTTCCTCTTCCTACTGTCTCTCCTCTCGTTCTTCTTCCTACTGTCTCTCCTCTGGTACCTCTTCCTACTGTCTCTCCTCTGGTACCTCTTCCTACTGTCTCTCCTCTCGTTCCTCTTCCTACTGTCTCTCCTCTCGTTCCTCTTCCTACTGTCTCTCCTCTGGTACCTCTTCCTACTGTCTCTCCTCTCGTTCCTCTTCCCACTGTCTCTCCTCTCGTTCCTCTTCCCACTGCCTCTCCTCTCGTTCCTCTTCCCACTGCCTCTCCTCTCGTTCCTCTTCCCACTGTCTCTCCTCTTGTTCCTCTTCCCACTGTCTCTCCTCTCGTTCCTCTTTCTAATTTTCTATTCTCTATTCTATTCTATTCTAAGAGTACTTAGTTAGGATACTCTGGTATTATGATAGGGATTGGGGGCATATTGCTATGCACCAATGCTAATCAATGCTTTATGAATCAAATACTGTAAAAGCATCATTACTCACTGTTCTCTTAATAGATGGGATTAATAGCCTAAAACAATCAATTAGGTCTACAATTGATACCAAACATTTATGAGGCTCTGTGTTCATAATGACTCAGTCAGTCAGTCCTTGGGCCTTTGTGTCTAACCCTTCACCAGACTGAACACAACAGTGATAGTGTGTACTTGAAACAGGACTGACAGTCTTGCTGGGAGAACAATGAGGGGTCTTCACAGCAGACGGTAGCTATAGATCTCACCTTTTGTTGCTACGATGCCACAATCAACTTTAGGGGGAAACGCACACACATCTATCCTGGGAGCACACACACACACCAACAGGCAGGCACGCACACACACACAACCTTCTCCCTACTTGGTTTGCAGCATGGTGTTGCTGAGCTCAGTCCTCCAGGGGTCGATAATAAATTACTCTCAAAGAGCCCAGTTAACTGAGAAGGTTTACACCTCACACAGTTAGCATGTTCACATAGACTGAGGAAATGTCTTATTAGCTGCAGGTCCTCATAACGTTCCTCACAATATGATTTTTATTGTTGTCTCCTATATATGTGTCCAGCCATCAAAGCACGATCAATCAGCTAGCTATAACACAACACTTTTGTTTTATTGACCTCTTCGAGGCTACGGAAGCAACAATCAAAATGGTAAAAAAAGAAACCGGTTGTCTATGACATAGAGGCACCCTTTCCTGACCTGAACTTCTCATGAACAAGAAAATGTTCCCCAGAGACACCAGGAGAAAGAAAATGAGAGAAGAATGGGGAAGAAGGGTAGAAAGAAAGAGAGAGCTGGCTCTTTATCCTTCTATCTCCCTCCCATGGAGGAGCAGCCTGAGGAAGGTAGTGTGGCCCTTTGACCCTGTGTGTGAGTGTGTGCGTGCATGCTTGGGATAAAGAAAGAGTATTGGTCCCTTCAAGACAAAACCTTCTTTTTTTAAACGAGGTCAAATCATGATGTCAGTGATTTCAGTTCGGAAAGTTGTAGCTCTAGGATGATGCCTGATTTTCCGCCTTGGAGTTGGACGACCGTTTAAAACAATTTTCCCCAGTCGGAGCTCGTCCGGAGTTGTTTTGAAGGCGGCACAAATCCTCGGGTCTCCCACAATCAGCGACACCACAGCTGCTTCTGCTGACAAGATTTAGCAATCATCCTGAGGGGTTGGCGGTGGGTTAAAATCCACATAAGAGTTTCCACTCCCAGGCCCAATCTCATACAACAACAAGTGACAGAAAATGGTTGCCAGGAGTAAAAGTACAGATATACAACAGAGGATGCTCTAGACATCTTTGACAATCAATAGGACTTAACATACAGAATCAGGTTGTCACCTTGCTTCAGTGTTCACAGTGTAAAACGTAAACAGTGTTGCCAGGTTGATAGTATACAGATATAGCTGACGAGAGCAGAGCAAACTGTATAAATACTGAATGTGAGTTTAACGAAAGCGATACTCTTACACTTAAAAACCAAAGATGGTGTAGACCAAGTGGATTCCATACACCAGCATGTTCTAGAATCAAATCCCAAGAGTCTGTGCTTTAAAGACTCTTACCTACCTACAGTACAAGACATAATCCACAATAGATTGGCTATCTGGGACCACGGTAACGTGCATGTCCCAGAGTACCAGTGTTTCATTGAATGTTGTATGATTCAATATGGCAGGGGAGAGCTGGGACGGAGATGGCCCTCCTAGCTTAGGTCAAACAGCCGGGGTAAGACTCAGAGAGTAAGGTGAACTGGCTTCCCCACGACTTAGAGCACTGGAATTCAAGTGGCACACATCCGTCTGTAGAGAAGAGGATCCTGCCCCAAGTCAGCCACTTAAATCAGATGGCTCAGAGAAGATGACCCTCACTGTGACTAGTTAAGACAAGAACGACCCAACACCCTCTTCACAATTGCACAGAAACTCAGACACTTATTTTGAGATAGGTTTCCACTTTAAAATGTCACCAATGTTTACATTTGGCCAGGAATTTGAGTTAATGAAAATCGTGAGGTTTGCTATCTGGCCATACACAGACGGGCAGGCCCATGTGAGAAACACCTTTCAGTAACACCCGGAGATGTCGGACAGTATCATCTCTTGAGCCGTTTGAATTCAAATCCAAATCCATGTTTCATGAACAGAGTTTGAAAAAGACAAACAAGACAAAAATAGACTTGTATCCGGGCATCTTCACCGGTGGATTTCTGTGGCCGTCTCTGCTCTGCCGGTTTCTTTTCAACACAGAGCATCGGTGCGTTTACAGCGCATTGATGGTTGGTGCCCAGGGTCCAATTACAATGGAGAAAGCTGGATTGTGTGAAATGCCACAATGTAGAGAGACGGTGCCTTCCCACATGGCATGAAGTGGTAGCTTGCTGTGACAGAGTTAGATTCTAAGCACCACAGCTGATAGTGTACAGTATCCATTGGATAAATTCAATCTATAAATAACAAATATGGATTATGTTTAATGTCTGTTCACTGGAGAGAATAATTAAGACAGTAAAACACAAATTGCGCATTATTGATCTGATCTGAAATGGCAGTTTTCCGTTTGGGAAAAAAGGTTAGTGATGTTGTTGTTTTGTTCACAGATGTTAATTGGACTGTTTGATCCTCTTGTGTTCCTCTGTTTCGGCATTTGGAGAAGACTCCTAGGTTTAGCTACATATATAGATCTTAATATAATCACCCTGTTGCAGGGTAACGTTCCTGCAATGCAAGAAATGTAAACGTTTAGTGTATTTGGGGACTAAAAAGGCTTCTGAAGTTTGTCATTTTCCACTTGAAATTTCAGACTTGATTTTCCCTTACAAAAAAACCCTGTATCAACCCCTACAAAAAATTTTATTAATTATAATCCAAATAATAATTCACACTTCCTGTCGCTGCAAGATTATTTTCCAGCTGTAGCAAAGTGGTTTAAATTAAGATCCTACATCTGTATAGCATGGTCTGTGGTGGTGAGGTTAGGGCCAATGGCGGCCGCTGATTGGCTGAATACCCTGGGTGCAAGGTGGTTGGAGTTGTCAACAAAGCTGCATGACAGAAATATGATGCCAAGTTCTTGAACTACTGGTAGTTTATTTGAGAAGATATATTTCACTTTCCTTGAGCCTGCCTGCCTGACCACTCTGCCTGCCCCTGACCCTGACCCTGAACCTGCCTGCGTCCTTTACTTTTGCCCCAACTCTGGATTACCGACCTTTGCCTGCCTTGACCTGTCGTTTGCCTGCCCTGACCTGTCGTTTGCCTGCCCTGTTGCTGTAATAAACATTGTTACTTCAACACAGTCTACATTTGGGTCTTAACCTGAAACGTGATACCTTCAGGTCCAACCCTATATTTTTATTTATTCTAGATATGGTCTCAGTGAAGGGAATGACATGGAGCCTTCATTCCCTTAAAAATTACCCAGTTCAGCTATATACTGTACAAAAGAGAGCTGGAGGCCAGAGGGAAGTCACGTTTACATAGTGATTCACTGCCCCTGATCCGCAGACTTATTCTACCAACCAAGGCAACTCACTCATGACACAACACAATGATATTCAAGGGTCTGCCCCGTAACCAGGGTTGAGGAGTAACTAATTACATGCAATCTGATTATATATATTTTTTTTTACTCTAACCTGCAAAAAATATTGTAATTGGATTAAAGATACTTTTGAAAAACTAAATGATTATTTTTTGGGATTACTTTTAAATTCAGAAAGGATGTTTGCAAAATACATTGTGACACCTTTCTGTTTTCTCAATAACATTCAATTCAGCATTGACAAAAAGTGCAAGTTTAAGTTTGTGCCACTCGAGCAAGTCTGACCACAAGTCAGAAACCACTATGACACACCAAATGCATTCGGATCTTTTTCTTGTCTTCTTCTAATGTGTACGTAATCAGTGTACGTAACTGAACTTAATCAGATAACAACAACACACTGATAGCCAATACAGAAGGCTAGATGGTCAAGATAGACCATCTAACTGAACAGTGATCAACATCAATTAGCTCTCAGTCAGTTCTGATTGTCTCTGCCTTTCTGACACTCGGTTCATTCCATTCTCACTCTCTCTTAAACTGCAGTCCAGCTAGTGCCTGTTCACTGTCACAAGGAATGTCGTGAGAAGTCGTAGGGTGTTCTGTTTCTGACTCCATAGAGCAAGCTAAGATTTACACCTACTTGGTAGGTATTATAGTATAATATAATACTGGCTAGATTCTGTAAGGCTTCAGAGCAGGTCAGATTGATGGATATGTATACAGTGTCCTAAGCCAGGCTTTGGTACAATTAGTAAAGGCTCTGCTAAGGGAGGGAGGTGGTAGGAAATCTGAACTCAGTTGATGACGGAGATCACATTCCTAATTCAATCAACAGAGCCCTCCATCTAATGTAGTCATGGAGAATATTTACCAAATGAGAGAGCTGACCCTAGAGGCATGTGTTTAGGGAGATAGAATCATGGCAGTCGGCACACTATCGCTTATTATTTAAATCACACTGAAGACTTTATGTGTCAGGTTAAAAAAATATATACATACAGTACATTCACAAAGGTGACAAAAGGTGGAGATACAGTATATTCATGTATGATTAAGTCATGGGCATTTCCATGGTAAAAGTTCAAAGTAGTCATAGTGCTTAGAGTTGTATGGTTTGTTAAACTTTTAAATCGATGGTTCTTGTTTGGCATACGTTTTAAAGTGAAAAATCTGAGTCTCAGTGTAATTCCGTTACCAAGGAATTGCCCTCATGTCCGTTAACTTAAATATAAGTTAGATACAGGGATTCATTCAAGCATTCAGGGCTTGAAAAAAATGACGGACTCCAAAGGGAAACCCAGTCGAGAGCTGCCCAGTAATGCGAACCTACCAGATGAGCTTAATGCCTTTTATGCTTGCTTCGAGGCATGCAACACTGAAGCATGTGCATGAGAGCACCAGCTGTTCCGGATGACTGTGTGATCATGCTCTCCATAGACACTGTGTGCAAGACCTTTAATTGGTTCTATGATTGGTTCAGATTTGGTCTTGTTTTGGTCTTGCTCATAAAAAATAATACCCAGTGTGAAGAATAATACCCAAATATAAGAGGATATTGCATATTTCTACCTTTGTGTACCTATTTAGGATACATCACCATGAACAGATTATACATTTATATATAGTACAGATCAGGGACCCATGATGAAATGATGTTAACAAAATTCTGTTAACAGTTGAAAATCCACTTCACTTACTGTAGTTCAATAAACTAAAAGAGGTTTTTTTCAAAGTCAAGGTGTCATGTCATAGCTGACGACCCATTCTTTCTGCAGACATCTTTGAATCTTAAAATCGAAGAAAATATTTAACCGAGTTATAAGAAAACGTGGTCACATTAAAACGGAGGGAGATTTTGCTGTTATTCTGTTACCAAATTTTACATCTGCACAGTTGTTCCAGTATATGTGTTTTTGTAAAATGTTCAGTGTAAATTGTTCAAATTAGTTCTTGTGCATAGATGGTTTGTTAAACTTTGTGATCAATGTGATCAGTGGTTTAAGTTTGGCATACATTTTAAAGTGAAGAATCTAATTCTAAGCGCAATTACGTTACAGTGGAATTGCTCATAAACCTTCAAAGTTCCAGAATGGTATAATAATGGCAGCCATTTTGGCCAGAGAAGTCCAAAACAGTCTAATTGGAATGAATGGTAGCAGGCATAGGTGATTAAAGTAAGTGATATCAAAAATTGTAGATTGATGAGGAAATTATTTTTAGAATAAAATGTGGAAAAAGTCAAGGGGTCTGAATACTTTCCGAATGCACTGTATATGTTTAGACCATGACATTTTACAATCTAAGGTAACACCAAGTAATTTAGTCTCCTGAACTTGTTCAACAGTCACATCATTCATTACCAGATTCCGCTGAGGTCTAAAACCTAGGGGAAGATTTTTACCAAATACAACGCTCTTAGTTTTAGAGGTTTTCAGGACCAGTTAATTACTGGCCACCCCATTCCAAAATTGACTGAAACTCTTTGTTAAGGGTTTCAGTGACTTCATTAGCTGTGGTTGCTGATGTGTATATTGTTGAATCATCAGCATACATGGACACACATGCTTTGTTTAATGCCAGTGGCAGGTCATTGGTAAAAATAGAAACAAGTAGAGGGCCTAGAAAGCTGCCCTGCGACACACCACACTTTACATGTTTGACATTATAGAAGCTTCCATTAAAGAAAACCCTCTGAGTTCTATTAGATAGATAGCTCTGTATCCACGGTATGGCAGAGGTTGAAAAGCCATAGCACATACGTTTTCTCAACAATAGTTAATGGTCAATAATATTAAAGGCTGTAATGAAATTTAACAGTACAGGTCCCACAATCTTCTTATCAATTTCTTTCAACCAATCATCATTCATTTGTGTCAGTGCAGTACATGTTGAGTGCCCTTCTCTATAAGAGGTGGCAGGTAGCCTAGTGGTTACAGCATTGGGCCAGTAACTGAATGGTTGCTTGATCAAATCCCCGAGCTGTTAAAGTACAAATCTGTCGTTCTGCCCCTGAACAAGGCAGTTAACCCACTGTCATTGTAAATAAGAATTTGTTCTTAACTGACTTGCCTCGTAAAATAAACATGCTAAAAGTCTGTTGTTAATTTGTTTACAGAGAAATAGCATTGCATTTGGTCACTAAAGAGACCAATAAAACTACTGAGGCTGTCATGGTGGACTTTCCGGCCAGCCATCTCAATTTCCACCATGTCCCCGAGGTAAACCTAACTGAACACACCAGATAGGACTAATGTATAACGGGGTCCCTAACTGTTGATGTCACTTAGATGAGCGCCACACTATCTGGAGTGTTTTCTTAATGCGTCAGAAACGTGAGCCATCAAGATCTGTCTCTCCCCAGCCTCTCATATGAAACCCATCGTCTCCTAGTGAGCTAATGGGCTGGATTTATTAGGCAATCACAGTCCTAATGACACCAAATTAACTTATGATTCATGCCCACAGAGTTGATGTATTATACACACACAAACAGTATCAATATAAATCAGTATTAACGTACAGCCAGACTTGTGATGATACAACCATTCATTAAATGCACTATGTGCTATGCAAGATCAAAATGATGATGTAAAGAACAATCTATACTAGAAAAATATATAAATGCAACATGCAACAATTTCTAAGATTTTACTGAGTTACAGATCATGGAAGGGAATCAGTCAATTTAAATAAATCTTAGGCCCTAATTTATGGATTTCACATGACTGGGCAAGGGCGCACCCACTGGGGAACCAGGCCCAGACAATCAGAATTGGTTTTCCCCACAAAAACAGCTTCATTATAGACAGAAATACGCCTTAGTACCCCCCTCCTCCTCCTCCTCAGATGATCCTGGACATTCCTTGCAGTCAAATTCTCTAAAATTACATTGGAGGATTCATTATATTCAACAGCTCTGCACAGTCAGAATTCCAATTGCACACTCCCTTAAAACTTGAGACATCTGTGGCATTGTCTTGTGTGACAAAACTGCACATTTTAGAGTGGCCTCTTATTGTCCCCAGCCCAAGGTTGCACCTGTGTAATGATCATGCTGTTTAATCAGCTTCTTGATATGCCATACCTTTCAGTTGGATGGATTATCTTGGCAAAGGAGAAATGCTCACCAACAGGGATGTAAACAAATGTGCACAACATTTTAGAGAAATAAGCTTTTTGCGTATGGAACATTTCTGGGATCTTTTATTTCAGCTCATGAAACATGGAACGAACACTTTACATGTTGTGTTTATATTTTTGTTCAGTATAGTAGAACCACTAACGTAACTGAGCTGCTATAACGTTACTATAGTGGCTGACTACCCTGCAACACAAAAGGTACTTGCTACGAGAGAAACAATTGCTTTTCTTTAGTAAGCATAGTAGCTAATGTAGATCTGGGCCCGTGTCCACAAAACATCTCAGAAAAGCTCTTAGGGATCCTGTTAAAACCTGTTTAAAGATGAAAAGACTTCCAGCTCAGAGTAGGTTTTAGGATGATGTTAAGACACTGTAGACAAACTCTAAGCCAGGAGTATAATCAACTCACAAACGTTTAGATCAGCTGGTAATAATGACAGTTGGAGGTACCTGCAAAGATAGTGATTGTCGCTCATTGACCAAGTTGCAAATGAATTACCAATTGCGCTGAAGCATCGCCAGCTGTGAACAGAAAAACATGGTGAATAAGACTGTACATCAAATGTTGTAAAGTTACACTCTTAACTGGTCATGAGGTCGCCTAAATATCTGTCACCTAGGTGGAAGTCAGTTAGTCTAGCGGTTAGAGCATTGGGCAAGAAACCGTTAAGGTTGCTGGATTTGACACATTATTGCACACATTATTCCAGATAGTAGACATCCTGCTCACAAGTATCCATGAATAAACAGAATATTCCTCATTTAAGTTCATATGGGCTAAATAGAATAGTTATTGAAATATGGACACTGACTGTTGGCTTATAACCTCTCACATGTAGTGTAATATAATATGAACTCTTATACAACAAATGTTCATTTTGTCTCAGGAACAGGAGTGGAGAAATATGTATTTCTTTCAGCACCCCTTGAGAATAGACATGTAATGTGTTATCTTTGACACTGTTATCAGAAACGTATTTCATCGTTTTCTCAGTTTTTGATTTCCTTAAAACTGGTCAAACTGATGACATTTGGAAATTTGACATTACCACTATTCCACTATTTTGGTGTTATTGTGTTTCTCTCTCTAGTCCCTAAACTAAAAACAGGCAACTTTACTGGTGTTAACTAGATTACTAATGCATTTCTTCTATCGATGTAAGACATTATTCTGGTGAGCACTACTTTATAGACTTCTGGGGCAACAAGCTATGAAAGAAGAGAAGCCGCATGTGTCTAACTACAATGCATTCGGAAAGTATTCACACCCCTTCACTTTTTCCACATTTTGTTACGTTACAGCCTTATTGTAAAATTGATTAAATAGTTTTTTTCTCCTCTTGTCAATCTACACACAATACCCCATAATGACAAAGCAAAAACAGGTCTTTAGAATGTTTTGCAAATGTATAAAAAAAATATCACATTTACATACCGTAAGTATTCAGACCTTTAACTCAGTACTTTGTTGAAGCACCTTTGGAAGATATTACAGCCTCAAATCTTATTGGGTATGATGCTACAAGCTTTGCACACCAGTATGTGGGGAGTTTCTCCCATTCTTTTCTGCAGATCCTCTCAAGCTCTGTCAGGTTGGATGGGGAGCTATTTTCAGGTCTCTCCAGAGATGTTCGATTGAGTCTGGGCTCTGGCTGGACGTTCAGAGACTTGTCCCGAAGCCACTCCTGCACTGTCTTAGCTGTGTGCTTAGAGTTGTTTTCCTGTTGGAAGGTGAACCTTCGCCCCAATCTGAGGTCCTGAGCGATCTGGAGCAGGTTTTCATCAAGGATCTAATTGTTCTTTGCTCCGTTCATCTTTCCCTCGATCCTTCCCAGTCCCTGCCGCTGAAATCATCCCCACAGCATGATGCTGCCGCCACCATGCTTCACCGTAGGGACGGTATTGGCCAGGTGATGAGCGGTGACTTGTTTCCTCCAGACGTGATGCTTGGCATTCAGGCATTGGCATTCAACTTGGTTTCATCAGACCTGAGAATCTTGTTTCTCATTGTCTGAGAATCCTTTGGATGCCTTTTGGCAAAATCCAAGTGGGCTGTCATGTGCCTTTTTACTGAGTACTGGCTTCCGTCTTGCCACTCTACCATAAAGGCCTGATTGGTGGAGTGCTGCAGAGATGGTTGTCCTTCTGGAAGGTTCTCCTATCTCCACAGAGGAACTCTGGAGCATTGTCACAGTGACCATCGGGTTCTTGGTCACCTCCCTGACCAAGGCCCTTCTCCCCCGATTGCTCAGTTTGACCAGGTGGCCAGCTCTAGGAAAAGTCTTGGTGGTTCCAAACCTTTTCCATTTAAGAATGATGGAGGCCACTGTGTTCTTGGGAACCTTCAATGCTGCAGACATTTTTTGGTACCCTTCCCCAGATCTGTGCCGACATAATCCTGTCTCGGTGTTCTACGGACATTTCCTTCCACCTCATGGCTTGGTTTTTGCTCTGACATGCACTTCCAACTGTGGGACCTTATATAGACAGGTGTGTGCCTTTCCAAATCATGTCTAATAAATTGAATGTACCACAGGTGGACTCCAATCAAGTTGTAGAAACATCTCAAGGATGATCAATGGAAACATTACGCACCTGAGCTCAATTTCGAGTCTCATAGCAAAGGGTCTGAATGCTTATGTAAAATAAATTATTTGTTTTTCATTTTTAATACATTTGCAAACGTTTCTAAAAACCTGTTTTCACTTTGTCATTCTGGGGTATTGTGTGTAGATTCATTAGGAGAAAAAAATATTGAATCAATTTTAGAGTAAGGCTGTAACGTAACAAAAAGTGAAGGGGTCTGAATACTTTCCGAATGCACTGTATAGTTGACAAACAAATGGCCAAATGTTGGCATTTATAAGCAGAAACCTGTCTAAATTAGGTGTGAAAGTAGCCAATAGGCTATACGGTCGAGTATGGAGTATCAGCTAAATAAATTATTATGGAATTATGGTGGATCAAACTGTGCAGGTAACCTACTTTTTTGAAGTGATTGTTGACAATCAGATGAAAACCTCATCACACAACGCCCATGATATGTAACTGAGCCTGTGCAGGCCGCAAACAAGTAAACTGGATAATATGTTTACATGCCACAGTATCCCGTCTAAAATCAGAATATCCCAGGCATCTTATCAGGGTTTCTCATGACCGGGGTCCAATCGTTTTTGGGTTATTGTAAACGGCACATGATGTTTATATGAGTCAACTCCAAACAGAATTCTTCAGTATCCCGAATAATAACAGGACATTGGTGCGCATGTAAACATGGTCAGTGTGTCCTTAACCCTAATTTGCCTCAGGGGTGCTGTACTACTATGGCTGACCCTGTAGAACAACACATTTCACTGCACCTATCATGTGTATATCACAACAACAAAAGGTATTCTGTCTAAAGAGGCTACATGCATAGCTTTTATTTTTACCGATAAGAGGAGTAAAATGTCTATTCTCAGCACTTACAACAAATGTTCTACTCTGCGTCGCTTTGTGGATACGGCGCCTGATCTAAGAGGCGATACTTCTTGAACTATAGCATTATCTATAACGTCTAACAAACTGATGTACTAACTTATAATACAAGTTCACAACAAGTGTTTTGTGTGGAAGTCAAACATCAGAAGAGTGTCTCATACTGTCTGCCTTGGCTGTGCTCTCTCCAACACCATAACCACACCACACCCTACAGTTGAAGTCGGAGGTTTACATACACTTAGGTTAAAGTCATTAAAACTCGTTTTTCAACCACTCCACAAATTTCTTGTTAACAAACTATAGTTTTGACAAGTCGGTTAGGACATCTACTTTGTGCATGACACAAGTAAATTTTCCAACAATTGTTTACAGACAGATTATTTCACTTATAATTCACTGTATCACAATTCCAGTGGGTCAGAAGTTTACATACACTAGGTTGACTGTGCCTTTTAAACAGCTTGGAAAATTCCAGAAAATGATAGCATGGCTTTAGAAGCTTCTGATAATTGACATCATTTGAGGTGTACCCGTGGATGTATTTCAAGACCCACCTTCAAACTCAGTGCCTCTTTGGTTGACATCATGGGAAAATCAAAAGAAATCAGCCAAGACCTCAGAAAACAAATTGTAGACCTCCACAAGTCTGGTTCATCCTTGGGAAAAGTTTCCAAATGCCTGAAGGTACCAAGTTCATCTGTACAAACAATAGTACGCAAGTATAAACACCATGGGACCATGCAGCCGTCATACCGCTCAGGAAGGAGACGCATTCTGTCTCCTAGAGATGAATGTACTTTGGTGCGAAAAGTGCAAATCAATCCCAGAACAAAAGCAAAGGACCTTGTGAAGATGCTGGAGAAAACGGGTACAAAAGTATATATATCCACAGAAGAAATTAGTCCTATATCGACATAAGCTGAAAGGCTGCTCAGCAAGGAAGAAGCAACTGCTCCAAAACCGCAATAAAAAAGCCAGACTACGGATTGCAACTGCACATGGGGAGAAAGATCATACTTTTTGGAGAAATGTCCTCTGGTCTGATGAAACAAAAATAGAACTGTTTGGCCATAATGACCATTGTTATGGTACCAAATACTAATTGTGTAAGTAAACATCTGACCCACTGGGAGTGTGTTGAAAGAAAGAAATGCTGAAATAAATCATTCTCTCTATTATTCTGACATTTCACATTCTTAAAATAAAGTGGTGATCCTAACTGACCTAAAACAGGGATATTTATACTAGGATTAAATGTCAGGAATTGTGAAAAATGGAGCTTAAATGTATTTGGCTAAGGTGTATGACTTTGACTGTATATAATACAACGTGAGCTATATTAAAGCTCAGGCTTTATATGTCTCTAGGACCAATGTAGAGAAAAACATGTCTGCGGGCCAGGCAGATATAGTATCCACACAAGAAAAACAAATAATACATATATTACCATTAAACCATGCTGTTTGCAATTGGCATGCTGTATAATACAGCAACTCCATGCCATCCAAGTCCAGTTTTCTTCCTCTGGGAAGCCTCTATACGCCACATGGGCAGAGATGTGGAGAGTTGGAAGTGCAGTTCAAGTGGTGGAGTTGCCCTGAAAAAACATCCTGTCATAAGCACCGTGTGCTGTTGGCAGTGTGTGACAGGTCATTAGATCACAGCTGACAGAGGAGGCAGGAGGCATCTGAGGGCCTGAGAGGCATATCACTCAGGACCCAGTACAAGCAGCCTGAGGCTTGAGAAAAAAACAAGTAGGAAATAAGACTTAGTTTATTTTCCAGCGGGAAAGTAAAGTGGAGAAGAGAGGCCATAACAACTATTAGTCAGACAGGGAAGAAAACAAAGCCAGAGATACTATAGAATCCTTCATGTGAGTGTTTCAAAACATATTATGATTGACAGATACCCCTATAGCCACACTCATCTTCACCCCTGGCTCTCCTTCGCCCCTGGCTCTCCTTCGCCGGCTGGCTCCCCAGAGCATGGCGCTGCATGCTGTCAGGTTTTTTATGGTAGTCTACTGCAGGAAGTGGCTAATGACTCTATAGCTCTACGCTGCCTGTCACTAAACACAACAGGATCCAGTTAGACTTTCTGTTTAATTACCTTCCCCAATGCCTTCATACAGATGCCCATTTAACAGCCGGAACCATGTATTATTTATGGTCTCTGTCTCCAAGGTTTCCCTACTCTATAGCTGAAAGAACAGACCCAGGACCAGTAAAGGGAGGCCCAGCTAGAGAGCCCCCCCCACAATAACCAGCACAGCTGCCACCAGGGCTTTGGCTGTCAGCTCTTCAAATGGTGGCTATCGTTCAAAACGTCTTTCAAGCATCTCATTAGGCTGTTAAAGAACAGTGTGAAAAGGGAGGGAGGGATGAAAGAAGGGGGGGATGGAGGGAAATTAAAGACAATTGCTTGGTGGAGATGAGAGGCTTGGATGAGAAGATGTTCTCTGGTACCTAGCCTGTTATGAGGCTGTCCATAGCGACCTAGTTTCAGTGATTCATATCTCTAGACGCATTAGAGGGATATTGTATTTATTGGTAGTGCTAGTGGCACATCCCATTAGGCCTACTTTGCAATGAAAACATACAATCACATGGTTGAACACTGTACAAATTACTCATTTGAAGGTTGGGTCTTTCAGACAGAGTGGAGTGAAACGTATCGCAAACTGACAGGCAGAGCAGAGAGTGAGTGATAGCCTGGGTATGGTCAAATTGTCCCAACCCTGACCGACAGTCATCTCACCCTATCACCAACCACCATCCCCTGTCCAATCCCCTTCCAGCAGAGGCGAGACTCCAGCTCCTTCACCACCTTTAAATACCCACACCTGTCACTAATCAGTGTGGCAGATCTTAGCATTTCAGTTAGCAAGTGTTTGTTACAAGTCACCTTTTTGCTTGTAAACCTTTCCTTTGTGTAGTTAACCATCCTTGGTGACCATCTCACTCTTACACCCTCAACCTTGTTATCTGTCATCATTATCTTCAATTCAGCTGAAATAATAAGCCGGACAACATCCCTTTGAACTGCAAAACCACCATCGCAGTGTTTTAATGCACATCCCATTAGGCCTTACTTTGCAATGAAACCATACAATCACCACGATACCACGATACCCCTAACTCCAACAGCTACAGCAAGATAGTAATTTTACCACCACAACTCTGATTAGCTTTTACACTGGGAATGTGATATACTGTGAGCTCCAAAAGTAATGTGACAGTGACAATTATTTTGTTGCTTTGGCTCTGTACTCCAGCACTTTGGATTTTAAATGATACAATGAGGTTAAAGTGCAGAATGTCAGTTTTAATTTGAGGGTATTTTCAGATGCATAAATAAACCCCCCACCCCCCATTGTAATGGTGAGAGGTTAGCATCTCTTGGGAGTATGATATGTGTGTCTAACTTTCACTCGTTATTCATGATTCATTAAGGACTATCTGTAATCATGGTAGCTTTAAAGAGGGTTAAACCAAGGCCTTATGCCTTTTAAAGGATTAATAAATTATGTTAGGATAAACTGTAAGGTCACCTCTTCAGGAGACCTCTGTGTGTGTGTTAAAACCTGTTGTTGAGTGCTGTGCCCTTCAGACACTATCAGAAGGCGTCTACATTCAGACTCCTCCTGTCTGGATCCCACCGTGGTTATCTGGTTTTCTGAGAACACAAGGCTGCCACAGACCTGATGAAACCAGCCACCTGTCAGAAGATGCGTACACTCGTTCACCTTGTTATGACCCTATACTTGTGATGAAAGGTCAAGTTTCGGTCAAACCCACTTCTGAGTTTTTACTTGCTAACAAGATGGTTCCTGCTGTCAGGGGGAGGTTAGATTTATTCAAATGTTGTTGCCAGGGAAGGTTACATAAGGGGGATTGGGCTATATGAGTTACAGGATGTCTTAGACATTTTGCAGAACTTGGGGAGAAACTATTATATACTGTTATACTGTACTCTGTACCAACTTCTGCCTACAAATTGTATTACTAAAGGAGTATTTTTGTCTGTGTTTCCTTTCCATTACTAATGTATGTTTTATAATTATATAGACCTGATCATTTGTTGAAGAAATTGAACAACAGCTTTAAAAAAACATTCTATTCTTTACAATAACATTATTAAGCATAAATTTTTATTGAGAACAAAATCTGAAACACAACCTAAACAAACAGCAAATGCATCCAACAAGTTTGTAGCATCACAAGTAATCATTGCATGATAGGAATATGGGACCAAACACTAAACTTTGACTACTATAATACACAAGTGAATTTGTCCTACTACTTTTGCTCCCCTAAAATCGGGGGATTGCGTTGCAAAAAGTGTTGTAATTTCTAAACGGTTCACCTGCTATGGATGAAAATACCCTCAAATGAACGCTGACAGTCTGCTCTTTAACCTCAGTCATTGTATCATTTCAAATCTAAAAAATGCTGGAGTACAGAGCCAAAACAAATGTGTCACTGTCCCCATACTTTTGGAGCTCACTGTATCTACCATAGAGGAAAGGGCCCAAAGCACCCTAGCGAAAACCACAGCGTTTTGAATGAGAATAAGTTCCTCAAGTATACCTAGCTCCAATGAGCTATTCAGAAAGCTCCTCAAGTACCTCCATCAGCACACATTTTTGTTGTAGCCCCAGACAAGCACACCTGATTCAACTTGTCAACTGATCATCAAGCCCTCAATGAGTTGAATCAGGTGAGTTTGTCTGGGTCTGCAACAAAAATGTCAAAGACTGTAGTTGGGAAACGCTGAAGTGTATGGTGGGGTCGTTCCCCATGAAAGTAATACTTTTTGCATCCCTCTGATATTTTAAGTAGAAATCGTGCACAAATATTGCATTTTAAAAGCCTGTTAAATGAATTTAATTTAATGGAGAATTCAATAAATCTGATTTTTCATATGAATAAAGACTTGCTAAAGTGACGATTCAGCATTTTGACATGACCTTCAGTTCACCCTCTGACTTCTAGAAAGAATTGAACCCACTTGCTGCTTTGACAAAGTAATGTCCAAAGTTTAGCATTTATTTCATGTGATTAGTGATTCATTTACGTCTGTCCCTCATGTTAAAGTCGACCCTGTTGCATATACTGAACTCTCGATTTAATACGGTGAAACTATTCCTTTAATATTATTTATTTTTAAAGAGACATTGAACATATACTAATCAAATCATGGTGTGAAAATCAGGTGAGCTGGTTCTACTCTTCTTGGCCATTTGCTGGTGTTTTGTGGTGGGAAACAGAGCAGAGAGAAACAGAGAGCGTAACATATCAACCCTGTTACTCATGGACAGGCTAGACAAGCTTGTATTTTATTGCCACTCTTTGTTGCACACAACAAGCTTCCAATCCCCTTGTCACAAGGGGATTTATTGCTGAGTTAAGACCACGTTACAATCAAACCTGTTACTTCGTTTGACAGTTAATAGGCACTTACTATAGCAATTGTTTTTACACGTTGAGATGTTTGCTATGAAGTTGAACATGTGCTCCTTATGACAGTATGTTAAAATGACCAAGTTACACCTCTCAAAAGACACCGAATTGGTAGCACAACCCAGTGAATAATCACTCAAATACAGTATGTGATGACATTGACCTCAATAATAGCAGAGGAAACGATTAGCTGTTTTAATTGCACTGGTCTGACAAGAGGGGGGCCAGCTTTCCAGAGCCAGGTCCTGAATACTAACGCCATACCGTGCAGACATTTTAGAGAAAAAAAAGCTTTTTGTGCATTTGGAACATTTATAGAAGCTTTTATTTCATTCATGAAACATGGGACTAACACTTAACATGTTGTGTTTATATTTTTGTTCAGTACAGATCCATCAAGGAAAGGAAATGCGGATGTCACCAATAGAAATTGATACTGGCTTTAGCATTGCATCGACCTGGTAATGGATTAGGACTGGCTGTCAAGTATATATGGGTTTCTCGCCTCCTGACGGATTTGTGGTTCTATTCCATCCACTTCAATAGTCAAATGACTTACAGTGGTGAAATACACTTCCTTTACATATCAGGAGCACTAGAGCATCTATTGAGTTCTTTTTACTCTGTAGTGTAATGTATCAGTCCTCAGTGAGAAGTTACTATAGAATTGAGTAGTAGGGCTGGCGACAATTACCGTGTAACCAATGGTTATGGATGAAGACCGTCATGAAAATAAAATAACCGTCATTTTTTTCTCTCAATAATTGTCCCGTCAACACAACCAGGCATCTTCTCTCTCATCAGTCCTAACCATTATCACCGTTTTTAAAGACATCAGTGTTAACAGTACAAGGAGAGGTATATCACTTTAAAAGCCCTAAAAGTTATTTAAATCTGATGGTGAATTGCCATTTACTTTGAGTAACTTTCATGCAATTTATCAAGATGACACAAATTGCCAGCAGTTACTCTTCCAAATGGAAAATTGCATTATATTAGGCCAGTCAGCCATCCAGTTATCATAATTGGCTCAAAGACATGAGATGTCAAAACCCTTATGATTGCAGAATAAAGCAATTGCAATAGGAGGAAGCTCTGAGGTTATGCAAAGAGATTTGCAGTGATCCTGAACTAAGACAAAACAATGCATTCATCCATTTATTGATATGCCTTCCAAGTCCATTGCCCTATGCACTCATCAAATATGCAGACATTGTAAGACACAGGCATAACATTGAATGAATTGCCAAAATGTGATTTGATTTAGATATATTGCAACAATACATGTTGCTTAGGTCTTCCCTGTATCTATTTCTTCTCATGTGGAGTAATCCCACAGTGCTGTGCCCATGTAATAATGTGAGCATTAATGCTGTGACTGTGACTGTGTGGATATACTGTATATAGCCTCATGCCCAGTGGTGATGATCAGCCTGTTCACCAACACTCCATAGATTGAATGATACAGTCAGGGGGTTAAACCCCATGCCTTAAAGCTGGCGATGAGGGCTATACCACAGGCTGTGCCATTAGGGGCCTTAATGAAGACCACTGTGTGAAAGCAGACAAGTCACGTTTTATATTGAATTAAAAATCAAAGGTTTTGTAAAGAAAGAAGACAAAGTATTTCGGCCTTTTCTGCATCCCATCGGATACAAACGAATGTGGTGTCTTGGTGACCGGGTGGCTCCAAGAGTGGAATGGTAGAAATGCAATTGTGACAGAATTTGACGTATTCTTCCTTCCCATCACCCAGAAGTGCTGATTAGTTTCCAGGCTTGGTGGCGTGGTGACACATTGTGGTGGAGTTTTACCTCGAGGTTGTATGTCATCCCACCGAGCCAGTCACTGAGTAACACATTGAGACAGGCAGCCACCCAGCCTGGTCTCATAGAATAGATGTAACATAGTACTCTAAAAGTAAATCCAAGAGACTTAAATTACTATGATATGTTAAGTTTGGTATGGTTACATAAGACAGATGGTTACGTAAAGCAAAAACAAAAGTAGGATGATTGGTCGGGGTGGATGGGTAGGCGTATAACACGAATGTCTAGCAACCCAAAGGTTGTGAGTTCAAACCTCATTATGGACAATTTGAACTTTTTTGCTAATTAGACATTTTTCAACTACATACTACCTTTTAGCTACTTTGCAACTACTTAGCAAGTTACCTAACCCTAACCCTTTTAGCTAACCCTTCCCCTAACCCTTTCACCTAACACCTAAACTTAACCCGAACCCCTAGACAAGCTAATGTTAGCCAGCTAGCTAACATTAGCCACCTAGCTAGAATTCGTGACATATCATACGTTTTGCAAATTGGTAACATATAACATGAAGTGTAATTCGTAACATATTATACGAAATGGGGATGGACATCAACAAATTAATAAATACCATACGAAATGTAACATACCACACTAAATGGAGGGTCTCGTATTTACGTGCAGAATAATACAAAATGCTCTGAGACCAGGTTGAGACACCAGGCTAACCCAAAGAGCCCCTCAGAGAAGAGGAATAATTTGTCATTGTTATTAGAAATTATAATTATTTCTTATTGTTGTTGCATTGTCGAGAAGGAATCTGCAAGAAAGGATTTCTTTGGACAGTGTATACCATGTGTATCTCGTACATACAACTAATAAAACTTGAAACTTGAATCTTTCAAAACAAGAGTGTTGGTACTTGAGAATACGGTCCTTTTCATGGATTTCTAGAGCTGTGTGTGACAAAGCTTCTCTCATATATGTGACTCACCACCTGGATTCAGTCTTATGTAGCAAAATTTGAAAAGTTTTTTTTTTACATTTGTAAAAAGTAGATACTCAGAGCTACAAAATTGTATATCACACACTACATTTGAGGAACAATGGGAAAGTAATTCTGGTTTGAAAGTTGATAAACTTGTAAATTCACTTTAAAGAAAAGGGCCTTTGAATGTTTTGGTACCTACTGGAGAGCTCTCATTTGTCTACACCCATTCAGCATTGTTCACACCGTCTTAAACCAGCCCCACCCATCTCGTTAAGGATTCACATGTGAGGTCATGTGCTAAACAGTGAGTAGCGTAGTAAAGATGAATACTAAAAGTGGTAGTGGAGTACAATAAGGAAAAATTCCAAGTAAATAGAAAGTGTCCAGATAAAAATATTTTAGAAATATTAGATGACGCTTACCCAGACACACTTGTCTAAATTGATTTGTCATGTGAAAGAAATGCTATAACCCCCAGCCACATCATGGTGGAAAAAGTACTAAATTGTCTTTTGTTAAAGTTAAAGTATAAATCACTTCAAATCCCTTATATTAAACCAGACAGCACAATTTTATTTGATGTTTATTGACGGATAGCCAGGGGCACACTCCAACACTCAGACATCATTTACAAACGAAGCATTAGTGAGTCTGCCAGATCAAATGCAGTAGGGATGACCAGGGATGTTCTCTTGATAAGTGTGTGAATTGGACCATTTTCCTGACAAAATGTAACGAGTACTTTGGGTGTTATTTTCTTTCGGAATGTAGTGAAGTAAAAGTAAAAGTTGCCAAAAATATAAATAGTAAACTAATGTACAGATACCCCAAAACAATAGAAGGTCTCAAAGTAAGAAAAAAGCTGACATCAACCGGTGTCACTTTCTATGACATGCGTTATAACATACTTATGATAGCGTCACGATGTAGCCTTATGAAGGGCTCAAATAAATTGTAACCAATTGTAAATGTGATGGGAGAATTAAGCATTTTGATTCATTGTTATCATATAAACAGTCATAGCCGTGGGATGTAGGGGTGTTGAGGGTCCTGCAGCACCCCCTGAAAAAGCTGAATTTAGAAAAAGTAGTGCCTTTACTAGTATAAGCGGACTGATATAGACATTTGTAGCACCAGCAAAACACATTTTGTTTGGGCAACAAATGTAGTTGTATAATTAAGAACAGTCTCTTGCAGGATTCAACAGTTGAAATTGTAAGAGTTGTTGCCTTTTCTCTTTCTCTGCGATTGTCATTCTAACGGCCTCCAGAAAGAACAAAACCCTGTCCTCAAACATTTACATCAAAAGGTGCAAAGTTATGGGAAAAAAAACACAAAACATTCACATCAAATTCAAATGATGATTATTTTTCTTCATCAAATAACATGGAAAACAACCACTTTTTTGTGCAGTATTAATTTACCATCCTTACAAACTACTTAATATAAATGTACATTACTGTATTGTACAGAGGCTGGTCATTTAGATTTGTACCAGTAGACTTTCTAGCACCATGAAGAAAAACAAATCCCAATACAGTAATTGAGTACATTGAGACTTCAAGTGGTTTGTGATGATGTGGCTCAGTTGGTAGAGCACGGTGCTTGCAATGCTATGGTTGTGCGTTTGATTCCCACGGGACCAGTACGAAAATGTATCCCACTCACTAGTGTAAGTTGCTCTGGATAAGAGTGTCTACTAAAATGGAAAAGGAATGAATAGACCATTTCAGTTTTCACGTAGAAATAAGTTGCATTTGCAAAGTATTTCAAGAAACTGGAAAACATATATCAAGCACATATTTTATATACAAGTTTTCCCAGGTTAACGTTTTTGTACAGATAACTATCGGACAAACACAAATACATTTAGTTAAAACATTTTCAGTCCTGTATTAGCGGACCGATATAAATCTCCCCACCCCCATCCCCACACGACTTACCCCAGCTATGTAAACAGTGTGTGTGTGGCATCAGTTCAAACATGCTATTCACAGCTTTGGAGGTGGTTTTGCTCACCCCACACATTTCTGGATAGTGGTTTAGGTTGAATAAGGGGCCTTAGTATCGCTTGAAAGTCTTCAAATGATTTTCTCTAATGACCTTTAACATGGAGAGAGAGAGAAGTGAAGTGGACAGGTCATGTCCCATACATTATCTGCCATAATGTCCCAGGTGAACTGGTATCGACCAGGGGAGACCATTATACACACTGTCCCCTGGCTAATCATCTTCCTAGGAACAAGGCCCTGGACTTCTCTCAACTAAAACAATGCAATGTGATGAGCAACACTTCACATCTTTTTACCACCTTTTCTCCCTCTCCCTCTGAAATATTCAAAATATGACTATAACTCCTATAAAGATCACGTGCACTAAATGTTCAAAACATTAGGAACATCTTCCTGATATTGAGTTGCACCCCCTTTTGCAATCAGAACAATCTCAATTCGTTGGGGTTTCGACTCTGCAAGGTGTCAAAAGCATTCCACAGAGATGCTGGCCCATGTTGACTCCAATGCTTCCCACAGTTGGCTGAATGCCCTTTGGGTGGTGGACCACTCTTGATACACAAGGGAAACTGTTGAGCGTGAAAAACCCAGCAGCGTTGCAGTTCTTGACACACTCAAACCGGTGCGCCTGGCACCTACTACCATACCCTGTTCAAAGGCAATTAATTATTTTCTCTTGCCAATTCACCATCTGAATGGCACACATACACAATCCATGACAATTGTCTCAAGGCTTAAAAATCTTTCTTAACCTGTCTCCTCCCCTTCATCTACTTAACAGGTGACATCAATAAGGGATCATAGCTTTCACCTTGATTCACCTGGTCAGTCTGTCATGTAAAGAGCAGGTGTTCCTAATGTTTTGTACACAGTGAAAGTCTTCCTCTCTCCCAAATACGATTTCTAAAGATTTTTTACAATCTCATAAACAGATCTCATGCTTTGCTTTCTGTCTAGACTCTGAATATCGGATCTGGAGGCATGTTTACAGTCCCTTCCCAGCACAGCTAGGTCAATATTCCCCATGGCCCTGAGGTGAGGTGTCACTCATAACTGAAGAGAATATTAGTCCAGAGACGGATACTACATTAGCTACAGCACTTCAGACAGGAAACTGAGGTGACCTTTAATACGAAATGTCTTTCTCTACTTTACTTTGCAGCTAAAATGGATAATTAGAGCAGAAGAATCCCCAGGACTCTGTCTGAATGTGGAGCAGCCCTTTGCTCTTCACTACTGCCTAAAAACATCTACAGTCAGCTCCTGGTTTAAAGAATGGCTTAAGACTGTTGTGAATGTATGAAGCCCATGCAGGTATCAGGGACTAGTGAAAATAATGTAGGGTAGGGCTGTTAACCTTCTCACACTGCAGAAACGTGCCATTCTGAGCGGTAGCATTGTGCTGGAAAGGACAATGTGAAAAGAAAATAATCAGAGCCAGCACAGTTTGTTTTGGGACACCGTGATCAGGGCCGGTTCCAGGCATAAGAGGTTGCTTAGGGCTCCCGGCCGCTACGGGCCTCTACTCAACATACAACTGAGTAGAGTCTGGCCGATATGGGATTTTTGGGAATCTGATTTTTATTATTATAGCTGGAATTAAATAAACAAATCTGTATGAATTGTTCTTCAAACAGCCCTACAAAGATACTCAAAAAGCTGATTTTTTTTATTTGAGGAAAGAACATTTATGAAACCACTATATTAAATGTCGGAACAAGAGGTCGACCGATTTATCGGAATGGCCGAATTAATTAGGGCCGATTTCAAATTTTCATAACAATGGGAAATCGGTGTTTTTGGACACCGATTTTGTCGATATTTTTTTTTTTTACAACTTTATTTAATCTTTATTTAACTAGGCAAGTCAGTTAAGAACACATTCTTATTTTCAATTACGGCCCAGGAACGGTGGGTTAACTGCCTCGTTCAGGGGCAGAAGGAAAGATTTTCACCTTGTCAGCTCGGGGAACCAATCTTACAACCTTACAGTTAACTAGTCCAACGCAATAATGACCTGCCTCTCTCTCGTTGCACTCCAAAAGGAGCCTTTTACGCAAATGCAGTAAGCCAAGGTAAGTTGCTAGCTAGCATTAAACTTATCTTATAAAAAACAATCAATCAATCATAATCACTAGTTAACTACACATGGTTGATGGTATTACTAGATATTATCTAGCGTGTCATGTGTTGCGTATAATCTGACTGAGCATACAAGCATACAAGTATCTAAGTATCTGACTGAGTGGTGGTAGGCAGAAGCAGGCGCGTAAACATTCATTCAAACAGCACTTTTGTGCATTTTGCCAGCAGCTCTTCGTTGTGCGTCAAGCTTTGCGCTGTTTATGATTTCAAGCATATCAACTCCCGAGATGAGGCTGGTGTAACCAAAGTGAAATGGCTGGCTAGTTAGCGCGCGCTAATAGCGTTTCAAACGTCACTCGCTAGCTCTGAGCCTTGGAGTGGTTGTTTCCCTTGCTCTGCATGGGTAACGCTGCTTCGAGGGTGGCTGTTGTCGTTGTGTTCCTGGTTCGGGCCCAGGGAGGAGCGAGGAGAGGGACGGAAGCTATACTGTTACACTGGCACTACTAAAGTGCCTATAAGAACATCCAATAGTCAGAGGTTAATGAAATACAAGTGGTATAGAGAGAAATAGTCCTATAATTCCTATAATAACTACAACCTAAAACTTCTTACCTGGGAATATTGAAGACTCATGTTAAAAGGAACCACCAGCTTTCATATGTTCTCATGTTCTGAGCAAGGAACTTAAACGTTAGCTTTCTCACATGGCAAATATTGCACTTTTACTTTCTTCTCCAACACTTTATTTTTGCATTATTTAAACCAAATTGAACATGTTTCATTATTTATTTGAGGCTAAATTGATTTTATTGATGTATTATATTAAGTTAAAATAAGTGTTCATTCAGTATTGTTGTAATCGTCCGAATAATCGGTATCGGCTTTGAAAAATCATAATCGGTAGACCTCTAGTAGGAACACCAGAAAGACTAGATTTATGGAAAAACTGTGTTGCTCCAGTGAAAGGCAGGACAAACGGCACTGATTCCAGCAAAAAAAAATATGCCTAGGCTCTGAAGACTAAGATGTCTCATGCTAGCCAGCTGGGGAAAAAAAAACATTTTCATTGTATTGGTATGTAGCTATGTTTTCATTAATTGTAGGGGATTGTACAACTGAAATGTGTCTTCTGTATTTAACCAAACACCTCTGAATCAGAGAGGTGCAGGGAGCTGCCTTAATCAACATCCAGATCTTTGGTGCCCAGAGAACAGTGGGTTAACTACCTTGCTTCGGGGCAGAACTACAGGTTTTTACCTTGTCAACAAAGGGATTAGATCCAGTAACACTGTGGTTACTAGCCCAATGCTCTAACCACTAGGATACCTGCAACCGCTGTAGCCACTGAATTGTGGTAGTGGTGACTTGACTTGAAAGGAAAAACATCACAACATGTGCTTTTGGCACAACGTTGCCACACACCCCAAGCGTTGCCTCAGTGAACAGTCCTTGCCATCAGGGATCCTTGAAGTTGAAATGTAAAATGGTTTGGGTAAGATAAGGATTATGATTAGGGAAGAGGTAAGAGTTTAGCGTAGGGACGTCCCAATAATTCTAAATAGCACTAACCCTCAGTGAAGAGTGTAAAGTACCCGCACGCAGCTAGTTAGCTGGCTAGCTAGCTTCTTAGGGATAGGGGGCAGTATTTTCACGTCCGAATGAAAAGCATGCCCAAAGTAAACTGCCTGTTACTCAGGCCCAGAAGCTAGGATATGCATATAAAAACACTCTAAAGTTTCTAAAACTGTTAAAATAATGTCTGTGAGTAATAACAGAACTGATTTGGCAGGCGAAACCCCGAGAACAAACCATCCAGGGAAAAAAAACAGAGGTCATAGTGATCCTAACTGACCTAAGACAGACAGTTTTTACGAAGATTAAATGTCAGGAATTGTGAAAAACTCAGTTTAAATGTACAGTTGAAGTCGGAAATTTACATACACCTTAGCCAAATACATTTAAACTCAGCTTTTCACAATTCCTGACATTTAATCCTAGTAAAAATTCCCTGTCTTAGGTCAGTTAGGATCGCCACTTTATTTTAAGAATGTGAAATGTCAGAATAATAGTAGAGAGAATGATTTATTTCAGCTTTTACTTCTTTCATCACATTCCCAGTGGGTCAGAAATTTACATACAGTGAATTAGTATTTGGTAGCATTGACTTTAAATTGTTTAACTTGGGTCAAAGGTTTCAGGTAGCCTTCCACAAGCATCCCACAATACGGACAGAGCTCGTGTAGCTGAGTCAGGTTGTAGGCCTCCTTGCTCGCACACGTTTTTTCAGTTCTGCCCAAACATTTTCTATAGGATTGAGGTCAGGGTTTTGTGATGGCCACTCCAATACCTTGACTTTGTTGTCCTTAAGCCATTTTGCCACAACTTTGAAAGTATGCTTGGGGTCATTGTCCATTTGGAAGACACATTTGCGACCAAGCTTTAACTTCCTGACTGATGTCTTGAGATGTTACTTCAATATATCCACATAATTTTCCATCCTCATGATGCCATCTATTTTGTGAAGTGCACCAGTCCCTCCTGCAGCAAAGCACCCCCACAACATGATGCTGCCACCCCCGTGATTCCCGGTTGGTATGGTGTTCTTCGGCTTGCAAGCATCCCCCTTTTTCCTCCAAACATAACAATGGTCATTATGGCCAAACAGTTATATTTTTGTTCCATCAGACCAGAGGACATTTCTCCAAAAAGCACTACCTTTGTCCCCATGTGCAGCTTCAAACTGTGGTCTGGCTTTTTTATGGCGGTTTTGGAGCAGTGGCTTCTTCCTTGCTGAGCGGCCTTTCAGGTTATGTCGATATAGGTCTTGTTTTACTGTGGATATAGATACCTTTGTACCTGTCTCCTCCAGCATCTTCACAAGGTTGTTGCTGTTGTCCAATTAGCCTATCAGAAGCTTCTAAAGCCATGCCATCATTTTCTGGAATTTTCCAAGCTGTTTAAAGGCACAGTCAACTTAGTGTATGTAAACTTCTGACCCACTGGAATTGTGATACAGTGAATTATAAGTGAAATAATCTGTCTGTAAACAATTGTTGGAAAAATTACTTGTGTCATGCACAAAGTAGATATCCTAACCGACTTGCCAAAACTATAGTTTGTTAACAAGAAATTTGTGGCGTGGTTGAAAAATTAGTTTTAATGACTCCAACCTAAGTGTATGTAAACTTCCGACTTCAACTGTATTTGGCTAAGGTGAATGTAAACTTCAGACTTCGACTGTATCTATGAACAATGGCTTTTATTCTGAGCTTTTTCTCTGCATCTTCTAATCAGTCCTTTCCGGTGGATTAAATGCTGATACAAACACATCCATAAAAGGCTAATATCATCCGATAATACCAGTCAACCGATAAATCGGTCGAGGTCTACTGTTGAGAGTAAGAATAGTAGAATACACCGGGTGCAATTTTGAAATTTAGTTGTCCATCAGCAGTTTTTCTCATGTTACGTCAGTCACTGACAGTCACTCAATTAGCCATGTCAGCTAACAATTTTTAGATTGGTAGTTAGTTTTGCCAGCTATCTAAACTTGTGGTAATCATGGCCGAATACCGACCGGGCATTCATGGCACGTGCCCAGGGGCCCTGACCTCCAGTAGGCCCCCATTGATTTTGTTTGTCATTCTCACTCAGATACCATACACTATATATGCAAAGGTATGTGGACACCCCTTCAAATTAGTGGATTTAGCTATTTCAGCCACACCCGTTGCTGACAGATGTTTAAATCAAGCACACAGCCATGCAATCTTTTTGACAATAGAATGGCCCGTACTGAAGATCTCAATGACTTTCAACGTGCAGCGTCATAGGATGCCGCCTTTCCAACAAGTCAGTTCGTTAAATTTCGGACCTGCTGAGGCTGCCACAGTCAACTGTAAGTGCTGTTATTGCGAAGTGAAAACGTCTAGGAGCAACAACAGCTCAGCTACAAAGTGGTAGGCCACATAAGCTCCCAAAACAGGATTGCCGAGTGCTGAAGCGCGTAGCGAGTAGAAATTGTCTGTCCTCAGATGCAACACTCCCTACCGAGTTCCAAACTGCCTCTGGAAGCAACATCAGTACAATAACTGTTTGTCGGGAGCTTCATGAAATGGGTTTCTATGGCTGAGCAACTGCACACAAGCCTAAGATCACCATGCACAATGCCAACTGTCAGCTGGAGTGCTTTTAAGCTAGCCGCCATTGGACTCTGGAGTAGTGGAAATGTGTTCTCTGGAGTGATGAATCACGCTTCACCATCTAGCAGTCTGATGGACGAATCTGGGTTTGGCAGAGGCCAGGAGACGCTACCTGCCCCAATGCATTGTGCCAGCTATAAAGTTTGGTGGAGGAGGAATAATGGTTTGGGACTGTTTTTTATGATTCTGGCTAGGCCCCTTAATTCCAGTGAAGGGAAATCTTAATGCTACAGCATACAATGACATTCTAGGCAATTCTGTGCTTCCAACTTTGTGGCAACAGTTTGAGGAAGGCCCTTTCCTGTTTCAGCATGACATTGCCCCTGTGCACAAAGCGAGGCCCATACAGAAATGGTTTGGTGAGATTGTTGTGGAGTAACTTGACTGGCCTGCACAGAGCCCTGACCTCAACTCCATCGAACGCCTTTGGGGTGAATTGGAACTCTGACTGCGAACCAGGATTAATCTCCCAACATCAATGCCCGACCTCACTAATGCTCTTACGGCTGAATGAAAGCATGTCCCCGCAGCAATGTTCCAACATCTAGTGGAAAGCCTTTCCAGAAGACTGGAGGCTGTTATAGCAGTAAAATTTGTACCAACTCCATATTAATGCCCGTGATTTTGGAATGAGATGTTCAATGGTATCCACATACTTTTGGCCATGTAGTATATTAACAGGGCATAAGGCATTAAAAAATGTGTAAAATTGCAGGAAATTAGCTTTAAAAATGCAAAAAGTGTCTCTCCACACCATGGCAAAATGGATAGAATTGCAGGGAATTAGCTGCAACAACAAAAACTGCAACAACAAACAATATCTCAGCCCCATGGCAAAATGCGTAGAACTGCATGTAATGTTCATAAAATTAGAACATTTTCTCCCACCCATAGGCAGAATGTGTAGAATTGCAGGAAGTGAACTTAAAAACAAAATATTTCCTCTGCACGGTCAAGAGGAAGCTTCTAAAATGTATTGCTGCAAAGTGTGGGGCCCCCTCGCTTAGGGCCCCCAAAAGGCTAGAGCCAGCCCTGGGCATGATAGTGTGACTATGGTACATTTGTATTGGGACTGGGGAACTGCTCTGCACTGAGTCTGTTCCCTTACAGTATATGGTAATATGCTTCCATTTATCTTATTACAGCTGATAGAAATAGCTTTTTACTAGTAGGGGGTGTGTTGAGTAAACGAGGGAGTCTGAGTTCCACTTATGCTTGCTCATGTGCTCACAAATTGAAGCTAATGTGAGACATGCATGTCCAGCCACAGAAGCAATTGGGTTGTCCTCTGCTGTGTATTGCTTTATTTTAATACTTTGGCTGTGTAAAGTATGACATGCTGTCTGACAGTGAGAAGGTGCGATAATGAATATTATTATATACATAGCCTAAATATGATTTACCATATTCTATAGAAAGCACTCACAGTTATTGTATTTAAACACGTGCCAGCATAAGTAGGGTACAATCGCTGTTATTCACCGACTATCATAATTGTGTTTATTTTCCTGTGGGGTATTTGACTTGTGTCCTCCCTGTGCATACTTTGGTCCACGTTTCCCGAAGGTTATTAATGTGTCGCCTTACTTTACTCCCAGTCTCAGCACAGGGCTGTCTTTTTTTCAAACTACAGTCATCAATCAAGACATCAATATCATCAACAACAGACACGGGTATTGAGACTAAACGTATAGTCTATAAAGGAATGAACAAACCATCTGCTCGCATTCTTTTTTATTCATTACCCACACATACATCATTTACAAATCCGTCTTTGTCACCTCTCGACGGTCAGATTAATAATGGTTAGACTACCACTATAGGATATGTTTCACTGCTACCTAAAAAGATTTACGGGATCGAAACTAAAGCATGTCCAAAGTTCCGACATATATTTTATATAGAGGAGTATGCAAATACTCTTTTTCACCTTTGGAAGCCTACTTACTTTTTCGCTTCCCGTCATTCACACACGCCCTTCAAATTCTCCTTTGGATTGAGAGGAAAATATGTGTCCTTACCGTCGAAGTCCTTGGAACGAGGATGGCCATGACATCCGCGATTTCTTCAAACAGGGTCGGTGCCCGGTGTCCACTGCATAAGTCCGGTCCATGGTCTTAGGGCTGAGGTATTTCTCGGTGTCCGAAAATCCTCTTTGTCTCACCCGGTTGTTCTTCCGTACCTCGAGCGCGTGGTGGAGCGGAGAGAGCACTGCTTGGTTCTGTTGCCTCCACAAATGTTTAGGCGCTTTCGCGTTTTCACCAGTGCATCCACTGCTGCTGCTGTCGAAGCTACCTGCGACGAGGGATGTCACTTTACCGCCGCCAGTATCCATCGCAGCTTGCCAAGGTTTTTAATAGACTCGCAGTCCAGATAAAAACATGAAGAGTGAAGCCTCTGGACTTTTTCGGCGCCGTGTCTCAGGGCTGTTGTTGCCAAGGTGTCTTCTAAAACTTAGTTCTGCTGGAGACCTACATTAATTCAAGTTTGTTTGAACAAAGCTTTTTTATTAGTTCGAAACGTTGCTTGAAGATCCAGGCACTTCTCTGGATTACTTATAAGAGGACAGAGAGGCAAGCAGTTCAATAATGTTCATTGCCTCGTATTGCTAACAATACTTATACAGCACTCCTGACAGTGACATCCAATGAATCTATCCAACAAAACATCCATTTTGGTGACTAATTTGCGCAAAGAATGTCATTATTAATGTGCCACCACACAGAAACGAGTTCCCAAATTGCTAAAAACACTATTGCCATCTATACTGTGCTCAGAAAAAATGAATCTTTTTTTTATTAACATTTCATGTCGTTACAATATCAGCAACGTCCCGTCCAATGTCACTCTCTCCCTGTCGCTTCGATAAGAACCTGTCTGAAGTTGAATTCCAAATGCACCACCCTCTCTCCATGCTCGCCCATTTCAGCAAAGTGCTGGTGTGACGATTCCTTATCTGTGTTCCCCGCAGTACTGTACGTGGTATGTGGATAGACTACCTTGAGCCTAAAGTCAAATCCATTACTGCCATTATATGTTTCAGAAATAAGATGTTTAAATTTTCTTTATTTTGATTAGATTTGTAGATGTTTTTGGGATCCCCAATAGCCGGTTCCAATGCCGACAGCTAGTCTTCCTGGGGTCCGACACGAAAAATACATCAGACAAAAAATACTTTAGAATTTCCATACATTTAAAAACATGAACATATAACGTTAAATTACAAGTACGTCAGATGGTGGAGAAACGTTGTGTTGCGAGGTGTTGTTTTTTTAAACATATTGTAACGACCCTGGGTTTATGAACAGGCAGTTAACCCCACTGTTCCTAGGCCGTCATTGAACATAAGAATTTGTTCTTAAATTCTGAACTGACTTGCCTAGTTAAATAAAGGTCAAATTAAAAATTTACAAATGTTTAAAAAAATTAAGCGTGGAATCCACCCTGCCGCACGAGCGTGCTTTTGCGGAACAGTCGATAGCCGAGGGTTCGAGACATGCTCCCTGCTGTTTCATTACAATTTTTGCTGTTTGCTTGAGTATTTTTACATTTAAGGCAGTTCCATGAGATTATGGCTCTATATGTGTGTAGCTGTGAATTCATTCTGGATTTGAGTCTGTGAACTTGAAGAGACCACTGGTGGCATGTCTGGTGGGGTAAGTATGTCTGTCAGAGATGTAAGCAGTGGTGGAAAAAGTACTCAATTGTCATACTTGAGTAAAAGTAAAGATACCTTGATAGAAAATGACTCAAATAAAAGTCAAAGTCACCCAGTAAAATAATACTTGAGTAAAAGTCAAAGTATTTGGTTTTAAATATAGTTAAGTATGAATGGTAAATTGAATTGCTAAAATGTACTTAAGTATCAAATGTAAAAGTATAAATGATTTAAAATTCCCTATCTTAAGCAAACCATACTGCACAATTTTCTTTTTTTATTGACGGACAGCCAGGGGCATACTCCAACAGTCAGACATCATCTACTGTACAAAGTAAGCATGTGTGTTTAGTGAGTCTGCCAGATCAGAGGCAGTAGGGATGACCAGGGATGTTATCTTGATAAGTGTGTGAATTGGACCATTTTCCTGTCAAAATGTGACGAGTACTTTTGGGTGTCGGGGATAATGTATGGTGTAAAAAGTACTTTATTTTCTTTAGGGATGTACAGTCATGGCCAAAAGTTTTGATAATAACACAAATATTAATTTCCACAAAGTTTTCTGCTTCAGTGTCTTTAGATATTTTTGTCAGATGTTACTATGGAATACTGAAGTATAATTACAAACATTTCACAAGTGTCAAAGAGTCAATATTTGCAGTGTTGACCCTTCTTTTTCAAGACCTCTGCAATCCGCCCTGGCATGCTGTCAATTAACTTCTGGGCCACATCCTGACTGATGGCAGCCCATTCTTGCATAATCAATGTTTGGAGTTTGTCAGAATTTGTGGGTTTTTGTTTGTCCACCTGCCTCTTGAGGATTGACCACAAGTTCTCAATGGGATTCAGGTCTGGGGAGTTTCCTGGCCATGGACCCAAAATATCTATGTTTTGTTCCCCGAGCCACATAGTTATCACTTTTGCCTGATGGCAAGGAGCTCCATCAGGCTGGAAAAGGCATTGTTGGTCACCAAACTGTTCCTGGATGGTTGGGAGAAGTTGCTCTCAGAGGATGTGCTGGTACCATTCTTTATTCATGGCTGTGTTCTTAGGCAAAATTGTGAGGGAGTCCACTCACTTGGCTGAGAAGCAACCCCACACATGAATGGTCTCCGGATGCTTTACTGTTGGCATGACACGACTGATGGTAGCGCTCACCTTGTCTTCTCCGGACAAGCTTTTTTCCGTATGCCCCAAACAATCGGAAAGGGGATTCATCAGAGAAAATGACTTTACCCCAGTCCTCAGCAGTCCAATCCCTGCACCTTTTGCAGAATATCATTCTGTTCCTGATGTTTTTCCTGGAGAGAAGTGGCTTCTTTGCTGCCCTTCTTGACACCAGGCCATCCTCCAAAAGTCTTCGCTCACTGTGCGTGCAGATGCACTCACACCTGCCTGCTGCCATTCCTGAGCAAGCTCTGTACTGGTGCTTCCCCGAATCCGCAGCTGAATCAACTTTAGGAGATGGTCCTGGCGCTTGCTGGACTTTCTTAGGCACCCTGAAGCCTTCTTCACAACAATTGAATCACTCTCCTTGAAGTTCTTGATGATCCAATTAATGGTCGATTTAGGCTCAATCTTACTGGCAGCAATATTCTTGCCTGTGAAGCCCTTTTTGTGCAAAGCAATGATGGTGGCACGTGTCTCCTTGCAGGTAACCATGGTTGGCAGAGGAAGAACAATGATTCCAAGCACCACCCTCCCTTTGAAGCTTCCAGTCTGTTACTCTAACTCAGTCAGCATGACAGAGTGATCTCCAGCCTTGTCCTCGTCAACACTCACACCTGTGTTAACAAGAGAATCATTGACATGATGTCAGCTGGTCCTTTTGTGGCAGGGCTGAAATGCAGTGGAAATGTTTTTTGGGGGATTCAGTTCATTTGCATGGCAAAGAGGGACTAATTTCAATTAATTGCAATTCATCTGATCATTCTTCATAACATTCTGGAGTATATGCAAATTGCCATCATACAAACTGAGGCAACAGACTTTGTGAAAATTAATATTTGTTTCACCATTCTCAAAACCTTTGGCCACGACTGTAGTGAAGTAAAAGTAAAAGTTGCCAAAAATATAAATAGTAAAGTAAAGTACAGATACCACAAAAAATAACTTATGTACTTTTAAGTATTTTTACTTAAGTACTTTACACCACTGTATGTAAGTTGATTATACAGACAATTTGAACATTTCAACAATTTATTTTCTCACAAAAACAAGAATTGATGCAATTCACCTCTCCTCAACCCTCATCCAGGAAAGACTGGCATGCATGTTGTTGATGTTAGTTCTATATGGGCAAGGCGTGCTGCTCTGTTTTGAGCCAGCTGCAGCTTTGCTAGGTCTTTCTTTGCTGCACTTACCAGACAGTAATCTAGATGGGTCACAACCTGACCTCAGAGCATTTCGTATTATTATGTATGTAAATTGGCGACACTCCATTTAGTATGATTTGTTATGTTTCGTACATATTCATTTGTGGATGTGTGAAAATGTAGAGTTTCCATCAACCTCACTTGCGCTGCGCAATATAATATCAAAGAACACCACCATTCGCAGGTAGAGCAGTGGGTGAAACAATTCACTTCAGAAAAGGGTAGCTATTATTAAGGTTTTCTAACATTATGTGTTGTCGAATTCATAAAAATATTTACTGCCATTGTAGTAAGGTTGGCAACACGAGAGGTCTTCAGACTTACCTTTTTTATATTATTTTCCTTGAAATAACAAATAGTGGATTTTGAGTGCTTCTCCCCTATTTGAAAAGTTGGTCTGCCTGCTCTTCAGTCTGACAGAAATGTTCTGAGAGCAGGTTCGTGTCCCCTTCCTCTGTGCATAAAAACTGTTTAAAACTGTATAACACAATAGTGACTTTTGAAAACTGGTTCCTAAGTTAATCATGGTTTAGCTAGCCATGTTAATGAGGAGCTAACTAGCACCTTCAGTCAGTGCACTGTAATGTCACTAGCTATTGCTAGCAGGTGATTTATTGGTAATTCAAGGCTTCTTTAATGAAATATTAAGTGAATGTTTATTTTCTTACTACCTTTAAAAGGTTTATTTAAAAGAGTTGTACTTGTGCTCTGTATTTATGGATTGATGTCACTTCACATTGAGGGCACGTATCATTACTCTTGCTCCTATCTAAGAGATATCTTGTGTCCTATCTAACCAGTTAAAGTGTGGCTGTGAGCATCCTGTCAATGCCTGTCATCACTGTTTGATATCTTTTACAGATAAAAAACCAAGTCAACCTGAAGTGTGGGTGTCCATGTGCCTTTCTTCTGGGTGGTTATATGAAGTTGGTTACAGATATCCATCACCCAATTTGTATGATATGTTATGAAATACAATTCGTATGATATGTTACAAATTTGCAAAATGTACAATATGTTATGAATTTGCAAAAACGTGTAGGTTATAAATTCTAGCTAGGTGGCTAACGTTAGCTAGGCTAAGGGTTAGGGGTTAAGGTTAGTGTCACGCCCTGACCTTAGAGAGCCTTTTTATGTCTCTATTTGGTTTGGTCAGGGTGTGATTTGGGTGGGCATTCTATGTTTTGTTTTCTATGTTTTTGTATTTCTATGTTTTGGCCGGGTATGGTTCTCAATCAGGGACAGCTGTCTATCGTTGTCTGATTGGGAATCATACTTAGGGAGCCTTTTTCCCTTTTGTCTTTGTGGGAAGTTGTCTTTGTTAGGGGCACTATAGCTTTTGTAAGCTTCACGGTCGTTTTTGTTATTTCTTGTTTTGTTGGCGACATTTTACTAAATAAAAGAAAATGTACGTTCACCACGCTGCACTTTGGACCACTTCTTACGACGGCCGTGACAGTTAGGGTTACATTTAGGAGTTAGGGGCAGGTTTAGCTAAAATCTATAAGGTTAGGGTTAGCTAACATGCTAAGTAGGTACAAAGTAGCTAAAAAGTAGTAAGTAGTTGAAAAGTTGCTAATTGGCTAAAATGCTAAATTTGTTCGTGATGAGATTTGAACTCGCAACCTTTGGGTAATATACAGTATCAGTCAAAAGTTTGGACAAACTCACACATTGCAGGGTTTTTCTTTGTTTACTATTTTCTACATTGTAGAATAATAGTGAAGACATCAAAACTATGAAATAACACATATGGAATCATGTCATAACCAAAAGGTGTTAAACAAATCAAATATCAATATAAATATTATATAAATATAAAATCTATTTTGACTTGGTTACTACATGATTCCATGTGTTATTTCATAGTTTGGATGTCTTCACTATTATTCTACAATGTAGAAAATAGTAAAAAAAATAAAGTAAAATAAAATATCTATATTTTAGATTATTCAAAGTAGCCACCCTTTACCTTGATGACAGCTTTGCACACTCTTGGCATTCTCTCATAATGTTGATGTCTTTTACTATTATTCTACAATGTAGAAAATAGTAGGAATACAGAAAAACCCTTGAAAGAGTAGGTGTCCAAACTTTTGACTGGTACTGTATATGCTAATTTGAGTGCCCCAGATTTACATTTACTATGTTACGTCTAGTCTATGAGACCAGGCTGTGGAACTAGACCAGACCCTAAACAACTATTACAGTTGCTTTTGGTGTAAAAAAAATACTGAACATCTTGCAGTTGTAACTTTAAGAATCCATGGAGTAGGCCTAAGGAAACACATCCATTGGTAATCCCCCATCTGCAGTCCTTGGGCAAGTACTGTAACAATGGAATAGGAAAGCTATTAGAGCATACATAAAACATGAGACCTTGGCCACCTCCTTTTGACCACAACACAAATACAGTACAAAGGGATGGGTAAGTTAATGTCGTAACTGAATTGGTAATCAATCCAAATGTTGCTTTTCTCTGTTCCTTGTTAATGGAATCAATATAGGGGGAATCAATATGTCATAAGAGTATGATTAGAATGTGAATCAAGTGTTCAATCTCTTTGATCATTGTTCATGGAATCAAAACCATCACCTTTGAAGGTGGAAAACAGGAGAGGGATGTTAAAATGTCTCCTTTTTTATTGTTGAAAATAATATATTGCTATTGTATGCATTGCACAGTTTGCACAGTCCCACAATCTGGTCTTTGTTAGAATTCTCAAAAATGTTCTTCCCTGTTGTCCATAGGGAAGATAATACAAGGCATAGAAATGAATAAGGATATGATAAAAGGCTTGTTACTATACTGTATAAATCAATCCTGAAAACGCAGTGATGTCATATCACACCATTTTAACAAAGCTTCCCCTCCACATTTTGTTTTAGCATTGTGCTAAATTCCCCCTAACACACACCCTCTTGTGTCTTAATGTTTTAATATCAGACTGTAGCCATCAGTCTTATAGGTTGTTTTCAATAAAACGTCACAATACATTCGATTTGGCTGCTAAAACCATTGACATCTATGTGCAGTTTTCAAGGGATTGATACATTTTCTAACTATTTGGTTTAAATATTATCATTATGCATAGTCATAAAAACACATTTCTGATATTCCATGCAAAACAATTGCACACATTCAGCTCTATCATCAGAGTTGTACAGCAAGTAACTGAATGCTCATCATCATCAGTAAACATCAATTGATCATGTAATTTCAGATATATGAAGGTACCTATCCATTTGGCATATAGCTAGCTAAGCAAACAACATAATTTAGAGCTCGACATCTGCAAGTCCTAGTCCAAACAATATTTGGATTTCGTCATATAGTTTACCCCCTGAAAGTTTGCTTGATAACTAGCCATATTGACGTGATCTGTTATTAGCTAGCTAGCCAATTTGTTGTGGTCCATCAATCAATGTAGCCTATATCATATTTCTGTCAGAAGCAATCATAATTAAACACTCTTAAAAACAATGTTGAAAAGTGGATCATGTTGGCTAACTTCGCTAGGTAGGCCTACATTGGTTGGAGAAAAAAGTACATTAGTTCTACTTATATGTTTAGCCAGCTATACAAAGTTTCTACCGGTTCCTTGCAAAGTAAACATGATCAACTAACTGTAGCCTACATTGGCAAATGTGCCCTTCTGCTGCTTGAAAGGCAGAGCCCACAAAATATGGGAAATTAACTTCAACCACTCATACTTGTCAGGTATAGTTTAATTTGATTTTATATCACTAAAATATCCAATTCATGGTGGCCAATATTGAGAGATATCTTGAGGCTACCCTATGTATCTGAAATGACATGAATGCCGTTTACTGATCATGAAAAGCATGCAGTTACTTGCTGTATAACTCTGATGATAGAGATAAATGTGTGCATTTGTTTTGTATGTAATAATCTGACATTTGTAGCTCTGACTATGCTTTTCAAGCAGTGATGATATTACAACCAAATAGTTAACATTTATTTAACAATCCCTTGAAAACAGCACACAGTTCTACACTTTACACCACGTGTCAAACTCATTCCAAGGAAGGCCAAGAGTCTGTGGGTTTTCGTTCCACCCTTGTACTTGATTTATGAATTAAGGCCACTAATTAGTAAGGAACTCCCTCACCTGGTTGTCTAGGTCTTAATTAATAGGAAAAAACAAAAACCTTCAGACACTCAGCCCTCCGTGGAATGAGTTTGACACGCATGCTCGACACCTTATTGTGACACTTGATCCAAGCGTTCTGGACTCAACGGCAGTCAAGCACCCAACCTAACTGGCTAACGTTGGCTAGCTACTTCCAAAAACAAAGAGAGAACACCTCACCCTGATCATTTTACTCGCCCTAGCAGAGCTAGTTAGGGTTTTTTATGTTATCCAGAGCATTGGTGACTAACTGCTGCAGGCAACATTTTAATTACGCTTTTTTTACGACGTTTACTGACACCGGCCATATTCACTGGATATGTAAATTCATCAGATATTCTGCGCTCTGGCACACTGAGACGAGAGTGCTCTGAAATCGGGGTAGATAACCAGAGTGAATTTACGAACATGCCCTAAGAAATCTAGATGGTGAGGGGAGGCGAACACGTGGGGTTTCAAATGTGTTTGTCTATGAATACCAAGGAAGGAAACAGCACTGACATCATAGGCAGGAATATAATCTATACAACACTGTAAATGGTCATTAGCTAAAGATATTTTTGCTAGAAAAGACTTGGGTCATGGAAGTCGATGGGAATTTTTCTAATATAAAGTCAGAGTGGTAGCCATTAAACACACCAAAGAGCTGATGCAATTAAAGAACCATAGAGAAAAGGAGATGATGAGCAAGCTTGACAGTTTTCTAAAGAAAGATAATCTATCTGAAGAGTCTGTGTTCAGGTCTTTACAACTAGAATTAGAACAGATTTACACGGATCTGGCAAAGGGCGCCTTTGTAAGATCAAGAGCCAAATGGATTGAAGAGGGGGGGAAAAACACTAGTTACTTTTTTGCACTTGAAAAGAGAAACTACAAAAGAAAATCTATAACTGCACTCAAAATTAACAATGTTTTATGCAAAGATCCCATTACAATATCATCATTTGTCAATTCGTTTTATGAAAACCTTTACAACTCTCAATTTCAGGAAGATGGTTGTGAAAGTTACATTTGTCACATTCAGAATTGTGTCCCTGTAATTGAGGATGATTTCCACTCAGTTTGCGATTCACCTGTGTCAATTGGAGATATTAGAGAGGCTCTGAATTCAATGAAAAAAGGGAAATCACCTGGCCCTGGTGGCCTGTCAGTTGAATTCTATAGACAGTTTTGGGAGTTACTAGAAGACCCGATTTTCAATATGTTTCAAGATTGCATTAAAAAGGGGGAAATGGTCTCCACTATGAAACAGGGCCTTATTTCACTGATTCCGAAGCCTGATAAAGACCCTTCTCTCATTGAAATACTGATTACAAATTGATTACTCTGCTTTATGCCAAAAGATTAAAGAAAGGAATAGATACCATTATAAATGAGACTCAAACAGGATTTATGAAGGGCCGTCACATAAGCTCTAACATTCGTTTAGTCTTGGACCTTATAGATTATTCAGATACAATTGACTCAGATGCGGTTGTCCTATTTCTGGACTTCTATAAAGCCTTTGACACAATTGAACATGAATTTCTCTTTAGGTCTCTTAAACTTTTTGGATTTGGTGAACATTTTATTAAAGTAATTCGCATGTTTTACAAAGATATAAATAGTTCTGTGCTACTAAACCTTAATACTTCCAAAAGATTCAGTATCAACAGAAGTGTACGACAGGGATGCCCAATTTCGCCATTTTTATTCATTTTGGTTGTGGAACTTCTATCTCTAGATATTCTGAATGATGCAAATGTGTATGGCTTAACCACAAAGGACAAAGAAATCAAAATTTCCCAACTGGCTGATGATACTACTATTTTCTTAAGAGACAAAGACCAGGTCGCACATGCCCTTAATGCTATAACTGCATTTTCTATTGCATCAAGATTAAAACTGAATGTTTCTAAATGTGAAATCTTATGTTTATTTGACTCTGATGATAAAGAAATTGAAAATATTCCTGTAAAGGACTGTGTTAAATATTTAGGAATACATTTGTCAAAAAAACACTTAGTCAGACAACATTTGAATTTCTCTCCTAAAATTAAGAGAACTAAAAATATATTTAATAATTGGCTACAAAGAGATCTTTCTATACTTGGGAGAGTACTTCTGTCCAAGGCAGAGGGACTGTCTCGTTTTGTATACCCCTCAAGAGATCAATAAGACCTTTCTTGACTTCATCTGGAAAAATAAGTCTCACAAACTAAAAAAATATGTCCTTTTTAACCAAAGAGCTGAAGGCGGTCTAGAAGTGTTGTATTTTGTTGACATAAATAACACTTTCAAGATAAACTGGTTGAAAAAATGTTTGCTCGATACTGATTCAATATGGTATTTCATTCCAAATAATGTGTTTAATGAATTGGGAGGTCTTCAATTTTTACTGAAATGTAATTATATTCCTGAAAGATTACCAGCTAAATTGGCTAGGTTTCACCAACAAGCTTTACTGGCCTGGAAAATATGTTTCCTGCACAATGTTTCCCCTCATAAAGCTCTTTTGTGGAATAATTCAGACATAACTGTAAGGAATAAGTCATTGTTCTACCCCAGCTGGCATGAGAGGAATATTGACTTTGTCCATGATATTTTTTTGACAACAAGGGTAATATTCTCACATATGAACAATTTATAACATTGAAAGAGTTTCCAATACCTTTCAGAGAGTTTATTTCTGTGATCAAAGCCGTTCCCAAGTGGTCTAACTACACTTATGAAAAGTCATCTTAATTTTGGGAATGATCACAAAGTTTATCCAGAACTCAGATTGGAAGGCGTGGGCTTACTTGAGAAATCTTGTTGTAATAAATATATAAGACAAATTCTTCATTCACAAAACCAACTTACACCGAGAGGAAAGTTTTTCTGGAACATGCTTATTCCTGACATTGTCTGGATAAATGCATGGTTAAGACCTTACAAATACTGTATACCAAACAAAGTTAAGGAAGTGCACTTCAACATTTTGCATAAGATATATCCATGTAATTCTATGATGTTGTCACGACTTCCGCCGAAGTTGGCTCCCCTGCCTGTTCGGGTGGTGCTCGGCGGTCGTCGTCACCGTCCTACTAGCCACTACCGATCCCTTTTTCGTTTGTCTGTTGATTTTGTCTTATTAGTTTCACCTGTGTGTATTTTAGTTTAATTAGCGTCCTTATATATAGTAGGTTGTCCCGCCCTTGTTTTGTGCGGGATTGTTTTTGTTACTCTGTTGTATGGTGGTTTTCGTGTGGTTATTCTCCGTACTATTTTGGTCCTGTGTTTGGGCTGGTCAATTGTATGCGCCCTGTGTGTTGGCGTGACCGTTTTTGTGCGCCAGAGAATAAATTGACAATCTACTGAACCCTGCTCTCTGCGCCTGATTCCACCCACCACTCCTAGTAAATCGTGACAGAATCCCGCACCTGAACAATGGAATCAGCAGGAGCAGCCGCGTCTCCTCTCCCATCGATGGAGGAGAGGGTCCTCCATGACCAGCGTGCTTCACAGGATTGGTTCGGCCATGGACCAAATGATGGAGAGGATGGATGGATGGGAGAGGAGTGGCCTTCCCACCTCATCTCCAGCACCCCCTCCTTCAGCACCTCCTGTTCCTGCAACCACATCTGGCTCCGGGGCTCTTCGGCTGACGCTCCCACGGGAGTATGACAGAACGGCGGCTGGGTGCCAGGGTTTCCTTCTCCAACTGGAACTATACCTGGCTACCGTGCGTCCTGCTCCCTCCGGAGAGGAGAGCATGAGCGCCCTCGTCTCCTGCTTGACTGGGCGAGCCCTCGAGTGGGCCAACGCAGTGTGGAATGGTCCGGACTCAGCGAGGGATAATTACCCAGAGTTCACCCGCCGATTCCGAGCTGTGTTTGACCATCCACCAGAGGGTCGGGCGGCAGGTGAATGGCTGTTCCACCTGCGTCAGGAGACGAGGAGCATACGGGACTTTGCTCTGGAGTTCACCTTGGCCGCAGGAGCCGGGTGGAACGACAGGGCCTTGATAGATCATTTCCGATGCAGTCTCAGGGAGGACGTCCGCAGGGAGCTGGCATGTCGGGACACCACCTTCACCCTGGATGAACTCATTGACTTGGCTATCCATCTCGACAACCTGCTGGCTGCCCGCGGGCGTTCGGATCAGGTCCTGTCGTTTCCACTTCCCAGCCCTCCTGCCCCTATCCCTATGGAATTAAGAGGGGCGGCTTCGAGGGGGACCGGAGGAGGAGAGTCCTCCTGCACCAGTTGTGGTCGCCGAGGGCACACGGCCGACCGGTGCTGGAGGAACTCGTCTGGGAGTCGGGAGGGCAGGCGGAGCACTACTCGATCACCCCAGGTGAGTAAGCACCAGACTCACCCAGAGCTTCCTGTCGGTCATATGTATGTGTTGACTTCTTTCCCTGTTTTTTCCCTCTCTACAGCATAAGGCGCTAGTCGATTCAGGCGCAGCTGGGAATTTCATGGATCGTGGGCTCGCGTTAAGACTAGGGATTCCCCTGGTGTCGTTAGACCTACCTTTCCCCGGGCACTCCTTAGATAGCCGACCATTAGGGTCAGGAGTAGTTAGGGAGGCTACGGTGCCGCTGGACATGGTAACACAGGGGGATCATAAGGAGCAGATTAGTCTGTTCCTTATAGATTCACCTGCGTTTCCAGTGGTGTTGGGAATTCCCTGGCTAGCTCAACACAACCCGGTGATTTCCTGGCGACAGGGGGCTCTTAAGGGGTGGTCAGAGGAGTGTTCAGGTAGGTGTATAGGAGTTGCCGTTGGTGCGACTACGGTGGAGAGTCCAGACCAGGTTTCCACCATGTGCATTCCCTCTGAATATGCCGATTTGGCTATCGCCTTCAGTAAAAAGAGGGCGGCCCAATTACCACCCCATCGTCGAGAGGACTGCGCAATAAACCTTCTGGAGAACGCTGCACTTCCTAGGAGTCACGTGTATCCAGTGTCCCAGGAGGAGATGGTAGCGATGGAAACATATGTTGCTGAATCGCTGGGACAGGGGTACATTCGGCCCTCCGCATCACCCGCATTTTTTGTGAAGAAGAAGGATGGAGGTCTGCGTCCGGGCATTGATTATAGAGGTCTAAATTCCATCACAGTGGGGTTTAGTTACCCACTACCTCTCATCGCTACGGCGGTGGAATCATTTCACGGGGCGCGCTTCTTCACAAAACTGGACCTGAGGAGTGCGTATAATCTGGTGCGTATCCGGGGAGGAGATGAGTGGAAAACCGCATTTAGTACTACATCTGGTCATTATGAGTACTGCGTCATGCCATATGGGTTGAAGAATGCTCCAGCCGTCTTCCAATCCTTCGTAGATGAGATTCTCCGAGACCTGCTCGGGCAGGGAGTGGTAGTGTACATCAATGACATCTTGATCTATTCTGCCACACGCGCGGCGCATGTGTCTCTGGTGCGTAAGGTACTTGGGCGACTGCTGGAGCATGACCTGTATTGGAAGGCGGAGAAACGTGAGTTTTTTAAACAGTGCGTTTCATTCCTGGGGTATCGTATTTCCACCTCCGGGGTGGTGATGGAGGATGACCGCGTTACAGCCGTGCGTAATTGGCCGACTCCGACCACGGTGAAAGAAGTGCAGCGGTTTTTAGGGTTTGCCAATTACTACCGGAGGTTTATCCGGGGTTTTGGTCAGGTGGCTGCTTCCATCACCTCACTGCTGAAGGGAGGACCGGTGCACTTGCGTTGGTCAGCAGAGGTGGGCAGAGCTTTCAGTCGTATAAAAGAGCTGTTCACCAATGCGCCCGTGTTGGCGCATCCAGACCCCTCTTTAGCGTTCATAGTGGAGGTGGATGCGTCCGAGGCGGGGGTCGGGGCCGTGCTGTCCCAGGACTCGGGCGTGCCACCCAAGCTCCGCCCGTGTGCTTTCTTTTCGAGCAAGCACAGTCCAGCGAAGCGAAACTATGACGTGGGGGACCGGGAGTTGTTAGCTGTAGTCAAGGCTCTGAAGGTGTGGAGACATTGGCTTGAGGGGGCGAAACAACCTTTTCTCATCTGGACTGACCATCATAATCTCGAGTATATCCGGGCAGCGAGGAGACTAAATCCACGTCAGGCTAGATGGGCCATGTTTTTTACCAGGTTTCGGTTTACCATCTCATACCGGCCAGGCTCCCAAAACACCAAAGCCACCAAAGCCAAACACCAAAGCCTCTATGATACCGAGGAGTGGTCCGTTGAGCCAACTCCCATCATTCCACCGTCATGTCTCGTGGCACCGGTGGTATGGGAGGTGGACGCTGAGATAGAGGAGGCCTCAAGGTTAGAGCCGGCCCCCCCTAACTGTCCAGTGGGGACTCAGTACGTGCCGAGGGGGGTCCGGGATAAGCTGATCCGGTGGGCTCATACTCTCCCCTCCTCGGGTCATCCTGGCATCGAGAGGACAGTGCGGAGTCTTAGACTGGTGGCCCACGCTGACTAAAAACGTGAGATTTTATGTCTCCTCCTGCTCAGTGTGTGCTCAGAGCAAGGCTCCTCGGGCACCTGCCTAGAGGGAAGTTACTACAACCCCTCCCCGTTCCACAACGGCCGTGGACACACTTATCGGTGGACTTTCTTACCGACCTTCCCCCGTCCCAGGGAAGTACTACGATCCTGGTCGTTGTGGATCGGTTCTCTAAGTCCTGCCGTCTCCTCCCATTGCCTGGTCTCCCTACGGCCCTACAGACTGCAGAGGCTCTATTTACCCACGTCTTCCGGCACTATGGGGTTCCTGAGGACATCGTTTCTGATCGGGGTCCCCAATTCATGTCCAGAGTGTGGAGGGCGTTTATGCAGAGACTGGGGGTCTCGGTCAGTTTAACCTCAGGTTTTCATCCCGAGAGTAATGGGCAGGTGGAGCGCGTAAACCAGGATGTGGGCAGGTTTCTGCGGTCCTATTGCCAGGACCGGCCTGTTGAGTGGGCAAGGTATGTTCCTTGGGCTGAACTCGCTCAGAACTCCCTACGCCACTCCTCAACTAACTTGTCCCCTTTTGAGTGTGTGTTAGGTTACCAGCCGGTCCTGGCCCCATGGCATCAGAGCCAGACCGAGGCAGACCAAACCTGCCCCTCCGCCTGCCCTGTCGGAAGCTGGGGCCACAGTGTGTGGGGCCGTTCAAAGTCCTGAGGAGAATAAACGAGGTGTGTTACAGGTTACAACTTCCTAGGTATTACCGTATTAACCCCTCGTTTCATGTGTCTCTCCTCAGGCCGGTGGTGGCTGGTCCCCTACAAGAAGGTGAGGTGCCTGAGGTCCCTCCGCCCCCTCTGGACATCGAGGGGTCCCCGGCGTACACAGTTCGGGGCATTCTGGATTCGAGACGCCGGGTGGGGGGCCTACAGTACCTCGTGGACTGGGAGGGGTACGGTCCGGAGGAGAGATGCTGGGTTCCGGTGGGGGACATTTTGGACCCTTCTCTCCTGAGAGATTTCCACCGCCTCCACCCGGATCGCCCGGCACCTCGTCCTCCGGGTCTACCTCGAGGCCGGTGGCGGCGCGCTGCGGGAGCCGCGCGTCAGGGGGGGAGTACTGTCACGACTTCCGCCGAAGTTGGCTCCCCTGCCTGTTCGGGCGGTGCTTGGCGGTCGTCGTCACCGTCCTACTAGCCACTACCGATCCCTTTTTCGTTTGTCTGTTGGTTTTGTCTTATTAGTTTCACCTGTGTGTATTTTAGTTTAATTAGCGTCCTTATATATAGTAGGTTGTCCCGCCCTTGTTTTGTGCGGGATTGTTTTTGTTACTCTGTTGTATGGTGGTTTTCATGTGGTTATTCTCCGGACTATTTTGGTCCTGTGTTTGGGCTGGTCAATTGTATGCGCCCTGTGTGTTGGCGTGACCGTTTTTGTGCGCCGGAGAATAAATTGACAATCTACTGAACCCTGCTCTCTGCGCCTGATTCCACCCACCACTCCTAGTAAATCGTGACAGATGTCCAAATTTGTGGCTATTGATGATATCTGCGTTTACTGTGAAAAAGAAGGTGAGAATCTGTCTCACTTGTTCTTTGAATGTAAATTTGTGTCCGAATTTTGGGAAAACCTTGCAAAGTACTTATTTACCATTATGAACACTGCCTATAATTTTAACAAAATATATAATATGTTACTATTGCAATGATAACAAAACCACTGAAATGATTGTTAATTTTTTTATTCTTGTTGCCAAATACTTTATACACAAACAAAAATTCTATACATAAATTACCAATTTTTCTGATTGAATTTAATTATCTTATTAAAACACTAACCCTAGTGAATAACAAAAAGAATAACATCTTCATGAATCATTATAATAAGATATTTTCAGAGTGAATATAATTGCACTTAAATTGTTTCTTTTTGTATTTTATTTATATTTTTTGTATGTTTGAGCATTGTTAATACCTGTGTTTGGTTTGCTAGACATGTTTTTTTAACCTTATTTTTTAAAAACTTTAGGCAAGTCAGTTAAGAACAAATTCTTATTTTCAATGATGGCCTAGGAACAGTGGGTTAACTGCCTGTTCAGGGGCAGAATGACAGATTTGTACCTTGTCAGCTCGGGGTTTGAACTTGAAACCTTCCAGTTACTAGTCCAACGCGCTAACCACTAGGCTACCCTGCTGCCGTTTGATGTTGCAATGTAAGTTGATTGTTGTATTATGAATAATATATTTTTTTAAATAATTAAAATAATAATAATAAAAAAATTTAAACAACTGCTGTAACAAAAAAAAAGGTTTTTAAATAAAATAAAAACACTGTAAATGGTCACTAGAGTATTCATTTTTGTTATTTATTTATTTTTATTTATTTTTTATTCATAATACAAAAATCTACTTACATTGCTACATCAAACATGTCTAACAAACCAAACACAGGTATTAACAATACTCAAACATACAAAAAATCTAAATAAATTAATACAAAAATAAACTATTTAAGTGCAATTATATTCACTCTGAAAAGATCTTATTATATCACTAGAGTATTCATAGGTTGCAACTCCATCACTCTGTCTGTCACGAACCTCGCCGAAGATGGTGCCTCTTCCTGTTCGGGCGGGGCTCTGCGGCCGTCGTCGCCGGCCTATTAGCTGCCATCGATTCCCTTTCCGTTTGTTTTGGTTATTGGTTAATTGGGTACACCTGTTTTGTATTAGGGTTTGTTTGTAGGGTATTTAAGGGCACTAGGCCCGCTGGGTATTTGTGCGGGCTTGTTTTTTGTTACTCTGTGTTTGATGGTGTGATTTATTTGTGTCTTTATTCTCCGGACTATTTTTGTCCTGTTGTTTGGACTGGCAACTTATATACGCCCTGTGTGTTGGCGTGACCGTTTTGTTGCGCTGGTGAATAAATTTGACAAACGACTGAACCCTGCTCTCTGCGCCTGATTCCACCCACCACTCCTAGTTGATCGTAACAGAAGCCCACACCCCCAGAAATGGAGTCAGCAGGAGCAGCGACCACCCCTCTCCCCACTATGGAGGAGCGCGTCCATCACCACACAGCTGTCCTCCATCGGATTGGTACGGCGATGGACCAGATGATGGAGAGGATGGAACGATGGGAGAGGAGTGGTCTACCGACGTCTACCCCAGCTCCCCCACTGCCGACACCACCTACTCCACCTACGTCGTCCTCTGGGTCCGGCGCACTGCGTCTCTCCCCCCCGAGGGAGTACGATGGAGCGGCGGCTGGGTGCCAGGGATTTTTGCTCCAGCTAGAGCTCTACCTGGCTACTGTGCGTCCGGCTCCCTCGGTTGAGGAGAGTGTGAGCCTCCTCTTCTCCTGTTTAATGGGCAGGGCCCTGGACTGGGCTAACGCGGTCTGGAATAGTCCAGACTTGGCTCGGGACAACTACCTGGAGTTCACCCGCCGTTTCCGAGCTGTGTTCGATCATCCACCAGAGGGTAAAGTGGCGGGTGAGCGACTGTTCCACCTCAGACAGGAGACAAGGAGCGCGCAGGACTTCGCGTTGGAGTTCAGGACCCTAGCTGCTGGTGTTGGGTGGAATGACAGGGCCCTGATGGACCATTACCGGTGTAGTCTCCGGGAGGACGTCCGCCGGGAGCTAGCTTGCAGGGACACAACTCTCTCCCTGGATGAACTAATAGACATGTCTATTCGATTGGACAACCTGCTAGCTGCCCGCGGGCGTTCAGAGGGGTCCTGTCAATTCCACCTTCCAGCTCTCCCACTCCCACTCCGATGGAGTTGGGAGGAGCTGCATCTAGGGGGACCAGAGGAGGGGGCTCCTCCTGCTCCTATTGTGGACGGAGAGGACACACTTCGGACCGGTGCTGGAGGAGTCCCTCTGGGAGTCGAGATGGTCGGCGGAACACTCCTCGGCCACCCCAGGTGAGTAAGCACCAAACTCACCCAGAGCTCCTGTTGGTCACATGTTTTTGTTAATTTTTTTCCCTGCGTTTTTCCCCTCTCTTCAGCATAAGGCGCTAGTCGATTCAGGCGCAGCTGGGAGTTTTATGGATCGTGGACTCGCCCGTAAATTGGGTATTCCGTTAGTGCAGATAGACCCACCTGTCCCCGTGCACTCCTTAGATAGCCGACCGTTAGGGTCAGGGCTGGTCAGGGAGGCCACGATTGCGCTGGACATGGTAACGCAGGGGAATCATAGGGAGAGGATCAGTTTCTACCTTATTGATTCACCTGGGTTTCCGGTGGTGTTGGGGGTTCCCTGGCTGGCTATTCACAATCCCCTTATTTCCTGGAAACAGGGGGCTCTTAAGGGGTGGTCAGACGAGTGTTTAGAGAGGTGTATAGGAGTTTCCATCGGTGCCACGACGGTGGAGAGTCCAGACCAGGTTTCCACCGTGCGCATTCCCCCAGAATATGCCGATTTGGCTATCGCTTTTAGTAAGAAGAAAGCGACCAAATTACCACCCCATCGACGGTGGGATCGCATGATAAACCTCCAGGAGAACGCTGCACTTCCCGGGAGTCATGTGTACCCACTGTCACAGGAGGAGATGCTGACTATGGAGACATATGTCACGGAAGCTCTGAGACAGGGGTACATTCGGCCCTCCATGTCACCCGTCTCCTCGAGTTTCTTTTTTGTGAGGAAAAAGGAGGGACGTCTGCGTCCGTGCATTGATTATCGAGGTCTCAATTCAATCACAGTGGGTTTTAGTTATCCGCTACCTCTCATCGCTACGGCGGTGGAATCATTCCACGGAGTGCGTTTCTTCACAAAACTGGACCTCAGGAGCGCGTATAATCTGGGTGCGTATTCGGGGAGGAGACGAGTGGAAAACAGCGTTTAGTACCACATCAGGCCACTATGAGTACCTCGTCATGCCGTATGGGTTGAAGAATGCTCCAGCCGTCTTCCAATCCTTTGTAGATGAGATTCTCAGGGACTTGCACGGGCAGGGTGTGGTAGTCTATATTGATGACATCTTGATTTATTCTACCACACGCGTATGTTTCCCTGGTGCGCAAGGTTCTTGGGCGACTGCTGGAGCATGACCTATAGTCAAGGCTGAGAAATGTGTGTTCTCCAAACCAGCCGTTTCCTTCCTGGGTTATCGCATTTCCAGCTCGGGGGTGATGATGGAGTGTGACCGTGTTAACGCCGTGCGTAATTGGCAGACTCCGACCACGGTAAAGGAGGTGCAGCGGTTTTTAGGGTTTGCCAATTACTACCGGAGGTTTATCCGGGGTTTTGGCCAAGTAGCGGCGCCCATTACCTCACTGCTGAAGGGGGGGCCGGTGCGTCTGCGGTGGTCAGCAGAGGCTGATGGAGCCTTCAACCAGTTGAAGGCACTGTTCACTGGGGCTCCCGTGTTGGCGCATCTGGACCCTTCGTTAGCATTCATAGTGGAGGTGGATGCGTCCGAGGCTGGGGTTGGAGCCGTGCTGTCTCAGCGCTCGGGCACGCCACCGAAGCTCCGTCCCTGCGCTTTCTTTTCTAAGAAGCTGGGTCCGGCGGAGCGGAACTATGATGTGGGGGACCGGGAGTTACTAGCTATGGTAAAGGCCCTGAAGGTGTGGAGACACTGGCTAGAGGGGGCTAAACACCCTTTTCTCATCTGGACTGACCACCGTAATCTGGAGTATATTCGAGCAGCGAGGAGACTGAATCCGCGTCAGGCTAGGTGGGCCATGTTCTTTACACGTTTTAGATTTACGATCTCTTACAGACCAGGTTCCCTCAACACTAAGGCCGAGGCGCTGTCCCGTCTCTATGACACCGAGGACCGGTCAATCGAACCCACTCCCATCCTTCCAGCCTCTCGGCTGGTGGCCCCAGTGGTATGGGAGGTGGACGCGGACATCGAGCGGGCGTTGAGGGTTGAACCTGTGCCTATACAGTGTCCGACTGGTCGAAGTTACGTACCGCTTGGTGTCCGTGATAAATTGATTCGGTGGGCCCACACACTACCGTCTGCGGGTTATCCGGGGATTGATAGGACAGTGCGGGGTCTTAGGGGGAAATACTGGTGGCCCACCTTAGCTAGGGATGTGAGGCTCTATGTCTCTTCCTGTTCGGTATGCGCCCAGAGTAAGGCTCCTAGGCACCTTCCTAGAGGGAAGTTACAGCCCCTCCCGGTTCCACAACGGCCATGGTCCCATCTCTCTGTAGATTTCCTTACTGATCTTCCCCATCTCAGGGGAACACTACCGTTCTGGTCGTTGTGGATCGGTTCTCTAAGTCCTGCCGTCTCCTCCCATTGCCTGGTCTCCCTACGGCCCTACAGACTGCAGAGGCTCTATTTACCCACGTCTTCCGGCACTATGGGGTTCCAGAGGATATAGTCTCCGATCGGGGTCCCCAGTTCACGTCCCGGGTTTGGAAGGCGTTTATGGAGCGTCTGGGGATCTCGGTCAGCCTTACCTCTGGTTATCACCCCCAAAGTAATGGGCAGGTGGAGAGAGTAACGCAGGAAGTGGGTAGGTTTCTGAGGTCGTATTGCCAGGACCGGCCAGGAGAATGGGCGAGGTACGTCCCGAGGGCAGAGTTGGCCCAGAACTCTCTTCGGCATTTGTCCACGAAGATGTCGCCATTCAAATGCGTACTGGGCTACCAGCCGGTCCTGGCTCCGTGGGATCAGAGTCAGACCGAGGCTCCTGCAGTGGAGGAGTGGGTACAGCGCTCTAGAGAGACCTGGCGGGCAGTCCAGGATTCTCTCAGTCAGGCCAGTGAACGGCAGAAGAGAGACGCTGACCGCCACCGCAGTGAGGCCCCGGTGTTCGCTCCAGGGGACAGGGTCTGGCTCTCGACCCGAAACCTGCCCCTCCGCCTGCCCTGCCGGAAGCTGGGGCCACAGTGTGTGGGGCCATTTAAAGTCCTGAGGAGGATAAACGAGGTTTGTTATAGATTGCAACTTCCCTCTTATTATCGCATTAACCCCTCGTTTCATGTGTCTCTCCTCAGGCCAGTGGTAGCTGGTCCCCTACAAGACAGTGAGGTACCGGAGGTCCCTCCACCCCCTCTGGACATCGAGGGGTCCCCGGCGTATACAGTACGAGCTATTCTGCACTCGAGACGCCGGGTGAGGGGCCTGCAGTACCTCGTGGACTGGGAGGGGTACGGTCCGGAGGAGAGGTGCTGGGTACCGGGGAGGGAGATTTTAGATCCTTCCCTCTTGAGGGATTTCCACCGCCTCCACCCGGATCGCCCTGCGCCTCGTCCTCCGGGTCGTCCTCGAGGCCGGGGTCGGCGCGCTGCAGGAGCCGCGCGTCAGGGGGGGTACTGTCACGAACCTCGCCGAAGATGGTGCCTCTTCCTGTTCGGGCGGGGCTCTGCGGCCGTCGTCGCCGGCCTATTAGCTGCCATCGATTCCCTTTCGTTTGTTTTGGTTATTGGTTAATTGGGTACACCTGTTTTGTATTAGGGTTTGTTTGTAGGGTATTTAAGGGCACTAGGCCCGCTGGGTATTTGTGCGGGCTTGTTTTTTGTTACTCTGTGTTTGATGGTGTGATTTATTTGTGTCTTTATTCTCCGGACTATTTTTGTCCTGTTGTTTGGACTGGCAACTTATATACGCCCTGTGTGTTGGCGTGACCGTTTTGTTGCGCTGGTGAATAAATTTGACAAACGACTGAACCCTGCTCTCTGCGCCTGATTCCACCCACCACTCCTAGTTGATCGTAACACTGTCACGTCATGCCATTATTATGAACATTCTCAAGCTGCTCTTGGCCATAGTGGTTCCCAAAATGTGTGATAAGCCCAGCCATTCTAAATGGAGGCTAATGACTTTTGTCATCTAAATTACACTATATTGGCCTGTAAATACAATGACGTTGCTGAAGTAGGCAAATATTTAGTAGGAAACAACTTGCCATCATTATGTCATCAAATTTCCTTTAGACAGATGGCAATGTTGTCATTAGCTAGCAAAGTTTGTCAGAACTAGCTAAGAAAGTGAACGCTAGCTACCTGAAATTCGGTTGTCTCCCCTCAGTCTTAGCTAGCTAACTAACGTTATACAGCATCTAAAGTCAATCTGGCGACATCAAAATTATGCATATGGTTTCGCTTCCCATTGTAGTATTTGCTTACTTTTGAAATGTCATTCTATTTCCAAGCCACTGTAATGGACTTTTGATTAAATATTCATTAGCACTCATTGATAACGCATTGTGTAGACTGCTCAGCCGGGCATTAGTCCTAAAACAAATGTTTTAAACAATATTGTGACGAAATGTGCAACTCATGAATAGGATGACACTCTGTCCTGTCTTTGTGTTCATACAGGTGGTGACTTGGTCTCCATTTCATACCACTTGGTTACCAAAGAATGCTTCAGAACCAGCGAACTTAAAATAGCCTACTTTCTTAAAAGTTACAGAATAGTTGCTTTGAGAAAGGAAAATACTGCTACTACCTTGCAGTCGAATCAAGGTGCATGCAACCAACAACAAACTGGATATGCAAGAGAAATTCAGCCACTCTTTGGAGGAAAATTATAGTTGAATATAAAGTGCTTTTTTGACAGCTAACCTAAGAGATGGCTGCCACTCAATGCCGGATGCCTGATGCCTAAACTTTGACAACTATGTCATGTCTATTTGATGGAACAGTGATTCGTGTACATGGAAAGACTTTAAAACAGAAACGATTACCACCTTGCCTAGGACTATATGATATCTGCCCATGGGCAATTCCATGGTAATGGAATTACACTGAGACTCTTATTTTTTACTTTAAAATGTATACCCCCCCCAAATAACTATTGATTCTTAAAGTTGAACAAATCATAGATCTCTATGCACAAGGACTACTTTTAATCATTTCTACTGAACATTTTTACAAAAACACATTTATATGAAGAACTGTGCAGATACAAAGTTTAAAACTGAGGAAGATTTTACCGTACTTCTGTTGCCAAACTTTGCATCTGCACAGTTTTTCCAGTAAATGTTTTTTTTACTGTGTAAATAGTTCAAAATAGTCATTGTAGCTAGCAATGCTGATGTTAGCTAGCAAAAAAAGTAGTTGTCTCCCCTCAATCTTAGCTAGCTAGCTATCGTTATACTGCATCTAAAGTCAATTTGGAGACGTCTTAATTATTACAAAAGGTTTTGCTTCAATATTATTTGAGTCATAAGCAAGTCTCAAGTCACAAGATCAGAGTCTCAAGTCGGTCTCAAGTAGAACAGGTAGAGTCTGGAGTCAAGTCGAAGTTGTGCATTCTAAGGCCAAGTCAAGTCACAAGTTTTTTTAACATCAAGTCTCAAGTAAACAAATAATCTATACATGCAATGACTTGTTCAACTACAAGTCTTTGTCTATTTAATTAGGCTGCCAGAAAGCCCTTTTCATTATTTTGTCTAACATTTTGATTATGTAATTAATTGAACCAATTTCAAAAGCAAGTTTCATAAATAGATTATCAATTTCAAGCAATTTTGTCATACCAAAAGACCAGTGGCCTATGCTAGTAATTGTTGCTTGATGCCCCATTCATTGCTGGTGAGCTTGCAAAGTGAACAGTTCATATTCTTGATCACCAAACAATTTTTGGAGCTACATATTTATTTACCGCATTCCTCTCTCCCTACAATTTGCCGTTTGCGCAGAGGGTGAACACGCGCGCACGATGTGGCTTGTCAGTCATTACAGCCATAAACGGTGATACATTTTCAAAATGCAAGATACAGAAATAAACCGCGTTATACACCTCCATTTTGGGCTGAAAACAGGAAGATGTTTTGAGTAGGGGGTGCTGAGTGGGGTGGGAGTGTTTGTTGCCCAACATATACAGTATACATTTTTTACATTGTTTGTATACTGATATGTGACGCGGAGTAATGCCAGATAGGCTCAAACAGATGGGGCTCCTTGTTAAAAGTTAATTTGTGGAATTTCTTTCCATGGCTGTATCACATCCGGCCGTGATTGGGAGTCACATAGGGCTGCGCACAATTGGCCCAGCGACGTCCGGGTGTGGGTAGGCCGTCATTGTAAATAATAATTTGTTCTTTAACTGACGTGCCTAGTTATTAAATAAAGGTTGAATGTAAAACAAAAAAAAAAAATTATGTGTTTGAGCCAGTCAGTTGTGTTGTGATAAGTTAGGGGTGGTATATAGAAGATGGTCATATTTAGTAAAAGGCAATATTATGGCAAGAAAAGATCAAATAAGCAAAGAGAAATGACAGTCCATCATTACTTTAAGACATAAAGGTCAGTCAATACGGAACATTTGAAGAACTTTGAAAGTGCAGTCGTAAAAACCATCAAGCTCTATGATAAAACAGGCTCTCATGAGGACCGCCACAGGAAAGGAAGACCCAGAGTTACCTCTGCTGCAGAGAGTAAGTTCATTAGAGTTAACTGCACCTCAGATTGCAGCCCAAATAAATGCTTCATAGAGTTCAAGTAACAGACACATCTCAACATCAACTGTTCAGAAGAAACTGAGGGTATCAGGCCTTCATGGTCGTATTGCTGCAAAGAAACCACTACTAATGATACAAATAATAAGAAGAGACTTGCTTGGGCCAAGAAACATGAGCAATGGACATTAGACCGGTGGAAATCTGTCCTTTGGTCTGATCAGTCCAAATTTGATATTTTTGGTTCCAACGCGGTGTCTTTGTGAGACTTAATATTCTTCGCATGTGTGGTTCCCACAGTGAAGCATGGAGGAGAAGGTGTGATGGTGTGGGGGTGCTTTGCTGGTGACACTGTCAGGGATTTATTTAGAATTCAAGGCACAATTAGCCAGCATTGCTAACACAGCATTCTGCAGCGATACGCCATCCCATCTGGTTTGCACTTAGTGGGACTATGATTTGTTTTTCAACAGGATAATGACCCAATACATCTCCAGAATGTGTAAGGGCTATTTGACCAATAAGGAGAGTAATGGAGTGCTGCATCAGATGACCTGGCCTCCACAATCACCCCACCTCAACCCAATTGAGATGGTTTGGGATGAGTTGGACCGCAGAGTGAAGGAAAAGCAGCCAACAAGTGCTCAGCATATGTGTGAACTCCTTCAAGACTATTGCAGGTGGAGCTCCTTCAAGACTATTCCAGGTGGAGCTGGTTGAGAGAATGCCAAGAGTGTGCAAAGCTGTCATCAAGGCAAAGGGTGGCTTCTTTGAAGAATCTCAAATATAAAATAAAGGTTGATTTGTTTAAAACCTTTCTGGTTACTACATAATTCCATATGTGTAATTTCATAGTTTTGATGTATTCACCATTATTCTACAATGTATAAAATAGTGAAAATAAAGAAAAACCCTGAAATGAGTAGGTGTGTCCAAACTTTTGACTGGTACTGTATACACAAAAGTGTATATATATCCATAGTAAAATGAGTTCTATATCAACATAACCTGAAAGGCTGCTCAGCAAGGAAGAAGCTACTGCTCCAAAACCACCATAAAAAAGCCAGACTACGGTTTGCAACTGCACATGGGGACAAAGATCATACTTTTTGGAAAAATGTAATCTGGTCTCATGAAACAACAATAGAACTGTTTGGCCATAATGACCATCCTTATGTTTGGAGAAAAAAGGGGGATGCTTGCAAGCCGAAGAACACCATCCCTCCCGTGAAGCATGGGGGTGACAGCATCATGTTGTGGGGGTGCTTTGCTGCAGGAGGGACTGGTGGACTTCACAAAAAAGATGGCATCATGAGGGCGGAAAATTATGTGGATATATTGAAGCAACATCTCAAGACATCAGTCAAGATGTTAAAGCTTGGTTGCAAATGGGTCATCCAAATGGACAATGACCCCAAGCATACTTACAAAGTTGTGGCAAAATAGCTTAAGGACAACAAAGTCAAGTTATTGGAGTGGCCATCACAAAGCTCCTGACCTCGATCCAATGGAAAATATGTGTGCAGAACTGAAAAAGTGTGTGCGAGCAAGGAGGCCTACAACCTGACTTAGTTACACCAGGTCTGTCAGGAGGAATGGGCCAAAATTCACCCAACTTATTGTAGGAAGCTTGTGTAAGGCTACCCGAAACGTTTGACCCAAGTTAAACAATCTAATGGCAATGCTACTAAATCTAATTGAGAGTATGTAAACTTCTGACCCACTGGGAATGTGATGAAAGAAATTAAAGCAGAAAAAAAATCACTCTCTCTGCTTTTGTCTCGTTCTTTCTGCTTCATGTGGACGTTCTTCCTCAGGCATTTCAGCTGCTTCATCCCTTTGATCTTCGTTGCGGCTCATCCTACCGGGTTTTGGTGCGTGGCAGCACCTATTCTCCCTCAGGATGTTGAAAAGGTTTGGCATGGGCCCTCAAATAGCGATTTATAGCTGCCCCATTGAGAGCATCTAGACTGGCTGTGTCACCGCTTGGTATGGCAACAGCACCGCCCTCGATCGCATGGAGCTACAGAGGCTGGTGCGGGCAGCCAAGGAACATCACCGGAAGGCCTGGAAAATTGTTACAGACTCCAGCCACCCAAGCCATAGACTGTTCTTTCTGCTTCTGCACGGCATTTGGTGTCAAGTCTCACACCATCAGGCTCCTGAACATCTTCTATCCCCAAGCCATAACACTGCTAGATAGCTAACAGAATGGCTACACAGACTATTTGAGTTGTATTTATATTTTTGCACAGTCTCTATGCACACTCACAGGACTCTACACACTCACTGACACTCCAACACACACATAACATGCACACACTGATACTGACTCTACACTCACGCACACACAAACACATACAATCATTATTTATGCTGCTGCTACTCTGTTTATCACATACCCTGATGTCTAGTCACTCTACACCTACCTACCTCTATCACTCCAGTATCCCTGGACATTGTAAATATAGTATTGGAACTAACTGTTTATAGCTTCTTACTTTCTTGTGTTCTTATTTCTTGTGTGTTTTTGTTCTACCTTGTGTTATTTTTAGTGCTACTTTGATATTGATTACTGCATTGTTGGGTATGGAGCTTGCAAGAAAGGCATTTCACTGTACTTGTGCACATGAAATTAAAACTTTACAATTTATAAGGTAATGACTCAGGACATTGGTTATAAAATTAACGCTTCTTTTAGTAACAAAACGTGTTCACATTACATCTTACCACTCTAGATTCTACAAAACTATAAAGAAAGTTGCTAGCGAAAGCCAGGCTAATCACTTGTCACTTGTTCATAAGTGGAGCGTTCTCACTTCCACTTCCTGTCGCGAAGCATTCTGGTACTTGCAGTCAATAGCGTAATCCAATACTATCCAATGCAACAGAAATGTACATAGTGCTCTCAATCTCCATCACATTAATTCTAATACAATTAGTCATTGTGCTTAGAGTTGTACGGTTTATTTAAACTCAGCTTAGTTCTGCTACCGTGGATTTGCCCTCATGCTGTCTTCATCTATCTGGATGAAAGCATTTTGACATGCTGGAACATTGGTACAAACGACATCATTGTCCTCAGCAGTTGGATGAGAGTCATTGTGTCAAACCATTGGACGTTGCAATGTATGTAACTGGTTGTTGATGAAGACGACAGATTTAATGATGAGTGGAGCAAGGTGTCATATAGCCCAGGGACTCTGTCCATTCTATGAAATCTAATTACATGGTCCTACATTCTTCTCTCAGTCCCATATTACAAAGACATTGCCTGGCCACAAAGCACCTGCCAAGGCCACAAAGCACCTGACAAACTTGATGTGTTCTCTGACGCCCTGATCAAAATATTTTCCAGATCCGTATATTGTGTCCTTGGTAATGAAACCAGTCAATTACTGGCAAAGAGATCTTTATTAGAAATACACTGATGATTCAGACTTCAGTAAACAAGTAAGTCAGGGTTCACTTCAATATCTACCAAAAACACACAGAAAACAAAGGGCTATATTTGTATAACTGTTGCTCATCCAAAACGACGAAGCACTCTTCCCATTCAGCCCGACAGTTTAAACATTCATTGCATTTGATCAAAACTAACAAGGGAACAAACAAACATACACACACACACACTTCTCACCTGCTGGTGTCAGCGGAGGTGATGGCAATGAGTGGCGGGGTGCGTAGAGCCAGTGTGGTCGGTCGTGGTGGGAACATGACCGTGTCTGGTTCAGGTTTGTAGTTGCAGTAGTACTGCTCAGCCTGCCTGAAGGCCAGAGGGGGCAGCTGGATGGTGCGACAGGACAGCCTCCGGACCAGAAAGGTTTCCATATAGGAGACGGGCCCCAGCTCTGGAGAGTCTGACAAATCATCTGACACCTGGGACAGAGGAGAGGAGAGACAGGTGTTTAGGGAGAGATATACAGAGAGCAGAGAGAAAGAACCTACCCACTGGTCAAAAACTGGTTGAATCAACGTTGTTACCACTTAATTTCAACAACAAAAATTCAATGTGATGACGTTGAATTAACGTGGTAAACTGATTCGATTTGCAAAAAGTCATCAACATAAGGGAATTTTGTATTTTTTTCACCCAACTTTTAACCTAAATCCATTGACATGGTGAAATGTTTTGTTGATTTCATGTTGATTTCACAAATCAAAACTAGATGTTGATCTGACATCTGTGCCCACTGTGTATGTACTTGGCGAGCCTGACGGGCCGGCCGAGGCATGGGCACTGGACAAGCCGGCTGTGTCATAGAAGCCCGATGAACCGGCAGAGGCATGGGAGCCTGGAAAGCCTGCTCAAGCGTGGGAGCCTGATGATCCAGCTGACGGGTGAAAGCCCGACGATCCCACTGAGGCGTGGGAGCCCGACGATTCAGCTGAGGGGTGAAAGCTCGACGATTCAGCTGAGGGGTGAAAGCTCGACGATTCAGCTGAGGGGTGAAAGCCTGATGGGCCGGCTGAAGCATGACGTGGGATGGGAACCTGCCGAGCCCATCGAGGCAAGAAGACCTCTCGAGCCAGCTAAGGCTTGTAAGACCAACGAGCTAGCTGAGGCACCCCAGATTCCCTCTGCGATGGCACCCGGACCTGACATCACCAACCAAAACAAAAACCCAAACCCCTGATGTTTATTTTAGTGTTATCATTCTGTAAGGATCAACGCTGGTAGACGAGAAGCAGGTACAGGGAGAACATTTATTTTGTTATTTTATTTTTTACCTTTATTTATCTAGGCAAGTCAGTTAAGAACAAATTCTTATTTTCAATGACGGCCTAGGAACAGTGGGTTAACTGCCTGTTCAGGGGCAGAATGACAGATTTGTACCTTGTCAGCTCGGGGATTTGAACTTGCAACCTTCCAGTTACTACCACTAGGCTACCCTGAGCAACAGACATGAAACAGGAAAGGACAGCGTCTGGACAAGGGAGAAAATAACAACATCAATGCTGACACAGGGAACAAATGGGGGAGCAGACAGTTATAGACTGGGCAATCAACAATGTCCAGGTGAGTCCAATGAGTGTTGCTGCGCGTAATGATGGTGTACATAATGAAAGACAGGGAGGGAGAACGGGAGCAGGCGTGACATTTCACAGCAAAAACCAAGCCATGAGGTCGAAGGAAAAAGGACAGTAGAGCTCTGAGACAGGATTGTGTCGAGGCACGGATCTGGCGAATGGTTCCAAAAAAGTTCTGCAGCATCGAAGGTCCCCAAGAACACAGTGGCCTCCATCATTCTTAAATGGAAGAAGTTTGGAACCACCGGGACAGAGGGGCGGGGGCTCGGGACAGAGGGGCTCCGGCAGCAGTGCCGGACAGGCGGGAGACTCCGGCAGCAGCGCCGGACAGGCGGGAGACAAGGTGGGGGACTAGGTGGGGGACTAGGACTACGGTGAAGTGGACTGAGGGGCAGCAGCTCGGGACAGAGGGGCGGGGCTCGGGACAGAGGGGTGGGGTCTCGGGACAGAGGGGCGGGGGCTCGGGACAGAGGGGCGGGGGCTCTGGCGCCTCTGGGCTGAGGGGCTCCGGCAGCAGTGCCGGACAGGCGGGAGACTCCGGCAGCAGCGCCGGACAGGCGGGAGACAAGGTGGGGACTAGGTGGGGGACTAGGACTACGGTGAAGTGGACTGAGGGGCAGCAGCTCGGGACAGAGGGGCGGGGGCTCGGGACAGAGGGGCGGGGGCTCGGGACAGAGGTGGGGGACTAGGACTACGGTGAAGTGGACTGAGGGGCAGCAGCTCGGGACAGAGGGGCGGGGTTCGGGACAGAGGGGCGGTGCCGCCTGTCCGGCGCTGCTGCCGGAGCCCCGCCTGCCCAGAGGCGCCGGAGCCCCCAGCCCCTCTGTCCCAGAGCCCCCGCCCCTCTGTCCCGAGCCCCCGCCCCTCTGTCCCGAGCCCCCGCCCCTCCGTCCCGAGCTGCTGCCCTCAGTCCAGTGGGGTCATTAAGTAGGGTCGCCGTGGCTAGGAGGCCACGGAAGCGGACGGACAAGGTGGGGGACTAGGACTACGGTGAAGTGGGGGCCCCATCCAGCACCAGAGCCGCCACCGCGGACAGATGCCCACCCAGACCCTCCCCAATAGGTTCAGGTTTTGCGGCCGGAGTCCGGGGGTACTGTCACACCCTGACCATAGTTTGCTTTTAATGTTTCTATGTTTTGGTTGGTCAGGGTGTGATCTGAGTGGGCATTCTATGTTGGATGTCTTGTTTGTCTATTTCTATGTCTGGCCTGATGGTTCTCAATCAGAGGCAGGTGTTAGTCATTGTCTCTGATTGGGAACCATATTTAGGTAGCCTGGGTTTCACTGTGTGTTTGTGGGTGGTTGTTCCTGTCTGTTTTGCACCAGATAGGGCTGTTTTTGGTTTTCCACGTTTATTGTTTTTGTTAGTTTATTCATGTCTAGTGTCTTTATTCAAAAACATGAATAACCACCACGCTGCGTTTTGGTCCGCCTCTCCTTCACCTAAAGAGAACCGTTACAGCAGCTAAATAAATATATTTTTTTACATAGAATTAAGGATAATGATTGTCTCTAGATTGCAGGAAAAAGCTGTTTCAGGTGTTTGAAAAATGACCATTTTGTTATTGATTTATAAAAGGCCTATTTTGTTTGAGTATAGAAGGCGATGTGTCGGAACTAGAATATTTCAGTAATATTTCTGCCTTGGGGCAGATCCCATGGGATGATGCAGCACACTCTTTATGCCGGTAAACCTATTATTTGCCGTGTTACAGCCCTATTCGGAGGGGAGTCGTATCACTAGAGGCGTTGGTTATGTAATTATCCAAGCATGTGCATTATTCCACTGGACGATTCCAAACTTCCCCCTGTAATTGTTTTTTTTAAATCAATTGATTTATCCTGAAAGCCTGTAGGGTAGGTTTTTATTCCAGGTTTTTAAGGTATTTCAAAATCATGTATAGACGATAATAGGCGACACTGATAACTCATGCTTGGCTGCCAGTCTATAGGTGTCCCCATAATATTTACATTCAGGAATTGTGATCCCAATCATTATGTTAGCGAACCAAGGTAGGTTAAATCACATCAAATCAAACTTTATTTGTCACATGCACCGAATACAACAAGTGTAGACCTTACCATGAGATGCTTACTTACAAGCCCTTAACCGACAGTGCAGTTCAAGAAGAGTTAAGAAAATATTTACCAAATAAGCGAATGTAAAAAATTATAAAAAGTAACACGATAAAATAACTATATAATGAGGCTATATACGGGGTTGGGGGGGTACCGGTACTGCTTAAAGCGGATGTTGCCTGTTACCCATGGCTTCTGGTTAGTGTATGTACTGTATGTATGGTCACTGTGGGGATGACGTCGTCGATGCACTTATTGATGAAGCCGATGACTGACTGAGGTAGTATACTCCTCAATACCATTGGATGAATCCCAGAACATATTCCAGTCTGTGCTAGCAAAACAGTCCTGTGGAGTAGCATAGCGTCATCTGACCGCTTCTGTATTGAGTGAGTCACTGGTACTTCCTGCTTTAGTTTTTGCTTGTAAGCAGGAATCACGAGGATAGAATTATGGTCAGATTTGTGAAACATAAGATATTACAGTTTTTAATGTCCCATTGGATAATCTTAATCGTAGGTCATCAATTGTATTTTCCAATGATTGCACATTAGCCAGTAGAACGGATGGCAGTGGGAGTTGACTCGCTCGCCTACGGATTCTCAGAAGGCAGCCCGACCTTCGCCCCCTTTTCCTCCGTCTTTTCTTCACGCAAATGACAGGGATTTGGGCCTGTTCCGGGGAAAGCAGTATATCCTTCTCGTTGGACTGATGGTTTGGTTAGCTAAGCTAGCAGGTCTGTTTGTTTGATTACTAAGGCAACTACTGTCATGCACCCCAAAATCTGACGGGGCATAAAGTAAATGAGGATTGCTGTTGGTAGTGGGCCGGTGGGGTGCTAGGCTAGAAAACAAACCCCACATGAAACAGCTTTCTTCCTGCAATCTAGAGCCATATGTTTAATGCTTAATTCTATATAAAAAATATGTTTATTTTTCTTCATATCTAAGCATACCTCTTCAGCTGTCTGTATCCTCCTGACTGTTTATTTTAATTTTATAAACTAAATATGCTCTTTTGCATCTCTGGTAAAAGATTGAAAGGAATGTGAGACTTTTTCAGTACATTTAGTAAGTGCTTGATTTTCTAAATTCTACCAATCTTGCCAGCAGGTATGCCAGATAAATGAACACATTTCTAGCAGCAAATGTGTTAAATTGTAGCCATAGTATAAGCAGGATAATTAACTCGGGCTCTATGCTTTTTCTGGAGAAAAAAATTATGCAACTCCGTGGAATGTCAGTGCCACTCCGCTATGCGTCGTGGCACACACATTCCACGTCGTGCATTATTTTCCAAAGAACGCATAGCCCCACATTGATTATGTTGCCTTACATGTTGCCTTGTGGAAGCACAGCACAGTAAGGTCTCTGACGTCTTGTCATCCTAAGTGGACACCCGTGATGTGAGGTATCATTGGAAGGTTCATTCCTCAACCTCTCAATCCTCAACCATTCCTCATTCCTCTTTTTGAAGTGACTTTGTACTTTATGTTCAGATCCACTCGTTGTTCGGCTGGGTAGTTTGATCAAATACGACAGACAACCCAAAGAGTTCTGATACCTTAACAAAATACATGAAATCAAATCAGGACTACAGACCCCAAGCAGTAATATTTTCAATTTGATAATATTCAGGTACAATATTTGAGAGAATTTTTTTTTTTTAAATCTCACAGCCTATAAGACAGAGACACTGTATGGAGAACATAGTGTCTCTATTTTGCTCAGGATTGTCATTTCCTTACCTGCTGCCTGGATTACAGCCCTTGAAGCATCCCTCTCCTCTCAGAGCAGGAGGAAGGGGCAGAAGGAGGGAAAAGGAGGGGGCAAGAGTGCGAGAGAAAAACTGACAGAAATATAGACGAGAGAGAGGAAGAGGAAAACAGGATCCCCTTTAAAAAACAGAATATTTAATCAAGTTTTTTTTTCTCCTCCTTGGCCTTTAGCCAGATCATAGTCCTCTCTTCGTGGACACATGGCCTTGTGTTTATTATGCTCTCTTTAGGGAAGATTCTGTAAAGAAATGTTCATTGAATTTTTTTATATTTTTTTTTTTACATTTATTGACTTATAATACAAACATTTGTGGCCTTTATCAGAATGCTGCCTCTAATGTGCACTTCAAACTAAATGGAAGAATGACAATTCAATCCATTTTAATCCCACGTTGTAACACAACAATTTGTGGAAAATGTAAAGGGGTGTAAATACTTTTATGAAGGCAATGTATTTTACCTTACAATCGCTGGAGACAAAGGTGAAACCAGTCATATGGCAGCAAACTGAAGCATATCAACATTCCCACAGTAAAGTTGATGAAATTCTGTGTCATTATGGAGAATTTAAATTGTACAGCCTTTTACTTTGCAGAGATGGGCATTCCCAAATGTCTTAATTATAAGCTAACATGGCTTTCCCTCTTTCCTATTTCTATCATGTTAAATATTAGCCACTATCAAGTATCGCCCATCAGTAGGCCTAATAACCGAACATATTCAACTGTAGTTTCCCATTAGGTGGTATAGCCTACATTATAATTTCATTTAATAACATTGTTTTGTTTACCTTAATTTGCTTTCTCTGTAAAGGATGTCACAGCCATGCCGGTTGTTGCTGAGGATCATTAGTAACAGTTGATAACATTTTTTTTTAAAGACATGTAGGCTAATTCAATCGCTATGGAGCGGGAGTCAGACCAAATAGTATGGCATCCATTTATGAGTGATCCACATATTTTACTTAAACCTGGAAATGAACATGAAGTATTCCTGTAATAGAAATAACTGTCTTCCATGACATTATGAGAGGAGGGTCATATGATTAATCTTGCTTCTGGAATATACAGTAGGTAATGGTCTATATTGTAGGGCAGGGCAGAGAGGACCAGTGGCAGGTGCCTCAAGGCTTCCCTGTTCTGTTTTTCTCAATTGCTAAAACACTAAAACCCAATGGCTGAACAAAGTTCTCAGTTGCCTGGACTCATTTAGCTAATTATGCAGTCTGTTGTCAATACCTTAAACCATTTCACATGATAAAACACAATTTGCAGATGTCACTTAGACTTTTCAGCAAAACTCTAAACACATTCTCGTTCTCAAAACACATTCTGCACTCTAATGCACATGTCATCCATACTGGTAAACACAAGTGGCAACAATCAAATACAAATAGAGAACATAAGTCATTGATTGAACACAACCACTCAAAATTGATTTAACCTGTTTCAAATGATGCGACACAACCAATATAAGCCAGTTCAGAGAGCGAACAGGTTGTTGAAGGTGGGAAGGAGAAAGTCTGAGAATGGATACTGTAGTACAGTGCATTGTAGGCTGTATACTGTACAATGGACAAATTGTATGGCCCTGAACATTGTGCTTTCCATTTATTCGTTTTTCTCAGTCGCTTTGGTGCATTTCTTAGATCAAAAGTGCACTTCTTGATACTATTTGTACAAATGCCAAATAATCTAGTCACTTGTGCACATCATTAAAACAGTTTCTTATTCCTTTGAACAAATTGCAATTGATAATGTACAAGTGTCAGCTTTTTTCCACATTATCAATTGCTCATGTCATGTTGATCAAAATATAGTAGATGGTTCTCTGTTGAATAGTCTTACCCCTCAAAACATCTAGGCATTAGTTCCTTGCATAAGCCATTACATGCAAAATTGTTGAACTATTTGTCATAAACTGTCAAGCATAGTTTTACACATTTCTATTAGACCTTTTGTACAAAAACGTGAATTGATGAATCGTGCAGGTGAAATTGACCCTCACTCATGAAGGAATGTAAAGTGTTAGTTCAACCAACAATCAACCAGTTGTCTAAATTGCTCAAAGGTGCATCTCATGAAGAATCAATTGGCAAGCATATATAGACAGACCACAACACAGAGTTGCAATTTTCCAATAATGGATGGACCAGGAAACGAACAGGGTCAACAGCCAAGAGGAGGAAGAAGAGGAGCAAGGATGCGTGGTGGAAGGCAAAACAGAGGAAGAGGCAGAAGAGGACATAGGCGCATATCTGATGACATAAGGGCCACTATTGTAGACCATGTTGTCAATCATGGCCTTACAATGGCTGAGGCGGGTCGAAGGGTGCAGCCGAATATTGGGAGATCAACCGTGTCCTCAATAGTTCAAACGTTTCGAAGAGAGAACAGGTATGTCCACCAATGTACAGTGCACTGTTACTGTATATAAGCAGTATACTGTATACTTCCTACAATGCTTCATATTACAGTAGTCCACTTGTATTTCACAGCATACAGAAATATACTCTATACAGATACATGCTGCACCTTACATGCACCCACCTGTATGTTTTAATGTGAAATGTGTGTTCGCATAGTTTTTGTCTATGTGAAAGTGTGCGATGCATCACTGCATTTCCCCACATAGGACTGCAAGATTACCTCAAACCGGTGGCAGAGGACGCCTTTTCACACCTCAACAGGAGGAGGCTATTTGGACCATGGTCCGAGCAAACAATGCCAAGAGACTCAGGGAAATACAAAGGACCATTATAGAAGACAACGATGTCTTTGAAAACATCCATACGGTTAGCATCTCAACCATCGACAGGGTGCTGCATAGAAACCAGATGAGTATGAAACAGCTGTACCGTGTACCATTCCAAAGGAATGAGGACAGAGTTAAGGAACTACGGTACCAGTATGTACAGGTAAAACATATATCTATGTAACTACATTACAGCAACATTTTATAGTGATACATAGTACAGTAAGCATAAACTGCACACATTTCCATTGCTGTGGAAGGAACATGCAATATATGTACATTTTATGTCACTCTTCCTTACCAAAACAAATTCAACTGTGTGTTCTGGGATATAGCGTACAATGGAGTTGGAATCAAGTGAACCCTCTCACAACTTTGTATACGTGGATGAGGCTGGCTTCAACCTGACCAAATGCAGAAGGCGGGGTCGGAATATCATCGGTCACAGAGCTACTGTGGATTTGCCAGGCCAACGGGGAGGAAATATCACCATGTGTGCTGCTATTTCGGAGCATGGTGTCCTAACCCATATCCCCCTTATAGGGCCATACAACTCCCAGCATCTACTCATCTTTTTAGAGAGTCTCTACGGGGCTCTCATCCCTGATGATGAGAGGGGTCTGTTTAGAGAGGATTTGCCAAAGTATGTGGTCATTTGTGATAATGTGAGTTTCCATCGATCAAACATCATAAGGCAATGGGGTTTGTGACCCACCCGAGGATGCTCATAGAATTCCTCCCACCTTATTCACCATTCCTTAACCCAATTGAGGAGTTCTTTTCAGCATGGAAGTGGAAGGTGTACGATCGTCAGCCACACACACAGATGACCCTGCTGGCTGCAATGGATGCAGCATGTGAGGACATCACAGTAGACGCCTGCAGAGGATGGATAAGGCATTCCAAAAGATTCTTTCCACCTTGCATTGGAAGGGAAAATATCCGGTGTGATGTGGATGAGAATATGTGGGCCGACAGACAGGAACGTCTGGATGTATAGAGACAGCACAACAGTGCTGCGGGCAAAGTTGTGCCTTAGGGGTGGTTTCCTGTGTTTCTTTCTAATTTAGTTTTTTTTCCTTTGTGCCCCTTGGGTTGTCCAGTCTCTTTCAATCAATAACCCACATACAGTAATATGTAAATAGTACTGTTGAAATTGATATATGCCATAGAAGTGCAGCCTTGTGCATTTTCAATACAGTAACTGTCATTCAAACAGTAGCCTAAGTTTACATCAGGTAATACTGTCAAAGTACACAGTTACATTGACAACATGCCTAAACATTTTGACGACCTTGTTCGTGAACAATGACTCAATGACTTATCATTCTGATGACACTGACATGATCATTGGCATGAATATTTACTTTTGAGAGATGTACTAAGGATTTTTAGTGACTGACTAGCTTTAGAAATATCTATTGTATATTGCAGTTTGTACAAATTGTTCTGAGAAATGCACTTATTATTTTGCACATGTTAGGGATGATGTGAAAAATGCACCAAAGGGACTGAGAAAAACTGTAACAGTACTGACTGCTCAATAGATTTTGACTGGTTGCAGGTTCATATCAACAAAGAACAAGAATTACAGTATCACAGAGACAAAGGACAAGTTTGTGTGATGCAGAATACAGTACTGTAAAAATAGGGGTACAAGGAGGAGGAAGAACAAAAAACAAAATTGCAAAGAGCAAAGCAGAGTAGTAATTTCTGATACATTTTGAGCTACTATGATAGAACATGTTTTCGTTCATCAAAAGACAATGATGGAAAAATATGAATATTTTTTTAGATTAAAAATCTACTTCTCTCTGAGAATTGTATGTTTTGAACAATGTGTTTTCTATTTTTCGGTGTATTGTTTACTGACTGCTTGAGAGTGTATATCATTTTGATCACTTTGTTTATGATTTGAGAGCAGTGTTTGATTCTGAACACGGGTAAAACTGTTTTGAGGTGAATGTTTCATTTTGCAAGAGGAGTCAGAGGTTATGTAAATAGTGCTTGAAGATGAGGTTTTGTGTTTAATGTTTTCAGGAAATGGAGCAAGGTTTCAGAAATGGTGTTTTATCAATTGAGAAAAACTGTAATAATCACCCATCTTCCATCTGGGTTTGCGTTTCATCACCTGAATTCTGAATTTAGCCATGGTTTTATTATTGACCTAATCTGAATAGATTGTGTTTAGAGTTAGAGTTAGAGTTAGAGAGAGAGAGAGAGAGAGAGAGACTGCACCACAGCAGACACTGAGATAGAGCTGCATTTCCTGACAAAATGTTTTTAAAAATGAAGCAATTAGAGTTAAATTCAACCTCCTAACAAGGACGACACTGGGCAAATTATGCCCCACCCAATCACGGCCAGTTGTGAAACAGCTTGGAATTGAACCAGGGTCTGTAGTGACACCTCTAGCATTGCGATACAGTGACTTAGACCGCTGCACCACTCGGGAGCCATTTTTCTCCAAATTTGAAATAATCTTTAAAGTTTTCCAAGACCTCTGATGAGAAGAAGCTATCCGTCCTGTTGGGGGAGGACGCAGAGAGCTCTGTGTTGGCAGCGCACTACATTGCTGCCTGCCATAAGATGAGGGACATTGTCTGTCTGACAGACCAACCAACCTGCACATGTCTTCTATGCCATTGTTCTTGCTATTTTTTTATTATATATTATTCTTTTATTATTATTGTTATCGCTATTGGCCACTGTATGTTTATTTTTTCATTTCTGATACAACCCCATCCCCCCACCGTTGATTATTATTGCATATGACTTGTCCTGTTGAGTTGACAATCTTGATATATTTTTTATGATGTTAATACTGTTAAAAGTATAATTTCACTTCCAATGTATGCTTTGGCAATATGTACATTGTTACGTCATGCCAATAAAGCAATTTGAGAAAGAGAGAGAGAAAGAGATCAATTTGAGAGAGAGAGAGAAGAGATCAATGAAGAGAGAGAGGGAGGGAGGGAGGGAGAGAGGGATGAAGAGAGAGAGAGAGAGAGAGAGAGAGAGAGAGGGATGAAGAGAGAGAGAGAGAGAGAGAGAGAGAGGAGAGGGAGGGAGGGAGAGAGAGGGGATGAAGAGAGAGAGGGAGGGAGGGAGGGAGAGAGGGATGAAGAGAGAGAGAGAGAGAGAGAGAGAGAGAGAGGGATGAAGAGAGAGAGAGAGAGAGAGAGAGAGAGAGAGAGAGGGAGGGAGAGAGAGAGGGATGAAGAGAGAGAGGGATGAAGAGAGAGAGAGAGAGAGAGAGAGAGAGAGAGAAAGGGATGAAGAGAGAGAGAGAGAGAGAGAGAGAGAGAGAGAGAGAGAGAGGGAGGGAGAGAGAGAGGGATGAAGAGAGAGAGGGGGAGAGGAACAGAGAAAGAGCAAAGTGAAGATAAGGATGGTAGAGAAAGGGAGAGAGAACTAAATTCCCCGATATGTTCAGCAACAGTTTAGACCTCCCATCTATAAGGCAATATACTGTATGTGTTCTGTCAGAGTGTCCGTTGGCATCTCCAGCCCCCTGATGATATATCTGGGCCAGAGGGATAGGACACTTGATCATCAGCTTCTCAGTATCAGCCTCCTCCAACTTCTGGCTTTACACCAACAGAATGAACCATTATTAATGAGATCAAAATAAAGGAGGTACTGATATCTAAGGATCCTGCTTCTCTAGAATCTCTCCTAGCTGTACCTTAGAACTGCCCCACAGTGGCAGTTGCACTGAAATGGGCTATAGTGTCATAATACACATTTATATGCCCTACTTTGGCGAGCGATATCGGTATTTACAGATGCAGTGTGGTTTTTATTGCCCACTCCTGCCTTTCGCTTGTTATTCACGCTCATTTCTCAAAACCCTAAAACACTGTCCTTTAAGTACATCAAATACACTTTGAGCATATCTCATGAAGTGCACATTGTACGCAATAGCGAGAATATCTGCAAAGGGGTGGATGGCGGATGCCTTCCCCTTTTATGCCTTTCTGAATCCCTCCACAGTACGCCTTATATCCCATGCATAATTCAGCCAATGCTTATCAATTTGATGTTGCCCATCCCAGCTAACAACAAACGTTCCCACACCTTTATAGACCGTTCCCTTGAGTCATTAGGTCATTACTAAACATTTTCATAGAAATGCTCCAGTGTCGTGCAAGGACGGTTTCCAAGAGACCATTCCATTAATGTCAAGCAAAACTTCCCCAGTACATGTTTCATCGGAACGTTGCAAGAGCATTCCTGTGTCCAGTTTGATGGTTAGGAGAGTATTCCATAAATGACACACCAAACATACACAAAATGTTCTCAGAATATAAGATTTGAATGTTCTAGACACATTTCATTGGAATGTTGCAAGAACATTCCTGTGTATCAGTCATTAGGATGGTCCCAAAGAAACGTTTTCCCCCAAAGTTACACATCACCCCTTGTCTCTGTTGTTGAGCCCATCAAGGCCCTGAATGGTGAACCACGTGGAGATATTACCCTGTAAAAAGGCCTTCAGACTCATTCTGAAAGAATAGTCATTGTTTTTTATTTGCAAAACCCCATCTTGGAACCCTCTGAGTGATCCCACACCATGGGCTGGCCTGGAAATACTCAGCTTTGCTTCCAATAATCCAGTATTATCCGTTTTGCCAGTTAACCGTTATATGCAAATTGATATTTTATATTCATAGACATTCAGCAGAGAGGATTTTTTTCCCAGGTAAGATGAAATGTGTCATAGATATCTAGTCACATTTACAATACTCCTAAAACAAATGGAATACACCTGAGTCCGAAAGTTTTTCTTAATGTCCATATGCCCTACCTTACATAGAATACATGCATGATCATTCTATACCAGCTACAATTTTCCCAGGTCATTGAAAAAGCCTGATGCTTCATAGCTTTTGAATATTAATATGGGTTTCATTTGATCGTGTTATGTTTCGAAAGACAGCTGGTCAAGTTAGAGACAGACAGTGGGGAGTATAACAGTGAGTAATAGAAACAGGAAAACGAATGTCACGATGCCCCACAACAGGAGCATAGAGAGGACAGAGGAAACGTAATGTGTCCAGAATACACTGCTGTTGTAGCTAGCGGCATCAGAGCTGCAGCCTCACAGGATCAGGGTATGTGGCCCTCATTTAACCAGCTGTTTAAACCCCCAAACCTTTCAGTCAGCCTCTGGCATCCCTCAATGATACAGACAAAACGTAGATGAGAAAAGGCTCCTTCTACCAAACAACAACTGATCCAAGAGTAGCACACAGAGAGAGAGAGAGAGGGGGGTGAAAGAGAAGCCTCTGGGCTTCACTGCAGTCACCTCAAAGTTTACTGGGAAACTGACAAGACGCTGTTGATGTCTTTCCTATCAAGTTTACAGAAATGTGCTGTAAGTGAGATTGACATCTTATTTTTCACCTCATGCAAAGACATTGTTTTTTGCCTCAACCACTCCATCTTCTGAAAGACATATCGGACATAGCAACACTATCCACACTACATTCCCAGCTTAAAAAACACATAACCCAATGAACTCTGGTGGCCTTTACATGTCTTTAGTAGAACTAACTAACTCTGCCAACATCTTATGCCAGATTGATGGCACTCTAATCATAGTCAACACTGTAAAATGAGAGCTGCGATCAGAAGATAACGTTTCTTTACACAAGGTGTACAATCGATCAGGGAGATCAGGGAGACACATATATGCCCAGACAGACACAACAGCAATGATCCCCAGTCATGCTGCACCAAGCTCTGGTTAAAAAAACAAATTAAGTTCCCCGGGTGCCGGGCCTTTTATAGAGCTACCTGCTAATTTAATTAATTACCTGTGTGAAAAATTCAGTAGATCGCACCACTTGTTCATAAATACATAAGGAGGTAAGTAAGCAGAATTAAAAAAAAAACATTAACAATTAACACACTGCTGGTGTGTCAGTGACACAAACGGAAATGATCACATCTGCCGTGACCAAGCCCCACTGTTATTTGTCATTGAGATTGAGTTGTAGATAGACAGAAGTGGATAAAGAAGATTAAGATCTTAGAGGGTCAGAACCATTTTAAGGTGTACAGCCTCCACTTAACCCTCCAGCAATCTAGACGCTCTCCGTTGTTCATTTCCATCCAGTTCTTTCAGGTCTATAGGGATACATAAAGAAAACACGTTGAAAAAGATGTGAAAAAGACATGAGAAAGCTCACTGAAAAAGGAGACCCTGGTTTCAGTTGGGATTCCCTGTATGAATAAAGTTTCAACTAAAAAATGTAAAAAAGAATTGTCCAGGAATTAGAGCCCTCAGCCCCTGTTCAAATCTTCACTCTGTACCTCTTCTCTCCCTTTCTAGCCCACGGAGTTCCAAACAAACAGTGTGCTTGGTCCCCTGCTGTGGCCCTAATACATGTAGATCAGGTGCTTCCAGGGGGAGTTGGAGCTGTCTGGACCATCTCGGGTCTTTCATTACATTCAGCCTGGCCACTGTTGCATATGCATAGCCATGGCTATGTACATAAGGTAACTCAAGACTATTAATCAATGCAAGGCCCTGATTGGTCAGCCTGTTAATTTTTATGTTAAGTATTCATTAGTCTGAACTATGTCACCACTCTACCCCACTGCTTCCTCCCTCTCACTACTTATCTCCCTCTACAATACCTCCTGGGGCAGAACATTGCAACCTTTAGCTCTCCTATTCTAGTCCCTCTCACTCTCTATTCACAGCCAATCTTCTCTGTGCTGCAAAACACTACATATCCACCTCAATCTCCCACTCTCCATTCCCAGACAATCTTCTCTGTCTTCCTCCATCTAAGATAGCTCACAGGTGCAGAAGATACAAAGCTGAAACAATTGTTTTCACAGACCTGACAGATGTAGAACGTGCAGTACAGCTTCCATTAGCTCACTTTCAACAGCTGGAAATGTCACAATGCATCATAATATTTGCACCTGATTCAATAAAAAAAAATGTCTGCCTATATTATACATTTAAAGAGTTTCATTCCAAAATGCTATGTAATACAGTACATTTTCAGAAATGTTGGTAAATGAGCTTTTATTTTTTTTTAAACTGTGAAAAAGATTGGTGTGTTTCACCACATAATCATGGCATGGGGTTGTTTAATGACAGAAATGTATTTGTTTGAAATCTATCACTTCATGGTTTCATTTCAGAGACAAATAATCATGTTTTGTTGCAAAACACTATATATCCACCTCACTCTCACAGAGAAATAAGAAGTTCTGCTTGGTTTTGCACAGTCAAGTGTGACAAAAACTACATTTTTTTAATAAAGAGCCGTACAAATGATCCATTTGTGACATCAATATTAAAACATTTTAATAATGGATCAATACAGTAATTTGAGATCTTTATGTAAATTATTTACATTTGACATTTTAGTCATTTAGCAGATGCTCTTATCCCGAGCGATCCAGAGTCCATTCATCTTAAGATTGCCAGGTGAGACAACCACATATCACAGTCAAATACACATGGTATGAACATTCCATTCCAGCTAAACAATGGTTATATAGCATTTTGAAACAAAACCCATTTTAATACACATCTAAAATATATGATTTAAAAATGTGAGAACAGTCATATCTTACACGCACATGAGAAACCCATAAGATATCACTTCTGATTAAAAAACATGCATCTGAGAAATTGGTGGATATTGCGTTTTGGAATGAAACTCTTCATTTGCTATTCATATAGTTATTTAATGTCACACACCCAGGTCATATGCACCATCACAGTGCATGCTTACTCAGATGTGTACTCTGCATTTCCTCATGGTTAAAATTATAATCAAGACTTTCCCAGAGGTGAAATTTGCCCAGGCCAGTAGCTGTGCTTAATATAGTAACATTTGCATTCCAAAATGTTACATACTCCAAGCAACATAGCTCTGAGGTGCAATATGCAACTTCAGTGGGGAGGAGATTGATTCCATTTCCCTTGCAAAGCCACAAACACATACCAGTTTGCATAATGACACAAATGAGTATGAAAATTTTATAGAGCTGGTTCACATGAATATTATGTGCATTCCACATTTTCCTTTTCACACCCATTCAGATGCTTGCTTTCTACACCTTCCTGTCCCTGTGACCACCCCTCTTGTGTTAATTTACACTCTACCTGAGGAAATAGACATTGTGAAAACACCTGCATAAATCCTCCTTGGAGGCTTGGATGTGGATACCATACACACTTGAACCCAAAGTCAGAGGAAAAAACAATATCCTATTCGTACAGTGAGAGGAAGAGCAATTCCATATTTATTTTTTTACAATTTCATCACAGTTTCCTCTTTTAATAATATATAGGTGTAGCTTTGAATCTCTTTGTCGATGTTTGTTTTTACATGTATATGCAGCCTATTAATAACTGCTTAATTAAGGATCCGCCCCTTTTTTTCAATTTATTCCTAAAATGACATACCCAAATCTAACTGCCTGTAGCTCAGGACCTGAAGCAAAGATATGCAAATTCCTGACACCATTTGAAAGGAAATATTTTGACATTTGTGAAAATGTGAAATTAATCTAGAAGAATTACATAAAAGATAATACAAAGAAAAAAACATGATTTTTTGGGGTATTTTTTTTGTACCATCATCTTTGAAATGCAAGAGAAAGGCCATAATGTATTATTCTAGCCCAGACGCAATTTAGATTTTTGCCACTAGATGGCAGTGTATGTGTATGTGTATGTGCAAAGTTTTAGAATGATTCAATGAACCATTGCATTTCTGTTCAAAACGTTGTATCAAGACTGCCCAAATTTGCCTAATTGGTTTATTACTTACATTTTCAAATTCATAATTGTGCACTCTCCTCAAACAATATCATGGTATTATTTCACTGTAATAGCTACTGAAAATTGAACAGTGCAGTTAGATTTCTGCCAAATCAGGTATGTCTATGTCCTGGGAAATGTTCTTGTTACTTACAACCTCATGCTAATTGCATTAGCCTATGTTAGCTCAACCGTCCAGAGGTCAAGACACCGATCCTGTAGAGGTTTTAAATCAAAAGACAGATATGCCATTGAAGGTAGCAACTCGCATGTCCCACCCACCTGTGGACCTGTCTTTTTCAGACATCTACGGTATTTCCAGTGTTTGAGGAGTGCAAAATCCACTTGTCACTTAAATCTCTCTGAATTGATTTCTTTCATTTAACTCCTGCGACTTTCATACTCTTGCTTGTGCCTGTCATTTTTTTCCCGTTAACATTACGACCACACACCCTGGTAATGGCTGAATTGGGTTTAAGGAAATATATTGTCTTTCCGTTGCATCTACTGTATAAGAATGCTAAAGCTTAGTCTTGGATTTAACCCACCGTCTCAACACTTGAATCACAGGAAAGAGAAAAAAGATAGCTTTTTTTGAAGGGTGTACATTTTTTGTAATAATTTAATACATTTGAAATGTTTACAAATTAGATGCGCTGAAATGAAGGTGACTTCCGAAAAATGATTATAGCGACATGTCTGATCTCGCAAACAATGTAAAGTATGTATAGATATGTATAGATGTAATCTAAAGTCAAGCTTGTTGATTTTTAATCTGAGGGTATCCTGCAGTTGACAACCTTGTTGAATTATGCCACAGAACGTGACAACAACAGTAATTAATGAGGTAGTCTAGGCTGCGCAGGTGAGTGCCGGTAGGCCTGGACCGAGCACGTTTTCAGTGGTTAATTTATTTATATATGAAAATACACCTGGTGTATTTATGCAAATTAGGCAAAATCGAGTGTCTTGTTTGGAGTAGCTTCATCTGTTGTCCAACTGTTGCATTTATTAGAATTGTTTTTAAAACCTTTCAGCAATTTTGATGACCGTTGCTAGTGAAGGACAACATGAACAACTTGTGACCTTGATAACATTAAAAGGGGGGAGATCTACAACAACAACAAGAGGCTATGTTTCAGACGTGAAGACCGCAACACTTGACAAGGAAACTCATTTCAGGCGTTTGTATTACGACACGGGCCAGATAGTAGTGTTCAATTTATTACCGTGGAGGATGGGTATCAAAGCAGAGATTGAAATAGATATAGTACTGTAGTGTACATTTTACATTTTTACATTTGAGTCATTTAGCAGGTCTCATCCAGAGCGACTCACAATTAGTGCATTCGTCTTAGCTGAGTGAGAGAACCACGTGTCACAGTCGTAACAAGTGCATACACACAAACCTACTGCGTGATAGGATTTCAGATCTACTTCAGTCAATATGGAGACTGCTTTGGACAGTCATACATTGTCATCTCATGGTACCACAAACACTTGAACTGCTCACAACCTGCTCCATCAAATAAATGAAATGTGACAATAATGAACTGTATCATTTTGAGAAAAATGTTGTATACTGTATATAGTTGTTTTTTAAGTTTGTAAATGTTTGTTTTTAGGTAGCCTAGTGGTTAGAGCTGACAAGGAGAAAATCTGTCATTCTGCCCCTGAACAGGCAGTTAACCCACTGTTCCTAGGCGTCATTGAAAATAAGAATTTGTTCTTAACTGACTTGCCTAGTTAGATAAAGTTAAAAAAAAATAAAGAATAAAAAATGGCAGTGTGTACTGTATGCTGGGTGTTATTAACAATGATGTACTGTATATAAACCCTGGATATCTGATGCTATGTATTGGCCATTAAGAAACTTTAAAGTAATCGAAGGGCCATATTGGCACTCCCCATTGGGAGCAGTCCTCCATAGGAATGAATGTAATTCTACAGTAATTAAATGAATGTTTCAAGGACAGAATTCCATGTATTTATTTATATTTTGTTGTAGTGGGGACAATAACATTACTAATCAAAAAAGATATTTTAAGGGAAAAAATTAGCATATTTTGTTATGTTTTATTTGTGTGTTTAGCTCACATAGTGTCATTTAAAATTATGCATTAAGGTGTCTGTTATAGAATAAATGTGACAAAAACGAATGTCAACGTTAACAAATGCATTTCCAGCACTTCCAATATATTTTTTACAATGGTGAGGGAGTTCCAAAATGGAGGCACTGTGGCTTCAATTATACCTTTGCTGTTTAGAACTATACAGTAAAATATATCTCCCTTCACTACTTATTCACCTTCCAACCAACTATAGAAAAACGTATCATTAATCAATCTGACAAGGGCTAAAAAAAAACTTCACTACACCTAACATCAAGTGTTCCACACAGGAAATGAAGTTGTTCTGTGACTTTCTACTTCCGGTTTACTGTACGCGTGCGTGTGTGTGTGTGTGAGTGCGTGCTGCATGCATGTGCGTGCCAGTCGAGGCTGCCGAGGGGAGGACGGATCATAATAATGGCCGGAATGGAGTGAATGAAATGGTATTTAACACATCAGCAGCCTCCACTGGTGTGTGCGTGCGCGTGCGGGTGCGTGCACTCACATGGTCCCTCTGGCGGTCTCCGGCCAGGGCATTCTTTTGCATCGTGTGTTCCGCCTCTCAGACTTGGGGGTCTGATGAGAAAAGGGAAGGAGATATTAGAATAGTATGATTAAATGCCTTTCACCTTATAAGCCTGTGTGCCAATGCTTCTGCTTGAGCAATTCTGGGGGGGTAATGTTTGGCCAGGCCTTATCCAGCATTGTTCGTCAGAGAAAAAGTATAATATCAAGTCTAACCTTTCTGCTGCCTGATACAAGGCTTTGAAAGGTAGAATTTCAGTTGCAGATCATTTTCAGCAACTGTGGATGTAGCACTGCAGGTAGTCTGTTTTCCCCAACTGTGTTGGGAACTGTAGCCTACTCTGCACATTGGTATACACAACCTTGGTGAAATGTATCAAGAAAAGCAATGTTTGTTATGAACTTTTAGGTTCTGGCACTCATTTTATAGTATGCAGGTAGTTTACACCAATGTTGTAACATTGGGCAAATATCAAAATAGACTGTTCGTCATCTAGTCATTTCAGATGCAGACCAAGTGATCAACTGAGACAAATCAGTTGATGCAGTTTGTATGGGGCTTATTAAAGGTGCGTTCGTAGATTCACTCGGGCAAGTTCAGAGCACTCTGGTTTGAGAGGGCCAGAGTGCAGAATAATTGATGAATTTACGAACATGTCATGCCAGTTTTTATGACAGGTGTCAGTAAGGATCAGCCAAAACATGTCATTAAATTGAAGCCAGTACACAGTTACATTCACTCACCATCTTGATAACATGAAAACAGTCCAACCAGCTCTGCTAGGGTAAGTAAAATGGTCAGAGTGAGCTGTTCTCTTATTTGTGTCTGGAAAGTAGCTATCTAGTTCTTATCTCCCTCTATCTGAATTTACGAAGGGACCATCTGACCATGTTCTGAATTTACGAACGATCCAGAGCGCACTTCGACACCCCAGAGTAAATTTAGGAAAGCAGCCTAGTTTATGACCAGAGTACATTTGTTTTCATGGCAACCAGGTGAACTGTGTGTGTGTGTGTATGTGTGTGTGTGTGTGTGTGTGTGTGTGTGTGTGTGTGTGTGTGTGTGTGTGTGTGTGTGTGTGTGTGTGTGTGTGTGTGTGTGTGTGTGTGTGTGTGTGTGTGTGTGTGTGTGTGTGTGTGTGCGTGCCTGCCTGCGTGCGTGTGTGTGTGTGTGTGTGTCCATGCTTGCACGTGTGTGTAGACTATTTATTACCTGTGAGTAAAGAGCTGTGCTGTACTCCACTGACCCATTAGCCTACATTAGAACCCAGGTGATAAACGTCAGTGAATTACCAGCCAGTGTTATACAACCCTACTCTGTTCATATGGCCTAATAACCCCCAATTCCACCTGCCACACCTGCCAATTTCACAACTGACCAAGGTGAGCAAATACTTTGTTTTGCTAAGTATAGTTATAATCCAAGTTTGTCTAACTTGCCACTAATATGTCCACTTTAGATAAACCAAATAAACAAAAGATTAGGATTAACCTCAGGTGGCAGCGAGGTTAAAACCATTTGTAGAGTACTGGCCAACTGCTTTGGTCAAGACAAGCACATAGGAACTAGCAACAACAAGCCATATGCAGTGGCGACCCATTATTCAGGGTACCTGTTTTGAGCCCCACCTGTTTAGCAAAAAAGAAAATTGTATTTGATTTTATTATTGTTTCAATGCCTGTTTTGCATGTTATTTTGGCATGAATACGTGTCACATATCAGTTTGCAAACCATGTAAAAACATGGTCTATTTTTGGCTTTCTTGAGTAAGGCAGCTCCAAAATACAGGTGTTTCAGCCTAGCTCAGTGCTTTCAGTGGTGGGGAAGCCAGCGGAAAATACAGAGCATAGGGGTTGGTAAAATTCTCTAGTTGCACCGTGATTGGCTCAGTGCTCTGTCACTCATTGGGACACTACGTCATCGCAAAATCTACGGGTAGAGCTCAAAAATTCAAGCCCCTTGGGTGCTGCCATAGAGTTACATTAGAAGTGCCTATCAAAGAAGACTCAAGGTCATCGACCACAGATAAAATTACGTCAAATCAGGTTATATCCACCGAAGCTTTGGTTGGACTGATGTCAACATCATACATTCTAAAATCTTAGCTAGCAAGCTGGCAGTCATCATCATGAATCAAGTCGACAATCTACTGGAAAATACTTTTCAATCCTTGTCATATGAACAGAAAGTATAAAGAGAAATTATAGATAAAACGTATCAGTGCTCATCGGCCATTGGACATAAACATTACACAACAAGTTGTAAAACGCAAATTCAACAATGAGTGGTTTGGAAGGAATCAGTGGCAAACTGCAAGCACTGCCAAGCAATCACTAGCCTGCTATTCCATGGAGTGGCTGTGTGGTCCAAGTCTGGGTTTAAGGGTCTCTTTTACAAGCTTTGAAGGATAAACATTCAACACCATGGGCCAGAAAAGGTTGAATACATAGGCCATGCTATAAATCCAACATGACTTCTGCCACTGAAAACTAGGAACTGGGAAATCTCAGACTTCAGTGAGTTCAAGACAACTGGGAACTCTGAATAACATGAGCTCTTACAGGGAAAATATGTTTTGAACGGTCATCCAATTTGGAATTCCAAGTCAGGAACTCTGGCCTCTTTCTAGAGCTCCAACCTGAAGATCACTGACTTCATGATTGTCTTGAAAGCAACAGTTGTCTTGAAAGCAACATAAATCCAGAGAATGATAGATTTTGATGCCAAAGTTTGATGACGAAATTTGCCACAAAGGACCACCGCTCCACCTTCCTGATCAAGTGAGCAGTGCACAACAAGGTGAGTCCAAAAATGTATTGTATACTACTGCAAAAATAATGTAATATGCCAGGGAAATACAGGGCATACAGTATTCAGACCCCTTGACTTATTCAACATTTTGTTACGTAACAGCCTTATTCTAAAATGGATTGAATTGCTTGTATTTTCTCATCAATCCACACACAATACCCCATAATGACAAGGCAAAAACAGGTTTTTAGAAATGTTTGCACATTTATTAAAAATAAAAACTTAAACATGACATTTCTGTACAGTACCAGTAAAAAGTTTGGACACAACTACTCTTTCCAGGGTTTTGCTTTATTTTTTTACTGTTTTCTACATTGTAGAATGCATTTCAATTAACAGGTGTGCCTTTTTAAAAGTTCATTTGTGTCTCATAAATACCGCCACAGGAAAGGAAGACTCAGAGTTACTTCTGCTGTAGAGGACAAGTTCATTAGAATTACCAGCCTCAGAAATTGCAGCCATAATAAATGCTTCACAGAGTTCAAGTAACAGACATATCTCAATATCAACTGTTCAGAGGAGACTGTGTGAATCAGGCATTCATGGTTCTAATTGCTGCAAAGAAACCACTACTAAAGGACACCAATAATAAGAAGAGACTTGCTAGGGCCAAGAAACAATAGACATTAGCCCAATGGAAATCTGTCCTTTGGTCTGATTAGTCCAAATTTGAGATTTTTGGTTCTAGGCAGTTGCAAAGAAAAAGCCATATCTCACTGTACAATAAAAATAAACAATTTAGATGGGCAAAAGAACACAGACACTGGACAGGGGAACTCTGCCTAGAAGGGCAGCATCCCGGAGTCGCCTCTTTACTGTTGACGTTGAGACTGGTGTTTTGCAGGTACTATTTAATAAAGCTGCCAGTTGAGGACTTGCGAGGCGTCTGTTTCTCAAACTAGACACTCTAATGTACTTGTCCTCTTGCTCAGTTGTGCACCGGGGCCTCTCACTCCTCTTTCTATTCTGCTTAGAGCCGGTTAGCACTGTTCTGTGAAGGGAGTAGTACACAGCGTTGTACGAGATCTTCAGTTTCTTGGCAATTTCTCGCATGGAATAGCCTTCATTTCTCAGAACAAGAATAGACTGACGAGCTTCAGAAGAAACTCCTTTGTTTCTGGCCATTTTGAGCCTTTAATCGAACCCACAAACTAGTCTAAAGAAGTCCAGTTTTATTGCTTCTTTAATCAGTACAACAGTTTTCAGCTGTGCTAACATTATTGCAAAAGGGTTTAATAATGATCAATTAGCCTTTTAAGATGATCAACTTGGATGAGCTAACACAACGTGCCATTGGAACACAGGAGTGATGGTTGCTGATAATGAGCCTCTGTACGCCTATGTAGATATTCCATTAAAAATCTGCCGTTTCCAGCTACAATAGTCATTTACAACATTAACAATGTCTACACTGTATTTCGGATCAATTTCATGTTATTTTAATGGACAAAAAAAATTGGCTTTTCTTTCAAAAACAAGGACATTTCTAAGTGACTCCAAACTTTTGAATGGTAGTGTATACTGTAGCTAAGAAAGTAATACTGCATGTATGTTGTGTAGTAAGCTGTTAGTAGCCCATGTGCCTCACCTTAATCATTTGGTCCCTTTCCCCCTCATAAGCCTACTGTTCTGACATGGTGGTGCACATATAGCCTACAGCCTGTTTTAGAGAAATGTAATCATTGAGCTTTCATTTTCTGCTTATTTGCCCCCTTCATTTATCCTACGTTCTGACTTGGTATACGGGGAGACTACTGTAAGAATGGCCCATGTTCTGTGGCTGTACATTTCAAAAGTGCTGAACAAATGGTTATATTGACTACGTCTGTCCTAGCTTGCTCATGAATGTCTTAATCAAACTTACGGATGACCTCTTATCCGCTTGTCGTCCCCTTATGCTATAGTTTGTGCATCTCAATTGCCAGTAGAAGCCACATTTGTTTAAGCAAGTTAACCATATCAGCTATGTTTTTTTTAAAGGCAGGCTGAATGAACTGTTTCGTTGCCAGAGAAGGCTCCGCTTATAGCCAGGTGTAGCAGTGATAAGGATTCACTCCATGGTGCTGAAAAGAAAGCTCTGCTGTTGGGACAGCTTTATGTAGGCCCTAACAGTTTGTGGGCACCGTTTGTCACTGTTATAGTGCAATTGATGTATTGTTTAGTGTTGTATTGTGTTCTGTAGTGGCTTTGCTTTCATGCATCTCAAAAAAATGTTGGGAGTTTGCCCCACCAAGATTTACATGCTAAAATCGCCACTGGCCATATGTAGAAAGATATACCAACTCAGTGCTTTCATGTAAATGACATCTATTGTATGTATCAGGAGGTAAGACACAAAAGAGATACACCACTTTTTATAATCAGTGGAAAGTTTATCTTCCTTTTGTTGTTTACTCGGATCTACAAAAATATATTCAGTCACTCTTGGAGGTATGCTTCTTGCAGAGGAGTTTAACGATGATCCTTCCGCTCTCTGTTCTACTCTGCTCCTTTAAAACCGATTTAAATCCTCTGAAGTAGTATTTACTCTGCAAGACATATTTCAATATACAATTAACTGGGCTTAATTGTACCACAATGGCTACAACAATAGATTTGGGATCATGTCAACCAAAGGAAATGACACTGCCTGTCTACACCTTCAAAGTCAATAGCAATACGGAATCAAGGCCATTCCAATGTTTCAGCCCTTGTCAGCAGAGAGGATGTACTTCAGAGAGAGCCACTACACAAAGCACCTATCTTCAATTTCAGTCCTCTCATCTGGACAATCTGCACTAAATACAGCAGAAGCAACAGGGCGCCCACGCAATTATCACAGTCTTTGGCCAGTGGCTGCTCATCGATTGGGCTGTGGAGAGTAAAGGAGCATAATTGGTCATGGTGCCCAAGCCCCTGTGGGACATTACTGAAGAGCCACAGACACACAGTTCAGTCCTGTTGCTATCATCAGGGAAGGAGTGCAGAGATAAACACGTATTTTTCTCTAAAAAAATAATTCACCTCAGTTTGAAGCTGTGATATCAGCTGAGGAGCGGAAAGGGAATCTTCTGCTGTGTGTTGCCTTGTGTTGAATGAATTCAGGCTCGATGAGAACTGTGGTTTGCTGTATCTCCTGTATTTGTGTTACTTTGTCTTTTGCCATGAGTGCACATTGAGGGTTGTGGCCATGTTGCAGTCAGTCTCAACCATACTGTTGTAATAAAGCCTCAAAAACAACTGCCAGAGTTTAGCTTGATAACAATGGTCAAGTAGTGATACTTCAAACCCCATGGGATGGGATTCCCCTGAGAGTGTGTGTGAACCCAGTTTCTACATGGCATCTACTGCTAACTAACATCAGTAATTACAGATTGACTGTTTACTTGTCTTTTGTCATTGACTGACATTTTAAATAATTACAGCCAATAAAGAAACTGCATTTTTTTAGGCAGGATTTAAAAAGACACTGCTATTGTAGTGAAAGCAAGGATTCGATTAACCTTGGAACTTTTTGGGGGTACTTCAAGTCATCCTGAGAAGCTATGTAAATGTATCATGGGGGAGGTTGAATGTTACGGAAAGTGCAAACAACGCTCTCTATACAATGCCAAATTCAACATGCCTCTAATTTTTTGTGGAAAAAATAAATTAAAAAGAATTGGAAAGACAATGGAGAAGATGTCAAGTCAAAATCTAAGTTTATTGGTCGTGTACACAGATTTGCAGATGTTAGCGCAGGTGCAGTGAAATGCTTGTGTTTTTAGCTCCAATAGTTCAGTAATACCTAGCAATAATACAAAATAAAAAACTATACAGGCATAATGCTGAAAAATAAACATTACAGCTTTCTTCTAAAATGGAATAAATGATTTTTTCACCCTCATCAACCTACAAACAATGCCTCATAATAACAAAGCAAAAACTTGTTTTTAGAAATGTTTGATATTTTATTAACAATAAAAACTGAAATATCACATTTACATTAGTATTCTGACCCTTTACTCAGTACTTTGTTGAAGCACCTTTGGCAGCGATTAAAGCCTTGAGTTTTCTTGGGTATGATGCTATAAGCTTGGCACACCTGTATTTCAGGTGTTTCTTCCATTCTTCTCTTCTCTTCTCTCCAATTATGATGTAGCAATGTCTCAAGGATGATCAATGGAAACAGGATGCATCTGAGCTCAATTTTGTGTCTCATAGTTAAAGGTCTGAATACTTAGGTATTTCTGTTTTTAATTTGTAATAAATTAGCAGAAATTTATAAAAAACTGTTTTTGCTGCATCATTATGGGGTATTGTGTGTAGATTGTTGAGGACAAAAATGTTTTTAATCAATTTTAGAACAAGGCTGTAACGTAACAAAATGTGAAAAGAATCAAGGGGTCTCTAAACTTTCCAAACGCACTGCAAATATACAGTACTGGTCAAAGGTTTTAGAACACCTACTCATTCAAGGGTTTTTCTTTATTTTGACAATTTTCTACATTGTAGAATACTACGAAATAACACATATGGAATCATGTAGTAACCCAAAAAAGTGTTAAACAAATCAAAATAGATTTTATATTTCAGATTCCTCAATTTCTTTCTTTATTTGAGATTCTTTACCATAATGAGACAAGTTTCAATTCTATTTATCATAATATATGTTTGTAAACCTACCATTAAAAAGTAACATGATGATTGAGTGTCTACATAGCTGTACCGTGATATTTGCATTGCTACTAAGTAACCCTCCAATTGGTCCCCACTATTCCACCCGCTAAAACCCATCCCAATGCCCGGCAGACCACCCACGACCCCCCGGATCCCATGGCCCCGGAGGGACCAGGACCCATCCTTCGAAAAGAGCACACAGTACCACCCATAGCACAGAAGCAGATCAACCGCCAAATGCATTTCCATCACCCTCACCTTGATTTGTATATATATATATATTTTTTAAATCTTGTTTATCTTATTTTCTATAATTAGCCATTAATATTTGTGGTAATGTAGGGAGTTTATGCAAATGAATTTTTACCTCTCACCAGTCTCACCATTACCAAAACTACATTATGGCAAGCAATTATAATTTTAGCAAACAATTATTTTGACTCATCCTATATTGTTCCTAACATCTTTAACTTCCTTGCAACAGTTGTGGGATACACACACACACACACACACACACACACACACACACACACACTGGGGAGATTTGATTAACCATTGTCATGTCCTAGGTGATGGAGGTCAGATATACAGTTGAAGTCGGAAGTTTACATACACTTAGGTTGGAGTCATTAAAACTCATTTTTCAACCACTCCACAAATTTCTTGTTAACAAACTATAGTTTTGACAAGTTGGTTAGGACATCTACTTTGAGCATGACACAAGTAATTTTTCCAACAATTGTTTACGGACAGATTATTTCACTTATAATTCACTGTATCATAATTCCAGTGGGTCAAAAGTTTACATACCCTAAATTGACTGTGCCTTTAAACAGCTTGGAAAATTCCAGAAAATTATGTCATGGCTTTAGCAGCTTCTGATAGGCTAATTGACATCATTTTACCTGTGGATGTATTTTCAAGGCCTACCTTCAAACTCAGTGCCTCTTTGCTTGACATCATGGGAAAATCTAAATCAATTAACCAATACCTCAGAAATAAACATGTAGACCTTCAAACAAGTCTGGTTCATCCTTCGGAGCAATTTCCTAACTCCTAAAGGTACCAAGTTCAACTGTACAAAAAATAGTATGCAAGTATAAACACCATGGGACCACGCAGCCGTCATACCGCTCAGGAAGGAGACGCGTTCTGTCTCCTAGAGATGAACGTACTTTGGTGCGAAAAGTGCAAATCAATTCCAGAACATCAGCAAAGCACCTTGTGAAGATGCTGGAGGAAACAGGTACAAAAGTATCTATATCCACAGTAAAAACGAGTTCTATATCAACATAACCTGAAAGGCCACTCAGCAAGGCAGAAGCCGCTGCTCCAAAATCACCAGAAAAAAAAGCCAGACTACGGTTTGCAGCTGCACATGGGGACAAAGATCGTACTTTTTGGAGAAATGTCTTCTGGTCTGATGAAACAAAAATAGAACTGTTTGGCCATAATGACCATCGTTATGTTTGGAGGAAAAAGGGGGATGCTTGCAAGCCGATGAACACCATCCCAACCGTGAAGCACGGGGGTGGCAGCATCATGTTGTGGGGGTGCTTTGCTGCAGGAGGGACTGGTGCACTTCACAAAAAAGATGGCATCATGAGGGTGGAAAATTATGTGGATATATTGAAGCAACATCTCAAGACATCAGTCAGGAAGTTAAAGCTTGGTCGCAAATGGGTCTTCCAAATGGACAAATACCCCAAGCATACTTCCAAAGTTGTGGCAAAATGGCTTAAGAACAAAAACAGTCAAGTTATTGGAGTGGCCATCACAAAACCCTGACCTCAATCCTATAGAAAATTTGTGGGCAGAACTGAAAAAGCGTGTGCGAGCAAGGAGGCCTACAAATCTGACCCAGTTACACCAGCTCTGTCAGGAGGAATGGGCCAAAATTCACCCAACATATTGTGGGAAGCTTGTGGAAGGCTACCAGAAATGTTTGACCCAAGTTAAACAATTTAATGGCACTGTTACCAAATACTAATTGAGTGTATGTAAACTTCTGACCCACTGGGAATGTGATGAAAGAAATAAAACCTGACATAAATAATTCTCTCTACTATTATTCTGACATTTCACATTCTTAAAATAAAGTGGTGATCCTAACTGACCTCAGACAGGGAATTTTTACTTGGATTAAATGTCAGGAATTGTGAAAAACTGAGTTTAAATGTACTTGGCTAAGGTAAACTTCCGACTTGTACCCCATTCCCCTGAAACATCCACACATGGTCCCCCGTTGTGACCATATTCCCAAGCATCTCCATGCAATCACACCTTTGATTTTGTGCACAATGGCCACAATAATATGCCCTCTCTCTGAATGTCTGAGTGTGACCCCCTCCCCATAGGTTACTGCAGTCAGTGTTGCCAGCACTGCCAGTGCCTGGGTGCGGGCACCCCACCGGAATCCCTACCTGCTAGGTACAAGGTCATCAATGTTTTCATTAGCAGCTTTGAGAATTTCCTTGTATATTATGCTTTCCCATCAGGGGGCTCTGGCTTTGCAGGACCAACCCTGCCAGGCAAGCTCAGAATCCTGAGGGGGCGGTGCTGCTCTAGAAGGTCTCTGACCGTATTTTGGCCACATACAGGCAGCTTACAGCAGGCCCATAAAACAGATAGGGACTTCTTCTTAGTATCTGGGTCGTTCAGGTGGGTGTCTATGGTATAGGGTTGTGGACCGTTCCGTCAATATAGGACCATAAAAAAAATATTAGATGTATAATTTATTTTAAAATGCTGTTCCACCATGATAGGACAATAATTAAATAAATAAGATGTATAATTCATTATAAAAGGTCTGCACAAATCTGCACAAAATTGAAAGCTCTCTCAAAACCTCTGCTCACAGACATACATTGGTTCTGGGATATGCAACCATTTCCTTTCTCACTCACTTAAAGTCACGTCCGTCGTCAGGGAAATGACCGGACCAAAGTGCAGCGTAGTGAGCGTACATTTCTTTTTATTTTGAATGTCGCCAACAAAAACATGAAACAACAAAAATGACCGTGAAGCTCACTAGGGCTTTACAGGCCACTAACAAAGACAACTACCCACAAATACAAAAGGGAAAAAGGCTGCCTAAGTATGATTCCCAATCAGAGACAATGATAGACAGCTGTCCCTGATTGAGAACCATACCCAGTCAAAACATAGAAACAGAAACCATAGAAATAAAGAAACTAGACTGCCCACCCTAGTCACACCCTGGCCTACCCAAAATAGAGAATAAAAGCCTCTATATGGCCAGGGCGTGACAGCCACACTTTCCGAAACACCAAAAACACACACCACACCATCCATCTCAATACATCCACACATACTGTGCCTTCTGTCTGCTGTGTTTTTATCTCCACCATGTTGAATTAGTGCTTTTGTGTTCCAATTAGTTATATTTGAAGATAGATAGAAAGCTATATATATATATTGTATTATTACAATCCATAACATGGCTAGAATTGTGTGTTTCATTGTTTGCCTCCATAAGGATTATGTCATTTTTAGAATAGTCATGGAGTAATCTTTGTGTCTCTGAAAAATTGGTTATCAATATACAGTTTATCGACTACAAGAGCTACGAGTTTCCCCTTAAATCTATTGTCCTTGAAAATTGGTTACAGAACTTTGTGCCATTCTGCAATTTCCTTTAGGGACTGGTTATTCATGCCTATTTTCGAGCCAGCAAGTCTTTTACCCAGGCTTTTAACCATTATTTTATCTTTAAAGAAAGCAAATTTGGATGTTCATACCTTTGACGGAAGCGATAGATTTGCGTGGGATCTGAAGGGCTATAAGGAGGAACTCTCTAACCACACATTCGGGAACTTCTTCTTCTTTCTCCTGGATACCTGTAAGTACCAGATTCTCTCTAATGGATCTAGTCTGTCAAGTAAGGCTTCTCTCAGAACGATGTTCTCCTTTTTAAGTTCATTAAATTTGGTTTCAATCTTATTGACTGTCCCTTTTAGCTCGTTTGTGTCTTTATCCAATGTTTCAGCTTTTTGGTCACTCATCTCGAGGCTTGCCTTCAACTCTTTTATATCCTTACTGACTAGTTCAAGTATGCCCAGTTGGTCATTTATTGATTTTAACAGATCGATTTTGACCTTTACCATTCCTGGTGGTGAAAATATTAAATTATTTGTGTCTGTAGAAGAGTCTTGTTTTTGTTTTTGAGATAGGTTCCCATGTCTTACTCTCCGCCTGTCAAGCCTGCCCCCGCTCTTCCCGCTGGCTCTCGAGGGCCGCAAGGCTCCCCAGCATTACACACTCCTGCCACCATCCTTCCCCCGTCACGCACATCAGCCTTTATTGAACTCACCTGGACTCTATCACCTCTGTCATTACCTCCCCTATATCTGTCTGTTCCCCAGCTCTGTTCTCCGCTTCAGCATGATTGCCATATGTCCTTGTATACCCATGTGCTGAAGCTGTTCCTGTCTTGTTTCATGTCTGTTCCTGATTAAATGTTTGACTCCCCGTACCTACTTCTCTCTTCTCTACTCTAGCGTTGGTCCTTACACGTCATGTTTGGGTGTTGCTTGTTTTCATAATATTTGTCGAAACATTTCGCTAGTCCTATGATTTGTTTTGTGTTGTTATCCAGATTGAAGGTCATTACCCACCAGATTGTGAGGTGCTAATATTTAGTCTAACCTTTAGTCTTACCTATTTTGAATATTTTGTTTTCATCTTGAGGTGATCTACATTGCAGTGTTCAGTCCACCATCTTGGTTTCTGAGTGCTAGTGCCTATGATGGACTGCTGTTTCTCTTTGCTTATTTGACCTGTCCTTGCCATAATATGGACTTGGTATTTTACCAAATAGAGCTATCTTCTGTACACCACCCCTAACTTGTCACGACACAACTGATTGGCTCAAACGCATCAAGAAGGAAAGATATTCCACAAATGTACTTTTAAGAAGGCACACCTGTTAATTGAAATACATTCCAGGTGACTACTGTACCTCATGAAGCTGGTTGAGAGAATGCCAAGAGTGTGCAAAGCTGTCATCAAGGCAAAGGGTGGCTACTTTGAAGAATCTCAAATATAAAATATATATTTTGATTTATTTTACACTTTTTGGTTACTACATGATTCCATATGTGTTATTTTATAGTGTTGATGTCTTCACTATTATTCTACAGTGTAGAAAATAGCCAAAATAAAGAGAAACCCTTGAATGAGCAGGTGTTCTAAAACTTTTGACCGGTGGTGTATATCTCTCATATATCTCTCTTATTTTTTCACACTGAGTGAAAGGAAAATATATAGACTGCAGAATACAGCAGTCCCGATATGTGGCATGGAGCCAAGAACCTGGCCAAGAAAATTCATGCAGTGAGTTTGTACTGAAAAGGTATTACAGTATATATTGTTTTACTTTTATGCTGTGACGATGTTGCTCCAGTGTTGGAATTCTTATCATATCTAGACAGCACAGATGAAAGGCCTTGCAAAACTCATCCTGTGGACGACGGAGGTTGTCAACCACAGACTAAAGGCCAGGAAGAACTCATCCTATGGACGAAGGAGGTTGTCAACCACTTTTGATAGTGCTGTAAAAGGGGGACACATATGAGGAGTTTATTGTAAGTCAGCTTTATCTTGTATGTTTCAGGACGTGTGGAGAGGTGTTGTTCACCATGTGGTGAATGAACACACATGGACACTGGGACAACCACACCAAGGAATGGCTCAAAAAGGGTTCAGGTGGTTATACACTGCTCAAAAAAAATAAAGGGAACACTTAAACAACACAATGTAACTCCAAGTCAATCACACTTCTGTGAAATCAAACGGCCCACTTAGGAAGCAACACTGATTGACAATAAATTTCACATGCTGTTGTGCAAATGGAATAGACAACAGGTGGAAATTATAGGCAATTAGCAAGACACCCCCAATAAAGGAGTGGTTCTGCAGGTGGCAACCACAGACCACTTCTCAGATCCTAAGCTTCCTAGCTGATGTTTTGGTTACTTTTGAATGCTGGCGGTGCTTTCACTCTAGTGGTAGCATTAAACAGAGTCTACAACCCACACGAGTGGCTCAGGTAGTGCAGCTCATCCAGGATGGCACATCAATGCGAGCTGTGGCAAGAAGGTTTGCTGTGTCTGTCAGCGTAGTGTCCAGAGCATGGAGGCGCTACCAGGAGACAGGCCAGTACATCAGGAGACGTGGAGGAGGCCGTAGGAGGGCAACAACCCAGCAGCAGGACCGCTACCTCCGCCTTTGTGCAAGGAGGAGCAGGAGGAGCACTGCCAGAGCCCTGCGAAATGACCTCCAGCAGGCCACAAATGTGCATGTGTCTGCTCAAACGGTCAGAAACAGACTCCATAAGGGTGGTATGAGGGCCCGACGTTACAGCCCAACACCGTGCAGGACGTTTGGCATTTGCCAGAGAACACCAAGATTGGCAAATTCGCCACTGGCACCCTGTGCTCTTCACAGATGAAAGCAGGTTCACACTGAGCACATGTGACAGACGTGACAGAGTCTGGAGACGCCGTGGTGAACGTTCTGCTGCCTGCAACATCTTCCAGCATGACCGGTTTGGCGGTGGGTCAGTCATTCAGAGGTAGCCCGACTGCCATTAGGTACCGAGATGAGATCCTCAGACCCCTTGTGAGACCATATGCTGGTGCGGTTGGCCCTGGGTTCCTTCTAATGCAAGACAATGCTAGACCTCATGTGGCTGGAGTGTGTCAGCAGTTCCTGCAAGAGGAAGGCATTGATGCTATGGACTGGCCTGCCCGTTCCCCAGACCTGAATCCAATTGAGCACAGCTGGGACATCATGTCTCGCTCCATCCACCAACGCCACGTTGCACCACAGACTGTCCAGGAGTTGGCGGATGCTTTAGTCCAGGTCTGGGAGGAGATCCCTCAGGAGACCATCCGCCACCTCATCAGGAGCATGCCCAGGCGTTGTAGGGAGGTCATACAGGCACGTGGAGGCCACACACACTACTGAGCCTCATTTTGACTTGTTTTAAGGACATTACATCAAAGTTGGATCAGCCTGTAGTGTGGTTTTCCACTTTAATTTTGAGTGTCACTCCAAATCCAGACCTCCATGGGTTGATAAATTTGAGTTCCATTGATAATTTTTGTGTGATTTTGTTGTCAGCACATTCAACTATGTAAAGAAAAAAGTCTTTAATAAGAATATTTCATTCATTCAGATCTAGGATGTGTTATTTTAGTGTTCCCTGTATTTTTTTGAGCAGTGTATATTCTCTCAAGAATCCTTCCCCCTATTTAGCAGTTGGGTTACAGATAATGGTCTATTACGCATTACTGAAGTTATGTCCTTTGGACCAGCAGAACATGTATACAAATATTGGTCACAGAGGAGGTGGTTGGGAAACCCTGCATTAGGGTGATGTTTGACATGCACACAGCCAAGGGAGGATATATGTTTTTTAAGGCAGTAAATGAGGCTGAATGTTTTGCTGCCAGACAAGGCTCCGCTGATAGCCAGGTGTAGCAGTAGTATAGTGCAATTAATGTATTGTTTAGTGTTGTGTTGTGTAGTGGCTTTGCATCCCACATTTTTTTTTTTGCCCCACCAAGATTTACATGCTAAAATTCCCACTGTTCTAGCCTATTGAAACAACACAGAGCAGGCCATCCCCCTCCCCAGACCCCTTGCTGAACCTTATTTTGATTTAGATTGTGGTCGGTGAATGGGGTGATCATGTGATGACAGTGGGCCTTTAAACAGTTAGTTCAGATTAAATCTATAGAGGTCTTTACACAGCTAGACCCATTGATCCACCTATGCTGCTACATATTACCCAGACCACCTGTCAACCATAGCTCTATTAAAAAAGACCCTCCTCTAATCCACCCATCCCTGTTGTCTTGGGGCTCTACCGGCCTCTAGAGGTGTGTATGTCTGGGCTGACACACGCATCTTTTATTTCTCATTAGGTGACAAGTGACACAAGGTTCTGGATCATAGGTGTTTTTGGATCTGGTAATATTCTGAGTTTCTGTTTTAGCCATTTTTCTTGGGGTAGCTAAGGGTTAACTTGCGTTTGATCATGTTCACATTGCGTCTTAACTCCTTGAAGCTGGAATCAGCGAGTCGTCTGCGACCCCCGGGATGCACCTCTTTTGTTATTTCATTGGTAATGAAACCCAACACTGACCTCTTTTTCTCACTTCTCTTTCCGGGTCGAGTTGATCCAGATCCAATGCTCATGATGAGGATGCTTGTTCAGTAGAACATGTCTAAAAAAAAAACGTTGTCCTGCTATTACAAATGTTTATCTACAACTAGCCAGCAGCTTACTACCCTGCTGTTTACATTCTAGCTCCCTAATGCCCAAGCACTCTCTCTCACTTCTATGCGCTCTTACACTCTCTCACAAGCATATATTGTATATATAAACAACACAAGGAGCAGGGGGAAGCCTGAGGTCGTGGACAACTCGCTTTAAATATGTAATTGAGTTAATTTGTCCAAGGTTAGTTATGTGTTTTATATCCCGGTTGAAAATTCCTCTGGAATATCGGTACCATAACCTAATCATTTCACACGTGTCTTATTTCACTGGACATCCCATGTCTCCTTGAATAGCAAGGCTTGGAGTAAGTTCTCATTTACCTGCATAGACTTGGCACAAGTCATTGGTGTTAACTGTTGTTTTTAGGGTGACATTTCAACCGTAGAATGTCAACGGTAACCAATTTTCAACATAGACAAAAGTTGAAACTTTATATGCAGAAAAAACAAATATGCAAACAAACTAATGTAAAATTATTACTTATTCAAGCACACTTTCAAATGTATAAATAAAATCGGACAATTTCCCATTTTAAACTTTATTATTAAGGGAGAAAGTGCAGTGATGACACTTGGGTGAGAAATAAACGAACAGCCTTTAGAATCTTTGATATGACATGGTGTGCCCAGTAAGAACGTGTTTGATGTCCTAAAGAAACACCTGGCAGGTGTTTGTGTGTGGAGGATGCAAACTAAGGGTTGTGTTCTGTTCACAGCAAGTGACATGATACCATACCAAATTCATGCCAATAAGTGTCTGGCAATGAACACTCTTTAGGCATAATACTAGTATGTTATTATGCCAAACGCTTTGAGAATCCTAGCACCCAGGGTGGAACCCAGTATACTGTGAATGAGGATCAGGGAAAGTGTCCCTCACAGCAACTGGGGGTGACAACTTGGTTTCCTGTACCAAGGGCACCATGCTGCCACATCACAAACTGTGTGACAGCATGCCGATACTTTTAAAAATATATATATATTTCACCTTTTTTAAACTAGGCAAGTCAGTTAAGAACAAATTCTTACTTACAATAACAGCCTACCGGGGAACCGTGTCTTGTTCAGGGGCATAATGACAGATTTTTACCTTGTCAGCTCAGGGATTCGATCCAGCAACCTTTCGGTTACTGGCCCACGACTAGGCTACCTGTACTCCCGGGCATCATCTAGGCTAAACACATACAAGCATGCATGCACGCACACACACACACACACACACACAACACAGTAAACAGGTGAGCTGTCTCCAGTGATCATATGGCACACTGACGTCTCAGTCCTTGTGACGTCACAACGTCTGCCTCGTCAACTCAACTAATAGCTGGTCTCGCTGCCAAGAGCTGCCGTTCTATAATGAGCCATCTCCACTAGAGCTGAGACTCACGGCAGGGTGGATACACACATCTATCCCACTCATGCAAAACCACTGGCAGGGGTCTTGTGTGTGTGCGTGTGTGTGGGGGTGTGTGTGGGGGGGGACTTTACGTGGGGAACGATGGGGGTTGGTTCTTCAGGTCTAGCATCAGTTCTGGATGACTCACCAGTCATATCCTACTGTGTCTGAAACAGAAAGTGATTGGGATCTACAGGCCTTTGACTAAGGGACACAAGGGAAAGGAGCTTAACTTACCGTATGCCCGCATCCCACCATTTCTCTGGCTGTCCTTTTGATACGTTTTCTGTTACGTTTTTCAATTAACATTCTGTCATCTTTTGGAGAGGGAAGAGAGAGGAGTATGAGTTTCTGTAGCATCACATTAAATGTGTGGACATAAATGAGCTGAGATATGGCGCTCCACTGCTAAAGGTCATGGAGGATGTGTAATATGCATCACATAGCTACTAGAAGACAGACATCTATGACTCCTCTCCAATTGTTGAACTCACTTTGTCCCTTTACTAAATCATTCCTCATGGCCATCTCATCCTCTTATTGTAGTTATTGTTTCAGCCCAAATGAGTTGAACCCAAGCCCTTCAATAGAGTGGAGTGTGCTAGCCTTCAGACTGTATATTTTCTGTACTGTATAACTATCTCACATAGCTTACAGTGACACAAGGCTAATTCTACAGCATCTCATGACTAAACAGAACAGAAGCACTAATGTGGGGTGCGTATGTCCTCAGCCTGTGATGCTGTCATGTTACTGTAATGGGAGATAACATCAACCGATTATGTCAGCGTCTCATGGATGTTAAAACAGCCGTTGGCCTGTAAACAGTCAGGCAACCAATGAGATTGGGGAGGGTGGCAGGGCTGAGGAACTTGAGAAAAATGTAATTGTTTCAAAGTCTGAAAATAGAACAAAAGTAAGCGCATAGGCAATAAGGCAGGTAAGAAATAAGGCATGTTCAAGCTTTCTGGTTTCATGCTTGCTTATTTTGTTTGTTAGACAGACAAAAGAGAAAGGTGCTGTAGTGGCTAACCTAATCAAAAGTACCTGATAGCCCCTCTATCACATGTGAGAACGCAAATGTTCTTTATTTTCAAGATAAAAACACGGTAAGAATTTTATACAGGCAGATGTAATTACCATATGTAACAGCATAGACTTTATGTCCGTCCCCTCGCCCCGACATGGGCGCGAAACAGGGATGCTCTGCACACGTCAACAGTCACAGAGCAAGGGGGACCACTACTTCAAGGTCTCAGAACAAGTGACGTCACAGATTGAAACGCCACTAGCGCTAACTAGCTAGCCATTTCACATCGGCTACACATAGGTACATACAGTTGAAGTCGGAAGTTTACATACACATTAGCCAAATACATTTAAACTCAGTTTTTCACCATTCCTGACATTTAATCCTACTAAAAATTCCCTGTCTTAGATCAGCTAGGATCACCACTTTATTGTGTGAAATGTGAGAATTATAGTAGAGAGAATGATTTATTTCAGCTTTCATTTTTTTCATCACATTCCCAGTGGGTCAGAAGTTTACATACACTCAATTACTATTTGGTAGCATTGCCTTTAAATTGTTTAACTTGGGTCAAATGTTTCGGGTAGCCTTCCACAAGCTTCCCACAATAAGTTGGGTGTATTTTGGCCCATTCCTCCTGACAGAGCTGGTGTAACTGAGTCAGGTTTGTAGGCCTCCTTGCTCGCACATGCTTTTTCAGTTCTGCCCACAAATTTTCTATAGGATTGAGGTCAGGGCTTTGTGATGGCCACACCAATACCTTGACTTTGTTGTCCTCAAGCCATTTTGCCACAACTTTGGAAGTATGCTTGGGGTCATTGTCCATTTGGAAGACCCATTTGGGACCAAGCTTTAACTTCCTGACGTGTTGAGATGTTGCTTCAATATATCCGCATAATTTTTCTTTCTCATGAAGCCATCTTTTTTGTGAAGTGCACCAGTGCTTCCTGCAGCAAAGCACCCCCACAACATGATGCTGACACCTCCGTGCTTCACGGTTGGGATGGTGTTCTTCGGCTTGCAAGCCTCCCTCTTGTTTCTCCAAACATAACGATAAGCATCTCCACAAGGTCCTTTGCTGTTGATCTGGGATTGATTTTCACTTTTTGCACCAAAGTACGTTCATCTCTAGGAGACAGCACGCGTCTCCTTCCTGAGCAGTTTGACAGCTGCGTGGTCCCATGGTGTTTATACTTGCATACTATTGTTTGTACAGATGAACGTGGTACCTTCAGGCGTTTGGAAATTGCTCCCAAGGATGAACCAGACTTGTGGAGGTCTACCATTTTATATCTGAGGTCTTGGCTGATTTCTTTTGCTTGTCCCATGATGTCAAGCAAAGAGGCACAGGAGGCACAGCAAAGGGTTTGAAGATAGGCCTTGCAATACATCCACAGGTACACCTTCAATTGACTCAAATTATGTCAATTAGCCTATCAGAAGCATCTAAAGCCATTACATAATTTTCTGGAATTTTCCATGCTGTTTAAAGGCACAGTCAACTTAGTGTATGTAAACTGGAATTGTGATACAATGAATTATAAGTGAAATAATCTGTCTGTAAACAATTGTTGGAAAAATTACTTGTGTCATGCACAAAGTAGTTGTCATAACCGACTTGCCAAAACTATAGTTTGTTAACAATAAATTTGTGGGGGGGACAAAATGGCGCCGTAGAGAGAACACGGTGTTTCAGCGAGCTCTCGTGGCATTCGTAAATTTATATTCTTACATTAATCTCCTAGCTTGAAAAAGTGGTAGAATTGGCTAAATAAGTTACCATATAATGAGTCTTGACGACTATTTCGCAAAAATCTCCGACAACATGCCCAATAGAACTACCTAGAAGTCGACCAAAACCACCACCCCTGTGGATGTGCATGAGGAGCTAGCTAACGTTAGCGAAGCTAACACCATTGCGGATCCAGGCACAATGGACCTGATGATTCAAAAGATGACTGATAACATTACTAAAGTGATCGATGCTAAGATAAGAATGGTCTTGGAAGCAATAGCAGGCCATTCAGCTGAAATACAGAGCGTTGTGAAACGTGTTGTTGAGGCGGAAGGGAGAATTGCTGCAATGGAAACTTCAACTACATCTATGGACGCTAAGATAAAAGCACTTGAGAAACAGGTGCGCGAAATGGCGGAGCACATTGACGACTTGGATAATCGAGGACGCAGATGCAATATTCGTGTTGTGGGACTCCCGGAAAATTCTGAAGGGACACGTTCAGTAAAATTCTTTGAGGAATGGATCCCTGGCTACCTACAAATGGACACTAAGGCTGGTCGTGTGAAGCTGGACAGAGCCCATCGCTCTCAAGCACCGATACCCGGTCCCAATCAGCGCCCACGGCCGGTGGTTATAAAGTTCCACAACTTCACTGACAAGCAGCGCGTCATGGATGCGGCTAGAAACATCGGCTCTGATGGTAGTCAACATAAAGGTCCAAAGGTCTCATTCTTCAATGATTATTCCACAGCGGTTGTACGAAGACGCAAAGCGTTTGATGAGGCGAAGGCTCGACTCAGGAGAATGAAGCTGGACTACGCACTGTTGTACCCGGCCACATTGAAGATTATGGTCAACGGATCACCTAAAAAGCTCTACACACCTGAAGAGGCTGCTGCGTTTATTGACTCTCTCAGGTAAATAACTTTAAGCTGCACCTCAACAGCATTGAATAACTTTGTTTATTTTTGGTTGAATCTGATCATGAAACAGTGGTGTGAGTCCTCACATACTCCGGCTCAGTAATATTCGTATCTTTATTATTTTTCTTGCTAAAGTAATAGCCGCTATAGCTCAGGCTGAGATATGTGTGAATCCATATTGGTGCCCAGGCTTGGTTTTAGGTGGAAGAGCCTCAATCTTCTTCTATTGATTTTCTTTTCCATATATATAAAGGATGAGGCTATTAAGCGGCAATGCGGACTTAAGAGTCTACATTGGAGAGTTGAAATCCCCTGCATGTTAGCTAGTGGGAAAACCCCTTTTGGATTTTTACATGTTTAATTTTTGGGTTTAGTATAGTTCGAGTTCAGGGTTCATATTTTTTGTTTATGCTCAGTGAGATAAAGGAGAGTTCAACACATGGAAAAAGGTACCACCCCACTTTTACAGTAGGATCCATTCTGGATATTGAATGGTCAAGATACAATGGCAGATAACAGACTGCGTGTATGTACGTGGAACATTAGAGGGAGCCATAACCCCATTAAAAGGAAGAAAGTACTGTCTTTTTTGAAAAAAGAAAATATTGATATTGCCCTGTTGCAAGAAACTCATTTGGATGATAAGGAGCACCTGAAATTACAACAAGGAGGGTTTGGTCAAGTGTTTTTCTCATAATTTACATCCAGAAGTAGAGGTGTAGCAATTCTGGTGAAAAAGAACTTACCACTTAAGGTCTTGAATTGTGTGAAAGATACATTTGGTCGCTTTGTTATAATTAATGGTACTTTACAAGGGCAGAACATTTCCATAATGAATATTTACTTCCCCCCTGCTCACCCCCCTGGTTTCCTCACTAAGGCATTTCTAGACTTTTCAGAATTAAACTCAGACACTGCAGTGGTTGGAGGAGATTTTAACTGCTTGTTGAACCCCCTTATTGATAAGTTTCCCAGTGGTATAGCTTCACTCTCTCCTCAAGCTAAGTCACTTAAAGTTATTTGTGATGATCTGGGGTATGCGGATGTCTGGAGAGCTTTCCATCCCTCCAACAGAGAGTTCACTTTTTTCTCTGCACCTCATGGATGTCAGACTAGAATAGATTATTTTTTTATGCCCAAGATGTCTTTGCAATCTGTTTTATCCGCTAGGATAGGAAGCATAGTCATATCTGATCATGCTGAGGTGATCCTGGACATAAAACTCAACGGGGCATTCAATCGGTCAAGACATTGGAGGTTGAACACAACCATTCTTAAAGACCATACATTCACATCATATTTTATAACAGAGTTTAAAGCATTTTTCTCTATTAACTCTCAATCAACAGATAACCCCTCGCTCCTTTGGGAGACCTGTAAAGCGTATGCCAGGGGTCTGATTATGTCATACACAGCTACTAAGAGACGGAAAAAGCGGGAAAAGCAAAAAATGTTAGAGGGTGAATTAGGAACTAAAGAGAAGGACTGCATTAAAAAGCCCACTCCTGCCCTATTAAAGGAAATATCAGTCATTAGATCAACGTTAGACTCTCTGCTAACACAGGACGCTGAAAAGAAAATGAGATTTGTCAGGCAAAATCTATATGAACATGGCGATAAGCCAGGAAAGTACTTGGCATACCTATCTAAAAAGAGGGCTGACTCTCAGTCAATTGCTACTATTACTGATTCTGATGGTAATCATTTATATGAAAATAAATTGATAAGTGACTCATTTAAGAAATTTTATACAAACCTTTATGCCTCAGAACTGCCAAAGGATGCACCCAAATTAATGGAGAACTTCTTTTGTAAGATTGAGCTCCCTACTATCTCCGAAGAGCAGAGGTCCCTCCTTAATGCCCCTATTACCAAGGAAGAGATAATGTTCGCAATTAAGAATCTGCAAAATGTTAAGGCCCCAGGACCAGACGGGTTTTGTAGTGAGTTCTATAAAGAGTTCCATGGCCTGATCCTTGAGCCATTGCGTGATATGTTTAACCACTCATTTTCAAATGACCAACTCCCTCAAACGCTGAGAGAAGCCAACATTTCACTTATTCTCAAAAAGGGAAAATGTCCAGAGTCTTGTTCCTCATACAGACCAATTTCCCTTCTGAATGTGGATAGAAAATTGCTTTCTAAAATTCTAGCCACAAGATTAGAGGACTCACTGCCACTAATTGTGAAAGGAGACCAAACTGGCTTCATTAGGGGCCGTAAGTCATGCAACAACGTCAGGCGGCTTCTTAATGTAATTCAAGCCTACCAACAAAGTGCTGTGGATGGTCTTGTGCTCTCCCTAGATGCTGAGAAAGCATTTGATCGTGTGGAGTGGTCTTACCTATTATTTGCTCTAAATAAATTTGGTCTGGGGGACAACTTTATAAAATGGGTGAAAGTTTTATATGATGATCCTCAGGCTGCTGTCCTTACTAATGGGCTACGGTCAAATAGCTTCTCTATACACAGAGGTACCAGACAGGGCTGTCCTTTATCCCCCTCCTCTTTGCACTCGTTATGGAACCACTAGCCGAGGCCATCAGGGTAACGCCTGCTATACAGGGGCTGCTCATTGGTGATGTTCACCATAAAATAAGCTTGTATGCTGATGATGTCCTGATATTCATCTCTAGTCCCGAGACTTCAATTACATCTCTTATTAATATTATTGAATTATTCAGCGAATTCTCAGGCTACAAGATTAACCTTACTAAGTCAGAGGCTATGCCACTTGGTAGCCTACACTCTGTACCTAATACTTCTCCCCCCTTCCCTTTTAAATGGTCTCCCTCAGGTTTCATGTATCTGGGTATATTTGTAACTCCTAAATTCCAGCTAATGTACAAAGCCAATTTTGTTCCCTTGTTTGATACAATAAGACAGGATCTGGATCGCTGGAACTCTCTCCCGATTTCTTGGTTGGGTAGAATATCCCTCTTGAAAATGAACATTTTACCTAGACTACTTTACCCAATCCAAATGATCCCAGTATTACTCTCCAATAAGGTAATAAAGGATGTAAATGGATGGCTAAGTTCCTTTATATGGAGTAAACGCAAGCCAAGACTTAAGATGGCAATATTGCAGCTGCCAAGTTCTATGGGCGGCTTGGACCTGCCCAATATCAGGTTCTATCAATGGTGTGCCCACCTTTGTTATATTTCTGACTGGATCACAAATGATGACTCCTCTATTTGGTTAGACATTGAGACTTCTCTTTCAAAATACCCCTTACAGGATCTTTTATTTTTCAGAAGTTTCAAGTCTGTAGAAGACCACTGCAATAATCCTGTTACACTTAACACACTCAAAGTATGGAGGTCAGTTCAACGCTTCCTGGGAAGGTCCAAACTAACCTCTGCTCTTACCCCAATTCTTAACAACCCAGATTTCAGTCCAGGATTGCTGGATGCTGGCTTTAACTTATGGCTTAATAAGGGCATACGCAGGCTAAATGACTTATTTGCTGATAAGATTTTGTTGTCATTTGAGCAGATGGTTGACAAATATCGACTCCCAAAGCAGGACTTTTTCCGCTTCCTACAAGTAAGACATTATATTCTGAAGAGCACCACCTTAATTGGTAACCCTGATGTGTCTGTCATTGAAAGAATGCTTTTTTTTCCCACAAAGGAAAATGTCTGTAAGTCTGTTTTATGATACTTTAAGGTCCTTTTCTGCTGTCAACACACGGAGGGTGAAACAAGTGTGGGAGAATGAATTGTCTGTTACTATTGACGAAGAGATGTGGGAGGACATTTGGAGATATGCAAAAACAATATCTATATGTAACCGTACTAGAGCAATCCAATTAAGAATAATACACAGATTGCATATATCCCCAAATCGCAGACATGCTTTTAGCCCCACTTCCTCTTCCCCTCAGTGTCTTAAATGCAAAACTGATACAGGCACCCTAACACATTGTTTATGGTCATGTACCAAAATACAAAGATACTGGTCTGGTGTTCTGCAAGAAATTGAAAAGATCCTAGGGGTTGATCTAGAATTGGGCCCAGTTTCTTTACTGTTAGGTCTCCCTAGTAGGCATGTTACTTCTGTCGGTAAAAGGAGGCTTTACAACATTCTTACCTTCGCAGCGAGGAAAAACATCCTTTTACAGTGGATTAGTGATAAGGTTCCTTCTATTAAAGATTGGCATAAGATACTATTTGAATGGGTGCCTCTGGAATATCTGACATGTACATTGCATTCTAAAACAGACCAGTTCTACAAAGTATGGGAACCTTATCTAAATTACCTAGAACCTGAGGTATCAGCTATTATGCTGCAAGGATTCTCTTAGAATGGCGGGGATCTATGTATTTCAGAACTACACTGTACGTTCCATGTGTGGAACCTAACCTCTTGGTTTAAACTGAGCTTTTTTGTTTAATTTCTGTTTGTAAGTTTGTTTAAAATGTATGTATTGAGAGATGCAATGATGGTGATGGGGTGAGAGAAGCACGGAGCGGGAAGAGGAAAATGGTGTACGTATGTATGGGTGTGTATATGTGTGTGTGTGCGTGCGTGTATGTATGCGTGTGTGTGTATATGCATGGGTATATGTATGTGTGTGTATGTATGTATGTATGTATGTATGTATGTATGTATGTATGTATGTGTATATATATGCACGTAGATATGTGTAAGTGGGTGCTGTTTTTCTTGTTTTTGTTCTGTGTGCTTTGTCTCTGTTGTTGTATCTCTTAATATGGGTGAAAACTGTGAAATTCCAATAAAAATACCTAACAGAAACAATAAATTTGTGGAATGGTTGAAATACAAGTTTTAATGACTCCAACCTAAGTGTATGTAAACTTCCAAATTCAACTCTATCTTAAATTAGTTCCAAGGTGTTAACCATTATAAAACGGTTGGGTCTAATCCTGAATGCTGATTGGTACAACCGCACTCCAGTCGGTGTCTATTACACAAGTTACCACTGGCTAAATCCATGATGTTAAATTGCCTATCCACTCTGTTCCATCTGACTACGCAATCCCCTGTCTCATCAGTGCAAACAAGCAATTTAGAAACTTGATCTCCACTTTAAAAAACATTTAGACATTATCTCACATTTCCTTCAGACTAAGATTTAGTTTTCAACAGAGGGGATATGTATAAACATTGCGGTCTGTCTCTCCATCATTTGCAACATTGTTTCAATATTAAAATTTGATCTCCAGCTGTCCCATAGTAATGAACGCGCGGGACTCGGGATGAGACAGACAGACAGGCAGTGTTTCTCAGCCAGTTGAAATCATGAATCAGCTGGCATGGATATATACAAATGAAATGTCAATTTAAAAAGGTCAAACGAAACGAAGTGCAGCTTGTTTGCAGTCTTTCCAGCTTCAGTTTGAAGTGATTGTGTTAGCTGTGTTGTTGGCTAGCTCCTCTAAACAACAGTCTCCTGACGAGAGAGCACATTTTCTATGCCAGGCTAGTCACACTTCATTGGCTTATTGTTATGGATGTATCCAAATCAATGTCACTAGAAAACAGCTTAAACTTGGTGTCCACATCACCAACAAACTAGAATGGTCCAAACACACCAAGACAGTTGTGAAGAGGGCACGACAAAGCCTATTCCCCCTCAGGAAATTAAAAAGATTTGGCATGGGTCCTCAGATCCTCAAAAGGTTCTACAGCTGCAACATCGAGAGCATTCTGACTGGTTGCATCACTGCCTGGTAAGGCAATTGCTCGGCCTCTGACCGCAAGGCACTACAGAGGGTAGTGCGTACGGCCCTGCGTATGGCCCAGTACATCACTGGGGATAAGCTGCCTGCCCACCAGGACCTCTACACCATGCGGTGTCAGAGGAAGGCCCTAAAAATTGTCAAAGACCCCAGCCACCCCAGTCATAGACTTCTCTCTACTACCGCATGGCTAGTGGTACCGGAGCACCAAGTCCCGGACCAAAAGGCTTCTCAACAGTTTTTACCCCCAAGCCATAAGACTGCTGAACTGGTAATCAAAATGGCTACCCGGACTATTTGTATTGTGTGCCCGGGTGCGCGCTAATAGCGTTTCAAGTTGTAGATGTGTGCAGAGGGTCCCTGGTTTGAGCCCAGGTAGGGACGAGGAGAGGGACGGAAGCTATACTGTTACATTGATGCTGTTGACCCAGATCACTGGTTGCTGTGGGAAAGGAGGAGGTCAAAAGGGGTGAGTGTAACCGATGTGAAATGGTTAGCTAGTTAGCTGGGTGTGCGCTAATAGCATTTCAATCGGTGACTTCACTCGCTCTGAGACCTTGAAGTAGTTGTTCCCCTTGCCTTTGTGTGGAGCGATGGGTAATGATGTTTCGTGAGAGGCAGTTGTAGATGTGTGGAGAGGGACGGAAGCTATACTGTTACAATAGTATGAATCAAAATAAAGTTTTTAATGAAAATATGTCAATCATTATTTTAATATGTTGGTAACCCATTGTATAAAAGTGATAAGGCCCTCGAAGCCGGTGTTTGGAGGATATATTGGCACGGTCTGCCGGCCCTCAACTTCATCTCGGTCCTAACAACACCCATGCCAATGTCCTCCAAACACTGGCTTCTCGGGCATTATCACTTAAATATACAATGCCGTCTTGTGTACAAATTAAGTAGGCCAAAACGGCTCCTACATCTAATTGTTAATTTGATTGAAGGAGATAAATTACCAGCAAACGTTCTTTCAAACAGTGTCCTCCTTAGGCTTCATGAGTAAAGGATGGTATTCCAGAATAGGTTCTCTATCTGCACTGGTTATGCCTAATGGAACAGCCTGCACTGTGTCTCTCCCTGCTGCCACACCATCAGTGGAGTGTCCATTTCTGTGTCTTATGCATTTATTTAAATCAGGTCAAATCACAGCAGACCAGAGGTGACACTCAGTGTAAAAGGATATCTGAGAACAGGGGTCTCTAGACACACTCACCCATTTTTGGATTAAATGAATCAATCTGAACCTCTCTAAGGACACACACACAGAGAGAACGGGGGAGAGAGGGGAGGGGGGAGAAAGAGGAGAAATTATGCTTTTATAACACTTCAGACAGAGATGGGCTATTTGAAGCTAATTCCATAGAAACTGTTCCACAGCTAACTGAGACGTGCATACAAAAACATTAGTTGATATGGAAATTAGCTGGCACCATCACCATCACTAACCCAAACATGAGTCTCAAATGTAATGTTTGCTTTCCACGCAGGGAAATTTGATATATTAAATGTAACAGCAACTTCAATGGGGATTTGGACAACATTGCAGGTACCTTGAGCCCAGGTCTGGGGAAAATAGCCCTGCCCCAATGCCTACAACCACACAACAACAAACTACAGCGAGAATAGACAAAGCAGAACCTGACATGTCCTTTCTACCATAGAATAAAGTACAGTAGATCATAAGAGGGACAACATACCCTTACATCCATCTAAAACCTCTAGCAATAGCATAATCAGTAGCTCATGGTGAGTGGTTAGGTTATTTTAAACAGTGAAATGTGTGGGCCCAGTCTGAGCTCCACTACTTTAGACTGACAGTAGATGTCATCACTGAGCTTCAGTAAAGCAGCAATGGATTTCACTGCTATTCCTCTGAGGCCATACTACCACGCAATCACAATGGAGCCCGAGCCCATATGAGCTTATACTTACAGTATCTCATCCTATAGGATCCCCTCACAAGTCCGAGGCATGCAGTGCATGAAAAGTACATGGAAGATCATAGGACAAATGAAGATGGTGAAATTAGGACATGCAGTGCATGAAAAGTACATGGAAGATCATAGACAAATGAAGATGGTGAAATTGTCCAATGGGCAATTTGCGTATACAATAGAGTAGCCTAACAGAGAAATAACTCAGAGGATTCGTTCCATGTCATTTCAGCAAGCCATGACACCCACCATCTCAAATTGTTCTGAAGTTTCTGTAGGTAGAAACAGGTAAGATTGCCATTGCTGCAACACTATTTAATTGACATTTAATTGTATATCTGAGAAATTAAGCTAACTGATTGCACCCATATTGGATAATATTCAATAAATAAATAAATACCCACTGGTGTACCGGACAGCCCCGCAGGGGGGGGGTGAGCTCTGGCGGCCCATGCGCCCGTCATCAATGTCTAACCCTCCAAAAAGTAATTCATTAATAAATCGTTCTCATTTCCATATGTACTAGGAAGCGAAGTGTTTGTTTCTTGGGCTTCAGGAATGTGATTGAAAAATAACACATTCAGGGGGATATCGGCGAACAAATTCCGTGGTCAAGGCTACGACGGCGCCAGTGCAATGGGTGGAACTTAATCAGGTGATCAAAAGCTCATATCAGACCGAGAGCCTAGTGCTTCTTATGTAGTTCTTTATGAGTTTTAGTTTCCGCAGAAGCGACAGTTACAGGGATGGTAAAAACAGCTTGATTGCCGTAGCAACACCAGGGAAACTGGGCAAAAGGGAGGAGTGCTTCAAATACAGCAGTACTGCAACATCTTTCATTGAGCCTCTCATTCTCCTTAATTGCTGGCCTCAACACATTACGGAAAGATATTAACTGTATAGGAAGCTCTGGGAACAGGTCATCTGGATACTGGACAGACAATAAATTGGCAAATGCAAACAGATTATCATATTTGGCAGACAACAGTTCTTGAGGGTTTGAACAGTTGAGTTTTTTTCTGGCTAATAGCCTACACAAATGGGCTGCAATATTCTAGGTAAATTAAATTAGGCCTAAATCAAATTAATTTGCAAATAAATTCATTAAAAATCCTACAATGTGATTTTCTGGATTTATTTTCTCATTTTGTCTGTCATAGTTGAAGTGTACCTATGATGAAAATTACAGGTCTCTCATCTTTTTAAGTGGGAGAACTTGCACAATTGGTGGCTGACTAAATACTTTTTTGCCCCACTGTATATATACACTACTCAAAAAAATAAAGGGAACACTTAAACAACACAATGTAACTCCAAGTCAATTACACTTCTGTGAAATAGAACTGTCCACTTAGGAAGCAACACTGATTGACAATAAATTTCACATGCTGTTGTGCAAATGGAATAGACAACGTGGAGGAGACGTGGAGGAGGCCGTAGGAGGGCAACAACCCAGCAGCAGGACCGCTACCTCCGCCATTGTGCAAGGAGGAGCAGGAGGAGCACTGCCAGAGCCCTGCAAAATGACCTCCAGCAGGCCACAAATGTGCATGTGTCTGCTCAAACGGTCAGAAACAGACTCCATGAGGGTGGTATGAGGGCCCGACGTCTACAGGTGGGGGTTGTGCTTACAGCCCAACACCATGCAGGACGTTTGGCATTTGCCAGAGAACACCAAGATTGGCAAATTCGCCACTGGCGCCCTGTGCTCTTCACAGATGAAAGCAGGTTCACACTGAGCACATGTGACAGACGTGACAGAGTCTTGAGACGTCGTGGAGAACATTCTGCTGCCTGCAACATCCTCCAGCATGACCAGTTTGGCGGTGGGTCAGTCATGGTGTGGGGTGGCATTTCTTTGGTGGGCCGCACAGCCCTCCATGTGCTCCGCAGAGGTAGCCTGACTGCCATTAGGTACCGAGATAGATCCTCAGACCCCTTGTGAGACCACATGCTGGTGCGGTTGGCCCTGGGTTCCTCCTAATGCAAGACAATGCTAGACCTCATGTGGCTGGAGTGTGTCAGCAGTTCCTGCAAGAGGAAGGCATTGATGCTATGGACTGGCCCGCCCGTTCCCCAGACCTGAATCCAATTGAGCACATCTGGGACATCATGTCTCGCTCCATCCACCAACGCCACGTTGCACCACAGACTGTCCAGGAGTTGGCTCTTCAGGAGCATGCCCGGGCGTTGTAGGGAGGTCATACAGGCACGTGGAGGCCACACACACTACTGAGCCTCATTTTGACTTGTTTTAAGGACATTACATCAAAGTTGGATCAGCCTGTAGTGTGGTTTTCCACTTTAATTTTGAGTGTGACTCCAAATCCAGACCTCCGTGGGTTGATCAATTTGATTTCCATTGATAATATTTGTGTGATTTTGTTGTCAGCACATTCAACTATGTCAAGAAAAAAGTATTTAATAAGAATATTTCATTCATTCAGATCTAGGATGTGCTATTTTCGTGTTCCCTTTATTTTTTTGAGCAGTGTATATAAATATATGGCACACGAGACACCCGTCTGATTCACGCCCGTCTCAGTGGACAAAGTCACTGTGGAGGCCGCGGGGATGGTTTACCAGTATCACCAGTATCAGCTTTACTGTTCTAAATCTACAATGTTTGTTTGGCTAAGGTCATTTCTGTTAACGCAGTCAATATATTATTATTCCAGGTATTTACCATTTTCATTGTCAGAGTGGACGCGTTGTTTGCGGACTGCACAACCCAGGCTACGCTTGTGAGGATCAAGTTTTGGTTTATTTCGTTCAATTTATAAGTTGTCAATTTATGAGTTGTCTTTTGTTTGTTGGGCTCCTGTCAACATTGATTAAGTACGCACACCTGATTATGCATAGAAGTAGGCCTAGGTTACCTGCCCTCCGTGCAAATGTAGGCCTATAAATGTGCCCATTTGGGGATCTGATAGTATTTCTGATAGTCTTAACTCACCGCCCCTGTGGAGCTTCCAAATAAATGTATTCTTCACCTCAAACAGCAAGTAAACAAAGTCTGTTTTCACATCCATTGAGAATGGCAATAGTTCCTCAACTTAGCCTACTTGAAAAATCTTTCTTTCGATAACCACTCCCGTGAAAGGAGAAAAAAATGTAATGCTCTGATCTGGTGGATTTAAAAAAAAATAGTTCTAACTGCTTACTTCTTATCCATTGCACAAATAGTCTACAGCTGTGTCTGTCTGGAGCTCACTGGTGTGGGAAACTGAGGGCTCAGAATATTTTATACAATGTTGCAAGTTAGCCAGTTTAAGCTTCAGGCAGGACCAAGTTGATAGTTGATACAATGTTTCAAGTTCCTTGCAGACAAGCCATGTGTAGCCAATATGATTTATAGGGTATTTATTTTTATCAAGACATTTTCTACCTGCAGGCTGCTATGTTTTTATTTTTAGGCAATTATTTGCCTACATAGTTGGCAATGGCAATATAAGTTACTTTTAGAATTTTGATTAACCACATGATACTGATTTTGAGATACGAAGACTATTATAAATTAAATGTACATATGAAAATTATAACAGCCACGCAGATTAGTAGAAAAGTAAGATAAATTGGCCCTCCAAATGGAAAAGGTTGCCGACAGTGGTGTAGCTTATTTCCGGCAACTTCAGGAGCGTAATGGCAGAATCTGCGAAAACCAGCAGCAAGGGGGAGAAGGGACGGGAATAGTTTTTTTCTTCTGGTTAGGCTATTTTGATCTCTGGCTCCCTCAAGCCATTTGTGTGTCTTAATTATTTAATCACAGTGTACTTAAAGCATAAGACAAGCTAATTAGCCTACATATAGGCTAGTTGATTTTGTTAAAACACATAAGGTGTGTCTATATAGGGAAAAATACACATTTTAATATTTCAACCAATATTAACAGTAGACTCTCGGTCGACCAAGATTTCTTTAGTCAGGGACAGCCCTAATTTGAATTTCCTACATTAATTACTGAAAAAGTAATTATATTATTGCCACCAACCAGCAAAATGGCAGCACTGTGACACCGTGCATAGCTTTGTGAAATGTTAGGCTGGACCCGAGAAAAGGACGACCAAATAGGCCTACCGATAAACACGTAGCCATTATCTAATGCAAAGCTATGCCCCGGCACCATAGAAAGCCCATCATCGATTCGATAGGCATGCAGCCGCATAGACATGTTGCAATTTCAGCACCATGGACAGCGATCGGTAGTCTACTTTGTGAGTGGCTAACGCATTCAGGTGACCTTGCGGGGCCCCAGAGAAATTGCATGACACCAGTGATAGTACCCAACATCCGATTTGAACCAAACCTCTTCCTACCAATGAGTAAGACATGAGGAATCTCAAGAAATGTACAAAAGCCACCCATGGACCCCCAACACCCCATGTCAATCCCACCCCAACAACCAGTATACAGTATCAGTTCTCTGTTTGACAAGTATGAAGCTGTGGCTTGGAGTATTGCTTCTCAATACTATGTAATGTATTCCCTGTGAATTTGGCGATGTTTTTTCCCCCGTGTGCAGAGAAATGAGTAATTGAAGTCCCTTGCATTATTTACCATAAAGTAGTGTGAAAGTGACCACTAAATGCCGCTGTTTATGCAATACCGTCACAATTTTATCAATTTTGCTGGTTTCTTGTGTTGATACATTTGATACATTTGGGGGTAGACATAGACTATCACTTTGATGTGTACCGCTCTTGTACTCATGCAGGAGAACAGGACGACCCAGCATTTACTTTCAGCGCTGCCTCCTCTTGTCCGGCGAGAGGTGATGCTCCAGGGTCCAAAGATATCCAGTACAACATGAGTGAATGGAGGATCAGAGGCAAGTCTGTCTGCAGGTAAGTCTGACATATTTTGCTCTTCCAGTTTACTGCAGATCACACACTTATAGATTATGCTGGATACCCTTCTTTTACTTCCAGTGATCCACAATCCAGCTGACCGTACTGCGCCTTCAGTGAAGCGACAACCATGATGTGCAACTTGCTTGTTGTATTGCCTCACCAATAGTGGTGACATGGTCGTTCTTGGGCATGATGAGAGGGTGTTTCTCTTCCCATGAAATATCAGCTGCCGCTGTGCAATCTCAGATTCTTATCAACCCGTCCTTATCGATGATAGGGTCCAGCTTCTTTAGAGGACTGTGTTTGGTGACCTCTTCTCTTTTGGTGAGGCACTTGATTTCTTCTTTGAAGACTTCTTGCTGTACGCATCTAATGATGGTGGTTTTGGCTTGTTTAAGGTGGTTGCTCTTATCACTGTCCGAAGCCCTGGAGAAGGATTTGGCTATGTGGATTAGTTTTGTGATTGCTCAGGTGAGCGACTTCCAGCTGGAGAATCGTTCAAACCTGTGTGAGCCAAGTTGGTCTTCAGTAACTTCGGTAGTGAATTTTGTGACTTGCGGCCCGGATCTGATCCCACAAGTTCAAAGGTTTCTGACTGACTAGTCTCTTCTTTGAGGACGCCTGCTAGCACAGGCCTAGTTCCATGATCTGCTAAATGTTTTACTTACTGACACTGGTCTGGCTGTGTGGACTTCCTTATGTGTATCACGCTGTTTGACATGTAGACATAGAATCTTCTTGAGGTGTTGTGAATATATCCTAGCACAATCTTGCTGTCTGTGTAGAACTTCACTGCATGAATTTATTTTTTTTATTTTTTTTATTTGACCTTTATTTAACTAGGCAAGTCAGTTAAGTCAGTTCTTATTTTCAATGACGGCATAGGAACAGTGGGTTAACTGCCTGTTCTGGGGCAGAACGACAGATTTGTACCTTGTCAGCTCGGGGATTTGAACTTGCAACCTTCTGGTTACTAGTCTAACGCTCTAACCACTAGGCTACCCTGCCGCACCAATGTCCATCTCATCAATGATCAGGTCTGCCATCTCAACTGCTAAGACAGCGGCACAACGCTCTAGGCATGGAACAGTGTGAGCAGGACGTGGAGCCAGTTTGTACTTTCCCATGACGAACCCAACATGACTTCTTCCTTTGACATCCACCACTCTGAGGTAGGCTACAGCTGATATGACCATAGTACATGCATCTGAGAAGATGCACAGTTCTCTTTGCTGTGTGGAAGACAAGGAGACAGGGACATAGTACCTTCGGATAGTGAGCTGTTCGAGTTCCATCAGTGAGTCTTTCCACAGTATATCTTTCTCTTCTGGTAGAGGGGTACCCCCGAACTGAAAAGGTACAAAGCTGTCGTTCTGCCCCTGAACAGGCCGTTAACCCACTGTTCCTAGGCCGTCATTGAAAATAAGAATTTGTTCTTAACTGACTTGCCTGGTTAAATAAAGGTAAAATAAATAAAACATTGTTCATGTTCAGAAGAGATTTCTCTCATTAGAGTGTTGCCTTGCATAGTGATAGGTGCTACAAACCCAAGGGGGTCGAATAGGCTGTTCTTGTGAATGGCTTCTCTTCTCGGGATACACGAAAGGTGAAGCTGTCTGTTTCCAGATTCCAACTGATGCCTAGGCTTTGCTGATGAGGTTCCAGATCACTGAGATCTTTTGCACGATCCTCTGGAAGAAATACATCCACGACTTTGCCGCTGTTAGATGCTATCTTGTGCAGAGCCACAGCTGGAGAGAGGCTGTTGTCGAACACATGTACTTTCATCCTGTATTCTGTGATATATTTGCTAAGGTTGTTATCTTCATACCACAGGAACCTCAGGTAATCTCGGTGGTCTTCTCTGACAAAGAAGCAGTAGAATATCTGTTGCACATCAGCTGTGACTGCAATAAGTTATTTTCAGAATCAGATGAGGACTCAGAGGAGTGCGTTATTCAAGTCTGGTCAACTGAGGAGGACATAGTTGAGGGAGACATGCTTAGCGCTGGAGTCAAACACTATTCATATCTGACCTGGTTTTTGGGGATGATACACACCAGAGTTGAGTGAGTCCCAACATTCTTATTTTCCCTTTAACAGTGGATCTTTTTCAGCCTGGTCCTTGTCGAAGATCTTCTGCATGAAATCATGAAAGTGTTCTTTCATGTCCGTCTTTCTCTTCAGAGTACGTCGCAGAGAAGTGAGTCATTTTAGTGCCTGTTCTGTGTTGTTAGGGAGTTGACGCCAGGGTGAACGGAAAGGTAGAGGAGCTACCCAGCCTTTAGATTTGTCCATGAAGACTTCTCTGTCCATGAGTCAAGGAAGATGCTATCATCAATTGATGGGGCTGGCTTGTGTTCTTTCAAACACTTTGCACCGGAAGTCGTCCGTATACCTACTCCTCCGCCCTCCCGCTCCAAGAGTGCACTCATCTGACTTGCATGCAGGGGCCACTGGCACCGGGCAGGTGACTTGAATACTGGTAGGAGGCAACTTTTAAGTTGTGGGTCTCTCACTGTTAGTGACAAAGAATGGGGTAATTCGACTGTTTGTTAATAAGAGGCAGATGTCAGCAGCAGAAAACAAAAAAGTTTAAAATGAGTATGTTTCACTCGGATCTTTTCCAATGTCAATAATCTCTCGTCTTCTCTAGGCCTAGGAGTCACTGGCACTAGCTTGCAAACAATTTATGATAAGTGAGTGTGTTGTTGCAGAAATTAAATAGGCATAAATATTGACCTAGAAATGTTTATTATGAAATAGAAATGTTAAATATATAAATAGGCCTATAAATGTTATGAATTATGAAAGTCACATTTTCGGAGGAGGGGAAGCTTTGTTATTGGGCACAGAGGGTTAGTTTTAGGTGCTTCAGTACAATCAGGGAGATATAGTAACATGTTACCAGAGAGCATCAAGTCGAAGTGTGAATAACTTTGTCCCAGAGCTAGCTATTGTTTTTAAGAACAACCTGCTGTGACCCAGTGTAAACATAGAACATGTCAACAATTGTTTACGGAAAGTTTCTACAGTTGTTCAAGAAAACAAAGTGCGTTATGTTTATTAAACAGAGAGAACAAGGCTTGGGAGGGAAATAGGGGATGACCAGAGAATACCATACAGCACTCTCAAGACATCACAGAGACAGACAACACTCTGATCCTTTGTATTGAAGCTACAGGACACTTGACAGGACTTCCACTGTGGAGGAAAGGGAAGTGAAGCTCCAGCTGCGTTTCTCATGTCCCTCAGAGGTCATTCTTCCTGCATGACATCACGGCAGCTCCTCTCGCACTGTCATCACACAGATGCTCCTTTAACCAATTGACTATCAACAACCAATATGTTATCAATTATCAGTAAAGCATAACATCCCAGTGTATTTCTTCATACTAAACAATTAAAGGTGTAGTCAATAGCATCCATGTTGCTTTATTGTAATAATGTGTAAGAGGTTGTTGTCCCCATGATAGTGTTAATCTGTGCTGAAGGTCACAGTGTGTTAAAGGATCAGACCATTTTTTCCCCCAATTTTCACCTAAAATGACATACCAAAATCTAACTGCCTGTAGCTCAGGCCCTGAAGCAAGTATATGCATTTTCCTGGTACCATTTGAAAGGAAACACTTTGAAGTTTGTGGAAATGTAAAAGGAATGTAGGAGAAAATAACACATTAGATCTCGTAAAAGATAATACAAAGAAAAAAACAACCGTTTTTTGTATTTTTTCTGTACCATCTTTGAAATTCAAGAGAAGGGCTATAATGTATTATTCCAGCCCAGCTGGAATTGAGATATTGGCCACTAGATGGCAGCAGTGTATGTGCATATTTTTAGTCTGATCCAATGAACCACTGCATTTCTGTTCAAAATGTTGTATCAAGACTGCCCAAATGTGCCTAATTTGTTTATTAATAACTTTGTTCAAAACTGTGCACTCTCCTCAAACAATAGCATGGTATTATTTTACTATAATAGCTACTGTAAATTGAACAATGCAGTTATATTAACACAAATTTAAGGAACGTTCTTCTCAGTACAGAACAGGTCTTTGAAGTCCTGTGCATTTCCACTGCATCCGGCCTGCTGTATGTGTGTGTTTGTGGATGTTGTTATGTGTCATCATGGGACAGTTTACCCTTTAGGGGAAGTGCTCCTCAACAACAGCCTTTTATGGATGCAGAAAGACAAATAGGTCCCCATGCAGCTTCAGAAGTCACATCTGTCTGAACATCTCCAACAGGAAAGCTATGTTCCTCAGGGTGGGACACTTCCTACAAAAGGGCTTTATGTGTGAATTGTATAACATCCTCAGAAATTAAAACCCTTACGTCAACCAGTACTGGTTGACATGGCTTTTTAGTGACCCTACCTGCTCAGACTAAACCTGCTACAACGATAATAACTTAGCATTAATTCAACAGCCAATGTTTAGTGATTCGTTCCTTTTGTTATAGCTGTAGCTAAGTCAACCTCTGCTTTTTCCCTCCGAGCTCTAGAGTTATTAATCCTCCCAGTGGATCTGTATTTGTCCAATTAACAGACTGATAAAACATCAGCTGAGAAATGCTACACAGAGATAAATACTAGTTAAATAATACACTACACCTAGGAGAATAAGGGCTTTACCTCCATGCCTAAGAAGTTCTTGAAGTTTTCCGGATTGACTGACTTCCATGTCTTAAAGTAATCGTTTCTCTTTGCTTATTTGAGCTCTTCTTGCCATAATATGGACTTGGTCTTTTACCAAATAGGGCTATTTTCTGTATACCACCCTTAACTTATCACAACACAACTGATTGGCTCAAACGCATTAAGAAGGAAAGAAATTCCACAAATTAACTTTTAACAAGGCACACCTGTTAGTTGAAATGCATTCCAGGTGACTACCTCATGAAGCTGGTTGAATGTCAAGAGTGTGCAAAGCTGTCATCAAGGCAAAGGGTGACTACTTTGAAGAATCTCAAATGCAACATATATTTTGATTTGTTTAACACTTTTTGGTTACTACATGAGTCCATATGTGCCATTTCATATTTGGGATGTCTTTATTTTTATTGATTTTCTACAATGTAGAATAATAGTAAAGAAATCCTGGAATGAGTAGGTGTGTCCAAACTTTAGACTGGTACTGTATATTTTGAATCAATGTTTGTGTGGTGAGAGACATTTACAATCCAAATGAATGCATAGCACTTTATGACATCGGCTGATGTAAAAAGGGCTTTATAAATACATTTGATTGATTGATTGCACATTGACAGATTTTTAATTTTTTAAAAACTGTCTGTATTACAAGTCTGACCAGTTTGGAGTTTTGTACAGAGAGTTATGAAAATGTACCACATACTTGTGAGAAAAGTCAACACAGACATTCATTATGTATGCTATCTGCCTTGCTTTGCTGTCAGAGCATTATGTTTCAGTGTGTATTAAAAATACTACCAGTGCATCATAAGATGTGATAATCAGTGTAAAACAGGGGAGAAAGGACATCCCTATTCAAGGGAAAAGGACAAAACGTGATATGTGGAGTAATGTGTAAGCCTGGATTCTCTGTCGACCCTGTGAGTTGGTCCTCTCTGGTGAGACAAACTGTGTGCTCTCATCTGCCGTGTGTGTAATCTGAGTGGGTTCAAGAAGGCTGGGGAACATTTGCATGCTAGAGGTCAGTAGCACACAAGGCTGTGTTCCACACAACAATGGGTCTGAGAGCATTTGACAGGTGGATATTAAAAATGATACCGGGCCAGGATTGATTCGATCCATGGTCAATGTCAATAGACCTGGACTTGCTAGACCCCAGGACTACAGGGCATGAACGATGATACACAATCTCCAGTGCAATCAATCATATTGAAGAGGTAGACATATGGAAAATCCTCTCATCTCTAACCTACTGAATTCAACCCTTCAATTGGAGTCATAATCTGTGCTGTGGCCCATATGCCCAGACAACCCAATAGACAGGAACCGAGGGGATAGAGAGGGTCAGAAAGGGGAGAGAACCACAGAGGGGACCACATTCTTCAGACTTTCCGATGGCTTGTGCAGTAATATCTTCACCGCTGTGGGTCTATGTCAGTTGATATACTATATTATAGACTGTGCAAGAAAGGAAGGGACAGGATAACGGCTGAAGGTAACATGGAATCACTCCATCACTGAAGTGGCTGCACAGTAGAAAACTCCTCCATGGATTCTACATCTATAGATTGACTGCCAATTCATACAGTCTCTTTCTGTTCCTTTTGGATAATATGACTCCTAAAGCATACAATGTTTTTCCATGTTAACAAACTGCTCTCACCAACAATAAAACCAATGCAAGACAAGCAAGGCAATGATTGATTAAAATAATAATCCATTTTATAAGCATGACTATGGAAATCCAGGGAGTAATTCCAGAACAGGGCTACAGAGCTGCTGAGCTGTTATCCCTGCGATGGAGGGAGGGTGGTTTCTGGGCATTGCTCTGCTCCACATTGCTGAGTTTAATATGGAAAACTCTGACACATACACACTGAGGAAGCATTACAACACACCAGCTCTTTCCTAAAACCCCTATAAGTCTGTGGCCTGAAGTTAACACAGGAATGAAAACCAAAGTCATTAATAGACCAAAAGCTATATTTATTTTTAACGTACTGTAAATGGTGGTAATGTTTGCTTTAAAGAAATTCCATCTCTGGAAGAGATCAGTGTTTTGGGGATAAAAGTATGACTGCAGCACACTTGGAGCAGGTCTATTAATAGCTTATTAATACCCTGATGAAGACAGCTTGTCGGTCGAAACATTGGTAATAAAATGATTGCATCTGAGCTCCTAGAGTGTTCTACTCCACTAGCCATCGCCTCAGCTAAAAAGGTGTGTGTTTTTTTTCTCCTCCCTATTAATAGCGTGTGCCACCCTGCAGCCTGAAAGTCACACCAGAAGATTTTGGGAGGGAGACCTTGAGCTACTCCATCAATGAGATTTGATGCAGTGACAAGTTTGCTGATGAGCTTGGTCAATGTAAAGTCGCAGTGCACCTTTCCCTCATAAATGCATTATATAAGTCCCCTCTACACATGCATGTACAAACACATACAACCTACATCTACATACAACCTACATACAACATACAATCACAGATGCCACATCAATATTGACAGGAATGTCAATATGTCACATGATTGTGTAGGGTTTCCAAATCACTAGCTCTCCCTCACAGCATGTGCCACATGTAACTTTACACACATCCAGCGTCTTTGTGGGGAGGAGGAATAGGAAAGTAAAAAGGCAAAATAGCCACTTACTTTTTTCCTTTGGAGAGGAAGAGAGAGGCTGCAGCACAGTGTTTTTTCCTCAGTGTGAAATTGCCAATATAAAACCCCAAAACAAACAGAAAAGTATCCGCTCTCCGTGCATCTGTTATCCAGAGCAGTCCCACACTGCTGATGCTCCCTGGGACAAGGATGGAACTCAACTCAGAGTTCTCAGGCTCTAAGCCAAGGAGCTGAGAGAGGTCCCCGCCTCTCAGCCAATCCCACAGCCCCCCTCCCCCCTTGAAGTCCCCATGGTGGTGGACAGGGAAGGAACAGAGGATGAGAGAAGAGGAGGATGTCACAGTGACGAAAGAGAGTAGGATAGGACAGGGAAGGGAAGAGAGTGGGATAGAGGTGTAAACTGAGAGAATGGGAAGTATTTCTGTAGAATATACAGGATAGAAAAATGAAGAGGAGAAGAGGGGATATTGCACTGTAGGACTCTCTTTCTCTAGCTCTCTTTATTTTGAAAATCGGCTTTGCTGTGCTAGACACCCATTCACCAGCTACAGACTGTGTAGTACCGGTAAGGCCATATCACATTACAGAGAGGGCTGCAGGGTGGAGAGAAGCAAAGCCTGTTTGGGGCACTTGTATTTTTTTTGTTGCAAAATGTTCCCATTAATAACTATTTAGAAAGCTTGTCTCAAATTTTACTTGTTACTTGTTTATAGCTACAGTGATAGTCAATCAATCAAATGTATTTATAAAGCCCGTTTTACATCAGCAGACATCACAAAGTGCTGTACAGAAACCCAGCCTAAAACCCCAAACAGAAACCAATGCAGATGTAGAAGCACGGTAGCTAGGAAAAACTCCCTAAAAAGGCAGGAATCTAGGAAGAAACCTAGAGAGGAACCAGGCTCTGAGGGGTGGCCAGTCCTCTTCTGGGGGTGCCGGGGGGAGATTATAACAGTACATGGCCAAGATGTTCAAACTTTCATAGATGACCAGCAGGGTCAGATAATAATAATCACAGTGGTTGTAGAGGGTGCAACAGGTCAGCACCTCAGGAGTAAATGTCAGTTGGTTTTTCATAGCCGATCATTCAGAGTTAGAGACAGCAGGTGCGGTAGAGAGAGAGTCCAAAATAGCAGGTCTGGGACAAGGTAGCACGTCCGATGAACAGGTCAGGGTTCCATAGCCGCAGGCAGATCAGTTGAAACAGGAGCAGCAGCACGACCAGGTGGACTGGGGACATCAGGCCAGGTAGTCCTGAGGTATGGTCCTAGGGCTTAGGTCCTCCGAGAGAAAGAGGGAGAGAGAGAGAAGGAGAGAGAGAAAAAAAAGAGAATTAGAGGGAGCATACTTAAGAGCATACGTCACACAGGACACCGGATAAGGAGAAATCCTCCAGATATAACAGACTGACCTTATGCTGCAATCATTTGGGGGCTAAATACTGGAGGCCGAGAGAAGGGATTGGGAGACACTGTGGGCCGTCCAACAATACCCCCGGACAGGGGCAAACAGGTGACAGTAACAGGTGTTCACTGTTTTCATACCAGGTTCAGTAAATCAGATGAACAACTGTCTTTATATTTCCCCTCATTTGGCTTTAGTATACAAGGATCCACACGTACACAATGTTTCATGGATCAGAAAACATATAGCAAGAGTGAACCGTGTACATATAGTCTTGGGTTGTGTGTTTACTTTAGTAACACTGAGTTGAATTCTGCTACATCCCTCTGACACACACAAACAGCCATATTATCAGCAAGACAACTCTCCCATTCGAATAACTTCTGTATCTTCAGCTGCTGTCGTGAATTTAGACCATCCACATAGCACATATACATGAACTAAATTACAAGGCCATTCATGCTGATTTTTCTATTCTCATCATTATACAATAAGATGAAGGCAGGAGTGATATACTCAGCATGTTCTGCAGTGCCACGGAGACAGCCACAGAGTTGCTTCATTTGCATGATGCTGAGGCATTGCCTGTCATCTTCACTTTTGCTTTCTGTGTCCTAGCGTGTACACTAGGGCTGACCGCAATTAGTCTACAAAAAAATAAAGGGAACACTTAAACAATGTAACTCCAAGTCAATCACACTTCTGTGAAATCAAACTGTCCACTTAGGAAGCAACACTGATTGACAATAAATTTCACATGCTGTTGTGCAAATGGAATAGACAACAGGTGGAAATTATAGGCAATTAGCAAGACACCCCCAATAAAGGAGTGGTTCTGCAGGTGGAGACCACAGACCACTTCTCAGTTCCTATGCTTCCTGGCTGATGTTTTGGTCACTTTTGAATGCTGGCGGTGCTTTCACTCTAGTGGTAGCATGAGACGGAGTCTACAACCCACACGAGTGGCTCAGGTAGTGCAGCTCATCCAGGATGGCACATCAATGCGAGCTGTGGCAAGAAGGTTTGCTGTGTCTGTCAGCGTGGTGTCCAGAGCATAGAGGCGCTACCAGGAGACAGGCCAGTACATCAGGAGACGTGGAGGAGGCCGTAGGAGGGCAACAACCCAGCAACAGGACCGCTACCTCCGCCTTTGTGCAAGGAGGAGCACTGCCAGAGCCCCGCAAAATGACCTCCAGCAGGCCACAAATGTGCATGTGTCTGCACAAACGGTCAGAAACAGACTCCATGAGGGTGGTATGAGGGCCCGATGTCCACAGGTGGGGGTTGTGCTTACAGCCCAACACCGTGTAGGACGTTTGGCATTTGCCAGAGAACACCAAGATTGGCAAATTCGCCACTGGTGCCCTGTGCTCTTCACAGATGAAAGCAGGTTCACACTGAGCACGTGACAGAGTCACGTGACAATGCTAGACCTCATGTGGCTGGAGTGTGTCAGCAGTTCCTGCAAGAGGAAGGCATTGATGCTATGGACTGGCCCGCCCGTTCCCCAGACCTGAATCCAATTGAGCACATCTGGGACATCATGTCTCGCTCCATCCACCAACGCCACGTTACACCACAGACTGTCTAGGAGTTGGCGGATGCTTTAGTCCAGGTCTGGGAGGAGATCCCTCAGGAGACCATCTGCCACCTCATCAGGAGCATGCCCAGGCGTTGTAGGGAGGTCATACAGGCACGTGGAGGCCACACACACTACTGAGCCTCAATTTGACTTGTTTTAAGGACATTACATCAAAGTTGGATCAGCCTGTAGTGTGGTTTTCCACTTTAATTTTGAGTGTGACTCCAAATCCAGACCTCCATGGGTTGATAAATTTGATTTCCATTGATAATATTTGTGATTTTGTTGTCAGCACATTCAATGTAAAGAAAAAAGTATTTAATAAGAATATTTAATTCATTCAGATCTAGGACGTGTTATTTTAGTGTTCCCTTTATTTTTTTTGAGCAGTGTATATATATATATATATATATGCGCCCATCTGAGTGAACTAATCCATTGTGGAGGCCTAGACTAAAAGTCAATTTATGCTTGATTAGAAAATGTGGTAGGAGGCTCCATATGGAGGGTGTGACTCATTTGCGGAGCCTCCAGAAGCATGTAAATTGAGCTCTGTACTGCATCATCATGTGCCTTCCAAATGTTGTAACAATGTGGAGAGCTCTGTATAGCTCCACATTGACATGATTGGTTGATGGTAGGTGGGGGTACATTCTGTATTATCACAAACTCACTTAATTGACAACAGCTCTGCAGTGCTCCGTGAAGCCTAAAAAGTATGAATGTCCTGACTTCTGATGAGGCCATTCTTGCCCTGACTTCTGCTGAGGCCATTTCACTGTAAATGCTACATGGCCAATGGAGACATGGTATTGACCATGCGCCCAGATGCACAATGCACTTCTCTCCAGAATGTGCTCTCTCCCGCCAATTTGTGCCCATTCATTGTTTCATAACTTCATTGTGTGAATTGTTAGTGTATATCAATTCCCCATTACATGTATCCCCAGTACATGTACCGTTAATTCGTTTAATTTATAATCTACAATGTTTGTTATGGTCATGTATTTTAATGCATTCAGTATTATTATTCCCGTCTTCCTGCTCTCATTGTCAGAGTGGACACATTGTTTGCAGAGTGCACAACCTATGCTACACTTGTGAGAAACACGTTTAGGTTTATTTAATTCCATTTATGAGTCCTGTCAATTTAGTCATCGTCTTTTGCTAGGAGCGCTCATGTCAATGTTGAGTAAAGATGAGCACGCACAGAAGTAGGCTTATAGGCTACGTGGCATGCGCGCAAATGTTGGCATATAAATGTGCCCATTTGGGGATCTGATAGTATTTCTGATTGGTTTAACACACCACCACGAATGGCCTGTGGAGCTTCTCAAAGTAATGTTTTCTTCAACTCAAACAGCAAGCAAACAAAGTCTGTTTTAGCATCCATTGAGAATTACAATAGTTCATCAAAGTATTATTTCAAGCTCTCTCCCTTTCGATAACCACTCAGCATGAAAGGGAAAAATGTCATCCAGTGGAAACGTCATAAAATAGGCTTCTTATCAGTGCTTGACTTGGACTAACATAGGTTCCTTTACTCATTCTGGGTGTCGGTACTGTTTATATTTAGGTGCAGGAGCTCTACAATACTTTGAGCTAATTTTCTATAAGAGGAATAGGAGCTCAAGCAGTAGAAAATGTGAGGTGCCGGTACTCCGCTCAGATGAGCTCCTGCCCAAATCAAGTCATGTGTCCTAGCGTGTGCACAATTCTTACAGCTGCGTATGTCCCGAGCTCACTGGTGCTGGAAACTCCGAGGGCCCAGAATATGTTATATTGTAAATTCGCTAGCTCAAGCTCCAAGGCCAGACCCAAGCTAAAAGTTGATACAATATTTCAAGTTAGTTGCAAACAGGCCATATGCAGCCAATGTGATTTATGGGATATGTATTTTTATGTAGGCTATTTTTTTTTTACATAGTTGGCAATAGCAATATGTTACTTTTTAGGTTTGTATCATTTAGATAAAATGTTGATTAACCACATGACAATTGTTTTGAGATATGAATACGTTATTATAAATGAAAATGTGCATATGAAAACCATAACTGACAGGCAGACTAGTAGAAATAGTAAGATAAATTGGCATTCCACATGAGAAAGGTTGCCGACTCCCGGTGTAGCCTATTACCGGCAACTGCAGGAGAGTAGTGGCAGAATCAGCGAAAGCCAGCAGGAGCGAGAGGAGAGTAGTTGGGTCAGGTTAAAGTTTCAGGAGTCGATTGTACCACTGATTCTGCTAGTCATACCCTGTCCTGATGCAATCTCAATCATATTAAGCATGGTAAAATGCACAACAAACGACGAGAGCAGGGGATATGCCAAACTACTCTACACAGACCGGTGCACCATAACCAATCAGAGCTGAAGTAGGCCTATGGTAATTGCCATATATGGATATGTGCCATTATCTTTGAACCGGACTATGTTTAGGCTAACGTATGAGCAGTCACGAGTCGATGAGCTTGTTTTAAGATCAAAAATGTAGTTAGTGAGTTACTAGCACAGTTGGTTGCTTCCAACAAGAGCACAAAATGCGTGCATTTTTCTAGCCATCTTTGAAAAGCAAATAAAATTGTATTTGTCACATGCGTTGAATACAACAGGTGTAGTAGACCTTACCGTGAAATGTTTACAAGCCCCCAACCAACAATGCAGTTCAAGAAGCAGATTTAAGAAAATGTTTACTAAATAAACTAAAGTAAAAAATAATAATAACATTCACCTGGGCTATATGCAGGGTGTACCAGTACTGAGTTAATGTGCAGGGACACAGGTTAGTCGAGGTAATCTGTACATGTAAGTAAGAGTAAAGTGATAATGCATAGATAACAAGCAGCAGCAGTGTTAATTCAAAAAAGGGGGGTCAATGTAAATAGTCTGGATGGCGTTAGAGTTGCGTCAATTCGAATCTGGTATCAGGATAAATATGACAATGAGTCACCGATTGTATACTATGTATTTTTTATTAGCTAAGCAATAAGTGGTAAATGCAATTTTCGTATATAGACTTGTTCCTGACAAAGATATTATAATATACCCAGATGACAGTAGTAGTTCCTGCTTCCGAGCGGCCTGTCAGAGTAGAGACTGGGCGTGGTTTAAACTCACCCAGCCTATCGTTGATTGTTGTCGTACGAGCTGGTACCAGCCCCCGGGCGCTCCAGTTGATAGATGTAACTTGCTGTGTCGAGTATCTATGCGCTCATTCCCTAGATACCGTTATCACATATCTGGTTTCTGTTATTAAGTTTGAGTTCTAACAAAAACAGTCTGTGGTTTGCTACACTACGTTCTGTATGTGTCCGTTTTTATGTTATTCTGTATTTTTCCATCATGAGAAAGGCCCATGGTCCTGAAAATGTTAACAATGTTTCAAGTCAGCCATGTTGCATAACACATACATCCACACAAGCCAACAGCAGATAATATTCAATCACATATATGGTAACGGGCTATAGTGCATAACACAGAAACCTCATAATGGCCATTTGATTAATTCAGGTGTTGTCAGGTAAAGAGATTTTTTATGTTTTAAAGGGGCAGTGTTGTATTTTGAGACATCTTGAATATGCTAAGTAGCCAATTGGCAGAGTGTAGCATAATGTGTCTGATTCTCTGTAATAATGGTATGGGAATAATAATGGGTTTTATTTTGTAAGGTGGTTTCTTGCGTCAATCACAACATTTTCAGTAGCCTCCTTGTCTGAAAGACAAATGGATAAAGAGGTTAATGTCGAGCTCTGCATGTTTTCTTTTCTTCTTCAAAGATCTCATGGAATGTAGGCCTACATTGAACATGGGCTGCTACTGTAGGCTGAATGATGGAAATAGTTCTATCTTAAAATGTTATGGGATGCATTTTCTCCATCTTCTGCCACTCTGGTAGGCCTACATTATGATCCAATAGTCACAGTAACCTACTAACTTTACGGGTACAGCCTCAGTGTTCACAGTAAACACGCACTGGAAGTTGCACAGAATTTTCACAATGTTCATGTTTGCGCTCAGCAGACCTGGAATTTGCTCAGTGCTCAAAACATTAGAGGGAACATTGACTGGGACCCTTTCCAGCCACAATATGAAAATACTAAGCTAATAGCAAGGGGGGATAAGGCTGTAACGTAACACAATGTGGAAAAAGTCAAGGGGTCTGAATACTTTCTGAATGCACTGTACATAAGCATTGGTGTAGCCTGTGGCTTTTTGACTCTGAGCACAAAGGCAGGTACAGTTAGTGATCTGTCACCTCTCAAATTGGACTTTCTTTTCTTTGTTCCGGTATCTCTTGCAACATGATTTATTTTATTTTTTAAAGTCCCTGCTTGCACGGTAAACATGCAAATAAAAGCGATCAGAGTTAAATCAAGTTACTTCCTCGCTATTTCTCACTCCCCCTAGAAAAACCATCACATAAAAGCACGGTGATACTTCTGCGTAATCATCTTATCCTGCCACACTGACTTCAGACCTGATGTCTTATTTGTACATACAGGTTAAGTAACTGTTCTTAAAACAGGTTTTACTGGTGGTCAGCTAGTGAAGAGGTCTGACAATTATGTTCACTTCAACAGTGAATGATGATGTTGAGGTGTACAGTTGAAGTCAGAAGTTGACATACACCGTTAGCCAAATACATTTAAACTCAGTTTCACAATTCCTGACATTTAATTCTAGTAAATATTCCCTGTCTTAAGTCAGTTAGGATCACCACTTTATTTTAAGAATGTGAAATGTCAGAATAATAGTAGAGAGAATGATTTAGTTCAGCTTGTATTTCTTTCATCACATTCCCAGTGGGTCAGAAGTGTACATACACTCAATTAGTATTTGGTAGCATTGCCTTTAAATTGTTTAACTTGGGTCAATCGGTCCGGGTAGCCTTCCACAAGCGTCCCACAATAAGTTGGGAGAATTTTGGCCCATTCCTCCTGACAGAGCTGGTGTAACTGAGTCAGGTTTGTAGGCCTCCTTGCTCGCACACGCTTTTCAGTCCTGCCCACAAATTTTCTATAGAATTGAGGTCAGGGCTTTGTGATGGCCACGCGAATACCTTGACTTTGTTGTCCTTAAGCCATTTTGCCACAACTTTGGAAGTATGCTTGGGGTCATTGTCCATTTGGAAGACCCATTTGCGACCAAGCTTTAACTTCCTGACTGATGTCTTTAGATGTTGCTTCAATATATCCACATAAGTTAGTTGGAAACCGTAGTCTGGCTTTTTTTAATGGCGGCTTCCTTGCTGAGCAGCCTTTCAGGTTATGTCGATATAGGACTCATTTTTACTGTGGATATAGATACTGGTACAAAAGTATCCTCCAGCATCTTCACAAGGTCCTTTGCTGTTGTTCTGGGATTGATTTGCACTTTTCGCACCAAAGTACATTTGTCTCTAGAAGAATGCGCCTCCTTCCTGAGCGGTATGATGGCTACGTGGTCCCATGGTGTTTACACTTGCGTACTATTGTTTGTACAGATGAACATGGTACCTTCAGGCATTTGACTCAAATGATGTCAATTAGCCTATCAGAAGCTACTAAAGCCATAATTTTCTGGAATTTTCCAAGCTGTTTAAAGGCACAGTCAACTTAGTGTAAACTTCTGACCCACTGGAATTGTGATACAGTGAATTATAAGTGAAATAATCTGTCTGTAAACAATTGTTGGAAAAATTGTGGAGTGGTTGAAAAATTAGTTTTAATGACTCCAACCTAAGTATATGTAAACTTCAACTGTATGTGTACTGAATTTACCAGATATTGTTGTTGTGGGGGGTCCATGTCACACCTCGGCTTACAGTGCAAGCTTGCTGTGGTGATATTGGGAAGTCTTGGTCATGTTCACAGGCTGTCAGTATGTGGCCTTCAGATTCCAGGCCTACATAAGATGATGGCGAAGCAGATGATGTACTTCTCCATGTCAGAAGTCATGGGCAGCCTTGCTGTGCGCAGAAGAAGGTGCCATCTATAGTATTTCCCTATGTGTCCAGATATCCCTGTCCTGAAATTTTGTGGATTCAAACTAAGTATTTGAAATGTGTGTGGGTGTGTGTGTTCTTGTGCTGAATTACAAAGATTCATAGTGACTTGCCACTTCACACATTTCGCCTTATCATGGCCTAGCAGCACCCCAGACGGCCCAGGGTTAGAGCAACGGTAAGGGCTTCAGAGACAGACTTGGGGGGAGAGGCTGATGGAGTACATCATATACAAGGGAAGAGCAACCATCCATGCCCTCCGAGCCCGTTATTGTTGCCTGGTTCCTAGAACAGAAAGCCTCGCCCCTGTCTGCCTCTGCTGTATAGAAACCCCAAAACATTCCCTTGACCCTTCCTGTACGTACTCAACTTCCCTTCATCATTCCCTTCATCATGATACACAACACAAAGATTTAGGGAATGTAGTAGGCCTAGCAGCAGTGGCATAACTGTCATGCCCTGATCTGTTTCTGTGATTGTCTCCACCCCCTCCAGGTGTCGCTTATTTTCCCCAGTGTATTTATCCCTGTGTTTCCTGTCTCTCTGTGCCAGTTCATCTTTTATGTTTAGTCAAGTCAACCAGCGTGTTTTTCCCGTACTCCTTTTGCTATTCTCCTTTTTTTAGTCCTCCTGGTTTTGACCCGTGCTTGTTTCTGAACTCTGTATCTGCCTGCCTGACCATTCTGCCTGCCTTGACCACGAGCCTGTCTGCCACTCTGTACCTCCTGGACTCTGATCTGGTTTTGACCTTTAACCTGTCCACAACCATTCTCTTGCCTACCCCTTTGGCTTATTAAACATTGTAAGACTCCAAACATCTGCTTCCTGTGTCTACAGCTGGGTCTCACCTTGATAATAACAGCTAGTTAACTTTTACATTTGACTTGATACAGAGGGTGTTTGGGACAGGACATGGAAATATATATTTTAGTTATTGGTTGCTGAAGACCTAATGATGAAATGATCATGTGATTGATTGATGGTTCCATAAAGTAATGTTGTCTGTGAAAGTGGCCATGGCTGTGCAGCACTGGGTATTCAGTGGCCCAGTATATGCCATAGAATTCAATTTCTAATGTATATTTATTACATGGTGCTGAAAGGACAGCTCCAAAATTCAGCCAGTTCTAGAAATCTCAACGATGAACACACACTTTGTAGCAAATAGTTATGAACACACTTAAGTAGCCTAGCTGATACACAAACTAAGATAGGGAACATTGAGAGTATTTTGTCTCATTGGCCTTCACCAGGAAAATTTGAGTAAATAAACTAAACTACACTGCAGTATAAATCATTGCAACGGATAACTCTAAATATACCGTGCATTCAGAAAGTATTCAGACCCCTTGACTTTCTCCACATTGTTACATTACAGCTTTATTCTAAAATTGATTAAATAGTTTCTCATCAATCTACACACAATACCCCATAATGACAAAGCAAAAACTGTTTAGACATTTTTGCAAATGTATTAAATATAAAAAAACTGAAATATCACATTTACATAAGTATTCAGACCATTTACTCAGTACTTTTTTGAAGCACCTTTGCCAGTGATTACAGCCTTGAGTATTACGCTACAAGCTTGGCCCACCTGTATTTGGGGAGTTTCTTCCATTCTTCTCTGCAGATCCTCTTAAGCTCTGTCAGGTTGGATGGGGAGCGTTGCTGCACAGCTTCAGGTTTCTCCAGAGATGTTTGATTGGGAACAAGTCCAGGATTTGTCTGGGCCGCTCAAGGACATTCAGAGACTGGTCCCGAAGCCACTCCTGCATTGTCTTGGCTGTGTGCTTAGGGTTGTTGTCCTGTTGGAATGTGAACCTTCGCCCCCAGTCTGATGTAATGAGAGTTCTGGAGCAGGTTTTCATCAAGGATCTCTATGTACTTTGCTCTGTTCATCTTTACCTCAATCCTGACTAGTCTCCCTGAAAAACATCCCCACAGCATGATGCTGCCATCACCATGCTTCACCATAGGGATGGTGCCAGGTTTCCTCCAGACATGGTCCTTGGCATTCAGGCCAAAGAGTTGAATCTTGGTTTCATCAAACCAGAGAATCTTGTTTCTCATGGTCGGAGAGTCTTTAGGTGCCTTTTGGCAAACTCCAAGAGGGCTGTCATGTGCCTTTTACTGAGGAGTGGCTTCCATCTGGCCACTCTACCATAAAGGCCTGATTGGTAGACTGCTGCAGAGATGGTTGTCCTTCGGGAAGGTTCTCCAATCTTCACAGAGGAACTCTAGAGCTCTGTCAGAGTGAACATCGGGTTCTTGGTCACCTCCCTGACCAAAGCCCTTCTCCCCCGATTGCTCAGTTTGGCCGGGTGGCCAGTTCTAGGAAGAGTCTTGGTGTTTCCAAACTTCTTCCATTCCAAAAATGATTGACGCCACCGTATTCTTGGGGACCTTCGAAGCTGCAAAAATATTTTCCTACCCATCTCCAGATCTGTGCTTCGACTCAATCCTGTCTCTGAGCTCTACGGACAATTCCTTCAAACTCATGGCTTGGTTTTTGCTCTGACATGCACTGTCAACTGTGGGACCTTATATAGACAGGTGTGTGCCTTTGCAAATCATGTCCAATCAATTGAATTTACCACAGGTGGACTCTAATCAAGTTGTAGAAACAGCTCAAGAATGATAAATAGAAACAGGATGAACCTGAGCTCAATTTCGAGTCTCATAGCAAAGGGTCTGAATACTTACGTAAATAAGGTATCTGTTTTTTCTATAAACCTGTTTTTGATTTGTCATTTTGGGGTATGGTTTGTAGACAAATGATTTTTATTTAATCCATTTTAGTATAAGGCTGTAACACAACAGAATGTGGGGGGAAAAAATCAAAGGGTAAAAAAAGGCACTATATGTGATTTGACGTGCATTTGGTATGTAGTATTTTCCAATCTTTTTTCCCCAAAAGAGGTAGGCCTACATAAAAAGGCACCTGATTTTCAGGATGATTTTGTGTATGTATGACTAATAAACGTCACACATTATTGACATCCGTAGCACACCGAATGTAGCAGGTAGACATTTCATGTCATTAGAGTTAAAGGACTGTAATACATTCTGTGCTCCAACAGCCTTGGCTCTGCCCAACTCCTGGCTTGTTCTGCCCACTATACTTCATTTGCTCCCATTGAAAACGACACAGATGAACAATCGGGGTTAGATATAAATACTGTATATTTGGTAAATCATTGGTTGCATGCCGCTAGTTGCATCATGGGTGCCCCTCCAGGACAACAGGTGGCAGTAATGCACTCACATGCTACTTATAAGACAAATGAAGACATAGTCCAAGTGGAAGAAAAATGTCTGCTCTCCTGATTGTAGGAGGGGTGACATTTGAGGTTTGAAAGATGGCGGAAGCGGGAAACACTGAGTTGGATAGAGCGTTGCGTAAAGTTAATGGAAATGAGTGGAAAACTGTAGCATTGAAGAATGGAACAAAACAGGCTAAAGTTGTTAATGAAGATGGGCCTCGGTCTAACAATGCACCATTCCTTGCTGAAGTGTTTTTGGGAGATCCAGTTGCGGTCAAGGAGATAGTAGAGGTCACACTGAGAAAGGTGGAGTCAAAGTGACCAGGAGTGGTATAGTATTGATTTATTGTACACTGAAAAATATCAAACGCAACATACAACAATTTCAAAGATTTGACTTAGTTACAGTTCATATATTGAAATCAGTCAATTTAGATAAATTCATTAGGACCTAATCTTTGGATTCCACATGACTGGGAATAATATGCCTTGGTCACACATACCTTAAAAAAAAGGTAGGGGAATGGTTCAGAAAACGAGTCAGTATCTGGTGTGACCACTATTTGCCCTCATGCAGCGCAACACATCTTCTCATAGAGTTGATCAGTCTGTTGATTGTGGCCTGTGCAATGTTGTCTCACTCCTCTTCAATGGCTATGTGAAGTTGCTGGATAATGGCAGAAACTGGAACAGGCTGTTGTACATGTCAATCCAGAGCATCCCAAACTTGTACAGATCCTTGCACCATGGGGCCGTGCATCATCATACTAAAACATGAAGTGATGGCGGCAGATAAATGGCATGACAGGATAGATAAAAATCCAATTGTGTTCATTGTCCGTAGCTTATGCTTTAACCCCACCGCCAACATGGGGAACTCTGGTCACAATGTTGACATAAGCAAACCGCTCACCCACATGACGTCATACACGCTGTCTGCCATCTGCCCAGTACAGTTGAAACTGGGATTCATCCGTGAAGAGCACACTTCTCCAGCATGGCAGTGGCTATCGAAGGTGAGCATTTGCCCACTGAAGTCGGTTACGACGCCGAACTGCAGTCAGGTCAAGACTCTGGTGAGGATGATGAGCTTCCCTGAGACTGTTTCTGAAAGTTTGTACAGGACTTATTTGGTTATGCAAACCGACAGTTTCATCAGCTGTCTGGGTGGCTAGTCTCAGACAATCCCGCAGGTGAATAAGCGTGATCTGGAGGTCCTGGGCTATCTAATACGATGTTGGAGGCGGCTTATGGTAGAGGAATTAAGTTTCAGTTCTCTGGAAACAGCACTGGTGGACATTCCTGCAGTCAGCATGCCAATTGCATGCTCCCTGAAAACATGAGACATCTGTGGCATTGTGTTATGTGACAAAACTGCACATTTTAGAGTGACCTTTTATTGTCCCCCAACACAAGGTGCACCTGTGTAATGATCATTCTGTTTAATTAACTTCTTGACACACCTGTCGGGTGGATGGATTATCTTGGCAAAGGAGAAATGCTCACTAACAGGGATGTAAACAAATTTGTGCACAAAATTTGAGGTAAATGAGGTTTCTGTGGGTATGGTACATTTCATTGATCTTTATTTCAGCTCATGAAACATGGGACCAACACTTTACATATTTTTGTTCAGATTTTATCCGAAGAACAAAAGGAAAGTGCATTGTGTCTCTGGGAATTATCGGAGTATGAAGAAAGCTTTGATTTTCTGAACAGGGTACCAGTGAAAGGTGTCATCTCTGGCGGCATGGTGGAAATTGAGGCGGGAAAATCTAAAGCACCGCGTACCAGGAGTAGTTGATGCACGTCGATTGAACTGTATGGTGAATGGAAGGAAAGAGGAAAGGCTATCGGTGCTATTGCTATTTGATCAAGCTGGGGTATATGAGATACGCAGTGAGAGCTTATGTGAACAGACCGTTGCAGTTTCTTAAATGTAAAAAGTTTGGCCACATGGCAAGTGTGTGCAGAAGGAATAAATATATGTTGTAGAAGAGTCAGTGGATACACAATGCTGCTAATGTGGTAGGAACCACGTTCTCGAGTTCCAGGAATGTCCTGTAATGGTGGAGGAGGTCGAAGTAGCAAGAATCCGGGCAGTCCATCAGGTCTACTATGCAGAGGCAGTGCAAATAGCGGAAGGAATGGTAATGGATGCCCGCAACATGCAGAAAGTGTTGTTCATGAGTTGAGGGATTCTGTAGTACTGATAGTGAAGAATGTGGATTTTGGTGATAAATTGTACAAGTCAAACTAACAAGACATTGAAGAAACTTGGCGTAATTGCAAATGCTGTAGAAAGGTTTTGGATCTCCTGGGGCCTCGTTTATCAATTATGCGTAGGCACAAATCTGTGTGTATACCATGCGTGGAATCATTTCAACACACAATGCCAACTGGCGGAGTAAGGGAACCGCTTGCCAATCATAGAATGGGGAAAATGTGTGACATTCTGAGATGAATAATTACATCCTTTTTCTATTTCCTTGTATTTCCATTGTGAATGCATGCAACATATATTGACAGGCTAACTATACTGTATCATAATTTGACCACATCAGTGCATTTGTTACGATAATAATCCATAAAAAGCACCGTCATTTGTTAAATTAGATGCATGTTTGTCAAATCATGACGCCAGTGATCTTCAGGTCGGAAAAGTCGGAGCTCAAGAAAGAGGCCCGAGTTCCTGAGTTGGAATTCCGTGTTGGATGACCGTTCAAATCGATTTTTCCAAGTTGGAGCTCGTTTTTTTCAGCGAGTTCCAAGTTGTTTTGAACGCACTGAAAACGGATGTCGGTTGTCGTGAACGCAATATTATCAAACAACCTTACGAGCGTCATACACACACCGGTAGGAGATAACCATTGATAAATACCAATTGTTCTTAACCTCAGAGCTTGTGCACGACCTTGTTTATTTGAATTTCAAAACGCCCCAAAATCATCCCTTTAACGCCTGTGAAGAATATACAACGCTGTAGCATGAAATACAATGGCACAACCAAAAAAAGCTAAGAAAACTAAATATTTTCCAAGACTGAAATAAAGGATGCTAGTGTTAGAGTATAACAAAAAGGTTGTATTTGGCTCGCTCGGTTGCGGCCTACCCTGTTCCCCATTAGGCTATAATTGTAAATAAGGATTTGTTCTCAACTGACTTGCCTAGTTAGATAAAGGTTAAATAGACTTCAAACACTCACCAATAAGCCACCCATCCTCAACAGCTCCCTCATGTAGGCGTATAGGCATACCTGCGGGAAGATGTTTGGGGGTACTGCGATTTTTGTCAAGGCGGGCCCGCAGATATTTGTTCTTTACCCGTACTACAGACGTCTATATCCGTGCACTAATACAGTAAAGTGAAGTTTTTTTTCTTCTAAAAATATGTTTGTATTATATATATTATATAATATAATATATATTTTTTGAGGGATGTGAGATGCAGATCGGCAAGCTCCCGCTGAAAAGTGGCTGTTGTCAAAAACCCGACGGTGGATAGCACTTTGATGTGCACCGGAATGGCATGTGTTTGCCTTTCTAAAGTAGGTCTTAAATCCTCGCAAAGAACCTATAAGATTGGTTTATCAGATATCGTTTCTCAAAACCAATCTGTACTTTCGGCAAAAAGTCCCACAGGTTTCGAAAACCGCGCTCTCTGCGAAATGTAGCACATGTCAAATCTTCCAACAGTGCAAGATCAGCCATCTCTCATTCGATTTCACATGGTCTTTTATAGTATTTCAACAATGCTTTCACTTTAACACGTGCCTCTAATTTAACAAATTACTTTATATGGATTATTATTGTAACAAATACACTGATGTGGTCAAATTATATATAGCTTGTCAAGATATGTTGCTTGAATTAAGAATGGAAACAAAATTCAATTGAAAAATGATATAATTATTAGGCCTACTCTCACAATTTCACAAATGTTCAACATATATTTTCCCCATTCTACCCTTGACAAGCAGTTCCCTCATTCCACCGCTTGGCACGTCTGTGTTGGCATGGTCATGGCTGCGTTCATATCCCCAAAAATGTACCAAGGAATTTGTTTTTTAAACATATAAAATAATTGATCTTTCGTCTCTCTGTGTTTCATAATTTTCCTTCAATGTTCAAGAGGCTGAATGTATCTCACTGGAGAAACAATCGGAGCGAGCAAAACGGCACACCTCTGTCTCTGTATGTGTAGCCAATCTATCTGATGCTGTCTGGTCAAAAAGAGTATAATATTTTTGCCGCCCATGACATTGAATGCAAGGGAAGCCAGCGAACATTTGGCCTTCCTTGATCATTAAAATAATAGCCAATCCGTGTTGAGCTAAACTGGGTGAGCTCAACTGTGAATGGTCCTTGTGCACCAAAAAAAAAGTGTCAAGGGAAGCTAGTTTGGATTTCGCTTCACACCAATCACATCAAAAGCCAAATGTCATTGATAGAAAAAAATAAAATTGTTGTGTTGTTGTCCTCCAGTGTGTAGCTAACTAGCTAGCTAAAATAGGCCCTTCCCTAAATTAGCCATGGAGCAGATTGGGATTTGGACTTGTAGTTTTACTTAATTCTCTGGCCAATAATTATAACGACGATTCTGATCAACCATAAATTCATACATTGCGCCCTTTCCTTGCCTGAGACTATGGAAGTTCCACCTCTGCTCAGACGACACCATTCTGTATACATCTGGCCCTTCTTTGGACACTGTGTTAACAAACCTCCAAACAAGCTTCAATGCCATACAACACTCCGTCTGTGGCCTCCAACTGCTCTAAAACGCTAGTAAAACTAAATGCATGCTTTTCAACCGCTCACTGCCCGCACCCGCCCGCCCGGCTAGCATCACTACTCTGGACGGTTCTGACTTAAAATATGTGGACAACTACAAATACCTAGGTGTCTGGCTAGACTGTAAACTCTTCTTCCAGACTCACATTAAACATATTCAATCCAAAATTAAATCTAGAATCAGCTTTCTATTCCGCAACAAAGCCTCCTTAGCTCACGCCGCCAAACATACCCTTGTAAAACTGACTATCCTACTGATCCTCGACTTTGGCGATGTCATTTACAAAATAGCCTCCAACACTTGACTCAGCAAATTGGATGCAGTCTATCACAGTGCCATCCGTTTTGTCAGCAAAGCCCCATATACAACCCACCACTGTGACCTTTATGCTCTAATCGGCTGGCCCTCTCTACATATTCGTCACCAGACCCACTGGCTCCAGGTCGTCTATAAGTCTTTGCTAGGTAAAGCTCTGCCTTATCTCAGCTCACTGGTCACGATAACAACACCCACCTGTAGCACACGCTCCAGCAGGTATATCTCACTGGTCATCCCCAAAGCCAACACCTCCTTTGGCCGCCTTTCCTTCCAATTCTCTGCTGCCAATGACTGGAACGAATTGCAAAAATCACTGAAGTTGGAGACTTAGATCTCCCTCACTAACTTTAACATCAGCTACCCGAGCAGCTAACCGATCGCTGCAGCTGTATATAAGCCCATCTGTAAATAGCCCATTCAATCTACCTACCTCATCCCCATATTGTTTTTATTTACTTTTCTGCTCTTTTGCACATCAGTATTTCTACTTGCACATCATCATCTGCACATCTATCACTCCAGTGTTAATTTGCTAAATTTTAATTACTTGCTACTATGGCCTATTTATTGCCTTACCTCCTTACTCCATTTGCACACACTGTATATAGACTTTATTCTTTTCCTATTTTGTTATTGACTGTACGCTTGTTTATTCCATGTGTAACTCTGTGTTGTTGTTTGTGTCACACTGCTTTGCTTTATCTTGGCCAGGTCGCAGTTGTAAATGAGAACTTGTTCTCAACTAGCCTACCTGGTTAAATAAAGGTGAAATAAATAAATAAATAAAAGTATACTCTACTTAAGTCATTTTTTTGGATATCTGTATTTTACTTTAAAAAATGTATGGCTACTTTTACTTTTACTTCACTACATTCCTAAAGACAATAATATACGTTTTATTCTATATATTTTCCCTGACACCCAAAAGTACTCGTTACATTTTGAATGTGTATCAAGACAGGAAAATAGTCAATTTCATGCACTTATCAAGAGAACATCGCTGGTCATCCCTACTGCCTCTGATCTGGAGGACTCACTAAACCCAAATGCTTTGTTTGTAAAGAAAGTCTGCATGTTGTACCCCTGGCTATCAGTAAATACAATTTTTTTAAAGAAAATTGTGTTGTCAGGTTTGCTTAATATAAGCTATTTGAAATATTTTTTAAAACTTTTGATACTTAAGTATATTTATGCAATTACATTTACTTTTGATACTTAAGTATATTTAAAACCAAATACTTTCAGACTTTTACTTTTTCTTGAGTCATTTTCTAGTAAGGTATCTTTACATTTACTTAAGTATGACAGTTGGGTACTTTTTCCACCACTGGAAGCATTGTAGGGAAGATGCGCTTCCCTTTCAGGCCCCAGAGCCTATAGAGATTGGAGTTGTCCTTTGAATCTGAATAAAGAAGTACGTTGAAAAAACATTTGGGGGGGTAATATCAGTACGTTTAACTTTTTTAAATTTATTTTTTTACCCTTTCTCTATTTTCCCGTCTTCTTCTGCCTGAAGTTCCCCAGTTTTCACCCCACACAGTAAGGAGCGACATGTGACTTTAACGTATGTTTGCGGACAGCCAAAAATACCATAGAAGAAGAAGAAGAATGGCTTCTCTTGTTGGATGTGAACACTACGTGCGCCGTTGTTTGTTGAAAGTGAGAAATAGTTTTTATGAACAAGTGTTAATTCTACCAGATATTAAGACACATATGTTATTGATTGCCTTATTTATGTTCACGTATGCTGCTTTGTGTTGCTAACGTGTTTTGCTCATAAAATACCTGTTAACTTAGCCAACTAATGCGTTAGCTTGCATGCTATCTTAATTTACCATCTGAACGGGAGATGGATTTACATATGTCAGATCAAATGAAAAACCTTGTTTGGCAACCCATCAAGAATGTATTTAACAAAGAAATTGGTGTAGTTGGAAATGTTGTATCTATATTTTACATTAATGGAGCAGTAGTTTGCTTGGTGTCATTCGTATATTATACTAGCTAGCTATCGCGGCTTGTCACCGGTGTTAAATTGATTGTCAGCTAAAGTTAGCTACCTAAGTTCATATTGTATATACATTTTACATTCATCTAGCAGTTGTTCGCTTGGTGTCATTCGTATATTAATCCATTGATATCTGAGTAGCTATCGGCTTGTCACCGTCGAAAATGGTTGTCAGCTAGCTAGCGAGCTAAGGAAGTTCACGTCAGAGTTCAATCTTTCATCATGAATAGGGGTAAGCCTGAGCCTGGTTACCCTCGCAAAGTTATTACCATCAAGGTTCTTAGAATAGAAAACATGAACTGGCGCGCACCCAGAAAAATGATTTTGTGTGGAGGTGCTGACAAACGGCGAAGAAACTATAAAAATAAAGAGAGACGTAAAACTCCCAGTAATTTATTGGGTAAATCGCCGTTTTGGCATCACTGTGCCTTCCATCAAGGTTCTTGACACCAACAAATTAATGTGTTGGTTTGTTTAATTAAGCCCGTTCCAAACTTGGTTATATCCCTCAGGCTCCGTGTTGTGGTAAAGCATATGTTTGTCGCCTGTGCCATGACGCTGAGGAGGACCATCAAATGGACCGCTTCCTGGTCAAAGAAGTGCAGTGCTCAGTCTGCACAACAGTACAACAGGTAATTATGTTAAAGGGGAACTGTTGTCTTTCACTGAGTCCCATCCGTACTGTTCATTCAATATATCAATATGGTCCCATTATTTGTTTATTTAATATTTTTTCTTTCAGGCACAACAAACTTGCGTGGAGTGTAATGTGACCTTTGGGGAATATTACTGTGATATTTGTCACCTGTTTGATAAAGACAAGAAGCAGTATCACTGTCAGCCCTGTGGAATTTGCAGGTGAGTAACTCTGCCCTGTTTGACTTTTTTACAACTAACATTCTCATATATAGCTCACCCATATTCATCAGCTGATATGTTTGGCCAGCTGCTGGCCACCAGCATGTTTTAGATGTTAATTTTATTTGCACATTGGTGTCTTAAAACACATGAATAGCGTAGCCACTATGTACAGTCATGTCCAAAAGGTTTGAGAATGACACAAATATTAATTTTCAAAGTTTGCTGCCTCAGTTTGCATGATGTCAATTTGCATATACTCCAGAATGTTATGAAGAGTGATCAGATTAATTGCAAAGTCCCTCTTTGCCAAGCAAATTAACTGAATCCCCCAAAAACATTTCCACTGCATTTCGGCCCTGCCACAAAAGGACCAGCTGACATCATGTCAGTGATTCTCTTGTTAAAGAAACTTCTCCTTAATGCAAATGAGGAGACCGCCTGTGTCATTTCAAAAATTCATGCTGGATTATCTCCAGTGATCAGATTTTCCTGCGCTTTTCGAAAACAGCACACCATTTAAACAGCGATAATCTGAGTACAGCGCTCAGCCACCAAAACAAGCCACACAGATACCCGCCAAGTTGTGGAGTCAACAAAAGTCAGAAATGGCGTTATAAATATTCTCTTACCTTTGATCTTCATCGGAATGCACTCCCAGGAATCCCAGTTCCACAATAAATGTTTGTTTTTGTTCATCTTTATGTCCAAATACCTCCTTTTTGTTTGCGCGTTTAGTTCACTAATCCAAATGCACAAATCGTGGGCACTAAGTCCAAACAAAAGTCAAAAAAGTTCCATTAAAGTTCATAGAAACATGTCAAACGATGTATATAATCAATCTTTAGGATGTTTTTATCATAAATCTTCAATAACATTCCAACCGGACAATTCCGTTGTCATTAGAAAGGAAAGGGAATGTCCATCATGCTCACTGCCACACGCGAGACTAAACTAAAGGCTTTCAGCCTGACCACTTGTCGAAAGAGCTCTTATTCGCTCCACTTTCACAATAGAAGCCTGAAACAACTTTCTAAAAACTGTTGACATCTACTGGAAGCCTTAGGAAGTGCAATCTGACCCCATTTACATTGGATATTGGATAGGCAATCATTTGAAAAACTACAAGCCTCAGATTTCCCACTTCCTGGTTAGATTTTTCTCAGGTTTTTGCCTGCCATATGAATTCTGTTATACTCAGACATGATTTTTAACAGTTTTGGAAACTTTAGAGTTTTCTATCCAAATCTACTAATTATATGTATATTCTAGCTTCTGGGCCTGAGTAACAGGCAGTTTACTCTGGATAACTTATTCATCCAAGCTACTCAATACTGCCCCCCCCATTCCCAAAGAAGTTAACACAGGTGGGAGTGTTGACGAGGACAAGGCTGGAGATCACTCTGTCATGCTGATTGAGTTCGAATAACAGACTGGAAGCTTCAAAAGGAGGATGGTGCTTGGAATCATTATTCTTCCTCTGTCAACCATGGTTACCTGCAAGGAAACACGTGCTGTCATCATTGCTTTGCTCAAAAAGGGCTTCACAGGCAAGGATATTGCTGCCAGTAAGATCGCAAACAAAAAAATCTACCATTTATCGGATCACCAAGAACTTCAAGGAGAGCGGTTCAATTGTTGTCTCTCCAGGAAAAACATCAGGGACAGACTGATATTCTTCAGAAGGTACAGGGATTGGACTGCTGAGGACTGGGGTAAAGTCATTTTCTCTGATGAATCCCCTTTCGATTGTTTGGGGCATCTGGGGAAAAAAGCTTGTCCGGAGAAGACCAGGTGAGCGCTACCATCAGTCCTGTGTCATGCCAACAGTAAAGCATCCTGAGACCATTCATGTGTGGGGTTGCTTCTCAGCCAAGGGACTGGGGTTGCTTCTCAGCCAAGGGACTGGGGTTGCTTCTCAGCCAAGGGAGTGGGGTTGCTTCTCAGCCAAGGGAGTGGGGTTGCTTCTCAGCGAAGGGAGTGGGCTCACTCACAATTTTGCCTAAGAACACAGCCATGAATAAAGAATGGTACCAACACATCCTCATAGAGCAACTTCTCCCAACCATCCAGGAACAGTTTAGTGACGAACAATGCCTTTTCCAGCATGAGCACCTTGCCATAAGGCAAAAGTGATAACTCAGTGGCTCGGGGAACAAAACATAAATATTTTGGGTCCTTGGCCAGGAAACACCCCAGACCTTAATCCCATTGAGAACTTGTGGTCAATCCTCAAGAGGCGGGTGGACAAACAGAACCCCACAAATTCTGACAAACTCCAAACATTGATTATGCAAAAATGGGTTGCCATCAGTCAGGATGTGGCCCAGAAGTTAATTGACAGCATGCCAGGGTGGATTGCAGAGGTCTTGAAAAAGAAGGGTCAACACTGCAAATATTGACTCTTTGCATCAACTTTGTGTAATTGTCAATAAAAGCCTTTGACACTTATGAAATGCTTGTAATTATACTTCAGTTTTCCACAGCAACATCTGACAAAAATATCTAAAGACAGGCAGCAGACTTTGTGAAAATGAATATTTGTGTCATTCTCAACTTTTGGCCACGACTGTACAGTTAGTTATGTTTTGTACTCCTGCAGGATCGGACCAAGGGAGAAATACTTCCACTGTGAGAAGTGCAATCTCTGTTTAGCCGGAGATCTAAGAGGAAATCACAAGGTGATTGGCCCTTATTTTTATCTGTTGCTTGTGTGGTAATTGTCAATGCAATACTGCTAATGCCATGGCTCTTGTCTTTCACTTGATTTATCGGTAATGGACTGTTTTGTTTCAGTGTGTTGAAAATGTTTCAAGACAGAACTGCCCAGTGTGTATGGAGGTAAGTTAGTGAATAGTAAGATCAGTAACACGATTGCTGTGCATTTCACTTTGTTAATGTAATTTAGCATACAATTGTGTAATATAGAAATTCACACAGCCTGTATTTGACAATTTCACCAGTACTTCTCCTCTAATGGTTTATCATATAGATATGATGTTTGTGTCTTCTCTCTAACTAAGGATATCCACACATCCAGAATAGGAGCCCAAATTCTTCCATGTGGCCATCTTCTACACAAGTATGACCTTTTCCTTATGATAGATACTCTCAAAACCTTTGTCATTAGCCTATAGGACCTACACAAGTTTGTATTGATGCCACTGTTAATCTGATGGATGATACAGAAGGTGCAATTCTGGAGTCTTACTCTTGTCTTCTGGTATCAGAAACCATTTTTAGAATGTTCACTGCTTCTTTTGTTTTTCAGAACATGCTTTGATGACATGGTCCAAACTGGGTAAGGTCCATTGTCCTTTTCAAATATTGTGCTATGTTATATTGTTATGATGTATTTATCTTAATTACTGTGATTATCTTATCAATCATGTCATCTGCATGACATTCATATAAGCAATGACGATCTGCGTGACCAGGAATATGACCTCCTATATGTCCTCTTCAGTGCGTATCGATGCCCACTCTGTATGCACTCTGCTTGGAATATGGAGCACAACTGGGAGCAGATGGACAAGGAGATCACTCAGTCACCCATGCCCACTGAATACCAGGATGCCACTGTGAAGGTATGACACAAATGTATTCACTTTGAATGTGAATTGGATCTTTAAAAAGCTAAACATGATGACCTCAATTCTTGTGGTCCCTTGTGTTTTGGGGTACTGTAACTACACTGTTCTGGTATAGATTTACTTTGGCTTTATATTATGACTCACTTTAGGCTTATATTCAAGGGATATTTAAACTTATTTTTAAGTTTCAGTATTGAGCACAATTTCTGCCTCATGACATGGTTTGGTCGGTCTCTCCTTCTCCCTGACCTGTAGATCATATGTAATGACTGCCAAACCCACTGTACGGTGCCTTTCCATGTTCTGGGAATGAAGTGCAGTGGCTGTGGGTCCTACAACACAGCACAGAATGGGGGACTGATACGGCAGTCCCGGGAACCACAGCCCCAGGAGCCAGAGCAGCAGCCCCAGTCCCCATTGCCAGAACCATAGAATATGTATAATTTTAATTACATTGGGACTCCACCTCCTAGTTCTCTATGCTCCACATTACTTCCCCAGTCTACGCAGACTTAACTACACTATCCACCTCTTTCCCAACATTGCTCTGCCAAGAGTACAGGTAGTCGTGCCTTGGTTCCAGAACCTGGTGCCAGGACCTCAGGGCAATAAACTTGGATCCCTCTCCTAGTGTGTTGTACAGCAGTTTTGGGGTTGAATTTCTGTTATTACATGGCTATTGATCCATTTGTTTCTCAGATAAAAGCCAGCATAAGAGAATTGTGAATGAGGAATTAAATATAGCCACACAATTTATTTCCCATTTTGTCCCAAGTTGGAATGGATGTCATTAATGCTTTCACCAAATGATTTAGATTTTTGTTGGGGTGAAGAATGCTGTTATGTGAGGAGTTTGTAAAGCACTGCAATGTTTGACTGGCTTTGCGTTTCTAAAAACCTATGTAAATGCTTCAGACTGACATTTTTACAATGTTAATGGATTTCAATGTCTGTTTGCAAAACTCAGGTATTTGAAATAGTTTAGATACGGTTCAACATCAAATTGTGTTCATTCCATGTTTGAGTGTAATTTTGATTAGACGAGTGGATTATCATGAGTAACACGTATGTAAATTATTGAGTAATTACTACAGTTAGACAATGGCTGTTGGCAACTATCTCACTCCATGCTTAGCTCGTATTGTCACTCATATGAGAAAAATAGAGTGAAAATATTGCATCTGTATTGCCTTTGGTGTCATTCATTGATGCAGGTTTTGGGATGGTGACATTTACTGTAAAGACTAATAAATACCATGATTGTTCTGAATAATGTTATTTAAGATTTGCATCACAGTAATTTGGAAATAACTAAGATGATAGTAGCTGGAAAGTGTTCTTTACAAAAACTGCAATGAACATTCTGTGAAAAATATAGTTGAAGTCGGAAGTTTACATACACTTGAGTTTTAATGACTCCAACCTGTCTTTCAACCAATCCACAAATTTCTTGTTAACTATAGTTTTGGAAAGTCGTTTAGGACATCTACTTAATTTTTCCAACAATTGTTTAGACATTACTTCACTAATTCAGTGTTTCACAATTCCAGTGGGTCAGAAGTTTACATACACTAAGTTGACTGTGCCTTTAAACAGCTTGGAAAATACCAGAAAATTATGTCATGGCTTTAGAAGCTTCTGATAGGCTAATTAACATCATTTGAGTCAATTGGAGGTGTACCTGTGGATGTGTTTCAAGGCCTGCCTTCAACTGTACATACAGTATCAGTCAATTTTGGATACACCTACTCATTCAATAGTTTTTCTTAATTTTTACAATTTTCTAGGCGCACACAGATGGAGTATACAAAACAGTAAGGACACACTGCCTGCCCTCCAGGACATCTACAGCACCCGGTGTCATTAAGGCCAAGAAAATTATCTACAACCTCAGCCATGCAAGGCCTGTTCACCCTGCAATCATCTAGCAGACGGAGACAGTACAGGTGTATCAAAGCCGGGGCCGAGAGACTGAAAAAACGGCTTCTATCTCCAGGCCATCGGACTGTTGAATTGCCATCACTAGCCGACCACCGCCCGGTATTCTGCCTGGCACCTTAGAGACTGCTGCCCCATGTACACTTAGTGTCGAAAATTAGGAACACCCATGGCAATTTGTAGGGCCTTCCTCTTCCTACTGCCTGCTATAGAGGTCCTGGGTGGCAGGAAGCTTGGCCCCGGTAATGTACTGGGCCGTACGCACTCTGTAGTGCCTTGCGGTCGGAGGCCGAGCAGTTGCCATACCAGGCAGTGATGCAACCAGTCAGGATTCTTTCGATTGTGCAGCTGTAGAACCTTTCTAGGATCTGAGGACCCATGCTAAATATTTTCAGTCTCCTTGGTGTCAGCTTGCGGTGCAATGTACACAGCTGCAGATTTGTGGACTCGAGCCACATGACTCGGACTCGAGTCTGACTTGAGTCACAAATTTGATAACATGGGACATGACATAAAATAAAATGACATGACTTGAATTTGAGAATGATGAATAGAAATTATCTAGCCAGGTTTTGTAAAGCTTTGTCACTCATTTTGTGGCACAGAAGACAGTAGCCTCGCACTAGCAAAAACGTTTAACAGATTGGCTAGTGAAATGCACACTCTTCCCTCTGATTGGACCAACAAACTGTCAATCAACTGGTCGGGTGAGCTAGTGATCAGATGACTGATTTAATGTATAGCCAGTGTCGACTCGTCATTCAGAGCCCCACCTGTTTAGCTATAAATAAAATAAAAATGTTCAAGTGTTTAACCTGATTTGCATGTTATTTTGGCATTAATATGTGTCACACATCAGTTTGCAAACAATTTTTAAAAAATCAAATCATTGAGTTAATGAAGCCGCATACAACATGGTCTCTATTAAGGCAGCTTCCAAATGCAGGTGTTTCAGCCTAGCTCAATGCTTTCTCTGGTGGTGGGGCAGCCAGCAGAAAATACATAGCGTAGGGGTTGGTAATGTTCTCTAGTTGTGCCGTGATTGGCTCAGTGTTCTGTCGCTCATGGGGACACTACGTCACTGCAAAATCTACGGGTAGAGCTCGAAAATGAAAGCCCCTTGGGTGCTGCCATATAGTTACATTAGAAGTGCCCATCCAAGAAGGCTCAAGGTCATTGGCCACAGATAAAATGACGTCAAATCACGTTATATCTACAGTAGCTTTGATTGGATTGATCATTTCAACATCGTACTTTCAAAATCTTAGCTAGGAGGCTAGTGGTCATCATCTCCTTTTCATTCCTTGTCATATGAAAATAAATTATAGATAAAACGTATCGGTCCTCATTGGCCATTGGACATAAACATTACACAACAAGTTGGAAAGCACAAATTCAACTTTGAGTGGCTTGGAAGGAATCCGTGGCTAACTGCAAGCGCTGCAAAGCAATCACTAGCCTGCTATTCAGTGGAGTGGGTGTGTGGTCCAAGTCTGCGTTTAAGGGTCTCTTTTCCAAGCTTAAAAGGATAAACATTCAACACCATGGGCCGGAAAAGGTTGAATACATAGGCCATGCTATAAATCCAACATGACTTCTGCTGTGTTCAAAAGAACTGGAAACTCGTAACTGGGAAATCTCAGACTTCAGTGAGTTCAAGACAACTGGGAACTCAGAAAAAAAATAGCTCCCACTGGGAAAATACGTTTTGAACAGTCATCCAACTCGGAATTCCAAATCGGGAACTCGGGTCTCTTCCTAGAGCTCCAACCTGAAGATCACTGACGTCATGATCCGACTTTGTTTTTTTCCAAGTTCCCAGTTGTCTTGAAAGCACCATAAATCCAGAGAATGCCAGACTTTCATGACAAAGTTTGATGACAAAATTTGCCCACAAAGGACCACCGTGCTGCCTTCCTGTTCAAGTGAGCACTGCACAACAACGTGAGTCCAAAAATGTCTTCTATGCTGCTGCATAAATTATGTTATATGCCAAGGAGATATGTATACTGCAGCTAAGAAGATAATACTAAGTGTATGTTGTGTAGTAAGCTGTTAGTAGCCTATGTGCCTCACCCTAATAATTTGGTCCCTTTCCCTCTTCTAACTTAGCCTACTGTCTTCCCAGACAACTGGGAACTCGGAAGAAAACTTGGGGGGGGGGGAAACGTTTGGAACGGTCATCCAAATCTGAATTCAATGTCGGGAACTCGGGCCTCTTTCTAGTCCTCTGACTTTCTGATTTGCAGATCACTGATGCATTGATTTGACCTCATTTTTTCCCTGAGTCCCCAGTTGTCTTGAAAGCTCCATGTGTCCTGTCCCTGTCATTCTGGTTGTGCATAATAGGACGTCATGGGCCCCAGCACGCATAGAAATACAGTCGTGGCCAAAAGTTTTGAGAACGACACAAATATTCATTTTTAAAAGTCTGCTGCCTCACTGTCTATAGATATTTTTGTCAGTTGTTACTGTGGAATACTGAAGTATAATTACAAGCATTTCGTACGTGTCAAAGGCTTTTATGGACAAATACATGAAGTTGATGCAAAGAGTCAATATTTTCAGTGTTGACCCTTCTTTTTCAAGACCTCTGCAATCCGCCCTGGCACTCTGTCAATTAACTTCTGGGCAACATCCTGACTGATGGCAGCCCATTCTTGCATAATCAAAGCTTGGAGTTTGTCAGAATTTGTTGGGTTTTGATTGTCCACACGCCTCTTGAGGATTGACCACAAGTTCTCAATGGGATTTAGGTCTGGGGAGTTTCCTGGCCATGGACCCAAATTATCGATGTTTTGTTCCCCGAGCCACTGAGTTATCACTTTTGCCTTATAGCAAGGTGCTCCATCATGCTGGAAAAGGCATTGTTCGTCACTAAACTGTTCCTGGATGGTTGGGAGAAGTTGCTCTCAGAGGATGTGTTGGTACCATTCTTTATTCATGGCTGTGTTCTTAGGCAAAATTGTGAGTGAGCCCACTCCCTTGGCTGAGAAGCAACCCCACACATGAATGGTCTCAGGATGCTTTACTGTTGGCATGACACAAGACTGATTGTAGCGCTCACCTTGTCTTCTCCGGACAAGCTTTTTTCCGTATGCCCCAAACAATCGGAAAGGGGATTCATCAGAGAAAATGACTTTACCCCAGTCCTCAGCAGTCCAATTCCTGCACCTTTTGCAGAATATCATTCTGTTCCTGATGTTTTTCCTGGAGAGAAGTGGCTTCTTTGCTGCCCTTCTTGACACCAGGCCATCCTCCAAAAGTCTTCGCTCACTGTGCGTGCAGATGCACTCACACCTGCCTGCTGCCATTCCTGAGCAAGCTCTGTACTGGTGCTTCCCCGAATCCGCAGCTGAATCAACTTTAGGAGATGGTCCTGGCGCTTGCTGGACTTTCTTAGGCACCCTGAAGCCTTCTTCACAACAATTGAACCGCTCTCCTTGAAGTTCTTGGTGATCCGATAAATGGTTGATTTAGGTGCAATCTTACTGGCAGCAATATCCTTGCCTGTGAAGCCCTTTTTGAGCAAAGCAATGATGACAGCACGTGTTTCCTTGCAGGTAACCATGGTTGACAGAGGAAGAACAATGATTCCTAGCACCACCTCCTTTTGAAGCTTCCAGTCTGTTATTCGAACTCAATCAGCATGACAGAGTGATCTCCAGCCTTGTCCTCGTCAACACTCACACCTGTGTTCACAAGAGAATCACTGACATGATGCCAGCTGGTCCTTTTGTGGCAGGGCCAAAATGCAGTGGAAATGTTTTTTGTGATTCAGTTCATTTGCATGGCAAAAAAAGGGACTTTGCAATTCATAACATTCTGGTGTATATGCAAATTGCCATCATACAAACTGAGGCGGCAGCCTTTGTGAAAATTAATAATAGTGTCATTCTCAAAACCTTTGGCCACGACTGTAGGCTACATGGCCTGTAAGAGAAAATGATTGCTCAATGTATTAACAGTGGTGGGAAAAGTACTCAAATGTCATACTTGAGTAAAAGATACCTTAACAGAAAATGACTCAAGTGAAAGTTACCCAGTAAAATACTACTTGAGTAAAAGTCTAAAAGTATCTGGTTTTAAATGTAGTAGTAAAAATAGTTCTTGATTTGTCATACTTGAGGAGAAGTACAAAGTAAAAGTAACACATCAAATTCCTTATATTAAGCAAACCAGATGGAACGATTTTTGACCACACATCATTTACAAACACAGTAGTTGTGTTTTGTGAGTCCGCCAGATCAGAGGTAGTAGAGGTTACGTTATATTGATAGGTGCCATAATTCTGTTCTGCCTGAGCATTCTAAATGTAATGAGTACTTTCAGGTGTTAGGGAAAATGTATGTAGTAAAAATAACATTTTCTTTCGGAATGTAGTGGAGTAAAAGTAAAAGTTGTCAAAAATATAATTCGTAAAGTACATATACCCCAAAAAACTACATAAGTAGTACTTAAAAGTATTTTTACTTTAGTACTGAAATATGAATAATCATTAAGTCTTATTAAGAAAAATCTACCAATGTAACAATGTATGTGGAAATTGCCTTTGTAGAGCCAGTTTGTTTAATGGTTGTAATTGTCATTTGGGTAAATATATGGTCCCAGAAGGAGCAGTGCTTATGTACCTGTTTGAGCTCCTTTTAGGCTGCGTTTAGACAGGCTGCCTAATTCTGATATTTTTCCCCACTAATTGGTCTTTTGACCAATCACGTCAGATATTTTTCAGAGCTGATCTGATTGGCCAAAATACCAATTAGTGGGGGGGGAAATATCAGAATTTGTCTGCATGTGTACACAGCTTTAGACAGATTTGATTTCTCAAGGGGGGGAGGCTGTGCAGTTTTGCCCTCTACCTGTGTCCCTTCAGATAGGACAAGTTAAGCAAGATGCATAGGCTATATCTTTTGGGCTATTTCCCATGCATATTTGGTCAATCTTCTTGCATGATATGGCACTTTCACCATTGGACATCCAAGACTTGTAAATAAATCTACACTCTAAAAATAAAAGGTTTCGCTGCAGGATCCTTCAGAATAATTTAAGGTTAATTTAAGAACCTATACTCTGCCATCAGTTAGTTTCTGAACCTTTGTAGACTTAAGGGGTGCTTTGAAGTACCCTTTTCAAAAGAGGAGTTTGTTTTGGAGCCAGCAGGGGACTTGTGCATATAATTAAAATTGAGAACATTGCTCAAAAGAGGAAGCCTGAAGCTCGCGGGTGGTTCAGTGTTGCCAACTTAGCGACTTTGTCGCTATATTTAGTGAGTATTCAGACCCCTCTAGCGACACATTTTCAAAAAAGCGACTAGCGACAAATCTAGGGACTTTTACTGGTGTTGTTGGAGACTTTTGGAGACTCTGACATGAAAGCACATATCGTTCTTACACCTCTCAACCAGCAGCGGGTGCTGCAGCGGGCCCCACCCCTGTCCCAAAGCACTCACAGGCGGCCCAGTCCTCGCGCAGCAGTCCCTCCCAGCTGCAGTCAGAGCAGGAGATGTTCACCCCTCAACGTCTAGACTGCAAATGAATTGCGCATGCGGGAAGCAGCCGCTGGATGATCCCGCCCTGGCTTACATAAAAATAAAAATACATTTAGCTTGTAGTTGTTGTATAAGTGTTGGTACGTTTTAGCTAAAGTTAGCTAGCTAGATTCAATATTGACAAATGTTAGTCCTTATTTAAACCCATGATACTCTCACCATTTCATCATTGTGTGTGTGAGCCTGAGCCTGTCTCCATACTCTCCTTCTCAATCTGTGCAAAGCTCTTATTCAAAAGTACCCCAGACAGGGAAGGGCTATGTAAGAATTCTTCAGTGTTCCTACTCACATTACTTCATACTAATAATCTATTTACACCATTCATTGTGCCTACCCAAACCATAATGTGCTAGTTTGAATTTTTTCCTTCTCACACTGCACCTCTGACCTTGGTCCCAATAATCAATCATGACATTTCTCCTCTCTACATTTTATTTTAAGGAGGCACGGCATGATAGAGAATAAATACAAAAATGAACACCAGCCGCTTGCTCACGTTGCACAAGTACAGGAAATGCAGAAGAGGTATGGAAGCTAAGGGGGAAAAAATAAGCCCAGATGAAACTAAAAATGAAGACCCAAGGTAATTGCATATAAATAATGGCCAATATTTAGTTTGTCAAAGTCGAACTGCTGGTCCCAGATCAGTTTTAAGAGCATAAATAAGATTGCATGAACAGGTGGAGACCTGATATGGGACGTTTAGCCTTTTTCTATAGACTATGTTTGATATTTATATTTGATTTTCAGATTGAGACTGGTGAGGATTCCTTCAGTCAGAAGTTACATTGTGAAAAGAGGCAGGTGGATTGCCAAAAGAGACCTTACATAAGTTCCCTACAAGACAAAAATGAAAAATACTTTTTTTTTCTGAAACAAGGCACCAAGGACATCTTAAAACGGTAACCCGCACTCTATTTGTCAGCCATTGTAAGTAGTCAAAAAGTCTGACAGAAATAAATGATCAAAACTAATCTAACATATCCAAGTACTGTCATCTGAATCCAAGATATATTGATGCATTATAAACAAATTGACTTTAAGATTTTCTCAGAGATGAGAATCAAATCCGGTATGGATGTGGACTGAAAGATTATGTTTGGCTTCTGCACAATGGCCGACAGAATCATTGCAGAAACTGAGAAGAGTGGTGTGGCCATGGAGTTGCTGAATCTCTACAAGACGGCACTTCTCTCACACGGAGGAGGCTCACAATGGCAATTTTTAAAAATCAATGTTACTGCATGTAAAATGCCTTTCCAGCCTTTTTATTACACAGCCTCTAATTTTAGGTTTGAAGGTCACTGCAGCCATTTTGCACCTCTTACCTCTTTCAAAGAAGATCCAAGTGGGCTGTACGTCAGACAGGGTATGTATTTCCCAGCAGACAAATAAATGCAAAGTTAGTACTGTGTACGGTATGCTGTGCAATACGTGCTCAGTTAAGTTAAGTTACTGTTTGAAATATGACTTGAGTAACCTTTGACTTTTTTTTATTTTTACTTTTTGAAATGTGTAAAATTCCTATCACTTACCAGACCAATAGAGGGGAATCCCTTTTCAGATGAGAGCCACATCCAGCTCTTCCTGGATGGAGAAAAGCTACTCACTGAAAAGCCGTAGGACATCTCCATGGGATTGGGAGTGGCAATGGGGGTCATTTCCTTCTTCATATTGAGTATGCAGCATCAGTAAAAAGAACTATGCTGTTAATTCAGAAATGTGTTCTGGGAATTGATGAGGGGTTAAATTACCAACAAATGTTGTACAAATGGCAAACCTTTTGCTGTAGAAGGATAAGGGAGACCAGAGATTTCTGTGATGCCTGCAAGTGAGATTTGTGACCACTTAATGTAATTTGTATTTTGTTATAATTCATAACACCCTAAAAAGGTGCTTTGAGGAAACTTTAAAAGGCTCCTCAGGGAAAAGGTTCCTGGGAGCACCATAAGGGGTTCCGTCAGTGTTGCAATCTGAGGAACCCCTAAGAAGGTGCCTACAGGAACCTTTTCTTTTTAGAATGTACACTAAGCACATCAACCCGCCTTCCCTTCTGATTTCATGCCCTATTTTACATCAAAGTGTGTTGTAGACAAAATATTGAAAAGAGCGGTCTGGTTGCCTCACATTTGTAGTTGAACAAGTCATCACATATTTTTTTTACTTGAGTTGACAACTTGTGAATTGACTTGCTCTTAGAATGCATGACTTTACTCAACCCGTTCTACTTGTGACTCAGTCCCACCTTTGCACGGCTGTAACAATAACAGACAAAAATTCTCGGAATGTAATGGGGTCGGATTTGATGGTGAGGTATTCCAAATCGGGAGGAAAGAACTTGTTCCTGTATGTTGCGACAATCACACCATGAGTTATGAAACACCCCTCAGTCTTTAATTTTCCTGGAGTTATTTCTTCCTACCCGTACGATGGATGAGAACCCTGGTGGGTGGGTTGGCAAGACACATTGAAGAGAGACACATTTCTGTACAGATTGCAGTTCCTTGTGCCCCTCTGAAAAAAGATTCTCGCACTGAGCTCGTCTAAACTATTTTACAGGGATTGTACATTAGCAAGTAATATACGCAGAAAGCCTTTGAGTCCTTTAAATCACGGACACCTGTACTTATTACCCTAGCTAATGTCATGCAAGGTCACTAACATGTAAATTATGGGCATTCCCATGGACGCTTTACATTTCTTTTGTGCCTGATTCTATCATTTTGTGCCTGATTCTATCATTTATTGCTGACTTTTTACTAATTTTGCTTTGCCATGTGTTTCTGCCCCGCTGTGTTGTGATACTTGTTCTGTATTGACGCGTGTCATATGTCCCTATCCTTCTGTGTTGTCTGTCTTTGCCTGTGATTGCAATGTTATACGAATGTTCTTTATTTATCCAGGCGAGCCGATTTAAGGTTAAAGACTTGGGAGCTTGAAGGAGACTTCCATTTAAAATAATGTCCAATGCAGCAGTTTTTATTTCAATCAAATCAATTGTTACAATTGAGTATCTTACTGTGATTAATAGTCAAAATGAACTGGAAAACCAGCGGTTATTGGCTGAGAGGAAAAAGTCATTGGTCTATTAACTGATAAAGCCTAGTGACTTCAACAGGCGGTCCAAAAACCCCACCCAGCCAAACAAGCTGAAATTTCAGCGGGTCTTTTCAAGCAGCTCTTACACTAAAGTGCATTCAGAATTTTAGTATGAAAATCAAATGACTGCCTTGTCCCTTTAAAATGTAGCTTAACCCTTTACACTCATGGGAATTGGCCTATGGATAGTGCAAAATTGAAATGTTTCTTAAACTATGAAAAAGACAAGTTCACCTGCCAAGCATTACACATTTACTGTACTTTGCCGCATTTGCTACGATACATTCAGTAACAAGAATATTCCCGGGAAAATGTGGGTTAGGTACAACGTAAGACCAAAAATGACGACTCTGGTGTGAGAACTACAGTCTCACAGTGGTGCCACAAGTCCAAAGTGTGCACAGTTTTAATTTCAATGCACTTTGACAACTAACCACATTACTCTCAAACTGGATAGAAAGGGATATTTATAAAAATGTTTAAAAAAGACAGCTGATTGAAACAGGAAGTGTCTCTATAAAAGCCAGCAGAATATGTTCATTTGACATGGTGGGATCTTTGGAAATGGCAGTGGAAACACCTATATGTAAAAATGTGAAAAGAAACGTGAAGTGTTGGTAACATGTTTCATGAACTTAAAACGTCCCAGAAATGTCCATATGCACAAAAAGCTTCTCAAATTGTGCACACAAATTTGTTGACATACCTGTTAGTGAGCATTTTCTTATTTGCCAAGATAATCATCCGCCTGACAGGTGTGGCATATCACGAAGCTGATTAAACAGGTGCACCTTGTCACAAAACAATGCCACAGATGTCTCAGGTTGAAGTGTGCAATTGGCATGCTGACTACTGGAATGTTTACCATAAGACACCTCCAGTTTGAGAATTTGGCAGTACATCCAATCTGCCTCAACTGCAGCCCTATGGTGTCGTGTGGGTGAGTGGTTTGCTGATGTCAAAGTTCCAACATAAGTGCCCCATGGGGGTGGTGGCGTTATGGGCAGTTAAAAGCTGACAAATCACATTATCAAAAGCAATTTGAATGCCCAAAATACCAGCCACCTGAGATCCAATTAAGGTCTGACTGAAATTCTAATTCCTAGTCATGTGAATTCTAGATTATGGCCTAATGAAAAACTTGTATATCCTTAGTGTCATCTTTCAAATTCTTAATTTACAGCATTTCCCTTAATCAGAAAAAAATTGCCCAATTAACAGGAGGGATGGGGCTGTGTGTCACAAGTTAACAGCTGTCAGTCAAAACCAACAGCGCAGAGCCCTGAAGTCAATTCATCGCACACTACAGCCACGGTGTCCCAATTTAGGCACTTGTCAGAGCCCAAAGCTGACATTTTCAACCTGTATATGGTATGAGTGTAAAGGGCTACATATCAAATGTAGCAACCCATGGTGTAAAGTACTATTTGTACCCACTACATTCCTAAAGGACAATGCAATTTTACATCATACATTTGACACCAAGTACTCGTTACATTGACAGGAAATTGGTCCAAGTCACTTAAAGGGAACAGCCTTCATCCCTACTGCCTCCGATTTGGCGGACTCACTAAACACAAAATGCTTAATGTTGGTGTGCCCCTGGTTAGCTGTGAATAAAATGGTGCTGAGGTTTCCTTAATATAAGCTATTTGAAATAAATTTACATTTGATGAAGTTGATAGTACATTTAAAATTTAGAACCAGGAACAGATATAGACCTTGGTTCTCTCCAGACCTGACTGCCCTTAACAAAAACATCCTATGGCGTTCTGCATTAGCATCGAACAGCCCGTGATGTGCAACTTTTCAGGGAAGCTAAAAACCAATATACAGGCAGTTTGAAAAAGCTAGCCTTGGCTTTAACAGAAATTTGCTTCCTGCAACAAACTCAAGTTCTGGGACACTAAAGTCCATGGAGAAGAACATCTCCTCCCAGCTGCCCACTGCACTGAGGATAGGAAACACTCACCGATAAACACACTATATTTGAGAATTTCAATAAGCATTTTCCTACAGCTGGCCATGCTTTCCACCTGGCTACCCCTGTCAACAGCACTGCACCCCCCACAGCAACTTGCCCAAGCCTTCCTCATTTCTTCTCCCAAATCCAGTCAGCTAATGTTCTGAAAGAGCGCCAAAATCTGGACCCCTACAAATCAGCCAACGCTAGACAATCTAGACCCTTTCTAAAATTCTGCCGAAATTGTTGCAACCCCCATTACTAGCCCGTTAAACCTCTCGTGTCACCGGAGATTCCCAAAGACTGGAAAGCAGCTGCGGAACATTCTTGACCCACACTGCTACAGACCAATATCTATCCTACCTTTAAAGGTCTTTGAAAGCCAAAACAGATTACCGACCATTTCAAATCCCACCATAGCTTCTTCGCGATGCAATCTGGTTTGAGCTGGTCATGGGTGCACCTCAGCCACGCTCAAGGTCCTAAACGATATCTTATCCGCCATCGATAAGAAACTGTGCAGATGTATTCATTGACCTGGCCAAGGCTCGACTCTGTCAATCACCACATCTTCATTGGTAGACGCGATAGCCTTCATTTCTCAAATGATTGCGTCGCCTTGTTCACCAACTACTCTGATAGAAGTCAGTGTCAAATCGGAAGGTCTGTTGACCAGGCAGTCTATGGGAGTGCCTCAGGGTTCAACTCTTCTCTGTATACATCAATGATGCCCGTGCTGCTGGTGAGTTTCATCCACCGCTACGCAGACACCATTCTGTATACTTCTGGCCCCTCTGGACACTTAACCCTCCAGACAAGCTTCAATGCCATACATCTTTGTGGCCTCCAACTGCTCTTAAATACAAGTAAAACTAAATGCATGCTCTTCAACCGATCTCTGCCCACCTGCCCCCCCCCCCATCCAGCATCACTACTCTGGACAGTTCTGACTTAGAATATGGACAACTACCTAGGTGTCTGGTTAGACTAACTCTCCTTCCAGACTCACATCTCCAATCCAAAGTTATCTAGAATTGGCTTCCTGTTTCACAACAAAGCATCCTTCACTCATGCTGCCAAACTGACCATCCTACCGATCCTCAATGATGTCATTTACAAAATAGCCTCCAATACCCTACTCAATAAATTGGATGCAGTCACGGCCGTTTTGTCAAAGCCCCATATACACTACCCACCACTGCGACCTGTACGCTCTCGTTTCAAACTCGTCGCCAAACCCACTGGTTCCAGGTCATCTACAAGACCCTGCTAGGTAACGTCTCCCCTTCTCAGCTCGCTGGTCACCATGCATCTCGGTCACCCCCAAAACCAATTATTCCTTTGGCCGCCTCTCCTTCCAGTTCTCTGCTGCTAATGACTGGAACGAACAAAATCTGAAACTCTCATCTCCCTCACTAGCTTTAAGCACCAGCTGTCAAAGCAGCTCACTGCACATAGCCCAGCTTTAATTTAGCCCAAACTACCTCATCCCCCTACTGTATTTATTTTGCACCCCATTATTTTTCCTTCTACTGAAAATCTACCAGTCGTGTTTAACTTGCTATATTGTATTTATTTTGCCACCATGGCTTTACCTCTCATCTCATCTCATTTGCATAGACTTATTTTCCTACTGTATAACCGTGTGTCGAACTGCTTTGCTTTATCTTGGCCAGGTTGCAATTGTAAATGAGAACTTGTTCAACTTGCCTACCTGGTTAAATAAAGGTGAATTTAAAAAAAAAAAAAAAAAAAAAAAAACTTACTCAAGTAAAACAATGGAGTACTTTCTCCACCACCGCATATAACTTCAGAATCATAAGCACTCGTTTTATAATTTAAATACTTGCAATGTCAAAAAACGATGGTCAGAACCAAATGAGTTAGTTTCATTGCTTGAAGGTCTATAATCTGAAACCAAGGTGTAATTCACATCTCAAATCCACAGTTCCCTTTGCGTAGCTTTATACACAAGTTAATCCCCATAGATCAAAATAGATTGGAAATGTGTATCAAGAAAAAGCCCATAGAAAATGCAACATCTTTATTGATTAGGGAAAAAAAATGCTGTTTAATTAGTTATGCCACAGATGATGCCACTTCCTGTGAAAGAACACAAAATTGTATTAGGCAAACCTTGAAGTTAATTTGCTTTGAAATACAATATAAAACCTACTGTACCTCTGAAAAGTTAGTGTCGTCAGGTGAATGTTGTGTAGAGGGAGAATCTCCATGTTTTGCCAAGTCAGTCATACTGGTCTGCTTTACCACAGGTCTGGCTCGCCTAGGAATAGAAAAGTGAATAGGATCAATTTGTTGACAAACAGCTCACATTAGAAAGCATTTAAACACCAGCAACCTAGTAGATTGACATGTTCAACTAAACGATGGAGCCACACAAGCAGTTGGGATGGCGTACCTTGCGTTTGCAGTCTTCCTCCTGACCACGGCAATGAGGACACTTATAACTACAATTGCAGCACAGAGGCCAACGGCCCCATAGATTAGTGGGCCTTGCATGGTGTTGGCGAGCTGGTCTTGGCAGGAGTCTCCACTGTAGCCTTGACCACAGGCACAGGAGGTGCCCCCATTGGTCTCCACACACTCCCCATTCCCATTACAGTGCTTCTCACTACACTGCTGCTTGACATCCAGGTTTCTCACCAGCCCACTGTTGTCCAGAGAGGTGGTAGAGCCAAGATCTGCAGATGTGGGAATGCTGGAGCTTGGAGGCAGGGTTGGAGCTTTGGACTGGACTTCAGACTGCCCTTTGAGATGGACACCTGGTGGAGAACCAGACTTGTTTTGTATTCAATTGAGGTTAGGTTATGACAGCAAATCATGGTCCTGGGAACCCCAAGAGCTGCACATTTGTTTGCCTTAACACTACACAACTGAATTAAATAATCAAAGCTTGTGTTAAAAACACTTTAGGTGTTTAGTGCTATGTATCCTCTAGGAGCAAGTGTGGGAAATGCTGAGTTACAGCTAAGATGTTTAATTTCAGGCATTCCTAATGAAAATCTCACAATTCTCATCTGAGGTGTCAAGGCAGTCAGGATGCCCATCACAGAACTTCTCCAGGGGGAGGCATGTGTGCCCATCCAGACAGGGTCTACTACCAGCTGGGCAGTGCTGGTCTAGGGCGCAGTGTGTGGCATTGACTGGTCGATGGCCATGGGCACACCTACATGTCCTACCACCAGGGACAGCCAGACAGAAGTGACTGCAGTCTCCATTCCCATCAGAGCAGAAGTTGAAGCCTAGAAGTGTATGAGGAAGAGTAAAATGTGAAGCATCTCAGTAAATAGAGTAGTGCAAATGTTGTGGCCTTTCTTACCCATCTGGCTGGACTTGCTGTAGGCCTTCAAACTGACAACTTCAGTGTTGACCTCAAACCAAAGTGTCTTGATCAGTTGGTCATCTCTATACCAAACTTGGGTCGTGTCTGAAACGTTCAACAGCAATGAATCCAAAACCATGGTGAGAGAACCATTATCCTTAGTTCTACTTTGATTAAAGTATCAGAGCCATCTCCTGGCTACAGTAATGTGGCACTGAGAACTGCAGCGGTGTTAAGAATAATCTACATTACCACGGTCTGTCACCCAGAGGAGCATGCTGTTGCTGAGAGCAAATGCAATCAGGCCATCCCCAGTTGTAAACGCAATGTATCCAGAACCATCAACTCTGACAGAGCCAATCACCCCAGCTCCTGGAACAAAATCCAAGTATTCCATCACCACCTATAGATGGATTTAAAGTAAAGGTTTGTATTGTATAACAATGGTTCCTCACCAATGTCAGCCCAGTAAATCTCCCCGCCATCACTGGAGAAAGTCAGGGAGGTGGGCTGCACAGCATCCTTCCAAACCTGCGCTCGCTTCCCCCCGTCCATGTGAGCACACTCCACATGAGCACCTTCCCCCTGCTTGGCAAAACAGAGTCTTCCACTAAGTGGGTGAAGAGCTATGGACTCCAGACTTCCAATATCATCAATTAACACAGCAGTGTGTTCCCCATCGGAAGAGGTGACTTGCAGGCGTGACTGTTTGGTGCTACTCCAGTACACGTTGAGGGTTATCCAGTCTAGAGCCAGGGCTGTGACAGTGTCCTCTTTAAGTTGCAGGAACTGGCCGCGAGGCACCAAGCTGGTGTCTTTCAGCTTGAAGAGGCCTACAGAGGACTGGCCGGAGTCAGCCAGGTACAACATCTTGTCTCGTAGGGTGTAATCCAAAATGGCTGCCTCATTGACATTGGCAAGAGGTAGAGAGAGATGCTCAGGCCAGGTCTTCAGGCCCACAGCACTGAGCATGGTCTGCAGGTAGATCTAGAGACACACATGCATATGTCTAAGTACATGGTGGAGAAGTTTGTCATTTACTCCTGAATAACTGCACACAAGTAGCAGGCAAAGCCAATTGGGCTCGACTCAAAGTACAGGTTATTACTGAGCTTATGAGACCAGGCATTCTTAAGAGCTTTCCATTTTAGAGGACAGGGACTTCGATTCATTAACATGTAGCTAGTGGCATTGAATATTGTGCAGTGTGTAAACCTGAGTGGGCAGAGTCCTACCTGTGTGACAACTGTTGGAGACAACACCAAGAGGAAGGCAGAGTTGACCAGGTTGGAGCAGTTGAGGCCATCCTCTGCTAGGAGCAGACCAGAGGGACACTTGCAGACCCCTTTGGGGCCAGGGGCCAACACACACAGGTGAGAGCAATGAAGTTTCTCACAGGGACCATCAGTGCCTGTTTGCAGCAGTGGATGAATGACCTGCATCCCCAGATACATGCAAATCATTACACACACATTTAATACAAACATGTTCTTTGTGCAATTACAGGAAACCCATGAGATTGCCATCTTATTTAGGTGAAATGAAAATGTTACAATTCACACATTAACATTCGGGAAAAAGATACTTGCTTTGAGTCCAAAGGCTTGTGCAGGTCGTTTGAGTAGAACTTTGCAGTTCTTTCCAGTGATTTTATTAGCCCCTTGAATAGTTCCTCTCTTGGTGTCTGACCAGTAGAGCAGGTCATTGAAAACTGTGACTGAGAATGGGTTGGTGGTCTCTGTCAACTGCAGAATCTTCATGAGGGAATGGAATAGATAGCGGACATTGAAATATGGCTTTAATAAGTTATCCAACTCGGGTAGGATTTCATTTAAAGTACAAGTCTGATCTAGTCCTATGCAAACACCCATCCATTTGTAGTACCTTGACGTCCCCGCCATCCAGGGTGGCTGAGCCAATGCACCCAAGCTTCTTGTCTGTCCAGTAGAGCCGCTCCCCTATTGGGTCCACAGCCAGACTGCCTGGCCAGCTGAGGCCGTGACCGACCACCACTCTCCTCTCAGACCCATCCATTCCGGCCCGCTCAATCTTTGCCTCGTTACTAATCTCCGACCAGAACAGGAGCCTGCAATGAAATCCAAATCAATGTTATTGTTGATTACTGAAAAGGTCTGTCTCCTGAAAACACAATACATAAATCATTAAATAACATGAGCCTACAATAGGACAGCAGTTCAGTGGAAACCAACTCAAGACCCTGATCAAGATTGTTTAGCAGCATGTATTAATTTAGTCAAAATCACCTCTCCAAACACATGAAAGCACTAGAACGTTTGGGTGGGTGCTGTTCAGTCACAACAAAATATACTTGCCCCTTCTGTGGCAGGAGTGCCAGATAGAGAAGTTGTCCAAATTCCTTGTCAAGAATGACAGTGAGATCCAGAGCGCTTGTAATGGTTGAGTTTAATCCAATAGCAATAATCCGACCACCTCCAATGCCATCAATCCAGTACAGGTTTCTCCCTACCCAGTCAACAGCAATGCAGTCAGATTTGATGCCTGTAGAGATCAAAATTGTTTAAGATTTAACAAAACTTAGCACTGTGAAAACAGGTCTATTTACAGCCTCAATCATTATGCTTAGTTTAACCATAATACTAACCTTTGAAAAGAGTTCCTTGTTTTTTTTGGTCTAGAGAGGACCACTTTATGCTCTCTGAATCCAGGCTGACCCAGAACACCCTCTGATCCCTCCAGTCATAGTCCACAGACAGGATGGCTTTCTTAGCAGAGGACACCAGGACATACAGACTACTGCTTCTCAGCCCAACAAGGAACAGGTCTGTCTGCACAGAGGCCAGAAGATAGGGCTCACCTGTGGGAAAAGAAAGTGGGTTGATATAGACCTACTGTGTGACATGAGTACTTCAGCCAACATACCTTGCATTCCCAAAGTCAGTTCACTGTCCTGCACATTCATTCCCAATTTAAAAAATAAAAATCAAGCAAAGGGAATTTCCATGATTGTCACTAAGCCTTGATATTTCACTAATTTTACCCATGATCTTGCAGTGGCGGCCATCAGATTCCAGCAGGTAACCAGGGTTGCAGTGACAGTGGAAGGATCCCTGAGTGTTTACGCATGAGTGGCTGCAAACACCTTGTCTACCACCTACACACTCATCAATATCACCACAGGACACTGCATCCTCGTCGAGCTGGTAACCAGCCTTACACCCACACCTCTTTATGGGAGAGAAACGGAATCGGTAGAGGTGGTCAAACACAATGAGAAGCAGATAAATATTTGTTTTCACTTAAGAGCATTTCCCCATCACTCACTGTTCCCTGTGGTGTACTGTAGCAGTTTTGGACACATATGGCTTTGTCTGGACACGTGGTTTTGCAGTCGCCACCCTCATCAGAACCATCAGCACAATTTCTGACTGAGTTACACACCAGGGCCATGTCCAAACACTCTGACATACTAGCACACTGGAACTGGTGAGAGGGGCATGTTGCCACCTGGCCACCTATTAACAAATGTACACAAACAACCAAGTTAATTGATTTTTTTTTTTACTAATGTCTTAATTGAAAGGCTTATTCATTCAACATAACAATCCAGTAACTATCAAATCATACACAGCTGGAATAAGTTTATCGTTACGCACATCCTGCCTCGTCACTTTCGTCAGCACAGTCCTTTGTTCCATCACATCTCCATGCTTTGGGAACACATTGGCTCTTTGATGTACAGGCCCACTGGAACTCCCCACACTTCAATTGGACCATCTCGCAATTCTGGAAGAATTCAATATACCGTATTATACTCAGGTTGAGTCACATCACGAAGTAAAAGCACATTAGCTACTAGCCTCATAATTACCACTGCGCTATCGTATAGCGAACAGCCGCGCAAGCTCAGGTGGAGTGAGGCTATTCTAAGTCATTCAAAAGCAATTGAGTACTAAGGCTGTAACCCATTAAAATAACTAAATTCTACTGATCTAATATTAGCCATCCTGCCTGTCAGTTTCTGCCAACTCCTTATGGAATAGTCATACGAAAGAGACTTGCAACCAGGCCAAATATTCCCACCTCTTCATCAGAGCCATCTTTACAGTCCTGCTCCCCATCACAGACCCACTCCTCCAGCAGACACTCCTGGCTTTGTGGGCAGCGGCGGTTGGTGGTGCACTGGGGGGGCTTGTGGCAGCTCTCCTCGTCAGAGTGGTCCCAACAGTCAGGATGCCCGTTGCAGCGCATGCTTATAGATACACACTGACCACTGGTGCAACGGAACTCCCCACTGCTGCAGCTCTCATCAGCTATGAGTAAAGGGGACCAATCAGAAATTTCTTAAATTGAACTTACTCTAAAAATCGAGAAGTTTGGACAACATTTGACAGATTCAACATGGCCACAGTTCTGCTTAACAGTTTAGTGGTCCCTTGGAAATGGAACAAACCACAGTTGGCCTCGTCGGTGCCGTCCAGGCAGTCCCTCTCGCCATCACAGAGGAAGGTGTCAGGGAGGCAGCGGGTCTTGTTGTCACAGTGGTGAGCACAGCCTTCCATGGGCTTCAGGCAGTGAATCTCATCAGAACGGTCCTGACACTGGGCCACCCGGTCACACACCTGCCTCTGGTCAATGCACTTCTTCCCATGGGCACACTGAAACTGGCCTGAACATACAGCACAGTTTAAGAGTTGTCAATAACAATGAAATGGTGACCTGTGAGGAATATTTTTAAGATTAAACATGCAACTATGTTCTATTGGTATTTGAGTGAATTCCAGCTAGTTAAAAGGTTGCAGTAAAGATGCATTACACCAGAGAGCAGTATTGTCATGTACAGAATAAAAGCAGGGGGAGGAATATGCTTTTCAAAATGTTAAACTACAATTTGTATTTTTAAGTTAACTGATTCTTACCACTTCCACATTCTAATGAACACTCTTCCTCATCGGAGCCATCTTTACAATCTGCCTCACCATCACACACATGGCTGTAAAGCACACACTCAATATTGTTCTTGCATGGTTTAGTGCCAAAAGTACACTTGAGGGGTGCTGGTGCAGACATTGAGGTGGCATTCCCTTCGTTGTTGCCGTCATAATCTTCAGCAACAAAGTAGCGATGATTTTTATGATCAGTGGAGTCTGAATCTAAGGATGAAATATTTACTTTAGTATCAAAGGACAAGAGGCAATAAATTATAATGAAACTTGTGTAAAGATAAATAAGGAAAAAATATATAGCAAAACTCAAGCAGCAAGTGTGACAGTAGGGAGGGGGGCATTACCACAGTTGGCCTCGTCGGTACCGTCCAGGCAGTCCCTCTCTCCATCACAGAGGAAGGTGTCAGGGAGGCAGCGGGTCTTGTTGTCACAGTGGTGAGCACAGCCCTCCATGGGCTTCAGGCAGTGCATCTCATCAGAACGGTCCTGACACTGGGCCACCCCGTCACACACCTGCCTCTGGTCAATGCACTTCTTCCCATGGGCACACTGAAACTGGCCTGAACATACAGCACAGTTTAAGAGCAGTCAACAATGAAATGGTGACCTGTGAGGAATATTTCTAAGATGGAACTCTAAACATGCAACTATGTTCTGTGTGTATATGTTCCATTGGTATTTGAGTGAATGCAAATATGCTAGCTAGTTCAAAATGTTGCTACAGTAAGCATGTATTACACAAGATAACTGGTTCCCACCTTCTGCGGTTACTGTACCACCGACTGAATTTCTGCCTGAAGTACCCCCTTATGTGCATTTTACCAGTAGGCCTACAGACTCAGTCTTGAAGTACCCCCTGTGGATAGGTCAAGTAAAACCCAGGGATCCTAGTAGCCCTGGGTGGGAACCACTGCACTAGAGTAACATTGTCTTATACAATATAAAACAGGAGAGAAGTATGCTTCTCAAAATGACATAAGCATTTCAATGCACTGATTCTTACCATTGTCACATTCTAATGAACATGTCTCCTCATCTGAGCCATCTTTACAATCTGCATCTCCATCGCACACATGGCTGTAAAGAACACACGCAGTCTTGTCCTGACATGGTTTCGTGCCAAAAGGACATTTGAGGGGTGCTGGTGCAGACATGGTGGTAATCCCTTTGTAGTTGCTTGAGTCATTTTCAGAAACTTCATCATGATGATTTTTGTGACCATCCGAGTCTGAATCTGGGGAGATTGTGAAACTGACTTTAGTGTCTAAGGACAAGATGCAATAAAAATCTACATGCGTTTACATAAGTTGAAAGATGTAATAAGGACCATGTTAAAGCAAAACTCTAGAGGCAATAGTGACATTACCACAGTCTGCCTCATCAGTGCCATCCAGGCAGTCCTTCTCTCCATCACAAAGGAAGGTGTCAGGGAGACAGCGGGTCTTGTCACAGTGGTGGGCACAGCCCTCCATGTGCTCTAGGCAGTCCACCTCATCAGAACGGTCCTGACACTGGGCCACCCCGTCACACACCTGCCTCTGGTCAATGCACTTCTTCCCATGGGCACACAGAAACTGGCCTAAATGAATGGATGAAACACTAATTCAAAATGTTGGAGGGACAGAGATGTAACTGAAACTGATGATTTTATTGATTAAGACCCTGGAGTCCATCCTTCCTTGAGGAAATCACTGATCTAACACTAGATTGGTGAAAGCAATCGAAATCGAGTGGAAACCTTTAGTGCATGTGACAGTGCAGTCCTCATCAGAGCCGTCCCTACAGTCGACTTCACCGTCACACACATGCTGGTAGAGAATACACTCAGATCCATCCTTGCAAGGTTTGGTGCCCAGGTTGCATTTCAATGGAGTCCGCACAGCTACACTCAAAACTATTTGGAAGTAGAGAATAAATTATTAATTTAAATATGAGAATTCTGAACAAACACATAGGAATTAAGAGTAATCATTCTGTGAATAACAATGTGGATTGTAGAGGGCGGTCTAGTCAGTTTTTTTTAGTACAACTATTGGGCATTCAATGCTGTTGGAGTTATCAGAAGTTCAGAGTTACAACTGGGAAGTTTCAATGTGGTAGGCCTTGACATTTTTAAAAAAACTAACGTTGGGTACTGACCTTTCACCTGAACCAAAGACTACAAATCTATTGACAATTCCAAAACAGTGTTGATAACATAGTTAGCCAAATGTATTATTAGCAACATTGGCTACTTTATGAAGCTAGCTAAATTCTTACTGGTGGCAGATTTAGTCCAATGTCAAAAACAGTTAAATACAAGCATAAAGGATTGGTGAAAGCCGTCAACCACAAGCATGCCCCATTACTCACCTGAGATTTCCAAAATTGATATACTCAGAAGCAGATAGAAAGCCATGCCTGATGAATGAAAGATGACCAAATAATGCAATAATGTTCAGGTCAAGGATTTTTATAATGATGCCAGGTGATACTAATTGAACATTGAACCAATCAGTGAGGGTGAAGGAGCTCTATGAGGACAGATGACAATTTTTTACAATTTTACTACTAAAAAACAAGATTACAATGTCTTTGTTCAATGTCCGATTACAACGGCCTCCGACTAACTGATCTACAAATGACCTTGCATCATAAATAACAACTCATTATTATTTGTAGAACAGTCAGTCATTCACAATTTACCTATGATACATTGAGGTTTTGATCCTCTCGAACGTGACCTATGAGGACGACTTGTGGAGTGTGGGAGAATCTCAATTGCATTTCCTTGATTCCTTGGATACTCTCTCCTCACCTCCTTCTAATGGGGTTTGAGAAGGAGGTGAGGAGAGAACACAAGGAGGAATCAAGGAATGCAATTGAAATTCTCCCTGTGACCCAGTAGTCGACATTGGCTTCCTCTCTTTGGCAGTGTTCGAATGGATCAAAACAAATGTATAATGGATAAATTGTGACTGACTGATCTAGAAAATAACAATAAGTAGTTAGTTATGATGCAAGGTTCTTTGTAGATCAGTCAGTCGGCAGTTGGCTGCAATATTGAACGCCCAGGGCTTGCCTACTTTAAAGGCGATTCTTTTGACATTGCAGCTGACTTTAAAGGTTAGTCGAGACTGACTGAATGATCTACAAATCACCTTACATCCTAAATAACTACTCAATATTATGCGTTGATCAGTCAGCCAGTCTAAATTTACTCATCATGGTTTTGATGCTCCCTAAATTTTGCTTCCGCCCATCCTGGTTTTCCACATCCATGCAGATGAATGGAAGGAAAGGAGGAAAGGAAGCCACTTAGACTATTAAGATGATACCATGGTGGTGACTTCGAGGCCCTGTTTGAACACTTTTAAAATTGCTTCTTTCATCCCTTCCTTGATGTGGTCACAAACATATACTAGTGGTGTGGGGGCTGTGCTTTGGCAAAGTGAGTGGGGTTATATCCTGCCTGTTTTGCCCTGTCCGGGGGTATCGTCGGATGGGGCCACAGTGTCTCCCGACCCCTCAGGTCTCAGCCTCCAGTATTTATCCTGCAGTAGTTTATGTGTCGGGGGGCTAGGGTCAGTCTGTTATATCTGGAGTATTTATCCTGTCTTATCCTGTGTCCTGTGTGAATTTAAGTATGCTCTCTCTCTTTCTCTCCTTTCTTTCTTTCTTTCTTTCTTTCTCTCTGTCTTTCTCTCGGAGGACCATGCCTCAGGACTACCTGGCCTGATGACTCCTTGCTGTCCCCAGTCCCCAGTCCCTAGACTGTATATCTCTCTAGTCACCCCCAAAACCAATTCTTTCTTTGGCCGCCTCTCCTTCCAGTTCTCTGCTGCCAATGACTGGAACGAACTACAAAAATCTCTGAAACTGGAAACACTTATCTCCCTCACTAGCTTTAAGCACCAACTGTCAGAGCAGCTCACAGATTACTGCACCTGTACATAGCCCACCTATAATTTAGCCCAAACAACTACCTCTTTCCCAACTGTATTTAATTTTAATTTATTTTGCTCCTTTGCACCCCATTATTTTTATTTCTACTTTGCACATTCTTCCATTGCAAAACTACCATTCCAGTGTTTTACTTGCTATATTGTATTTACTTTGCCACCATGGCCTTTTTTGCCTTTACCTCCCTTCTCACCTCATTTGTTTATATATAGACTTGTATATACTGTATTATTGACTGTATGTTTGTTTTACTCCATGTGTAACTCTGTGTCGTTGTATCTGTCGAACTGCTTTGCTTTATCTTGGCCAGGTCGCAATTGTAAATGAGAACTTGTTCTCAACTTGCCTACCTGGTTAAATAAAGGTAAAATAAAATAAATAAAAAGACCTGCTGTTTTCAACTCTCTAGAGACAGCAGGAGCAGTAGAGATACTCTGAATGTGATCAGCTATGAAAAGCCAACTGACATTTACTCCTGAGGTAAGGTAGCCTAGTGGCAGGGTAGCCTAGTGGTTAGAGCGTTGGACTAGTAGCCGGAAGGTTGCAAGTTCAAATCCCCGAGCTGACAAGGTACAAATCTGTCATTCTGCCCCTGAACAGGCAGTTAACCCACTGTTCCTAGGATGTCATTGAAAATAAAAATGTGTTCTTAACTGACTTGCCAAGTAAAATAAAAAAGGTGCTGACCTGTTGTGCAACCACTGTGATTATTATTATTTGACCCTGTTGGTCATCTATGAACATTTGAACATCTTGTTATAATCACTACCCGGCACAGCCAGAAGAGGACTGGCCACCCTTCATATCCTAGGTTCTGGCTTTTTTAGGGAGTTTTTCCTAGCCACCGTGCTTCTACACCTGCATTGCTTGCTGTTTGGGGTTTTAGGCTGGGTTACTGTACAGCACTTTGAGATATCAGCTGATGTAAGAAGGGCTTTATAAATAAATGTGATTTGATACTGTACTAGCGTGCTCAGCCCCCTCCTGTACTCCCTGTTCACCCATGACTGCGTGGCCACACACGTCTCCAACTCAATCGTCAAGTTTTCTGACGAACAAGTGGTAGGCCTGATTACCAACAATGACCAGACAGCCTACAGGGAGAAGACCCTGGCAGAGTGGTGCCAGGACATTAACCTCTTCCTCAACGTCAACAAAACTAAGGAGCTGATCGTGGACTTCGGGAGCCAGCAAAGAGTACGCCCCCATCCACATCGACGGGTCGCAGTGGAGAGGGCGAAAATATTCAAGTTCCTCTGTGTGCACTGACAACCTGAAATGGCCCATCCACACAGACAGTGTGACGAAGAAGACCCTCACAAACTTCTACAATGCACAACTGAGAGCGTCCTGTTGGGACTGTATCGTCTCCAGAGGGTGGTGCGGTCAGCCCAACGCACCACCAGGGGCACACTCAGTGGTGTAGTGGTGGGTATATGCAGGTATACCCACTTATTTTTCAGTGATCATTGCGTATACTCACATCTTAATCCCCACGATGCATATCAAAGTAGTGTAGTGGAGGTATATGCTGTATCAATTAATAAGGCTTGCTTTGATTAATTAGGATACCCATTAGCCGGCTCCAAAACCGACTGCTAGTCTTACTGCGGTCCGACGCGTAATGAAAAGTACATTACAAACAAAAGAAAAGATGACAGACTGATGGAACAGACTAGAATGTTTAGCTTAAAATGTTGATAAACAATTTCTTCACATTTTAGGCACAGCAATGTGCAAGCACAATGTGGTAGGCCTACGCACCTATGTTCCAAAATGCAATTTGCGGGAAACATATTTCTAAAATGCGCACCGCACATGCGAGCAGTTTCATCGACAGAGATGAAAATATCCATTCGAAAATTAGGAAGAGGTGAGATTAAAGATGCAACAACTATCACGGTTATTAATATGAATAGGATAATGCCTTTCCCAGCTTACCAATGAAAGGAAGAAAACCAACAGAACAGGAAAATAATTAATCAGAAACCTGTGAATTTCTGAGTCAGTTGACAGCCTCATTTATCTGTTCAATAGTGGGCCTACCAATAGCTTACCTGCACAGTACAGCTTGGGTTGGCCTGACTGTTAAAGACCAATATGGGATTGATCATTTTCAGTGTGTCTGCCCTATGTACATAGTGATTGAACACTGGTCACATTAATAATGTTACATACATACAACCCACTTCATCTGTAAATCCTATATAATTAGTGTTGTACATACCTTTCATATTTTTTATACTGTCCATACGCACCATTATTTACATATATATTTTATATTCCGGACTCTGACATATCTTGTTCTGATATTTCTTAAGTTGTTTCTTTTATTTTGTGGATTTGTGTATTAATGTTTTGTATTGTTAGGTATGGTGCGTTGTTGGAGCTAGAAACATTAGCATCGATGCACCTGTGCGGGGGTACAGGTTACTCGAGGTATGTGTAGACCTATGCGACCAATACAATTTGATTTAGGAAGAGCTTTGAAACCTGCCACTCAGATGTGTTAGATCAATGATTGCAACGGAGGAATGAGAGATACACAAGCCGCGGTTGCTACTTTCAAACAGAAACATCATATAAAGTTGTCTCATCAACCTGTTATCTAAAGTAGCCTGGATTGTTTTCCGCGTGAAATCTTATCTTTGAGTAACCAATTGTGCATCATTTCAAATTAGGGGATGCCGCTACATGCAATATTTCTGTCCTCACCTCTAGTCTTTATGGACTATGAGACAGGTTTATCAGTTATATCAATTCATATAAAAGTATGTATCGCAAGCTAGTTCCTCACTCTGACAATGTCAACGACAGATTCGAAAAATAAACCATGCTGTCAAATAAACAAAAAAGATTGACATTGCTGTAGGCCAATCCGATATGCTAAAATAATGTGATTGTCTTCTTTGATCCAATCAGGAGGGATTAAGATTCTGCGTGCAGCTAGCCTACTAGGGTGTCTTTCTTGTTCAGGTCTAGCTAACTTGTGAAGCTAAGCGGCTAGCCAGGTATCAGACTTGAGAAAATACAGCAATCTTCTCGTCGAGATAGCGGCTACATTTATAGTTGGGTTTAAAGGAAAGGTTTCCCCTTTGTCTACTGCATATATCGTTACACGGAGAAGAGCTCGAGATTCTCATCATCAGGGGTAATGCAATGCTTTTATTTTTCCCTCGACTTTTGTTTTGTGTGATGTTAGCTGCTATGATTTTTTTTTACATTTGGTCTAGCTATCTTATTTATCACTTCAAGTGTTAATATAACATGTACTTGTTATTCTAACTGGCAATGGTGGTGGTGTATCATGTCGCCATCAAATAATTGTTTCATTATAGCTTACGTTAGCGAACTAGCTAGCTCGTCATATAGCTAACGTTAGCTGTATTGAGAGTAAGCCTGGGTTAGCTAACATTGGCTAACTAGCTAATTGTTGTAGCACAACAATAGGATTTGGCGATAATGTACTCCAACCATACAAGTTACGTACTCAATAATTTCCTTAGCTTTTCATAGCTACCTTATATATGAATAATCAATTGTTAACTTGGCTATCTAATTTGACTAGCTATATAGTTAACGTTAGTTGATTTACTGCTGATAAAATGGCCATCAACCAACTGGCCTGGAAGTGCTAGCTAGCTAACGTTAGCTATGGCCCGGATAACTAGCTAGCCCCTTACTTTAGCCGAGATAGCTAGCTTGCTACTACTTGTACCTACAATAAATAATCTAACCAGCATTGGAGTTTATCAATTAAACAGTTAATCACTGCAGCTAGCTAACCACCCGGTAAATTAAGATGTGGTGTTATACAGAATCCACCCGCACTGTTAGTATTTAAATATTATTTTTGTACATGTGTATATTCGCAAACAATGGTAGCTATGATGTTAACTTGTTGCTATAGCCAGCAGATCCGACCCACTTGCTTACAGCTGTACTAGGGTTGGACAGCATTCTTGTGTATATTAAAGGGGAATGGAAACACTAGGCTTTAGAACACCAGCTAACTATCGTTAACTGTAAATCGCCATAGTGGCATTGTTGCATCACTGGCAGGTTTTTCCAAACTGTCTGAAAGACCATGAACTCGGCGTGCATTACAGAGCAACATTACGAATATCAAACAGTACATGAAAACATGATACATTTTGAAAGTTGAGAAACAGCCCTTTCAACTATGACATACAATAGCACCACATAAATCAAAAGGCAATCAGTCAAGACAAAACATGTGAACATCTATCTTATACGAACATCTACGCTTTTCCCCCAAACTGCCATTTACACAACATCCTAATGAAAATAGAGGAAACACTTGAATATTGAGTCTTCCTTATTTTGTAAGGATTGAAACTCAGAATAGTAATATACTACATGGCCAAAAGTACACTACCATTCAAAAGTTTATGGTCACTTAGTAATGTCGTCTCAATGTCAACAGTGAAGAGGCAACTCCGGGATGCTGGCCTTCTAGGCAGAGTTCCTCTGTCCAGTGTGTGTTATTTTGCCCATCTTAATCTTTGTATTAGCCCGTCTGAGATATGGCTTTTTCTATGCAACTCTGCCTAGAAGACAAGCATCCCGGAGTCGCCTCTTCACTGTTGACGTGAGACTGGTGTTTGCGGGTACTATTTAATGAAGCTGTGAGTTGAGGACTTGTGAGGCGTCTGTTTTTCAAACCAGGCACTCTAATGTACTTGTTCTCTTGCTCAGTTGTGCACCGGGGCCTCCCACTCTTTCTATTCTGGTTAGAGCAAGTTTGCACTGTTCTGTGAAGGGAGTAGTACACAGCGTTGTACAAGATCTTCAGTTTCTTGACAAGTTCTTGCATGGAATAGCCTTCAATTCTCAGAACAAGAATAGACTGATGAGTTTCACAAGAAAGTTCTTTGTTTCTGGCCATTCTGAGCCTGTAATCGAACCCACCAAGGATGTTGCTCCAGATACTCAACCAGTCTAAAGAAGGCCAGTCTTATTGCTTCTTTAATCAGTACAACAGTTTTCAGCTGTGCTAACATAATTGCAAAGGGGTTTTCTAATGATCAATTATCCTTTTAAAATTATAAACTTGGTTTAGCTAACACAACATGCCATTGGAACACAGGAGTGATTATTTGCTGATAATGGGCCTCGGTACGCCAATGAAGATATTCCATTAAAAATCTGCTGTTTCCAGCTACAATAATCATTTACAACATTAACAATGTCTACACTGTTTTTCTGATCAATGTGATGTTATTTTAATGGACAAAAAATTAGCTTTTCATTTCTAAGTGACCCCAAACTTTTGTGTGTGTGTATAAAATATGTGTATATGTATGGGGGAGAGATGGCAATATTTGTCAAATGCGTTATGGAACCATTGTCATTCTCAATGGTTTCTGAAAAAGGTTACTTGCTGTTTTGAGCAGTAGTGAGTTAATTAGATCAGCAATACTGAGTTAATTAGATCAGCAATACTATCAGAGCTCCCCAAATGGGCCAGGTAGGCAAGGCCTACTTCTGTATGCGTAATCGGCTGCGTACTCAACATTGGCGTAATCGGCTGCGTACTCAACATTGGCGTAATCGGCTGCGTACTCAACATTGGCGTAATCGGCTGCGTACTCAACATTGGTGTAAGCGCACCAAATAAAAGACGGTGAATAAATTGACAACTCTTAAATAGAATTAAATAAACCAAAACTTGTTTCTCAAATGTAGCATAGGTTGTGTGCTTTGCAAACAACGTGTCCACCCTGACAATGGGAAAGGTGCATGACTAACAATATATTGAATGCATTAAGAGAAATTACCTTAGCCAAACAAACATTGTAGATTTAGTAAATGTACTACTGGGGTGCCAGCCACACGGCCTCTGCACTTAGACATGTGTGAATCAGGCATGAATGTATTAACAGAAATTACCATAACCAAAGAAATATTGGAGATTAGAAATTATGGGAATTAACTGTAAATGTAGGCTACTACTGATATGTGTAATGGGGATAGACATTAAAAATCAAAGGATGAACTATTCACACAATTTAAGTTACGAAATGCTGATTGAGCACGAAATGGTGAACGAGCGCATTCTGGAGAGAGATGTGCCTTGTGCATCTTATTAACCACACTCCCCTTCTAGGACCGTGGCTTCCCTGCAGACTCAATGAATTAGCCCTCTGAGAAAAAACATCTATTTTGCTACTTCTCGACCCCAATTGTTTTTATCTCGGCTGACCAACAGCCTATCAACCAAATAATGGACTAAATGGGGTCAGCCCTTGAACCCCTATTATTTCATAGTCCATGTAACTTATGTGATTTGTTAAGACATTTTACTCCAGAACTAATTTGGCTTGTCTGAACAAAGGAGCTGTGGCTACATTTTGAGTAATTACTTTGTATTATTTTATTTAAAAAAAAAAAATGTAATGCATTTTTATTTCACCTTGACAGAGTATTTTGAGTAGATTGTTGACAAAAAAATTACAATTTAAATACATTTTCATCCCACTTTGTAACACAATTTGAAGAAATCCAAGGGGTCGCAATACTTTTGCAAGGTAATAGTACACAACGACCATTACCAGCTAAACCAGGATGATTTTGTTGCAAAACTGATTACCAGCCTAAGCTTTCAAATTTCATAGCTATTATCTAGTTTTCATCATAAGGGTTAAGCTTCAGCCTTAGGCTACATTCATTCTTGCAATCATCAGCCAGCAGGTTTGCTATTTTTAGGAATCATATCACATATATATAAACAGACACCTAATGATCTAGCCAGCTAATAATTATATGGGTATCATACATTTTACTGGTAAAATAGCAATCCTGCAGCCCTCTTAGTTGTGGCTGGTAAGCTATCTGCTGTAGCTCGTTAGCTACAAATCGAATCAGACACTAGCCAGTTAATTTTTAGCTCTTAGCTAGCTAATACTAATGATGACAAATGTTCTTCAAATTGTCAATATGAGCACTTAATTTTAGTTATCAAAGTCTACATTAACACAAAGACAAAATGAGCTAAATCAAGTCGGCTGGCTAACTAGCTACCTTGTTTTTGGCTGACTGTCAAAAGTTAATTTCACAGACTTGTCTTATCAATCAAAGATGTATATGTACATATTATAATTACTAACATAAAAACAAATTGTTGTCATGATCTCAAAGCTGTCAAAGTTGTGAGAAATCTTTCAGGTCTAGTGGAGGCGAGGGGCCTCCCGGTAGTAGCATTCATTCACTTTCAGTCCCTGTACCAAAACTCACAATTTGCTCAAACCTGCCAATAATGCAATTGGCGTCAATCATTACTATGGCAATTCAAGATGGCGCTACACATACCTCAAATAAACGTTCAATATAAAAATACTAAAAAGAAACATGAGAGGTGTTGGTTTTATGAGCTGAAGTAAAAGATCCCTAACTGCAGTTCGGTGTCGTAATGGACTTTAGTGGACAAATGCTCACCTTCGATAGACACTGGCATACTAGAGAAGTGTGCTCTTCATGGTTGAATCGTGGTTTCAACTTAACCAGGTAGACGGCGTTGTGTGGGTGAGGGGTTTGATGATGTCAGCGCTGTTTATGACTTCAAGCCTATCAGCCTGATGGCTGGTGTAACCAATGTGCAATGGCTCGCTAGTTAGCCGGGTGTGCGCTAATACTGTTTCAAATGTCACTCGCTTTTAGATTTGGAGTAGTTATTCCCCTTGCGCTGCAAGGGCCGCGGCTTTTGTGGAGTGATGGGTAATGATGCTTCGAGTGTGGCTGTTGTCGATATGTTCCTGGTTCGAGCCCAGGTAGGGGCGAGGAGGGGAACGGAAGCTATACTGTTACACTGGCAATACTGTAGTGCCTATAAGAACATCCAATAGTCAAAGGTACATGAAATACAAATGGTATAGAGAGAAATAGTCCCATAAATACTATATTAACTACAACCTAAAACCTCTTACCTTGGAATATTGAAGTCTCATGTTAAAAGGAACCACCAACTTTCATATGTTCTCATGTTCTGAGCAAGGAACTTAAACGTTAGCTTTTTTACATGGCACATATTTTACATGGCACATTACTTTCTTCTCCAACACTTTGTTTTTGCATTATTTAAACCAAATTGAACATGTTTCATTATTTATTTGAGGCTAAATTGATTTTGATGTTTTATATTAAGTTAAAATAAGTGTTAATTCAGTATTGTTGTAATTGTCATTATTACATTTTTTTTTAAATGGCCGATTAATCGGTATTGGCTTTTTTGGTCCTCCAATCGGTATTGGCGTTGAAAAATCATAATCGGTCGACCTCTAATATGAACTGTAACTGTTTTTGAAATAGTTTGTTTTTGTTCAGTGTACGTTTAGTGTATGCACATGTTTTATTATTAGTGGATGGAATATATCTATTTGCTTGGCTTTACTTCCAACGGTGTTTCCATTCCCCCTTTAAGACACCACAGAGCCAGCGCGAGATATGGCTCGGAAAAAGTACCTCAATCCAGGGATGTACTCTGAATTGTCCCGTTACACCGAGAAGATTGAACAACTGTTTTCCAAGCCACATCTTGCGCCGGCTCCTCAGTGTCTTGATATACACTGTGTACCAAATATTAAAAACGCATGTTTTTTCCATGACCTAGACTGACCAGGTGAATCCAGGTGAAAGCTATGATTCCTTATTGATTTCACTTGTTAAATCCACTGCAATCAGTGTAGATGAAGGGGAGGAGACTGGTTAAAGAAGGATTTTTTAAGCCTCGCTGCAGTTGAGACAAGGAATGTGTATGTGTGCCATTCAGACTGTGAATGAGCAAAACAAAATATTTAAGTGCCTTTTGAACGAGGTATGTTAGTAGGTGCCAGGTGCACTGGTTTGTGTCAGGAACTGCAACGCTGCTAGGTTTTTCACGATACACAAGGGGGGTAACTGTTGAGCAAGAACGGTCCACCACCCAGATGACATTCAGCCAACTTGACACGAGGACATCCAGCCAACTGTGGGAACGCGTTGAGCGCCTTGTAGTGCCCAAAAGGGGAGGGTGCAGCTCAATATTAGGAAGGTGTTCCTAATGTTTGGTATACTCAATGTACACAGGAAGGCTGTCTGTGACCCTAGTGCAGCTGTAAGCAAGTGGGTTGTATCTGCTGCCTAATGTAACTGCAGTTGTTGCTGATTAAAGGATGTGATGGTGGGATTGAATGACTAAACTCAACTCTCTGATTTTATGGGTGGTCTTGAAAAATCCCTTATCCACCATAGCCGATTAGTGTGGGCGGACTGGAGCTCCGATGTCGCATTTTTACATTTATTTCAGCACACAAAGAAGAGCCCGCTATTACACTAAACTTCGGAGCTCCAAGTCACCAACTCTAGTCGCTGCTCAACTCCATAAATTGTGGGGTTGAGTTTAATCGGCTATGGTGAATAAGGGATTTAACTAGTTTTTCAAGACCACCCATTCACTTTGTAAAGGACCCCACACACACAATGTAATGCATTATCACACATCACAATCTCTTTTTTCAGACATTCATTACTGAATTCCTGTTTGATTTCCCCTCAGGTGTCATCTCTTCTGCACATATCTAGCTCATCCTCACACCAGCCCTGTGATTCCTCACGAAACAGAGGGACCACACCAGAGAAAGGGCCAAACTGTGCCTCCCTTCCTCCAGGTCCCCTCTGCCTCCCGAGTGTGTTTGAGTTTTCTCAAGAATCCTCCTCGCTATACCCAAAATGTCCTCCATCTTGCCTTTCACCCCTCCGGTCGTGAAGAGGCTCCTGGGGTGGAAGAAGTCAGCCAGCGGCCCCGGGGGAGCAGGGGGTGGAGAACAGAATGGCCAGGAGGAGAAGTGGTGTGAGAAGGCTGTCAAGAGCCTGGTTAAGAAGCTGAAGAAGACTGGACAGCTGGACGAGCTGGAGAAGGCCATCACCACCCAGAACTGTAACACCAAGTGTGTCACCATCCCCAGGTACGTAACCCCATGCCAGGTAACAACACAGAGCTCTGCTTACAGTCGTTGTATGGTTCTGTAGAGTGAACAGTTGACCATGCATCAGAGAACTTTGTATGGGGATGATTATATACGGTGTATTTTACCTGTGTATTTACTATCGGCTAACCCTCTAGTGGCCTCCTCTTTCTTTAAACAGCCTCTCGAACATACAAGGTCCTAAAACATAAAGGTATTATAACTCCCAAATTATTTAAATCTTTCTGTCCTCCATTGAATCTCAGAAATTGTCCTACAGTTAGTTTTGTAAATGCTGACTCAGCACCCCAACATGTACTTATGCAATGCTTTCAAAAATATTCATACCCCTTGATGTATTCCACATGTTGTTGTGTTACAGCCTGAATTGAAAATCGATTCAATCGATTATTTATTTTTTACCTCATAGCATGCCACCACCATGCTTCAAGGTAGGTATGGTGTTAGACGGGTGATGAGCTGTGCCTGGTTTTCTCCAGACATAGAGCTTTGCATTCAGGCCAAAGAGTTAAATTTTTGTTTCATCAGATCACAGAATCTTTTTCCTTATGCTCTGTCTTTCACATGCCTATTTGCAAACTACAGGTATGCTGTGCTGTCATGTTCTTCCATCTAGCCAGTCTCCAATAAAGCCCAGATTTGTGAATTGCTGTAGACTGTTATTCTGGCAGGTCTCAGCCAAGGAACTCTGTAGTTCTGTCAGTGGTCATTGAGTTCTTGGTCACCTCCCTGACCAAGGTCCTTATTGCCCGGTTGTTCCATATTTTTTCCATTTCCCAATGGAGGCCACTGTGCTCTTAGAAACTTTCAACACTTTAGAAATGGTTTTATATCCTTCCCCAGATATATGCCTCATCACAATTCTTTCTCGGAGATCTACAGACAGTTCCTTGGATTTCATGGTATAGTTTCTGCTCTGGCATGCACTGTCAACTGTTGGACCTTTTATATAGGCTGGTGTCTTTATTTCTAAATCATGCCCAAACGATTGAATTGCCCACAGGTGGACTCCAATCAAGTTGTAGTAACATCTCAAGAATGAGCAAAGGAAATTGGATGCACCTGAGCACAGTTTGGAGTGTCATAGCAAAGGGTGTGAATACTTATGCAAATTAGATATTTCTGTATTTCATTTTCAATAAATTTGCAAAAATGTTGGCTGTAACAACAAAAATTCAGGCTGTAACAGCAAAATGTGAAATAAGTCGAGGGGTATACTTTCTGAAAGCATTGTATGACATTTGTCTGAGGATGTAAGGTAATCAGCCAGTTAACCTTGATGTCCTAGAGTAGAACATGTTCTCTGGGTATGTTGTAAAATACCCTTTTTATTCAGACGTTCTATTTTGGGAGCACCAGTGCGGAGGGAAAAAAAATCTCCCGGACAGTAGTTCGCTGAACCGTTCCCGAGTGCCCTAGAGAAAAACCACTCGTGGGCATTTGTTTGTACCTTGTTCAATCATGTTACTTCATAAGGTAGCGAACAGCCTGGTTACTTTACCAGTATATCCAAGGAGATCAATGAATGAATGACTGATCTCTTGCATGTTGTCACACACCAACCTGGCGCTCTTTAAACCCTCTAAGATCGATGTCCGCGCCCGTGCGGAAATCGGCGATGTCATCACCTTTTTTATTAAATACAACCCTGTGTTTGCGCTACAAATTTCCGGGTTTTTGCATGGGCTGCGTCTCAATCTGTGGAATCGCTGGTGTCAGGCATCTGAATATGCGGTAGTTTGGCGCGGTGTTTGTCAGACGTGAGACGATGCCAAAACGTTATGGTTCACGAAAAAACATCCGTAAAGTCGTCTGAGAGGTTTGAGCTACGATTCCACTATCAAAAACAGAGATTCTCACGAACACAGACATGTTGCCTGTTTTGCTATACGACACCCACAAGCTCCACAGGACTCGTGTGACAGCACACCGAAAGGACTGACAACTTTTTGATTTCTTCTCAATAATGTCTGTAAAGTCAATGGTTTGAGCTCAATAGGGTTGATGCAATTGTAATAATCACCCGTCTATCGACGATGTTTGACCGCTATCGTTGATGGTGATGACATTGTGATGTTACAAACGATGGTTTGGCATATTTGAGCTTGATTGCACACAGTCGGGCATCGCATTGAGAACACAGCAGGCTGCCATGCCAAGTGGTCTATTCCCTAATTGCCATAGCATACATTTTCAATACATACTGTAAGAGGTAGCTAGACTACTAACATAATGCAAGAGAACAATGTAGAAAGAGCGAAGAGCACCAAAGCAGCGCAAAAGGTCAGATGGGGCCTAATGTGTTTTTTCTCTCTCTCCAAAGTCTGATGATCGTGGGCCTTTTGCAGCAGACAAGTCATTGTCTGGCTTATCGTTTTAAAATCATAATTTTCTCCCCGTTTTGATTTGAACGTGACTTGTTGGCCTAGGCATAGCCAACTCTTTCATGATCAACCATCGACTGAATCTGTAGTCCTAACTGATTTGCATCTTAAAGTTCTTTGCTAATAGCCTAAATAAGAACATAGTATAGTAACATGGAGCGAGAGAGAACAAACAATTGCAAGATGGAGTAATCGAATAGGAAGTTTAAACAAACCTGATGTGTTTCTGCTTTGCTTGACCAACGTGTAGGCAAAATAAATTGTGCCGTCAGAAAATCCCTCTTTGCAAACCAAACAGCCAATAATATAGGCTACCACAGGCTACTGTCAACAATTTCAGTAAACTTTACTTTGACAGTGTTTTTTTTTTCATATTTTTGAATTGCACAACGTGCTTGGAAAAACTCCTGCAGCAGCACTTTAAGTTTTTTTTTGGGGGGTTTTGTCTCAAACAACTTTTTTAATTTGAATGACGCATTTATATAAAAGTCAACAATCAGATAAAACCAATTATTATTTAGCCTATTACATTCTTTAACAATTTAATGAACATTGGGCTAAAAACGAATAGTCCTGTTATCATAAGGCTATGCCTTTTTGCTTATCAAACTTTAAAAATCCTAAATATACAATCAGATAAAACAAATAATTCGTAACATTCTTTATAACAAGGATCACCATCATGTTCTCCCCCATAGTAGCTAACTCTGCAGGATGACGGAGGTTTGTAGTCCTTTGCCCAGATAATCTTTTTGCAAATTCTGTAAGTGACTTGGGTCAGGTCTGCTGGCTCACCTTCATCATTCAGCCTGAAACTGAAGAACTGCCGAGAAGGTGAACACGTAGTTTTCTTTCCCACCAAGTCAGCCATCATGCGAAGGCAGCCTATACTATAAGTTAGAGTGAAATCCTGTCACTTGTTTATTTTTGCATATTGGAATGTAGCCTGATGGAAGAATGTCGCAAATGCGCCAAATCACAGTTCTTATATAACCAATGTATCCTTTTTTATTGCTTTCTCCCCCCAAAAAAAAAAAAATATATATAAATGATACAATCGTATATCAACGATGTTTGGACCGGACGATGTGTCATTGCAGACACTGTCCAACCCTAGAGCTCACGCCCACAAGCTTCACAAGACTTTCATGAAGGTAACCCGGTACCGGCCAGTATAAAGGAATACAAGTTAATTGAAGTAGAATATGCACAAACGCGATCCAGATTTTCATACCGTTTCTGTACCATACCGGGGTATACAGTATTACCGAATGTGCACACAAGGCGTGCTATTTCAAAACGACACTCAAAACAAATTAGGCAACAGGGATCTTTATCCATGAGGGGATTGAATGCATCTGCTGTAACCAAGAAGCATGATCTTGACATCTAGCCACTTCGATAGCAAGCTAGCAAACCAAATGCAAAACTGGAGCCCTCGGCTGGACATCATTTATTTGACGCTAGTTATAAGCACTGGCGTAGCACGGTTTTGAAAATCATACCGGAATTCGATATATCGCACAAGTGGTATATTTCTCAGATATAGGGCAGACACTTCAAAACATACTTCCTTTTGATATCATTTTTTTAAATCTGTTTTGGCATGTGTGAAAGTTACTCAATGTGTTTCTATGGGCTAATAGCAGTAAGGCCAAATTCAATGTTTCATCAAATAATGTTTTTTATATATATACCTACAGGGTTGCTACCAATTTTAAAAAAAAAATATATATATATATATTATTATTTAGAGCCCTGATTGCAACTCGCCAGTCTCCATGTGTCATTCTTATCATGTATTAGAGGGAAGTTTAGAACCTATTTCAGAGCTCTTTTAGGAACATAACATACTGGCCGAGCCTATAGTTTAGATTCAGTCCCACTTCTGAGGTAGGCTATATCAGCTCTGAATTCTGATTCTGGATATTGTATCAGAAGCAAATATCACATCATATTTCGCCATTCCATTTTTATTTAATTTCTAGAGTTAATTTTCTGATCATTCCTTTCTACGTGTCCATTAGAATCACAAAGTGAATTGTAGAGGGTGGTTAAATGGAAATGTACTTTTTTTCCAAGGTTGCGCCCTCCTTTTCTTTTAGTCCCATTGTGTGTCTTCTGTGTTTACTTGAATGTCTCAAGATAAGTTAAGTGCTTCCAACCGACACAGCTGTGGTGGAAAAGTTTCACAGTTTTTCCGAATATTTGGTACAATGCCACAGTAACATTAATGTTTTTTTTTGTCTTGCATACTGTTTCTTTGTATATACTACTATACTCCAGAGGCGGCTGGTGGGAGGAGCTATAAGGGGACGTGCTAATTTTAATGCCTGGAATGGAATTAATGGAACAGTATCAAACATATGGAAACCACATGTTTGACTCTGTTACATTAATTCCATTCCAGACATTACAATGAACCCCTACTGCTATAGCTCCTCCCACCAGTCTCCACTGCTGTATTCCCATCTTATGCCGTTTTTCTTTTATTCCGTCAAAAGGCTTCTCTTATTTGGCATGTCTTTTTTCAGTTCCTGACTGAAAGAATGAAATACCTAATTGAAAATGACTCTAATAAAAGAGGCCTTTTAATGTTTACATTACCCATACTGGTATTTCTGAATGACTCATGCCCCATGTTTATCATTTGTTTTTGTTTTGTTTGGTTTTTCTGTGCACAGCAATTGCTCTGAAATATGGGGACTGAGTACACCAAATACGATAGAACAGTGGGATACCTCAGGCCTATACAGCTACCCTGACCAAACCAGGTGACTATCTATCCTCAACTGTCCTGTGCTACATACTGTTGTACAACCTTGATGTGGGAAGTAATCATTCCAGGGGGGTGAGAGACATTGAGAACACAAATTCCATTCATACCTCATCACTCCCCTCTTCCCCTCTCCACACCGCCACCTTTTGTCTTCCTGGCCACATGCATCTCCATCTCTTCTTCTCTTCCTCCCCATTTCTTCCTTCCCTTACACTTTCAATTCTCACATCTATTTCCTCTATTGTCCGTCCTGTCAGATCCCTGGATGGGCGCCTGCAGGTATCTCACAGAAAGGGTCTTCCTCACGTCATCTACTGCCGCTTGTGGCGATGGCCCGACCTGCACAGCCACCATGAACTGCGTGCCATCGAGGCCTGCGAGTACGCCTTCCACCTCAAGAAGGACGAGGTCTGCATCAACCCCTACCACTACCAGAGGGTGGAGACCCCGGGTAGGTTGTCTTTTGAACCAGTGGTGTGTGTGCTGACTTGTAGGTGCCATAAAAGCTTATGTTAACAGCTAGTTCTGCGATTCTTTCTGCTGGCATGAGACATGAAAAAGGATGGGATAAGTGGGAATAGTCTTCATTGATATTTTTGTAAAGAACTTTGTTTGACATTTGAAGAATCTTCTCTCCTCTAGTTCTGCCTCCTGTACTTGTGCCAAGACACTCGGAAATTCTGACAGAGCTGCCCCCATTGGATGACTACACTCATTCCATACCTGAAAACACAAGCTTTCCTGCGGGGATCGAGCCTCCAAATAACTACATACCAGGTTTGTGCATCTACCATGAGTTGATATGCAAATGGACTTCATGATAACGATGTATCAGGTTCAGCTCATCAGTAGCTTCCCCCCTCTGTTACTATAGAAACACCACCACCTGGATACATAAGTGAGGATGGGGAAGCCAGCGATCAACCAATGAATCAAAGTATGGACACAGGTATATTCCACTTACCTCAAATAGGATGTTCTAACATAAAATAAGAAAGAAGACAGTTGTCAAACTGTCAAGTTTTGATTTGTTGATTAAATATCTTAGTGGATTCTTTGCAACAATAAGTCCGACCATGCGATTTTATAATTTTTATTTTGTATTTTTCATATCAGGTTCTCCTGCTGAATTGTCCCCTGGCACCCTCTCACCTGTCAATCATAGCATGGGTAAGAATAACTGTCTGCCTAAAGCATCAGTCATTTATCAGTCACTTGTAATCTGACCAAATTTGACAACATTCATTGAGTACTATTTAGACGGCCCAGTGCCTACTTTGGAGATCATTGGTCTACTCCCGTCAACATGTGTACTTGCTTTTTATAATGACATCCCCCATGTTTTTCAGACCTGCAGCCGGTGACTTACTCTGAGCCTGCGTTCTGGTGCTCTATAGCCTACTATGAGCTGAACCAGCGTGTTGGAGAGACATTCCACGCTTCGCAGCCCTCTCTGACTGTGGATGGTTTCACAGACCCCTCCAACTCAGAGCGTTTCTGTCTGGGCTTGCTCTCCAACGTCAACAGGAATGCCACTGTAGAGATGACCAGGAGGCACATAGGTACAACGGGCTACGCCACAAGAGGCACACTATTCCTTATGTGGTGCACCACTTTTGAAGGCTCTGGCCAAAAGGAATATGGTGCCAATTCAGATTTGCACAGGATTTGTTCTGTAATTTAACACACATGTTTTGTTAGTGCTGAAAGATTAGTGCTTTTTGAGTTCAGTTCTATTATTTAAAATTTTAAAAATCACTGTTTTCGGTTTTGATAATTAAAAAAACAAACATTAAATGTATTGTGAAATAGTGAACTTCAATTTCCAAAAGATTGAAAATATTCCATTGTCTCTGTCAGGTCCACATTAGGTAGATGTAAATAGAAAAATATGAAATAATATATTTGTTGTGTATATTACTTTGTTTTTATTTGATGACTTTCCATTTTTTTTGTATTTTACCCCCTTTTTCTCCCCAATTTCGTGATATCCAATTACGATCTTGTCTCATCGCTGTAACTCACCAACGGGCTTGGGAGAGACGAGGTCGAGTCATGCGTCCTCAGAAACTGACGACCTAAATCAGCCTGCAGGCGTCAGACACGCCACAAGGTGTCGCTAGAGCGCGATGAGCCACGTAAAGCCCCCCCCCTCCGGCCAAACCCTCTCCCAACCCCGATGGCGCTGGGACTCCCAGTCACTGCTTGTTGCGACACAGCCTGGGATCAACCCCGCTCTGTAGTGACGCCTCAAGCATTGCGATGCAGTGCAAGCTTAGGTCCAAAATAAGCCCATAGAAACGGTTTGGGTTTATTTTAGAAAGATTTTGGCGAGAGTGAAACCTCTCGCTTCGCCTCTTCCTCTGATCAGTCTCTGAGCTGGAAAAAACTGGCGTAATGGATTATGGTCATTGTAGTTAATTACCACATTTCTGCACTGAACTAGGTTGAATATTTGCGTAATGAAAACTACAGCTCCCTTCAGCCCAGCGTAGTTCTTGACTTGATTTCTCTTGTGAATTATTTGATTTCTCTCTAAAGAAACGATGTGTTGGACTCACAGAAAAACCTATAACTAAATGGAATTAAAGTAATTGAACAGCACTGTTTTGTAGCTGAAATACTCATGCTTATTTACACTGAACAAAAAATATAAACGCAACATGTAAAGTGTTGGACCCTTGTTTCATGAGCTGAAATAAAAGATCCCAGAAATTTTCTGTACGCACGAAAGGCTTATTTCTCTCAAATTGTGTGCACTAATTTGTTTACATCCCTGTTTGTGAGCTTTTCTCCTTTGCCAAGATAATCCATCTACCTGACAGGTGTGGCATATCAAGAAGCTGATTAAACAGAATGATCATTGCACATTATAAAAGGCCACTAAAATGTGCAGTTTTGTCACACAACACAATGCCACAGATGACTCCTTATTAAGCGAGTGTGCAATTGGCATACTGACTGCAGGAATGTCCACCAGAGCTGTTACCAGAGAATGTAATGTTCATTTCTCTACCATAAGCAACCTCCAATGTCATTTTAGAGAATTTGTCAGTTTGTTCAACCGGCCTCACAACCACAGACCACATGTATGGCGTTGTGTGGGTGAGCGGTTTGCTAATGTCAACGTTGTGAACCGAGTGCCCCGAGGTGGCAGTAGGCTTATGGTATAGGGAGGCATAAGCTACGGAAAACAAACAATGGCATTTTATCGAAGGCCATTTGAATGCACAGAGATACATTTTCGTGCCATTCATCCGCTGCCAGCACCTCATGTATCAGTGTGATAATGCACGGCCCCATGTTGCAAGGATCTGTACACAATTCCTAGAAGCTGAAAATTATCCCAGTTCTTCCATGGCCTGCATACACACCATACATGTCACCCATTGAGCATGTTTGGGATGCTCTGGATCGACGTGTACAACAGCATGTTCCAGTTCTCGCCAATATCCAACAAGTTCGCACAGCCATTGAAGAGGAGAGGGACAACATTCCACAGGCCACCATCAACAGCCTGATCAACTCTGAGAAGATGTTGTGCTGCATGAGGCAAATAGTGGTCACCAGATTTCTGATCCACGCCAAATTTCTATTTATTTATTATATACACGGTATCTGTGACCAACAGATGCATATCCGTATTCCCAGTCATGTGAAATCCATTGATTAGGGCCTAATGCAAGTATTTCAATTGGCTGTTTTCCTTATATGAACTCTAACGCAGTAAAATCTTTGAAATTGTTGCATTTTTTTTGTTCAGTATATTTTGCATTATTCCACAGGAAGAGGAGTCCGGCTGTACTATATTGGCGGTGAGGTGTTTGCTGAGTGTCTCAGTGATAGCGCCATCTTTGTTCAGAGTCCAAACTGCAACCAGCGCTATGGGTGGCACCCAGCAACCGTTTGCAAAATTCCTCCAGGTAACTTAGACAAACACCATCTCTTTGATTTCGATGTGCTCACTCCTATTATCATTTCATAGTATTACTAATATGTTTTCTGTTGTCTCAGGTTTAGATTGTTTAGTTAGTCTTCCTACTTGTTTCTACAGAAAATATAATATTGATAGCAGGGAGGTTCTGCAGGCTTTACTTATGTTCTAAACAAAGTCCATACATGATTCCCAGCTGACCCTCTCCTCCCCTCGCTCCCTCAGGTTGTAACCTGAAGATCTTCAACAACCAGGAGTTTGCAGCACTGCTGGCCCAGTCTGTAAACCAGGGCTTTGAGGCTGTGTACCAGCTCACCAGGATGTGCACCATCCGCATGAGCTTTGTCAAAGGCTGGGGGGCTGAATACAGGCAAGCATGATGACTGACTATTACAAGAATACTTTTATTCTTGCAGTTGTACACATCTAAGTAGTTAGTAGACAATGGATAGTCGGAGGAAGACTGTAATATTGATATACTCATCGGCATACATTAAAAAAAACAAAAAAAACATTGTAGCTTGCTAATGGTCCGCTTTTCTGGATTTATTAGAGGTTTGGAATGTTTAAGGAGCTGGAGGGGTATTCAAACGTTACTTGACCCTCTTCAACAGTACCTCTGTTACAGGGCAAGAAGTTTTAAAAAAGCTCAGGCTAACCTTGGGTTTTGGGTGATGTTCCTGTGCTTGCATGCCGAGTGATTTCACTAATTTGGCTTTGTTGTGGTCTTTCATTTGTCTCCCAGACGGCAGACTGTCACAAGCACTCCCTGCTGGATTGAGCTGCATTTGAATGGACCCCTGCAATGGCTGGACAAAGTGTTGACTCAGATGGGATCCCCTTCTGTACGTTGCTCCAGTATGTCATAATCCTAGAAAACGACCCAAATAGTCGCGCACTCAGAGATCATAAAATTCGAACTTGAGTCCCATCGTGAAAAAAAGCTGCAGAATACATTTCTGCTGTAACATACTTCATAGTATTTGTGGCCTAGTGCCACTTCCCTGTCTAAACGCACACACGCCGTGAGACAGACTTTTCCGAATATAATTTGGCACTTTGTTACCCATCTTTGTGTTGCACCTTGTTAAATTGCTTTTCCCCAAATCCTTAATATTAGATCTATTTGTGGTACAAATAAAATGTATATTGGTTTTAAAGTCCAGGGATGAATTGTTGTAGGCGGGGGAAATACCAAAAAATCTTCTACACATAGTTTCTCAGTAAGAGAATGCTTGTATAAGTAACACAAGTGTAAATGCTAAATATATTCATCCATCTTTTTGACCATGAGGTAACTTTTCTCTGGGAAACATGGATACATCTTTTTTTTGTCAGGGGGAGTTAGTTTGGTTAAGAAATTATGATGGCCTTTGTTGCTTTCTCCTTTAAGGGAAATGCTAAATTATGTTTTTAAATGTAATTGCTTAATTGACGTAATTAACTCTTTTACTCTTTTGTCAGAATATTTCTTTTTTTATTCCAGATGTGTGTCGTTGTAAGATTCACTTCTTAATGGACATATAGGAATGTTTAGCACAAAAAAAAAAACTAAACAGGCTGCAAAATCAATCTGGCTATAGCTGACATTCATTTGAGCTCTTTGTCATTATATGGCATCCTCAATGTTATTATAGGTAGCCTATGTTTCATTTCCACCACACACAGCCTCAGAATGCAGGCTAGTAAGTCCTGAACTTGCTTAAGTTTGGATGCACAAAGCAGGGACCAGAGAATATCAGCTCCAAAAGCTTTTTCTCATGTTTCACAGGGTGTCTAAGTCTCTCGAGGTGAATTATTGAAAGGTTATTTCACTTGGAGAATTAAAGGTATCAGTGAATTTCATTCTATATTGTGTTTAGCCTATATCCCCTTTCTTTTGCTACTTTTTTGTATTCTCATGTATTTTTATATATAAATATACTTAAATGTTCTTCTGTCATTCACTTTTTATTAGAGTTAATATTTTCAAGACTGCCTGTTTTTAAGTGACATGGCTCGCAATCGATGAGGAGCATGGATCATTCCAGTTTATTTTTTTTAAAGGTTAAACTTGAAACTAATTCCAAAAAAACACTGCCCCACGTAATGTAAACAGGTATATTCTCAACAACAACAAAAAACACATCTGGTACATCAAAAGTACACAAATCAAAGCTTAAATGCCTGTAACCTGATATCTGTTTTCCTGCAATGTATGGTTAGGTTATGTGACTCAGAGGCATGTATGAACCTTTTTTTGACTCATTCATCTCTTCACTCTTGGAAGCCATTTGGTGCTCAATAAAGGATAAAAGGTCAACCATAAAACTGATATTTTATTTAATTTTTTCAGATTTTTTTTTTAGCTAAATGTTACAGAAACTTGGCAGTATTCCATGTTCTTACATGAGAGATGAAACTGCACACTGGGACATAGATTCTGTATTAGTGTATGTATTTGTTCTTGTCTATAAAATACAGTATGTACAACACGACTGAGCTTGCAGTATGCCATTTTCATTTTGTGGCTGTTGCAAGATTTTTTAAACATCTGTTTTCTCCCTTCTCCTTTATTGATGTTATTAATCTGTTAACCTTACGGCACTAGTGATTGTACTTTGTAAGTGCAACTACTGTAGTGAGTTTGGATTTGGGGAACTGAACCATGTGTTAGGGTCCAGGGTTGAAGCCTTGTACCATTGGCCTACAAGATATGAATGTGAAGAGTACATAACAAATCTGAAGTGGACCAGACGTACATAACAGTAGAACAGTAATATGTGTATTTAACAGTAAACTATTTGCAAAGCAGTCAGTATAGTAGTTGTCACAGTTGTTTTACCAGTAGAGGGAGTTATTGATAGAGCAGGGTTTTTTTTCTGACCATAAGCTTCTCAGGCGTGTGGCATATTATGCAGACTTCATAAAACACTAATAAAGATTTTTATTCTCATGATGACCATGTTTCTGTCATATTTATTAACACGAAGTTTTCCACTGATCTCAGTCTACAGTGGCGTCCTCATGTTTACCTTTTATCTACAGAAATTAAATTTGACCGTTATAGTAAATCGTTGCAAATTCAGTGTTTGATCTTATTAAATGAGAGCCATTCAATTATATGTCTATGTTTACATCCCTAGCCTCCCAGGAATAGTCGCTTTTGGACAACGTGTTCAAGCACTAACACCATCAAATCAATAGCTACCCCTTTGGCCATGAGTATGGATTATTATTATACATTATTGGTATTACATTGGCCGTTTACTGTGTCCCTCGCTCTTCAGGAAGTCACGCTTTCGAACTGCTCGTTCAATTCGTCCTTCTCATGCTGCCATAGCTGCATTTAGGCAACGTCACAAGAAATACGTGAAGCTGCTAAAGTTAGCTAGCTAATACTTTACAGATATCAATGGCGTTTACATTATATTCCCTTATTCAAGCGGTGATTTTGTGTGTTAATGCTGTCGCCGTATTGCACGAAGATAGATTTTTAAGTAAAAGTAAGTGGCTGTGCATATTTTGTTTAACATTACTTTCAACAGTGTTTTGCTAACGTTAGCTAGCTACACCAGTAATAAGTGGAAAAGCTTGTTTATTGATACAATGATATCTCTTATGGTCTAGTGTTTGCATATAATATAGCATTTTTCCCCCTCTAGTTGGCTGGGGTGTGGACCAAAGTGTTGGAGGATTTGGTGATGAACCAGGCATCAAAGTGCAGCTAATGAACCTTGTCCGCTCTGTGAGGACAGTGATGAGAGGTATGACCATAGAGATGGATAGAGGACTTTAGCAAAGATGTGTGTGTGTGTGTGTGTATATATATTATAACTAACCCAAGATTCACTACATGATCAAAATTATGTGGACACCTGTTGGGTGATTAGGCCTGGCTTGCAGTTGGCATTTCAATTCATTCTGTAGGTGTTCGATGGGGTTGACATCAGGGCTCTGTGCAGGCCAATCAAGTTCTTCCACACCTATCGCGACAAACTTTCTGTACGGACCTCGTTTTGTGCACAGGGGCATTGTCATGCTGAAACAGGGAAGGGCCTTCCCCAAACTGTTGCCACAACATTAGAAGCACAGAATAATCTAGAATGTCATTGTATGCTGTAGCCTTAAGATTTCCCTTCACAGGAACTAAGGGACCTAGCCCAAATGATGATAAAAAGGTCCCAGACCATTATTCCTCCTCCACCAAACTTTACAGTTGCCACTATGCTATGCATTGGGGAAGGTAGCTTTCTCCTGGCTTTCGCCAAGCCCAGATTAGTCCGTCGGACTGCCAGATGGTGAAGTGTGATTCATCACTCCAGAGAACATGTTTTCACTGGCACTGAGTTTTACACCACTCCAGTCGACGCTTGGCATTGAGCATGGGAATCTTAGACTTGGGTGCTGATGCTCAGCCATGGAAACCCATTTCAGGAAGCTCCCGACGAACAGTTCTTGTGCTGACGTTGCTTCCAGAGGCAGTTTGGAACTCGTTAGTGAGTTTTACAACAGAGGACAGACGATTTGTATGCGCTTCAGCACTCGGCGGTCCTATTCTGTGAGCTTGTGTGGCCTACCACTTCACGGCTGAGCCGTTGTTACACCTAGATGTTTCCACTTCACAATAACAGCACTTACAGTTGACCGGGGCAGCTCTAGCAGGGCAGAAATTTGACAAACTGACTTTAGAAAGGTGGCATTCTATCACGGTGCCATGTTGAAATTCACTGAGCTTTTCAGTAAAGCAATTCTACTGCCAATGTTTGTCTATGGCGATTGCATGGCTGTGTGCTCAATCGTATACACCTGTCAGCAATGGGTGTGGGTTAAATAGCCGAATCAACTAATTTGAAGGGATGTGCACATTCTTTTGTATATACAGTGTAGTTCATCTGTGTCGTTTTCAATGGGAGCAATGAAGCATAGTGTGTAGAAAAATGCAAGGAGGTGGGCAGAGCCAAGCACAATCTAGTAAGATCCTATTGGCACGTTCTGGCATGTATTTGCATATTTCTGTTAGGGAACGCCTTCTCTGTGAAGTGCATGTATGCAATAACTCAATTTGCCCTTGCACTCCTTGTAAACAACGTACTTTTTAAAAACTCTGTCAAAGGGTCACATCTACAAAACTTTGGAAGTTTTGGAAACAGAACTGTATTGAGGTTGGGCTTTTCTTCGATGAGAAAATCTGCAGAATGTCGACCCAGTTCCATCTCGCTTCATACTCTCCCACTGCCAACCACTGGGCTTCCTCTCCTCACCATATTTAGTGAGGGGTGAAAATTCCGTCCGGATGCTTCAGATTTATACATCCGGTGAAACATCTGGCTCCTTGTTCTATCTGTGACTTTAGTGCCCAAAAGCTTGTTTTAGACTGAGCAGCGCCATTGATTACTTTCACCATTTTGAAGTAGTCAACTGGGTGGGACTTCATATGGGTTGTAGTGATGTGCAGTTGGTGAATGATTTATGCTTTTTGTACTGACTCGAAGAGTCATGATTAGTTTTTCTGAGTGACCTGTCATTTTAGTTGTTTGTTTGATCTGCTGGCCATAATAGGTCCCACAGCATGATTGATACACACTCAGTGGCTCCAGAGACGTTCTCCGACCAACAACTGTCTGTCATATATGCGCACAGGAAAATAGATCATGCTGAAGGCAGCATAGATAAGAAAAACTGATAATTAATCGCATGGTGCAATAATTATTTAATTAAAGCTGCAATATGCGGAAAACGCTCTGCCATTTCCTGGTTGCAATGAGAATGACGGATTTATAACTCACATTTCTATGTGAATTTGATCAGGTTGCGGAAAAGTTATGATGGACACAGCTTTATAAACAAACTTGAACTCGAGAACAAATCGTTTGAGATGCTGCAGTTCGCTAACGGTATTGTGCTTATCACCCTCACAGCAGTTAAGCAAGAAGGAGTTGGCATAGAATCAAGGATTGTTGACAAGATGTAAACTATGTTTCCTTTCCTAATATTTATTGAAAACAGAAATAAATCTGTACAATGAGCTCTTGCCTTTTAAGTTCATCGTTAGTTGTTGGTTAACTTTGGTTAACTAGCTAGTGACATTTAGCCATATTGGCATAGGTGTGACAAGTCAAAACACCTCAAAACTAGACATGTTAGCAATAGCAAGATACAACAAGCTGAAAATGAGCCACCTGCAATTCCACACATTGCAACTTGTAATTTTTAATAGTTATCTGATCATCCAGAATCATAACACACTTCACTCCATTGATGCCCGGGCATAATTTTTGTGCGGTTGTAGCGTAACCCATCTATGGGTTAAGGAAAGATCACATAATTCCATCAGGTTACCAGGAGGGATCAGGCAATGAATTATACTCGTGAGAAAACATTCCATAACTGCGGGTGGCAGTAAATTACCAACCTTTACTTTATACCTGTTCAAACCACACATTCTACGTGGCAGTGTGCAGCCCTTCCATTTGTTTGACAGCACAAAGTAGTAGTAGAAAAATGTAATTGTTGACGATAGTTAATACAGCCACAAAGTCATAAACTCTTCCTATTTCTACAATTTATATCTTCTTAAAATCTGACTTTAACCTAACCCTAACCACACTGCTAACATTGTCTAACACCTAACCTTAAATTAAAAACAAAAAGGCACATTTTTGTTTTCATACATTTTTTTCGATATAGACAATTGGCTATGTCATCTAGTGGAAACCCTTCAAAATGGAGATGGCCTCAATGGCGCTGCACGTGCTCTCACAGATGCCATAATGGGACAGATATAATGCAATGTCCATCTAAAAATCAATACCATATTCAAATATCAACAACAAAAATATTCTGCATTCATGCTGTTGTTTTTTTTAATAGATTATTCTTGTTTTCCTCTTAACAATTTGTTGACCAGACTGAACTGAGACTGTTCTGACTTTGGCATTATTCATCATCTTTACTCTCTCATCTTGCAGTGCCCTTGATTGCTGTCAATTCTGTCTGCATTGTGTTGTTGCTGCTTTTTGGCTGAAGAGAAGACTGGACTGAATTTGGACGCTGAACTAAGAGAAGCCACTTTCAGGGGTCAGGAGGATGTCACCCTGGCACCTGGAGGAGGGACCCTACATGCACCAGGAAGAAGAGTACACCCACACGTTTATGTATCTCAGAGATTCAGCATTACATTTGATTTCCTTTATTATTATTATTCCTTACCTCATTTGTCAAACCTGTTGGTCTTAGGTGAGGCTAAGTGACAGTTCAGATGCAAGAACAATCTGAGTTTACTACATTCGCAGTTTCTTTTACAGACACCCGTTAGCCAATGTTATAGCACAAGGCAGTTCAAAAGAGCCTACGGTTGCTTTTGGAAGATTTCTTCATTGTAAAAGGATAATTGACTTTGATCTCATGATTCCACTTTCTTTCTCCTTATTTGAAATTGTGGTTCGTCGCAGTTCTGATGGTGTATTCTATGTCTGTTGCTTTTAACATATTCCTGCATAAAAAGTTGTAATTTTGTGTCCCATGCACAATTTAATTATGTATGACTTTTTCTAAGTAACTTTCTATGAATTACTTGAAAAAAATAAAGATTTTTTAAAAATCTACCACTTTTGAGTTTGTTCATAACCCAACATTAGCTAAAAATAATAATTTTTATCCAGAGCGATTTACTCTCAGAGCAAGTTGAACATTACATAATTTTCTTGTCCCAGAACACACTCCCTACTTACACAACATTTCTTTGATCATGGCTGTGTCAAAAGCACATTAAGAAGACCAAAGAGACCTTGCTCAAAATATATATTTGCTAAATGACTAATTGTTTGCATGTAAACAAAATTAATCCTTTCTATGGCAAATCTGTAAAAAAAATGTTAGCAATGCCCTGTATGAATGGCATAAATCAGTGCACTCTTGAACTAGCTGCAAACTTGAGCACAAGGGCGACCAAATAAGGTGGGTGCTTCTCACTAGGTGCTTTTAGCAACACGGGTGTATTTTCATACACTAGTGTTGCTTTCAATTGTTTAACTGTCGGTGTGCAGGCCGGTTGGTCATGACAACGGGAATAGAGCTCCACGTTGGAGGTGGGAAATGGTTCTAATCACATGGTTCCAATCATACATTTTTCCCATAGGGGATTTTAGAAACACTTCAAATAAGGGCTGTGTTTCGTGTAGGCTTATCCTGGCGTGACGTTTTGATAACCATACAAATCTCAATCGGACAAGGTGACTTTTACCCATATAAACTTGGAGTCACACGATGATTTGTTGTGTGGTCCACTCCGACTTGGGAAAGCCTGCAGTTTATTAGGCTACAGATTAAATAAATTATGAGCTTGATGGTCCTTTCCAATTAATATTGAGGGTCTTATTCTGGTGACATGATGATCGATGCTTTTGTCCATAGCAATCTCATCATATAGGCTATACCCACACGGTATCTGCTAGCTGTTGGCTAGAGCACATGTGCCAAGACTGGAGTGGGCACATTCGCTATATAACACGTTTTTTTTGGTGACAAAACCATCAGTAGAGTTGAAAACAAGATGGAAACCCATTGTAACTCGGTACATTGGAATTTAACCGCAAAAGTAATGTTTATGTGCACTACGTCATCACGTACATCCTTTCCACTGGGCACAGACGTCAATTCAACGTCTATTCCACATTGGTTCAACGTAATTTCATTGAACGAACGTGGAAACAACGTTAATTCAGCTAATGTGTGCCCAGTGGGTTTTAACTGCAACAAGTCAATTTGATGGAAGCACATGTTTTTATTCATGTTTGACTGACAGACCTCAAGCTAGATTCCATGCTACATGCAAACTAATGAATTAGGTAGGATTACGAGTAGGAGCACGAGTAGCATTACAGGTTTTCAGATACAAAAACTACAGTCATGCTGATGGACTAGATCTCCCTCTCTCTCTCTCTCTATCGCACTCTCAATTCAATTCAATGGGCTTTATTGGCATGGGAAACAAATGTTTACATTGCCAAAGCAAATTAAATGGATAAACAAAAGTGAAATAAACACAAAAAAGTGAACAGTGAATCTTACACTCACTCAAGTTCCAAAATAATAAAGACATTTCAAATGTTCTCCCATCTTCACTGAGGAACTCTGGAGCTCTGTCAGAGTGACCATCGGATTCTTGGTCACCTCCCTGACAAAGGCCCTTCTCCCTCGTTAGTTCATTTTGGCTGGGCGGCAGCCAGCTCTAGGAAGAGTCTTGGTGGTTCCAAACTTCTTCCAAACTTCTTCCCAGATCTGTGCCTCGACACAATCCTGTCTTGGAGCTCTACGGACAATTTCTTTGACCTCATGGCTTGGTTTTTGTTCTGACATGCACTGTCAACTGTGGAACCTTATATAGACAGGTGTGTGCCTTTCCAAATAATTTCCAATCAAATGAATTTACCACAGGTGGACTCCACTCAAGTTGTAGAAACATTTCAAGGATGATCAATTGAAACAGGATGCACCTGAGCTCAATTTCGAGTCCAAAGCAAAGGTTCTGAATACTTGTGTAAATAAGGCATTTCTTATTTTTAATACATTTGCAAACATTTCTAAAAACCTGTTTTTGATTTGTCATAATGGGGTATTGTGTGTAGATTGATGAGGGGGAAAATAATTTAATCAATTTTATAATAAGGCTGTAATGTAACAAAATGTGGAAAAAGTCAAGGTGTCTGAATACTTTCCGAATGCACTGTATATAATGGAAAATATTACAATAGCTTTTTGGTTGATAGACAAGACAGACCTTTCACTTTGATGTTTCTTACATCACTTTAGCAGTCTGAGGTAATTCAACTCAGAGAGAGTGCTCTCAGTCAGGCCAACTTGTAGGGGCCTTAACGATTTGGGGGCAATGCTATTGAAGGCACCTATTGAGGCCCCCACTCACCCCAAATTGGACATTGGATCAGTCAATAGGGCCCCCCTATGTTTAATTGTAAACATCTGTATATAGATTAGTCTCAATGCCTACTGTTAACTTTGTGCCCTGTTATACAGTGAGTGCAGAAAACATTAGGAACACCTTCCTAATATTGAGTTGCACCCCTTTTGCCCTCAGAACAGCCTCAATTCGTCAGGGCACGGACTCTACAAGGTGGCGAAGCATTCCACAAGGACGCAGTGCCTAGAAAGTCTGTACGTGTGTACGTGTGCAATGTGAGTTATCATTATCATTATTATCCTTAGGGTCTTTATGGTGGACAAGGACATGAAGGAAGTGGGGGCTACAAAATAAGTGTTCCCAAATGTCCACATCCTTCTGTGCTGGTATCACGTCTAGCAGGTAATTATTATTGTAAGAATGTTTTTAAAGAACACTTTTGACATGAATCGTGTTCACTTTTAGGCTAGGATAAAAAGATACACTGAATTACAGCGTTATCTTTCTGCAGGCTGTAAACAACAAAAGAATCTGATATTACAGGAATGGACCATCTGGATGACTGCATCACATACTGGAAGCACCGTAATGTTTTTCTGTCAATACACTTTACAGGATAAAGACTTTGAAGACACTTCAACAACACTGGAGGAAGTGCTTCTGTATCCTTTCGTCCTGGCCTACCTGAGGAAGTACTGGCTTTCTTGTGCCATGAGAATAGCAACACCAAACATCTCACTGAGAGCTATTAAAAGGCATTACTGTCTGTTCCATGGCCATTTTAATTCATGGTGAGAAGCTATCCATTGATTGTGGACAAATAACAAACCAGTCAGGGTCATATACTGTACCTGTCCACCCCAGTAAAACCCTGAATATAAGGAATTATTCCTCCATTGTTAGGAATTTCTGTTGTCATTCAAGTCTTGTTATTTAAACAAATGATTTAACACTAACATGCTGATCCCTGTCAGTCCTTGTCTTTGAAGTATTGTTTTGTGTATCATCGCAGTCTTGGAATACCATATTACTTACTGTATGTTGTAGATTCTTCCTGTGACTAAAATATCAGTTCCTGAAAGGCACATCCAGCCGGAGATGGGACCATTTCCTGAAACTTCTAACGCGTCAAGTCAATGGAGGATGGACATTACTGCCTCAATTCTATGTTTGACTGTCAGAATGTGCATTGCAGTGCTCAGTGCTCAGCTAGTCACTCTCTTATTCGTTGGTCCCGTCTGCAGTGCAGACATTCATCTTTCATCAATTTTAATCCTTTGAATCTCATCATTCCATTATTGTTAACATTTTGTCAAATGATCACAATAAGTGGATTGTTTGGTTACTACAAGCAAAGTATTTACACTAGGTAGTTTGGGTCCTGGATGCTGATTGTCTGAAACGTGTGATATTTCAGACAATATACCACGGGTATGACGCAAAAATATTTGTTTACTGTCCTATTTATGTTGGTAACCGGTTTATAATACCAATAAGGCACCTCAGGGGTTTTTGTTATATGGCTGATATAGTCGGAAGTTAGAGATTTCCGAGGTCCCAGTTGTTTTGAACGCAGCATTCCTCCATACAATTGAAAGCAACACTAGTGTACATAAATGCATCAGCATTGCTAAAAGCACCTAGCTTCTCATCAATTTTCTGAAAATTGGAAATATTCTGATACATTTTTTCATTGCTGGGCTTCCAGCGTGTGCCATATATATTCTTTATACAAACATTTATTGCTTTTATAAACTTATAAACTACTCAAAGCTAATGTCGTGTTTGACAGTCATCAAAGAATTTTATGTTTCCCTACCTTTTTCGCTCTTCTTAAAAAACAGGGCCATTTCTACTCCTGCGATGGTGGTGTCAAAGGCAGAGTCTCTTGACAATGTAGCAGTCAAATTTGTTCCAGGGATATGATTTCATTTCATTATAATCATAATTTCAAACAGCACGCTGCCTACTAAGATGGTTGTTTATTTGTTCACGTTTGGAATAATTATCTTCAATGTGCTGATATTGTTTCTCATTTGCACTACCGTTCAAAAGTTTGGGGTCACTTAGAAATTTCCTTTTTTTTTTGAAAGACAATAAAAAATGTTGTCCATTAAAATAACATCAAATTGGTCAGAAATACAGTGTAGACATTGTTAATGGTGTAAATGACTATTGTAGCTGGAAACGGCAGATTTTTAACGGAATATCTACAGTTGAAGTCGGTAGTTTACATTCAAAGTGCCTGTTCCATCTCCTCCTGATCTATCTCAGATAAGAAATAACAACAAGACAATCACTGAACCCATGAGAGCCTGTATCACTTAGTGGCACGCTGCATCACTTAGTGGCACGCTGCATCACTTAGTGGCACGCTGCATCACTTAGTGGCATGCTTACAGAGCCATATATAGAGATATGATGTACTGTGTATATGGTGCAGCACACTTAGTGATGGAATCTCAGAACAAACAACATTGCAGGTTGCTAGATCCTGTATCCTGATATAAGCAGCCAAATCTTCAGTGGTAGAACACGCCAAGGAATGTACCCCAGATATGAAAAATACATGGTATTATCTCTCTTGTCTTACTCTCACACTGGAAAAAAGGTCAAGAGGTGACTTACTATCTATAGAGTGGAGAGATCTGCTCAGCTGGGAGTTGGGAGGAGGCCAGACAGAGCTGGGTCAGGTTGGGCTTGGGAGAGGGGGTGAGGGGTAGGTCCATCTCCATCTGAGTAGGCAACACCAAGTGATCTGATAGGAGGGGGGTGGAAATTCTAATAATTCACACATTGATTTGGTTATACCATATGTCGATAATACATTGTACAGTCTATGTAGCCATTCTGTGGATTTATTGACTCTTGACACATAATGAGAATATACAGTAAAGTGAGATCTACAGTAAAGTGAGATCTACAGTAAAGTAAGATCTACAGTAAAGGGAGATCTACAGTAAAGTAAGATCTACAGTAAAGTGATAGTTTTGTACCTGATGACTTGAGATCCAGCAGCATTTCATTAATCTCAAAGTGAGAGTCATTGACTCTGGGATATGTCTACTGACTCCAGTGCACCTGGGGGAGTTGCTGAAAGAAAGAACATAAAACAGGTTGTTATTGGTAAGGAATATTTCTTCTCAATGACTTAACTGGCTAAAGGTTAAATAAACAGATGACACAGGACTTTGCGATTAGCCTCAATCACAGTCATTCTACACAGTAAATGCTGTTCCTAGATATTCAGTACATAGGTGTACAGAGGCCCATTATCAGCAACCATCACTCCTGTGTTCCAATGACACGTTGTGTTAGCTAATCCTAGTTGATCATTTTAAAAGGCTAATTGATCATTTGAAAACCCTTTTGTAATTTTGTTAATGAAGCAATAAAAACTGTCCTTCTTTAGACTAATTGAATATCTGGAGCATCAGCATTTTTGGGTTTGATTACAGGCTCAAAATGTCCAGAAACAAATAACTTTCTTGTGAAACTCGTCAGGCTATTCTTGTTCTGAGTAATGAAGGCTATTCCATGCGAGAAATGGCCAAGAAACTGAAGATCTCGTACAACGATGTGTACTACTCCCTTCACAGAACAGCGCAAACTGGCACTAACCAGAATAGAAGTGGATTGGGAGGCCCTGGTGCAAAACTGAGCGAGAGGACAAGTACATTAGAGTGTCTGGTTTGAGGTGTTCGGATCACAAAGAAGAACATTCATGAGACACAGAAACAATGAAAAGATGCTGGAGGAGTGCTTGACCCATTTGTAAACCATGGTGGAGGCAATATGATGGTCTGGGGGTGCTTTGGTGGTGGTAAAGTGGGAGATTTATACAGGGTAAAAGGGATATTGAAGAAGGAAGGCTATCACTCCATTTTGCAACATCATGCCAAACCCTGTGGAAGGCGCTTAATTGGAGCCCATTTCCTCCTACAACAGGACAATGACCCAAAGCACAGCTCCACACTATGCAATAACTATTTAGGGAAGAAGCAGTCAGCTGGTATTCTGTCTATAATGGAGTGGCCAGCACAGTCCCTAGATCTCAACCCTATTGAGCTGTTGTGGGAGCAGCTTGACCGTATGGTACGTAAGAAGTGCCCATCAAGTCAATCCAACTTGTGGGAGGTGCTTCAGGAAGCATGGGGTGAAATCTCTTCAGACTACCTCAACAAAATGACAACTAGAATGCCAAAGGTCTGTAAGGCTATAATTGCTGCAAATTGAGGATTCTTTGACGAATGCAAAGTTTAAAGGACACAATTATTACTTAAATTAAAAATAGTTATTTATAACCTCGTCAACATCTTGACAATATTTCCTATTAATTTTGCAACTAATTTCATGTATGTTTTCATGGAAAACAAGGATTTTTCTAAGTGACCCAAAACTTTTGAACGGTAGTGTAGGTTCAACAAGGATCTACTGAGGAGGTTCTGTAAGTGCTGCTGGATATGGCTGGGACTACCCAGACACTGAGTTCAGGGATATTCCTCTGTGTTACCCAGAGACCCTCTGTCTGCGGCTGCTTGTCATGGTCATACAATGTATGACCCTTCAAATGAGTTGATTCGATTATTTCAGCCACACCCATTTCTGAAAGGTGTATAATATTGAGCACACAGTGATGCAATCTCCATAGACAAACATTTACAGTAGAGTAGAATTGCCTTACTGAAGAGCTCAGTGACTTTCAACATGGCACCATCATAGGATGCCACCTTTCCAAAAAATCAGTCAAATTTCTGCCCTAGTATATCTATCCCTGTCAACTGTAAGTGCTGTTATTGTGGAAATGTCTAGGAGCAACAGCAGCTCAGCCGCAAAGTGGTAGGCCACACAAGCTCACAGAATTGGACCGCCGAGTGCTGAAGCAAGTAGCACGTAAAAATTGCCTGTTCTCAGTTGCAACACTCACTACTGAGTTCCAAACTGCCTCTGGAAGCAACGTCAGCACAAGAACTGTTCATCGGGAGCTTCATGAAATGGGTTTCCATGGCCGAGCAGCCCCACACAAGCCTAAGATCACCATGCGCAATGCCAAGCGTCAGCTGGAGAGGTGTAAAGGTCGCCATCATTGGACCCTGGAGAAGTGGAAACACATTATCTGGAGTGATGAATCACACTTCACCATCTGGCAGTCCAACGGACTAATCTGGGTTTGGCGGATATCAGGAGAACGCTACCTGCCCGAATGCATAGTGGCAACTGTAAAGTTTGTTGGAGGAGGAATAATGGTCTCTGAGTGTTATTCATGGTTCAGGTTAGGCCCCTTAATTCCAGGGAAGGGAATTATTATTGCTACAGCATACAATTATATAGTCTAGACGATTCTGTGCTTCCAACTTTGTGGCAACAGTTTTGGGAAGGCTTTTCCTGTTTCAGCATGAAAATGCCCCCGTGCAGAAAGCGAGGTCGACACAGAAGTGGTTTGTCGAGATCGGTGTGGAAGAACTTGACTGGCCTGCACAGAGCCCTGACCTCAACCCCATCGAACACCTTTGGGATTAATTGGAACACCGACTTTGAGCCTCATCGCCCAACATGGACACATTAGAGCCAGATGAAGTGAAGACAGTAGATATCAATGTTCCCTGGACTACAGGGCTGACGTTTTTGTGGGCTTTCCCTACTACTCTCCACATTTTCTCCTCCTATCTTCCTGCCAAACTCTCTGGCTACATCCCCATCTCTGTCACCGCCAAAGTTCAAGAAGAGGTTGTTAGTACCAGGAATAGTGACCATTTCGTTTTGGGAGAGTGCACGAGTGCAATCCTCTCCAGTGTGACAGCTTCCAAATGGAGCAGTACGGGAGGAAGATACCTCATATCATGGGACAAATCTGCAGGACTACAGTAGAGAAAGTGAATTAAATGATCAGTTATGACTTTGTATAAATATCATGTAGATGAAAGTCGTAATAGTAAGGATATGTATTTGTATGAATCTCATCTTTGCCAATATGTGGCATCATAGTCAGTATGGCATTGGCTTTATGGTCCAGCAGGTTTTTTACACAAATGCATCTTCGATCCAAAGTACCCCAATACTGCTACCCTGTAGAATAAATATTTGCATCAAACAATAACTGAGGTGTAAACGCATTTTCTGCGTCCTCCTCTACAACTCCAATGCTGCTATGTTCACAGAAGCGGCATAGGCTACAGGGAATGGAGACTTTTGAATATTTGATATCCTTGTCCATTGCCTTCATGTATGTGAAAGTATTTCCTCTTGTATTATTCATTGTAAAACATTTGGTTATAGGGGACGAAAAGAAGGAATTGTCATGCTTCCCTGCACTAGTGTGATGTTTCTTAGAGGTGGAGACTGTTCCTAACATGTTATCCCTGAGGTGTGGACAGGGTAGATATGTAGAGGAACATCAAACAGTATTGTATCGTGGAAATGCTTTGTAGAGATCCATTAAATAAACTATACTAATGTTTAATGTCAGTGTCTCTACTCAAGCATCTTTTCTGAGTGGAGATTAGATTTTGGATTGTATGTAAATGTTCAATAGATATAAATACAATTAATTGCAGTTTCAGCTAATGTGGTAAAGAAATCATCTTTATTGTGAGCGGATTAGGTGGCGTAAAACCATTCTATTGTCTGCACGCCCATAGAGATGTAATTCTGCTGTTGTAGAGTTGTAAATACCATCTTTAAATTATGTGATCAGTAGCTCAGATCTCTTCCGCCTTACTGCATGTGGTAGTCGTGTGAGTGTAATCAGTGGAGCATCCCATGACTGCCTATCCTTGCACAGAGAGTATATGTATTTTCTGAGTGCATGAGATGAGGGAAGGAGGGGGGGGGGGTTGTGAAGAAAGGCATCTCTGTTTGTAGACCTTCATATCACTGGAAAACTGAACCGCGCCTGACAATATTTACTGTCTGACTGCCCACTGATCAAATCCTGACAATATGTCCTACATGTGATGTGACGTGATTTACATAAACCCCCTGACATCTTGAAGAAGAAGCTGGAAGGAGGTTTACTGCTCAATGGAGGACTGCACAACTTTTGGTAAAAGAAAATTATAATCACTTTGCCTGCAGCTCTTGTACATTCTGGAAACATTGCTCAGTGATTGTTGTTGAATGGGATTGAGGAAACAGTAAATCATACTGTACCTATAGCTTGATTGTAGGTAACATAATGGCATGTTTGGTCTTACTACAGCTTAGTAGGCTGTGTAGCACAGCTTTGAATGAATCATACTTGTGTTGTTTGTTGCGATGAAAATACACCAAATTCCCCATTTTCTTATTCCCCACACAGTGACCACAAAGCAGCATTTGCACTTCATGTATCATCATGCAGAGACAGGTGGCTGGATTCTAGAACTATTCAAGGACATATGAACATGACTATCCACTATTTTAATCAAAGTAAGTCCAAAAATGAAAATGTATTTCAATTCCATGATTGTGAAACCAAGCAAATTAGCTTTGATTTCGTTATACACAATCAGACTTTGTGCAACTGTTTCTGACCTGAAATGCAAGCCAAAAAGCACACTGATGCCAAATGGGTGTTCACTGTGAAATTATTGGGACCCCATTTTCCTTCCACATTTGTCTTCACAGTCAGATGTACCATACCGGTGTGAAAGTACACTGAACACAAATATAAACGCAACATGTAAAGTGTTGGTCCCATGTTTCATGAGCTGAAATAAAAGATCCCAGAAATTTTCTATATGCACAAAAAGCTTATTTCTCTCAAAATGTGTGCACAAATTTGTTTACAGCCCTTTTAGTGAGCGTTTCTCATTTGCCAAGACAATCTATCCACCTGACAGGTGTGGCATTTCAAGAAGCTGATCAAACAGCATATATCATTACAAAGGTGCAACTTGTAATGGGGACAGCAAAAGGCACTCTAAAATGTGCAGTTTTGGCACAACACAATGCCACACAGATGTCTCAAATTTTGAGGGAGCTGCAATTGTCATGCTAACTGCAGGAATGTCCACCAGAGCTGTTGCCAGATAATTTAATGTTAATTTATCTAAATTAAGCCGCCTCCAATATCTTTTTAGAGAATTTGGCAGTACCTCCAACTAGCCTCACAACTGCAGACCCGCATGTATGGTGTCATGTGGGGGAGCAGTTTGCTGATGTCAACGTTATGAACTGAGTGCCCTATAGTGTCGGTGGGGTTATGGTAAGGGCAGGCATAAACTACAGACAATGATCACGATTGCATTTTATCGATGGCAATTTGAAGCACAAAAATACCTTGACCAGATCCTGAGGCCCATTGTGAGGTGGATTTTTTAAAGGTGTCTGTGACCAACAGTTGCATATATCTATATTCACAGTTATGTGATAGATTAGGCACTAATACATTCATTTCAGTTGACTGATTTCCTCATTCGAACTGTAACTCAGTAAAATCAATGAAATTGTTCCATGTTGTTTATATTTTTGTTCAGTATACATTTACTTTCTTACAGGCATGGGACACAAGTGGCACATGCAGTTTTTTCTTTACTACAAAAATTACATGGTAGCCTCTCACGGAGGATATGGCTGATGTTCTCCGCTGGTGCCAACAAGATAGGCCACTGTTCGCTCAATTAAGTTACACATTTTGATAGGCTAACTAAAATACTTATTGGAGTATTTTCATTGTCATCTCTTTACAACAATAGCCAATTACTTTCCAAACAGTTTTTCCACGATTGTATTTTTAAATATTGCGATATGCCTGGCTGGGTCTCTCTGCTTTTCACTGAATATTGTAATTTAACAATCATCTAGTTGGTATTTGGAGCGCACGCTTCTCAAATTGCGGGCCCTTCCGACTTCAGGTTATGCCATTTAAACAATTTTTTAAAAAGCTAATAATCCTCTGTGGCCAAATCATGCTTGCTGGTGTAGTAGGCTATTTTTTTATGATTTGTATTTATTTATGTAAAGACAGGAGTAAGCTAATTAGACTATATACTTTTGACAATTCATTTTATTTAGCTTCTCCTAGCAGTATGGACACGGCGCCTATGCCTTTTGATGTGGCATAAACAACCAGTCACGATGTTTTCATCAGATTGTCAAACAGTCACAAAGGCGCCTCTGTAGACTACCCGCGCACGTTCGTTCACTCACAAAATAATTTCAGTATCCAAACCCCAACAGTGCACTGTACACCCGCAATTTGATGAATGGAAAGGGACATCAGTTACAAAACACCTACGTGTAGTGTAATGGCATTCTGCGATTGTCATCAGGCCTACATTTGTAGCCTTAATTGATGCATCCACTGTTGTTAACGCGCGCCTCGGTCTCGGCCACTCGTCTCTGCATTGTCCGCGAATGTTTCTGCCTCTGCACCTTGACAAAATGCAAGTGTTCTCCTCAAACCACAAAGCAATTTGGAGCTTATACCATCCGGTTTCCAGTAAATTGTCACATTTATCATGCGGCTGACATACAGTAATGTTAAATAATGGTGTAATCGCCTATAGTTTTCTGGGCATGTTGTATTAATTGTGATAGGCTCACGTTTTACCAGTATGGCGTACCCCCACTATTTATTTTACCGGGACGCCATAACGGACCATACCGCTTTACTTTCATCCCTGCTTAATGCTCTCTTCTGTGGATAGCAGAACCTATTGTTAAACTACTGTACTGTATGTGCAATGTCACAGCATACCCCCTTACAATATAATGCAATAATTGTGTAATTTCAAATCAGATTTTCATTATTGATCCATTTTCCCTCCACCACTATGCCTTTTGAAATGTTGTATTATTAATTCATGGAGTCCCTATTCTGTAATGCTTAGAACTCAGTCATGTGTAACAGGGCCAATCCTTTAAACTATGGAATGCATTCCTGTTAGTGTGTCTGGAATGGCAGAGCCCTGCTGATGACTAAAAGCTTGTCTATGTCTGGTTGGATGATAGTGTGGTTTAATGTCCCATCATGCCCTGCCCCCTGGGAACACACTGGTTGAATCAACATTGTTTCCAATTTTCAATTAAATTAGTTGAACCAACATGGGAAATAAGTTGAATTGACATCTGTGCCCAGTGGCTAGTACCATTCTCCCTCAATTTAGATTATGTAAGGCTTTTAGGGGCCAACTGTAGAAGGAGCAATGTTTGCATCATCCTATTACAACAATTTCAATAACATCTATTAATAAATTGTTAGACTAACAAATTCATATCCTGAATAGATGCTTTACCGAAACATGTTCTTACTAACAACTGCTCACTGTGTGTGTGTGTGGCAAGGTAGTGTCTTATGGAGCTGCTACTTTTAGCAACTGTCCCTCAGTTACTCACTCACTTAAAAGGAGAATCTCCACACTGTCCTCTCCTGAAAGGGTTTAGATCCTATGGGAATTTCAGTTATTTTTGCCTTTTTTAAAGTTCTCACTTCATTCATTTATCTTTAAAGGCCTATACTAAATGGAAGCATGTTCGCACTTTGTACCAATCAATTTGTTATCATAATGACTATTTCACACGCTCCTGAATGGATACGGTATTGTGCGCTAAACTAATTTAAAGGTTTTAACCAGTCCACACTGGATAAATCAGAAAAAAAAGAAATTGAATAAGAGTTTTGTTGTCTTTCACAGGTGTTCACATAATCGCTAAGCATGGTCTCTGAGGACAACTATTACAATGTTAAAACTGGGAAGCCTGGAGCTCTTTTAGCTCAAGTGAAATAGAGATGTCTAAGTTATGTTATGACAAAAGGGGGGTGATGATAATTCCCTTTTCTATTTCAGTGCAGCGCACCTCAGAGCAGTGCATGAAGAAACAAAGGAAAAGCGAGAACAGCGCCATCCACCTCTCCTCTCCAGTGGTGGAGGGCGAAAGGAAGCTTGATGGAAGCAGTTTGACAGTTTATGGTGACGGCCAGAAGGTGAAAGTGGTGTATGAGGTATACCCTGGTGATGTCCGCATCATGGAGAATGAAGCCCACTCCCAAAGACTGTTCCAGGTCACCAGCAGAAATGGTGGAGGAAAGGTGCCCTCTCCATCGGACGTAGTCACCAACGGCAGGGGACAGAACGACCTACAGGATCAGAATGCTCCAAAGGTCTGTAACGTAATGTTGATTTGTGATGCCTCCAGCAGCCAGCCCTGCTCTGGGCCTGAGGACAACTCAACAGACACACACGAGACTCTAACAGAGACTTCAACTATGACCTTTGTGGATGCACACACCATTGATGAGTCGGGGGAGACACACAGCCTACTCTGTGTAATGGAGGTACACATTAATAAGGAGTTTGTCCTCATTGATGATGATGATGACGGTGACATGTCCCTAAGAGAGAAGACTGTCACTAACATGTCCATCATGGATGGTAATGCTGCAGACCTGGTCTGTGGCAGACGGCTGTCCATCTCTACTGACACTTACTCTGAGTGTAAAGAGGAGAGTGTGGCCCCGGAACCCACTGCACAAGCAGACACACACACTAAAAAGCAGCCCTGTTGCTTCTGTTCCATTCTATGATCATTCTATCTGTTCCTTTTTATGACCATTTCATCCATTCACACTGTATCAGAGGCAGAGCACATATTGTAGTAATTTTAATTTTTGTAATTTGGTATACATTTTCTATCAATCAACCCCTATTGTCTTCAAAAGCTGCCCACTACTCTGCACAAAATGAGTGTGGTGATGTTAAAATCATGGTTATTTGTCATGTCATGTCACTGCACAGTATTTGCATCGATTTTGCATTCTTATTTATAGTGTTGGGTAATACGAAATAAAGGTGCATAGTGAAATCATCAGCATTTCTCTTAGCTACTTAGGACCACTTTGAAAGCTTCTTGAATCAAACACTGTGATCTGAATAATAGGTTCTTTACAGAAAGCCTTTGAGTGATCATGTGTTGATTTCCATTTATGTTCTGCTTGCTCTTCTTCACTTTAGATACACTTTTAATACTTGTACTTTATGTACTAATATGTATCCTTTGTTTACCGTACATTCAATAAACTTCCATTTTTTTTGCATTCCTAAATATTGTAGTCAAATGTCTTGAGAAAAGTCATCTGAAGTAGAGGCCCATGCCTGCTCTATACATTCTATGCCTATTTAGTTACAATGTTGTGTTACCATACATTGCATCCTCCTCTGTACAGTATATGTGGAGAGACCCTAGTGGAGTGTTTGTTTGCTGGTTTTAGGGACAGGCTGGTGCTTAATCAGGCCTCTCCAGCAGGCACAGTGTGACATGGTCTCACTGGGGGAGTGATAGAGGGAGACCCCCTCTGAGTCCCGGTGGGCTGGGTGATGATAGCAGCATGGTGGACTTATCTCCCTCTCCTACACTACTGTATACTAGACTAACTCGCTCCCACAAACACTGAGGATAAAGTGGATTCAGGAAAAGGTAGGCTGTATAAACAAGTAGGCCTGCCTACAATTTGAAGATCAATTTTCTTAAATTCATTGCATATCACCAATTGTTCATGTCACTCCCATATCTATGTTAATCATTTACACATTGGACTGCTTACTTACCTAGTTTTAAACTTCTTTAATTCATAATGTTATGTTATGTTATGCCATATATAGTAGCTCTTATTGGCGTACACATCATAACTGTGGAATTTGCTAATGTGTTTTATGTCTCCCAAAGTGTGGAGTACATAATCCTTCATATTAGCATCTCCTGCACTGCTAAAATGCTACTACAACATCTGCGCTGTGTACAAGCCTGTGAATAGAATGTGTCTGACTATATGGTGGAAAGATTACTGTATTTATTTCATTTTTCCTTTAGCGTTTTACTAAGAAAAGGCTGTATGTTTTTTATTTAAGTAGTATGTGTTCAGGAAGTGGAAATGTGTCTAATAAGCTATAACACTTTTGTTAATGGATATTTATATTTTGTGTTTTAAGTTATAATTTCAGTTGTACTTGGTGTTATCACTGTTACACACAATACAGTAAAACGGAATATGTCAAAAATGCTGATGATGACAAACCACCATTGCCAACATCACCATTGAGACAGAGCGGTGGTTGGATTTCATTGTGACCTCAGCTAACTCTGATACCCATCTCTCAAGTCTGGTTATCAAATCCGCTCAGCACCGTGGGGTCTGCAAAATGTAAATAAATAAAGATGCGGATAAAAGGATATGTAGAGGAGGTTGGTAAACGGGGCAGAGTCAGACAGGTACAGAATGGCAGGCAGGCTCGTGGTCAGGGCAGACTGAATGGTCAGAACTGGGGATACAGAAAGCAGAGAGATGGGAAAACATGCTGGTAAGACCTGACAAGACCAGATGAACCGCAACAGACAAACAGAGAACACATGTATAAATACACTGGGGAAGATGGGCGACACCTGAAGGGGGGTGGAGACAAGCACAAAGACAGGTGAAACAGATCAGGGCGTGACAAGACAGAAAAGATTATTAGGAGATGAAATGTTGAGTTCCTAACAAGTTCAGAAAGCCAAAAGCTAGAGCTCTGTGAGACATTCACAGCGATGGGGGCAGACGTTTTTATCAAGAGAGACCTTTAGAAAATAAATATACAAATATGTATTTTACAGTTATAAGGAATCTTGTACTTAGTCATTTTCTACTTTGAATATACTATATTTAGAAAGCATACAAGTCATTTCAAGCCTTATTCATACAGCTATTCATATTTTCACATTTGTATCATCTTTGTCCTGTGTACTTGAGCTTGTGTCCTCAAAAGTGACTACACCTCAGCAATTTATAACTATTTTTACCAGAAAAGTGAGATTTTAACCTTTATTGGAGCATGCAACATTACTAGTTACTGTTTATGGCCCTTTCATGATAAAGTATTACTTTTGGGGATTACGTAGATGACATTTTCAATTACTGTTAGGTTAATTTAACTGGTTAAGTTCTAGAGATTGACTGTGGGGAGCCAGTGTTTATATCCCATGCTAAGATGCTATGGAACCGGACATCGTTGATTGGTAGTGTGGTTTATTACCGATGTGTTGAAGGATATCACACCACGAGTTTGAGAGAATACACTTTGGGAGGATATAGAACTTCATGAATTAATGTATTGAAAGACATGTATTTAAACGTACAGTAATATTCAAATGCAAAATTGCTAAAATGGGTAATTTCCACTTTGAAATTTCAACCCCTATAGAAGGTCTATTAATTACAATCCACATAATAATTCACATTTCCTTTTGCTGCCAACCCATAAGGTGATTTGGTCATTTTACTGTAGGAAAGGGCTACCAAAAACAAATTGATTTCAGTGAGCAGAGGTAAACTGTGGGGCTCCACTAAACCTTCCCCATACTAACATGTTGTGGGTCAATACAACTGGCCTGGGGAGAGTTATTGAGTATGTATGTAAGGATTGATTATACCAGGAGGGTGGAAATAGTCTCTCAACTTGTACACCATCAGGGTAGTGGGGAATTGTTTCAATAATATGCAAAGTTATATTAACAATATAACCATGAACCCATTATATTGTGTTAAAGTGCTCACATTCAAATTGATGCTGTGTTGTTTGTCATGTTTGCACCTACCAATGAAAGAGAGACGTTCAGCACCTAGTGCTCTGTACCAGAAGGGGGTAATGTTGTATTGGGTAATGTTGTATTGAGAGTGTGCGTCCATGTTGTAAATTCATGTTTAATCATGATCCTGATTATGTTACAACAAAATAATGAAAACTAGTATTTGTATATACTGTATATTGTGATCTAATATTTTATGGTAATCGTCACAGGATCTCCTTTGTATATTTCAATTGATATGACTTCTACCATGTTTTTTACAGCTAAATGCGGACCAGCCCCTGCTCTGGCCAACTCAGAGGAGATGTGGCAGAACACAAGTGTTGTGTTCCATCGCTGTCTGGAGGGATTCCACAGCTGGAGAGGAAGGAACACCTCTGTGTGTGACATCACCGGGAAGTGGCAGGCTTCTACACTGCAATGCCATTCATGAATCGTAAACCATAGTTCACTTGAAAAATCTTTCAGTATATGGAAGGAATTTGCAAATCAGTGAACTTTTTTATTGACTTTAAAAAAATTTTTTAACACGTTGTTTCTCATCTCTTGTGAATACCAGAAATCAAGCCTGCCATCAGCGACAGTTGTTTTAATGAAAAATGTTTTTGTTGGAATGCAGACAAGTATGAAGAAGACACAGAACATTACAGAGTAAGGTTATCTGAACAAGGACCATAAACTATACAAAATTGTTGATTAGAAAAAGTGCTCTCTGAACTGCATACACCTATGCATATACATTGACATAGTTATTTGATCTGTCTACCTGTCTATCACAGGTAGCATTTTCGGGATTCAGGGACAATCCAAGGTCATTCCATGACAAGAGGAAAGCTCCACAGCTCCACTTCAGACCTCCCTGATATCTGCCTGAACCTGCTGCCTGTTACCAGCTATACCATCAGCATTACTGCACTGTGCAGGTTCACTTCCACGGGCACAGCTAACACCAGCCTACAAGGTACACTACTAACAACCTCAACTAATAACAGTTTGATGATTAAATATTTTAAGGTATTATGAGAAATATGAAGCAGAATATTGCTTTTAATATAGACTTTGACATGATATTTAAATGTGTCAATAACTTCTTCTCTTATAGTTCCTAAAACCAAATACATCTTTATAGAGAAGTTGTGGCTCCATTGCCACTGTGGCTACACAGATCAGCTAACACTGTGGACCCAGTTAGATAATTAATCATTTTACCTCTATCCCTCTACCTCACTAAATGCTGATTTAATATCTTGAAATGGACCCAGTGATGCCTGCCACTCTCTATTATGACACAAACACTTTTCTCTTTTGTTCCTGGGTTTACAGTTTCTTCCAGGTGGCACTGGAGGAGACCCGTGTGTTTGACTGCAGCTCTCCTAAGAATCCAGTCTCCTCCAGTCAGAGGAAGTCCCATGGACAGTGCGTCACTGCCCAGGTCCATCTGAGGGATGAGGGGAAAGAGATGACCCTAACTGTGGCCGACGGAACCTACTATGATGTCTTCTACAACGCGCCACTACAGAATGGCAGAGACTATTACATCATATCACAAGCTGTCAGTCAATGAGGGAGGGGTAAGACCAACTGCTATGCATTGGAAATAAATTATATGTGGAGTTTATTCATCAAAAAGGAATGACAGTTTTGAAGGTCTTTAACAAAGTTATATTGATTGTTGATCTTATTGAACTCCTGTGCTATTAGTCATACTGTGCCATTTGAACTATTTTCTAGGATTTCAAGCACACTTGTGTTATTTGGGCAAAAGGGAGAGGTAAGGTTCCCTTTCCTCATCTTTATCCCTTTGGCTTTGTTGTGGTTTAATCAGATTGTTGTAAGATGTTTTCTCTCGTTTGGTAGGTACATCCTCATAACGAAGGCTTCATCACTTTTTGCTGGAGGATCAATTGGAGTCTTTGCTTTGGTCATTTTTGTGTGTATGCCTATATATGACATGTTCTATATGTGCAATTATTTTTCAGTATATTGATAAAATCTGACTTAACACATCGCCTACTGAACCTTTTGTATCCCTTTGTCAGGTTTTGTAAGAAGACATGACAGTCATCGTGATAACTGACTTTTTCAGATGGGTCACACTTGGTTACGTCAGCATAATGTTCAACGACATCTATCTGTAAAATTGTGACTGTGTAAAGAAGGTTGTGTATTATTATTTGTGATAACATGCAAGTGAATATGTTTTCAGTGTTTTTAATTGCTCGTATAGTTTTATTATCAGCAATATCATAAATAATATGTTCTTAAAATTTCCTACATGCAATACAATACACACTCTTTACTCTGTCGGTAGCAAAACCTTTTATAATTACATGTATTAATAACAAGTTCAGAATGAAATAGATGCAATACCAGTACTATGAGATGATAAAAACGGAAGGTGGACATTTATATTATACACAAAATTACAATATTTCATGAAGGAAAGATCAATATTCTGTGATCAAACAATTTTCCTCATGAATGTCAACTCTGTGTTCAATGTAGAATAATCATATCATTGAGCTCAAGGAAGCATACAAATATAATTCTGCGTGAAGGATGGGAGCAGAGATCCTGAGTCGTCACTAGTTAACACAGCCACAAAGTCATCATTATGGCTAAACCCCCGGCCATTTCTACAGTGTATCTTCTTACAATCATTCTAACCCTAACTGTAACCCTAATCGTAACCACACTACGAACCTTTCTATTACAAAAAGCAAATTTATGTAGACAATTTTGACTTTGTGGCTGTGAAAATGACTTTGTGGCTGTATTGTCTAGTGGAAACCGAGATCCTGGGAGAAGGCCGAGTCGTGACGTCATGATTATCTGTCAAGTGAAGGTCACGAGGGCATCGAAAGGTGAGGTGAGACTGAAGTAAAGAAGAGGTTGTTATGTCATTTGTTTTTAGATGAAGGGAGGTCATTGGCGCCGCCATGTAAGTGTCATATAATAACGTAGCTAGCTAGCTATAAGTATTGAACAAAAATGTATGGTTGGTCATATACAACTAACTGTATTCCTGTTATTTTTTTTTAGAGAGAGCTTGAGTCCATGTCCAGAGCTTGATAGCTAGCTCAGCTAACCCACATTTGATTTGTTTTGGCAGTGAAGATAGCTAACGTTAGCTAGCTAGGCTAGTTAGCCTCTGTGGCCTGGTTGGCTATCCAACATCATACTAGAGAACGAATGTCAATTTAAAAAGAGTTAGCTAACAGAATCCTTGTAATATCCTGCTTAATGTACTTCATGAGAATAGTAGATAACTAAATTAGGCATAATTTCTATTACAAAGAAGACATTGGTTTTGTACAACACTATACTCATTATAATATAGTTAATATCTCTTTAGCAACAAAAACACATGGCTAAAGATCATACAGTAAGCTATTTAGGCCCTGGGTAATGTATTGTACAAAATACAGTACAGTATTGGCCAAGTGGTCCCTACTAAGGCCTATATCAGAGGAGTTTATCTTCAACAGGGTGTACTAACTCAAATGAATCACAAGGTGTAGCTAATTTACAGCTACAATAAACTATTAACTAACAGAACAACATATAGCCTAGTCCAGAGGTTCTCAATTTTGGGGGGACCAGGGATCCCATTTTGTGATAGCAAATTCATCAGGGACCCCCTCATAATCATAACACAACAGGAGTGCGATAAAAATAGTCTACAAGGAGTTTTACTATGACATCTGTGACATGCATGGCTGGATGAACCAAAGTCTCAGCCTGGAGAGGAAGTTTTGCATTGTTCAAGCAAATGTTCTACAATTCTACATATTTTTCCATGAGGCAGAGATTTTGGGTTGTTGCCGCTTTAACGTTAATATGCTGCAATTCTACACATTTAGCCATGAGGCAGAGAGAAAACTTTAAAGTTTTAAGCCTTAAATTACAGTGCATTGATGTGAAAATAAATACATGTTTTGAGTTAAGAAATGTATAAGTGGTGGAGTACTGTGCCTACCAATATCCTTTTGAGCCTCCCAGGCCCATGTTGCCCAGGGTTAAGAACATAATATTACATTGTATTACACACTTTAAACTTATTTCACAGATCCTTTGGCCAAAAGTTGTTTAATCTGTTAGTAATATTCATTTTTCATGTATTTTCATTTTGAGGTCTGGCTGCGAACCCCCTGCAGACCCCACTTTGAAAACCCTTGGCTTAGCCTAATATCAGGATTTAAAAGCTACAGTCTGGGAATCTGTTTAGTTGTTTAATTCTCAAAGAATATAGCCTAACATAGCTACATTGAGCTATAGTGTCCACCTCAATGTACATATTTTGTACCCCTAAAACTGCAATGTTGGTTAAGGGCTTGGAAGTAAGCATTTCACTGTAAGGTCTACCTACACCTGCTGTAATTTATGAGCATGTGACAAGTTAAATTTGATTTGATTTAATACAGGGCAGTTTGCCAGTCCTGTGGAGGTAGAGAAGGGGCTGCACTAACCCACAGAACACAGCCACGGTGATGCAAACACTGGGAACAATTCCGCTATATTTGATAATCAAACAGGATGAAAACAACTAGTAACGGGACATAGATTACCGCCACATATGGTAGTCATGAGAGTCAAAAGGATCCTAAAGACCTTCATGTTATTTCCCACCTTCCTCCCTCTTTCCCTGGGCCCGGGCTGTTTAAGAGCCTTGAGAACTGAGAGGCAGCAAAACAACATCACCAAAAAGAATCAGGAATAAGACCAAGGTCCTATAGTATGGTACATGAGACTAGAAGATACCAAAGACCACATAATTAACCACAACTACAAACCAAACTAAACCACTACACTACACCCTGTATCTAGGGGGTCTGAACTTTAAGAAAACTACAGGGTGGACCACCGCCAGGTAGTGCTCTGCACAGACACAGCACTGGAACAGGGGACAACCAATCCAGATAAAATCCCACATGAAGGATGCCACTTTTCCAGGGATGTTAACCCCCATAACAGTTGTATACATTATCTATGCAGTGGAGGATCTCAGTCATGCTCAACTTGAGGATGAAGATTTCTGCAGCCAACCCAGAGTCAGTCAAAATCAGCCACATCACCCAACCGTTAACAGGAAGGCCAACTACAAAGTAGGAGACTTGGCAAACAGTATACAGTACATTCGGAAAGTATTCAGGCCCTTTGACTTTTTCCACATTTTGTTACGTTACAGCCTTATTCTAAAATGGATTACATTGGTTTTTCCCCCTCATCAATCTAAACACAATTCCCCATAATGACAAAGTAAAAATAGGTTTGTAGAAATGTTTGCAAATTGTTTAAAAAAAATGTAAACATTAAAAATATCACATTTACATAAGTATTCAGACCCTTTACTCAGTACTTTGTTGAACCACCTTTGGCAGTGATTACAGCCTCAAGTCCTATTGGGTATGAAGCTACAAGCTTGGCACACCTGTATTTGGGGAGTTTTTCCTATTATTTTCTGCAGATCCTCTCAAGCTGTGTCAGGTTGAATGGGGAGCGTTGCTGCATAGCTATTTTCAGGTCTCTCCAGAGATGTTTGATTGGGTTCATGTCCGGGCTCAAGCTGGGCCACTCAAGGACATTCAGAGACTTGTCCCGAAGACAATCCAGCGTTGTCTTGGCTGTGTGCTTAGGGTCGTTGTCCTGTTGGAAGGTGAACCTAAGCCCCAGTCTGAGGTCCTGAGTGCCCTGGAGCAGGTTTTCATCAAGGATCTCTCTACTTTGCTCCATTCATCTTTCCCTCGATCCTGACTAGTCTCCCAGGCCCTGCCGCTGAAGAACATCCCCCCCAGCATGATGCTGCCACCACCATGCTTCACCGTAGTGATACTGTCAGGTTTCTTCCAGATGTGACTTGGCATTCAGGCCAAAGAGTTCAATCTTGGTTTCATCAGACCAGAGAGTCTTGTTTCGAATGGTCTGACAGTCTTTAGGTGCCTTTTGGCAAACTCCAAGTGGGCTGTCATGTGCCTTTTACTGTGGAGTGGCTTCCGTCTGGCCACTCCACCATAAAGGCCTGATTGGTGGAGTACTGCAGAGATGGTTGTCCTTCTGGAAGATTTTCTCATCTCCACAGAGGAACTCTGGAGCTCTGTCAGAGTGACCATCAGGTTCTTGGTCACCTCCCTGACCAAGGCCCTTCTCCCCCGATTGCTCAGTTTGGCCTGGTGGCCAGCTCTAGGAAGAGTCTGGGTGGTGCCACTGTGTTCTTGGAGACCTTCATTGCTGCAGACATTTGTTGGTACCCTGCCCCAGATTTGTGCCTCGACACAATACTGTCTCTGAGCTCTATGGACAATTCCTTCTACCTCACGGCTTGGTTTTTGCTCTGACATGCACTGTCAACTGTGGGACCTTATATAGACAGGTGTGTGCCTTTGGAAATCAGTGGTGTTCATCTCCTCTTTGGTTGTAGTTTGGCTCGTCTGAAAAATACACCTGGGAGTATCTGTGGACATGAAATCAAAATAGTGGTCAGGAATTTCCAGTCTCTGAAATGTGATTTAAATCACATTATACTGTAGGTGAAAAACTCATTACAGCCGGCACACCACCCACGTTGCTTCCTACTGTGTCCCTAACTGAGTTCTCAAAGATTGCCATCAGACATTTTCATTGGATATTGACAACATGAAGCCAAGTACATTCTTAAAATATATGGATGTACTCATTGTGTACCTTCTTTTTAAATAAAATATCTGTCAAATGTACATTAATCTTAATCTTTGAGTTGGAGTGCATTTCACAAGTCAAACAAATGCAAATGTTTTAAGACAAAATACGATAAGGAGCATGATACAAAATACTCTATTCTGCTCAAATTAATAATTTATTATTTGAATATATTTGAAACTCAATCAAACCTGGGCTGATGGAATGCTCTTCTCTTTAGTGATACATTGTTGTTTTTTTATTTATTTTTTATTTTATTTACAATCTGTTGCATCTGACACAGTCCAAATACCTGTGTTAGTTTGTGTGTTTATGTTCATGCATGTTCATGCAGCCACTGGCTCACGTCACCACGTCACACAATACTATAGCTAATACAGTGCCGTGCGAAAGTATTCGGCCCCCTTGAACTTTGCGACCTTTTGCCACATTTCAGGCTTCAAACATAAAGATATAAAACTGTATTTTTTTGTAAAGAATCAACAACAAGTGGGACACAATCATGAAGTGGAACGACATTTATTGGATATTTCAAACTTTTTTAACAAATCAAAAACTGAAAAATTGGGCATGCAAAATTATTCAGCCCCCTTAAGTTAATACTTTGTAGCGCCACCTTTTGCTGCGATTACAGCTGTAAGTCGCTTGGGGTATGTCTCTATCAGTTTTGCACATCGAGAGACTGAAATTTTTTCCCATTCCTCTTTGCAAAACAGCTCGAGCTCAGTGAGGTTGGATGGAGAGCATTTGTGAACAGCAGTTTTCAGTTCTTTCCACAGATTCTCGATTGGATTCAGGTCTGGACTTTGACTTGGCCATTCTAACACCTGGATATGTTTATTTTTGAACCATTCCATTGTAGATTTTGCTTTATGTTTTGGATCATTGTCTTGTTGGAAGACAAATCTCCGTCCCAGTCTCAGGTCTTTTGCAGACTCCATCAGGTTCTCTTCCAGAATGGTCCTGTATTTGTCTCCATCTTCCCATCAATTTTAACCATCTTCCCTGTCCCTGCTGAAGAAAAGCAGGCCCAAACCATGATGCTGCCACCACCATGTTTGACAGTGGGGATGGTGTGATGAGCTGTGTTGCTTTTACGTCAAACATAACGTTTTGCATTGTTGCCAAAAAGTTCAATTTTGGTTTCATCTGACCAGAGCACCTTCTTCCACATGTTTGGTGTGTCTCCCAGGTGGTTTGTGGCAAACTTTAAACAACACTTTTTATGGATATCTTTAAGAAATGGCTTTCTTCTTGCCACTCTTCCATAAAGGCCAGATTTGTGCAATATACGACTGATTGTTGTCCTATGGACAGAGTCTCTCACCTCAGCTGTAGATCTCTGCAGTTCATCCAGAGTGATCATGGTCCTCTTGGCTGCATCTCTGATCAGTCTTCTCCTTGTATGAGCTGAAAGTTTAGAGGGACGGCCAGGTCTTGGTAGATTTGCAGTGGTCTGATACTCCTTCCATTTCAATATTATCGCTTGCACAGTGCTCCTTGGTATGTTTAAAGCTTGGGAAATCTTTTTGTATCCAAATCCGGCTTTAAACTTCTTCACAACAGTATCTCGGACCTGCCTGGTGTGTTCCTTGTTCTTCATGATGCTCTCTGCGCTTTTAACGGACCTCTGAGACTATCACAGTGCAGGTGCATTTATACGGAGACTTGATTACACACAGGTGGATTGTATTTATCATCATTAGTCATTTAGGTCAACATTGGATCATTCAGAGATCCTCACTGAACTTCTGGAGAGAGTTTGCTGCACTGAAAGTAAAGGGGCTGAATAATTTTGCACGCCCAATTTTTCAGTTTTTGATTTGTTAAAAAAGTTTGAAATATCCAATAAATGTCGTTCCACTTCATGATTGTGTCCCACTTGTTGTTGATTCTTCACAAAAAAATACAGTTTTATATCTTTATGTTTGAAGCCTGAAATGTGGCAAAAGGTTGCAAAGTTCAAGGGGGCCGAATACTTTCGCAAGGCACTGTAAGTCATGCAAATACAGTATGTTAGCATTACAGGACCAATATCCATAATTTAAGTCTGTTTCTCTAATATGATCAATCTATTAGAGTTATAAAAATTCTGCGCAACAAGTGCTACTCAGATCTTGACTCTCTATTCTTCCTCTATTTTTGTTTGTCCCCCTCCAGGTCTGAAGATGGGTGCTCTTTCTCAAGTCATATTTTCTCAGCAGTCAAGTATAGAGCTCTCGACTATTCTTCTGAGGTGAGTTGACTACTTAGGCCTTTCCCCTCTATCTGAAGCCTGTGTGTTAGCCAATAATTTATCCCCTGTTTATTATTTTTAGTAAACATATATTAGCTTTGTATATTGTTACCAAAATTCTTATTTTTTATTGCTTCCATTGCAACAGGCAAACTCAATCGAATACAGCTAAAGTATTTGAAATTATTTATTCAAGGTATTATTTTTGGCTTTGCCTATAACTGCAGCCATGCTGAAAAAAGTAGTTTACCTTGCCATCTCGTATAAAATTGCTTCATTTGAACCTTGGTCTGATGTTAGATTGCATCGTTGTCTCAATCTATAGGCTTCTACTAGTCTCAAATTGACCATGAACTGGCTGGCCCTGCCAATGCCCTACCATCTGGGTAGCAGTGACCTCTACCCCCACACTGGTAACCCCCCTGAGGTCACCTACAGGAAACCATGGAGCAGAGGTATGTTGAGTTACTCTTTTTAATTACTTATCTACCCGACTACCCAGCAGTTGGCCCTATTCCAAGGTTTTTCAATGTAAATGCTTCAATTATATATGGGCCAACATAGATTTGTATGATTATGATTATCTATAGGAAGGAGTCTAAACATTTACATTATTGCATCAGCAGTGGTTAGATAAGGACTCATAGGCAAGTTTTTCCTATTCCATGTTTTGACAGGGAATGTGATTTCCAACTGCAAACTGTTTGTCAGTGGATCTGTACTAGATGACTTGGGCATTAAAGGACAACCAACATACTCTCTTGAGAAGTAAACACTTAATTTGAATACATGTATATAGGCTACTGTACATCTACAGTATGTGTGTTGAAAGACAATCCAAATGCTTAAAGTTCAGTTTACACCTGAGAAGTTACTGAAGGATTGTATGCGCTACATTTGACAGGGTTTTCTTATCATGATGTCATTTTTCAGGTTGAGTGTTAGTCTGACCCAGATGAGAGTGGATCTTCTGGAGGTGATACCGAGCTCCAACCCTAACTCGCAGCTTGACTTAGATAGAGATGAAGCAGCGTGGGTCCTGCGAGAGGCTAGGAAGGACAAGGGACACTTTGTCTGTAATGAATCCTTTAGCAAGAGCACAGGAGAGAAAATGAGCCCAAGACATCAGCGTGATGGTCAGTTCATAACATAATACTTCAATGCAAATATTCGCAAAATAACTATGTGGACATGTACTGATATAACCAAAACTGTATTTTCCTCTCAGATCTTGTCATGCCAGAGGAAGTTCTGTTTGTTGATCACTTGCCACAGTTCAGGAAACATCTGCCCTCCATGAAAGCCAAGTTGTCCAGACTGAGGAATCTGCCTGTGTCAGATCCTCTTCTCAGCTCCACTGGAGGCACCCTGTCAGAGGAAGCTATATTCAGGTAGGCAACAGTATTGGGGTCATTTCAGTGAACTCAGTAAGAGCATTGGAATTCAATTCTTAATCATCCTCATAGAAAACCATGGGCAATTTTCAATTCATTAAGGATATTATAATTCATGGTGGTAATATACAGTTGTCTTTGTTGTGTAGTATTACTTAATGATCCGTTTTTGTTTTGTAAACTATTTAATGTCAATTGGGCTTTCAGGCACTGTGTGGCCTATGAGGTACCCCTTGATGCAGAGACGGAAAGCTCCGAAACCTGTTCAAACACTGACGAGGACTTTAGCAAAGAGTCGTTGTTGAATGAAGAGGTCATATATTTGTATTATTATTATTATTTTAATGTTTTATTAACAACAAATGCAACAAAATATAGTCATACTTTGCAACACAGTATGCAAAACAAAGACAATCTTTATACACAGGGTATACACATTTAAAGCTACAATATGTAACTTTTCTGGCAACCCAACTAAATTCACATAGAAATGTGAGTTATAGGTCTGAAGAAGCAGTAGATCTGTTCTATGTGCGCTATTTTTATGCTTCCCGTTCTTAAGTTTCATTTTTGCATCTTTTCCATAACCAAAAATATTGTAGTTTCAGCTGTTTGAAGCTGGTGTACAAATCTAAAAATAAAATATGTTTTGCAGCGGTTTAGATGGTACAATGATACTCTACACTATGACTGCTCGTTTTGTCACATAAACTGAAATTAAGCAACTATTCAAATTTTAGCAACCAGGAAATGGTGGAGCGATTTCTGCGTAGTGCATCTTTAAACAAAAATACGTAAGGCTTCACAGGCATTTAGGGTTCGCTTTGCTTTACCATTTTTAAATTTATTCTTCCAGCATTTTAAAGTAATTTTCTTGGCTTTTCTTTAGCACATGCATTTATGTATACAATATTTACAATACATAAAAGAGATTCATTATGTATACTTTGTTCTGATCCAAATCCTGATGATGAAATCAAAGTAATGCATCCTTACCGTCAAGCTGAACCCCAGCACCAGTTGATTTATAAAGAAAGGCTCAAGGTTTGTCCCAAAAAAACCTTAGTACAAATACAATCATAGAGAATGAAGAGATGATCATACAGGACACTGAGGAGGAAGATTTTATAACACATCTGTTTAGCAAATAGTTACCAGATTGTATAAATGATTCAATGTTATTCCTTTCTTATAGTCTCTGATGTTACCTGTTGAAATGGACACCTGCACACCCAAGAGGGAAGATTGCCTCCCTTTTTCAAATATTCCTAAACTATTGAATGTTGTACCTGAATTGATAGAGGAGCGAACCTCTTGCCTGGATATGCTCACTAAAGGTGGGGGGTAACTATATCTATGAACAGCATTTACCGTGTAGAATGACTGTGATTGAGGCTAATCACAGAGTCCTGTGTCATCTGTTTATTTAACCTTTAGCCAGTTAAGTCATTGAGAAGAAATATTCCTTACCAATAACAACCTGTTTTATGTCCTTTCTTTCAGCAACTCCCCCAGATGCACTGGAGTCAGTAGACATATCCCAGTTTGAAGTGCCAAGGCTGCCACTCAATGACTCTCACTGTGAGATTAATGAAATGCTGCTGGATCTCAAGTCATCAGGTACAAAACTATCGCTTTACTGTAGATCTTACTTTACTGTAGATCTCCCTTTACTGTAGATCTTACTTTACTGTAGATCTCACTTTACTATAGATCTTACTTTACTGTATATTCTCATTATGTGTCAAGAGTCAATAAATCAACAGAATGGCTACATACACTGTACAATGTATTATCGACATATGGTATAACCAAATAAATGTGTGAATTATTAGAATTTCCACCCCCCTCCTATCAGATCACTTGGTGTTGCCTACTCAGATGGAGATGGACCTACCCCTCACCCCCTCTCCCAAGCCCAACCTGACCCAGCTCTGTCTGGCCTCCTCCCAACTCCCAGCTGAGCAGATCTCTCCACTCTATAGATAGTACGTCACCTCTTGACCTTTCACCAGTGTGAGAGTAAGACTAGAGAGATAATACCATGTATTTTTCATATCTGGGGTACATTCCTTGGCGTGTTCTACCACTGAAGATGTGGCTGCTTATATCAGGATACAGGATCTAGCAACCTGCAATGTTGTTTCTTCTGAGATTCCATCACTAAGTGTGCTGCACCATTTACACAGTACATCATATCTCTATATATGGCTCTGTAAGCATGCCACTAAGTGATGCAGCGTGCCACTAAGTGATGCAGCGTGCCACTAAGTGATGCAGCGTGCCACTAAGTGATGCAGCGTGCCACTAAGTGATGCAGAGTCTGATGGGGCTGGTGATTGTCTTGTAGTTATTTTGTGTCTGAGAAAGATCAGGAGGAGATGGAAGAGGCACTTTGGAGGGCAGAGAAGCACCTTGACTTGGTAGTGGGCTTTCTTTTGGCAGGTAAGAGCATAGTACTGTAGTTGGATGTGGTGTGTGACATAACAAGACTTATCACAAATTACAATATGCACTGTTACCAGTTCACAGTTACCTACGTTCCCTCTGTCACACCTCCTTTGCCTGCATTCATGCTGCATTTTGCACATTGCGTTGTTAGCAGCAGTGCATTACTAAGAATACATTTTCTTCTCTTTGCTAAATGCTAACAGAGCCTCAGAAGTCAGAATCCGTTGTGCAGCTCCAGCCTTTGACCGAAGTCTTATTAGGGATTGGTCGGGACAACTCTGTGAGACTCGATGAAGGAATGGAACTATCACTTCTGGGAACAAACTCACCAGAACTGATAGGGATGTATGGGAATGGTTCCTCTGACTTCACTGAGAGTATGATGATCTCAGACCAACCCCACCTTATGGAGGCATTGAGCAGTATGATAGAGGACTTCACACTACTATCACCCTGCCAGATGGACAGTAAGTTTGACTGATCTATAAAACTATTGTCCCACTGCAGTATTGCTAGCTACCTGTCTAGGTAACTTTGTACATTCTTTCAAAGCGTGAAACTTATTGAGGATGTTGTGTTATCTTGTTTTACAGATATATTGAGGGAATCTGTAGATGACTCTGGTAAGTTTAATATCAGGCCGATATATGAATCAGTTTATTACCATATAATATAATAATCACCTTGCTGCCGCTATCTTCCGCAGTGCTTCAAAATACATTGAAAAGGTGTATAATATGGCTGCAGTAAAGTTCTGGATCTCGCTCCTCTCTCTGTCCCTAGAGTTGTCAGGCCCACCAAGTGAGATCAAATGCAGGTCTATCCTGAAGAATGCAACGCCCATGGTTGTGCCGTATCATCAGGAGAGAGAGGGAGCTGGGAACACAGTCGTTTCAGCACCAGCTGTTGCCACTTCCCAGGAGAGAGAGAGGACCGGGAATGTGGCCCTCACAGCCCAAGCATCTACTTCTTCCCAAGAGAAAGAGAGATCTGGGACTGTGGTCTTTTCAACGCAGGCTGTTTCAACTTCTCGTGAGAAAGAGAGAGCTGGGAGTATGGCCATCTCAGCAGCACAGGCTACCACCACTACTTACCTGGAGAAGTTAAACCATGCCGTTAGACCTCAGAAGAAGGAGGGTTTACCTGACCAGAGAGCTAATGTATCCAAACTCCCAACCCCCAGACCCAGTGTGAGAGACCGTCACATGAGTCTCCCAGTGGCTAAACCTCAGAAGGACTTAGACCCTCTGTCCACTTTCATGATGTTAAGGGCCCAACAGAGAACCTACATCTCGGTGTTGCCTCAGAACCATACAAGCACCCCAGGTAGAGTATGAAATAGATACGATATGATATTTTACTGTCCATGTTCATGGTAATTCACCATGACAAGCAGTATTCACAGCAACATGGGTTTGTGAGATTATTTTAGGCCCTCTAAGCATTTAACTTATTAAATAAGTAAGTGAGTGATTTTCAGTGGCACAGGTGGAGCAGCAGACACCACAACCACCTACGACAGAAATGAGGCCTGGCTTCGATGTAAAGCCTGTTGCCTATGCAGTCACAGGAAATGACATCAGCGACCCTGAGGAAATCATTCAGCCTGTCCCTGAGGACAGACATAACAGCAAAGTCATACACGTCCAAGCCACAGGTACAGTGCAGTACTGTGGTTCACATTGAACTAAATAATCCTACTAAATATGTTCACCTATATTAATAGCTACATACTGTTACTAAACATTTACATAGCTACAGTATATTGATAACCAAATGCAGACGATGCTGTGAAAACTGATTCCATCGTCCCCTAACCATGAGCAGGTTGGCAATTATTGTGATGACTCATGTACTAGAGGCAGCTCTGCAGAGTGGTCACTATCTGGCACAGCCACGATGTCCTAAAATATTTTTTAAAACCTAACCTTAACCACACTGCTTACCTTATCCCTAACCTTAAATTAAGACCATTTCATAAATTATTATGATATATAGTCAATTTGGACTTTGCAGCTGGCCAATCTAGAGGATATCACTCAGCTCTGCCTCCAGGACAAGATTCATCCCAATAAACATCAAGCTGCTAACCATGACACACGTCCAATTCTGAGCACCGTTACAGCCGCCTCCCCTCCCTCTGTGCTGCAGAGAGTCAGTTCTGGGCGTACAGAGAGCTGCAGGCGTTTGCTCTGCCCTGCCTGTCCAGAGCCAGGGAGTTGGGACTGACCAACACAGCCTGTGGAGACTACAGCACCCTGTACCCGGACCACACACGTTTCCTACTGAAACAGCAGGAGAAGGAGCTCAGCATTCGACAGGGCCAGGGTGAGACACACACATTTACCAAACACAACCAGTCAGGCATCCATCATGGTTGGACACTGGTGTATATATGTGTTGGCTTATTCTGGCGTGTTCTTCCTTGACTTTCCATTTGTTTAGTAGATTTCTGATAAACTGTGTTTAAGCCACAATTTAAAGGATTAAAGTAATACAAATTAAGGTAATAATATACTGCAGCCTAGTAATTGAATCTGAATGTCTCATTTTATGGCCTGACATATAGAAGAACTTGTTTGATGTTGTGTTGCAGACCCAGAGGCTTTGTTTAACTATGTGGCACTGATACATGTTCTTGTGACAGTGAAGGACCTGCTCTTCAAGTGTGACCTTAGCACTGCAGTGGGTCAGTATACAGGAGTTGAAAATGTCACCTCCAGCACACTACTATTCAACAATGCTTTTAATTGATCGCAAACTACGGTTTTGTCCTCTATACATCTGGAATTCCCCTCTTTTTGGTTCTGTAACAGAGTACCTATCCAAGGCCACAGAGGCCTGCGCGGGGCAGAGTCTGGACAAGCTGGTGAGAAAGCTGGAGATTATTCTATATCTCAGTCAGAAAAAACAAGAGGCCAACCCTAAGATACTGGAACTGCAGGAACAGCTGACCACATGGGTGCAGAGCAAGAGCAAAGGGGTCCAAAACTCCAATGTGAGTTTTCTTTCCTATCAAAATGCATATGGATATGAAAAGAAAAAGTTGCAATTCATTCAACATGACAGCTAAAAGGCACGATAGGATCTACAGTATGTGAACTTTACCACAAACCCGACTACGTTGTGAAAGTCATCACAATTGATGACTGTAGTATTTCAGAGGTAAATACGTTTTATATTGTAGGTTCTGGTGCTAATAACAATGGACTTGGACTGTGCCAGAGCTATGCTCATTAAAGCCCTGAGCCAAGTCACAGGTAAGGAAACTTTCTCGCTTCTCTCAGACTTGACCTAATATTGTCTAGTTTGTATTACTCAGTAATGCCAATTCCAGCAGACATGGCCTGTTGCGGTGCATTTATCTTACACTTGCTCACGTTTTTTATTTAATAGTCTTATGCAAATTTACTTTACTAATCAGCCCCACCCTATCTGTGTGTGTGTGTCCCAGGTGATACTGTAGCTGCACTGTATCCTGAGGAGAGTCGAAGTAAGCTGGAGGGTTCGAAAGTTCTAGATAGGCGAGTATCTCCCAAAACTCTATTTATACATACTTCTTTTGTTTATTGGAACTCCTATTGAGAAATGATGCTGTCATGCCTTCTCCCAGCCTGCAGCGTAGCTGCTGTGTGGTGGTGTGTATTCAGCACATGGGAGCAGACTTCCCCTGGGACTGTTTCTCCCTGGTGGTGGAGTACAGCAACACAGAACACTCGCCCTGGGCTGCCATCTGCACAGAGAGGAACATCACCCACATCACCTTCCAGACCAGGATACCTAATTCCTCTGGTTTGTATTGAACTCAGCAGGAAGATGATTCTTTTAACTGGTGTTAATTGCTTCTTGGCCATTTCTCATGAAATTCTGAAATGATCGATCAATTATGATAATCGAATGTATTTATAGAGCCCTTTTTACAACAGCAGTTGTCACAAAGTGCTTATACAGAAACCCAGCCTTAAACCCAAGAGAGCAAGCAATGCAGATGTAAAGGCACTATAATAATCAATACTCCTTTCACCAATTTCCATTTGTGTGTGCTTGCCTGTCTGTATTTGTATTAATCCATCAGTGAGTGACCCTGAGTCTTGGTCCCTGGAGCAGAGTGTCCCCTTCGTGTTGTTTGTGACCGAGGGTCTGCTCAGCTGTCCTCTGTTGCTTCAGATACTGGAATCAACGTGGGTCTTCTTTCCACTGAATCATTTGAAGTCACTTCTGAAATCCGTTTACTTTATTGGCCTTATTTCTTGGAGTAGGTTTGAGGATGTGTCTCTTTGTTGCAGGTGTAATATGACTGTATTGGAGAGGAGCCACTCTCAGTCCTTACAGATGCTTGGAGGGACTCACCACTATGCTGTGATTACAGTAGACGAAAGCACTGCAGTCATCATTCAAGTAGGTCCTCCTGGCCAGTCTCAGTGAGGAGAGAGCCTTGCTCTGTCTCTCTTTAGAATGATCTTATCCATTGTTTAGTTGTGTCCCAATAAATGTTCTTCAGAAGAATGTCTCTCCACCAAAATGGACTGTATGCCCATGGCCTTCTCCCTTCATACACTCCCCTTTCTATCCTATTATTACATTCTTGAATAACACATTTCCCAGTTGATAACACTTTTCTATCTGTTTCTGTCTCATACCTAGAAGAACTGTAGGTTAAGACATTATTCTCAAACTGTGCATGTGTGTTCTTTGCTCTGGTCTCCCCCATCACCAGGAGCAGGAGGAGCTGTGTCAAGAGCGGGCCTGTGAGAGTCTAGTGATTCGACTGACTGCTCTGTCTCTGCAGTACAGCTGCTGCTGGCTCATCCTTCACTGCCAGCAGGACTCTGGGTTAGTACTCACCACCAACGCACACACATTTCCCACAGAAGACATTTTTGAGTTGTCTTTGTGGTCGTCTCTGTGGGTGTAGGTTGACCAGTGAGGGCTTCAACAACCTGGTGTTGGTCTACTCCTCTCTGGTGCTGTTTGGCCTCAAGACTGAGGACCTGGATGTCAAGGTAAAATACATTTAATCTCTCATCAAAATCAACCATGCAAGTCTGATACAACATTTCTATGAATGCTTTGCTGACTTATTTCTCTCAATACCAGGTGCTGATTGTATCAGAAGTGGTGGACATTGCCAAATGGATCTGCCAGATAGCCTTCCATACACTGCTGTCCAGTGACAGAGATCCTCTCAGCTACCTGGACAGAGAGTGGCTTTCTGTGATTTCCTCAAAGGTGACTAGTAACTACTGTAGTCTTACCAAACTGCCTTTTTATCTCTCAGTGGCATGTGGTATTTTCATCCTTCCCACTGCTATTATTATCATTTGGTTCAAGTTATTAATCAACCTACCGGGGTGTTTACAAACACGACAGGAACAAGGTCATCCACATGTGTTGATTCCATTTTTTTTTATACTGTAGAACTTTGTTCTAAAGCTGTATCCGTACCCATTGGATGCAGTGATCACAATACAGTGGCTATATCAGGGAAGCCAAAGTTCCAGAAGCTGGGCCTAAAATAGTGTATAAGAGATCATACAAAAGATTTAGCTGTGACCCTTATGTGGATGATGTTAAAGAAATGTTGTTGGTCTGATGTGATTAATAAGGAGCATCCAGACACTGCACTTGATGAATTTATGAAATTGCTTCTTTCAATTATTGATAAACATGCACCTATTAAGAAACTCAATGTTAGAACTGTGAGGGCACCATTGATGAGGATATGGAAAAACTGTACGGTTGAAAGTGATGTGGCAAATATGTCTGGCTGCACATCTGACTGGCTGACTTACTGCAAATTGAGAAATTATGTGACTAAACTCAACAAATCGAAGAAGAAACTGTATTATGAAGCCAAGACTAATTGTATAAAAAAATTAAATTAAATTATGGGCAGAAAGACAAATTCAACTCCATCTTTCATCAAATCAGATGGTTTATTCATCACAAAACCATTTGATGTTGCCAATTATTTTAATGATTACTTCATTGGCAAAGTGTGGGCAAACTTAGGCAGGAAATGCCAACAACGAACAGTGAGCCATCATACTCATGCATAAAAATACAAATTATGAAAAAAAAGCATTGCAAGATAGAATTTTGGTTGATTCTTTTTGACTAACCTCCTGGCATTGACAACTTAGATGGAAAGCTACTGAGGATGGTAGCTGACTCTTTAGCCACTCCTATCCGTCATATCTTTAATCTGAGCCTAGAGGAAAGTCTTTGTCCTCAGGCCTGGAGGGAAGCCAAAGTCATTCCGCTACCCAAGAGTGGTAAAGTGGCCTTTACTAGTTCTAACAGCTGACCTATCAGCTTGCTGCCAGCTCTTAGCAAACTGTTGGGAAAAATTGTGTTTGACCAAATACAATGCTATTTCTCTGTAAACAAATTAACAGACTGTCAGCATGCTTATAGAGAAAGGCACTCAACATGTACTGCACTGACACAAATGAATGATGATTGGTTGAAAGAAATTGATATGAAGATTGTGGGACCTGTACTGTTAGATTTCATCACAGCAGTTGATATTATTGACCATTAACTGTTGTTGAGAACTTATGTGCTATGGCTTTTCAACCTCGGCCATATCGTGGATACAGAGCTATCAATCTAATAGAACTCAGAGGGTTTTCTTTAATGGAAGCTTCTATAATGTCAAACATGTAAAGTATGGTCTATAGCAGGCAGGTCTCTAGGCCCTCTACTTTTTTCTATTTTTACCAATGACCTTCCACTCGCATTAAACAAAGCATGTGTGTCCATGTATGCTGATGATTCAACCATATAAGCATCAGCAACCACAGCTAATGAAGTCACTGAAACCCTTAACAGAGTTGCAGTCTGTTTTGGAATGGGTGGCCAGTAGTAAACTTGTCCTGAACATCTCTAAAACTAAGAGCATTGTATTTGGTACAAATCATTCCCTAAGTTCTAGTCCTCAGCTGAATCTGGTAATGAAGGGTGCGATCCAGAACAAGTTGAGGAGACTAAATGACTTTGTGTTACCTTAGATTGTAAACTGTTATGGTCAAAACATATAGATTCAATGGTTGTGAAAATGGGGAGAGTTCTGTCTGTAATAAAGAGAATCTCTGCTTTTATAACACTGCAGTCCAAAAAGCAAGTCCTGCAGGCTCCAGTTTTGTCTTATCTTGAATATTGGCCAGTTGTGTGGTTGAGTGCTGCAAGGAAGACCTAGTTAAGCTGCAGCTGGCCCAGAACAGAGCGGCACGTCTTGCTCTTCATTTTAATCAGAGGGCTAATATAAATACTATTCATGCCAGTCTCTCTTGGCTAAGAGACTGACTGCATCACTTCTTCTTTTTTATGAGAGACATTGTGTTGAAAATTCCAAATTGTTTGCATAGTCAACTTAAACTCATCTCTGACACACACACTTACTCCACCAGACATGCCACCAGGGGTCTTTTCACAGTCCCCAAATCCAGAACAAATTCAAGAAGGCGTGCAGTATTATATTGAGCCATTGCAAAAACAGATAAAGCAACACCACACGGCACAACACCTCTCCCCTATTTGACCTAGATAGTTTGTGTGTATGTATTGATATGTAGGTTACGTGTGCCATTTTTAAATGGATCTAGTTCTGTCCTTGAGCTGTTCTTTTCTATTAATGTTCTGTATTATGTTTCATGTTTTGTGTGGACCCCAGGAAGAGTAGATACTGCTTTTGCAACAGCTAATGGGGATCCTAATACCAAATGAATGTAGTTAATTTCAGAGTGCTGTATAATAGTGCCGATTTCATCATTTAGTTAATTAATGACGGAAGCATACAGTTTACACAGAGGGAATTAGTTGTCCCAGTGGAGGGTCTGTGTGCGTGTGTGCAACTGTGTTTGTATGTGTATTTGCTCTTGTGTATTTGGATGTACAGTACCAGTCAAAAGTTTGGACACACCTACTAATTCAAGGGTTTTTCTTTATTTTTACTATTTTCTACATTGTAGAATAATAGTGAGGACATTAACACTATGAAATAACACATATGGAATCATGTAGTAACCAAAAAAGTGTTCAAATAGCCACCCTTTGCCTTGATGACAGCTTTGCACACTCTTGGCATTCTCTCAACCAGCTCCATGAGGTAGTCACTTGGAATGCATTTCAATTAACAGGTGTGCCTTTGTGGAATTCCATTCCTTCTTAATGCGTTTGAGCCAATCAGTTGTGTTGTGACAAGGTAGAAAATAGTAAAAAATAAAGAAAAACCCTTGAATGAGTAGGTGTGTCCAAACTTTTGACTGGTACTGTGTGTGTGTCTTTTTGCGTGTGTGTACGTGTTTGTTTATTTGGTCTCACCGGCTGCTCTTCCCTTATGTCTTCCCTCCAGGAGGAGAGGTGCCTCTTAGGTTTCCCCTGTGTGAACCCTTTGGTGGCCCAGCTGATGTTGAGTAGGGGCCCTTCTCTCCACTGGCTCCTGGGGGCCTCCCTCTCCCAGCTGCAGGAGCTGCTCCCTGAGGTCCCTCACAAAGTTGTCAAGGTGACCTGGCCAGCCATCTCCTCTCACGAGTTTCCTAGTCTTGTCATAGATCTTGCCTTCATTGGGAAGAAAATATGGGGTTGTCTCTTACTTTTTTGTATATTACAATGTAGATGTATGCGTTTTCCATATGCTATGGAACATCTGTATCCTCATCATTCCGAACTTTGTCTTCAGTTATGTTTTATCAGCCAAACTCTGTGATGGTGCTATATTGATAATACAAACTTGAAATAATTATCTTCCTTCTTATTTCAGCTCTTCAGTGACACCACGTCTCTGTACAAGCTGACTGCGGCTGCCTCCTCCACAGAGTCTCACATTGACTTCACTCATCAGAAAGACCACAATAGCCCCACTGAGCCTTGGGCCACAAGCAGAGACAATCAATACACACACACCGACACTCATACAAGCCGCGATCCACACGCCGACTGTAACCGTCACACACACCGCGACCCAGAACCATTCAACTCCATCTGCTTCCTCGCTGGCTCCCCCAGTGCTGAGAGTGTAGCGGGGAGCTTCTATGAAGAAAGCTCTGTCATGACCAAGGAAGACGGTGCAGACTTCCAGGTGGACTTGAGTCCCTCCTTCGGCTCCCAGCAGGCCCCTTTTCAGCACACCTGGAGCCACAACCCATGGGAGGTAGAGGAGAGCAATGAGCTGAAATTTGTAGGCTGGAATAGAGGAGGAGAGGAGTGGACGGGCAGCGCACCCCTGCACCAGGAGTCCTGTGGCTCCCCCAGAAACTACGCGCCAGAAAATCCATTTCCGACGGGCCTCTCATCCTCATTCAGCTACAGCACCAACACACAGAGACCAGCGTACTCCAACAACCAGATGTACTCGTTCTCTACAGTAGGGTACAGTGACCGGCTGCACTACCCTGATGTCAGCCACTACCCCAGCCTGGCCTCGCCTAGAAGAGCTCTGGCATGGGGGGGCAGTAGCAGTGGCAGCCCCTACAGCACTGCCCTGGGGAGGGGAGACATGAGTGTGTCACCTGACTATGGGACCAGTTACAGAACGGGGATGGAGAGGAAGAGGAGAGCAGAAGGCCCAGAGATGGCTGGCACAGGTGAAGACTGAGAGTAACATGTTTAGAGTGCTGAGAAATCAAGTTTGCATTTAAATAGGTTTTTAGAGAACTCCTTTAGTCATTTGGAAAAGTTCCAATATAGCCTGAAGTGTGAAAAGAACATAATTATTTATGTAAATGTGAGCAATTACAAGATTATTTTGTCCTGTTCATGTATTTCACTCTTCTTATTTCCCTCCAGTTTTAACACCATTGAAGAGGGGAAAGCTCAGTTATGAGAAGGTGCCAGGCCGAAGTGATGGACAGACAAGACTAAGGTTTTTCTAAAATGTCTCATATTTATGAAGTGGCAAAATAGTAAGAATGACCTGAATGAACAGAAAACTCTTAAAACTTACAAGGATAGAATCCTGTCAGTCCCTTGCCCTGTCTACAACTAGTGATATTCAGTATGTAAGAAATACAGGTAGTGCCTTCCAGAAAGTATTCATACCCCTTGACTTATTCCACATTTTGTGTGCTACAACCTGAATTCAAAATGAATTACTTTTATTTTGTTTGTCACCCATCTATACACAATACCAGATAATGACAAAAAGAAAATGTGTTTTTAGAAATCTTGGGAAATGTATTGAAAATGAAATACAGAAATATCTTATTTACATAAGTATTCACACCCCTGAGTCAATACTTTGTAAAGCACCTTTGGCAGCAATTACAGCTGAGTCTTTCTGGGTAAGTCTCTAAGAGCTTTCCACGCCTGGATTGTGCAACATTTGCCCATTTTATTTATTTAAAAATTCTTCCAGATCTGTCAAATTGGTTGTTGGCTAGACAACCATTTTCAGGTCTTGCCGTAGATTTAAATCAGAAGTATAACTTGGCCACTCAAGAACATTCAGTTTCTTCTTGGTAAGCAACTCCAGTTTATATTTGGCCTTGTGTTTTAGGTTATTGTGCTGCTAAAAGGTGAATTCATCTCTCAGTGTCTGGTGGAAAGCAGACTGAACCAGGTTTTCCTCTAGGATTTTGCCTGTGCTCCATTCAGTTTCTTTTTTATTCTGAAAAACTCCCCAGTCCTTAACTATTACAAGCAAACACATAACATGATGCAGCCACCACTATGCTTGGAAATATTGAGAGTGCTACTCAGTAATGTGTTGTATTGGATTTGTCCCAAACATAAGACTTTGTATTTAGGACATAAAGTGAATTGCTTTGCCACGTTTTCTTTGCAGTATTACTTTAATCACTTGTTGCCAACAGGTTGCATATTTTTTAATATTTGTATTCTGTACAGGCTTCCTTCGTTTCACTCTGTCAAATTGGTTAGTATTGTGTATTAACTACAATGTTGTTGAGCCATCCTCAGTTTTCTCCTATCATAGCCATTAAACTCTGTAACTGTTTTTGGCCTCATGGTGAAATCCCTGAGCGGTTTCCTTCCTCTCCGGCAACTGTGTTAGGAAAGACGTCTGTATCTTTGTAGTGACTAGGTGGAGTGACTAGGGATATTCAATGTCTTGCTTTATTTTATTTTTTACCCATCTAACAATAGGTGCCCTTCTTTGTGAAAACCTCCCTGGTCTTTGTGGTTGAATCTGTGGGTGAAATTCACTACTCGACTGAATGACCTTACAGATAAATTGTATGTGTTGGGTTCAGAGATGAGGTAGTCATTCAAAAATCATGTTAAATGTTATTATTGCACACAGAGTGAGTCCATACAAGTTATTTAGGCTTGCCACAACAAAGGGGTTGAACACTTCTTGACTCAAGACATTTCAGCTTTTCATTTTAAATGTTTAATTCCACTTTGACATTATGGTGTATTGTGTGTAGGCCAGTGACACAAAATCTCAATTTAATCCATTTAAAATTCAGGCTGTAACATAACATTTCTAAAAAGTCAAGGGGTATCAATACTTTCTGAAGGCTCTGTAATATACCATAGGTTCTTGAGTGTTTTATAGGACACTATTAAATGTTCAACTGTTGTTAGGAAAATAATCATACATTTTTGTTTAAGTTGTTTTTTTAATAAAAATGTTGTGAATCTTTTTTATAAGAAGGATGCGTGTAGACAGTTTTGTGTAATTTTGGCTTTTACAAATTCATATAAAAATATGATGTTAAAGATACTGAAATGTTGTCCTCTATCTTTCTTTGCTTTTGCCAGAACATGTTAAGCATTGTATCAGGACCATGAACAAGACCGGATTAATATTTATGAACTCAAATGAATGTATGTTAGTAATTTCCATGAATTCAAATGTTCACTTAGTGCATATCTAAACATCTTCTGTTTAGTCCAATGCTTTCGTCCTGTGACCTTTCCGTAGCAGTCAACTGTCTCCATGGTTAGTGTTTTTAGCTGTGCCACAGTGAGAAACAGCAGGTGGACTGGACATCAGGACTGCAATAAAAGCTCCATTCACAAGCATAGCCACTGTATTTACCGACAATAAGGGACTAAGACTATACTGGTCCCAAATACCTCAGTTACAACTTGTAAAAATGCTTTATGTAGTCAGATAGACACTGCATTTCCACTGCCATGTGAATAGTTGCTGAGAGAAACATTTTGCAGGGTTCGAGAGAATTCCAAAAGGAATACTACATATATTCTATTTGGGAGGTGTGTGTGAAATAACCATTGAGAAAGTAAAACGTGCTTTGTATTTGTTTTTGCTGGGGATTCAGTTTTATATGGATTGTCCCTGGACTGAAAATAAGGATAGTTTTTTTCTCTGTAATTGACCTGCAATTTAGTCCTTGGCATTCCGACTTGATACATGAATAATTTTACACTCTAAAATTAGTCCGTTTACGTTAGATTAAATACCCAGATACGAATACTACTTTTACATAGAATAATATTTCATTATCAGAACATTTTATGAAGGTTCTATTTTTCCAGCTAAAACTGATAGTCCCCCCCCACTTAATTTCAGAGCTCAAAAGGTAGTTTTTCATTTAGCACAGAAATCCTCTTATCACTGTCTCTCAGAGTGTGGAGAGAGTGCTTATCTCCACCAGCCAGCAGACTGAAGCCTGCTCCCGCAGGAATGAGCCTCAGACAAAGAGCCCCCGAGGGCATTGATTCCTGCCAGCAGCAAACCTCCTCTGTCCATAAGCTACACACACACAGACACAGACACATACACACCATAAATAACCACCAAGCTAGCCTTTCGTTTCGGTTATATGTCTCTGGCCACATTGCCTTAACAACAAGCCTAACAAAAAGACCAAAAGGGGGTGTTTTTAATGGCAAGGAAAACAAAAGCTGAGGGAGAAAATGATTAAAGAAGTCCAACACGTGGAGGCTAAATCAACGTCAGTGTAATGGTCCAGTAATTGGTCCTGCCTGCCACACTTTGGCCCTGGATTGAATAGGTGACATATTGTGAGAATTAACAGGCTGTTCAAATCTAACCTTCAAAGCAGAATTCTTTCCTAACCACCTCAAAGGTCAGGCTACAACTCTGATTGTTTTATAACACTATGTTCTTCTAGATCCAGTACTTTGATTGGACAGGCTCTCGATGTGAACGTCAGTTGAAAGGAGACGTTAACATTTACTTTTGTAATTGTAGTCTCTGCATAGTTGTTTGTTTAGCCACACTGATGTTTCTTTTTATTCTGATGACACCACTACAGCATGGCTATCTTACTGCATTTGATGTTTATGCAGTTCAATAAGATCTACAATTGAACAAAACTGACTAATGTATTTTTTTCTCACTTCGCCATAGGAGCTTTATGTTGTTTTCTTCAGGGTCGTCAAGCCGATTGGTTCTTTACCCCCACACACCACCCTCCGTGACAGGAAAACCAAAGCTAAAGCCGAGCTACAGTCCACAGCTCTTCAGATAAAAGTCCTTTGCTGAGCTAAATTTTATGATCGTGGTCATGGTGGAGTAAATGCTCTGGGAGAGTGCTGGGCAGCGTTCAGCAGGAAAATGTTGTGGAACATTGCAGATAGAAATGTCATGAATAAATCTGACAATGTGATACCTTATTCTACATGTCAGAGAGGCATGTTTATTCTACATAATACATTTCTCTCTGAACATTCCACAAAGTTGTGCCCTGGCCCTACTGAATGCGGCCCTGGGGTGTATTCATTAAGTCTTGCAACGTAAACCGTTTACCGTTTAAGAACCAAATGGAAGCGAACAGAGCAAACGGAACAAAACTGGGAGGGATCTACCTGAATTTGTCCAATAGAAACTCAAGTTTTTGTTGCAAAACAGTTTCCGTTTGGAGTTAACGGTTTCGTTGCTAAATGTTTTGCAACAGAATCAGTGTAATGAATACACCCCTGGTGTGAGGATGGGGACGTACGTACGGACGGACTGGCTGGCTGGCTGAAGGGGCCTACTGCCTGCTGTGAGTGCGTCTGCAGACCTGAGGCCGAGTAGAGTGGAGAGAGCAGGGGAGAGGGGAACCCACCATTGCAGGTGCAGCCCCTTGGAAGTGCAGCAAGGCCCATGAATGGCAGCAATTCAGGGCCGGCCCCATTGGGCCTGTTCTCCAGGCCCCAGCGCTAATCCCAGGCCCTAATCGGATTATGTAAATTCCTACTCCACACAGAGAGACTTTTATGGAAGGCTGCGTCTTTGAAACAACACTTGAAGGGTGTAAAAAAGAACATTAACAATTGGTTAAACTAGACGTCGTTTTTAAAAATCTGAAACGGAGGTTGAAAGTGGGAGGCGGAGAGAGAGGGTGTAGGAGAGGTGGGCCGAGGAGGAGGGGTTGTAGAAAGATGGCTTGACTTGCGCTCATGCTTGTGGCTCAGGGAAGGACCAGCCTGCTCGCTCCCCATGCTCCCCCTGTAATTTATGTGTGGCCCCTGGAATGGCTCAACAAGATTACCATAGTCATAACAAAACACGCATTGTTAAACTGTCAATCTGGATATGGTATTTTTACCTTTTGTGGCCCAATCAGGGTGAATTCAGTGGTAGCAGGACTGGTGATATCAAAGTTTTACTGAATGGGTTACCCATGGTTGATGTTTGCGCATAGAAAGGAACAAATGTCCGGAATTGTAAGGGAAGGATCAGGAAGGGAAACGTCTCAGTTTCAGCTCAATAGGAATTTATTTGTAAGCGTAATGTTAGCTTTTAAAAGTCACATTGTTGCGTATTAAAATTCATGAATCATTTAGTGAAATGACTCAACAAAAAGGAGTGGATGATACGAAAGTAAAAGTTTTCCAATGTTCTCTGAAATTGTTAAACGTATGATATTACATCAGTGTTCATATGTTTACCGCTAACCTATTGGTCATTTCTTTGTTTACAGACAGAATGGAACACCCAACGGGAAACACAGTGGTCTGCGGCTGGAAACATCACTCTTGAGTTGAACACCACAATGCAGCAGACTGGAGGAGAGGCTCAACGACCGCACACGTCACACAATAGGGGCTCGCCCAGCTATAAAAATGTGAGATGTATGCGCCAGCCTTCCCTCTCTCCATCCCTCCCTCTCACACACAGTCATCAGAGTATGAGAAGGCTGTGACTGACTGGACCTACTACACACAGGACTGGACTACTACATTGGGCTACTGCAGCAGCCAACACTGATGACCTGAGGTACACACTTCTGATACCTCTGTCTGCACGCTACAGCACTTACCAGGTGAGATCAGGGACAATAAAGTGGATTTTTTTGTTTTTTCCTCTGAGGTTTTCCTTTATTGAATTGCAGAATTGTTGGAGTAAAAAATTGTTGGAATGAAAATGTTAAGGAATCTCATGAAAGATGGAACACATTTTCCGCTTGTATTTTTTTGTGTACCATTCAGAAATAAATAGTTCAACACAACAGAAGTGTATTTATTTGTATGCACGCTAATCGTGACGAACACACTAGCATCCTCTATGCATTGACTGAAGGTCAGACCTTTTCCATAAACATGTATTTTCATGATGGTATTTCTCCTCTTCTGAAGGTGAAACTGAATTCCAATATCAAATGCATTACATTAGTCATACTTAAACTATATTTTACATCTATTTCTTACCATTACGGTGTTAATGCACCATATTTCAGTCATCGTGGAGATTTAGGTGCAATTCAAATGTTATGTGACACCACCATACTGCATTTCTGCCTGGGGTCTGCGCCAGAAATGGCACCCTATTCCCTATACAGTGCACTACTTCTGATTAGACAAAAGTTGTGCACTATAGTGCCGTTTCAGACTAAACTCCAGAGAAAAACATGTCACATAACATTTACTTTTGCCATGGGCTAAGTAGTGCACTATATAGGGAATAGGGTGTAATTCCAGTAGAACAACACCGTGGTAGTTTTGATTCTGTGTAGATTTCTCTCTAAAACACTTCCCTCTCCTCCCCCCTCCAGGAGAGCAGCACTATGACCAAGAAGGTGTTCACCAACACACGGGAGCGCTGGCGGCAGCACAACGTCAACACTGCCTTCACTGAGCTCCGCAAGCTCATCCCCACCCACCCGCCAGAGAAGAAGCTGAGCAAGAACGAGATCCTGCGGCTGGCCATGCGCTACATCAACTTCCTGGTGCAGTTGCTGGAGAGCCAGAGTGGTCAGCCGGCCTCGCACTCCCCAACTGCCCTGCTCACCTTCCTCAGGGGCAACGTGGAACGTCTCCACTCCTCCTCCAGGACCTGGGGCCTGGCCAGCGACACTGACGCCCCCTCCCCTGGATCAAGCTGTGACAGTACCGAGGCCTGGTAGTGTGCCTGCTGCAGTTTCCTCTGATGGGTGATCATCATCTACCACTCCCTGGGGTAAAACTGTCTGTCACCATACCCCCACCCATAAACTCCATTTTAGCTCTGCAACACTTGAGGGGGACAGTGTTGGTGGTGATGGCAAGCAGAGGATGTTTGTGTGGTGTTTGTGGGTGATGCTGTCCCTGCTGAAATAAAGAGATGGAGATGGATGTATTTAGCTACACTTGTATGTTTGAAATTATGACGGGATGATGGGAGCCTTGTGAAATGTAATCTGTTATCTGCATGGATGTACCGGTAGCTTGGATGTATTCCCATCTTCATGTCTGACATGTATGTTCATCCTGTCAGTGGTGAAAGATGTCTGCATCAAAAATGTTTCGTTTTGAAATGAGAAATAAGGATGCATTAAGGCCATGAAGGACAATTTAAAGGATTAAGAAATAGAAAATGTCAAGGATTTTGTTTTTTTGGGGGGGGGGGTAATTTCAGGAAAGATAAAGTCTTGTCCAATTCACCAAGGACGGCAATCCAATTACAAAAGCCTATGGAGATTTGTTTTTTGTGTGCTGAATCTCTGATTCTGACCTTGCTTATTTGCAAAGCACTATTTATTATCAAATCCTGCAATATGACCACATTCCTTGAGTGACACATTGATCTTATATGTATTGATTACGTACAGAATTGATTGATTATTTATTTGGACGACAGGGAATGAGCTGAAGGATAACACAACTGACAATCCTCTTTGAAATATGTTTCAACTGTAGGACTGTTTTGTATGAACACATAACAGGAATAGTTTTTGTTGTCTGTCCATTCAAGTATTTATCCATCTTGCTCTTTTTGTACAATAGGCATGTTATGTAGCCAAAGATTTTTATTTTACCATCTTTTCTCAAGGCTATTGTGATTAATATGCTTTTTGTAAAATGTTGGTTAATATTGTTATGTTATTTATTGGAACTATTTATTTAATAAATTATTTGTAAATTAATTTAAAAAATACTTTGTTTGAATTGATCAAAAGTAATTAAGTGCCGTCCTCTTATCGTTAAAAGAGGATTCCATTGACACCATGCAACCATTTTTACTGATGTAACAGAAAGTGCCGATCCAGTAAGTCAAGAGTACAGCTGCTCCCTGTGTGTTTGTACTGGTCCATTCTGGATCCCCTCGTCTAGTAAAGCCCTTGTTCCCTCTCAATGGGCCAGTAATGGCCATCCCTCTGATTGTCCACTACAAACACCCTGACCACTGTGTGGACACAGCAACCACCCCTGACCTCTGAACCCTTATCTAGTGTCCGAGGACAGAGGGAAGGGAAGAGTAAAAGGACAGCTTAACTTGTGCCCTGCAGTCACACAGGTCACCATGCAGTCAAACCCTGACCACTGACCCAACAAGCAGATGTAGTACTGCTCATCCTGAGGGTCTCCCATGGGCTCTTGGTGTGTTTTTCAAATCACAAATCTTTGTAAGCAAAGTGAAACAGTGAAATGCTTACTTACGGCCCTTCCAAACAATGCAGAGAGAAAAATATATATAAATAACACGAGGAATAAATACACAATGAGTACCGAGTCGATAAGCTGGGGTACGAGGTTATTGACGTAGATGCACTACATGACCAAAATTAATATGGAGTTGGTCCCCCCTTTGCTGCTATAATAGCCTCCACTCTTCTGGGAAGGCTTTCCACTAGATGTAGGAATATTGCTGCGGGAACAAGAGCATTATTGAGGTCGGGCACTGATGTTGGGCGATTAGGCTTGGATCGCAGTCAGCGTTCCAATTCCAATTTTGTTTGATCAGCTTCTTAATATGCCACACATGTCAGGTGGATGGATTATCTTGGCAAAGGAGAAATGCTCAATAGCAAGGATGTAAACAAATTTGTGCACAAAATTGGAGAGAAATATGCTTTTTGTGTATATGGAACATTTCTGGGATTTTTTTTTGCTCATGAAACATGGGACCAACACTTTAAATGTTGCGTTTAGATTTTTGTTCAGTGTGGCTTGCTAATTCTCTGTACAGACAATGATTATGACAGCAATTCAGTTCTAACCATAAATTCATATTTTGTGGCACTGGCCTTAGACGATTGAAGTTCAATATGTAGCCTAGATGTAGGCCTTGTAGGCTCACGTTAACTAACTAGCTAACTTAGCTTGTTCATTGTTGCAATGTTAGGAAGTTAGGCTAGCAAGCATTTTAGCTAGGTAGCCTATGACAACAAAAACTAAAAGTGTACTTACTGTATGACAGAGCCATAGACCGCTTTGCCAACATGAAAGAGAGGAGGATGACATTGGCATTCAACTAGTCTACAGGTAGGTCACATAGTTTTTTATTTTACTTGTGTGCACGCACGCATGCACGCACACACATACACACACAGATCAGTACCATGGACAGCAACATGATATTTAGCAGCATTGATTGATCTAAATCGTTTTTTGATATCTAAGTTTGTTTTCGGTGTATTAAACTAATGTATGTAGACTTGTTGATGTGTAAATGTTTAAGTTGAAATGTTGCTGTAAAGCTGGAAAACGGAGGCAGTGCTCATGTCAAAAATAAACTATTTAACTAACTATTTAGCAGTCTTATGGCTTTGTGTTAGAAGCTATTCTGGGTCCTGTTGGTTCCAGACTTGGTGCTTTGGTACCACTTGCCTTGTGGCAGCAGTCTATGACTTGGGTGGCTGGAGTCTTTGACAATTTTTAGGTCCTTCCTCTGACACTGCCTGGCATAGAGGTCCTGGATAGCAGGGAGCTTGGTTCCAGTGATGTAAGCACAACCCTCTGTAGTGCCTTGCAGTCGGATGCCAAGCAGTTGCCGTACTAAGCGGTGATGCAGCCAGTCAAGATGATCTCAATAGTGCAGCTGTTGAACTTTATGAGGATCTGAGGGCCCATGCAACATATTCTGAGGGGGAAGAGGCGTTGTCGTGCCCTCTTCACAATTGTGTTGGTGTGTGGACCATGATAATTCCTTAGTGATGTGGACACCGAGGAACTTGAAGCTCTCAACCCTCTCCACTACAGCCCCGTTGATGTGGATGGGGCATGATCGGCCCTCTGTTTCCTGTAGTCCACGATCAGCTCCATTGCCTTGCTGACGTTGAGGGAGAGATTGTTGTCCTGGCACCTCACTGCCAGGTCAGTGACCTCCTCCCTATAGGCACTCTTATTGTCGTCGGTGATCAGGCCAACCACCATGGTGTCGTCACCAAACTTAATATTGGTGTTAGATTTGTGTGCAGCCGCACAGTCGTGGGTGAACAGGGATTACAGGAGGGGACTAAGCACTCACCCCTGAGGGGCTGGTCAGCGCATGCTCTCAGTACAAATCCTGATAATCTGTCTGTGAATGTTGACCTGTTTAAAACCTCTTATGGCTAAGTGAAACGCCTGCGTCTCACTTAGGCAACAGGAAATGCAAATGCGCAACTCCAAATGCTAATAGTACTCGCTAAAACTCAAACTTTCATTAAAACACACATGCAGGGTACTCAATTAAAGCTACACTCGTTGTGAATCTAGCCAACATGTCAGATTTTTAAAATGCTTTTCGGCGAAAGCATGAGAAGCTATTATCTGATAGCATGCAACCCCCCGAAATACCTGAAGGGTACGTAAACAAAAGAATTAGCGTAGCCGGCGCTACACAAAACGCAGAAATAAAATATAAAACATTCATTACCTTTGACAAGCTTCTTTGTTGGCACTCCTATATGTCCCATAAACATCACAGTTGGGTCTTTTTTTCGATTAAATCCGTCCATGTATACCCAAAATGTCCATTTATGAAGCCCGTCTGATCCAGGAAAAAGCAGCTTTACAAAAATTAAATTAAAAAAGTTGCCGATAAACTTTGACAAAACACTTCAAACTACTTTTGTAAACCAACTTTAGGTATTAGTAAACGTTAATAATCGATCAAATTGATCACGGCGCGATCTGTATTCAATAGCAGCAAGTCTTGAAATGATGGTCCATTTTCTCTCTCTCAAAACTTCCTGCTGTGTACTCGATAACAGGAAGTGCCTATTTCTCATTTCACCAAGGATTAACTTCAAACCAATTGACAGTACTGGCGACATCGTGTGGAAGCTGTAGGCATTGTAAACTGGTCGCTATCTATTTTCCCTTGCCATAGACAATACAGGCAACTGGCAGAAGGATATTTTTTATTTTTTTTGTGAACAGTTTTCCTTGGGCTTTTGCCTGCTCCACACGTTCTGTTATAGTCACAGACATGATTTAACTAGTTTTAGAAACTTCAGAGTGTTTTCTATCCACACATACTAATCATATGCATGTACTATATTCCTGGCATGAGTAGCAGGACATTGAAATTTTGCGCGATTTTTAACAAAACGTTGAAAAAAAAGACCCGATCTTTAAGAGGTTTTAAAGGTCTTACTCACATTGGCTACGGAGAGCGAGATCACACAGTCATTTGGAACAGCTGGTGCTCTCATGCATGGTTCAGTGTTGCTTTCCTTGAAGCGAGCGTAGAAGGAATTTACCTTGTCTGGTAGGCTCGTGTCACTTGGCAGCTCGCAGCTGGGTTTCCCTTTGTTGTCCGTGATAGTTTGCAAGCCCTGCCACGTCCGACGAGCATCAGAGCCGTCGTAGTAGGATTCGATCTTAGTCCTGGTTGACGTTTTTGTCTATTCGATGACTCGTCGGAGGTCATAGTGGAATTTTCCGCTTACTGAGGCAAAATGTCACTGAAGTCAGATGCCAGTGTAGGTTACACAGGCTTTGCCATTTCTCTGTCCAATGGTATAATTTTGATATTTTCCCTTGATATAGATACGCACATCATAGATTTAATAGACTTGAATTACTGAATTTCCCTGTAGGCTCTCCATCATGGATTACTATATAAGAACTGTGAAATTTGATTTAGAAAAATACATAAACTTACAGCAAAATAAATGTATTGAGAACAAAGGCCTATTTTGTCAAGTAAGTACCAAAAAGTACCCATTGTTACCCCCACTTAATAAGGGCTCCCGAGTGGCGCAGAGGTTTAAAGCACTGCATCTCAGTGCATGAGGCATCACTACAGTCCCTGGTTTGAATCCAGGCTGAATCACATCTGGCCATGATTGGTTCCATAGGGTGGTGCACAATTGGCCCAGCTTTGTCTGGGTTTGGCTGTCATTGTAAATAAGAATTTGAAATAAAAGGCTAGTTTAAAAAAATAAAATAATGTTCTATTAAATACAAAGAAAATACCAGTGGAAACAGTCATGTTTAAATAAAGTGCTACTGATTGGTGAACAAACAGAACAGAACAAACAGAAAGAAAAGTTTCCTTGGTCCACCATTGTGTTGGCCGAGACGTCATCAGCTAAGAAGACGATTACACCCCAAGGTCACAAGTCTACAGCTCTAATCACCTAGCCTGGTTAAACCAGCCTAAATGTGGAGCTCACCATTGTTAAGCATTTAACCAGGCTACTAATCACCCATTGTCACTGTTTAAAATCTGCCCCATGTCCTGACTGTGCCAACAGGCTGCAACTACTGAGCTGAAGAGTCAACTGTGAGTTGGTGTAAGGCTTTAGGCCTTTTCTCCACCGCCATTAAACCTGCTAGTGGTGTGTAAACGGAGCAATGTGCAGCTGCTGGACGCAGGCATACAGCCTGTGGGAATGGACAGGCGACTGCTCTTAATCCATTGATACACTAGACTAGAATCCTACTTCATTAGGATGACAGTACTACAGTGCCAGCAGGTTTTCTATGCAGTTATACCCCCCTTAATCCATCCTCAGTTACACAGCATTCCAGTTGTTTACAATGTATATGTATATTACAATGTATATGTGTCTGTGTCTTTTTGCTGTGCTAGTATTGATATATGGTAGAGAAATTGCACACATGATGCAGTACATGGATGTGTTGTTGCTCAGCAAACTATAGAACTCTTTTAAGGCCAAACAAATGTGACGTTTTCAACACAACACATAGGCCTTCAGTGTAATCATATTAAATCGAAGTATCATTTACTGTGTCATTTATGCACGTGATTCGCAGAAAACATCCAAACACTGTAGACGTTTCTCTGACATTTCTTTCTTCTTCAATGCTAACTCACTAGCTACTGAAAATCAAATCTGTATTCTGCTCATCTTATTCAAGTATATTTGCCTGATTGACTATTCTCTCCCAAGTACAGGGGTAATGGTCTATTGACAGCACATTTCCTTATCTGCGTCTAGCACACTGTCTGAATCTGTTATCACAATGGACCAGATCAGTGCAGGCAAGCCCTCTCACTCCCGGCTGAGGCGCCATGAAAAAGAATTTCTGGAGCTGGGTGCCAACCGATAGGCCCTGAGCTCTTTATCCCCTTAAACCAATTCACACTCTGCATGTTTAAATATTTCAGCACCCCCCTTCTTCCCTATCCCCTCCTTTCCTCCTCCTCTTTTCTTCCTACCCATTGCTCTGGTCTTTCCCCAGCAGCGTCGGCAGGGAGAGGAGGGCAGCCCAATGAAGGATGGATGCAGGTGCAGGCTCATCGAGGGAAGGGGGACCCCATTGTTGGCTGGACAGCACCCTCTCCTCTGGAGCACTTTCTTACAGGGCCTGACACAGACAAACCCACATTCTAATCAGATTATGCAAATGTATACTTCAAAAAGCAACACGCTGTAACCCACACCCAGGCGCTGAGAGGGAGGGAGAGAGAGAGAGAGGTTGATGGGAGGGAGAGAGAGAGAGAGAGAGAGAGAGGTGAGAGAGAGAGAGAGAGGGGGTTGGTGGGAGGGAGAGAGAGAGAGAGGGGTGTGGGAGAGAGGGAGAGAGGGAGGGAGGGAGGGAGGGAGGGAGGGAGGGAGGGAGGGAGGGAGGGAGGGAGGGAGGGAGGGAGGGAGGGAGGGAGGGAGGAGAGAGAGAGGGTTGGAAGGGAGAGAGAGAGAGGGGGGTGGTAGGGAGAGAGAGAGGTGGGTGGGTGGGTGGGTGGGTGGGGGGGAGGGAGGGAGGGAGGGAGGGAGGGAGGGAGGGAGGGAGGGAGGGAGGGAGGGAGGGAGGGAGGGAGGGAGGGAGGGAGGGACGGAGAGAGAGAGAGAGAGAGAGGGGAGGGGTGGTAGGGACAGAGAGAGAGAGAGCGATAGAGAGAGAGAGAGGGTTGGAAGGGAGAGAGAGAGAGAGAGGAAGAGATTACTAAGGATGGTTAGAAAGAGGAAGGAGAGCAGAGGCAGCCGTTTAGAGAAGAACAACTTATAGTGTATACTGAACGCTCCACACTAAAAGTTCACTAGACCTTATTTATATAATACTCATGTCCTTCATCATAAAAGTAGCATAGAACCATAAAAAGGAAGGCTGACTTTCTTACAGCCAGGCAAATTAACCATTCAAATCCGTATTGTTTTCACAGAAACTCCTGGATCCAATGTCAAAAGGAATCTACAATGATAGGGGGGGGGGCAGAGTGCCGTGTAGTGCCGTGTAGGAGATGACATTATTTGCCAGAGAAAAACAGTCAGTTACAGCACCACAGCTTCCTAAAGGACCCTGACCCTGGAAGGACTCGGTGGCCCCAGACTCAAACCAGCTGCCTCATTCACCTGATCACTATACTAGTGCTACATTTCACATTAAAAACAGAGATTAGGTCATCTACAATAAACTATACTATACTGAGTGAGAAAGTTTACAAGTGTCTATTCCCAATTGTAATAATTGTTTGTCACACACACATAATAGTAACACAAACATTTACAAATGATGACTTCCATTCACTTTTACATTCGTTCTACTCTGTTGACTTCCTCTGTTGTTTTTTAACCCTGTTCAGATTTACAATGTCGGCTTTTACTTTTCACCCCTAAAAGACCAGCTGTTGGCTCTTTAATCTGGTGACGTGCGATACACTGAGGGCAACTATGATTCAGAGTTAAAGTTGTTCTGTGGATGTTTGCTTCACTTGGACGACTAGTTTAAAAGGGATTGACTGATAGACAGAGGACACAACGTTACCGTGCTGGTGCACTGTGCTTCTCTATACCTGGACCCCACGGAATGCTATTGTTTCAGCTACGAACCCTTTCATTTCTCCGTTTCTGTGGAATCCTTGGAGGATTTCCTTGAGTTCATACACTTCTCCGTGAACGAGATGGACTACCTGTACTACTAGCAGATCCACTTGAGACTTCATGAATTTATACAAAAATAAATTCAGTTTAACATGCAGATGTTTACCTTTTTGGACTGTTATTTAAGGTAGGAGAGTCATGGGGAGACTGAAAGAGGTCAAGTACAACCAACTGTTAGCTGATTCATTTTGCCCGGCGGTGAGCTGATGGCTGAGATTCTGGCCATTCCTCTCGTGTAGAACCTGTGTTTCTCTATCGCCCACACCTGGGAGAGGCTCTGTGAGCAGCTTCCCCACCCCCACCGTCCTGCGTCCCCGGTGACATGGTGAAATGAAAGGGCAAAATAAGCTTCCTGTTCTGAATTGTCTGCTCTATGCGTCCCAGGACATGACAATACAGTCTGTGGCCATGATATGGATGACTACTACAGTGAGGCTATGGGTGAGCTCATTTACAATATCATTGGATGAGGTCAATTTGATGATCACACCACAAAACAACCGAGTACAGTGTATTTAAAAAAAAAAGTTTAAATGGATGTTCTAATGCAAATACTACTTATATTCTACCGATTTGTAGTAATTTGTCATGTCTAATTTTTTGGGAGAAACTACTTTTTTACTAAGCCAGAGCATGGTGTAACAGGTAGGCAACTGCAGCTGCACTCAATGTGTGTATGGGGTGCATTCCAATACCCTAGCAATGACACCAATAGGTACTCAAGTGCTGCGCCCACTGGTGGCGTGCATGTGTATTACGGTTAATACCACATTCCTCCCCTCTTAAATAAGTCCTTTGTTAGGACATACAACATAACACATTCCCTATGCTCTCCTATTGCGTTGATGAACTCATTATGAAATGTGAAGTTCCTTTAACTGAAACATTCTTTAAAACTTGTCATGTACTCTACTGATCCAAACAAGTCAGTGTAAACAATAAACATGACATTTCACATGTTCACAATAATTGAATTTTCTTTTCACATGCTTGGGTAACTGTTATGCATTTAATTCTTGAGTCTCATTTACTGTGAGCCCTTTAGTTGTCTTTTAAAAACCAATTTATATCAGTTCTTGTTCAGAGTTAAAGGTTTTTTAAGCAGCTTGGAAGCTCTGCATGCCTCTGAGAATGACGAACACTAGGGGTAGTATTTATTCTCAACGGTGTAAAAGCCACCGAAAAGCCACAAATACTCTGAGCCAGGCTCAGAGTATTTGACTGAAACTGTGTATTTCTCTTGGTGAACAGTTTTCCCTGTTACAGTCTCTGTCTGTGGCACGTGCACCACAGAAGCACTTGGATAGCTAGAGAACAGCCTGTCCTCTGCCACCACAACTGGTAACTCACTTGTTGTTCCTTACATCTGGAAATAATCGGATCAACATGTCTGCAAACCACTTTACCATCTCCCAACATTCCCTTGTAAGAGACAGGACCCGTCACTGAATCTGAGGTATCAGGTGTCCAGGTATCCATTTTGACCTCTGACTGAAATTTATGGTAAGGACAGGGTCCCCCTCTCCAGAACTGCGGCCCTTGGTGAATTTGTCATGGTTCTCTTTCTGTCTGTTTTGTTTGCGTTCAACTTTCCTTTTCAGGTCTGGATAGACTAGGTCCAGTGTGGAGCGTAGTCGACAACCTGGTACCATCTCAGCAGGAGAACGTCCTGTTGTGGGTTGAGGTGTTAAGTCTGCAGCTGAACAGAACACGTGACACTTTGCTGCTACGCTCCCTTCTGCGCTTTACTTCCTCGTTTCTTTGAATGTCTGCACTGCGCATTCCGCTGGGCCATTTGAAGATGGATGAAGTGGAGCAGATGGCACATGCACAATGCCGTTGTTTCTGGAGAACTCTTGTGTTTCTGTACTCATGAAACAGGTTGCACTGTCGCTCGCCACCCTCTCAAGTATCCCCTTTATTACTAAAACTCTGTCGCAGGCCATCGATAGTAGTGGTGGACGAAGCAAAACTAACAGGATACACATCCCATCCATTTTGAATGTGCATCGATGATTATCAGGAACAGAGGAACAGTTTCCCATGAATGGCCCTGCGTAATCTATATGCAATCTTCTCCAAGGTTTCTCTGGGAAGTCCCAAGGGTGGAGGGAAGCTGTTGCTTTCGCCTGTGTTCCTTACATGTCTTGACTAGATTCTCTATCTCCTTATCTAGTTGAGGCCACCATAAGTAACTCCTAGCCAACCCCAGGGCGACTCTGATGTAGCTGCTGTAGGATAGCCTGGCGTGCTGATAGTGGAATAATCACTCGTGCTCCCCACAAAACGCAACCATCCTGTACGCAAAACTCTGTTTTCCTGACTCTGAAATTCAATCCCTTCTGTTTGTTGTGGTCATCCCCTTACCATATATTGTCTAACTCTAGACCGTCCTGGATCTTTACCTGTCCAGGTTCTCACTTGCTCTGCAGTCACGAGTGTCGTGTCTGTCCACAAACATCAGCACTCTGTCCTGTTGAGCTGTTATGCTGGCGTGTACGGCAGCAGAAGACGGCTCAAGGCATCTACATTCCCATGGTACTTTCCTGCCTCGAAAAACGATGAAATACTTATACGCCCTCAACGTCATTGCCCACCTCTGAATCCTCTGAGACACCATCTGTGGAACTGCCTTCATTTCTTTGAAAAGAGACCGTAAAGGTTTATGACCTGTACATGTGGTAAACTTCCTGCCATATACACAGCATTCGGAAAGTATTCAGACTTTTTGCAAATTCTTTCACTTTGCAGCCTTATTCAAAAATGTATAAAAATGTTCCTCATCAATCTACACACAATACCCCATGATGACAAAGCAAAAACAGGCTTGTAGAAATTTTTGCAAATGTATTAAATATTTTTAAAAATGAAATATGACATTTACATAAGTATTCAGACTCTTCACTCAGTACTTTGTTGTAGCACCTTTGGCAGTGATTACAGCCTCGAGTCTTCTTGGGTATGACGCTACAAGTTTGGCACACCTGTATTTGGGGAGTTTCTCCCATTCTTCTCTGCAGATTCTCTCAAGCTCTGTCAGGTTAGATGGGGAGCGTCGCTGCACAGCTATTTTCAGGTCTCTCCAGAGATGCTAGATCGGGTTCAAGTCCGGGCTCTGGCTGGGCCAATCAAGGACATTCAGAGACTTGTCCTGAAGTCACTCCTGAGCTGTCTTGGCTGTGTGCTTAGGGTCATTGTCCTGTTGGAAGGTGAAACTTCGCCCCAGTCTGAGGTCCTGAGTGCTCTGGAGCAGGTTTTCATCAAGGATCTCTCAAGGATCTTTTCCCCAGTTTCTTTTGGTTCTAGTCCTCCTGGTTTCGACCCTTGCCTGTCCTGACTCCGTACCCGCCTGCCTGACCACTCTGCCTGTTCTGTCTTCAAGCCTGCCTATCCCCTTGTACTGTTTGGACTCTGATCTAGTTACTGAACCCCTGCCTGGCCTGACCTCGAGACTGCCCTTCGTCTGGTACTGTTTTGGACTCTGACCCGGTTTATGAACTCTCGCCTGTCCCCGACCTACCTTTTGTCTACCCCTTGGATTAATAAATATTGGAGCTCAGCCATCTGCTTCCTGTGTCTGCATTTGGGTCTCGACCTTGTGTCCTTAAAGTCTGAATACTTTCCGAATGTACCCCAAACTGTACTGCTAACCCCTCTTTGTCTAGTTGGGAATAGTTATTTTCTGCTGGTTTAAGAAGCCTCCTGCTCTTCCTCCTACTGCCACTTTGTCTCTTTACACAGTAGTGTGTGAAGAGGTGCAAAAACCTGTTATAATAGTTTAGCAGTCCCAGGTAAACTCAGTCACATTTTCATGAACAGGTGCGTTCTGGATTGCTTGTACCTTGTCATTGAGTGGATGGATACCCGTGGCGTCCAATCTGTGTCCTAGGAACACTGCCTCGTTCCCGATGAAGGTACACTTACTGCGCTTGAGATGTAAGGCCGCACTCTCCTCCCCATCACCAGCACGTCATCTCTCCTCCCCGTCATCAGCACGTCATCTCCCCGTCACCAGCACCTCATCTCACCTCCCCGTCACCAGGACGTCCTCTCTCCTCCCCGTCACCAGCACCTCATCTCTCCTCCCCGTCACCAGGACGTCCTCTCTCCTCCCCGTCACCAGCACGCCATCTCTCCTCCCCGTCACCAGCACGTCATCTCTCCTCCCCGTCACCAGGACGTCATCTCTCCTCCCCGTCACCAGCACGTCATCTCTCCTCCCCGTCACCAGCACGTCATCACTCCTCCCCGTCACCAGCACGTCATCTCTCCTCCCCGTCACCAGCACGTCATCTCTCCTCCCCGTCACCAGCACGTCATCTCTCCTCCCCGTCACCAGCACGTCATCTCCCCATCACCACCACGTCATCTCTCCTCCCCGTCACCAGGACGTCATCTCTCCTCCCCGTCACCAGCACCTCATCTCTCCTCCCCGTCACCAGGACGTCATCTCTCCTCCCCGTCACCAGCACGTCATCTCTCCTCCGCATCACCAGGACGTCATCTCTCCTCCCCGTCACCAGGACGTCATCTCTCCTCCCCGTCACCAGCACGTCATCTCTCCTCCCCGTCACCAGGACGTCATCTCTCCTCCCCGTCACCAGGACGTCATCTCTCCTCCCCGTCGCCAGCAGGTCATCCAAGTAAATGGTGACATGTGGAATCCCTTGACGTACGCCCTTGATGGTCCTCTGAAAAATAGCAGGACTGCTGGAGACACCAGAAGGTTAAAGTTTATACATAAACAACCCCTTGTGTGTGTTTACTGTACAATACTTCTTAGATTCCTCGTCATGTTGCTATGCATGGCTCATGTCTAACTTTGTGAACTTCTGTCCACCAGACAGATTTGCAAATAGATCCTCTGTTTTTGGAATAGGATACTGCTCTAATTTGGATACTCTCTTAACAGTCAATTTGTAATTCCCACAGCATTGTCAGGTTTTAAAACAGGCACTATGGGAGCTACCAATTTCAAGAATTTGACTGGTTCGGTAGTGTTCTCCTTCAAGAGACGGTCAATCTCTGCCTCTACCTTTGACTTCATGGTATAAGGAACAGGTCTTGGTTTGTAAAACCTTGGTGTGTCCTCCTCGTCTACATAGATTTTAGTTGGGAAACCTTTCAATGTTCCTCTTGGAACACATTCTCATGCTTTGTAAACACCTCTTCCAATGTGCACCATTGACCCTCATCAATCTGATGTAATGCTCCTCATTCTAACTTCAGTTCTTTTATCCTGCCTCGACCTAGCAGGTTCTGATACGACTCCTACGGGTAGCTGAGTCACTGTGTCTCTGTGCTGCACAGTTACATTAGCTGCGCCTAATGTGTCTCTCACCTGTGTACGTTTTGAGATGCAGAGAACAATTCTTTAAGTTTGGAAATGTTGCACTGTCCTACAACTTCGAGTACTCCGATCTGTTCATTATGTTTACACTGCACCCTGTATCCACTTCAAACTTCACATCTGATTCAATGACTGTCAATGTGATAGGATCCACTTTTGGAACGTCATCTCCGACATGTTGTACACTGTAAACATATCCTCTTCTACCTCTTTGTTTTTTGTTCAGCTTCCCCACTGCTGTAATGTGTCCCATACTGTTGTATAAATGTTTCTTAGTTTTGTTTTCCTCACACTTTTGGATTGGAACTCTCTGCATGGGGATTCAGCCCTGCATGCGCATTTTATAGATCCTTGTTTACCGCACTTATGGCACTTCCTCCTGGAAATGGCACTAACTTCCCTTGTGATCACCTTCGCATCTGTAACATACTTTCACGTGCTCACCTAGCTCGTGCTGGTTCGTCTTCCTGAGGCATTCTTAGCTTGTGCACACTTCCCTGGTATGTCCCTTGTTTCCAGGTCACATTAGCACTGTCCACACATTTTCCCTGGATTTCTTTTACACCCTCGTTGACAGTCTCCATTGCTTGCGCAAGTATAATCAAATGTAAATCCAGTCTCCTATAATAACCAGTTGGATCCAGTCATTATTTATGCCGCAAACTAGCCTCTCTCAGAATTTCCTTCAGATTGTCCCCATAATTGCAATCCTGTGCCAGTATACGCAAGAAGGCAACACGGTCCACAACACTCTCATCTGTATTTCTGTTGCTTGAATTAAACTTAAACCATTGCGCAATCTCATTCGGCTTCCGGTTGAAATGTGCTTTTCGCAAACTCCACTATCTCCTCAAAGTGTTTATCCCCAGGTTTACCAGGATGCAGATTTCTCATACGATTGTAGGTTTAGCTCAACGGAATGGCTCTTTTCTTGTCATAATCTACAATTTCATTTGCCTTGAAAAAATGACCTAGTACTTCACAGTATTCCTCCCACAATTGTGTCTGATGATAAAAGGGAGATACCTACACAGATAGAACAATGAGACAGCTATTTCACTAGATGTATAAATGTGAAGCATCTGATTGGCATTTCCACTCACTACCAAATATGATATTCTGACATTCTGCTAATTTTCTCATCAATTAAACATTTGACCTCACTACAGTTTTCTGCTCCCAAAACTACAATCTGTTACGAACAGAGTGGACTAAGTTTAGTAGACTTTACCCTTTGCCAAGTTAAAACATTGCACTGTTTAGAAGGAGTGCAAAGGCAAATTGAGTTATTGCACACATGTACTTCTCACACAAGGCGTTCCTTAATGGAAATACGCAAATGTAGCTAGAAGGTGCATTCCAATACTCTTAACAATGATACCAATAGGTACTCAAGTGCTACATTCCCTGGTGGCAAGTATGTGTAATGACGTTAATACCACATTACCACACTATCCCTATTTTTCTGGGGGGGTTGCCTGTTTTGCATGTTATTTTGGTATTAATACGTGTCACATATCACTTTGCAAACAAAGTAAAAAATGTTTAAAAAACAATCATTGAGTTAATAAAGACGCATTCAAACATGGTCTCTTTGTTTTCTTGAGTAAGGCAGCTCCAAAATGCAGGTGTTTCAGTCTAGCTCAGTGCTTTCTGTGGTGGTGGGGCAGCCAGCAGAAAATACAGAGTGTAGGGGTTGCTAATGTTCTCTACTTGCGCTGTGATTGGCTCAGTGTTCTGTCACTCATGGGGACACTACGTCACTGACAAATCTAAGGGTAGAGCTCGAAAATTCAAGCCCCTTAGGTGCTGCCATACAGTTACATTAGAAGTGCCCATCCAAGAAGGCTCAAGGTCATTGACCACAGATAGAATTAGGTCGAATCACGTTATATCTACAGTAACTTTTTTTGTGAACATCATACTTAATCTTAGCTAGCAGTCATCATCATGAATCAAGTCGACAATCTGCTGGCAAATCCTTTTTAATCCTTGTCATATGAAGAGAAGAAATTATAGATAAAACGTATCGGAGCTCATCGGCCATTGGACTTGAACATTACACAACAAGTTGGAAATTGCAAATTTAACAATGAGGGGTTTGGAAGGAATCAGTGGTTAACTGCATGCATTGCAAAGCAATCACTAGCCTGCTATTCAGAGGAGTGGGTGTGTGGTTCCAAGTCTGGGATTAAGGGTCTCTTTTCAAACTTAAAATTATAAACATTCAACATTGACCATGCTGTCAATCCAGCATGATTTCTGCCGCGCTCAAAACAACTGTTAACTAGAAACTGGGAAATCTGACTTCAGTGAGTACAAGACAACTGGGAACTCGAGAAAAAAATTGCTCCGACTGGGAAAATACGTTTTGAACAGTCATCCAACTCGGAATTGTAAGTCGGGAGCTCGTTTTTTCCCCCAGAGTTCCCAGTTGTCTTGAAGCCACTGAAGTCAGATTTCTAAGTTCTGAGCTAACTGACGTCATCATGATTCCACCTTGTTTTTCCCCGCTTTTCCAGTGTTCTTGAAAGCACCATAAATCCAGAGAATGCCAGACTTTGATGACAAAATTTGCCCATGAAGGACCACCGCGCCACCTTCCTGTTCAAGTGAGCACAGCACAACAATGTGAGTCCAAAAATGTCTTGTATGCTGCTGTATAAATGATGTAATATGCCAGGGAAATATATATACTGTTGCTAAGTAATACTAAGTGTATGTTGTGTAGTAAACTGCTAGTTGTCCTTGTTCCTCACCCTAATAATTTGGTCTATTTTCTCTCTTAATTTTGCCTACTATTCTGACTCGGTGGTGCACATGTAGCCTATAACCTGTTTTAGAGAAATGTAATCATTAAATATTGTAAGAACTTTCAATGTCTGCTTATATGCCCCCTTTATTTATCCTACATTTCTAACTTGGTGTACATGTAGAACCCTGTAAGAACAGCACATGTTCTGAATTCTGTTGCTGTACATTTCAAAAGTGCTGAACAAATAGTTATATTGACGACGTCCGTCCTAGCTCGCTCATTAACGTCTAAATTACGGATGGCCTCTTATCCGCTTGTCGTCCCAATGTGCCATAATTTGTACATCTCATTTGTCAAGAGAAACCACATTTGTTTCAGCAAGTCAGCCATATCAGGTATGTATTTATAAAATCTAGTGAATGAGGCTGAATGAACTGTTTCGCTGCCAGACAAGGCTCCGCTGATAGCCAGATGTAGCAGTGGTAAGGTGTTGGAACTGCTGTTATTATTTCCATATTCTTGTACAGTTATTTAACTTGACTCTCTTCCTCGCCAGGGAGAAGTGATGGACACCAAACGACATCAGCATTTTGTGTCTCATATCTGACATTTCTGTGAGATTGCTCAGTTTATTTTAGTTCATGTTTGTGTTCATTCACTTTTTTGAGGAAGTAATAGGCTTCACACAATTTGAACCTGTTCTTTCAAAAGAAGTGTTCTTACTTATGGAAATAGTTCATTCTCTGACACTGTTTGAGGTTTTATGTGTCCATTTTGATTATGTAACATCGCATATAACATCTGAAAGTGTTGAGGATTAGTAGATAGCACACTGGGGAGGAGACTATGTATTGTTCAAATTCTTAGTTAATTTTATTTTGGATTTATTGACCCTAATCTCATCAATTGGAAATTGAAATAGTCTTCAGGTGTTCCTTCAATCAACACAGCCACCATCAACATTAACAAGGTTATTTAATGTTAATAAAACCCCATAACAGATTTTTATTTTACTTTCAATGTATTCTTATTTCCCAATGTTCAGAGTGCATCCCCAAATAATAATGACATTGACAAAAGAGACTGCGGAAGGAGCATAACATGGTAAAACAAAAAGGAATTCCACCAATTGACATAAAAATTATAATTTCAGTCCCTCTCCAAGCCTACCCACACCATTCGAAGAAAAGGCCCAACAAATAACACTTCACCTTTATACAATAAGTGACATTTGAACATCAATATTTGTGATTTCATGAAAAACGTAGGTGGGCGATGACAGTTTTATTCAGGTCACCATCGTTTAGTTTTGCCATCTTTGACCTTCCACAATGTGAGAGGTCACGTCTACTCCCGCTCCTTCTCTCTGGCACTCGATATCGCCAGTTTATTCATTATTACGCACACCTGCCACAATCGTTACGCGCACATGCGCCTCATCTGGACTCTGTCACCTTCCTGATTACCTCCCCTATATCTTTCACTCCCTTTGTTTTTTTCCCCCAGGCGTTATTGATTCTGTTTCTGTGTTTTATGTCTGTACGGTAGTCATGTTTCTTGTTTTGTTCCATTTATTATTAAATTCACTCCCTGTACTAGCTTCCCGACTCCTAGCGTACTCGTTACATGAGCAGGCAGCAGCTTCTGCAGAGTCATGGCCACCCACTGGAAGGGAGCAGAGCAATACCATACACACAGTTACTATAAACCTATAGCGCACATGCACAAAATCTGAAAACCTTGGATTAGGAATGATTCTCAAATTAGTGGACACATGTTTAGGACTTTTGCCTACAACAAAACACAAAATATGATCATCTCTCAGATTGTCTCAACTGCTTTTACAAGTGTTCTAAGAACACATTTAACGGTAAGCAGTGAATGGACAGAGTTGGGATTGTGAGACACTTCATTAAAAGATTCATGCAACATCTTTCCCTGTTTACACCATGATCAGTTTGACTGTTTAGAAATGTAATGACACACAGGTGATGGGTATTATTCCCATTACCAGAGACTTGTTTGTTTGACCCTCCACTCTCCTGGATGATCCTCCTCGGGTAGTCTGCTGTCAGGTTGTGGAGCCGTGAGGCTGAGATTAGGCCTTGTCCTGGACTAAAAAAAATATGCTCAAAGACAATTCTCATTGGCAGTTGTAATGTTTTTTATTTCAATATTAATCTATACTGTATTGACAGAAAAAAAGCAACTGTTATTGATAGACTTTCCATATCGGTGCGTATTTACTAATACATAGTTACTATTAATAACTAATGCAGCTGAACTCACCTTAAGTGCACAGAGGTCAGTTTCTAAGCATTGGCCAATCAGTATAGTCTCTGCGCTTACAAAGCTCAGAAGAGTCTCCTGAACATCCCGTATGGACGAGCGTGTTCCTTTCACACGAACATCACTGGTGCCTGAAAACCTGAGCAGAAGAGAGCATTGGTGACTGCGATGCCATCTTTGTTTAAAATGCTGGATAAAATGAAGCAGTCTGTCGAGATTCTATATGAATTCTGGAGTGTTATGTGGCCCTTCCTGGTGTTGTAGTCAATGACTTCATTATCAGCTTTCACAAAAGGCGTCATAGGTTACCTGCAAACTGGAGTTGACAGAAGTCACTGTAGCCAGCTCCAGACCATGAGTGGTAAAGCACTGAAGGAAGAAAGACTAAATCTATTAGTCATACAGTAAAGAAAATAACTTGACCAGATCACTAGTACGGCAGTGGGGACATCGATGTTCAAAACACACTGACCTAACTTTAACTGGCATGTCATGCAAAAGGTTGCCTATGATTCCCATAATCCGACTGTTGAATCTCACCATTTCACAGTCGACTGAGAACACCTCCAGGCAGCCCGTATCAGAGGCAGGTCTAGGAAGGGTACTGACAGAGGCATCTAGGCTAACTGTGTCATGGGACATGCGGCTGAGGGGGAGAAGTATGTGGGGGATACTATGTTTCCTGACATCTTTGAAAAGTCTTGCGGAAAATAGGTGCTATGCCCTTTTTGTCTTCTTATTACCTTGAAAACGTGGCATCCAGGAATGACACCCTCACAGCAGCTATGGCGTGTTTCCACTCCACCTGGAACTGTAGTAACAAGTTACTCAAACAGGATTACATTTCTACATTCAGAAATGTGGAACATAACATAATGTCCTCTCACCCTTCTTCTCAACTCCCTTCCCATTCTGGTAGTTCCTCCTTGCGAGTGTGCTTTCCCACTTGGTTCATAGAGTAAGTGGCCCCACACCGACAGAAAACCCTCTTTAAAGCTTCTTTACCCAGAAACAAAAACACACAAGTTGCCAATTTGGAAGTAAAACAGGACTAGCCCTGAATGCAAATACATCATAAAGCTGAAGTATGCCCTATTCTGGCATAATGGGGAATGATGAACAGAGCACGAAGAACAGCCCCATGTTGACTACAATACCCAAAGTAGGCCAGTCCTAGGGAAATTAATCATACCACAGCCTATAGGATATACTGCCTATACCAAGCATGTAAAAGGCATGCTTATGACTAAATCTGTCACATTTCAAGAGGTGCATTTTTACATTTGGTCAGCCCTCAGCAATATACAACTGAACAATGCTTTGCTTCATACTGTACTCGCGGTCAGTGAACATCACTGAAGCCATTTTAGTCCACCTCTACATCTTTACGTTTGAACTCACCTTAGCAGGGATGAAGGCCGTAGGCTGAGGTTCTACAGGAACAGGGGAAATGGGTAAAACTGTGACTGGGTTTGGACTGGAGTGACTGGAGAACTAACTGAAGTGATGGGCAGAGTATAGCTTCCCTCTGGGAGGATGAAGTTCAGGTTGTTGCCCACCTGGATGGTTGTTCCCACAGGTATGATGTTCACACAGGCTAGCAGGGGGAAAACACAAGCAATGACTTTGTACAGACAATATCAACATGTTCCAATCTCCAACTGTCCAAGTACCCTGCCCAGTGTGTGAGAGTGTGGGAGTATCAGCCTGTTCTGTTGATCCCTCTTCAGCTTGTTGGCTTCCTCCAAGAAGATACGGTAGCATTCCTCCATTGCATCACTATCAGATAACTCAATACTCAAGCTCCTCAGAACTCAATAACTTCATTCACTTCGTCTATGGTAAGTGGTTCAAAAGGAGCAGATTCTAATTCTATTCCATTAGTTAGCCCATGTAACAGCTGGCATTTTGTGATACCCGGGGTAGTGGCTGCTGGCTCTACAAAGTTTGTTGCCGGAACTGGACTAGGCAAGGCAAAATCATGCCCTGGAGTTTGGCCTGGTATTTTCTGAAGACATGGCATTGATGATACGCTTTGTACAAGTGACCAGAAGCTCTGTGTTGCTGGCTGCTTATCTCTCTGGGGTCTCAATGACGAGTTTATGGGGGGAGGAGATCGAGGGAGGGACTAAAACCTTGTGAGGTAGTGAAGATACATGTCCATGTAAGACTTCATTGGGTTGAAGAGGGTTACTGTTCTCAACACAGTTGAAGGCAAGCTCACTTTCAAGCAATTCAGGCTCTGCCATCAGTAAGTTGACATCCGCATAACCAACTGGATCATTATGGTGAGGTGTCTGTAAAGATGAAGCATCCCTTTTGGGACATTCAAGATCTGTCTCAGTTACTTTCCGCAGTGGCCTCAGCCTCTTGGTAACAAACTATTCGCTCACTTTCACTCCTCGGGTTTTCTAAGCATTTTGACAGGTCATCAAACACACTCAGCACTGGGTTTACCTTCAATTCCCTGACTAGCAGAAACACTAGATATGATCACACTTATAACCTTATCTTTCACAATCTCAGACACTGCAGGTGGGGATATGACTTTGACTACTTAAGGACTAGGAGTGGACACGGGAAGTGGAATAGCAAGTGGAGCATCAGCCACAGCAGGAACAGCAACAGGAACAGGGTGGACTTCCGCTTTGACTTCCTGTGGAAGGTTTGTGGTGGTCTTTCTGAGCTCGACTCTTCTTCCTGTCGCTCTCCAGAGGTGGAATATCAATGATGAGGACCCCTTCTTCATCAGGGTCATCAACTAGCTTGTTTCTACTAGCTTGTGAGGGAATGGGCTCTTGAGAAGGCAGCTTAGTTTGGTTCCCCTTACAAACATTCTCTCTCGTCCTGTTAACCACTTGCCCACTTATCCCTTTACTTAAAACAACAACTAAATAACAAAGAAGCTGAGAAGTTGGACAAGGGCTATTATTCCAAATCAATCTTCTGTTTGGAGCTGTCAAACACATACTTCCTCCTAGAAGGAGAATAGACTGTAGTGGGCTGCCTGTGTGAAGATTTGGCGCTATTTCCATTCAAATCTTCACCTGCCGTTTCAGATTTGGGAATCAAGACTTTCTTGGACTCTGTGCTTTTACTGTTAATCTGCACAGTTTGGTAAAGGGATCATCTCCTCTGCTCCTTCTCTACCTCATTCACAGTCTCTATTTCCTTGTTAATCCTCTCCAACTCCAAAAGGCAAGGGTCTTTGTCCTCATTGACCTGTGGGGCTGTAACGATCTTCGTCTTCATCGGATGAGGAGTAGGAAGGATCGGGCCAAAATGCAGCGTGGTAAGTGTCCATGATTATTTATTACACGAAAATACAAAATAACAAAGTGAATGTAAGAAATGAAAATCAAAACAGTCCTGAGAGGTGAAAACAGGAAACAACTACCCACAAACACCATGTGGGAAAAGGCTACCTAAGTATGGTATTCAATCAGAGACAATGAAAGACAGCTGCCTCTGATTGGGAACCATACCAGGCCAAACACATAGAAATAGAAAACATAGAACACAAAACATAGAATGCCCACCCCAACTCACGCCCTGACCAAACTAAAACAGAGACATAAAAAGGAACTAAGGTCAGGACGTGACAGCTACATCCGCAATAACATCTGCTAAATATGTGTATGCGACCAATAAAATTTGATTTTATGGAATAACTCTCACCTGTCTCTGTGTTTTCCCCCATTCAGAGTCGCTGATGTCATTCTGTCCATTTAGTAAAATGACTGGGATATGTTAAGAATTTCATGGACATCACAGAGATGGTTGAGAGGAGGAAGGAACTGACTCCAGAGTCTGCTCGCTATTCATCATGACAGTGAGTAACCTGTCTAGCAGCATTCAGACTGGGTACTTACTGTTAATATGGTTCTAGGTATCCATTTGGCTTAATGAAACCAGGATATGGGTTGTGAAACAACCTGTCAGGATATACGTTTCGGAAAGGGTTTGGATTCTTAACCTTAGCCTTTAGTTCCTCAGTGAATATTTTCTTAACTCTATTTCTTGAACTGCATTGTTGGTTTAGGGCCTGTAAGTAAGCATTGTATTCTGTGCATGTGACAAATACAATTTGATTTGATTTGATTTTAGTTCGAAGAAATGAAATGTCTTCATACTAGCAATCGGTTTACGATGATGTGAAATGCAACCAAGGATTGTATATGTTATTGTTTTGTTTACTCAGCCTCAGATGCCAAAGTCATGGACCACCCTGGACTGGGTTGTGGTGGGCTCACACATCACAGCGGAACTGTGAACAGCCATCCAAAGCAAGCTGGGCCTCACTGGTGTCAGGCACCTTCAAGCCAAATCAACAAACCACACTTTTGCCAGAGAGTGTCAGAGAAATCATGGGTAGTCTAAGTGGTTTAGATAAAGTACCAGGTTTAGATATACGTTTTATATCTAACTTGACTCAATTTAGTGTATCCAAATCACTACATGAAGTATTTGTATTTATTATGGATCCCCATTAGGGCTCTATCAAAATGAAGGCAGTTATACATTTGTAAAAACATTACAGTACATTCACAACAGATTTCACAACATATTAAGTGTGTAGAGTAGAGCTTATTGATGCTCAATGTAACCCATAGCAGTTATCGCCTCTGTAGCTGTTGTCAAGCCATTCAGGTCTTTACCTTAACCCATTCTGGACGATTTCAGGAGTTAGTTTAGTATATTTGGATAGTAACAAGCACAACACATTGAACAAACAATTGTCCTATGCATTGCCCTGTAGTGTTTCCTAACTCACGCTCATTTTCAACACCTATCCCTAGTTGGACTTGAATGGAAGCCAAAGCTAAGAAACAAGTGCATAATCAATGTTTAAAATAATAATCACATAAAAAAACACATCTGTACATTATCATAATTATATCACAAAGCAGATGTCAGTCAACAATTAGACGCACAAAGCAAATCTCATACATCCAGTATATACCCCTAATATTTACAACTTGGATGTACAGTGCTCTTACTGGAAGCACTTCATACAGTTCATACATGATTGCAATATTGGAGCTGTAGCAACCAGTTGTTGTTGTTTCTTTTGAATGTATTTACATGTTCCAGCAGTTTATGTTCTTCTGATAAAGTGTTCCATGCATGTGTCTCCTCGGTAAGAGGACTGACCTTCAGAAGTTTTATATGCAGGGACCTTGCAGTTTCCCTTGGTGCACCCCCTGGTGGACATTCCAGGCCATTGCAGCTTCTGCATGCGTTTGGTCAGGGATTCAGTGGCAATACCATTGAGACACTTAAACACAAGCTTCACATTTGCAAATCTGATTGTGTTTTTAACAGCTCAGTACATTGTACTTTTTCAGGATTTAACAGTGATGGTACCCGTACATGTTTTTGGACCAATATTTTCAGCGCACACTTATACAGTGACTCTAAGGGTCTCAGCACTGTCTGGCTGGCCTGGGACCAGGATGTTATACAGAGTGACATGTGAGAGAACCCCATTGCATGTAAGAATAAAAAAGGCACTGTCAAGACACAGACAAGGTCTTATTAGTCTGAAACAGTAGAAGCTTGCTTTGATAGTCCTACTGATCTTTTTAGCATATTTGTCAAACTTCATATTTTACCTCTGTGACTTGTTTGTCTTTTCTCTTTTCTTTGATGCGGACAGAGAGCGACTTTGTCACTGGCAGCTTCCTTGTTGAGAAACAGATTGAGACCGTTTACTTTACATTCAGTCAGACAGAGTTCAACCAGGTGGCCACTGAGGCCAGGTGTTTTGTCAAATGTTTATTGACATCAGCACGGGTTTTATCAGACACATAGACAACAGTGTCATCAGCGTACATTTGAAGGCCGGCACTTACTGGCTCTATGTCATCATACTGGCTCTATATCTCCTCTGTTATCATACTGGCTGTATATCTCCTATGTCATCATACTGGCTGTATATCTCCTATGTCATCATACTGGCTGTATATCTCCTATGTCATCATACTGGCTCTATATCTCCTATGTCATCATACTGGCTCTATATCTCCTCTGTTATCATACTGGCTGTATATCTCCTATGTCATCATACTGGCTGTATATCTCCTCTATGTCATCATACTGGCTGTATGTCTCCTCTATTTCATTATACTGGCTGTATATATCTTATGTCATCATACTGGCTGTATATCTCCTCTCTGTCATCATACTGGCTCTATATCTCCTCTATGTCATCATACTGGCTGTATATCTCCTCTATATACTTAGAGTTATCTTCAGTGGCTGGACTGCATTCTGGGCTCGGTGCTATCACGTTTCAGGAGAAGACCCAGATGCAGACAGTGTCAAAGTAACAAAAGTTTATTACTAGGGCAGGAAAAACGACAGGTCAAGGGCAGGCAGAGGTCAGTAATCCAGATCGGAGTCCATAAGGTACACAACGGCAGGCAGTCTCAGGGTCAGTGCAGGCATAGGTCAATAATCCAGGGTGGTGTGACAAGGTACAGAACGGCAAGCAGGCTCAGGGCAGGCAGAACGATCAAAACTGGGAAACCAGGAACTGGAAAAAGACAGGAGCAAGGGGAAAACCACTGGTAGGCTTGACGAACAAAACGAACTGGCAACTAACAAACAGAACACAGGTATAAATACACTGGGGATAATGGGGAAGATGGGTGACACCTGGAGGGGGGTGGAGACAAGCACAAGGACCGGTGAAACAGACCAGGGTGTGACAGGTGCAGGGTATTGTCCCTGGCCGTCTTGACACTGTCCATTGCCCTGTCCAGAGTAAAATATTTTGACCCTGTGTGGATCGATCTTTGCAGAGCGGGGTATGGGCTTGCTTCAATGTAAACAAAGCAATCTCCATTGGAACAGTTAATTAGTTGGTTCTTGTATAGAATCATGTGTTTCATCACTTTCCCCACAGTTTTGCAGCCTGCTTTAGTTAGAAACTAATTCAGCCAGCTCTTTGGTTGTCTTAGGTCTCTCTTAGGTCTCTCTTTATGTTGTGGTGTCTCTCTTGTCGTGATGTGTGTTTTGTACTATATTTTATTTTTAATTTTTAATCCCAGCACGTGTCCACGCAGGAGGCTTTTTGCCTTCTGGTAGGCCGTCATTGTAAATAAGAATTTGTTCTTAGCTGACTTGCCTAGTTAAATAAATAAAGATAACTTGGACTGAGTTCTGATTGGCCATGCATGACTTCAGACTGAAAGGGTTGTTTTCCTTGAACACCACATGCTTTCCACAGACAGATATTCCTCTAATTGGAGATTTGCCCTTGCTTCCTTTTATGTAGATGGATACACCAGAGTGCTCTAGCTCTCTGTACTGACCTAAGGTGGCCTGGGTGGATTTCCTGGGTGAGGCTATGGTAGAGCTCTTCTTCTTTCAGAGGGTTAGCTATGGCCTCCTCCCTTGTAAGGATTTCTCTCTCCAAAATGAAGATAGGAAGAACAGTTTCCCTTGACGTGTTGCACCCGGCAAATGTACTCCAAGCCTCCTTTTCTTTACCATTTTCCTTGATGCTGCTTGATGTGTCAGCCTCCATGCACTCAGCCATGTTGACTGGTTCTGATTTCCCTATATTATGTCAAAAATCACAACAAATGCTTTCTATCATCACAAAAATACTTATCTAAGATTGTCGGGAGTAATGGAGTGAATTGAATTCCCGCTGTATAAACATTGGATGGTTGATTTTGTACTATATATTCACTAGGCCACCAGACTGCTAAGAGATTTCAGGCCCTGGGATTGATTAGTGTGCAGGACTTGCAGCTCTTCCCATTGGCTGACCTGGTGAGGGAGTTCAGAGCCTCCAACGCTCATCGTCTCCAGAATCTAGCTTTGGACATAGATGACACTCCAGTCACCCCACTGAAAACGAAAAACTGATAAATGAAAGGACCTTGTGATTTAAACCGTTTTCAGCTAACACTGATACAGTGCACATATTGATACTGTATGTCTTTCTGTCTTTTGTCTCCATATCTTCGTAATATCCCAGTCTTTTAGCGATGAAGACTCCCTTCATGGAAAAGTCCTCAACCAAAGATTTGTTGAGTAACCTTCTACACAGTTATTCATAAGGTTTGAACTGCAAGGTGCAGAAACAGTTAAGTCTGTAAGTAGTGTGTCTGCATTAAGTTTAACTTCAGAATGCTGTCTTGGTTTTAGGATGCATAAAGATGGCAGGCAGGCTCTGACACTTCGACTCACCATCAGGCGCTACTCAGCAACCAACAAGCGATCAGATCAGCTCTGGTATTGGTAAATAATTCTCACACAAATAAGGAGTATATTTTGTCTGTACGTCATTACGATTTGAAAATGGACTACCAATGGCTTTGGCAAATATGCAGTAACTATTGATTAGAACCTGCTGTAAATCTACATTTTAATAGTACATTAATTTCTAAGGCTGGGTTTCACAGATCTTAAATGGTAGATCAGTTACTGTACATTTAGCAACTTATCCCCTGCGACAGTGATGCCTTGGCACAGCTGGTCACCATGGCCATGAAGCTCTTCCACAAGATGGTGGACACCAGCACAGGCTTACACCTCACCCTCCTCAACATGTGCTTCAGTGACATGCAGGCCAGGTGTGCTGCTGTCAGCAAGGCATGCATCTGTGCCTTCTTCACACACAGATCTCTTGAGAAAACCCAGGCCTCCTATGTGTCAGGTAAGACATCTGGATTTCACCCATAAGATATCAACTAATATCTCTGTCTCAGGCCTTACCCCTGCAATGTGCACTCCCTATGGGTCATCTTTGGAATTGTAAAAATGTGCATAGTTTCTCTCTCTCTCCATCTGCTATAGGATGATCCGTCTCAAAGTGTGCTTGGTAACCTCACAGTGCAGGCTGGATCTGATGTTGAAGGTAGGACAGAGTGGTTGACTGGTCAGGATGCATCACAGGGGATACCAGACACACCTCTCAACCTTAGCATAGCCCTGAGGCCTCCCATCAGCAGCCAAGTTTGGGTGAGTGCTGTGTAGGTGGAACAGTAGATGATAAAAGGACCAACAGTCCTGGTTTGACAGATTTTCCTGGATTGCCCCCAAACATTGACCCTGAGGTGTTCAGACTCCTGCCTGGTAAACTGTAAGTGCTGTTATTGTGAAGTAGAAACATCTAGGAGCAACAACGGGTGGGCCGTGAAGTGGTAGGCCACACAAGCTCACAGAACGGGACCCCTGAGGGCTGAAGCATGTAAAAATCATCTGTCCTCGGTTGCAACACTCAGTTCCAAACTACCTCTAGAAGCAACGTTAGCACAATAACTTTTCGTCAGGAGATTAATGGGTTTCCATGTCCGAGCAGCCACACACAAGCCTAAGATCACCATTCGCAATGCATCGGCTACGCATCGGCTAGAGTGATGTAAAGCTTGCCGCCATTGGACTCTGGAGCAGTGGAAACACGTTCTACCCGTCTCTCTGCCTTCAGACACTAGATAAGGGTTCAGAGGTTAGGGGTTGTCTCTGTGTCCACACGGTGTTCAGGGTGTTTGTAGTGGACAATCAGAGGGATGGCCATTACTGGCCCATTGAGAGGGAACAAGGGCTTTACTAGACTAGGGGATCCAGAATGGACCAGTACAAACACACAGGGAGCAGCTGTACTCTTGATTTACTGGATCGGCACTTTCTGTTACATCAGTAAAAATGGTTGCATGGTGTCAATGGAATCCTCTTTTAATGATAAGAGGACGGCACTTAATTACTTTTGATCAATTCAAACAAAGTATATATTTTTTAATTGACCAATCATTTATTAAATAAATAGTTGCTATAAATAACATATTAGCAACATAATATTAACCAACATTTTACAAAAAGCATATTAATCACAATAGCCTTGAGAAAAGATGGTAAAATAAAAATCTTTGTACAAAAAGAGCAAGATGGATAAATACTTGAATGGACAGACAACAAAAACTATTCCTGTTATGTGTTCAGTCCTACAATTGAAACATATTTCAAAGAGAATTGTCAGTTATGTTATCCTTCAGCTCCTTCCCTGTCGTCCAATAAATAATCAATCAATATGGTACGTAATCAATACATACAGTGGGGCAAAAAAGTATTTAGTCAGCCACCAATTGTGCAAGTTCTCCCACTTAAAAAGATGAGAGAGGCCTGCAATTTTCATCATAGGTACACTTCAACTATGACAGACAAAATGAGGGAAAAAAATCCAGAAAATCACATTGTAGGATTTTTAATTAATTTATTTGCAAATGATGGTGGAAAATAAGTATTTGGTCAATAACCAAAGTGTATCTCAATACTTTGTTATATACCCTTTGTTGGCAATGACAGAGGTCAAAAGTTTTCTGTAAGTCTTCACAAGGTTTTCACACACTGTTGCTGGTATTTTGGCCCATTCCTCCATGCAGATCTCCTCTAGAGCAGTGATGTTTTGGGGCTGTTGCTGAGCAACACAGACTTTCAACTCCCTCCAAAGATTTTCTATGGGGTTGAGATCTGGAGACTGGCTAGGCCACTCCAGGACCTTGAAATGCTTCTTACGAAGCCACTCCTTCGTTGCCTGGGCGGTGTGTTTGGGATCATTGTCATGCTGAAAGACCCAGCCACGTTTCATCTTCAATGCCCTTGCTGATGGATGGAGGTTTTCACTCAAAATCTCACGATACATGGCCCCATTCATTCTTTCCTTTACACGGATCAGTCGTCCTGGTCCCTTTGCAGAAAAACAGCCCCAAAGCATGATGTTTCCACCCCCATGCTTCACAGTAGGTATGGTGTTCTTTGGATGCAACTCAGCATTCTTTGTGCTCCAAACATGACGAGTTGAGTTTTTACCAAAAAGTTATATTTTGGTTTCATCTGACCATATGACATTCTCCCAATCTTCTTCTGGATCATCAAAATGCTCTCTAGCAAACTTCAGATGGGCCTGGACATGTACTGGCTTAAGCAGGGGGACACGTCTGGCACTGCAGGATTTGAGTCCCTGGCAGCGTAGTGTGTTACTGATGGTAGGCTTTGTTACTTTGGTCCCAGCTCTCTGCAGGTCATTCACTAGGTCCCCTCATGTGGTTCTGGGATTTTTGCTCACCGTTCTTGTGATCATTTTGACCCCACGGGGTGAGATCTTGCGTGGAGCCCCAGATCGAGGGCGATTATCAGTGATCTTGTCTTCCATTTCCTAATAATTGCTCCCACAGTTGGTTTCTTCAAACCAAGCTGCTTACCTATCGAAGATTCAGTCTTCCCAGCCTGGTGCAGGTCTACAATTTTGTTTCTGGTGTCCTTTGACAGCTCTTTGGTCTTGGCCATAGTGGAGTTTGGAGTGTGACTGTTTGAGGTTGTGGACAGGTGTCTTTCATACTGATAACAAGTTCAAACAGGTGCCATTAATACAGGTAACGAGTGGAGGACAGATGAACCTCTTAAAGAAGAAGTTACAGGTCTGTGAGAGCCAGAAATCTTGCTTGTTTGTCGGTGACCAAATACTTATTTTCCACCATAATTTGCAAATAAATTCATTAAAAATCCTACAATGTGATTTTCTGGATTTTTTTTCTCATTTTGTCTGTCATAGTTGAAGTGTACCTATGATGAAAATTACAGGCCTCTCTCATCTTTTTAAGTGGGAGAACTTGCACAATTGGTGGCTGACTAAATACTTTTTTGCCCCACTGTATAAGATCAATGTGTCACTCAATGAATGTGGTCATATTGCAGGATTTGAGTGATGAATCACACTTCACCATCTGGCAGTCGGAAGAACAAATCTGTGTTTGGTGGATGGCAGGAGAACGTTACCTGCCCGAATGTATTGTGCCAACTGTAAGGTTTGGTGGAGGATGAATAAAGGTCTGGGGCTGTTTTTCATGGTTCGGACTAGGCCACTTAGTTCCAGTGAAGATACATCTTAACGCTATAGCATACAATGACATTCTAGACAATTCTATACTTCCAAATTTGTGGCAACAGTTTGGGGAAGGCCCTTTCCTGTTTCAGCATGAAAATGACCCTGTGCACAAAGCGAGGTCCATACAGAAATGGTTTGTCGAGATCAGCATGGAAGAATTTAACTGGCCTGCACAGAGCCCTGACCTCAACCCCATCAAACACCTTTGGGATGAATTGGAACCCCGACTGCGGGCCTCATCGCCCAACATCAGTGCCCGACCTCACTAATGCTCCAACATCTTGTGGCTGAATGGATGTCCCCACAGAAATGCTCCAACATCTAGTGGAAAGCCTTCCCAAAAGAGTGGAGGCTGTTATAGCAGTAAAGGGGGGACCAACTCCATATTAATGCCCATGATTTTGGAACGAGATGTTCAACGAACAGGTGTCCACTGACTTTTGGTATGTAGTCTAGACCTGGTATAAAAATGATGTACAAACAGTGGGTGACACAATACAAGTTACCCCCACATGCCTCCCCACAAGTTGACCTCAAGATGATGTCCTAACTCAGTTTAGACTATTAGCCAACTTGTTGAGATTCCAGAGGAATAAGAGGGAGAAATGACTTTTAGGGGTGTTTACAAAGCTCCCAGTTTGCTGAGTTCCATTGAAATCCACATAAGAACACATTATTTGTAGACAGGGCCGCAATCCAGTAATTAAAGAGCTTTTTTCCCCCCTGAGAAATACCAGAAAACACAAGGTCTGTGAACACCGCACTCTGTGGTTATTTTTTTAGCTGGAAACTCCTCCCTTATAGCATGTGAGAGGGGGAAAGGTTCAGCTATGTGTTTGCCAAGGACTGGTTGAGCTCCCTGAATGGAAGTTGGCAGTACCTCTGGCTAAATCGGTAAGATTGAATTTATTTATCGTTTTTCTCCAATCTTGGTAGAGTGAAGTTCATGCATTTTGTAGCAGCATCATTGAGTGGCATATTGGTTTACTCATCTCCAGGCATTTCATCAGGCATTGTATTGTCTGTCACACTGTATTGTTGGGGGCATTATAGTTGGCCTACATTTTCTGAAAAAGCATTTTGAGATGTTCCTTATGTGCACAATGGCCATTTATCTTCAAGAGAATCTGCATACAGATTAGTTTGTTCTATTGATAACTTGCACATTCTCTGCATACAAAATAAATATTGTCCAATGTCTTAAATATTTCGGGCATCACAGACACATGCCATTGAAAGAATTTAATCAGGCCTACTTTTTCTCATCTTTCAATAAAGACACCAGACAACTGAGCAGAAATATCATATTGATAATCCACACTGGAAATGAGTCAGCATTTCATATTGGCATCTCATTCCTTTTTCAGTGCCTAAGGAATCTGAGACAGGCCATTTCCAAGTATGATTGGAAATAAAACATTTTAAATAAACTACAAGGTTGTGCTTTTAGACTGTTCCAACACAATAATGGATCAATTGAAGTCCGCGGCGGCAATGATGTGAAAATGTCAACATCCCTTTTGATATTTTCCTCCACTTCATACACATACTACAATCGTCATACACATACTACAATGTTTTGTTGTGCTATTACTCAAATAAAGAGTTACCGGTGTAACTGAATGAGCTACAGGAGCCCAAGGTCTTTCTGCCCTCTTTGTATTCTGTCTCTGTACTATTTGAGAGTGTACTGTATGTAGAGAATGAATAGAAGCCACATGTTTAGAGCTTTTTCCTGCAGCTCACACAGGACAGCCACTTGACCGCTCATGTGAAAGCTGGGTCGAGTCATGTGCCTGCTCTGCTCTGATCGGCTTTTAATGACTCGAGTTGTGACGGTCTACGAAGCCCCTGTGATCATGAACCCACTGACTGGGAATTTCAGCTGTGTGTTAGGCCAATATTTGCCTCTTTGTTCAATCCTTTTAGGGCACTTTGTAGTATACATGCTATATTTACAGTACTTACAATGAAACTACAATAACCTATATATGTATGACAGTTTCAAAGTATATTAGTTAAGGGCACGAATCAAGCCATTAATTTCTTCTGGGAGACCTGTATTCAATTCTCTGAAGTCCTGACAATGTAATAGTAATTCCGCTCTATTCACTGTTGCTGTATTAATTGTAAGTGTGGTGAATGTACCACCATTCACAGTAATGTCTGTAATGTCAGTTATGGCTATATTTGCAAGTAAGATATGACTATAATAGCCTACAGTACTTTGGTTTCATATTTTAGGGCAGGTTTGGCACGAGGCTGCACAATGACGACTGATTGGGATTACGACTACCTGATCAAGCTCTTGTCGTTAGGGGACTCTGGAGTGGGGAAGACCACTTTCCTCTACAGGTACACCGACAACAAGTTCAACCGCAAGTTCACCACCACAGTGGGAATAGACTTCAGGGAAAAGAGAGTGGTGAGTCGTGCTGCTTTACTTGTGTGCAGCCCATGACATTCCTTTCAAACACACCATTCATGTTCAGTCATCCTTGCTCCACACCAGCTTCCAATGATAATGTGGTTATACAAATCCAAATGTTGAATGTTGGATGGAATAGTAGGGGATCAACTCACAATAAAACAAATAGAACATTTGTTGAAAACATATTCCAGAGCCAAAGAGCATGCCTTTGGTCCCAGCTCTTGAGATGACACTTCTTCTACAACTGTCTTGTGTCTCCAGACGTATTTGGGGACTGGCTCTAATGGAACGACAGAGAAGACGTTTAAAGTGCATCTACAGCTCTGGGACACAGCAGGGCAAGAGAGGTAGGCCACAACAAGCAGACAGTACATGTGATGTCTGAACTGTCCTGCTCTGCAAGTCTGTCACATTTCACGGTATTTTCTATTTTTCTAGGAGTATACTGTATTTAGAAATTCAAAGGCAATTTTGTATCATTGTAAGATGAGCATTTTCAATGGTATAATCCATATCCATAACGTTACCAGTGTTCAAACATTGTTGTAATTGTGTAAATTCCAGGTTCAGAAGTCTCACTACAGCCTTCTTCAGAGATGCAATGGGCTTCCTTCTTATGTTTGATCTGACCAATCAGCAGAGTTTTCTGAATGTCAGGAACTGGATGAGTATGTCTCAGCACACGTATCTCCCAAAGCACTTAGATCAATGTCAGCCTATAGTCAGTTTGAATCATCCATTTAGTAGAGCATGTAAGTACAATACCACATTGATAGTGTATTTTACGTTGTATTTGGCATTATAGTAAATGATCTCAATCTAGCAGGGTCGGTTACTGTTTGTGATTCAAATACTAACTTACATATCCATCAATAACTGGAATTTGATTACCTCTTGTTGTGATTGTTCAGGTCAGCTACAGGCAAATGCCTATTGTGACAGTCCAGACATAGTCTTAGTTGGCACCAAAGCAGACCTCAAAGACCTGAGAGATGTACAAGGAAAACAAGCCAGGGACCTGGCGGACAGATATTGGTAAGTGAGATGGATACCTGCTTGCTCAGGACAAAGTTCTGCTACCTCTGCGAAATGTGGTCTGACCATTGGCACGGCTCTCTTCTCCAGCGAACCTCCATGAACTGAGGGTGTTTGAGTTCATAGTTTTAGCACAACTGTAAAGCATTCGTACCAATCTAAAGCGAATGCTCCAAACAGAAGGAGTACTATTATACTCCTTCTGTTAATTCACCAGGAGGTTGAGTCAGTTAGCTACTACCATCCACTCTATAGAGCCTCTTCAGCATCTTTAAAGGCCCCGTGCAATCAAACATGTGATTTCCTGTGTTTTATATATATTTCCACACTGAGGTTAGAATAATACTGTGCAATTGTGAAAATTATTATAATGGCCTTTTAGTGTAAAAGCTGTTTGAAAATACTGGCTGAAATTTCAGCCTGTTTAGGTGGGATGGAGATTTGGTAAATGAGTTAATAGACCAATAAGAAAGAGAGTTCCAAACCTCTCTGCCAATAACGGCTAGTGAAATACCCCCCCTCCCCACTCATACAACTCCCAGACAGTCTGAGAAATTTCTCTTTGCTAAGAAGATATTTGTGCTTATTTCTGACCATTTAAATTAAAACAATCACAGTAAGGTACTTAATTGTTACCCAGAATTGATTTGATATTAAGATTACAAATGGCTGCATTAGACCTTTAAAATAAGTATGACCCTATTAGAAATAAATCACAATTCAACTGAACGTTGTGGCCTTCAACCATTCATTAATAATCACTATAATCAGTATAGTGTTCAGGTTAATAAGTCCATCCCTTTCTCCCTAGTGTACCCTATTTTGAGACGAGTAGTGCCACAGGGGATGAGGTAGACCAGGCAGTGACCACTCTGCTGGACCTGGTGATGAGGCGCATGGAGCAGAACACAGAGGGGCCTGTGTCAGAGGCTGCCAATGGGAGCGCAGTCATTAACAAAGTGGCCGAAACCTCCACCAGCAGGAAGTGTGCCTGTTAGGATGTCAGCCACATTTCATGGACATGTGGTTGGCTGCATTCAGAATGAAGGACCATTCATTCAAATGTGTAACTATTGCATCATAGGAGTTTTATTATATTGGAAAAGTTCAATTATCCCATACAGTATTTTAAGGATGTGTATTATCCTCTTATGTAATAATGTGTGTTTATTTTAGGATTGATAACTGCTGCACTGGCTATTTATTCCCAACCTGGTCAGTATTATCTTCAGTCTATACTTGTGATGTATGTTATTGACCAGAAACAAGCAACATAACACACAATCCAGTTTTATAACATTGTAAAATGATTAAAAAGTAAATGAAAGCACCATGTGTAGATCTCAAGCCAATATTTGTAATATGACTAGGCTTTGTGTGATTCTAAATGGTTAAATACTAATCAAAAGTATTTGAAGAAGAGTCGTATGTAAAAAGTATGTTTCTTTTTTATTTGACACACTGAGGCATCGATGGAAGGAAAATGCAGGCACATACATTTATAATTGACAATATATAATCCAAAACTGATTATGCAACAACTCATTCACAGTCATGGTTACATTTCTTATATATGAATGAGAAAATCTATTATTGTGTTACAAACATAGATAGCAAAGTGCATTACAGGATCCATGAGTTCTACTGTATACGACAAAGAGCACATTTGGTACTTAAGCTTGATTATTACTGGAACAAAATTGTCATGCACATTTAAGAAAGTATAGAAAATGTTTAGAGGTCATAAGTACTGACAGAAAAAAATATGAAATTGTATTAAAACCTAAGTCTTAAGAATAAATGCTGTCATTTTAAACACAATTAATGTCAGTTTTACCAATAATTGCCTTTTGACACGAAAATGGCTGGCTGCTTTGATGACTTATCAGTTTGTTCTTATCAAATAAATACATGCAAGCACAAACTTGGGGTGATTTGCAATCCGGGATTCTGTTAGTACCTTTCCTTTTGAACACAAACGCGTCTGCACACACATTGGACATTTTGCTCTAAGGAAATGTGGGGGAGCATACATTCTCTTCATTTATGTGAGTAGTACTGTAGTTTTCTTTGGAGATGATCAGTACATGGAAGCATTTAAGGGAGGACATTCATAGAGGCATTATAATTCAACAACAGAACCCATTAGACAAGACATAAAAGGCAAATATACCACACAACTACCCAAGTGTTTTCTATGTCAGGAAATCATTTGACAACACATCAAATAAAAAACATAAATTGAATGAAATATATTGCTGTACATTGGTTGCCATACTTAAGCCAACATTTTAAATCACATCAGATAATCACATTCAGATAAATGAGTATCTATTGTTTAATGGTCTTTCTTTGGTGTATTTACTTTTAAGAAATAAACATGAGTGAAAATATAAATCTAATTTAATCTAAAATCGAATCTACGCGACCAGGGTATGGACTAAGAGTAAACTACTACCTAACAAATTAATGGCACATTCGTATCATATATTTGTGTCATAATAATGACGACAGTACTATGATGGGGGAAAAAACTGTTTGTCTGTTCTAAAATACTTCTGTGAGCCTGACACCCATGGTCGATGTAACACTGACTAACTTGTCTTTTAAAAGTACCCATAATCTGGTTCATGAGCATAGTAAATCTGAACTCATAAGAAAAATGTTTTAAGGTAAATTCCTAAGATTTTCTACCCCTGCTCATAAGGGCAATCCCATATCTTGTGCATGACATGTACACTATGACGAAACCCTCTGTCTAATAAATACAGCCAATTTGTGGTGTTTTCACCAACCTCACCTCCTTCCCAATGTGAGCATGTGCTGTGAGTCATCATGTGGCTATCATATGGTACCGTTTGAGCAAAGTCAATGTACAGACATCAATGGTTAAATCCTGAAAGCTACAGTACCAATCCATACCCAATCCTCTAACATAGTGGAGCTTGACTTGATACAGTATATGTTTCATGTAACACTTTGTTGAGGAGAGTAAATATAATCTAGAGATATAAAAATAAAGTTACATTAGTTCTTTAATTGTCAGAAAGGTAAAACAAAGAATTTTGGTCCCAGTGGTTTGATAGGAATTCCTGCCTTAAAACAGCTTTCATACAATGTTTCTGGTGCTGTTTAAATTAGAATATCAGCACAAATAATTTGTTCGTTTCTTACATGCAGTGTCATTCAATAGTGTATCATGCTCTTTGTACAAGGTGCTACAATTATTCAACAAAACTTAATTTCTCTGGATTATGTCTCAAAAGTCAAAGTAATGTATACACCGAGTGTTCAAAACATTACGAATACCTTCTCTTTCCATGACATAGACTGAACAGGTGAAAGCTATGATCCTTTATGGATTTCACTTGTTAAATCCACTTCAATCAGATCAGTGTAGACGAAAGGGAGGAGACAGGTTAAAGAAAGATTTGTAAGCCTTGAGACAATATTAGGAAAGCGCTCTTAAAGTTTTGTACACACAGTGAATGTGGTGGGAAGCAAAACCCTGTGTTGATACATGGGTCATAACATGAGTTCTGCGTTCAGTGTTTGACTAAAACAAAAAAATGCTGTTACGGTATGCACCCCACAACGTAAAGACTGGTTGATGAAATTCCTTTTCCCTTTAGCACCATGGTGTTCAATGGTATTTTGAAAATAGATAAGAGTTGAAGTCGTATGAAACTAAAAACAGAATTCGGACACTTTTTCTGAATGTTTTGTTTCAATTCCTCAAGAACAATTCTTATATATATACAACAATATATATACTTTAAAGTGTACTGTAACTAAGCTCAGTCTATGGCTTGGTGTTGGAATGTAGATTATTCATTCGCAAATTTAAATATGACCAGAATCTCAGTAAAATAGTGGGACTGTGGCTATCGCTACAGTATCTTTATCTAAATAGGGCAGCAATTATATACATTAAGGGGCATTGTAAACAAATCTCACTGCTACAGTAGTTAGCAGTGCAGTGTGCTGGCTGGGCCCATTGGCTGTCTGCTGGCACCTGTGGTACTTCACTGTATGCTAAAAAGGGATGGAAAATAGACAGTGTGTCTGCTTGCACCTCAGTGGGAGCATTTGCATCTGATAAAAATAAATAAAAAACATTCCTTCTCTTAAATCCTTCCCTGAGACTAAGCAGTGATATCAAAAGAACAATCAAATCCCTTTGAAATAAGGCTGTAGCCTAATAATAATTATGCCCCCCACCTCACCCCTACATTCTGGAAAAAACTTTTGTTTGGAAATAGTGATTATTTTTCATAAAATGTATGTGTGTTGTATTGATCTATTTATCCCAATAATTATGATAGCAATGCAAATAATGTGATGTGAAATATTGTATGATAAGTACTATGATAGTGTGACATAATATATTCAGCATCATAATGACATCAGTAATCCACATTTGAAATACTGTGCCATGTTCCTCGCAACCTAAAGTGTGAATTACATACCCTATGACGAAGCTGAAAGGCAAGATGCAGTGGTGGTATGATGGTGTGTTTCTGGAGTGAAAGAGTAATACATCTTACTACTAAATCATGCATTGTCTGCTTCGAGTCGCAAAATATGTTACGTGAGCGCAAGGTCAGCTGCTGTGTTGGAGCTCCACCAAATGAATTTCTTGACGCACTGTCACCCAGGCTGGAATGTCTAAGAACAGTGTGAAAGGCTCAGCTTGGTCACACCTTCTCCATGCATCTTGTAAAGCAGCTTAAACTCACTGGGCAGCTGGTGGGTCTCCTGCCACTTGGTGGTGAACTTGGTTCCTTTCTTGTCGTAGTAGTGGTAGGGCAGCTCCTTGCCTGTGTTGGGATCCCAGCCGAAGGGCCAGAAGCCATACAGATGGATCTCCTCACACATGGCCGAGGCCAGAGTGTACATGAGGATACCAGTGCTGAGTCGCTTCGGGGACAGGTTCTTGGTCTTCCAATATCTATGGGGGAAAAGTAAACACTTTTTTGGACAATGAAGTGTTCGACAGATGGCAAAAAAAGACAGTCAGAAAAAAATCATAAGGAATAAAGTTTTGATGTGTCTGTCCTATATCTAAGCGATATAAGAAAGCTTAGGAAATATTTTAGCTTTTTTTGGCACAAAACTACCTCCATACTTCCATTCGTGTTACCTTCAGACAATTCCCATGACACTTGTGTGTGTCATAGAGCAAAACAGAAAGTCCCCCCTTTCCATAGTGGGTGTCACGCCCTGGTCAAAGTATTTTGTGTTTATCTTTATGTATTTGGTCAGGCCAGGGTGTGGCATGGGGTTTTTGTAATTGTGGTGTGTTTGTCTTGGGGTTTTGGTGGTGGTATTGGGATTGTAGCTTAGTGGGTTGTCTAGCAAGGTCTATGGCTGTCTGGAGTGGTTCTCAATCAGAGGCAGGTGCTTATCGTTGTCTCTGATTGGGAACCATATTTAGGCAGCCATATTCTTTGAGTTTGTCGTGGGTGATTGTCCTGAGTGTCTTGATGTCCTTGTTTGATGTTAGTTGACACAAGTATAGGCTGTTTTCGGTTTTCGTTTCGTTTATTGTTTGTAGTGTTCGTGTTTAGTCGTGTTTACGTTTGTTTAAATAAACATGGATCGCAATCGACACGCTGCAGTTTGGTCCGACTCTCCTTCACTATATGAAAACCGTTACAGAATCACCCACCACCAACGGACCAAGCAGCGTGTCAACAGGCAGGAGCAGCAGGAGAGGCAACAGGTGCAGCAGGAGAGGAGGCAACAGGAGCAGCCCAAAGAGGAGTACAGTATGGACTATACTTCTTGGGAGGAGATAGACAGGTGGGCGGTCGACCCAGGGAGAGTGCCGGAGCCCGCCTGGGATTCGATGGAGCAGTGCGCGGAAGGTTATCAGAGAATGAGGTTGGCGAAGTAAGCACGGCGGCGCGGACGGAAGCCCGAGAGTCAGCCCCAAAAATTTCTTGGGGGGGGGGCTCACAGGGAGTATGGCTATGCCAGGTAGGAGACCTGCGCAAACTCCCTGTGCTTACCGGGGGGCTGGAGAGACCGGGCAGGCACCGTGTTATGCTGTGGAGCGCACGGTGTCTCCAGTGCGGGTGCACAGCCCGGTTCGGTATATTCCAGCTCCTCCTATCGGCCGGGCTAGAGTGGGCATCGAGCCAGGTAAGGTTGGGCAGGCTCGGTGCTCAGGAGCTCCAGTGCGCCTGCACGGTCCGGTCTGTCCAGTGCCACCTCCACGCCCCAGCCCTCCGGTAGCAGCTCCCCGCAGTGTCCTCGGTCCAGTACCACCAGTACCAGCACCACGCATCAGGCCTACAGTGCGCCTCGCCTCTCCAGCGCTGTCGGAGCCTTTCTCCTCTCCTGCGCTGCCGGAGTCTCCCGCCTGTTCAGCGCAGCCAGAGCTGCCAGTCTGCATGAAGCAGCCAGAGCTGTCAGTCTGCATGGAGCAGTCAGAGCTGTCAGTCTGCATGGAGCAGCCAGAGCTGTCAGTCTACATGAAGCTGCCAGTCTGCATGAAGCAGCCAGTCTACATGGAGCAGCCAGAGCTGTCAGTCCGCATGGAGCAGCCAGAGCTGTCAGTCTACATGAAGCAGCCCGAGCTGCCAGTCTGCATGAAGCAGCCAGTCTACATGGAGCAGCCAGAGCTGTCAGTCTGCATGAAGCAGCCAGAGCTGTCAGTCTGCATAGAGCTGTCAGTCTGCATGGAGCTGCCAGTCTGCATGGAGCTGCCAGTCTGCAAGGAGCTGCCAGTCTGTAAGGAGCTGCCAGTCTGCAAGGAGCTGTCAGTCTGCACGGAGCTGTCAGTCTGTAAGGAGCTGCCAGTCTGCAAGGAGCTGCCAGTCAGCACGGAGCCGCCAGAGCGGTCAGTCTGTAAGAAGCCGCCAGAGCTGTCAGCCTATATGGAGCAGCTAGTGCCGCCAGTCTGCCCAGCGCCGCCAGTGCCCCCAGTCTGCCCAGCGTCGCCAGTCTGCCCAGCGCCGTCAGTCTGCCCAGCATCGCCAGTCTGCCCAGCGTCGCCAGTCTGCCCAGCGTCGCCAGTCTGCCCAGCGTCGTCAGTCTGCCCAGCGTCGTCAGTCTGCCCAGCGTCGTCAGTCTGCCCAGCGTCGTCAGTCTGCCCAGCGCCGCCAGTCTGCCCAGCGCCGCCAGTCTGCCCAGCATCGCCAGTCTGCCCAGCGCCGCCAGTCTGCCCAGCGCCGCCAGATCTGCCAGTCAGCCAGACTCTTCCAGATCTGCCAGTCAGCCAGACTCTTCCAGATCTGCCAGTCAGCCAGACTCTTCCAGATCTGCCAGTCAGCCAGACTCTTCCAGATCTGCCAGTCAACCAGACTCTTCCAGATCTGCCAGTCAACCAGACTCTTCCAGATCTGCCAGTCAGCCAGGATCTGCCAGTCAGCCAGGATCTGCCAGTTAGCCAGGATCTGCTGAAACCACCAGCCAGCCAGGAGCTGGTAGATCTATCTACCTGCCTGAGCTTCCTCTCACTCCTGAGCTTCCTCTCACTCCTGAGCTTCCTCTCACTCCTGAGCTTCCTCTCACTCCTGAGCTTCCTCTCACTCCTGAGCTTCCTCTCACTCCTGAGCTTCCTCTCACTCCCGAGCTTCCCTCAGTCCCGAGCTGCCTCGGTCCCGAGCTGTCCTTCAGTCCCGATCTGCTCCTCAGTCCAGTGGGGTTCTGGGTGAGGACTACTAGGCCATGGTCGGTGGCGAGGGTGGACTATCCAGGGACGAAGGGAGAGGGGACTAAGACATTAAAGGAGTGGGGTCCACGTCCCGCGCCGGAGCCGCCACCATGGACAGACGCCCACCCGGACCCTCCCTATTGTTTTGAGGTGCGTTCGGGAGTCCGCACCTTAGGGGGGGGGGGGTTCTGTCACGCCCTGGTCAAAGTATTTTGTTTTTATCTTTATGTATTTGGTCAGGCCAGGGTGTGGCATGGGGTTTTTGTAATTGTGGTGTGTTTGTCTTGGGGTTTTGGTGGTGGTATTGGGATTGTAGCTTAGTGGGTTGTCTAGCAAGGTCTATGGCTGTCTGGAGTGGTTCTCAATCAGAGGCAGGTGCTTATCGTTGTCTCTGATTGGGAACCATATTTAGGCAGCCATATTCTTTGAGTTTGTCGTGGGTGATTGTCCTGAGTGTCTTGATGTCCTTGTTTGATGTTAGTTGACACAAGTATAGGCTGTTTTCGGTTTTCGTTTCGTTTCGTTTATTGTTTGTAGTGTTCGTGTTTAGTCGTGTTTACGTTTGTTTAAATAAACATGGATCGCAATCGACACGCTGCAGTTTGGTCCGACTCTCCTTCACTATATGAAAACCGTTACAGTGGGGTCCTATTAGTTTTGTAAGCCAAACTGTTTGGACGCTACAGATGGTTTCATGAAAAGATCGATCTTCGGTATGTCTCATGGGCTGACAAATACAGCTGTAGCTCGGCCACTTTCCGGATATGTCTAGCTTAAACTGACAGATTTTGATGGAGTTTTCTATTATGTTACTTAGACTCTTAAAAATAACCCAATTTGGGTTTTTTTATTAACTCAGCACTGGGTAAATACTCACTGTCACAGTCATACGCTGGACCTAGTTTTGTCCCATGGAATAAATGTTGTGGATCTTAATGTTTTTCCTCATAATCCTGGACTATCGGACCACTATTTTATTACGTTTGCAATTGCAACAAATAATCTGATCAGACCCCAACCAAGGAACATCAAAAGTCGTGCTATAAATTCACAGACAACACAAAGATTCCTTGATGTCCTTCCAGATTCCCTCTGTCTACCCAAGGACGCCAGAGGACAAAAATCAGTTAACCACCTAACTGAGGAACTCAATTTAACCTTGCGCAATACCCTAGATGCAGTTGCACCCCTAAAAACTAAAAAAAATTCTCATAAGAAACTAGCTCCCTGGTACACAGAAAATACCAGAGCTCTGAAGCAAGCTTCCAGAAAATTGGAATGGAAATGGCGCCACACCAAACTGGAAGTCTTCCGACTATCTTGGAAAGACAGTACCGTGCAGTACCGAAGAGCCCTTACTGCTGCTCGATCATCCTATTTTTCTAACTTAATTGAGGAAAATAAGAACAATACGAAATTCCTTTTTGATACTGTCGCAAAGCTAACTAAAAAGCAGCATTCCCCAAGAGAGGATGACTTTCACTTTAGCAGTGATAAATTCATGAACTTCTTTGAGGAAAAGATTATGATTATTAGAAAGCAAATTACGGACTCCTCTTTAAATCTGCGTATTCCTTCAAAGCTCAGTTGTCCTGAGTCTGCACAACTCTCCCAGGACCTAGGATCAAGAGAGACGCTCAAGTGTTTTAGTACTATATCTCTTGACACAATGATGAAAATAATCATGGCCTCTAAACCTTCAAGCTGCATACTGGACCCTATTCCAACTAAACTACTGAAAGAGCTGCTTCCTGTGCTTGGCCCTCCTATGTTGAACATAATAAACGGCTCTCTATCCACCGGATGTGTACCAAACTCACTAAAAGTGGCAGTAATAAAGCCTCTCTTGAAAAAGCCAAACCTTGACTCAGAAAATATAAAAAACTATCGGCCTATATCGAATCTTCCATTCCTCTCAAAAATTTTAGAAATGGCTCTTGGGCAGCAACTTACCGCCTTCCTGAAGACAAACAATGTATACGAAATGCTTCAGTCTGGTTTTAGACCCCATCATAGCACTGAGACGGCACTTGTGAAGGTGGTAAATTACATTTTAATGGCATCGGACCGAGGCTCTGCATCTGTCCTCGTGCTCCTAGACCTTAGTGCTGCTTTTGAGACCATCGATCACCACATTCTTTTGGAGGGATTGGAAACCCAAATTGTTCTACACGGACAAGTTCTGGCCTGGTTTAGATCTTATCTGTCGGAAAGATATCAGTTTGTCTCTGTGAATGGTTTGTCCTCTGACAAATCAACTGTAAATTTCAGTGTTCCTCAAGGTTCCGTTTTGGGACCACTATTGTTTTCACTATATATTTTACCTCTTGGGGATGTTATTCGAAAACATAATGTTAACTTTCACTGCTATGCGGATGACACACAGCTGTACATTTCAATGAAACATGGTGAAGCCCCAAAATTGCCCTTGCTAGAAGCATGTGTTTCAGACATAAGGAAGTGGATGGCTGCAAACTTTCTACTTTTAAACTCAGACAAAACAGAGATGCTTGTTCTAGGTCCCAAGAAACAAAGAGATCTTCTGTTGAATCTGACAATTAATCTTAATGGTTGTACAGTCGTCTCAAATAAAACTGTGAAGGACCTCGGCGTTACTCTGGACCCTGATCTCTCTTTTGAAGAACATATCAAGACCATTTCAAGGACAGCTTTTTTCCATCTACGTAACATTGCAAAAATCAGAAACTTTCTGTCCAAAAATGATGCAGAAAAATTAATCCATGCTTTTGTCACTTCTAGGTTAGACTACTGCAATGCTCTACTTTCCGGCTACCCGGATAAAGCACTAAATAAACTTCAGTTGGTGCTAAATACGGCTGCTAGAATCCTGACTAGAACCAAAAGATTTGATCATATTACTCCAGTGCTAGCCTCTCTACACTGGCTTCCTGTCAAAGCAAGGGCTGATTTCAAGGTTTTACTGCTAACCTACAAAGCATTACATGGGCTTGCTCCTACCTATCTCTCTGATTTGGTCCTGCCGTACATACCTACACGTACGCTACGGTCACAAGACGCAGGCCGCCTAATTGTCCCTAGAATTTCTAAGCAAACAGCTGGAGGCAGGGCTTTCTCCTATAGAGCTCCATTTTTATGGAACGGTCTGCCTACCCATGTCAGAGACGCAAACTCGGTCTCAACCTTTAAGTCCTTACTGAAGACTTATCTCTTCAGTGGGTCATATGATTGAGTGTAGTCTGGCCCAGGAGTGGGAACTTGAACGGAAAGGCTCTGGAGCAACGAACCGCCCTTGCTGTCTCTGCCTGGCCGGTTCCCCTCTTCCCACTGGGATTCTCTGCATCTAACCCTATTACAGGGGCTGAGTCACTGGCTTACTGGGGCTCTCTCATGCCGTCCCTGGAAGGGGTGCGTCACCTGAGTGGGTTGATTCACTGATGTGGTCATCCTGTCTGGGTTGGCGCCCCCCTTGGGTTGTGCGCCATGGCGGAGATCTTTGTGGGCTATACTCAGCCTTGTCTCAGGATGGTAAGTTGGTGGTTGAAAATATCCCTCTAGTGGTGTGGGGGCTGTGCTTTGGCAAAGTGGGTGGGGTTATATCCTTCCTGTCTGGCCCTGTCTGGGGGTGTCCTCGGATGGGGCCACAGTGTCTCCTGACCCCTCCTGTCTCAGCCTCCACTATTTATGCTGCAGTAGTTAATGTGTCGGGGGGCTAGGGTCAGTTTGTTATGTCGGGAGTACCTCTCCTGTCCTATTCGGTGTCCTGTGTGAATCTAAGTGTGCGTTCTCTAATTCTCTCTTTCTCTCTCTCTCTCTCTCGGAGGACCTGAGCCCTAGGACCATGCCCCAGGACTACCTGACATGATGACTCCTTGCTGTCCCCAGTCCACCTGGCCGTGCTGCTGCTCCAGTTTCAACTGTTCTGCCTTATTATTATTCGACCATGCTGGTCATTTATGAACATTTGAACATCTTGGCCATGTTCTGTTATAATCTCCACCCGGCACAGCCAGAAGAGGACTGGCCACCCCACATATGCTCTCTCTAATTCTCTCTTTCTTTCTCTCTCTCGGAGGACCTGAGCCCTAGAACCATGCCCCAGGACTACCTGACATGATGACTCCTTGCTGTCCCCAGTCCACCTGACCGTGCTGCTGCTCCAGTTTCAACTGTTCTGCCTTATTATTATTCGACCATGCTGGTCATTTATGAACATTTGAACATCTTGGCCATGTTCTGTTATAATCTCCACCCGGCACAGCCAGAAGAGGACTGGCCACCCCACATAGCCTGGTTCCTCTCTAGATTTCTTCCTAGGTTTTGGCCTTTCTAGGGAGTTTTTCCTAGCCACCGTGCTTCTACACCTGCATTGCTTGCTGTTTGGGGTTTTAGGCTGGGTTTCTGTACAGCACTTTGAGATATCAGCTGATGTACGAAGGGCTATATAAATAAATTTGATTTGATTTTGATTTGATATTGGACAGAACCCACGGTGGGTTATTTTGACCCAGCCAGTTGGTTTGCGTGAATAACTCAACATGTTGGGATGTTAGGATTACCCAAACATGGGTTAATTTAACCATCAGTTGGGTTTTATTCACTTTCATGATGGGTTGACCAAGCAGCAGGTATTTTTTTTAATGTAATCCTTATTCTTTTCAGGAGGTATGGCTTATTAAGGGTGTAGCTTTCAGATAGTTATTTTTGGTCACCCATGAGAGTAAATGTCATGCCTGTTCATTTGTTCTGTTCTATTGTATCACATGTTAAGATTGTACAGTGTAATTTTAAATGTTCCTTAAATATTTTGGGATATTAACATTATTAATTACATATTGTAATAAAGTGGTAGCTATCTCAACAATGGAACTTACATAGGTTCTTCAAGATGGAATCCGCAGTAGTGGGAAACAGCGCCAGAGGCCACCCCACCACCAATGTTTTTTTTATTTAAATTTTTAGATTGGAGGAGCGTTGCACAGCATGATAAAAAAAAATCATATTGTGATCTTCTATCTCGCATCCAATAAAAAAAACAACGTATTTGCTGTTGTAATATCACAAATGAATGTGGCTGTTTCACCATTAAGGACTCCAGCTTTAAAGGTCCAATGCAGACATTTTTATCTCAATATCTAATCATTTCTAGGTGTCAGTTAAGTACCTTACTGTGATTGTTTTCAATAAAAAATAAAATACAAATAAAAGCTTCCTTAGCAAAGACTCTAGCAAGAATTGTGCTTGGACTGTCTGGGAGTGGTCTGAGTTGGGAGGGTAAAACACAAAACTAGAGGTCAACCGATTATGATTTTTCAACACCGATACCGATTATTGGAGGGCCAAAAAATCTGCTGCCGATTAATCAGACTATTTATTTATTTATTTATTTGTAATAATTACAATTACAACAATACTGAATGACCACTTATTTTAACTTAATATAATACATCAATAAAATCAATTTAGCCTCAAGTAAATAATGAAACATGTTCAATTTGGTTTAAATAATGCAAAAACAAAGTGTTGGAGAAGAAAGTAAAAGTGCAATATGTGCTATGTAAGAAAGCTAACGTTTCAGTTCCTTCCTCAGAACATGAGAACATATGAAAGCTGGTGGTTCCTTTTAACATGAGTCTTCAATATTCCCAGGTAAGAAGTTTTAGGTTGTAGTTATTATAGGAATTATAGGACTATTGCCCTCTATACCATTTGTATTTCATTAAACTTTGACTATTGGATGTTCTTATAGGCACTTTAGTATTGCCAGTGTAACAGTATAGCTTCCGTCCCTCTCCTCGCTCCTCTCTGGGCTCGAACCAGCAACACAACGACAATTAGCGCGCGCTAGCTAGCTAGCCATTTCACTTTGGTTACACGAGCCTCATCTCGGGAGTTGATAGGCTTGAAGTCATAAACAGCGCAATGCTTGACGCACAACGAAGAGCTGCTGGCAAAACGCACAAAAGTGCTGTCTGAAATAATGTTTATGGAGCCGATGTGAAATGGCTAGCTAGTTAGCGGTGGTGCGCGCCAGTGGCGTTTCAATCGGTGACGTCACTTGCTCTGAGACCTTGAAGTAGTGGTTCCCCTTGCTCTGCAAGGGATGCAGCTTTTGTGGAGTGATGGGTAACGATGCTTCGAGGGTGACTGTTGATGTGTGCAGAGCGTCCCTGGTTCGCGCCCAGGTCGGGGCGACGGGACGGACGTAAAGTCTATACTGTTACATTTACGCAGCTGGTTCTGCCTACCACCACTCAGTCAGATGATATGCAACGCAGGACACGCTAGATAATATCTAGTAATATCATCAACCATGTGTAGTTAACTAGTGATTATGATTGATTGTTTTTTATAAGATAAGTTTAATGCTAGCTAGCAACTTACCTTGGCTTACTGCATTCGCGTAACAGGCAGTCTCCTTGTGGAGTGCAACGAGAGAGAGGCATTATTGCGTTGGACTAGTTAACTGTAAGGTTGCAAGATTGGATCCCCCGAGCTGACAAGGTGAAAATCTGTCGTTCTGCCTCTGAACAAGGCAGTTAACCCACCGTTCCTAGGCCATCATTGAAAATAAGAATGTGTTCTTAACTGACTTGCCTAGTTAAATAAAGGTATATAAAAAAGTACAAAAATATAATACAAAAATCGGCAAATCGGCGCCCAAAAATACCGATTTCCGATTGTTATGAAAACTTGAAATCGGCCCTAATTAATCGGCCATTCCGATTAATCGGTCGACCTCTACACAAAACTAGCTGTTATTGGCCGTGACTCTCTTTCTTATTGGTCTATTAACTAATTTCCTGCCTGGTGATGTGACCAGGCAGGCCAAAACTCCATCCAACCAGGCGGTCTTTGCAAAGTGCTCTTACACAAAAAGGAAATTATCATATTTTTCAACAGTTTCACAGTATTATTCCTAACTCATAGTGTGGAAATATATATAAAATACAGGAAATATTACATTTTTGATTGCACTGGGACTTTAAGGAACACAAAACCTCTGTAAACCTTCTGTGAGCCTCATAAAAGCTTCAAACTGCCGGTGTTCAACCTTAACATGCAGTAATAATACAACAGAACAGATTAACAGGAATGACATTTACTTTCACAGGTGGCTATCTGAAAAGCCACACCCCTACTAAGCCACGCCTGCAGTCTATTTCAATAACCCAGCATCAATAACCCAGCATTAAAACCCAACCTTGCTCTTTTAAAAGAAAACAACCTAAGTGACCCAATGCCTACAACCCAGCAGTTGGGTCATTTTTTTGTGTACAGTATGTAGGAACAATGGTGTCTGAAAGTGAGAACAAAACCACCAATGACAGTTCTGATTCCCAGAACTCTGGCACAATAAACTCAGTCTCTCCATACTCACTTGTTGACATCCTGCATGATGTTTCCAGGCCAGGCCAGCTCGATTTTCAGCTGCCCCTTGTGCTCAACAAAGAAGTCCACCAGGGTCCGTGTGACGGTGGCCGAGGTGTGGAGGAAAAATGCAGGGATCCACAAAATGGCCCCCTCCAGCTTCTTCAGGTTGAGGAAGAAGTTGTTGCGGTCCTGGATGGTCAAAAGGTTGTTGTAGTACCTCTCCAGGATGCTGGGGTTAAAGGTGGTGAGGTTGGTCTTCCGGCCCACATCCTTGTAGTAGGAGTCGGTAGGGGCGAAGTTGCAGCGGAAGATAAAGTCGGCACTGTCGATCTCTGGCCCACAATGACTACCAGTCAGGATCCCACTGTTACCCACCACGGCACACACGTTGTAGTGCTTGTTCTGGATGGGTGAAGCATCAGGAAGCAGTGACTTCAGGTTGTTGCTTATAGAGAAGACATACTTGTGACTGGAGTAGTCGAAGTGCATCAGCTGGCCAACGCGCACACCGTTCTTGGTGAGGGAGAAGTTGTTGGCCACATCAATGTAATGGAAGATCTCTTTCCTGAAAAGTTGTAAACAGATCAAAATATCAGCTCACAGCTGCTGTTTCAACAAAAAACAATATTGCAATGTAGCCAACTGCAAACGACAAATAAACTGAAATGTTCTACTAAACACATAAACAGTATTCTGTTTAAACCGAATAATAATAATAATACCTTTGCTGATAAAAAGCTGTCCTGTTGAATTTCCATTTGGAGGGTTTCCCTTGCAGCTCCTCGTTCAGAGCATTGGTTAACGGGATGAAGGATGGGTCCAGGAAATTCATGGCAAACTGTGACCTGAGAAGAAAAGGGTTTTCCTTAGTAAAGAGCTATTCATATTGTCAGCATTGTTGTCAGCATGTCCAAGCCAACTCATAGCATGCATTCATGTGTGGGCTTGTAACAGTATAGGCACAATAACATCTAGCAGCACATTGGACTGTCAAGGGTGTGTATACTGGTGGCGAAATCAGATGCAGGAGAGCAGAGTGTTGTGAACAGGCGCACACTTTTTTCAGGCTGGAGTGAACAAACAGACGGACGCAAACTGCGTCAAAACCCCCATGCAAAAAGACCAAAGCTAATGTACCAAATGAACATACGTGCAAAAGCACGGAACATGGAAACATAGCCTGGCGCGTCACAATAACCACATAACAATAAACAATATATATATATATATATATATATATATATATATATATATATATATATATATATATATATATATATATATATATATATTTGGGGGGGCAAAAACCTAATGTCGATGATTCTACAGTTGAAATGTCATTAAACATTTAATGTAAGGCTAATTAATTGAGGCAGGGGTTTGCATTAGAGTTAGGCTACTTCCGCTTGCAGAGGAATTATTATTTATTTAGATTATTTATTCAGGCCCTGATTCCTCTAATACAGTTGGCCATATAATGCCATACCCTACAGAACAATGTAGACATAATCAATCATAAAGATTACTTTGGAAAAAATTGTACCGCGTGCGCCTTGTCAGAATGAAATAAATCACATATTATCGGACCATTTCAGGATTTTTACATGCGTCATATCAAAATAAAAAATTATGAGCTTCCAAATCTTGGTTTAGTTTACTCACCGAAATCCTGCGTGGAACATTATCCGTGGTCCTCCCATATTGTCATTTTTTGTGGAAGAGAAGATGCTGTCCTTTCTAATGGACACATAACTTATTAAGGATAAAATGAGAAGAGCAACCATCAATATGACCAGACCCAGAGCGTTTGCGATGCGGACCATCTTGGAGCGTTTTCATTCCTTGAAGAATAGCGATGGAAATGTGCCAGCCTTCATCACCTCGATTCGAGATGTTGATTTTGTCTATACATAATCGTATTATGACACAAAATAAACATGCTTTCCAATGTAAAATGGACGGCAAATATGCAATGTGGTTGAAATGGCAGTTAGCGATTTGTCTTCGTGCACTCACATCATCCCTGCTGCCTTGCCTTGCCTTCGCGCTGAACTGAATTCTCTCCAGGCAGCCAGATTAATACCATTAGGGCGATGCATCTGAAATTCACGTCAATGTATCAATCCAGCAAAATTCTCACCGGTCTCGGCTACGCAACCTCTCCCCATTAAATCATTTCACATATTCCGGTGCAAATGGAGAAGTGTTTGTTGAGCCCAGATGAAAATGCGACTAAAAGTGTCATATAACTGTATTACACCTCCGTGGTTTAGAGATGGGAGCAATAAACTCAATGTGTTATGCATACCATCGAATATTACTTGCTGACTGTACAAAATACTGAATCACATAATATTTTGCAAATGTGGAAACCTGATCAGCATCTGAATAAGGGATGTCCCTACGAATACTAAAGTACATCTCATTAACAGTAGCATATCAGTTTAAAGGTCCAATGCAGCCGTTTTTTTTACGACAACAAATAATTTCTGGGTAAAAATTAAGTACTTTACTGTGATTGTTTTCAATTGAAATGGTCAAAAATAAACAAACATAGCTTCTCAGCAAAGAGCAATTTCTCAAGCAATAATTTCCTACAACTGTCTGCGTATGGTCTGAGAGTGAAGGGGGGAAATAGCTGTTATTGGCAGAGAGGTTTGGAACTAATTTCTTATTGGTCTTTAACTAATTTACTGCAGGCAGGCCAAAACTCCATGCACCAAAACAGGCTGCCATTTTCAAACAGCTCTTACACTGAGAGGGCATTATCATGTTCACAGTGTTATTCCAACTTCATGGTGTGGAAATATACACAGTGCATTCGGAAAGTATTCAAACCCCTTGAATTTTTCCAAATTTTATTACGATACAGCCAGAACGAAAACCAAGCCATGAGGTCGAAGGAATTGGACCTAGAACTCCAAGACACAGATCTATAGAAGGGTACCAAAACATTTCGGCCGCATTGAAGGTCCCCAAGAACACAGTGGCCTCCATCATTCTTAAATGGAAGAAGTTTGGAAGCACCAAAACTCTTCCTAGGGCTGGCTGCCTGGCCAAAATGAGCAATTGGTAGAGAAGGGCCTTGGTCAGGGAGGTGACCAAGAACCCAATGGTCACTCTGACATAGTGCCAGAGTTCCTCAGTGGTGATGGGAGAAACATCCAGGACAACCATCTCTGCAGCACTCCACCGATCAGGCCTTTATGGTAGAGTGGCCAGATGGAAGCCACTCCTCAGTAAAAGGCACACGACAGCCTGCTTGGAGTTTGCCAAAAGGCACCTAAAGGAATCTCAGACCATGAGAAACAAAATTCTCTGGTCTGATGAAACCAAGATTGTACTCTTTGGCCTGAATGTCAAGCGTCGTCGACGTCTGGAGGAAACCTGGCACCATCCCTACAGTGAAGCATGATGGTGGCAACATCATGCTGGGGGGGATGTTTTTCAGTGGCACGGACTGGGAGACTAGTCAGGATCGAAGGAAAGATGAACGGAGCAAAGTACAAAGAGATCCTTGATGAAAACCTGCTCCAGAGCGCTGAGGACCTCAGACTAGGGCGAAGGTTCACCGTCCAAAAGGACAAGGACACTAAGCACACATCCAAGACAACGCAGGAGTGGCTTCAGGACAAGTCTCTTAATTTCCTTGAGTAGCCAAGCCAGATCCCGGACTAAAACCCAAGCTAACATCTCTGCAGGGACCTGAAAATAGCTGTGGAGCGACGCTCCCCATCCAACCTGACAGAGCATGAGAGGATCTGCCGAGAAGAATGGGAGAAACTCCCTAAATACAGGTGTGCCCAAGAAGACTCAAAGCTGTAATCGCTGCAAAGGTGCTTCAACAAAGTACTAAGTAAGGGTCTGAATACTAACGTAAATGTGATATTTAAGTCTATTTTTTTTTATGTATAAATGTGCAAAACAAAAAAAAAAACGTTTTCTTTGTCATTATGGGGTATTGTGTCTAGATTGATAAGGGGGAAAAAACAACTCAATCCATTTTAGAATAAGGCTGTAACGTAACATAATGTGGAAAAAGTCAAGGGGTCTGAATACTTTCCGAATGCACTGTATAAAGTACAGGAAAATCAATGACTGTACTGGGCCTTAACAATAATAGGGAAAACACAACAGGGTTTAAAAATTGTAATCCTTTTATTTGCAGGGTTCTTTTTTCCAAGCAAACATGGTTTGTTTATAACAACATGTTGATATACAGTAACATAAAATGGCTTATTCACAAAGAATGATAACACATTCACTTTTTTAAAATAATTTCTTATACAAGTTATGTAAATGTGTTATTCATTTACATATAAATATTTTGCACGTGTACTGAATCAACAATCACCATCATTCTCTAACAGAATCCCAATGACATACTTCCATATAAGCCACCATTAATAGAATACAGTATCATCCTGCATATAATCTCACAAACACATTACAATAACATGGTGAATTGGCAACTACTACATTAATACTAGTCTATAAAACCGGTAAAACTTGCACAATGTACCGATGTTGGGTATTTCCCATTGATTGAACAGTTAGTGTGCGGGACGGACATCCTAGGTAGAAAATAATTTTGCCATTGTGCTTAAAGGGATAGTACACCCAAATTACATACTGTATTGGTTTCCTTACCCTGTCTATGGACAAGGTTTGACAGCAATCCATTATTTGGTTTAGCATACCTCGCACATGCTAAAGGTTTAGCATTTGTGGAACAAATCTAATGTTGTATTTTTCATGCAAAATGTTCAAAACATCTAGAAGTGACTTTCTTGAGCTTCATAATCAATTTGAGATACTTTTGTATGATTTGGTGTAGATGTGCAAAAACAGCTAATACCAATGACTTGAATGGGATTTGTGCCACATGTGGAAACAGTGCCAGGGAAACTAAACCAAAGCATGGATTGCTGTCATACCTTGTGCATAGACTGCTTATTACACGACAGGTAAGGAAACATATGTCTCATTTTAAATTTGGATGAACAATCCCTTTAATGACAACTGGAATTGTGTCAAGTTTTGACATAAATTGACACCAGGAACATATTTAAAAATGCATTTTAAGATCTTATTGCCAGTCAGCTGCCAAGATATTGCAATTTAAATTCCACTAAGATCTATCTAAAATCATAACAAAATTTTAAAAACTGCACATGGATTAACACAGGCACTTGGTAGGTCCTGTCATTCAGTATTTCCAGAATACATACGTATGTAGCAGAGGTGGTTTGTTGAATATGCTCCCGTGATCAGTAAACTTACTTTGGACCGGAAGATTTGTTAGCTTCCACACCTAGGCTTTAGCTCAGAGGTCTAACAAGTCGCGCAGGCAGCTTGAGTTAGATACCCATCTGCCACACATACTGTATAGTAATTAACATAAATGTTTTACAAATGACAAGGAAAGTTACATTTAGGGAAAAGTTACAGTTAGCACCCTGGTTACACATACAATCCCTATCGATAATTTAAGCTCATCAAAAAGAGAGGAGTATCATTTTCTGCCCTGGTTGCAAAACTCTGAGGGGAAGAAGGCTCCCTCTGCATCACTGCCAGGAGAGCCGCACAGGCTGTCCTCTTCACAGCTCATATCCTCACAGGAATCCTCACTAAATATATGCAGGGGAGAACAGATGTAATCATTACCATCTTCAGATTAGTGAGTTAACTTTTCTTTCTTCCCTGAAACATCATAGCAATGTAGAAGTGATGTGGTGCATTACGCTGCAGTACAATTCAATAATGAGCCTTCATGTTCACACACAGTAGCTCTTATGTAGTCAAATGTTATTAAACAGTGAAATGCATTAAAAGGGGCTGTTTGTTTACCTCTCACTTTCATCCCAGCTGCCCTCTGGAATAGTCGGCAGTTCAGGGACACTGAAGTGATTAGCGTGCAAATTTTGGGCGGTTCGTCTGGACACGATCCACACCAGTTTTTTGTTGTCTGGTTTGTTACATTCACTTGAGCTGTACTCAGTCATGCATTTGGCCACGAGTCCCCTCCAGTAGAGTAACTCACTGTCAACAATCTGTGAAGGGAACAGGAAACATTTGAGAAGCTGGCGGAAGACATAAATATAATAAATAAATATAAATAAAGAGAGTAGTCATCCAAGCCAGAAGGTGCTAGTTTCATGTAGCATGTTGTCAGATGACTTCACTTGTTCAGTGCCAGGGTAAAGTATGCCAGTGTCAGCCTCAGTGGGTCTTTGTATTCTAACAATATAATAACTGTCATTGGTCACAACACCGGCATATCAAACTGAGGGCTATGTAAGTAAACTGTATAATACCTTTAAGTGCCTTTGGAGTTCTTGGACAATTTCCAACATGGCAAGAGACTGGAGGGCATCAAATTCCTGAGTAATGACAGACAGTGCCAGCACCGATGGCTGAAGAAAAAAAATGAAAAAACGTATCAGTCCTACAACTCAAAGTTAACATTCTTGTCATTTAAAAGTGTATTGGCCTGAGAATAATTCTTACTTTTGCTTTAGAGAAAATAAGCTGGCATAAGCAGGCTTTTAGCTGGGCTTCCAGTCTTTCAATGCTTGGGATCTCCCCCCTTAAAATAAAGGAAACTCTCATGTGATCCTCATGTCAACTAATCATTAGGATATCAACTTTACAGCTTCTAGCCATTGGAAAAATACATCACTGATGGCATAACGCGAAAAGTGATCAATTGAGAAACAAAGTGCTCACCTTTCTGATGTAAGTGATACAATGACAGCATGGTATAAGTGTAAAAAAGTTAAGGCTGTGATGGCTTTGAGCTCCAAGTTGAGTTTTTCAGAGATGATCTTCTCCATTCGGCTGAGGTCAGACACAGTGAACTTGCTTTGGCTGATGCGGATGAGTTCATGGGTGGGTGAGATGTTGCACTCGTCCTCAACCATTTTGGCAGCAATATGGAGACAGGAGACTCCAATGCAGGGCACGTGCTTAGGTTGGACCTGTGAACATGCCATTATAGTGATACACTAGTCAGCATTAATGGGCTACTTCTGCAGAGTTCGATTATAATTAAAAATGAAATAAAAAGCATGCAAATTTACACAACGTAAACAACAACACGTATCAAACAATAAACAAAATGCATACAATATGCAATTATGTAGAATATTCAGTGTGACCACATCACAAAACAAATATCTTTAAAATACACACCTTCATAATGGCTAAGAACCTATCCAGTAGATTGACAGCTAGGACAAATGTCTGGGTGCTGAAACCAAAGAAACTGGCCAGGCTCCACAAGTCTTCAACTTTGGCATTTCTGCATTTTGCAGAGACTCCATTGTGATTCTGAAAAATGAATGTTAAACACCACAACAAAACATCAAAATAGCACATCAAAACACTACTGAAAGGTAAGTACAGTATATAGAACTGGGTCACTGGGATAGCAATACCTACCTCTGCTGCAGACTCCATTATATTGAGGCCAGTTTCCCTCGGTAAAAAGTCTGCTTCTTGAGCAATGTATGACTTTAGCTCTTTGACAAGCCAACATGTTTCATTGTCAAGGTCTTGAAGATCCTGCATCCTGAAAAAAACATTGTTTTATGTGATTAGATCCAAAACAAATAAACTGTAACATTTCCCTCAGAGAAAGGGGGACTGTTTTACCCCACCCACAGGGTATCAAAATGTCAATGGCAGCCACCCATAATCATAGCTAGCTAGATTGCTAGCAATGTTTTACAATAGGCCCAATACAATTATTGAAAACGAAAAGCATAGCATTATTGATAATTAAAACAGTGACAGGCAAAGGTTTCTCAGTTGTAAAAATAAAAACAACAGCTAAACACAAGAGAAAATAATCAGCAATAATATTTTGTTCAGATCAGATTTTGGATCCTTGATATAACACTTAAGCATGACCACCTGTCAACATGTGCCTTTGAAATGCTTGGAATTGGTCATTTCAGGTCAATGTGAAAATGCCATCATCTGAAAAGGTTCAGTTATCTGATTTAAGTCACAATTTTACACATCTCTGAGCTCACATGCTCGATATTGTACAGTTGAGAACACAATCAGAACTCAATTTCACGTTTTACATTTGATCCAGCTATTTCAGTCAGGACATCTTCTGTAGCTGGGATTTTAAAGTATTTTTCCCCTTTTCACTTGCCCTGCGCCATGAAGCTGTCAGCAGTAGGTCAGATTTATGCTGCAGAATAGAGCTCGCCAGTTTGTAGTCCTGAAAAACGGAAATTAAATCTCTGGTTCGTTCAGCCATTCCTATGGTGGAAATGTATGGGGAAAGACTGGGTTTTTGGGATAAACGCCAAAAATAAGGTCTGAGGTTAACACAGGCTTAGAATATCTTATACGTTTTGTTCTATGAGATAACATCAGTCAGTTAACATGACCTTTATGAATTATTAAGTATAATTTTGATTACATAAACGCTTCAAAATTCACAAAAAGTTACATTAGATGATGAAGATCACGTAGAACAAAACGTATAAGATCTCTGAAGCCTGTGTTTACCACAGACCTTATTTATCACAGCTTTTAGCCAACAAGCTAAAGTTAAGTCTGTTGCATGCTTCCCAGTCAAAACAGTTTTTTCCGGCTGTTCGAGCACACATTTTTTTCTTGAGGCAAGTCGAAGTTCGGCAATAGTGTGCAACTGCAACTGACTACCAGTCGCCCCCGCCTCCCGCTAGCACAGCGGGCGAGAGGCTTGGACAGCACCGTGTGCTAGCTAACTTGCTAGTTAGCGACACCTGGGGCGAAAGACGCCATCTGCCCGTGTGTACTAGCTATAGCTAGCTACCATTGTCGACCGCTCAGTAAACAATGGACCTGATCGGACAGCTCAGAGCTTCTGCTCTTTTCTGTCCATAAGAAACAAATGGATTGGTGGAAGAGGCAGGGCAGGCCAGGAGCAAGGAAGGAAGGTGTGGTCAAGCAAGGCATCCCCTGAGGCTAGATGCCCTAACGTTTTTATAATTGTCGGCCGCGTCTCTTCTGTGGGTTTTATGAGCGGTCGGAATCCAACGTCATAGTGCATTACTGCCACCTATTGTGTTCCTGCCCCTCCCGTCTATGTACAGAAGATGCAGGAATGTCTCAAATTGCCGGACGCAGTTACACTCTTCTCATATTCTGTAGCCGAAGCATACACCCCTTCTTCGGTGATTTGTCAACAGTACTACTCCTAGTAGGTGTGGGAACATGAAGAATTTGTTGTCATTCGACGAGAGACGGCTAGTTTTCATGCACCAAACATCTTAGCTAGATGTAAAATTGCGTGACTAAGACCTCTTCGGCAAAAACTTCCAAATTAATGACAGATTTCTTGACTTATCTTAGATTAATTCTTATTATTTTGAGGAAGTGTTTCTGGCTATGTTGTTGCTACGGTGGTTCAAGAGGAACAAACATTAATATTGATGCTTTTTCAAATATTTAAAGTGAAGGTCTTTAGGAATTATGCGAGCACAGACGGTTGCTGTTGACTAATAATGACAACGATTAGGTTCCAGTTTAACAACGTTTAATTCATCGTATTTCCACAGTACATAGTTGCCATTGCACTCAGGCCAGGCCCATCTCCAGTGACTTGCGCAGGTGTAGCCGATGTGAAATGGCTAGCTAGTTAGCGGTGGTGCGCGCTACTGGCGTTTGTCTGTGACGTCGCTCGCTCTGAGACCTTGAAGTAGTGGTTCCCCTTGTTCTGCAAGGGCCGCGGCTTTTGTGGAGTGATGGCTAACGATGTTTCGAGGGTGACTGTTGGCGTGTGCAGAGCCTCCCTGGTTCGCGCCCAGGTTGGGGAGAGGGGACGGACGTAAAGTCTATACTGTTACACAGGCGTACTAAAAACAGAGTGATAGAAGCATGGGGATACTTAACAGTTGCTTCGCCTTGCCGAGTCCTGATAGGAGCGAATGGAACCTATATATGCGCACGCCTTAAGCCTCCGTTAGTGCCTACAAAAAGAAGCCATTACGATTGCTCTCAATGTTTTTCATTTAACTAGCTAACCGTAATAAAATCACTTCAAACGTCACTGCTGTCTACAATTATCTTTATTTAGGAACAGTGCTACAGTGGTAAGAGTATTTGAGATTGAGAAAAATATTTTCAAAGGAATTTTGCCAGGAGAAGTCACAATAGGGCTAGCTAATGTGTGCTAGGTAACCGTTTGTTCAGAGTACATATAATTATTTATTTTTCAGAGTACATTTAGCAGAAAGGGTCTAGCTATAATATTTGATCCGAAATATAATAGCTATATTATTTTCATGTTGTAGTTAGTCACGTTTTGGTGGTTAGCTAATGCTAGTTGGCTAGCTGACTGCAGTATTAGCTGTTTAAAATGGCAGCCTCATCAAGTTGATAGGGAATTCACTGACTGCTAACTAACAACTACATCATATCTCGTTATCTGCATATAAGTGATCATTATTGACAAACGTTTATTCCCCACATATTCTCACGTCAGTATCATTAGTTTTCATTTCTAATCCAGAAAAGGACTCACAAATCTTAGCAGACTAAACTCAACTCCTCAATTTCAAATGGAGTTGAGCAGTGTCTAGGGTGGGTGGACTGGAGCACCAATGTCACATAAAATGTCATAAAAAAAAAAAACTTATTTCAGCAACCAAAGAATAGCACACAATTACACAGAACAACCTTGTGTGTAATTGTGGGCTATTCTTTGGGTGCTGAAATCAGTAGCTAGTTTTAAAAAAAGGTGAAGTTGCCGCTCAACTCTATTGTAAATGCTGGAGTTAATCAGCTAACAAAAGCCAAATCTGTAACTTGTGTTGCTTGCAGTATTATTCTTTTCATTTTGACCTGAAATTATGTCCTCAAATGATGTTATGGACAGAAATAACAGCCAAATGCAGTGATAGACAAAACTGCTAAGGCTTATTTAATGAAACCTAAATTAACATTATTATTATGTTTTATGGTTTACATGGAGACCTTTGCCTGCCATCTTTAACATTATTTCTTAAAAGGTATCCAACAAAATGTTATTGATAGTAGAATGGATGTATTGAAAAGCAAGCAGTCTCGTCTCATAGGCGGGGCACAATTGGCCCAGCGTCGTCTGGGTTAGGGTTTGGCCGGGGTAGGCCGTGATTGTAAATAAGAATTTATTCTTAACTGACTTGCCTAGTTAAAAAAAAGGTTAAATAAAAAACATTGAATGATTACTATATTATTTAGCTTGCTGCTAACGTTAGCTGAAAAAAAACGGTCGTATATAGGTCACGTATCAAGCTCATATTGGGACATTGTTTTTTGACGCAATTAATTAACGTTAATAATCTTTAATGAAAAACGATCCCATGTATCTCAAAATTACATGCTAAGACTACACAGTATACCAGCTGCAAAGCAAAAAGGGTCAACAAGCTAGGCTAGCTAATGTGAGCTAAGTTAGCTAACAAGACAGAGTCATTTCGTACCTTGCCAAACGCTTGGAACAAGACGAATTTGTGCACATATCAAATCAGTATTCACATTTCCATTTCGATTATGTTTGCTATAACGTAAATTAACACTATGTTTCCTAAATGGTAATCTAATGTAATGTTGGTGTTGATAATGTCCGTCTTGAAATAAATACAACAACGCTTGAACCATAGAACAATGAGAGATATTTCGACGAATGTATAAATGTGAAGCTTCCGCTTGGCGTTTCCAATCATTACCAAATATGATAGTGAGAGGAAGCCCAGTGGCCGGTAGTGGGAGAAGATGGACCGAGATAGATTTTGTCCGACATTCTGCACATTTTCTCATCGATTACACATTTGATCTCAAAAACGTTTTCTGTTCTTAAAACTATAATATGTTATGAGCAGAGTGGACTAAGTTTTGTAGACGTTACCCTTTGCCAAATAAAAATAAATCGCGTTGTTTTTAGAAGGAGTGCAAAGGCATATGTCGGTATTGTACACGCGCACTGCACGGAGTAGGCGTTTCCGAACGAAATATGCAAATACTTGCTAGAACTTACCAATAGGATCTCGCTAGCTTTGGCTTGACTCCTTGCTTGTTCTGCCCACTATGACTCATTCGTCCCCATTGGAAACAATAGGCTGTGGTCTATCTTGGGTTAATATAATTATAACATCTTTGCGGATTCAACGACTGTCGTTGTCTCGTAAACTACAACATCCATCGGGTACCGGTGGATGACAACAGGTTCTACTACCCTTTAATATTTTGTATTTAACAGTAAAGTAAAAATCTTTCTGTTCGTTCTTGAGATAGTATCTATAAAGTCAGGAACAAGTTGGGGAGTTAGCTAGCAAACGTTTCTAAAATCCACCAACTCTGAAGAAAGCACGAAATCAACGGTTTCCATGGCGAGCGATTAAGCTTCCCTAACGTTCTAACGTTAGTAGTTACTTGTAGCTGCAGGCGCTTGTGGATTTGCACATGCTATCTCACAAGGCTAGATAGCTAACCAACTGATAATGTCTTCTGTATCTCAAAATTCCATACCTAAAGATAGTGATTTATCTATCCATAAATCGTCTGAATTTTTTGATGATGGATTATTGCACGAGATTCCAACAACAACAAGTAAGTCAATTAACCTGACTAGCTAGTTATAACGTCGTTAGCTAAGCAGCTAAGCAACGCTTATTTGTCACAGTGCTGGTCCCTGGCGCCATCCGCAGTGGCAGCACTGAGCCACCCTCTTTGGCTATCTAATTAAGATAACTACCCCTACCTTACAGGTACAAATGACACCAGTACTGTCCCTAAAAGGTACAAGAATCTGGATGAGTTGAGGTAATTTTTCCACTTTAAGTTTCTCTAGCTAGATAACACGTTACCTATTAAACTGCCCTACCTCCTTTTTCAAAACACTGGCGTTAGCTACCTACCTACCTGTATTTGAAAACAGTCTGCCTTTTGCACGATGAACCGACATCCATTTGGAAGCAAATTTGTTAGGTTGGCTTTCTTTACAGTGAGGAGCTCAACAGACGAACCAAGGAGACCCAAATGCTGCAAGAAGAGGTGGAACATGCAACTAAAATTACCATGGAGAAAATGGGACGCACATTTCCCAGCAGCTCACCCTCACAAATCAATTACTTTCCCATTTTTATGGGTGAGTATGAGGTTTCCTTGTGTCATTAATAAAAAATATAGCCATTGCAAAGCGTATACGCTAGCTAGTACTAGCTCTATACAGTAACACGTCAAAATATGACACTAACCTATTTTGAATTCTGGAGCTACCTGTAGTACTTTGCTGTGATATGTTTTCCCTATTGCCCCCTTTTTATTTATTTTTTACAGATGGTTCATCTGAGGAGAACTCAGAAGTGATGTCTCCATACCGACCGTCTTTGATCCAGCCTCTTACATATGACCGTGATGGCCTGGATCTGATGGTTGTCAGAAGTGGTGTAACCTTCCCCGGGAAAGATGTTTTGGAAAATGTAATAGAGGACTACTCTCAGCAGGTGTCGGAGCTCCAAAAGCAGCTGAGTGAGGTTAGTCTGAGATGGAGGACTATTTATTTTCCTTTCCTGCTGAGAGTTGTTGATATAATCTGGTTGAAGGAGGCCTCCTGAACTAAGTTATTCGATTCAAAAGCCATGCAATTCTGTGTCACAGAGTTGCCATTGATTGCAGCACATTTGCTAATACTTTTTCAGATGTGTGCTTTTCATGAACAGCAGAAGTTCAAATTGCGTCAGTCCATCATCAAGCTGCAGACAAAGTTGCACGAGGTCCAGACTGAGAAAGATGCCCTGACTGATCTAAGGTAATTCATGCTAAAACCCTTGCAATGTAGGCCATTTGTACTGTATACCTTTGGACAGATCTCAGCTCATTTTAACTGTAAAAGTAAGGAAGTGAAGGATATAAGTTGTGTGAATGTTAATTGTTTTGTCCCTCAGAATGAAAGAGAGCAGAAAACAGGCAGATGTAATGGGGAAAATGCATGCAATAATCAGAGCGCTGCAAATCAATAAACAGACAGGGGACCAGAGGCTACTGGAGGCTGAGGAGGAAGCAAAGTCACAAAGCAGTAAAGCAGAGTCAATGGAGCGTACACTACAGGAGGTTCACTCCACGCTGTTGGCTTATGAGAAACGGTGTAGAAACTATTTGTACTCCAGCCATGACGCACTGGGAGTTGCAGTGCAGAAAGTATTACAGGACTTGGAGCATGAGAATCACAATCTGAGAGAAAGATTCCTGCTGGTAATACAGTCAGTCTTATGTTTTATGCCACTCTAAACACTTTTGTCAAAGGTTTGACGTGTTGTTCTTGATATTGTATCTTTCTATTCCAAACTCATTGTGCCAGGTGGAAGAGCAGATGGAGACTCAAGAACAGAAATGCCAAGATAAAGCAGAGATACGGTTGAAGGAGCAAAGGGAAAGGTACTTTTTCACTAACTTTTGACAATTCTTGCCTCAGTCACTTGGGTTACCTGGGATTAGTCATTCATTCACTTCTCTGATTTAAAAAAAATCAAGTATGTTTACGACAAGTTCCTTGAGGCGACATGTCAAGTTGCCTTGCTTGGCTTGCTTTGCTCTCTTCCAGACTGGAGCAGCTTATTACCAGTCATGACCAGGAGGTGGCGATATTGACTGAGAAATTGAGCAGCTCCAGAAGCAGTGCCTCCAGTTTGTCTGTCCAGGTGGAATTGCTACAGTGAGAGACGTTAATTAACTCGCAATACAATATCTACACATTTCCTGAGTTGAAATAATTAATTTGCTTTAAATTTAAATCACCTATATTTTAATTTAGTTGTAAAACATCAGTCTTATCTTTCAGAAAGTGTCCAAAAACATGCATTATTTCCTTCTGACCAGAAAACAAGGTGAGAGTCAGGCTTCAGTGCACCAGTCTCAGGTCAAGGACTTGGAGTCAGCTTTCTCCATCCTGCGCTCCGATCTACTGGATGGCCAGCGGATCCATGAAGACAAGGTAATGGCTACATATCTCTATTGTGTTTTAAATGATTAGAATAATGATAGTGGCCTTGGCCTATTCAAACAGAAGTTTAGGGGGTAGACATTATAACACAGGAGGTTGGTGGCACCTTAACTGGGGTGGAAGGGCTTGTGGTAATGGCTAGAGCGGAATAAGTGCAGTGGTATCAAACACATGGTTTCTATGTGTTTGATGCCATTCCATTAGTGGCGTTCCAGCCATTATTATGAGCTGTCCTCCCCTCTGCAGCCTCCACTGCATTGCAATATTCTATGTGAAGGTTTGGGTTGTCATGATGTTGTGTGCCAGGTGAGTGCTCTGGAGAAGCAGTTGGCTGAGGCCCAGTCCCAGGTGGAGGAGGCCCAGAGAGGGAGAGACGGATCTCTCCAGCAGGCAGAGGAGCTGGACTCTCAGCTCTGCCAGCTCACGGTAAGACAGCCCAGCCTCAGACATAAACAGGGAGGATACAGCCATAGTGTGCTCCCTGCTGCTGTGGAAAAAGCACATTGCACATTTTTTAGATTCCAGAAAGCCTACATCTATCAATGTATTTGATATATAAATGGTGAAGTGGCTTTGATTTTTAAAAAAATGTTTTGAACAAATCCAAACGTATGAACACAAACTGCGATGAGTAAGAGTGGGTACTGTGTTACGTGTGGGGTCAGTCAGAGCTCCGGCAGGTCCGTGAGGAGTTGGCCCTTGAGAAGGAGGAGACCAAACAGCTGCGGGAGCGGGACACGGGCCACAGTGTGACCAGCGACGGGCTGCGCAGGGAGCTGGAGGAGCGACGCCTGGGGGTGCAGCAGCTGGAGGTTCTGGTGGGATCTCTCAAAGACGACTGCCAGGCACAGATGGAGGCTCAGGTGCGAATTAAATGAAAAGCCTTGAGCTGTTTGTTTAAATGTTGTTGTTGTTTTTTTAATGAAAAATTACACCAAGGCCTTAGTTGTCAAACACTTATGGTTTTGTATCTCCTCTGCCAGTTGTTGGGCGAGAAGCATCAATCGGAGCAGCAGGAGGAGCTGGCTGTGCTGCGAGGGGAGCTGAAACTGACCACAGACCAGCTAAACAGGGCCAGGGACGAGGAGCTGAGACTGCAGGCCCTACAGGGGGACCGGGACAAGGCGCTGAAGAGGGTCCAGGCGCTGCTGGAGGAGAGGGACAGGGAGCTGCAGCTGAGGCAACAGGAGGCGCAGCAGGGCCGGGCCAGGCTGGAGGAGGCCCAGGGCCACTGCCAGGCCCTCAGGGCAGAGACTGAGGTGCTGAGGCTCAAGCTGGAGGACCGGGAGAAGATGGTGAACCTGCTGCGGCTGCAGCTGGAGAGCACCACCCAGATGACCGTACAGCATGGACGTAGCATTGACTCCCTGCATGACGAGAAGAGCCGCCTCAGCAACCAGCTCAGTGAGCACAAGCTGGAGATCCAACAGCTAAGGGTTGGTTTGTTAGTTAGCTAGCTAGAGTTAGTTGACTACTTAGTTTTGATCATAGTTTATTTGCATCATCCTACTTTAATTTCATGGTTGGTCGTTTCCTCCACCTCTGGGCCAGAGGTCATACAGGCTGCTAAAGGGAATCCTCAGTTAACACCAAGAATTGTTCCTTGTCTTGGATTATAATACTCCAATGTTTTCTTTTTGGGTGTGTTTTTAAAGCTATCCTACCAATAATGTTCAAACCCTGCTGTGTCCCACCCTGTACAGACAGACTTGGAGCAGCGTGAGGAGTGTTTGGCAGTGCTGGAGAAGGAGAGGCGAGTGCAGCAGGCTGGCCTGTCCGAACAGAGCCACTGTGACAAGGAGCTAAAGCTGGAGAAACAGAAGCTCACCGCTGAGCTAGAGATACAACGCATGCAACTGGTCACCCTCACAGGTACACTAGCTGTCATTATAGATGGCTTTCATATGAGAATATTCCCCGTGCACAGATAAAATGACGCACCCACTCTGTCAGTTCTTTCATCAGCAGGATAATGTTGTGGTTATCCGTCTTGAGGCCGGCCTTCTAATCAACATAAACGATTGTGTTGACGTCGTGTCCTTGATTTAGCCAATTAAATGTTTTACTCCTGTGACCAAACCGTTATTTGTTAACGTTTCTCTATGAATTATGATCTTTATTAATTCTGTAATATTGAAGACCTTTCAATGATGAGATATAACGGCCTCCATTTCTCCAGTCTTTGGGGTAATACAGGTCTTTAGTGGCAAAAGGCAAGAATAATGATGAAGTTGCTACACTGTGTTGGAAAAACACTTCAGCATGTACTGTATGTGTTTCATGTTCATCAAGCCTTCATTGTGCTTTGTGTGTGTCCATCTATCTGTTGTCCAGAGGAGCATGAGGAGTTGAAGAGGCTCCACAGCAGTAAGAGTGAGGAGCAGGAGGGTGTGGTGGTGAGTCTCAAAGCCCAGCTGAAGACCACCCGGGCTGAGATGGACCAGGCCAGGAGGACCCTAGAGGGGGTGGACGGACACGGTCAGCACTGCACATCTGACAAACATCACGGAGAACATTTATAGTATAGTAGAGAATTTTGTGTTTGTATGATTATGGGAAATATACACAAATATACATGTGTTTAGGCATGAGGTTTTTAGTTGAGAGAACTGACTATTGCAATGGATGAGTAAAGAGCTCTGGAAGAAATTAATTTTTAATTTTTTTTTATCCCAACCAACATATTTCCAGACTAACCCATCTTTCCCAGTACACTACCATTTTACTATTTGATTTGCAATATATACATCTGTTTTACTGTGGTGTCTTAACAAAGGTCTAAACCTCTCTATTTGTACCATTTCTATCGAGATTGCCCCCCAAAATAAATTGTTTACCTAAGAGTATAATCATATTTTCCATTGTTTGATCGTGGTTCTTCAGATCTCCTAACAGTACTGTTTGTAGGTCCACACAGACATCGTGACTTAACAACCAGTCCTGGACCTGACACCAAAAGTGAGCCCCCGAAGGACAGAACCAAAAGAGATGATCTATTGGTTCTGTTTCCTTGTGGCAGAGTCTGTTCAATGCCCCAATATATTGGGCCTTATTTTTGTGGCGAGAATTTTATATAATAGTTTTAATTGAAAAGAACGTATTTTGATGTGTCAATTTGTTTTCTCTATCAGTTCATAAACCCGATGCCTTGATATAGTAGTAAAACTGATACATTTTACATTTTATACTAGTCATTTTAAGCTATGCATGGATTTTCTTTGGTGCAGGCCAACAAATTCATTCCTTTCTCTTTTGAGCAATTGCCTCTTCCATTTTTGTGGCAGAGCTGCGACGAGTTTGTTATACTTTTGTATTGGGCATACACCTTTGTTAATAGCTTGTGTGACAATTTGGATGTAAATATAATTTCAGTATAATGTAGGCTTTAATTCATTCTCCCCCTCCATTGAGTAGACAGAAAGAGATGAGAGTAGATGAACCTTGATTGACTCGTCCTCTCTGCCCTGCATCCCCTTTTCTGTCCAGGCCTGAAGGTTGCCATGGGAATGCAGAAGCAGATAAAAACTAAGCGAGACCAGATCCACTCTCTCCAGGGCCGAATCCAACTACTGGAGGAAACCATGGACAAACTGAGCCAGGTAGGAACACCTGACAGTCTGCTTTAGGGCTCCATGATGCAAAACTCCAAATTCTGAGTTAATCCCCATTCTCTCACTATTACACGTGCCCTGGCTTCCACACAGAAAAAAGACCTGTGTCCTTAATTATGTAGGGGTTTTAAACAACAAGGGATTCTAGTGTTTACTTAAATGTATAATAATCTGCCATTCAACATGGTCTCTCTCTTCCCAGGAAAAGCATTACCAGAGTCTGGAGAGTAAGCGTCAGGTCCAGGAGCTGGCCTCAGTCACGGAGGAGAAGAGACAGATGGCAACTGAGTTGGAGACCGTCCGTTCCCTGGAGAGACTGCTCAGGGAGAAAGTGGCCAAACTGGAGGCGACCCTACACAAGGTGGTGTGGCACTACCTTGTATGAAGATACATATATAGATGCTTTGACTGACCCCCTTTTTTTAACACTTGCTATGTTCCTCAGATGTCTGGGAGCGTTATTGACTGTCAAGACTTCATCCAGTTGCAAGAGCAGGCGTTTGTGCGGCTGAAGCTGCAGCATGCTCAGGTACAGTTCAGTAAGACTGGTGTCCATTTGCCTCTATAGAGGTCTAATGCATATGATGTCTTGTTGTTTCTGTCTCTACCTTTTCTACTGTGTGCTTTTTCAAGTGCTGTGTCTTTTCAGCAGGAGCTGCAGGGTCAAAACCTGCGAGACACAGGGAATGCTCAGCGTTCTTCCCCTACAAGCCCAACAGCCCGGAATGCACTAACCTCAACCCAGCACCGCTCTAACTGCCTGCTAGAGGTAAATCAATACAGAAATCTCCTACAAAATGGCTCCAATCCTCCCAGGGCCTGGCTTTATCGCTGTTTATTCAGCTGTGGAAAACAAAGATACAAGCTCAGCACATCTGACTAACCCAAAATTAAAAACACACCCTGATTGCATTCCTGTGGTAACACGACAGACTCGCTCATCAACCGTTTGACTTGACTTGGCCGGATTTAAGCCAATTTACTCAAAGCATGGGGGGATTCCAGATAGTAAACAAAAGATTTATGTGTTGAATATACTGTAATCCTTATTGGTATTGGCCATAATGGTATTTTACACAGCACCTCTTCACCCCTCTTGCAGTTGAAGTCGCAGCGGCTGCTGGAAAGCCCCACTATGGAGCTGCGTTCTCTAGTCAAAGAGCTGCGACGTGTGATTTCTGAGAACCCCGGACCACACACCAGCATTATCAAAAGGACGTCTGCTCCAGAGAGAGTGCACAGGACCACCCTGTAAGTCTGTCCTCATCTATTAGAGATCACGTGACCATTAGAGGTCATGATGTTACTAGTTTTCACCCCACATTTTATAGTGTGCGCCAATCTGTTTATTTCACAACCACTAGTGACCTTTTACTCAAATGTTTACAAATATTGTGTTCTATTTGGTTCTCAATCAACCCATTAACTAAAATAATGTGGAGCCTCTTATTCAAATGTAATACAATAAAATATTTATCTTACAGCAATGAAGTCACCAATTGTTTTACAAACAATGCCAAAACGACAAAGGGGACCTACAGCAGGTAAGAGCATGTATCCTTGAACCTCTTGTGTCTGACTGCCTGAGCATGGCAGTTGGCAACCGGCCCCTACCTGTGTCTTGGCTTTTATACTCCTCAGGCCACATGCATGTGCAGTGTCTGTGGCATCGTTCTAATGCATGTTTGTGTATGCAATATGTGTAGTGGTGTGCCTCACCTCCTTAGGACAACTGATCTGGATGAGCGGAATTTAAACAGCACCTTCTCAAGCGAGAGTGAGTTTGTCTTTGTTGGTACGACCAACCACTTATACACAGTTAACAAAGCATGTGATTAATTTCCCTTTTTTCACACGTTTCGTATCACTCTTCTAGTCTCCTTTATCATCCCTGTGGTCCCCTCAAACGTAATATGATTAAGGAACACACTATTTTGATCAGTTAATCTTTCCTTCACTTGTGACATCGTTTGCTATTTCTACAGGCCGGGACTTCTCTTTTGTTGCATCTCTGCCTTGCTACACATCGTCACCTCGAGCCATGGCACTGGGCCACACGTCCCCTGTACACTCACTCCTGACTACTGACCACAGCCCCACGCATCTACAACCGAGCAGGCCTCTGCCTCAGGCAGGAAGCCCTCTTGCAGACATGTGCACCTGTAAGTCCAACTGCCTTCAGTGTTATTACACCTCTGTTGTGTAACCAATGTGGGAGTTGACCGAGGCCTTCTTTGCACCAGTTAAATGGGCTTGAAGTTCCCCTGTTACTACAGTATGTCGTCATAATAATGTTTGAATTTCTGAACTCTAATCTGTTGACCTTTTTGAGTGAGTTACTTGTGGTTTCACTTGAAATGTTTGTCCAGTGGCCAATCCGCAGGCTGAGTTGACAGGACGCACATGCAAGCACTTGCAAGGAAAACTGGACAGCATTCAAAACATGGTGGATGACTTGCAGATGAAGAACCAAGGTTTGTTGAGCCAAGACACTGTTTTTTGAGTTCATATGACTGTTGTGCAGTGGTCGATGACTGACATCCGTGCTAAAGAACTGAATCTGTATTTAGTGTTGAATTAGCCTAGATACCAATGTTGTCCACACTCTACAGTTGTGAGAATCCAGTCTTATGTCTGTCCTTCCCTGCCTCGTGTAGCAGACATATTTAATAGGAATGTAATCAGAAAAAAGAGGTTATTGGCTTGGGTAGGTCGCTTTCATGATTGTATAAATAGATGGTTTAGCTGACAACGTCACAAACGATGCACACGCTTCAATGGGGCAGAAGTCCGTGACTTGTTTTGATTCTGGATGGCCAGATATCTACCAACAATGACAAGAAACTGCCATGTGGGGAATCACAATTGGCTTGTTTCATCTTATTCTTGATACCATGTTTTGACTGATTTCAATGCTGATGTCAATGCTAATATGGATAAAATTCACAAGCTAGCTAACCAATGTATTTGTGAGACAATAAGTGCTCATTGTGCAAATGTATTCATGTTTTTATTAAACATTGGAGACCAAATATAGTTTACATGTTATCAACAAGTCAACCTGTCTGTTTTGCCCCATTGTTGAGCATGCATAGCTTTTGTTGCTAAACAACCAACCCGTAAATTTAAAAAATAATATAAATGTCAGAAAAACATGAATTCCTGATTAATCCGGAGAAATTCCATTTGCTGTTTGTCCGATAAACTGGATTGTCCTAAAGGTGGAATTTGACATGAAAACTCACTTTCTGTGAGAAACTTTTTTTTTTCTTTTTTTTTTTACAGACATGTCCTCTATGATAAAGGGTCAGGAGAGGAGGTTGATGTTCAAAGACAAAGGGAGGCTTTATAACAAGCAAGGCTCTGGGTGAATGTCTACATGTGTAACAAAAATAAACTTGTATTTAAATGAAGGCACTCTGATTATTGTGAATAGTCTTTTATTATTAATTGAAATTGCCAATGTCCATGGCATGTTACTTTCAACACAGCAAGATTGGCACTAAATATGATGACAGAAGGATAAACAATCTCTTGTTGTTCATAAAATATGTCATTTATTCAAGGTAACTGAGGATGATCTGTGATGTACATGCATTGACAGTCAATGTTTTCTAAACATGATCTGGAAACACGTGAAAAATTAAGATCCACTTTTTCTTTTTTACCAGCATAGTGTCTTATTCTTGTGTACTATTGTGAAACTGATCTACATAATGCCTATTGAAACATGCCTGAAGGACCAATTTCCCTTTCCGTGTTGAAGCAGAGCCTGCTGCATCTGGCCTTGATCAATTGTCTCGCTCCTCTTCTGCGAAGAGAAGACTCAGAAACCGAAAAATAGAAGAAAAGTCCCAAGTTAAAAAGTCAAGCAATCTGTATATAATATATATATTTTTTTAATCTAATAATAATCTGCCATTCAATATGGTCTCTATCTTCCCAGGAAAAGCATTACGCCTGTGCTGGGAAGCACTCACTACGTAAACGTGAAGCAATGTTGTCATACCCTACCCTCAGCCCCGTGCTGATGATGAACGCTTGAGTCCCATGCATCTAATATCATTTCAGATCATTTTAACTGAAACATCAAGGGGGATTGATGGTCTCTCAAAATCAATTGTCTCATAAATGCCCACAAAGAACAAGGACGAGTTATACCAAAGACCCACCATTTCACTTGGTTCTGGTGGAAACTCAATGTCCTCAGGGATGATATTGGGGTCTCGTAATGGTTCATCAGCATCTCTTTACTTCCATGTTTTAGCATCTAGGAACCATGCTCCATATTTGGGGCTTTTAGTTCCTGGTTTGCTCTGTTGAACATGAGCATTACTCATATATATATATTTACATAGGCAGGAAACAAGAAAAAAAAATACAGACTGCTATATTGGTCTGCTAATACAGGACTCGTAAAGGCCCAGGGCACTACTTCAGTAAAGAAAAAAATATTTTTTTTTCAGGGGGTGCTACAACACCCTCAGAACCCCTACTCCCTGTGTTTATGTACGCAGTCCTCCTCACCTTTATGGTCATGGAAGGTTTGTGTTCGCTGTGCTTACCAATGAGGCGACCCAGTCACAGAAAAGCTTGACTTTCTTGATGTCCTCCTCTTGAGATGTGGAACACAGTCGTTTGACATTGATTATCTGGTCTTCCTTGGCACTGATCTGTTTTGCTTGCAGCTCTTTGGGCAGGAATCGTCCATCCTTTAGCAAAAACAAGAAAAGGGTTAACAGCACAGACTGTTGGCTCCATATCCTACATCACCAGTACTTATACCAGTAGATCAGGGCCGGCTCTAGCCTTTTGGGGACCTGTCATGCCAAATAGTGTCCCCCTCTGCGGGACATTATTTGGCATGACAGGCCCTAAGTGAGTTTTGGTTGAGGGGGCCCCCACCTCATGGCAAAACATTTTCATGGCCCCATTTTCCTGCAATTTTACACATTTTGCAATGACTTATGCCATGTTGATATGATATCTGAGTGAGAATGACTAACAAGTGACAATGACTAAAGGTCAGGGCACATGCCCTGCATGTCCGGTTGATATTCGGCAATGATTACTACACATTAAGATAGATGGCAAGACTAATCTTACTCTCAATAGTAAGTCGAGATCCCGACTGAGTTCTTTTTGGTCAGGGGCCTGTCATGCTAAATAATACCTGCCAAAGAGTGTCCCCCACTGCATCACAATGGGATTCCCACTGTGACGCAGGGGGGACACTTTGGCAGGTGGACACTATTTGGCATGACAGGTCCCCTTGTGGCCGGGCGCCCTAAGCAATCGCTTATGTCGCTTATGCCAGGAACCGGTCCTGCTTTAGATGTACAGCTTATACCCTAGTAATGAAGATTTTGCCCCAAAACAAACTTCTCTGGAAATGACATTGCAGTGACAGATGGTCCCTCTCTCACTTCCTCCTCTGACTCGGATTCCTGTATGATGGTTTCACACAGCTCAGTGCAGTCGTCTGGTGAAGTCACTGCAGAAGCTCTGTTCACACACACATATCCGGCCCCAGGACACAACCTGATCAAACAACTATCAGCTGAAGGACAAACCGTAAGTAGTACATTCAATTGTGTTGTTACAAGTAAGCAAAACAAAGTCATGCCGTAACAACAGCGTAAGAGTTGATTACTTTTATAATTCAGAATTGTGTGTGCGTGGACCATCTGATGTATATTTTAGGGTCTGGTTTCTCGGACACAGATTAAGCATTCTGTTGGACTAAAACCCTTTCATTGTGTTTGGAAAGATGCCCTTTATGTCTTATTGCAAAAAGGAGGAGGCATCTTTTATCTTCAATGTGATGACATGGCTAATTAGTCTTGTTATCTACCTGCCACTCACCTCTGGGGGCATGCCATGCTCTTAATGTGGGTACAGAGCCAGAGGATGCTGTTTGAGTTTGTGCTCCACTGTAGCCACATGCTCCTTGTGTGCCTGCTGCAGAGCATTCTGCTTAGAGAAGCAAGCCTGCTATTTTGAGAAGCACTTCCTTTTGTGTTTTATTAGAGAGAGATGTAGGACATCCCAACTACAGAACCATCCAATGATGGGATTTATAAATGAATTATCTGGGCTCACAAAATAACTGATCTCCAGAAATAACTTTTAGAATGCTCAAATTCTGAGCTAGCCATTAAAAAAGTATGGTCCGTAGATCTAACTAAATCTGTACAACCCTTTAACTGAAACAGAATATGGCATCCCGTAATCCGAACCATCAATTTATAACTTTTACATTTGTTCACAGACTGTATTTAACACCAAGGAAACGTTTTACGATGAAATTGGCCCCATCTCCCAACTGTTCACTGTGTCCCTACATCAGGTAGGCACATTCCTTCATATGTGGGAGTGCCCTGCAGTTAAACGCTTCAATGCTTTGTATCTACTATGTTACTTAACGATGATAGTCCATTGAATATCTCAATACATGTTTCCTTGTCCCTGTGGGGTAAAAGCTAAACGGTGATTACTTTCACATTGCCCACATTTGGAAACTCCAGCGAGAGTGGGTTGTGGAAGGTCTTCAATTATTTGTCAATTAAACACATTTTTATTTGTAACCTTCATTTACGGCCTACCCCGGTCAAACCCTCCCCTAACCCGTACAACGCGGGGCCAACTAAGTAAATTAAACATATGACAAAATATGTCAGCCAGATTTTAAAGTATGACTGTAATCACTATAACAAATGCAACACAGTGCTGTCTTTTAACGTTAGCAAGCTAAGGTGGGAGTGGCTAAGGACTTAGCCCAAAGGCCGACAGCTGGCGATATTGAGTCAGATTGTCAGTCATGTTGGTCAAATGAAACAACGCCATGTCGCCATCTGCCGGCCTATGGGCTACCGTTAACTCGAATGGTCGACCGTCAACATTTGGACCAACGTTGACCACTAAGTCCTGAGGTACTCCCACAATAGCTAGCGACAATCTTTAGCTAACATCCACATTACCAAGGGTAGGCAGGCAGCATCTTTCTGATCTCCATTGGTCCATTTAAAAAAATGTTTTATCAGTCTTTACGTATCCTTGTTTTGTCAAATGTCCATGTATTGAACAGTAAAACGAGTCTTGCCCTTCGACCCTTTAATAATTCCAGTATCGAAAGTTTGTTCGTTATGTGGATACTAAGGTAACGGTGTTTTGGCGCTAAATCGGCAGTTCTTATGCGATGTCACAAATATAAATCCAGAGACCCTTAATTTGGTTATTTAGTTATATTTACATATGTACATTGTTTATTTAGCCCATATTTAAATATGGACTGTGTACTCCAATGTTGTACACCATGATGGACAATAAATTAAACCTTAACACATACAAAATAAGAGCAAAATCATCACATACAGCCTTACTGTTTTGACCACTAGATTGTGGTATTTTTATTTTTTATTATTCTGACAAAAGAGTGCTTACTTACTGGGCACAGATGTCAATTCAACATTATTCCACGTTGGTTCAACGTAAATTCATTGACATTATGTTGAAACAACATTTGTACAACCACTGTGTGCCCAGTGGGAAAATAAAGGATTGTTTAACATTGTAAGTTTGGCCTGTCATGTACTTTGGGTCTTCAGAGTTTTCATTCCTTCTTGTGCCATGTATTCCTCCTGCTGTGTCACAGGACTGAGGTCAACACTGTTGAACAACATCGCAGCCTCTTGAATGACGAATCCTCAGTGTCATCAGCATCCGATTCCATCAACAAGGCACCATTTGTTAGGCCAGTGAAATTCCACTTCATGGATTTATGGACTGTGGAAGACCCAGCCTTTAGTAAATGCCTCTGACAGCATTTTGACCTTGTCGGCCAACTGTGAAACAGCTTAGGCCTGTTGGAGCTGTCACAGAAAGGTTATGAACTTTGTTTCAGCCAGACTACCAGAACAGAGGGTGGTGCGGTCTGCACAACGCATCACCGGGGGCAAACTACCTGCCCTCCAGGATAGCTACAGCACCTGATGTCACAGGAAGACCAAAAAGAACATCAAGGACAACAACCACCCGAACCACTGCCTGTTCACCCGTCTACCATCCAGAAGGTGAGATCAGTACAGGTGCATCAAAGCTGGGACCGTGAGACTGAAAAACAGCTTCTATCTCAAGGCCATCAGACTGTTAAACAGCCATCACTAGCGCAGAGGCTGCTGCCTATGTACAAACTTGAAATCATTGGCCACTTTAATAAATGGAACACCAGTCACTTTAATAATGTTTACATATCTTGCATTACTCATCTCATATGTATAGGTATTCTATACTATCTATTGCATTTTATCCTATGCCGCTCTGACATTGCTCATCTATATATTTTTATTCCATTCCTTTACTTAGATTTTTGTGTATTAGGTATTTGTTGTGGAATTGTTAGATATTACTTGTTAGATATTGCTGCACTGTCGGAACTAGGAGCACAAGCATTTCGCTGCACTCGCAATAACATTTGCTAACCGTGTGTATGTGACCAATACAATTTTATTTGATTTTATTTGACATATTTGAACTTCTTTGGCAAATATGTCCTCTTGGCTCCAGGACCATCTCACAAGGAGTTTTCCCTTTGACAAAGCCTGCCTACTTTCCTTGACATCTTTAGGTTATTGTACCATCTTCCATCATACCATCATGTTACTGTCCTCTGAGAAATGTGGTATGTGGTTCAGAACACTTGATAATAAATAGACCTTACCAAGACTGTACTGTATACAGTATATGAAAGGACTAGAAAAAGTATTAACATATTCAAAATATGAAAATAAGTTTGAAATGGGCTTGTTTGAACCCTGAGGTTTGTTAACCGTCACTGTCAGATTTTAAGGTTTTGAAGAGGCGTAAAATAAATTCTCCCTATGTTGCAATCTCAAGCATTTCTAGTTGGGAAACGATTTCATCACTTGTGTCATGGATTTATATTGACTGAAATATGACACGTTTGGAAGTTGTGATCACCTGGATGATGCCTCCAAATAGTTGCGTTGACCATGGTCTGACTCTCCCTGGAGCCTTGCCATTTGGCAGATCCATAAGAGAAGTAAATATTTGGAATCGAAAAGGATCTCAGGATTATTTGTCCGACATACTCCCAAAAAACAAACACTATTTACACGTACAAACTTTGGCACTGTGACACGTGACATACTTGAACTTCAAAGTCGGATTGTAAAGGTGGAGTTGTCAGTGTACTTTAACATTAGTACTCCTTGCATGATGTAAACTTTGTAACTAACTTAAGTGGGTGTGTGTGGAAATATTATTCTATGGCTAATCATATTGTGTAATATATTCCATTGTATATCTTGTTCCATTTGATGTTGGGTGTTGACAATCGAGTGTGCATTTCCAAAAATGTCCCAACAACTTGGGAACCAAAGCAACAGGACAACATTAGTTTTTTTCTTTATAATCATCTGCAATTTGTAGATTTCAGAAATCTGCAGAGAAGTAAAACAATTTTAAAAAAGGTGAGGTACTGTCAGGCTTTTCCTCAAATTGTGTGCAATAAGATGAAGATATAAGACATTTCTGTTTTGTATTTTATTTAAATTTTTATAATCTGCAATTAGTGGATTTTCATTTCTGTTTACACTTCAAAAAGTTGCATTGCATCCTCTTAGTCTTGTTGCAAAGTTTCCACTCAAAGTTGGGAATACGAGGACCACATCTACAGTTGAAGTCGGAAGTTTACATACACCTTAGCCAAATATATTTCTAAATAAATAAAATATGAAATAAATCATTCTCTCTACTATTATTCTGACATTTCACATTCTTAAAATAAAGTGGTGATCCTAACTGACCTAAGACAGGGAATTTTTACTCTGATTAAATGTCAGGAATTGTGAAACTGAGTTTAAATGTATTTGGCTAAGGTGTATGTAAACTTCCGACTTCAACTGTAGAATTGCTGGGACATTATTATTCAATTGCATTTGACATCTCATGTTTTGTCTGAGAAAAGCTTCACTGTTGTGCTATAGGTACTGCCTCCAAAGTGCAAACCAAGCGCTATGGGCACACTTTCTTGCTTCTAGGACAGGAACTTGTGAGAAAACAATGAATGATATGTGGGGAAAACAGATACCCAGACAGGTTAGATTAGAAGAATTTATTCAAAATGATTTACCTTCTAATTAAAAGTCTCCTTGTCCTGGTATGTATGAATGGTTGCCTTATTTGCACACTGGACCCTTTTAGAGTGCACAAAGGATATGTCCCTTGCACCCAAAAGTTTTTGTTCCCAATATGATCAAATAGTGCTGTGTGTATGGGCCGTCAATTTTTATATATTAAACTAGCCAAGTCAGTTAAGAACAAATTCTTATTTACAATTGACGGCCTACCCCGACCAAACCCTAATCCAGATGACGCTGGGCCAATTGTGCGACTCCCAATCAGGGCCAGTTGTGATACAGCCAGGAATCAAACCAGGGTCTGTTGTTACGCCTCTAGCACTGAGGTGCAGTGCCTTAGACCACTGCGCTACTCGGGATCCCCTCTTAGGAGCATCTACAAATAAAATCAGTTTTTGCTTCACTAACCAAACTGTTTTTTTCCCCCCAGAAACAATGTTGCTGCATTACTTGCCTATTATCATTCTTCCCTGATGATTTGCTTCAGTATTTTTTCGCTTCTCTTGTTTGAACAGATGTCACCCCCCTCCAGCATGGCCCGATTGTTATAGTACTTACTTATTAGTACATTGAAGTAACACTTTAGTAACATTTTAGAGTACACCCAAGTAAGTTCCTTTTTGTTAACAAGCAACATCTAATAATATGATGTATAACTTTTCCCATGGACTATAATCAATGGGCATCTTTTGTCTGAATACAGGGAAGGGCATGCAACAACCTTTTGCATGCCATTCCCTGTATTCAGACAAAAGATGCCTATTGATTATAGTCCATGGGAAAAGTTATACATCATATTAGCTCAGTCTGTAGCCTCCAATACTGTTCAAACAGCATTTTAGCAGGATGTAACCTATTGGGTTCCAAAATTGGGGAGCGTTGTCCAACTTTTTTTTGTTGCTTTGGGGAGGGTTGTATGTTTTTTGGGGGGGTGCACAGGGGAGGGTAGTGCGTTTTTTACCTGGTTTAAATTCACTCCGCAGGTACAATATAATTGCTTCCATCCTAGCCAAATTTCCTCATCTGCTTGCCCCTCCCCTATATCAAGCTGTTTTGTTACTTTCCTTATGCACTACGCTTTTCTCCGCACTAAATTTTACTATACCACAGGTCAATATAGTCTACCAGTCTAACTGTCTATCCTTCCATCTCATTTGTCCAGATCTGCAATAGGCTAACTAGCAATCATATCACACATAAAATCATTCAAAGCTGCATACATTTTCAATATGAATCTACAAGAACAAATAGCAATAGCTGAGAGGCAGTGGAGAAGCCAGATGCATTCTTACAATGGCGCTGGAGGGGGTGGCTGCCATTTTATGGGCTCCTAACCAACTGTGCTATTTTGTGTGTTTTTTCACATTGTTCTTAACTTATTCTGTAAATAATGTTGCTGCTACCGTCTCTTATGACCGAAAAGAGCTTCTGGATATAAGAACAGCGATTACTCACCTCTAACTGGACAAAGTTTTTTCTTTAATGAGTCCGACGTGAAGGATATAAAAACCGATGCTGGCACTAAGATCATACTCAACGAGCTGTTTAAGGCCATAAGCAAGCAAGAAAATGCTCATCCAGAAGTGGCACCCCTAGTGGCCGGGTCACTTTAATGGAGGCAAACTTTTTACCATTTTACCTCATTTCTACCAGCATGTCACATGTGCAACCAGAGGAAAAAAACTCGAGACCACCTTTACTCCACACACAGAGACACATATAAAGCTCTCCCTCGCCCTCCATTTGGCAAATCTGACCATAATTCGATCTTCCTGCTTCCTACGCAAAAACTAAAGCAGGAAGTACCAGTGACTCGCTCAATACGGAAGTGGTCAGTCAAAGCGGATACTATGCTACAGGACTGTTTTGCTAGCACTGACTGGAAAATGTTCCAATCACTGCCTACATTAATAAGTGCATCGACGACGTCGTCCCCACAGTGACTATACATACATATGCCAACCAGAAGCCATGGATTACAGGCAACATCCGCACCGAGCTAAAGGCTAAAGCTGCTGCTTTCAAGGAGCGAGACACTAATCCAGACGCTTATAAGAAATCCTGCTATACCATCAGATGAACCATCAAACAGGCAAAGCTTCAATACAGGAATAAGATTGAACCCTACTACACCGGCTCCGACGCTCGTTGGATGCGGCAGGGCTTGCAAACTATTACAGACTACAAAGGGAAACCCATCCACGAGCTGCACAGTGACGTGAGACTATCAGACGAGCTAAATGCCTTTTAGGCAACCTTCGAGTCAATCAACACTGAAGCATGCATGAGAGCACCAGCTGTTCCGGACGACTGTGTGATCACACTATCTGTAGCTGATGTGAGAAAGATCTTTAAACAGCTCACAACAACGTCTGCCACGCTGATCCCCAACACGGGGGCCCTTCAGGGGTGCATGCTTAGTCCCCTCCTGTACTCCCTGTTCACCCACGACTGCGTGTCCAAGCATGACCCCAACACCGTCATTAAGTTTGCAGACGACACAACAGTGGTAGGCCTGATCACCGATAACGATGAGACAGCTTATAGGGAGGAGGTCAGACACGTGGCAGTGTGGTGCCAGGACAACAACCTCTCCCTCAATGTGAGCAAGACAAAGGAGCTTATCGTGGACTACAGGAAAAGGGGGGCCAAACACACCCCCATTAACATCAGCGGGGCTGTAATGGAGCGGGTTGAGAGTTTCAAGTTCCTTGGTGCTCACGTCATCAACAAACTATCAAGAACCAAACACACCAAAACAGTCGTAAAGAGGGCACGACAACACCTTTTCCCCTTCAGGAGAGTGAAAAGATTTGGCATGGGTCCCCAGATCCTCAAAAAGTTATACAGCTGCACCATCAAGAGCATCCTGACCGGTTGCATCACCGCCTGGTATAGCAACTGCTCGGCATCCGACCGTAAGGCGCTATAGAGGGTAGTGTGTACGGCCTAGTACATCACTGGGGCCAAGCTTCCTGCCATCCAGGACCTATATACTAGGCGGTGTCAGAGAAAGACCTTAAAAATTGTCAAAGACTCCAGTCACCCAAGTCATAAACTGTTCTCTCTGCTACTGGATGGCAAGCGGTACCAGGGCGCCAAGTGTAGATCCAAAAGGCTAATTAACAGCTTCTACCCCCAAACCATAAGACTGCTGAACAATTAATCAAATGAGCACGTTTGTCCAAAATATAATTCCAGCAGTCTCAAAAAGGCTTGGGTCTTATTCTGCTGACATGATGATCAATGATTGGCTGCCATTTGACAAATCAAAATAATCTTGCACTTTTGTCCATAATAATATCATTGTATATTGTAGGCTATACCCACACTGTATCTGCAAACTGTTGGCTGGAGTGCACGTGCCAATACCCGAGTGGGCACATTTGCTATACCTATACAACATTTGTCGTGACAAAATCAATTGTAGGCCTAGAGTTGAAAAAAGTCAATTAGATGGAAACACAACTCTTATGGGAAAATGTGCATGTTGTTTTTAATTCAGATTTTAGAATATTCACATGAAAATCTGTAGCCAATTGGATGAAAACCTAGCTATAGACATCCTAAAGACTCTGGCAAGTGTGTTAGTCCGGCTTCACTGTGATTATACCTGCACATCATGGTTCACCAGCAGCCCCAAACATCTAATGAATAAGCTACCAGCCAAACAAGCTTGTAAAAATTGTGTTTAAACTCCCCCCTCACACTCATCTGGAGGTCAAGCATTTGTTGTCTCTGTAATGTGTCTATCTATCTACAGTTGAAGTCGGAAGTTTACATACACTTAGGTTGTAGTCATTAAAACTTGTTTTTCAACTACTCCACAAATTTCTTGTTTAACAAACTATAGTTTTGGGAAGTCCGTTAGGACATCTACTTTGTGCATGACACAAGTAATTTTTCCAATTGTTTACAGACAGATTATATCACTTATAATTCACTGTATCACAATTCCAGTGGGTCAGAAGTTTACATACACTAAGTTGACTTTGCCTTGTAACAGCTCGGGAAATTCCAGAAAATTATGTCATGGCTTTAGAAGCTTCTGATAGGCTAATTGACGTCATTTGAGTCAATTGGAGGTGCACCTGTGGATGTATTTCAAGGCTTACCTTCAAACTCAGTGCCTCTTTGCTTGACATCATGGGAAAATCCAAAGAAATCAGCCAAGACCTCAGAAAAAATAATTCTCTCTATTATTATTCTGACATTTCTTATTCTTAGGATCACCACTTTATTTTAACTGACCTAAAACAGGGAATTTTTACTTGGATTAAATGTCAGGAATTGTGAAAAACTGAGTGTAAATGTATTTGGTTAAGCTGTACGTAAACTTCTGACTTCAACTGTATGTAATTGTATATGTATTTATGTTAAAAAAAATAGGGACCACAATGCAATCCAGCAAATAAAATTAATAAATCAATCCAGACTGTGCAGAAGGCCATTTGATGAATGGAAGGACACATCATTGCAAAACACCAAACAGTTGAATGACATTCAGACATTGTCATGCCAAGCCTTTGATGCTGGGTAGGCCTACAAGGTAGGGAGGGATGTATTTTCTGTTTTACAAGATTGACATGGTCTTTTTATAGTGGTGTTGAAAATGCAAACCATGATATTGAAGTGCCTGAAGTAGGTATGCTTTGTTTATTGGTTGTGTGATGCATTGGCACAGAAAGCTGTTGGTGGAAAATTTGTTGCATGTTTTTTTAATATATTCATAAATATGGAATCAAATGTTGAAAATGTGATTTCTCCCTTGCGAATCATTGTCTGCAGCCGGCTCTGACTTTAGTGTCATGAAACAGGCAGGGAGCGTGAGCTCGTCCATGGTGGTAGGTGAACCCTCAACCTTCTGGCTCGTAACCCTGCGTGGCATTGACTTTTCCACAAAAACATGAAGTGGCAAAGTCGATATCCCCATTTATAAACACAGGGCTTCTACATTTACTGTTATTTTTTGTCGTAAACACTATTTTGATATAATTCTATGAGGGGAGAGGGTGTGCAATTTATTTTACAGAACAAGGGAAGGGTCATGTGAAAATATTGTTTACATTGGGGAGGAGTGCACTATACAGTATAGACATACACTACCGTTCAAAAGTTTGGGGTTACTTAGAAATGTCCTTGTTTTTGAAAGACAAGGATTTTTTGTCCCTTAAAATCATATCAAATTGATCCGAAATACAGTGTAGACATTAATGTTGTAAATGACTATTGCAGCTGGAAAAACAGACAGCTCACAAGTCCTCAACTGGCAACTTCATTAAATAGTGCCCGCAAAACACCAGTCTCAAGGTCAACAGTGAAGGTGCAACTCCAGAATGCTGGCCTTCTAGGCAGAGTTGCAAAGAAAAAGCCATATCTCAGACTGGCCAATAAAAATAAATACAAATAAAAGACTAAGATGGGCAAAAGAACACAGACACTGGACAAAGGAACTCTGCCTAGAAGGCCAGCATCCCAGAGTCGTCTCTTCACTGTTGACGTTGAGACAGGTGTTTTGCGGGTACTATTTAATGAAGCTGCCAGTTGAGGACTTGTGAGGTGTCTGTTTCTCAAACTAGACACTAATGTACTTGTCCTCTTCCTCAGTTGTGCACTGGGACCTCCCAATCCTCTTTCTATTCTGGTTAGAGCAAATTTGCAATGTTCTGTGAAGGGAGTAGTACACAGCATTGTACGAGATCTTCAGTTTCTTGGCAATTTCTCACATGGAGTAGCCTTCATTTCTCAGAACGAGAATAGACTGATGAGTTTCAGAAAAAAGGTATTTGTTTCTGGCCATTTTGAGCCTGTAATTGAACCCGCTGATGCTCCAGATACTCAACTAAAGAAGGCCAGTTTTATTGCTTCTTTAATAAGCACAACAGTTTTCAGCTGTGCGAACATGATTGCAAAAGTGTTTTCTAATGATCAATTAGCCTTTTAAAATGATAAACTTGGATTAGCTAACACAACGTGCCTTTGGAACACAGGAGTGATAGGCTACAGAGGCCAATTATCAGCAACTATGTAGATATTCCATTTAAAAAATCAGCTGTTTCCAGCTACAACAGTCATTTACAACATTAACAATGTCTACACTGTATTTCAGATCAATTTTCTTTTCTTTTAATGGATAGAAAATGTGCTTATCTTTCAAAAACAAGGACATTTCTAAGTGACCCCAAACTTTTGAACGGTACTGTAAATGTATCTGCATTTTGTCATTAGTGCAGAGGCAATAATCAATGGGAAGCATAGTACAGATTGTACAGATGGGGGAAATTGTATAACATTTAACAAGGGAGAACCAGAGGATAACTCTTTGCTTAAGGTAGGAATTATTGCAAGATATGTGTCTGTACTTATTTAGCATTTTCTCTTTCCCTCTCGACATTAGCTTGACTGAGTAGTCTGGAGACTTACTTTCCAGTCAGCTCTCTGAGCACATCTGATTCACTTTGCCATTCCCCCTTTAAACGAGCCCCGCCCCGAAATCAGTCGATCAAATTCTGCAACAACTCAACCTCGTCTGTCCAATCATAACCCACTGGGGGTGGTCTTAGGATGGTGGTCCGGGAGGTTGTTAGCCAATAGGATTTACTGCTCAGTGAACTAACGGTTCACGTCAACTATCGTTGGTTCTCTGAACCAGACATTATTCAAGTTTATGTTGTAGTTATTTAAAGAGACACGATGAGGTGATATAGCGGAATTTAATTTTGAGAACTAACAGTCGGTTACTCCTAAACATGTATGAAGGCAGTATCGTGTATACATTCATTTGGCTAACTCCTCAATTCAGATGCACTTTTTTTATTTAAATGTTTCATAGTGTCGCAATAGTATATCCCACCCTGCTAAGCAGTGGCTTTAGTAGGCCTAGGCTACACTCAACATTCAGTTTATAAAGTTAGCTGGTGGTATGTGAATGAGCATGCGACGCCAATTCATTCACAAGCTCCCTTCAGCACAATCACGTTGTTAGTCTCATTACTTCATAATATTACTTGCAGTTTCATATGAAAGTGAACTGGTATAAAATTGTCAGAATCTTAAGTTTACTTTAAAATCATTGCATGGTTGAACGTATCCAAATACAAATCATTAGCCAACTATGTAGAGAAAATCAACGGCAAACATATCGAACGTGTTTTAGTTTGTGCTGTCTTATTATGGTGCTTTAAAGTAAAACACTGACCTCAGCCACACGGAAAGCACGCTACATTTTAACATCATATACCGTCATTGATTTTAACACACCCACCGCCCACCAGAGACCAAAACGACGCCTTGTTCGAGTTAATTTGAATCTGGTAAGGAGGGAGTGGAGGTCTTCCGCCCGTCCTCTGCACTGTGAGCTGCTATTTCTCCCGCTGCCTCAGAACAACACAGTCGATTTCCGTTAGGCACCGACTGTATGGGCAGAATAACAGGTTTTTTTGACAGCACTAAGTAGAAGTATTTCTTATTATCGAAGACAGTTTGCGAGTAGATAGCTACATATAAACGAGCAATTTTATATTCGTTTCAAGCGTTGTCTGTAGTGAGTATGAGGCAAAGTGAGAAGTAGCAGCTATCTTCGAGGAAAGAAAGTCAAAATAAAGATCAGAACCTACAGACAGTATTATCGTTAGTGTTATAAATAATTTCAAATTTGCCAAATTAGCTAGTTTGATAGCTGGCCAGCATCATGACTCGGAGATCATGTGCAATTTACGCTACTGGGATTCTCTGCGCCCATCTACTGATAGTGGGCATCGCATTGGTCGTGGCTCAAGTCTTCCAAACAATGATTTACAATCGGCTTAAAAAGGTGAGTTGTAACTTTTTCCCACTTCAAACATGCATTTTATAGTTTTTTTGTTGTCTGGTGGCTTTAACTTGTTAACGTCTGTTGTCTTTGCACTGAACAGCAGACGGTGAGTCACATTTCCCATCCCTTCTCGTTACTAGTTTTCAACCTGAGCTCAGGAGTAGACGTAACATAGTAAACGTGCCTTTATGGGAGTTTATCATTTATTTCGTGTGATATGTTATGAATTACAATTTGTACGATATGTTACGGATTGCAATTCGTACAATATGGTACACAATGCAATTCGTACATGTTGCGAATTTGCAAAAATGTATATGTTACAAATCCTTGTTTGTTGTGGTTAATGTTCGCTAGGTGGCAAGGTGGTTAACGTTAACTAGGCTAGGGGTTAGGAGTTTGGTTAAAGGGTTAGAGGATGGGTTAGCTCCCATTCCAAGTAGTTGCAAAGTAGTAAGTAGTAGGAAAGTTGTTCGTGATAAGATATGAACACGCAACCTTTGGGTTGCTAGACATTGAATTTATACCTCCTGTCTTATGTAACCATACCAAATGTAACACATCATACAAATTTCAGTGTCCCTGTTTACTATGTTACGTATAGTCTGAGACTAGGCTGGAGCTTTAAATGTGATGTTTGCTAGCTAGCTACAGCATTGAGTTCACTCAATCCCCAGCTCCAGTCATTAGCCCACCCAACATGGGTCAGTGCAACATACCATGCATTCCAAGGTCGCCAATTTATGTGCTGCATTTTTTTTTTTTTACCACCAACCAGTGATGGTTTTTGTGGTAGGATCGCAACATTTTATCATTCATAAATCCGCAACATTGATTCAAACCTCTTGAACAGCTCTGCATGTAAACTCAGTGTATTGTAGTAGCCTATGGATGGAATCTCTGGCAGATTTACAATGCGGGGTATGCTCATGTCACAGTGCGTCGTGGTAAGACCATCACCATGGCTGGGTGCTCTCAGAGCAAGCAACCTGCTTTATTCCATCAGTACAATAAACCCACTATAAATAACATTTTTAAATCATACTTAGCCAAGCTTTATTATACACGATACAGATGATTTGAATTAGAACTGCTGCACCTTCAACTGCAGTGTATTCATCTTATCTACATGTGTGTCTCACAATACAATTGATTTGGGATTTAAAGTTTTATATGAGCTTCCCAAGTGGCTTATTGGGTTTATCAGTCAGGGGTTGTAGTAGGGTAGGAATCCCGTCAGAGGAGGGTAGGGAGGCGTGTGCGTGCGTGCGCATTGGTGGGGGGAAGGGAGAGAGCTCGTGAAGGCTCGGAGTCAAGCTTCCTTTTGGAATACTTTGCATTTCATTCTTCCCCGTCTTTGCTGACAAGGTTGAATACCACACTATAAAAGAATCTCCCCCAAAAATGTCCTAGAGATCTGAACAGGTTCAATTTCTTTTTCTGAAACTGCGAACCTCAGCAGAAATGTCAAACTGGCAGGGAGAGTATACAGACACAAACAGCCCAATGTTCCCTGCCACAGTTTAATTGCTGTTGTTAAATTTGCGTCTGTGTTTATTTCGGATATGGTAGTGTCATCCTAGACCTAGAATACATAACATCAAGAAATGAAACAAACAAAAAATTATCAAATATCAGCCTATCAGGCGCTTTACGTTCAATAGAGTGCCCGAGTCGTATGTGGACATTGCCGGTGACTGAAAAGATACATGAGAAATAAAGAAGTTCTGTCCATCCACAACTGTACCACTTCTAAAACTGATCTGATGTTTCATGTCATGGTGCACTTTTAGAACAACTTCCCAGTATCCTACCTAGAGGACTTCTGGTAAAAGGGTGTGGATGGGAGAGGAGTGTTTAATTCACGTATGGAATCTGACGGACTCCTTGGCCTGGAGGCAGGATATTTTTTGGTCAAACAGCAGTCATCTGTTAGCTTGTTGTTTCAGCCCTGGCCTGATCTAGGTCCAGAGGACTGCTCTTCCAGGAAGAAACCCTCTGCTGCTCCTCAAACTATATTTTGTAGGGTAGAGTAAAAAAAACTTCAACAAATTCATGGGTGACAAACCTGTTTACTTAAATTCAAACAGGTTTCTTTCATAATTCATAGATGGGGAAAACCAGAGAGAAATATGGCACTGAATGTAATTTCATGTTATCTAACCACAACTCCTGCATATATTTTGGCTTAAGTTTTAATTTGTTTGTGAGTGACCCTAACAGTTGTTATGCTTTCATGTCCTTACCACTCATCATGTGACCCACCCCCACCCACCAACTACATGCACATAGTGAGTTTGATTTATGATAAGATTGATAAACCGCAACCCTCTGTCCCTGCTTGCTTGTGAGATCAAGGCTTTAAGCATTTCTAAGAGATGTCTATGGAAGCCTTTAGGTGGCCTTCCTTTTTCAAGGTTGGTAAACACAATAATTCTTCTAATCTAGACCTTGGTTTTAGTTAAAATGTTGTATACACAGAAACTGTCACTCTTGAATTGTATCTGTTTGAAAGGGACTCAGTTTAATCTAGAAAACAGAACAAACTTCACTGATTGTGAAATTTGGAAACTTGGTAGAACACTGCTTTGACTGAATCGCGTGTTAGTGTTTCCCTCACTCTCTCATATCCTGTACGCAATCAGTGTTTGGCTTTAAACGCATTCAATCCAACACACAGCATTGGGATAGCTACCTTACTTTGGCTTTACTTTTTAATTCACACCATTCAGGTGACTCAAATGATCTTGTAAAATAAAAGGAAATGTCTTCAAAGTATCATAGGCTTTTTGTTGCTTGTTCCTAAATAACTTGGATATTTTCTTTAATGAGAAGCGATATTTGACTCTATAGCAATCATAATTTGCTGTACAGCATTGATTATTCAATTAGAGTTGATTCACATTCAAGGCTCTAAAGTGCGACCATGTTGGTTACATATGCTCCGAGATGTTTTATTTTGGGAGTACCAGTGAAAGATCCCCCCCCCCAAAAAATTATTGTAATGATAGGCTTCACTGTGCAGTTGTTTCCGAGTGACCTAGAGAGAAAAAAAACCGTGAGTGCAGATTTGTTCAGTCAAAAGCCTAGATTTTAAAGATTGCCTGTATTTCTTGTAACTTTCTGAAGAGGTAATGGCTTAAGAATGCCTCTGTTGACCACTTTGTGTAGCCCGTCAGCAATGCTGAAACAGTCATTTCTAAAGGCTTTCTCATAAAACATAAATTAAATGTTAATTGCAAAGTCGGCTTACCTTTTTGAATGATTATATCATAAAGATCTGTATCAATCGGGTCGTCTTTTGTTTTGCAAACTCTGCTATTGCGCATGCAGTACAGAAACACTGCCAGCCAAACACCAGCCTCTTGAGGTGTGCAATTGAAATTTAAAGGGCAACAATACCCTCCAAAATATGATTTCTTTTCTTCCCTAGACCTCAAGTGTTCTTCATGGGCATTTGTTTACACCTTGTCCAGTAATGTTACCTCATTAGCTAGCTTTTGTAGCTAACAACCTGGTTACTTTACCAGTACATCTGAACATTTGGCGGCACAGATGGAAAGCAAAAGGATAGCTTCTTTAGAAGATTAATGACAATACCATTGAATGAATGACAGAGCTCATGTCGTCACTCAAACTTTACCTTCTTAACATCAGTGTAGAATTTTCAATGTAATGCATCTCAATAGGTTGCTCTCTTACACCGTGTAGAAATGTGATATTCCACAAATGACTTTAATTTCAATGACCTGTTTTTTATCAACATTTTAGCATTTTATAGTAAACAAATGTTTTTACAGGGTTAAATATTAGTTTCTAGAGTACAACGTTTGCTTAAAAAGTAGCTAGAATTTATATAGACCAAATATGCTACATACAGTGCATTCGGGAAGTATTCAGACCCCTTGACCTTTTACACATTTTGTTATGATACAGCCTTATTCTAAAATGGGTTATAGTTTTCCCCCCTAATCAATCTACACACAATACCCCATAATGACTAAGCGAAAACAGATTAAGATTTTTTTTGCAAATACTTAATTACATAAGTATTCAGACCCTTTGCTATGAGATTTGAAATTGAGCTTGGGTGCAACCTGTTTGCATGGATCATCTTTGAGATGTTACTACAACTTGATTGGAGTCCACCTGTGGTAAATTTAATTGATTGGACATGATTTGGAAAGGCACACACCTATCCATATAAGGTCTCACAGTTGACATTGCATGTCAGAGGAAAAACCAAGCCATGAGTTCGAAAGAATTGTCCGTAGAGCTCAGAGACAGGATTGTGTCGAGGCACCGATCTAGGGAAGGGTACCAAAAAATGTCTCCAGTATAGAAGGTCACCAAGCACACAGTGACCTCCATCATTCTTAAATTGAAGAAGTTTAGAACCACCAAGAGTCTTCCTAGAGCTGACCGCCCGGCCAAACTGAGCAATCGGGGGAGAAGAGCCTTGGTCAGCGAGGTGACCAAGAACCTGATGGTCACTCTGACAGAGCTCCAGAGTTCCTCTGTGGAGATGGGAAAACCTTCCAGAAGGACAACCAGCTCTGCAGCACTCCACCACTCCACCAATCAGGCATTTTATGGTACAGTGAGTGGCCAAACAGAAGCCACTCGTCAGTAAAAGGCACATGACAGCCCGCTTGGAGTTTGCCAAAAGGCACCTAAAGGACTCTCAGACCACGAGAAACAAGATTCTCTGGTCTGATGAAACCAAGATTGAACTTGTTGGTTTAAATCTCAAGCATCACTTCTGAAAGAAACCTGGCACCATCCCTACGGTGAAGCATGGTGGTGGCAGCATCATGCTGTGGGGATGTTTTTCAGCAGCAGTGACGGGGAGACTAGTCAGGAGATCCTTGACGAAAACCTTCTCCAGAGCGCTCAGGACCTCAGACTGGGGTGAAGGTTCACCTTCCAACAGGACAATGACCCTAAGCACACAGCCAAGACAACACAGAAGTGGCTTCGGGACAAGTCTCTGAATGTCCTTGAGTAGCCCAGCCAGAGCCCAGATTTGAACCCGATCAAACTTGTCTGGAGAGAACAGAAAATAGCTGTGCAGCGACGCTCCCCAACCAACCTGACAGAGCTTGAGAGGATCTGCAGAGAAGAATGGAGGAAACTCTTCAAATACAGGTGTGCCAAGCTTGTAGCGTCATACCCAATAGGACTTGAGTCTGTAATCGCTGCCAAAGGTATCAACAAAGTACTGAGTAAATGGTCTGAATACTTATATAAATGTAATATTTCATTTTTTAAAAATTGGCTAGCTAACTATATAGCTAGGTGTCGTCATCTAAAATAACCCTAATTTATAAGACTTCTTATTTGATTAATGGTGGTCTGACCCATCTATGTGAAGCTAGCCACAATAAGTATTAGCTGCAATAGTGGACTTTGCAGTTAGCCTTCAAAATAAATGTATGACATCATTCTACTTTTTGTATTCTTTTGCAAACCTGTCATTGACATACTTTTAGTTTGAAGGCAAACCGCAAATTCCATTATTGTGCCTAATCCTTATTGTGGCTAGCTTCACAACACATAACCCAGTCCGGTCGAGCTTCACTAGCCAGATGAAGGTAGCTGGCTGACTATAACGTTAGCTTTGGGCAACAGGGTTAAGTAGCTGGCTATTTATTTTCATTAAATTAAGTTAAATTTCAATAGGCGAACAACAAGTGGCAACCTAGCTAATGCTTACTCACAAGGATTCCTAAATCATTGATAAGAATAGTGAAAATGACTGCAGTTTCTACTGATCATTGTTTTCAGGCTGGTTGTATTGGTGCTAGCTAGGTACCAAGCTAAAGCTAGCTACCACAGAAGTTGTGGTCAAACAAATGATGCTTTATTACCAGCGCGGTATTGTAAACGCATAATTCGTGGCTGGTGTTTGCTTGATTGCCGACTTTTTTGTACAGCTTTGACTGCTACTGTATCTTTTTTGACACCAAAGACCCAAATGGTGTTCCATAGTATGTATGTCTTGAAGATAATAGCAGTGACTCTTTTACTGTGTAACTCCGGTAGGGCGACATCTGAAAAATAGCGCACTTGGTAGTGTGTGTACCGGTGCTTGATCAGTCGGCGAAAGCCAACATCACCCAGACAGAGAACGGTTGATTGTCAAGGGCAATGAATTCCATTATCTTGGCTTTAATGGATTTCGCCTTTAAGTTGTCTCGCTGAAAAATTATTACTCTTTCAAATGACTGTTGACTGCTTGATCCACACAGCAGACATTGTGTGCTCGGTTAAGAATGCTGTGCTGCACGTGTAGCGCAACATTTTACGCGCTGTCATTACGTCATGTACCTACGTTATATAGGAATGCACAGTTGCTTTAACATCGGTTGGCATTTTTAGCTCTTATCAGCCGATTCCGATATGTTCACCAATATATCGTGCATCCCTAGTTGTGCTCCTAACTTTTTATTAGAACCCTGTTTACAAGACTTGTGCTGGAAACTAGCCTATTTCACTGCTGCAATATGCCCGCTCGAAGTTATGATCATGTTTAAAAACTGACTGGAGTCTAAATGAAGCAATAGGCTTCTGTTTTGCCCCTGAGGACTAAGCCCCCCAGTTCAATGCTCTAGCTAGGGTGTTCTGACCTTTGGCCCAGTTGTATAGTGTGTGTGTGTGTGTGTGTGTGTGTGTGTATGAGCCAAAATACTGTTCTAACATTTAAGACTCCACAGGGAGTATGCACCTCCATTGTAATGAGTCATTCTACCATCTTATATCATGGTTGCACAAAAGTCTTGACAGGAAACAAGAGTTTTTGTGCATCCCTGTTGGGCCACACCTTAAAATAAACATCCTCTTTCAATCACCGAGCTTCGGTGAGCTTCTCTGAGACTTCAGCTGAGTGAGCTGTGTGAATGATGGTAAAGGCCTTTCCCAAGTACACCTCACTTTACTCAGAGGACAGAGAAAGCAATCAGGAACCCCTTACATAAAGGACTGGGGAAGTGAGAAATTTCTCACTTGAAGTTAGTAATACCAATATCTCTTTACGGTAGGCCCTATTGGCGTCGAGTACTTACCAGTATTTTATGGATCAACAGACCGCTTAACAGTAATTTGCTCTTCAGATTTGACAACCATGTTTCAACATGCTTCATTCATTCATTCAAAGTGTTGAATGTCACTGCGTTAGTTTTAATTACAGTTGAATTACCTTGTTGAAGCTACTGTCTTTTCTAGTCCAGGCATGATGGCTAACTTTAACCACTTTCCTGTATTCAGATGATGACTAATAGGACAGTGATGCTAGTCCATATTGTCTTTTCAAACTGTCATGCTGCCACTATTGTGGGTAGTAATTTAGGCTTTTTGAAGATTGTCCTGAGAAAAATGCAAATATCTTTCTCATCCTGCTGAAGTCGACAGAGACTCCCCCTGGGCAGTTTTCACTCAGGTTTTCTGCTTGTACTGTCAGTTATTCAGCTGTGAAGGACCTTCCCCCCTTACCCTGTTTTGGTGTGCTGGCATAGGGTGTACACTACATTAATTGCAGTGTGTGCTCTCTCCTGGCATAACCTGAGAAGGATTGTTGGTGGATGATGCTGCCACAATCAAAAATGTAATTGCTTGAAATATCCTTAGTTTAGAAATGAATTAAATGGTTTTAAATTGCATTTTTAGGCTAAATAGCTTTCTATCCCTCCGGAATGTACTACTGTAAACAAATTATGCTTGGAGATATCATTGTTGTTTTGGTCTGTCCTCCATCATTAACTGTATTTCTCTCTTTTTTTGTTGTTGTAGGAATTGACCTTGACTGAGGCGAGCCAAGTATTTGAGTCGTGGAAGAACCCACCACCTCCAGTCTACATGGAGTATTACTTCTTCAACGTGACCAACCCTGAAGTGTTCTTAGCAGGGGGCAAGGCAGCTGTCACCCAGATTGGACCTTACACTTACAGGTAGGTTGACAACACACTCACTGCTCTCCTTTCAAATGAGATGGCCTCAGTTCACAAAGGGCTTGAGATCAACACTCGTAACTCAGACTTCAGTGGAACTCTTATATCGATACCAATGAAAGGTTATTGCTAATATTTGTTTTTCGTGTGTATATCTCAAGTTCAGATTCGGTCCACTATGTATTTGTTTTATGATCTGTTTGTTTGATCATGGGAAGCTGGCGATGCAGGTCTTGGGAAAGTCACATGGGGGAGGGGGGAGGATATTTGTTTGGAATGACAACCTTTCTACTCACACCTTTCCATAACAGGGAATACAGACCCAGGGAAAATGTAACTTTCCTCGAAAACGGAACCAAGGTTTATGCCCTGAACCCCAAAAGCTTCGTCTTTGTCCCAGAGAAGTCCCGGGGTAATCCAGAGGTCGACATTCTGAGGACAGTCAACATCCCAGCTGTGGTGAGTTAGTGTGTGTGTGTGTCTCTGCTTGTTACCTCTACATACTTGTAGTCTTCACATATGCACTTTATCTTAGCTGCCATGGACATGGTATATCCGCAATACAGTGTGTTGGGCTGCAGATTAACTAGTGGTTAAGATCATTGGGTCAGTAACTGAAAGGTCTCTGGTTCGAATCCCGAGCCAACTAGGTAAAACAAATCTGCCGGTGTGCCCTTGAGCAAGGCTCCGGGGACGCATTCAATAATGGCTGATCCCTGGCCATGACCCCACTCTCCGAGAGTGGAATATGCAAAAAACACATTTCCAATTCACACTTGTACGTATGTGAAATAGGACAAATGTAAGCACCCACCTAATCATTATTATAAACTATGGTGCAGTGCCTTTCTAAGAAGACATAGAAACATGAGGGTGTGAATCATTCCACAGCTGTTTTGTTTTGGTCAACTTTAACCTCTCGAGAGTTTCAGTATAGCCACTATAACAATGTACTGACATTCCTTTACTGCTGAAGTATCAAACTCATTCCACTGAGGGCCGAGTGTTTGCGGGTTTTCGCTCCTCCCTTGTACTTAATTGGTGAATTAAGGTCACTAATTAGAAAGGAACTCCCCTCACCAGGATGTATAGAGCTTAATTTAAAGGAAAAAATAAAAACCAGACACTTGGGCCTCCATGAAATTTTGATAACTCTGCTTTACTGCATCATTCCAGTAGACTTTCCAAGCATTATGCTAAACGCCATATTATGACATCATGGTGACTTGTTCCTATAAGCTTGTTACTTTATCACAGACACTTTTGTGAACTTCAATTTCCAATGACAAGGACCAGACCAGATGGCAACAAAAGCTATGGACTTACAAATGTTGCTGATGGTTGTGTTGCATAGTGCCTATGATCTCTAACCCCCTCTCTCTCTCTCTGTTTCCTCCCCTCTCCCTGGACAGGCGGTGATGAACGAGCTGAACTCCTACTCTTTCCTGCTGCGCACCTTCGTCTCCATGTGGATGAACTCCATCGGTGTGGAAATCTTCATGACCCGCACCGTTCACGAGGTGCTATGGGGCTTCAAGGACCCCCTGCTCTCCAAAATCCACGCCATGAAGCCAGAGGTGGACGAGATGTTTGGACTGATGTGGAAGGTAAAGCACTGTTTGTATTCAGTAAAAACCTTGAAATACTGTAATAAACCATATGGTCACTCAGATTACAGTTCAGAGCTGGTCCTTGTTAATCCAGTCATTCACTAAAGGTATAGCCTTGCTAATGGCCGGTCTTGAAATTGTGATTTTAATAGAAGTGTTGACATTCCTCGATAAATCCTGTAGTCATCGGACCTGACGGCTGTTGGTAGAGATTGAGAGACGGGGATGAGGTATTGTGGGGTCATCACATGATGAGAGTGAAAATGACAATATGCTGAGGAAGCTTGCTTAGTTCCTCTTTTTCTGGGGCTTTGGAGACTTGTGTCTGCTATTCTGCCTCACGCAATAAAAAGCAACCAGTCCGATTTAATAAACAAGTTCAGTGCATTATTTGGAAAATCCCAGAAAGAAGTAGACGGGTAGAATTTTACCTGGACCTAAACTTTCAAATCTCAATCTCAACTGTCAAAGCGTTTATCTGGAAGGGACTTCTTATTGTTAGTTTGGCACTCTTACGGAGTCTTAATGTTGCCCATTAGGGTTGGGCGCTATCCATATTTTCATACTGTCATATTGTTTCTGTACCATACCGGGGTATTACTGGAAGTGCACACAAAACAATTTAGGCAATGGGGATCTTGATCCAGGAGGGGATTGAATGCCTCTGCTGTAACCAAGAAGCTTGATCTTGACATCTAGCCACTTAGTTAGCAAATCAAATGCAAAACTGGAGCCCTGAGCTGGATATATTTTATTTGACATGAGGGTATGAATCATTCCATACTTTGAAATCTTAGATTTCTTATAGTTATAATTCTAGTTATAAGCAGTGGTGTAGCACCCCCCCCGCCCCAGTTTTTTAAAATGGTATTGAAAAGCATACCCTCCGTATTTAGAAATACCCCGGTATAAACGGTACATCGCCCAAACCTACTCTCTAGAAAACTGTATTATGAGAAAGAGAAAACAGACCTGGATGGGCAGGCTACAGTAATAGTGGCATTTTTATTTGAGCCTTTAGAGCACAATATTCCTCGTCAGTACATTTCCAACAACGACAACCAGCCACTTTAAACACAGAAATTACTTCCCAATTCACTTAACAGCAATAAAGGAAGATGTTCTAAATTTAACTCTGCTTGTTTGTCTGTTTCTAATTCTGTACCTGTCTGCTGTCCCCCTGTTTGTTGGATGTGTTTGTTTTGATAAGACAGTCTCGCTGAACTATTGTTGCTCTCTCTATCCTCCCAGAAAAATGGAACTGACGAAGGAGAGTTTGTGTTCCTGACTGGCGAACGGGACTATATGGAATATGGCAGAATAGACACGTGGAACGGGCTGACGTAGGGACCCTTTTCCTCTGTTTTTCTTCCTTCATGTTGTTGTGATTAATGGATAACAAGAGTTTCATGTCATAATTTAGCTTTTTGGTCCTTGCCCCGGCCATTGGGTTTACTCAATGAACAGGGATGACTTGGTATCTGTCCAATTCAAGTATTCAAAGTCCAAGGTTATTCCCAGTTGCTCCCTGTCATGACAGAGCAGATTGCAAAATGTTATGTTTAATGGCTTCCAGGCAGTTTAAATGGAATCAATATTTGGTTCCGTTATGTTAGAATAACCTTATGTAGACAAATGCGTCCTCTTGATGTCTAACATTTCCCCTACCTTTCCCCTATCAACAGTGAAATGTCGTGGTGGTCCTCTAACCAGAGCAACATGATAAACGGCACGGATGGCAGTGTGTTCCACCCTCTGTTGTCCAGGAAAGAGCTGCTGTACATCTTCGCTGCTGACCTCTGCAGGTACGTCACAGTCATATCTCCAAATCTTGTATTATCGGTAGTCTATGATTTTTGTTTACAGTCAAAGTAGCAAGTACAAAGAGGGGCTGTGGTTTAGGTGACAACCAGGAATTCTTGGAAACGACAGACTCGTATCCCTATCAGACTGATAAACCATTGTAGAAGACGTCACGCCCTGATCATGGTAAACAAGTGTGAGCTGAGCATGGCCCAACCAACACCACGATGCGTGAGGAGAAACTGGGAAAACGGCACATGATATGAAAAGGAAGCTTTGACTCAGTCGAAACAGTTGCACTTTATCTTCTCATAGTTAGCCACTGCTCAGCACGGTATGTGACACATTTGAGACCTCCGACCTCGCACTCTTCTCTGGAAATGCCATGTAGAACTGAATGAAGAGTTTCAAATTCCTGCCATAATGCTGATATAATGAGAAAGTCCTACTACACGTCTTGTGTCCATATCCTTATTCCCACTTCTCCCTGTGTTCCAGGTCTATCCACCTGGCTTATGTTGAGGATGTGGAAGTGAAGGGCATCCCAGCCTACCGCTTCGCCCCTCCACGTGATGTCCTGCAGAGTCCTAAGGAGAACCCTACCAACGCCGGCTTCTGTGTACCAGCTGGGGACTGCCTTGGCACCGGGGTGCTTAAAGTCAGTGTTTGCCGAGAAGGTACGAGACGGTTCGTCACCCTGTTGCAACACTGGTTTGCTTAACAAAGCATCCCCCCCCCCACTTACCCACTGTTTGAGTTGACTAACAACATAACCTATTGTTTTGGACTGAAAAGAATACCCCAGTCAATCCAGTTCTAGCTGCGCTTCCAGCTGCAGTAAATATCAGAAATTTCCCATGTTTGACTATCCAGATTTTACAATGGTGTAGATGGTGAATGATTAACTCTGGATGAGGGCTATAAAACACTTGAATTGCCTGCATAGCTGTGGACTTCAGGGTTAGGATACAGCTAATCTCTAAATGATTTCCTCTCCTAAAACAATCCATGTACAAACACATGGCATATAAATGCCCTGCTGTAACCCTTAATTCTCGTGGGTAGATGCCTTTTTAAGTCCTGTACAGTATGTGTGTTAAACATCCGCATTCACGGTGTGGTGCAGCAGAGAAAGTTCAACAGTCTGGATGCTGTTATGACGGAGTCATCTCCGGACCTAGACGTGAACTACGGCCCTTGTTAATGACTTTTGTCAGTTTGAATTCCGTTTGTCAGATATTGCAGTTTTGAGTCGTTTCCATATTCCTTAGTGAGGGTTGTTAACTCACTCAAGTTGTGCCACATAATGAAATGGAACACATTCTATTGTGTCTCTGAGGTAGTACCTTGTGGAACTTCAGAATGGTCATTATGACCTCAAAGGAATGGTTTTTCTCTTGGGTTATGAAAAACAGCCATGATTTCACTGTCTGCTTATCAGAACCTGGTATGGGCTGCCTTTCCAATGGCTTATCAGAACCTGTCCGGTATGGGCTGCCTTTCCAATGGCTTATCAGAACCTGTCCGGTATGGGCTGCCTTTCCAATGGCTTATCAGAACCTGTCCAGTATGGGCTGCCTTTCCAATGGCTTATCAGAACCTGTCCGGTATGGGCTGCCTTTCCAATGGCTTATCAGAACCTGTCCGGTATGGGCTGCCTTTCCAATGGCTTATCAGAACCTGTCCGGTATGGGCTGCCTTTCCAATGGCTTATCAGAACCTGTCCGGTATGGGCTGCCTTTCCAATGGCTTATCAGAACCTGTCCGGTATGGGCTGCCTTTCCAATGGCTTATCAGAACCTGTCCGGTATGGGCTGCCTTTCCAATAGCAAGGAAGAACTCTACACATATTTTTGCTATCTGTTCCGCTGTCTCTGTGCTTGGGTTATAATATCAGATAGCAGACATTAGCAATATCTCACATCTGTCCATGATATTCCCTTTTAAGATATTTCATTTTCCTCAGTTTTCAAACATTTGACTCTGTTTTGCTTAATCCGCCCTGATGGCAGTCCAGGATAAGGATATAGGTTAGTTGATCATATTGGTTGCTCGTGTTTTATTTTTGTCTCTAAGGTCCAATACAGCCGTTTCTCAATGTCAAATAATTTCTGGGTAACAATTAAGTACACAACTGTGATTTTGTTTTCAATTAAAATGGTAAAAAAGAAACAAATAGCCTCTTGGCAAAGAGCAATTTCTCAAGCAAGAATTTTGCTAGGACCGTCTGGTAGTGGTCTGAGTGGGGAGAGAAAAAAAAGGTGCTGTTATTGGTAGAGAGGTTTGGAACTCTCTTATTAGTCTGTTAACAAATTTAGCACCTGGTGAATTTCACCAGGCAGGCCAAAATTCCATCCAACAAAAACAGGCTGAAATTTCAGGTGCCCTTTTCAGACAGCTCTTACACTAAAGGGCATTATCATAATTTTCACAATTTCATAGTATTATTCCAACGTCAGAGTGGAGATGTATATAAAACACAGACAATTTTTGACTGCACTGGGCCTTTAAATCGTGTTTTACCCCCATCTCCTTCCTCTTGTCCATAGGTGCCCCTATCGTGGTGTCATTCCCTCACTTCTATCAGGCCGATGCCATGTACATTAATGCTGTTGAAGGACTGAGCCCCAACAAGGAGGAGCATGAGACTTACCTTGACCTTAATCCAGTATGAACAAACATTTTATCTAACATGTATGTCATAAGGCCAATATGTGGGATTTGTTATGGGCCCTAAACTCAGTGGCCAGTTTATTAGGTACACCCATCTAGTATCGGGTCGGACCCCTCTTTAGCCACGAAGGGATGCACCTGGTCAGCAACAATGTTCAGATGCACTGTGGCGTTCAAACTTTGCTCAATTGGTATCAAGGGACCGAACATGTGCCAGGAGAACACTCCCCACACCAACTCCACCAGTCTGTACCGTTGACACTAGGCAGGATGGGGCCATGGACTCACGCTGCTTACGCCAAATCCTGACTCTGCCATCAACATGACACAACAGCAACTGGGATTTGTGTTCCTGTTTGGCCCGCCTGTTAGCTTACACGATTCTTGCCATTCTCCTTAGACCTCGCTCATCAACAAGCTGTTTTTGCCCACAGGACTGCTGCTGACTGGATGTGTTTTGCTTGTTGCACCATTCTCGGTAAACCCAAGACACTGTTGTGTGTGAAAATCCCAAGAGGCTGTCCGTTTCTGAGATACTGGAACTGGCGCACCTGGCACCGACGACCATACCACGCTCAGTCACCTAGGTTACTCGTTTTGCCCATTCTAACGTTCAATCGAAACAGTAACTGAATGCTTGTTTGCCTGCTTTATATAGCAAACCACGGCCATGTGACTCACTGTGTAGGAGCGAACCATTTTCATGAACGGGTTGGTGTACCTAATAAACTGGCCACTGAGTATACTGATTACATCGTTACATTATAAATAGACCGTATTTAATAGCCATTTGACATTTTTTGCATTTGTGTGTTTTATGAAGGATAGTAACATCTCATCCTGTGTTCTTGGAATCTGAAGTACCAGTGGATTATTAAAATAAGCTGTCTCCATATCGGAAAGGACAAGATGTAACTGCATTTTAAAGAATATTTTATTTTGTATTTCTAGACCACTGGGGTCCCCATCCGTGCCTGCAAGAGAGCCCAGCTCAATATAATTTTGAACAGAGTTCCAGGCTTTCCGTAAGTAAAGACCAGAACAGTTTTACACACTTTGAAGCCTGCTCTTTTCCCACTCGATTCGTATGAAGGATGAGAAGACCCATTGTTGAACCTTGTCCTCATTACATTTTCTCTTCCTCAGCAAAACCAAACATCTAAACGTTACAATTTTCCCTATCATGTTTGTCAATGAGGTAAGGCATATCTCCCTCCCTCTCTCTCTCTCTCTCTCCATTATTTTGTGAAATTCAGTCGGCCTCACGTGCAGCCTAGGAATGTCAAATGAAGTTAAAGGATTTTCTCTGGCAAAATTTTTAATTACTGGTCTATTATTAAGACTAGTTAATAACTGGTTTGCAGCATCTCACACCAGTTAATTAAATAGTAAAGACGGGTTGATAACCGTAGTGACCTCCCCCAGACGGCCACTATCGACGATGACTCTGCTACCCAGATGAGGACCCTGCTGCTCATCGTGACCCTGGTGTCCAACTTCCCTCTGCTCATCGTGGGCATGGGCGCCATCCTGCTCGTAGTCTTCGTCCTCCTGGTCTGCAGGTCTCGCCAGAAGAAGGTAAGACCTCCCCTCTACCCCTGCACTTACTCCCAGGACACCCCAAACAAGGATATTCATTGGCTTCTTCTGAAATATAGTGTAAATTGTACATTTTTAATTTACAATTGGGCACTTCACTCACAATGTCAGTTGTGGTGAAGGATTCCATAAGTGGTTATTAGTCTATAGTGGTGCAATGTCACAACAAAGGTTTAAAGTTAGCTTTGTTCAATGTTTATCTGTTTATAGACCATTTATACTTCTATATTAACATCACTGGTCTGGTGACTGGGGGTAACCTCTAACTACTTACATGATAAAACTCACATGGTCAGCATGTCCTACCTCCTATAATGTCTGTATCAAATGTTATTCCGGCTGGCCTTTCTAACAATTGAAACCACTGAGGTCAGAACAGGAAGTATACATCTGAATTGAGCAGTTCCTCATTGGCAGACAAGTCACAATGATGACAGTCTACAGTGACGTACAGGCACTGAACTCTAGTAATCCTGTAGGTTAGCCAGTGTACTTTCAACACTTATCTGTGTTTGTCGTGGTTAGTCTTTCTGACCCCTTGTGCATGACCCCATTCCCCACCCATCAGTCATGACTCGGATAAGAGTTATCTTAGTATCTTCCCCACGTGTTTCAACAAAACAGATATCGGCCTGCCGGCATGTTCATGCTGAGGAACAAAGTAGGAGTTCACATCACAGACAGAATTGGTATTTTAAAGTATTCAGATAAAGCTTGTTTTATCAAATAAAGCTGTAAGAACTGTATAGTTAACATATTATGATAAAACATTTCTGTAACCCCCCCCCTTTTTTTCCTTTCTGTTTTTAGAATGAAGTAAAACGTATTGATTTTACTGAAGCTTTTCATTCTTTTACTGTAAGTCTTAATTTTGCTTCGTTTGCTATTTTCTTTGAGCTGTTAGCAATTCTTGCTTGTTGCTTATAATTTTAAATTATCTTCAGGGATTATTTTTACACACAAGTATGTGGACACCTGTTCGTTGAACATCTCATTACAAAATCATGGTCATTTATATGGAGTTGGTCACCCCCCTTTGCTGCCATAAAACAGCCTCTATTCTTCTGGGAAGCATTTTCACTGTTGGAACATTGCTGCGGGGACTTCCATTCAGCCACGAGCATTAGTGAGGTCAAGCACTGATGTTGTGTGATTGGGCCTGGCTCACATTCGGCATTCCAATTCATCCCAAAAGTGTTCCATGGGGTTGAGGTCAGGGCTCTGCAGGCCAGTCAAGTTATTCCACACCGATCTCGACAAACCATTTCTGAATGGACCTCGCTTTGTGCACGGGGGGCATTGTCATGCTGAAACAGGAAAGGGCCTTCCCCAAACTGTTACCACAAAGTTGGAAGCACAGAATCGTCTAGAATGTCATTGTAGCATTAAGATTTCCCTTCACTGGAACTAAGGGGCCCGAACCCTGAAACAGTCCCAGACCATTATTCCTCCTCCATTAAACTTTACAGTTGGCACTATGCATTGGGGCAGCTAGTGTTCTCCTGGCATCTGCCGAACCCAGATTTGTCCGTTGGACTGCCAGATGGTGAAGCGTGATTCATCACTCCAGAGAACGTGTTTCCTCTGCTCCAGAGTCCAATGGTGGTGAGCTTTACACCACACCAGCCAGCACTTGGCATTGCTCATGGTGATCGTAGGCTTGTGTGAGGCTGCTCGGCCATGGAAACTAATTTGAAGCTCCCGACTAACAGTTCTTGTGCTGACGTTGCTTCCGAAGGCAGTTAGGAACTGTGTAGTGAGTGTTGCAATCGAGGACAGACCATTTTTGTGCGCTATGTTTCCACTTCACAATAACAGCACTTACAGTTGACCGGGGCAGCTCTAGCAGGGCAGAAATTTGACGAACTGACTTGTTGGAAAGGTGGCATCCTATGACGGTGCCACGTTGAAAGTCACTGAGCTCTTCAGTTAGCCCATTCTACTGCTAATGTTTGCCTATGGAGGTTTGCATGGCTGTGTGCTCAATTTTATACACCTGTCAGCAACGGGTGTGGCTGACTTAGCTGAATCCACAAATTTGAGGGGGTGTCCACATGCTTTGTGTGTATATATACTGAACATAAATATAAACGCAACGCAATGTAAAGTGTTGGTCCCATTTTTCATGAGCTGAAATAAAAGATAACAAATTGTTTATATTTAGCATTTATAATTTTGTTAAGTATAAATGCATGCATGCATGCATACACTGAACAAAAATATAATTGCAACATGCAACAATTTCAAGTTGTTACAGATCGTATAAGGAAATCAAGTCAATTTAAAAAATTTCATACGGCCCTAATATGGATTTCACATGACGGTCTACAGATGCATCTGTTGATCAGAGTACTTAAAAAGTTAGGGGTGTGGATCAGAACCAGTCATTGTCTGGTATGACCGCCATTTTGTTTCATGCAGCGCGACACATCTCCTTCGCATAGAGTTGCACAGGCTGTTAATTGTGGCCTGTGGAATATTGTCCCACTCCTCTTCAATGGCTGTGCCAAGTTGACATGTAACGTGATGGTTTCAGTTTCCAGGAATTGTTTACAGATCGTTGCAACATGGGGCCGTGCATTATCATGCTGAAACGTGATGGTAGTGGATGAATGGCATGACAATGTGCCTCAGGATCTCGTCATGGTATCACTGTGCATTCAAATTGCCATTGATTAAATGCAGTTGTGTTCGTTGTCCATAGCTTAAGCTTGCCCGTACCATAACACCACTATGGGCCACTCTGTTCACAACGTTGACATCAGCAAACCGCTCACCCACACAACATACACGTGGTCTATGGTTGTGAGGCTGGTTGGACATACTGCCAAATTCTCTAAAATGACATTGGAGGCGGTTTATGATAGAAAAATGTACATTCAATTCTCTGGCAACAGCTCTGGTGGACATTCCTGCAGTCAGCATGCCAATTGCACACTCCCTCAACTTCAGACACCTGTGGCATTGTGTTGTGTGACACAACTGCACATTTTAGAGCTGCCTTTTATTGTCCCCAGCACAAGCTGCACCTGTGTAATGATGCTGTTTAATCAGCTTCTTGATATGCCACACCTGTCAGGTGGATGGATTATCTTGGCAAAGGAGAAATGCTAATTAACAGCGACGTAAACAAATTTGAGCACAACATTTGAGAGAAAAAAGCTTTTTGTGCGTATGGAACATTTCTGGGATCTTTTATTTCAGCTCATGAAACATGGGACCAACACTTTACATGTTGCATTTATGTTTTTGTTTAGTGTATATCTATCTCATTCCTGCTTCATATTATATTTGTTCTTTAAGTTGAAAAATATTTTGGGTTTGTACAGTGACATTAATTCATGATATACCCACAATTAGTTTATTCTATAACATTGCATTAAACATTTCATTTTCATGTGTAAAATTTTTCCAATTTAGTTATACATATATAAATGGGTGTTGTTTTCATGGTGGGATTATTATGACCTTTTACAAAATGTTTTTCCCTCTTCAGACGGCAAAAGACGACACTGCCTACACTCAAGTCAGCGACAAACCAGAGGTTGAACCATCAGAAAACAACCACACCAACCAGCCAATGAGGAATGGCTCCTACATCGCCATGTCTCCTGTGGAGGCTCAGAAGTGTTGATGGAGGCTGCAGTGTGTGGAGGGGCAGGTGGAGCAGCCTGGTGGAGCAGCGGTATTATAACCAAGGCAGGGTTTTGCAGTGCGGACATGGGGTTTCACTTTTGGGGACTGTCCTACTCTCCTGCTGAGCATGGCCTTTCTTCCTGCCATAGTGCAAAACAACATCTCCGGTCTACTACTAATGTCACTTGTCTTTTTTCTGTCGAACTCACCGTTGATTTCATGACACAACACTAGTTATCTCAGCCAGGACAATAGGTTTTGTGAGTATTTTCTGCACTTTGAAGTAGAATATTAGTCAGTATTCTCAATGATTAACAACCACTGAGGCACCACTATCAGCCTTCCAACAGGGCGCAAAGAGCACTGACTGACCGTAGTATTTACCTGAACAATGAAGATCAGGAGGTCCTCTAACATTTCTTTGTAACGGTGTTTGTGAGGTTACCTCCAAAACAAGCCAACAGATTAAAACCTTTGCTCCTTAAGTTAAATAGTATGACCAGTACTATTCCCTCTCTCCCTGTAACTGAGTTTTCAGTGACTCAGAATGTGGGTTTGCTAACAAAACTGTGTACTTCCTTACCATATCTGTTTTTTAGAGAAAAAAAACTATAGAAGGGAAAGAGAAAAAAAAAAAAAGAAATGAACTGAGCCAAACTATTCATATTATGTTGAGCAATCAGTCAGGTCACATACCCAAGTTGTCATGAAACAGAATTTGTGACTGTGTGCATGTCTTACACTGTAGTGTCCAGTTTTGATTGGACTATGGGTTGCTTTTTCTTGATGCAGGCACTGTGTAGTATGACAACCGAGAGATTTAGCTTTTTTTTTTAACATATTGACATTTTTTGGAAGCCTTTTTGAAGACATGTCAAAGTCCTCAGAAGATAAGACATTAGTAGATGGCTGCTTTTCCCATTATGTGGTGTTAGGGGATTGTACCTATAGCCGAAGTAGATATACCATAAACCTTCATCTAATATTCAAAATGGAAGAAAAACCTACATTACAAGGGAGACTTGAACCTTCTTTCTGCCTTACAATTGTTCAGTGTGTTGATTCTTCATGTGGATGTGGTAAAAAGCTGGATATCTTAGTTGTACATGCGTAATGGGGAAATGTTATGCTACCTCTGACCTAATCCAGCAAGTAGTCAAAGGTGTGACTAAAACACTTTTTAATTTTAAGTGTCGACCCACGTTGTGTGTCTGCACTGATACTTAGAATAAGCACAATTTGGATTGCTAATACAGTCCTCATAAGGTAACAGGTCTTCACATAGACTGTACCCTGCTAGAAGCATATTATACTACTTGTATTTACAGTTGTGTGTTTTAACACTGCATTTTTGGGAAAGGGCTCGTAAGCAGGCGTTTCACTGTAATACAACACCTGTTGTATTTGGCGCATGTCACGTGCACCAAATGGGCTTGTATACGATTTGATTTGAAGACCGATGGGTGCCCTGTAAAGAAAACAACTAAGTTCTAGAATAAACGGTCAGGCCCTGCACACTGCTTCTGCTGTGCATGTTATGTCGAACAGAGTCAACTGGCTAGCCAAGGAGCTTCAGGTATTCAGACAAACATGACACTTGAATCACTATTTGTCTTACTGTATGTTTTGATGTGGTGTTTTTTGTTGCTGTCGTCGGTCACTAGTCTCTGTGTCGTGTCAAGGCTTTTGGCAGTCGCTTCTGGAAAAAATGTACTAAGTCCATAATACTGTCAACTTCAAAATGTGATTCCTGCACTTTCCAAAAAAAGAACTTGCCCTGTATTTTTTTGGGCTTATGTAAAATGCAATGGTCCTTCGGTGCATTTCAGTGGTTTGACCCAGGGTTGTTTTTCATTGGTTCCTAAGGTGTAATTCTAGATGGACACTTTGCCTTTGTTACTTGCTTTTAGGCAGAAAGAATATTTTTATTCTTTATCTATTATTGCTGCAATTAATTACCATAACCTATGGGCTTGTATTTTTCTGTGGAGAAACCATCCATGCTCATATTCTGTTTAGGGTTGTTCCAACAAACTGAGATCAACTCTTCTGAATTGTTAAGTCTGGTCTGTGAACTCCTTAAATGTTTAAGAATATTTGAGCATAGGATACAATGCCCAAAACTTGCTGTCATTTACTGGAATTAGCAGATAACTATAGATAGCAAAATTGTAACATCAAGTATAATGGTTTTTAACCCCACTTATGTTAACTGATGAGGACTTGACCTCAGTGGCTGAAGAATTGTCTATATTGAGAATTTTGTTTCTGTGGGTCATGATGGCTTGGGTTGTTAAAACTGGAAACTGTTTCTGGAGGTCTAGATGGATACTCTAGTAAACAAATGAAGGAGAGTTGTTCAAGTATTAGTTTGTTTGGTTGTGCCAGTAAGGACATCTGTCCGACATGGCTTTGGGCTGTACTATGATAAACTGGTCCTGATTTTTATATATCAAGAACCAATTCACAATAGGCCTTTTCAGTTTGAAACCTACTGTACTTATCAGGCAATTATTGCATTGTGCAAGCATGGCTGTACTTGTATAATCATCACAGTATATCATACTATCCTTTTTTTTTAAACTTTAACATATAAGACCTTGAACCAGAGCCATGTGTGTTGTATGCTTAACAGTGCGCATGCACGCACACACACCTACCTGAGACACTATCTGACTGACTAGTCCCATTCACCTTTGTACCCAATCATTCATGTCCATTCGCTCCTCTGTGCGTGACCAAAGATAACCTACATGGATCTGTTCTAGCTTGTGTCTACTCTCCTCCGAGATAACGGTTGTGTCACCGCCTACCTAATAGTAGTGGCACCATATACCTTTTATACAGTGCACTATTTTAGGCCAGGGCCCAAAGGGCTCTGGTCAAAAGCAGTGCACGGTTTAGGGAATAGGGTGCCATTTCAGATGCAAGCCATCTAAAACAGTGCCAGGATCCAATTGCAGTGTATTTACAACAGTGTTTGAGTTGTCTTTTCCCAACAAGACAAGAATTCCATAACTATTGTTCATATCAAGAGACTGGGGTGATCTGTATTGCTTGTTATGCACAAATGCTGCTCTAATGTGTGGGAGAAAAAATACGTTTTATGTATTGACACAACAATATAATGTTATGTAAAAATACATTTTATTAAATGTTTTTTTAATCTGACACAATTTATGTATCCATATGTTCAATGTTGTCTTTGTTTTTCTGAATTTGTATGTTTTTTGTTGTTTGGTCCCTTTTTTTTCTGTTTAGTAATATTCAACTTGGTCATCAATCACATTTCAGTTGAACATTGAATTTTTCTGTCTCACAAATGTTCTTAGAGAGAATTCTTAGTTGGTCGTGTGTGTTGGATGATAAGCTTATGTAGACATTTTTGTACAGCCAATGTACTGTTTTGTCAAACTGGAGTGATTTTTAATTGGAAGGCTGATAATGTGTATGCATGTGGAGGTAGATTGCCTTAGTGCCTGGATGGGTACATGGGTCGTGTACAAGCAGATTGCCTTAGTGCCTGGATGGGTACAAGGGTCGTGTACAAGCAATCTAACCCATAGATGAATGAAGCCCTCCTTCATGGAAAAACCACGGTAATACCATCCTTTTATTTCCTGAAATTGCTTTCAAGTAACCAATTTAGTTAAGCAGTGTGGCAACTGTATATATTTTTTTCACATTTCATTTTGTGTACATTTCTAAAGGTCTCAGTCACCATCTAACAGACATTTTAATGTTACTTCTGAGTTTAAGTTTTTTGCTGCTGAAAATGACAATCGTCATGTTGGGTGAAAAACTATTTCAAATGTAATATACATTAGTTTTGATAATTTACACTGCACAAATGTTTATACAATGCTTTTGGAAACATTTTTAGTGTATTTGCCAAAAAAAAAATAAAGTAGCAAAGAATACAGTTGATGGCTGTGTTTTGCTTTTAACACGATACCAACATTACCATTAAATACTGTTTTAACTTTTAATTAAGACTAGTTGATAAACATTTTTTTCTGCTCATGGTATTTATTGGTGCCTTCACATAGTATGTTTAGAATCTGCTTTCAGTTATTGAGGATTTAGGTGAGCTTTGTGCAGCTTATCCTAACTATAAGAAATGGTCACAAACTATAGCTTTAACTTATCAAAATAGTACTGTTTTCCTCCTTAGTAACACCTTGCAAAACTGTTCTAGTTTTCCCAAAAATGTTGGGTTTTCCAGAAATCCCAGTTAAAATATTCCTGGAATTGGGAGCAAATAAGCAGGAAATCTGATATCCTTCAATCAGGATTTCTGGGAAAACAAGGGAATTTAGGGAAAGATACCAGAATTTTGTGGGGTTGTGACTGAGAATAGGGTCGGCGGGCAGGCTGTGCCATGTGTGTTACCTCTGTAGAAGTCAGCCACCACCCCCACAGGCCCTTATATGGATTCTGGGAAACAAAGGAACACAGTAGTTTCAAAACATAAAAAAACCTTGCCTTGCTTCCAGCATAGAATAATGCTGTTTGTCCCTCTTCTAACATGACCTCAGGCTCAGAATTTCTATAGGCCATCCTATTCTTCCTACATACATTGGAAATGGACACTTATGGCATGGTTTTCCATCTCCATATCTTCTACCATAGTTTTGACAATGGACATACCACCATGCTGAATTTCAGGCATGTTTGGGCAATGCCTGGGTGTAAAGCTTATGTTTTTTTAGTGTTCTCATGTCCTTTTATTCCTGTTGAGTTTAGTAATTCAAATGTAGGAATTCAATGAACATCAATCTTTTTTTCTTCAGAAATCATACATGCAAGCAATAAAACAATATTTATTCATCACGAAAGGCTCATGCAGGAGGAGTGTAGGGCAAATTGTGCACTTCTACCCATGGTTGTATCTGAGGTCTTATGGTCCCCTTTCCTTCCTGACGGCTGACATGAATGAACATGACAGGTGAAAGAGGTGTGGCCTATCAGTAATAATTAAGGAAAGGAAGTAATCGAGTACTGAAACTGTCTTCTATCTGATTGGATATATCTGCGTGAACAAGTAGTGTGTGTGCGCCATCTGGTGGTTACTAGTAGAGCTCAGTATTCACATTTAAAAAATATAAATGCATTGCGCGGCTTGCAGTGTTTCTTATTTACTAATACCAATGTTTTCCTTTTGGATGTTTGACATTTTTATTTGAATGTATTGTTATATGATATTATGATCAAATACTTGCAACTATTGATCTCCAGTGCCTGTATTCTTTTGTACCTCTAAAGAAACTCATTGTTGCATCAAACATACTTTTTAAAAAATGATTTCCAGAACTTCCATTGTTACATTACCAAGTTTGCTATCATGTCATCAAGATTTTATGTGTGACACACACACACACACACAAATAAAATACAGAAACACTCTACCTGATATTCTTGGATTCATTACCCATACGTACACAAGCTTAGCATGTTTGGTTAAAAAGATTAATTCAAAGTAATGTCACTTATGTTTACATCCAATGCATTCCCAATGTTACCTTCCGATATGTCAAATAACATTCCAGCATCAACAGCAACTTACAGTAATTACAAGTGAATCAAACATCTGGCAAAGTTAAAGGTTGCCCAACAATTGCATTTTTAAAAATTGTTTCTTTATGATGGAAGGAATTATGGGTCTTTAGTAAAAGTTAGGACAATTACAGTGATGGGTGCAAACATTTGGAGAGGCAGGTTCTGCGTCGTCCTCCTGTAGTTGTGTTTATACAGTAAACCAGAGGGTGACACTGAGCTGGAGTTCCGCTCTTGTGAGAAAGGACCGATGTCCCCATGGAGATATAATCCTACTGCAACATCCAGTGAACCGGTGTCTGTTGGTAATGACCTTACAGTCCGTACACTAAGTGTCACTAAATTGATGGCTTTATCACTAAAGCACCAATAACAGTTAGTCCAGATGTATTTCTGGGAGTCTGACATCAATTGGATTTTTGAAAGTTTAAAATGATGCGTAAGTTACTCTGCTTGGAATGACAACGACGTGTATATTGCTCATTGGCCTCTGCATGTGGACTAAATGAATGCAAACCACATCCCTCTGTGGTGTCTTCTTGACCGTCAACCTATGATGAACATTATATCCATCCATCTCTCTCACCACCAAGGAGATGAATGGGCTTCTATTCACCTTCTAGCCTGTAACACTCCATAGTGTCAGTATCTCAATGTGCGTCAACGATCAAAGCAGCTTGTTGGTTGATTTGTTTGTTCTCGATTTCTAGTCCCTGAGGTAATGAACAAGCAGTCTCTTCCATCCTCTCTCTCTCTCCATACGGAACTACTCCCACTAGTAGTAGTTCCTGGTCTGGGGTGTATTGGGTCTTGAGTGTCTGCTTTTTTCACTTATTCCCACTACTCCCTCATATATTGGTGCACCCCTCCAGCCCCACTGCTTCCTCATATTGGTGCACCCCTCCAGCCCCACTGCTTCCTCATATTGGGGTCCCCCTCCAGCCCCACTGCTTCCTCATATTGGTGCACCCCTCCAGCCCCACTGCTTCCTCATATTGGGGTCCCCCTCCAGCCCCACTGCTTCCTCATATTGGTGCACCCCTCCAGCCCCACTGCTTCCTCATATTGGTGCGCCCCACTGCTTCCTCATATTGGGGTCCCCCTCCAGCCCCACTGCTTCCTCATATTGGTGCACCCCTCCAGCCCCACTGCTTCCTCATATTGGGGTCCCCCTCCAGCCCCACTGCTTCCTCATATTGGGGTCCCCCTCCAGCCCCACTGCTTCCTCATATTGGTGCACCCCTCCAGCCCCACTGCTCCCTCATATTGGGGTCCCCCTCCAGCCCCACTACTCCCTCATATTGGGGGCCCCCTCCAGTTTTGTCAGGTCAGTGGCAGTCCCCATGAAGCTCCCCTATCCAGCCGGCTCTTGTTGTCGGTCAGCAGGAAGGCCTCCTTGAACTCATCAGGGTTGCCTTCCCGATTGGTGTCTATGGTGATGGACAGGTCCGAGATGGCCTCGTCAGTGATCTCCATCTTTAAGTAGGCACTCAGCAGCTCCCACATCTGACGGAAGCCCTCCATTGTGATAAACCCTGGAGGGAAGAGGGGCTGAGGAGGAAGGGAGGGAGAAGCAGGAGAAAGGGGGAGAATGAGAGAGAGGGAGAGCCAGTGGGAGGAGGGGAGAGATGTAGTAGGAATGGCTTCAGTTGGCTGGATGTGACACTAGGAGATCAGTAGGTTAGTTCTCAACTTGGCGAGTCAGCCACCATATGCTGCTGGTCTTACCCATCCTATGTAAACCCTTAGACATCTGTAGCCTGACTGTTCTCACCCTGCGGTTGTGGCAGGCCATCCTGCTTGCACTCATGGGAGTGGCTGATGAGCTGCATGTTGTGTTTGAGGAAGACCCGGGTGACATCTGGCCCCCAGGAGCAGCCACCTCGCTGGGCACGCAGCCATTCTGAGGCATGGCGTCACTCCACAGCAGGTCCAGGATCTAATCACAGAAATAATACAGCATATTTTTAGTAGCATTTTTTCAGATCCAAAGACTTTACAATAGGGAATAAGAAAAACAAATACAACATTAAACAAATGACTGGTATATGGATATAAGGGGATATAGAGAAGACCATGCCTGCATCTCAAATGGCACTCTATTCCCTAAATAGTACACTAGTTTTAGCCAATGCTTATACCCTATCCACATCGACGGGACAGTAGTGGTGAAGGTGGAAAGTTAAGTTCCTCGGCGTACACATCCCGGACAAACTGATTTGGTCCACCCACACAGACAGCGTGATGAAGGAGCCGCAGCAGTGCCTCTTCAACCTCAGGAGGCTGAAGAAATTCGGCTTGTCACCAAAAATACTCAAACTTTTACAGATGCACAATCGAGAACATCCTGTGCAGCTGCTCAGCCCACAACCGTAAGGCTCTCCAGAGGGTAGTGAGGTCTGCACAACGCATCACCGGGGGCAAACTACCTGCCCTCCAGGACACCTACACCACCCGATGTCACAGGAAGGCCAATAATATCAAGGACAACAACCACCCGAGCCACTGCCTGTTCACCCCGCTATCATCCAGAAGGCGAGGTCAGTACAGGTGCATCAAAGCTGAGACCGAGAGACTGAAAAACAGCTTCTATCAAGGCCATCAGACTGTTAAGCAGCCATCACTAACATTGAGTGGCTGCTGCCAACAAACTCACTCATCTCTAGCCACTTTAATAATTACATTTATTACATCCAATTTTTATCACTAGCCACGGTCGGAAATAGAAGCACAAGCATTTCGCTACACTCGCATTAACACCTGCTAACCACGTGTATGTGACAAATGACATTTGATTTGATATATCATATGAGAATATACTGAACTCTGAAAACACTATTGGCGGATTCAGTCGACTAACTCTTGTACTGTAAAATCCCTTTCATACACAGACCAAGATCCCACGAATGTACCACGCCTGCTTCTTGGTATATCTGAACGAGGTAGGGGTAACAGCAAATTCCTCCAACAGGAAAGTTTGCCATTCTTGTAAATCATTTGTTGTGATTAACTTGTGATGTGTTCATTTTCTAGTTATATGTTGAATAAAAAGTAGGCTAGAGTTAAACGCAATAAAGTTGGCAGATATGTTCTGGTAATTATAAGAGCTGGTTAGCCAGCCACACTGAACAAAAATATAAACGTGACATGCAACAATTTCAAAGATTTTACTAAGTCACAGTTCATAAAAGGAAATCAGTCAAATCTATGGAGTTCACATGACTGGGAATACAGATGTATCTGTAGGACACAGATACCTTAAAAAAAAAAAATAGGTAGGGGCGTGGATCAGAAAACCAGTCTGGTGTGATCACAATTTTCCTCATGCAGCATGACGCATCTCCTTTGCATCTTAAACATGCTCAATGGGTGGCATGTCTGCTGAGAATTCAGGCCATGGAAGAACTGGGACATTTTCAGCTTCCAGGAATTGTCTACAGATCCTTGCAATATGGGGCTGTGCATTATCATGCTGAAACATGAGGTGATGGCGGCGGATGAATGGCACGACAATGGGCCTCGGGATCTCGACACAATTGCATTCAAATTGCCATCGATGAAATGCAATTGTGTTCATTGTCCTTAGCTTATGCCTGCCCGTACCAATACCCCACCACCACGGGGCACTCTGTTCACAACATTGACATCAGCAAACCGACATCTGCTCAGTACAGTTGAAAGAAGGATTCCTCCATGAAGAGCACACTTCTCTAGTGTGCCAGTGGCCATCAAAGGTGAGCATTTGCCCACTGAAGTCGGTTACAACACCAAACTACAGTCAGGTCAAGACCCTGGTGAGGATGGCGAGCACGCAGGTGATCTTCAATGACAGTTTGTGCAGAAATTCTCTGGTTGTGCAAACCCACAGTTTCATCAGCTATCCGGGTGGCTGGTCTCAGACGATCCCGCAGGTGAAGATGCTGGATGTAGAGGCTCTGGGCTGCCATGGTTACACGTGGTCTGCGGTAGTGAGACCAGTTGGCTGTCCTGCCAAATTCTCTAAAACAACAGAGGCAGCTTATGGTAGAGAATTGAACATTCAATTCTCTGGCAACAGCTCTGATGGACATTCATGCAGTCAGGATGCTAATGGAGTTTGAGTTTATTTTATTTTTACAGGGACAGTGTCTTCATGCATTTTGTGAAAGTGTGATATGTGGTGCAGTTATGTGTGTCTGATGGCAGTGATTTCCAGACATGGGAAACTCTCACAGACAAAGCGGATTTACTAAAGGTGCTTTTCCTTAAGGGAACTATACAGTCACCTCTCATGGCAGACCTTGTGGATCTGCTGCCATATGTTTGGGTTTTCTGTTTAACAAAAATACTGAGTGGAGGGGGAGCCAGGCCATTTAGGATCTTGAATACAAGATCTTGATAGGAAGCCCAATAGCCATCATCCCAGTTACATCCTCAGAAAGCATGAGCTCCTGCGTCGGTGTATTGCACAAGATTTTCCCGACGCAGGAGCTCATGCTTTGAGGATGTAACAGGGATGATGGCTATTGGGCTTCCTATCAAGCACTTTGAGAGCCTGTTTGTAGACAGACTGAATAGGTTTTAATGTTGTACAGCAAACTTGGGCCCAACAAGTCAAGCAGTATGTTAAGTGGGGGAGTATCATAGATTTTAAGTACAGTTTTGCTACCTCTGTAGTCAAACAATTTTGTATAAATCGGAAATTAGCTAGGTTAAATTTGGTTATTTGAATTATCTTTTTCACATGCTTTTTAAAAGAGAGGTTGGAATCAAGTATGATGCCAATGTATTTAAAATCAGATACCACCTGTAGCTTCTCCCCTCACACAACAACATCTGGCTCAATAGCATCTGTTGCCCTCTTTGTGAAGAACATGCAATCAGTTTTATTCACATTGAGATGCAAACGAGTCACTGAGCCAGTACGGCCAGTACGGAGAAGTCCAAATCCCTATCTCCATCTATGGCTAATTCATAAAACGTCCAATTTTTGCTAGCTAACAGTAGTCACCGGAGGATAACGACACAATGAGATGCAGCAATCAAAACAAATTCTCTCAATGATGTTTGGCTTTTGATGTTAAACTGGTTTCCTTTACACTTTTTTTTGTTGGTGCGCCAGGACCATTCACAGTTTAGCTCAATGCTGATTGGCTATTATTTATTTTTAATCAAGGGAGGTCAAGTGTTCACTGGCATTCAATGCTAAGGGTGGCAACAATGCCATACTCTTTTTGACCAGACAGCATCGGATAGGTGAGCTACACAGAGAGACAGAGGGCCAGTGTTTCGCTCACTCAAATGCTTTCTCCTGTGAGACACAGTCGTTGCCAAAAGTTGATGACACAAATATTCATTTTCAAAGTCTGCTGCCTCAGTTTGTATGATGGCAATTTGCATATACTCCAGAATGTTATGATGAGTGATCAGATGAATTGCAATTAATTGCAAAGTCCACCATGCAAATGAACTGAACCCCCCAAAAAAAAAAATCCACTGCATTTCAGCCCTGCCACAAAAGGACCAGCTGACATCATGTCAGTGATTCTCTCGTTAACACAGGTGTGAGTGTTGACGAGGACAAAGCTGGAGATCACTGTCATGCTGATTGAGGTCGAATAACAGACTGAAAGCTTCAAAAGGAGGGTGGTGCTTGGAATCATTGTTCTTCTTCTGTCAACCATGGTTACCTTCAAGGAAACATGTGCCATCATCATTGCTTTGCACAAAAAGGGCTTCACAGGCAAGGATATTGCTGCCAGTAAGAAGGAGAGTGGTTCAATTGTTGTTAAGAAGGCTTCAGGGCGCCCAAGAAAGTCCAGCAAGCACCAGGACCGTCTCCTAAAGTTGATTCAGCTGCGGGATTGGGGCACCACCAGTACAGAGCTTTCTCAGGAATGGCAGCAGGCAAGTGTGAGTGCATCTGCACGCACAGTGTGGTGAAGACTTTTGGAGGATGGCCTGGTGTCAAGAAGGGCAGCAAAGAAGCCACTTCTCTCCAGGAAAAACATCAGGAACAGGCTGATATTCTGCAAAAGGTACAGGGATTGGACTGCTGAGGACTGGGGTAAAGACATTTTCTCTGGTGATTCTCTTTCCGATTGTTTGGGGCATCCGGAAAAAAGCTTGTCCGGAGAAGACAAGGTGAGCGCTACCATCAGTCCTGTGTCATGCCAACAGCTGGACCCCACAGGCCCACGGTGGGGTGCAAACCTTTCCCCGCATGGAACCCTGGCCTCTCAACCAAGAATGTCAAAACTGCACTAAAAACATTGAAACTTCGTCACACTGCAAAAGCGTTGAAATGGTAACAGTTGGCATATGATTAAGTTTACAGTCAAATACACTGTTACACACATCTTGGAGGGAACGCAACACCCTGCTACACTCAACTTCCCGTGGAGTTTAAGAGGTATGTGACTGTAGGCACGGGTAAGGATGACAGAGGCAGAGAATATTACCGTTTACAGGGAATTTATTTCCTTAACAAGGTAAAATGTGGGAAAAGGGGACTGGACGGAACCAAAGCAAAATAAAGTAAAAGTTAGAGTACCCTCGCCTACCCACCTAAACTCCACCTGGCGCACTAACCAAAATACAGGGTGGTCCACCCATGTCTTACCTAGTGTGCATAGACAGAATACATACTACGGGTATATGTATGCCCACAGGCCTCTTGCCTAATCACTCCCAAGGTGCCTTCCCCTTCCGCCCTGGGAACAAATTAAACAGAACAATACAAACTTAAAGTGAATCATTTCAATAATCAAAAACACTGTCCTTTTGGCATACACATACCTCAGCAGGACCAGCTACAAAACCCTTTACAGAAACGTATACAGGACATACAAGGAAGCTCTCTCTCTCCTAACAAAGGAACACTGGCTTTATCCAGCTGCAGAAGGAGTTTGTAATTGCCGACAGCTGTATCCCCTAACGAGAGGGCGGGATCAGAGCTCCAATCTGCAATGGGGCCGACCAATCAGCTGCTTGGGGGAATCCAGGAAGCCATCCTGAAACATTCACACACACACAAACAAACTCAAAACAGCACAGAAACTGGGGAACATAACATGCACGTTTTGCAAACACAATGTATATGTGCGGCTATTCCACCTGATTCCATAGAAGTGGCTCCCTGTGCTTTGTCTGAACAAAGTGATAAAATAGAATGTGTTATGCATCTCTCAGTACAAGGTCACAGGTTTAAGGGTTAGTACCTTGTTCATCTAATTGGTTCTCACATTTGTTCAGCCAGGAAATGGTAGACTCAAGTAGACAGAGCAGACGTCTTAACAACCAAATATGATTTAAGGGTAAAATTAGGACACTACTGCGACCAACCTGCCTCTTTTTTTTATTTTTACCACAACTCAGATATTACGCTTTCCTTAATTTTTGGTTTTCTTCTCCCTTTCTACTCCCTGAACAAATGTGCTACTGGACAGATCATACCTGATTACTTCATTGTATTACTATAGTCTTTCATTTCAGATGATCAGCCTCGCTAAGAAGCATAATGCTGTCAATATACTGTATGAGTTTATTGGTCGCATACACAGATTTGCAGATGTTATTGCAGGTGCAGCGATTTGCTTGTGTTTCTAGCTCCAACAGTGCAGTAATACCTAGAAATAATAATATGGGAAAAAACAATACACACGGTAATCCAGAAAAATTATAAAGTTGAAATGAAGAAATATCAGAACGAGCAACGTCAGAGATCGGAATATATATATATATATATTTTTATACACATATGTACATAAATATTTACATACATATAATGGTGTGTAAGACATTTTGGACAGTGTATGAATAGAAAAAGTGTGTACAGCAGTAGGTATATAGGATTAACCTTGACTAGAATGCAGTACATACATATAAATTGGGTAAAACAGTATGTAATATAATTAAAGTGACCAGTGTTCAGTGACTATGTACATAGGGCAGCAGTCTCTAAGGTAGAGTACCGGGTGGTATCCGGCTAGAACAGTGACTAAGGTTCAGGGCAGGGTACTGGGCGGAGGCCGGCTAGTGGTGACTGTTTAACATTCTGATATGGCCTGGACATAGAAGCTGTTTCTCAGTCTCTATATTCCAGCTTTAATGCACCTGTACTGTCTCCACCGTCTAGATGGTAGCGGGGTGAACAGGCTGTGACTTGGGTGGCTGAGGTCCTTGATGATCTTCTTGGCCTTCCTGTGACACCAGGTGCTGTAGATGTCCTGGAGGGCAGGCAGTGTGCACGCACCCCTACCTCCTGTGTTGAGGATCAGCATGGCAGAGGTGTTGTAGCCTAACTTCACCACTTGGGGTTGGCCCGTCAGGAAGTCCAGGACCCAGTTGCACAGGGAGGAGTTCAGAGCCAGGGCCCTGAGTACTACGGGGCGATAGTCATTTAGTTCAGTTACCTTCGCTTTCTTGGGTAAAGGAACAATGGTGGATATCTTAAAGCAAGTTGGAACAACAGACTGGGAAATGGAGAGATTGAATATGTTTGTAAACTTTTCAAACTGTGATCTGATAGTTACTTACAGTTCAGTGACCTTTCCTTTTTTAGGTTTCCTGCTGCAAACCTGCATCCCGATAACTGGTGCCAGGTTTTACCTGGATGACTTCAACACACTAGTCATCTCCTCTGTGTATCTGACCCAGGACTACAGCTGGACACCACATATCAACCACCATTACCCTACTTACTAAACATGTCCATTCTTCAAGTATTCAATACTATGGTATGTAAATGTTCTGTAAATAGGACCTACTTCATTGTGTATGGTCCTGCTCACATAACTGACGTTGCAAATGAAAACATAGGGTTACTTTGAATGAGGTGTTACTTTTAATGTCTGTTGTTGCTAATCAAGTTTTTGGGGATTTCTTATAACTATAATCACCATATTATTATCATTCATGGCATAGGCCTACTTTATTGTATAGTTATTGGGGCTGACATGCAAAGCATCATTGTGGTTGTGTCAAAATAGCTTCATTATATTGTGTAAAAAGTATTTTATCCTGTGTAAGGTTGGATCCTTCATGTACCTAAATACAGTGCATTCAGAAAGTATTCAGACCCCTTGATTCTTTCTACATTTTGTTACGTTGCAGCCTTATTCTAAAACTGATTCAATCGTTTTTTTCCCTCATCAATCTACACGCAATACCCTACAATGACAAAGCAAAAACAGGTTTTTAGACATTGTTTCAAATGTATTCCAAATATAAAAACGGATATATCACATTTACATAAGATTTCAGGCCCTTTACTCAGTACTTTGTTGAAGCACGATTGGCAGCGATTACAGCCTTGTGTCTTCTTGGGTATGAAGCTACATGTTTGGCACACCTGTATTTGGGGAGTTTCTCCCATTCTTCTCTGCAATTCCTCTCAAGCTCTGTCAGGTTGGATGGGGAGCGTCGCTGCACAGCTATTTTCTGGTCTCGCCAGAGATGTTCGGCCGGGTTCAAGTCCGGGTTCTGGCTGGGCCACTCAAGGACATTCAGGACATTGTGTGCTTAGGGTCGTTGTCCTGTTTGAAGGTGAACCTTCGCCCCCAGTCTGAGGTCATGAGCACTCTGGAGCAGGATTTCATCAAGGATCTCTCTGTACTTTGATCTGTTCATATTTCCCTTGATCCTGACTGGTCTCCCATTCCCCACAGCATGATGCTGCTACCACCATGCTTCATAGTAGGTACAGTGTCAGGTTTCCTCCAGATGTGACGCTTGGCATTCAGGCCAAAGTGTTCAATCTTGGTTTCATCAGACCAGAGAATATTGTGCTTTAGGTGCCTTTTGGCAAACTCCTACCTTCTGGTTGCAAATTAAGGCTACCCAGCAATGGGTTTACCATGCTGTTTCCTTTACTGCTAGCACGCAAGGTTCATCTGGAACCTGCACGGGTTTGGTAGCACTCAGTTTTTCATACATTAGTCAAGTGTATGAGTCACATACATTTAGTCAAGTGCCATTTTAGGTCTCTTCCTACAGTTTCTATGGTAGTGTTGGAATAGTGCCTGATTTCAGATCTCATTTTGGATTAGAAAGTTGGCTCTGAGTACGGGTTTACTACAGACGCTACCTTTCCGTATACCTTTGGGGAGACTTTCGGACTAGTAGTCCACAGTTCATAGTTTTTTTACTTTACGGATAATAATTGGTGAATCTTTAGTGGGCCTCAACCTCATAGACCTAGCGTCAGCATGTAACACACTAGGCGAATCACATGAGTCAGGCACTACTATGCTGAGTTGCATCCTCATGTGCCATCTTTTCCTGTTATATCCAATCAGCACAACTGTTCATTGCAACACAATGTTTAATCTCTCCACTAAGCTACTTGCTATGTCCTATTTTCCAGTATATGCTCACAGCTTCAGACGAGTGTGCAAAGCCGTCATCAAGGCAAAGGGTGGCTACTTTGAAGAATCTAAAATATAAAGTGATTTGTTTGACACTTTTTTGGTTACTACATGATTCCACATGTGTGATTTCATAGTTTTGATGTCTTCACTATTATTCTATAATGTAGAAAATAGCCCAAATGAAGAAAAATTCATTGATTGAGTGGGTGTGTCCAAACTTTTGACTGGTACTGTATATATTTCTCACACTGACTGACTCACCCAGTTCTCCCCCGGATATGGAGAAGTCTCTGTCCAAAATGACTCACTTCTGGACCCTCTGGGCGTTTGAGTTGGCCTTAGCTCTATGCCCTCCTGGATGGCCTTGTAAACAGCTGGCTCCTTACTGGCTATAATCTCAGAGGCCTTGGTTTCCATGACACCACGCTGCTGGCAGAACGCCAAGGCCTCTGGGGTCAGCTCGTCCGTCGTATACCCGTTGTCGTCGACTACACACTACGGAGGGAGAGTGGGGCCCAAGGTTAGGAGTGATCCAGGAGTCTTTCTGAACAGAGCCTGGTTCCAGATCTGTTTGTGCTGTATAATTCTATTTGAATTGCTTAATAATTCTAAAGCAATAATTCTAAAGTATACCAATGAACATAGGAGTTGGCAATACAGTCCACATCTAATCTTTGAGGCCTTACTTTGAGTGTGAGCATCATAGAGAGGAATTTGAGCTTGTCTCCGAGCAACATGGCGTTGCTGATGATGGCGGTCTCTGCTTTCACTGCATCCTCAATGGGCACAGGTGGAATATTCTCTCCTCCTGCTGTTATGATCAGCTCTGCAGGACAAGATATGTCATACTTAGCTAGATATTTAGATCATAGATCTACATGATGTTCAATGATGATTATCTTGTATATCCAGGCTCAAGGTAGGAGTTACCCTTAGGCACAGACTTAGGATCAGGGGAAGGTACACAAAGGAAACAGCATCTTTCTCACATCAACACCCAACACTGGCAGCCATGTTGTGTAATGGCTATATACAGTACTGTCCATCTAGAAAACAAACTAGAAATAAGTACTATACCCTTTATCCTCCCTGTGATGAACAGGATGTTGTCCTTTTCGTGCTTGCTCCAGAGTGCAGCCAGCCCTCCTGGTCCAAGGCCTCATGACGCCCCCAGAAACAGATCTCACCATTCCCATCCTCGTCTGGCTTGTCCAACTTTGTCTGGCAGCCATTCACCACCTTTCCACAGCTGAGGACAACATCAAGATATTCTTTGTTGTTGACAGTTTGCTGTCAACTCTTTCTACGGAGAGACCACAAAGCAAGAATGTATTAAATGTCACTTTTATATCTGATGGCTTATCGGTATCAATTCATGTTTTGCTATCACAGTGCTAGCTTTGTCAACTACAAATGAATGAATGTAAACAGTTATTAAAAATTGTCAGTGGACATCCTAGTTTTCCAGTTGCTGACCTCATGATCTTGAAGTTATTCTCCCAGGAGATGGTGTGAGGGCCGGTGCTTTCACTCATCCCATACAGCTCATACAAGGGGAGGCGAAGGCTCATGAAATACTCCAGGGTCTCCATAGTGATGGGTGCGGCCCCTGTTAAGCAGTTCCTGTAGCGGTCCAGGCCCATGGCCCATGGCCCAGTGAACCTTCTTAAAAACCAGGTTGTTTGCCAGCATGAAGCCCCAGGGCAACAATATTTGTATTTGTTTAACACTTTTTTAGATTCCATATGCTTTATTTCATAGTTTTGATGTCTTCACTATTATTCTACAATGTAGAAAATAGTACAAATAAAGAAAAACCCTTAAATGAGTAGGTGTATCCAAACTTTTGACTGGTACTGTTTATCTTACATCATCCAGAAAACAGTCACTTTCAAAATATTGATTTAATTGCTTATTGAGGTAAAACAGAATACAATATGGAATTTTATTGAATAGTTTGGGGTAAGCCTCATCCTCGAGGAATGCTGGCTTTGAGGGGCATTTCTTAGAGACAAGGCCTACCCCAAACTATTCAATAAAATTACATATTGTTTTCTGTCTCTGTTGTCATTCAGTTAAGCTTGTACTCACTTGAACTCGGGTTGTCAACAAACTTCTGCAATTCAGGTTTAGGCTACAGAATCAAAAGTCATTCAGATAATTCTGATGCTTGTCTATTTTACATTTTGAGACCAACGTTATAAACCCAACTTTTGGAGAAAATTAGGCTACTAGAACTTCTGTAAATGGGTCATTCTACAAAAATGTCACGGGTTTAATATATTGTAGAACATTATCTGTACCATGAAACTGGCTTGTACCTGAGTCTTGGTTTAGTGACATATTTTGAGTTTTAAAAAAAAGATCTCCCACATTAAATGTTAAAATGCAAAAGCAAATATTAGCATTATTTAGTGGATTACATAAAGGCCCAATGCAGACGTTATCTCAGTATCAAATCATTTCTGGGTAACAATCAAGTAATTTACTGCGATTGTTTGCAGTCAAAAATAAACAAATTCCCAGCTAGCACAATGTTCTGAGAACCATGTTTCTTAGAGCTTAGTGAGAGCTTGGTTTTCCTATGATTATTTTGCATTCAACCTTCCCACAATGTTCTGGGAAAGGTATAGGATACCCAGCTAGCACATAACATTCTGAGAACCATGTTTCTTAGATGGGATTTCAGTAACTCAGCATAAGGTTTTCTACAGGTTTCATCATGGTTATATTTAAAGTCATGTTCTCAGAACGTTAAGAGAACTTTCCATAAAGACCACAAGAAAACAGTAAGGTTCAAAGAACGTTCTATGAATGTTATTTAAAAACATACATTCTGTTCTCAGCGTCAACAAAACTCAGGTTCAGGTGTGTTGGCCGTGCCCACTAATTGGCCACATCTGATCTTAATGAGTGCTTGTTTCCTTTGAAATGGGGTCTATTTGAATAGACTAAAATGAACAGCTTTGGTGCAGTGGACTAATTCCAAATGATAGAAAACAGATCGTAGGTTTGACTCAAACTGATGCTGTGGCACATATATATATATATTATTTATTTTTGCATATTTAATGCTTTAGCAGACTCATTTTCATGTGTCCTATCTGTGCTTGGAGTTCAAAACAGTTAACCTAAAATAAACTAGCAGTGTTACTAAAAGTCGTATTGAAACATATAAAAAAACATATAAACTCAGCAAAAAATGATTGTTACAAAAATAAAGTTGCACACTCTAAATATGTTCCCAACAATTTAATGGGTATAACCACGCAGTGCCTTCTTCAGATTTATAATTATTTTAATACAGTTTAGTTACTTTAGTCAGCACCTCTTCAAAAAAATGGGTGTGCATCAGCATATTATTCTTAATTGGATCAGTGATTGTTGCCACATGGGGGCATTACAGTATCATAAACTGTAACTAATGTGTGTGTATAACTTTTTCATATGGTGTAAAAAGAAATGTTCCATTTTGTAGTTATTCATTAATGATAGTCAGATATTATTGATTCAATGATTAATTGAATACTGTAATACGTAAAAACATTTTGAACATAATATTGAACCCATGTTAACCGAAGTAGGTCAGCATTCTGCTGCATGTTGTTGACAATGGGTTCCCGGTGCAGGTGTGAATGTTGGCTAATAAGGAGCTCATTGCTCTCTCAATGGATCATTTGATTGACCCATTACATAAAATCATCTCTTTGGGGATTTGGATTATATTCAACCTCAGAAATGGCAGTTGCCTATCTTGCTGCAAGCACATAAGGGATTTAACTCCGTACAATCAGTATGCAGCCATCAGTCATCTTTCCCCACAAATAAAATGCAAAGTTACTTTGACCAGTCGTTGATTTGATCAATTTGTCTGTTCAAATGTTGTTTGACAATTGGCCAAATTCTCTTTGTCCTACATTGGCCTTGACGCCTCATAAACTACAAGGACACTGCGTTGAAACCAAATGTGAGAACAGCAGTCAGTCTGGTTGACCAGGCTAGTGGCCTGGAGGGCTTTGAGAGGACATTCCTTCAAATCTCAACTGGCCCTTACTGTCTGTCACTCACACCACTGACAGTCGTTACCCCCTAAGCTTTTCTTCCCACTGTAGTTAGGTTCTGAAAGGAGTGGATAGGTGTAAACTATATATGAATAGAAAAAAATCGTGAAGCTTACTTTCAATTGCCCCTCCCTGTAGCACACAAGAAATGTCCATTTCAACTGACACAGGGGGATTTATAGCTGATTTAAGGTGAAATCGCCAACTCTGTTTGCCAACCCTGTTACTTTATTTGGTACTTAAAAGGCACTTACTATAGTCCATTTTTTCTTGAGATGGCAAAAATTGTTTATATTAAGTTGATCATGTGCTCTATATGAAATAATTTTAAAATGAGGTGAAATCAAGTTTCTTTTCACAAAGTTACACATGTCAAAAGGCACCAAATTGGTGGAACAACCTATATATTACTTACCTACCCAATCCTGTTGGATCTTTGAGGGGAAAAGTGGTCATTTTAAAAACTAGTGATAATTTGATGGTAATTCTAGTGTTAAGAATTTGAGACCTATTTGTGTGGAACCTCAACGTTTATGGCTTCAGTTCTTAGAATGAGAAACTTTGCCGTGGGTTCCTGTAGTTTGGTGACATCAATAGGTTCAGATACAGTACCCGAAGAAGACCAACCACTGGTTGGTGTCACTGTTTGCAAATACGGTGCATTCAGAAAGTATTCAGACTCCTTGACTTTTTCCACATTTTGTTATGATACAGCCTTATTCTAAAATGGATGAAATTGCTAATTTCCCCCTTAATCCACACACAATAACCCATAACGACAAAACAAAAACAGTTTTTTAGAATTTACATAAGTATTCAGAGCCTTTACTCAGTACTTTGTTGAAGCACCTTTGTCAGGTATTACAGACTTGAGTCTTCTTCAAGCTATGGGGTGGCAGGTAGCCTAGTGATTAGAGCATTGTAACATTATTTGAAAGGTTGCTGGATCGAATCCCTGAGCTGAAAAGTTGAAAATCTGTCGTTCTGTCCCTGAACAAGGCAGTTAAGCCACTGTTCCCCAGTAGGCCGTCATTGTAAATAAGAATTTGTTCTTTACTGACTTGCCCAGTTAAAGTTCAATTAAAATGTAAAAAATTAAATCCTTGATGAAAACCTGCCCCAGAGCGCTGTCGTGTCTTTACTATCATTAAACTGAAGATTCATCTTTATCAAATGACTCTCTGTAATTATTATTACACGATTAAACAGATTAATCATGTAACTGTAATTAACTAGGAAGTCGGGGCACCAAGGAAAATATTCTTATTACAAAGTTAGAATTTTCATAATATAACTTTTCAGATATTTTCATATCTGATCAATAGTCTTCTGATTAATGAATTCTTCTTTACCTCACGTTAGTCTCATTCCTCATTCAATCTGCACGAATCCAGTCTTAACTATGAGTCATCCATACATCAATTGTCTTAAAGTCATTTATTTACTAATTAAGTAATTCACAGAAATGCATAAACAAACAGTAGATAGTTACAAGGAAATGATAACGGAGTTTCCCTAGTGGGATAAACCGGCAACGTGGCTTGGTGTACAAAAGGGGAGTGGGGGTCAGCTGAGAAGTCACTACAGAGTTGATCATTATAACAATTGAAATGCTAATCCTTTGCACATGAACTCATTAGGGAACAATTGCAATCAATATATATATTTACGCTCAGTGTGTCGTCGGGGTCTCTGTTAAAAAAATTGTTTCTGTTGGAGAGTGTCCATCCTCTCTCTCTCTCTATCATGGTTAGAATGGATAGTTCAGAGAGACATTCATTCATGTCGTTATGGATAGATGTTTCGGCGGTTGTCGGTCTTCGCGTTCAATGATACCGAATTCCTAGCTGCAGACTAGTAATTAATATCAAAGACTTGTTCTTATTCTGTCGGTATCGATAGTCTAAGAGTTTAACCACATGTTATGGTTAAAAGATTCAGCCATCTACTCAAACCTTGGCTCTCTCGTTATCGGGGTAAGCTGGTCTGCAGCCTTTGTCCTCTCGTAACTGAGGGAAATATGGTCTGTTGAGAAATTCTCAAAGTGGGTTTTTTATTCGGAACACCGATAAGGACTGTCTCATGACGCCTGGTCCTGTCTGTGCCCCTGGGGGCGTGCCAAGGACTTAGTGAAACTTTTTAGGAAATTGGAGTTTCCTTCATTAAACAGTTCAAAATCACATTACACAATTTTACAAACTGTATCATCCTCACTCATTCATCTTAAACAACAATTAGATGTAAACCTCATATCTGAGGCTATTATATGAAGAGCGTTATGGTAATGTGCCCGTATTGTCTCCCACGAGTTTCACAAAATTGTACCAAACGGACCAGTTCGTAGCTGGATTCTTCACCGATCTTGTATACCTTCTCCAGAACATAAATGTAGTTTGGTTCTCCAGTTCTGTGAGGTGGAAGAAATTCCTTTGTTCTCTATGAAAATTCACTCTGTCTCTATACTGTGGCCATGAGGAGATAATCTCCTCCAGGAATTTACGACCTCTCTCTGACCACATCAGCCTGGGTGTAGGAGACAGGGAGAGGGGGATGGGGCTTGCTGTACCCAAAGAGGGCAACGTCATGACAGCGCTCAGGACCTCAGACTGGGGGTGAAGGTTCACCTCCCATTAGGACAACGACCTTAATCACACAGTCAAGACAACGCAGGACTGGCTTCGGGACAAGTCTCTGAATGTCTTTGAGTGGCCCAGCCAGAGACCAGACTTGAACCCGATCGAACATCTCTGGAGAGACCTGAAAATAGTTGTGCAACGACACACCCCATCCAACCTGACAGAGCTTGAGAGGATCTGCAGAGAAGAATGGGAGAAACTCCCCAAATACAGGTGTGCCAAGTTTGTATTTTTTGTAATTTTATTTAACCTTTATTTAACTAGGCAAGTCAGTTAAAAAAAAAATCGTATTTAAATGACAGCCTAGGAACAGTGGGTTTACTGCCTTGTTAACAGTGGGTTAACTGCCTTGGCAGAACAACAGAATTTCACCTTGTCAGCTCAGGGATTCAGTCTAGAAACCTTTCGGTTACTGGCCCAACGCTCTAACCACTATGCTACCTGCCACCCCAGGATCTCTCTGTACTTTGCTCCTTTCATCTTTCCCTCGATTCTGACTAGTCTCACAGTCCCTGCTGCTGAAAAACATCCCCACAGCATGATGCTGCCACCACCGCCCTTCACCATAGGGATGGTGCCAGGTTTCCTCCAGACCTGACGTTTGGCATTCAGGCCAAAGAGTTCAATCTTGGTTTCATCAGACCAGAGAATCTTGATTCTCATGGTCTAAGAGTCTTTAGTTGCCTTTTGGCAAACTCCAAGTGGACTGTCATATGCCTTTTAGTGAGGAGGGGCTTCCGTTTGGCCACTCTACCATAAAGGCCTGATTGGTGGAGTGCTGCAGGGATGGTTGTCCTTCTGGTTGGTTCTCACATCTCCACAGAGGAGCTCTGGAGCTCTGTCAGAGTGACCTCCAATGCCTTAGAATATTTTTGCTACCCTTCCCCAGATCTGTGCCTCGACACAATACTGTCTTGGAGCTCTACGGACAATTTCTTCAACCTCACGGCTTGTTGTTTGCTCTGACATGCACTGTCAACTGCATAGACAAGTGTGTGCCTTTCCAAATCATGTCCAATCAATTGAATTTACCAAAAGTGGACTCCAATACAATTTTAGAAACATCTAAAGGATGATCAATGGAAACAGGATGCGCCTGAGGTTATAAGGTTATAAATATTTATGTAGATAAGATATGTTTTTATTTTTTTAAACTTGCAACAATGTCTAAAAACCTGTTTTCACTTTGTCATTATGGGGTATTGTGTGTAGATGAATAAGGAATTATTTGTATTTAATCCATTTTAGAATAAGGCTGTAATGTAACAAAATGAGGAAAAAGGGAAAGGGTCTGAATACTCTACCAAAGGTGCTTCAACAAAGTACTGAGTAAAGGTTCTGAATACTTATGTAAATGAGATACTTCAGGTTTTTTTTAAATCTAAATTTGCAAAAAATTATAAAAACCTGAATTTTGCTTTGTCATTATAGGGTGTTGTGTGTAGATTGTATGAGAGAGACAATTCAATCAATTTTCGAATAAGGCTGCAACGTAACAAAATGTGGAAAAACTCAAGGGGTCTGAATACTTTCCAAATTTACTGTATGTAGCTAGTATAAAGCCTCTTCACAAATGGTTTCTATCAAGTCATAGCTATAACATCACTGGCACCGTTCTCTGATGAGGAGATTTTTAATTGCTGTTCCAGTGAAAAAACAGACACTAACTTGGACAGCAGCAAGTAAGGTGTGTGTGAGGTACTACCAAAGTTACTTTTTTTGTCCAGAAGAGCTTGTTGGCTTGAAATCGTTTCTGATTTTATTGATCTAGTTCATTTAACACATAAACAGTTACATTTCAATATTTCTTCATGTACACAGAAAAGCATTGGGTAAAATTCCAAACAATTGTTGTGATTCATAGTATTTTTATGGGATCAAAAACATAACATTAATGATAAAAGAATATGTTTCCGTATCATTGTCCTTCACTTAAAGTGATGTGTACTATATTGCAGTGCTAAATGATTGTCCTTGGTATGTCCTTAGATTCTCCTTGAACATGTTGAGAGAAAATAAGTGTTTTTTTGCAAACATATATTTTACAAATAATAAAATAAAAGTCTATGACAGTGATACGACTTTGAAAGTATTGCTACGGTTGCAATTACAGTTATTATTATTATTTTTTACCAGAAGCACAAACTGCTTGCACAGTTGTGGACACTAGATTTGGCAATGATGATTATATGGTTTATTTACAAAAAAGTGCTAATATCGTTGCTGTGTAATCTTATGTGCATAAAAACAGCTTAAATATTGACATAGAGCAGATATATTTGATAGGTCAATAACTACAACAGTCCAATGTTCTCCAGTCCTGTTTGAGTGCCTCTGTTACTCTTGTGCCATTCCATAAATAGCATTGATTTTCTCCTGGAACATTTTGACAACAACCCCCCTCTTTAGCTTCATGGTAGGTCCTGGAGAGAATATTGAAGAAAGAAAGGATATTGAACCAGACTTACTGTGCTCTCAAAATAAGTGTCCCCTCTTTCCTGTGCTCCAATCACATTTGATGTACTCAACAGCTTGGAAGAAAGATTATATCATGTAATGGTATCCAGAGGAATGTTGTTTAGTTTGAAACAGTCACACGACTGCCTCGTCAGATACGGTACGTGATGAACATTACTGGTAAAACATTCATTTCAGATACCGTATGTGATTAACTTCAGATATTGTGCGTGATAAACATTACTGGCAAAACATTTACTTCAATCTCGACGTTCTTTGTAAAAGTGTGTCAAATTCTGAAAAAGCTAATTATCTATTGAAAATTACATACAGTAACATCACAAGACTAGCTTTAGTTTAACAATCTAAGTTAGTTTAATATACAGTACTATCAAAAGTTTGGACACACCTACTCATTCAAGGGTTTCTCTTTATTTCTACTATGTTCTACATTGTAGAGTAATAGTGAAGACATCAACACTATGAAATAAAACATATGGAATCATGTAGTAACCAAAAACGTCTTAGACAAATCAAAATATATTTTATATTTGAAATACTTCAAAATAGCCACCCTTTGCCTTGATTACAGCTTTGCACACTCTTGGCATTCTCTCAACCAGCTTCATGAGGTAGCCACCTGGAATGCATTTCAATTAACAAGTAGCCTTGTTAAAAGTTCATCTTAATGCATTTGAGCCAATCAGTTGTGTTGTGACAAGGTAGGGGTGATATACAGAGTTGCCCTATTTGGTAAAAGACCAAGTCCATATTATGGTAAGAACAGCTCAAATAAGCAAGGGGAAATGACAGTCCATCATTACTTGAAGACATGAAGGTCAGTCAATCTGGAAAATTTCAAGAACTTTGAAAGTTTCTTCAAGTGCAATCGCAAAAACAATCAAGCGCTATGATGAAACTGGCTCTCATAAGGACTGCCACATGAAAGGAAGACCCAGAGCTACCTCTGCTGCTGAGGATAAGTTCATTAGAGTTAACTGCACCTCAGATTGTGGCCCAAATAAATGCTTCAGAGTTCAAGTAAGAGACACATCTCAACATCAACTGTTCAGAGGAGACTGTTTGAATCAGACCTTTATTTAATTAACCTTCATTTAACTAGGCAAGTCAGTTAAGAGCAAATTCGTATTTACAATGACGGCCTACCCAGGCCAAACCCTAGCCAGGACGATGCTAAGCCTATGGGACTCTCAATGACGGCCTGATGTAATACAGCCTGGAATAAAACCAGGGTCTGTAGTGATGCCTCCAGCACTGAGATGCAGTGCCTTAGACCACTGCGCCTGTCACGACTTCCGCCGAAGTCGGTCCCTCTTCTTGTTCGGGCGGCGTTCGGCGGTTGACGTCACCGGCCTTCTAGCCATCGCCGATCCACTTTTCATTTTCCATTTGTTTTGTCTTTGACTTACACACCTGGTTTCAATCCCCCAATTACCTGTTCATTATTTAACCCTCTGTTCCCCCATGTTTGTGATTGTTTCTATGTAGGAAGGTCCGTTATTGTGGGTTCTGTTTTTGTATTGCATTTATTATATGTTGAGTAAAATACGTTTACACCAGCTACACCCAGACTTCCTTACAGCGTCACTCGGGAGCCCGATGGTTGAATTGCTGCAAAGAAACCACAACTAAAGGACACCAATAAGAAGAGGAGACTTGCTTGGGCCAAGAAACATGAGCAATGGACATCATACCGGTGGTAATCAGTCCTTTGGTCTGATGACTACAAAAGTACTTCCAACCGCAGTGTCTTTGTGAGACGCAGAATAGGTGAAGGGATGATCTCTTCATGTGTGGTTCCCACCATGAAGCATGGATAGGGAGGTGTGATGGTACTTTGCTGGTGACACTGTCAGTGACTTATTTAGAATTCAAGGCACACTTAACCAGCATGGCTACCACATCATTCTGCAGCGATACGCCATCCCAGCTTGTTTGCGCTTAGCGGGACTATCATTAGTTTTTCAACAGGACATTGAGCCAAAACACACCTCCAGGCTGTGTAAGGGCTATTTGACCAATAAGGAGAGTGATGGAGTGCTGCATTAGATGACCTGGCCTCCACAATCACCCAACCTCAATCCAATTGAGATGAGTTGGACCGCAGAGTGAAGAAAAAACAGCCAACAAGTGCTCAGCATATGTGGGAACTCCTTCAAGACTGTTGGAAAAGCATTCTTCATGAAGCTAGTTGAGAGAATGCCAAGAGTGTGCAAAGCTGTCATCAAGGCAAAGGGTGGCTACTTTGATGATTCTAAAATATAAAGTGATTTGTTTAACACTTTTTTGGTTACTACATGATTCCATATGTGTGATTTCATAGTTTTGATGTCTTCACTATTATTCTATAATGTAGAAAATAGCCCCCAAAAATACAAATCCTTGAATGAGTGGGTGTTTCCAAACTTTTGACTGGTACTGTATATATTTCTCACACTGACTGACTCACCCAGTTCTCCCCCGGATATGGAGAAGTCTCTGTCCAAAATGACCCACTTCTGGACCCTCTGGGCGTTGGAGTTGGCCTTAGCATTTACTCGCTCTATGCCCTCCTGGATGGCCTTGTAAATAGCTGGCTCCTCACTGGCTATAATCTCAGAGGCCTTGGTTGCCATGACGCCACGCTGCTGGCAGAACGCCAAGGCCTCTGGGGTCAAGTCGTCCGTTGGATCGCCGTTGTCGTCGACTACACACTACGGAAGGAGAGTGGGGTCAAAGGTTAGGAGTGATCCAGGAGTCTTTCTGAACAGAGCCTGGTTCCAGATCTGTTTGTGCTGTATAATTCTATTTGAATTGCTTAATAATTCTAAAGCAATAATTCTAAAGTATACCAATGAACATAGGAGTTGGCAATACAGTCCACATCTAATGTTTGAGGCCTTACTTTGAGTGTGAGCATCATAGAGAGGAATTTGAGCTTGTCTCCGAGCAACATGGCGTTGCTGATGATGGCGGTCTCTGCTTTCACTGCATCCTCAATGGGAACAGGTGGAATATTCTCTCCTCCTGCTGTTATGATCAGCTCTGCAGGACAAGATATGTCATACTTAGCTAGATATTTAGATCATAGATCTACATGATGTTCAATGATGATTATCTTGTATATCCAGCCTCAAGGTAGGAGTTACCCTTAGGCACAGACTTAGGATCAGGGGAAGGTACACAAAATCGACCTTAGATCAGTGTCTTGAGGAAACAGCATCTTACTCACATCAAAACAGAACACTGGGAGGCATGTTGTGTAATGGCTATATACAGTACATCTAAAAAATAAACTATTTTTTTATTTCTTTTTTATTTCACCTTTATTTAACCAGGTAGGCCAGTTGAGAACAAGTTCTCATTTACAACTGTGACCTGGCCAAGATAAAGCAAAGCAGTGCGACAAAAACAACAACACAGAGTTACACATGGGATAAACAAACGTACATTCAATAACACAATAGAAAATCTGTAACAGTGTGTGCAAAGGAAGTAATGAGGTAAGGCAATAAATAGGCCATAGTAGCGAAGTAATTACAATGTATCAATTAACACTGGAGTGATAGATGTGCAGATGAGGATGTGCAAGTAAAAATACTGGTGTGCAAAAGACCAGAAAAATAAATAAATATGAGGATGAGGTAGATAATTGGTTGGATGGGTTATTTACAGATGGGCTGTGTACAGCTGCAGCGATTGGTAAGCTGCTATGACAGCTGATGCTTAAAGTTAGTGAGGGAGATATAAGTCGCCAACTTCAGTGATTTTTGCAATTTGTTCCAGTCATTGGCAGCAGAGAACTGGAAGGAAAGGTGGCCAAAGGAGGTGTTGACTTTGGGGATGACCAGTGAAATATACCTGCTGGAGCGCGTGCTACGGGTGGGTGTTGCTATGGTGACCAGGGAGCTGAGTTAAGGCGGAGCTTTACCTAGCAAAGACTTATAGATGACCAGGAGCCAGTGGGTTAGGCAACGAGTATGTAGCGAGGACCAGCCAACGAGAGCATGCAGTTCGCAATGGTGGATAGTATATGAAGCTTTGGTGACAAAACGGATGGCACTGTGATAGACTGCATCCAATTTGCTGAGTAGAGTGTTGGAGACTATTTTGTAAATTACATCGCCAAAGTCAAGGATCGGTAGGATAGTCAGTTTTACAAGGGTATGTTTGGCAGCATGAGTGAAGGAGGCCTTGTTGCGAAATAGGAAGCCGATTCTAGATTTAATTTTGGATTGGAGATGTTTAATATGAATCTGTAAGGAGAGTTTACCGTTGTTATTGTTGTCCACATATTCTAAGTCAGAACCGTCCAGAGTAGTGATTCTAGGCAGGCAGGTGCAGGCAGCACCTGCCCGCCTAGCATCACTACTCTAAGTACTATACCCTTTATCCTCCCTGTGATGAACAGGAAGTTGTCCTTGTCGTGCTTGCCCAGGTCTCCAGAGTGCAGCCAGCCCTCCTGGTCCAAGGCCTCCTCAGTCTTTTCGGGCTCGTTCAGGTAGCCCATGAACACATGACGCCCCCAGAAACAGATCTCACCATTCCCATCCTCGTCTGGCTTGTCCAACTTTGTCTGGCAGCCATTCACCACCTTTCCACAGCTGAGGACAACATCAAGATATTCTTTGTTGTTGACAGTTTGCTGTCAACTCTTTCTACGGTGAGACCGCAAAGCAAGAATGTATTAAATGTCACTTTTATATCTGATGGCTTATCGGTATCAATTCATGTTTTGCTATCACAATGCTAGCTTTGTCAACTACAAATGAATGAATGTAAACAGTCATTAAAAATTGTCAGTGGACATCCTAGTTTTCCAGTTGCTGACCTCATGATCTTGAAGTTATTCTCCCAGGAGATGGTGTGAGGGCCGGTGCTTTCACTCATCCCATACAGCTCATACAAGGGGAGGCGAAGGCTCATGAAATACTCCAGGGTCTCCCTGGTGATGGGTGCGGCCCCTGTTAAGCAGTTCCTGCAGCGGTCCAGGCCCATGGCCCAGTGAACCTTCTTAAAAACCAGGTTGTTTGCCAGCATGAAGCCCCAGGGCAACAGGTTCTCACTGGAATCCACAACAAACAAGGAAGAATGCCACACATGGTGTAAAAGATTAAAGAGATTCTCTGTTACCTCTGTATATTTTTTTAAGCAGTTCTGATAGTGGCACTCACGAGCCAAAAGTGGTCCCCGGAAATTGTGCACCACGTCATTGCTCGCTAGCTCTCGTTTTGCTGTGTGTGCATCTTGCTAGCTGTCTCTCAAATGGTGAGAGGTTGATTGGCTGAAACTCAAATTGCTAGGGGCCTGGCCCACATGGTGGAAAATGTAGGGAAAATGGCGCTGCAAAGCTTCCAGTGAACAAACTAGGGGTTTGCTGGCTAATTGAGGTAAGACAGTGATTCTGCCCATAGATTATGCATGTATGAACAAAACAAATTGACATATCCAGCCCAAAGCGGGAGGATTAAAAAATATTTACTAGTCGCCAAACTTGGCTGGAATTGAATCTAGTTTAGAATACAAAAAATGCTATTTGGGCATGAGTGAGGATGTATGTTTTTTTTTATTGTTATTGATAAGATCATGTCTATGGGTGAAATTTGATGCACTGAAAATCTGCATTATTTCTGAAGTACGGGTTTGATTGAACAACAAGAACCTGAGCTAAATCCTTACCCATTCATGGCACTGTAGCTGGCTTGCAATCCGATGGATTTAGCCCAGTCTGCCACTCTTTTCCTCATACCAGAGGACTTGGCACCAATGGCTTTCATCTTCTCCTGCATCTTCTCCCACACACGGGGAACTCCCAGGAAACTGGTGGGGCGCACCTCTTTCAGAGTAGTCCCCAAAGAGCCCTATGAAATCATAAAGTTGCTGGTTATCAAGTCATATCAAGTTACTCCAGTCCAAGTTACTCCAGTCCCACCCTTCCCAACCAAGTCAAAACCAAACCACCACAATTCAATCAATTGTTCCCAATGGAAATAGCATTTTGAATGGAAAGTAATGCACATCATCAATTTCTGTAGTATAATAGTTATGGATTCTGACCTTCAGGGCATCTGGTTCTGCGAAATACGTCACCGCTGCGAATCTCATGGCGATCCACATGTCGTTGACCTGGGCAGCTACATGGCTCAGGGGCAGGTAGCTCACCACCACCTCCTCACCATGTTTCAGATCTGGCATGATGCCCGCCGCATTTGAAGTCCAGGTGATCTGAGGAGAGAGTCGGTTACCACTTAGAGGAAAAAACCATACGCTACTTTTTTGTTTGTCCTTACCGTGAACAATACATGGACAAAATTGTGACTTTTTCACATACTGTATCCAGAGCACAGTGGCCACAGAGCTATCTCAACCATATAGTACTACTGTAATGTGTCTGAGGGAGCCACCACATTCTGTGAGGAGGAGGGGAAGGCCAGCTGGTTACTGCAGTACAGTAAATGTACATGTAAATATAGAGCTTTTTCCTCAATTGGAATACTCACATTGTCATGACTCAGCATGACCCCTTTGGGGTTGCCTGTGGTTCCAGAGGTGTAGATGAGTGTACAACACTGGTTAGCCCTCTGACTGTCCACCACAGCATTCAGCTGTTCATCAGACACCTCCTCACCCAGCTTCATAAACTCAGCCCACTGTAGGAGGACAGAGGTTGAGTCGGTAACACCTGATTCACATTATAGAGCCAATCCGAATCATACTGTGCTGGCTTAGATATTTTCTATTCACATGATCCTTTTCAGAAGGGTTCCAACAACTATGGTGGCTGTGTTAACAAAGCCAGCCCAGTGCAGCTGGACTTGGCTCTGTTTGCTCAGTAATGTGAATGGATTAACAGTCTCACAGTTACAGTGTAGGAAAGGAAATATTCTAGGAAATAATGTGTGCTACTAACATTTCTATCTATTAGGCAAATAAATCATGTTTTTTTTTCCAGCTGGCTAAACTTGATCTTGTTTATAGATATTCTTTTGATGCAAACTTACAGTGTACAAGTTTGGCAGCTTCTGTTGCAGTTCATCTTTGTACTGAACGATAGCTTTCAAGTGTGGAAGCTTGTCCTTAATCTGAAAGGTATGGACAAAGTAGGAATTTTAGAATGAATCATTTTGGCTCAAAAAAAACAACATTTTCACTTGATCTACTTACAAATAAAACAGCACAGTAATGGATTAATTCTTTTTTAATGTGTACATTATTTGCATAATTCTGTGCATAGGTTTTATGGCTATTGGTATTTTTCAGTTTTCTCCATATATTATTGTATACAAAATAATTGATGCTTTTGTCTCACCCGTTTTTGCACACCTACTGTATATTACTTGACATGGATAAATAAAACCAAAGTGTATTCATGTTTTCCTTATGTCTACTGTGTCATTTATTGTGATGTTAATGTGTCAAATGTATTCAACTGACCGGATGTACATGCCTCTAGAGGTTATTTAAGTAGGTGTGTTTCACAGTGGTGTATCACCTGACGAAGATCCAACTCAGATCGAAACATATGTTTTTCTGCGTTTAATAAAATCACAATGGGAGTATACCAGAGTTGTGTACATTTCTTTTTTTATTTTATTGGCAGACACGACCAGGGGAACCGTATAGTTCAGTATATGTGTTATGGGGTCTCACCTGGAGGATTTTGAGGAGCTGTTTGTGGTTCTCCACCACAAGGACATTGGCCTCACAGTTGTCTGCTACATACTGACAAGCCTCGGGGGAGTTGGTGGTGTAGATGCCTGCAGCAAAACCCCTGGCACACAACACACATCAAACAACTTTCTTATTGAGGCGGTTTAGACTGTGAAGGCGGTTTAGACTGCTGAAGCAGCTGGTTGTCCAAGTCACACAGCATTTACAGTATGAACAATAGTGCAGGGTAGTGCATGGTAAGATAGTGTATGGTAAGATAGTGCATGGTAAGATAGTGCATGGTAAGATAGTGCATGCTAGATGTATAATAATAGGGGCGGCAGGTAGTCTACTGGTTAGAGAGGTGAGCCAGTAACCGGAGGTTTGCCAGTTCGAATTCCGGGTCTGACGGGAAAATATTTGGCCTGCCGTTGTTCCCTTGAGCAAGGCACTTAACCCCCCACAACAACATCTCCCCAGGCACCCAGTGTGGCAGCCCCCCCGCATCTCTCCAAAAACCTGTGTATGTACAGTATGTGTGTCTTTCAGAGAGGGTTAAAAGCAGAAGTCAACTGTTGTTATTATTACCCAGCCAGGATACAGCCAATGTCTGAGATGAACCACTCTGGAGAGTTAAAGCCCAGAATACCGACGCCATGGTAACGCTCCAGCCCCAACTACAGTAGAGAGAGGAAGAGAAAGAGTCCGAAAGAAACATTTAGAATTAATAAGAATGTGGCACACTGCCTCATTTACTGTTGACCTACGTGATGCTTTGAAAAGTACTCCAGTTTATAGCCTCTCCTTGACACTGGAGACGTAACTTGAATCTTTGAATTGAATCTAACACACCCAAGTGTTGGTTTTCACCAGCACCATTCTTACAAGGAGACAGACATGGCAATGAGAAAAAAAAGGAAATTATTTCTGCTGTGTAAACATTCATAATCCCCTTTCTCTGGAGGTAAAATTCTAAATAGTCCATAGCCTAGGGATCATCAACTAGATTCAGCCTTGAGACAATTTTTAATTAAGCAATAAGGCCCTTAGCCGTGGTATATTGGACATATAAAACAACCCCCTGAAGTGCCTTATGGCTATCATAAACTGGTTACCAACATAATTAGAGCAGCAAAAATACATATTTTGTAACACCCGTGATATACCACGGCTGTCAGCCAATCAGCATTCAGAGCTCAAACCACCCAGTTTATAATGAAAAGTATGAAAATGTATGCACTCACTAATGTAAGTTGCTCTGGATAAGAGCGTCTGCTAAATGACTAAAATGTCAAATTTTAAATTTTAAAATGACAAATAATTTGTAGACCGCAGATTGACTGCAAGAAGCACAGAAATATATGTTTGACTAAAACATAATAATTTCAAACCTTGCTTACATTTGTGTACGATCACGCATCTCTCTATTATCTGTGGGAGATTTCTTAAATTAATTTCACTTAGCGCTTATTTATAACAATGAAAAAAAAAATTTAATAGTAATCAACATATATTTTTTTTAGCTTAGAAAATTTGGGGGTCTAATAAAACCACCCGCTGGCCAAATCTGGCTCAAATTTGCCAGTTTTCAGTGATCTTAACAGATCTTCATTAGAATTCACTGGCAAAGTTCAAAAATACTCATACGCCTCTGTATAGATACAGACACTAAAAAATGCAGAATACATCCTGGTAAAAGTACATCATAACATAGAACTTTGAGAGATTATTTTCCATTAAATTCCACGCAAGCATAGAACAGAGAGCAACTAAAGAGCACAGACACCGACACAACAACTACACCAATAAACAGACCTTGAGGAAGCTCTTGGCCGCCAGTCGGCACTGCTGGAAATACTCCCTCCAGGTCAGGGTGACCCACTGCCCCTCTTTCTTAGATGCCAGTGCAGGCAGGTCTCCGTAGTGCTCCACCGTCTCCAGGAACATCTGGTGGACGGTCATGGGGGCCTTGCAGCCCAGCCCTGTCTTAGTCATCCTCAGCTTGACCGCCTGATTCCTAAAGGAGCACCAGAGCTGCTCCGCTGGGGCCAGAGACACATCCGACAGCTTCAGGGGCACCGAGGCACCTGTAGTGAAATCAAATCAAATCAAACGTAATCTGTCACATGCGTCGAATACAACAAGTGTAGACCTTAGTGTGAAATGCTTACTTACAAGCCCTTAACCAACAGTACAGTTCAAGAAGAGTTAAGAAAATATTTACTAAATAAACTAAAGTAAAAATAATAAAAAGTAACACAATAACATAACAATAACGAGGCTATATACAAGGGGTACCGGTACCGAGTCAGAGTGCAGGGGTACAGGTTAGAGGTCATTTGTACATGTAGGTAGGGGTGAAGTGACTATGCATAGACAATAAACAGCGAGTAGCAGCAGTGTACAAAACAAATGGAGGGGCGGGGGGTCAATGTAATAGTCCGGTGGCCATTTGATTTATTGTTCAGCAGTCTTATGGCTTGGGGGTAGAAGCTGTAAAGGAGCCTTTTGGTCCTAGACTTGGCGCTCCAGTAGACTTGGCGCTCCGCTTGCCGTGCGGTAGCAGAGAAAACAGTCTATGACTTGGGTGACTGGAGTCTCTGACAATTTTATGGGCTTTCCTCTGACACCGCCTATTATATACAGTGGGGAGAACAAGTATGTGATACACTGCCGATTTTGCAGGTTTTCCTACTTACAAAGAATGTAGAAGTCTGTCATTTTTATCATAGGTACACTTCAACTGTGAGAGACGGAATCTAAAACAAGAATCCAGAAAACCACATTGTATGGTTTTTAAGTAATTCATTTGCATTTTATTGCATGACATAAGTATTTGATACATCAGAAAAGCAGAACTTAATATTTGGTACAGAAACCTTTGTTTGCAAATACAGAGATCATACGTTTCCTGTAGTTCTTGACCAGGTTTGCACACACTGCAGCAGGGATTTTGGCTGCCGCTGGGCAATACGGACTTTCAGCTCCCTCCAAAGATTTTCTATTGGGTTCAGGTCTGGAGACTGGCTAGGCCACTACAGGACCTTGAGATGCTTCTTACGGAGCCACTCCTTAGTTGCCCTGGCTGTGTGTTTCGGGTCGTTGTCATGCTGGAAGACCCAGCCATGACCCATCTTCAATGCTCTTACTGAGGGAAGGAGGTTGTTGGCCAAGATCTCACGATACAAGACCCCATCCATCCTCCCCTCAATACGGTGCAGTCGTCCTGTCCTCTTTGCAGAAAAGCATCCGCAAAGAATGATGCTTCCACCTCCATGCTTCATGGTTGGGATGGTGTTCTTGTGGTTGTCTTCATCCTTCTTCTTCCTCCAAACACGGCAAGTGGAGTTTAGACCAAAAAGCTCTATTTTTGTCTCATCAGACCACATGACCTTCTCCCATTCCTCCTTTGGATCATCTTGATGGTCATTGGCAAACTTCAGACGGGCCTGGACATGCGCTGGCTTGAGCAGGGGGACCTTTCGTGCGCTGCATGATTTTAATCCATGACGGCGTAGTGTGTTACTAATGGTTTCTTTGAGACTGTGGTCCCAGCTCTCTTCAGGTCATTGACCAGGTCCTGCCGTGTAGTTCTGGGCTGATCCCTCACCTTCCTCATGATCATTGATGCCCCACGAGGTGAGATCTTGCATGGAGCCCCAGACCGAGGGTGATTGACCGTCATCTTGAACTTCTTCCATTTTCTAATAATTGCGTCAACAGTTGTTGCCTTCTCATCAAGCTGCTTGCCTATTGTCCTGTTGCCCATCCCAGCCTTGTGCAGGTCTACAATTTTAACCCTGATGTCCTTACACAGCTCTCTGCTCTTGGCCATTCTGGAGAGGTTGGAGTCTGTTTGATTGAGTCTGTGGGCAGGTGTCTTTTACACAGGTAACGAGTTCAAACAGGTGCAGTTAATACAGGTAATGAGTGGAGAACAGGAGGGATTCTTAAAGAAAAACTAACAGGTCTGTGAGAGCCGGAATTCTAACTGGTTGGTAGGTGATCAAAAATACTTATGTCATGCAATAAAATGCTAATTAATTACTTAAAAATCATACAATGTGATTTTCTGGATTTTTGTTTTAGATTCCGTCTCTCGCAGTTGAAGTGTACCTATGATAAGAAATTAGAGACCTCTGTATCAAATACTTGTTCTCCCCACTGTAGGTCCTAGACTGCAGGAAGCTTAGTCCCCTCTGTAGTGCCTTAGGGTCAGATGCCGAGGAGTGCCATATCAAGCGGTGATGCAATCGGTCAAGATGCTCTCGATGGTGCAGCTGTAGATCTTTTTGAGGATCTGGGGACCCATGCCAAATCTTTTCACTCTCCTGAGGGGGAAAAGGTTTTGTCGTGCCCTCTTCACGACTGTCTTAGTGTGTTCAGACCATAAATGATCTTTGGTAATGTTGTCACCAAGGAACTTTAAACTCTCGGCTCACTCCACTACAGCCCCGTTGAAGTTAATAAGGGCCTGTTTGGCCCGCCTTTTCCTGTAGTCCACGATCAGCTCCTTTGTCTTGCTCACATTGAGGGAGAAGTTGTTGTCCTGGCACCACACTGCCAGTTCTCTGACCTCCTCCCTATAGGCTGTCTCATCAGGTCTACCACTGTTGTGTCATCAGCAAACTTAATGATGGTGTTGGAGTATTGTTTGGCCACACAGTCGTGGGTGAACAGGGAGTACAAGAGGGGACTAAGTATACACCCCTGAGGGGTTACCGTGTTGAGGATCAGCGTGGCAGACGTGTTGTTTCCTACCCTTACCACCTGGGGGTGGCCCATCAGGAAGTCCAGGATCCAGTTGCAGAGGGAGGTGTTTAGTCCTAGGGTCCTTAGCTTAGTGATGAGCTTCGTGGGCACTATGGTGTTGAACGCTGAGCTGTAGTCAATGAATAGCATTCTCACATAGGTGTTCCTTAAGTCCAAGTGGGAAAGGGCAGTGTGGAGTGTGATTGAGATTGCGTCATTTGTGGATCTGTTGGGGTGGTATGCGAATTGGAAAGGGTCTAGGGTATCCAGGAGGATGCTGTTGATGTGAGCCATGACCAGCCTTTCAAAGCACTTCATGGATACCGACGTGAGTGCTACGGGGCGGTAATATTTAGGCAGGTTACCTTTGCTTCCTTGGGCACAGGGACAATGGTGGTTTGTTTGAAACATGGAGGTATTACAGACTCGGTCAGGGAGAGGTTGAAAATGTCAGTGAAGACACCAGTTAGTTGGTCCGTGCATGTTTTGAGTGCTAGTCCTGGTAATCCATCTGGCCCAGCGGCTTTGTGAATGTTGACCTGTTTAACGGTCTTGCTCACATTGGCTACCGAGAGCGTTATCACACAGTCATCCAGAACAGCTGGTGCTCTCGTGCATGCTTCAGTGTTGCTTGCCTCAAAGAAAGCATAAAAGGCATTTAGCTCGTCTGGTAGGCTCACGTCACTGGGCAGCTCTTGTCTGGGTTTCCCTTTGTAGTCTGTAATAGTTTTCAAGCCCTGACATATCTTATGAGCGTCAGAGCCGGTGTAGTAGGATTCAATCTCACTCCTATATTGACGCTTCGCTTGTTTGATGGATCGTCTGAGGGCATAGCGGGATTTCTTATAGGCGTCTGGATTAGTGTCCCACTCCTTGAAAGTGGCAGCTCTAGCCTTTAGCTCGTGGATGTTGCCTGTAATCCATGTCTTCTGGTTGGGATATGTACGTACGGTCACTGTGGGGTCGACGTCATCGATGCGCTTATTGATGAAGCCAATGACTAAGGTGGTATACTCCTCAGTGCCATTGGATATATCCTGGAACATATTCCAGTCTGTGCTAGTATAACAGTCCTTTTGCGTAGCATCCATGTCATCTGACCACTTGTAGTATAGGGACAGCAGGGGCAGCAGTTTCCTGCCATCAGTGGTAGTTTATGAAGTAATCTCAAAGACTAGTATTCCCCTGCCCTGTCCCCAGTGGACCGCAGGCAGGTACAGAATGAGAATGTGTTCTCAGTGAACTTACTTTGTAAAATAAGGGTTAAATAAAACAGAAGTCGGGGTGTGTGCCTATTTCTGAGAATCAGACTGGACTATCTCTATCCCACCCTCCTTCGCTGTCTCAGTGTGAAGCATAACCATTTGAACCCTCTTAACTAGAGCTGGGCTGCCTGTATCATATTGATTCAGAGAATAGGGGAAGCTATGGAATGTCCCTGCCTACCCACCAATCAGGTTTGATTGGTGAAACTGGCTCTCATTAAATAGAAAAGGTTGATTGATCAAAATCATGCAATGGGGGACAGGTAAATCATTTTCTTCCTCAAGAGATGAAATAACACATTTCCTCGAAGGTCAGAATAACTGTAACCTTGAACTGATTATGCTTTTAGGCACATTTCTGTCAACCTGTTCCACACGTTTCTTTATAACTGCTGTATTATGAACTACAAAACATAATCATGTATCTCTTATAGGTGATAAAAATCTGATCTGCATCAGTTAATTAAGTTTAGTCCATATCCTATAAAAAAACAAACATCTTAGCTCTACCTATGATCACCATAAACTGCTATTACCTGAGAGAGGATCCCATTGAGGTCCCTCTAGTCCGGGTGATCTGGGTGGTTTGGCTGGTGCTTCAGGTATGCTTGCTGGGGTTATCATTGCAGGTTCTACAGCAGCTGTCTCCTGGCTGTCTTTGCCCTCTCCATCTGACTCGGACTCAGAGTTTGGTTGTGGATGGTCTACTACTCCTCCATTGACAAGGGGACTGTTCTGTTGGAGTTTGGAGACTGGTGGTAACTGTTCGGTTTCGCCAAGAGGAATGTCACTCACACAACTAGAATGAAGCACATGAAAATAAAATATGCTTTAAAGAAACACTCAGTCATAAAATACTGTACCATTATTTGGTGAATATTTAGCAACTATAAATTGGTACTTCAACTGTCCTGACAGAATTTGTTCTCCAGCATAGAAGATTACTATAAGTCCACATACCTCTCAGAACTCTTCTCTATGACAGGAACCCCATTGAGGACAATGGAATCCTCTTGTTCAGACATCTTGTAATTGCTTAAATAAAAGACGTAAATGATCTACATTGGACGTGCAGAAACCACTAGATCATGATGAACAAGCTTTACATATCAAATTAATAAAATCTCTAAATAGTTTGTGCAAAGGCTCCTGATATTCTACTGATTCAAGAGAAAAAGTGTAACCTCCTGGATCTTTATATGAGTGGGTATTGCAACATGACAGCATCAGGGGTAGTGTGTCAATAGCTGCTTAGTTCAATTGATAACGAATGGCGAAATTAAAGGGTTTGTACCAAAAAACCTGTAACCATTTTCAGAGCTTTTTCCGACCTTTCACTTAAATATAGCAGGTTACACCAAGACGGTTGATTTTTAAATTAGAAAGTGACTGAGAAAGAGCTGGTATTTCCGCCGACAACCCCATTTTTTGTCTTATCTTCAAAGGCAGATCTCAGTCAAGGTCCTGTACAGTAGTTATCTCCACAGGCACACATAGTAAATGTGTTGGTTTTTAACATGTCTCAAATACAACATAGGCCCAAAGCATGTAGTGCACATAGAGTAACATGTTGGGTTACTTGACCATGATACCTCATCATTATCTCCGACATGATGTCAATCAGCCTAAGATGAAAAATGTCAGTGAAATCATCCCATCTTGTGTTTTATCTTGAAATTGAAGACAATTTTCACACATATCTACTCTAGTTTTAGCTATGACAGTTATAATGATGACATGCCTTGAGTATACCATATTGCCAAGAAGCTGCTGAACATGTATGGAGAGAGAAAAATGGATGCGGTCACTTCAAATTCCAAACAAGTAGTTACAATATTGAGACAGAGCTCATAACAGTGACATAGCATTTTTCTCTGGTTCATGAGGACATTGTTTTGTTTCACCACTTCAACAAGAAAATAACAGAAGATCCGTCCAGATAGATCAGATAACTATGGTCAAAATGTCTCTCGGCAAAAGTTAATCATAATTGCAAAACAATTGCCTAAGTTATGTGGCATAGTAAACACTGAACTTTTGCACAGAATGCTGCAAACATGAGTGCTTACTGATGTTTGTGCAACAAAAAAAACAATGAACTGAAATAAGATAAATTGGATAGAATCTCTATGCGCTCTTAAAGGATCAATGCACGCGTTTTTATCTCAATATCAAATAATTTCTGGGTAACAATTAAGCACCTTAACATGATTGTTTTAAATTAGAAATGGTAAAACAAAATGAACAAAAATAGCAAGAGCAATTTCTCAAGCAAGAAATTTGATAGGACTGTCTGTGAGTGGTCTAAGTGGGAGTGGAAAACTAAAAACTAGCTGTTATTAGCAGAGGGGATTGGAACTCTTTCTTATTGGTCTATTTATTGCCTGGTGATGTCACCAGGGCAGGCAGGTCAACACTCTATCCCACCAAAACAGGCTGAAATTCCAGGCAGTCTTTTCAAACACTAAAAAGGCATATCATCAATTTCACAATTTCACTGTATTATTCCAAACTCATAGCGTGTAAATACATATAAAACACAGATAAATCAAGTTTTTGACTGCACTGGTCCTTTAACAGATTACCTCTAAACAGGTAGCAAATGGACACAAAAATATACAATTCTGTATCTATGTTCCTACATGAGCAAGGCCTCAACCCATCAAGTAATGAGCTGTCCATTTCAAATATTGAAATATATTTTAGTATGTGTGTATCTCTCCAGCAGCATCAGCTCTAGAGTGACCCAGGCTAGCACTGTATGTGTTGGCTTTAACAAGACAATAAAGAATAAGCCTGAGCCTGTTGGCAAAACAATAAAACCAGAGGAACCTGCTTGTTTAAGTTTAGTTCAAAAATGTTTTTTGAATGTATGTCCTAAGATGTAGGCCAGGTCATGTTTGTTTGTTTGCTTTGAACACATGTATATATCTATATATAGATTAGGCAACCAATACATGCAGCTATTATAGGTTACCGGTCAAATTCTTTTCACTCTGAACATGCCTCTGCCCCTGAAATTCAAACATTACATTGGATTTATACCGTGAAGGCTACTGTATCAGTACCAGAAAGCAATCTAAAACTCAAAATCACAGTTACTCTTGGTTATAATGGTTAGACAATTACATGCAATTATAGGCAACTTAACACCTCCCAGTATCAGTCAATGCTTTGCTGTAGATGCTGAATAAATAATCCTACATATTCACCAAGGTTTATAATGCAATAACTGTCCAACTGCTTCAAATTGATTTCACAAACCAAGACAGATGGACCAATGTAAACCAAGACAGATAGACGGACAGACGGACAGACGGACAGACGGACAGACGGACGGACGGACGGACGGACGGACAGACGGACAGACGGACAGACGAACAGACAGACAGACAGACAGACAGACAGACAGACAGACAGACAGACAGACAGACAGACAGACAGACAGACAGACAGACAGACAGACAGACAGACAGACAGACAGACAGACAGACAGACAGACAGACAGACAGACAGACAGACAGACAGACAGACAGACAGACAGACAGACAGACAGACAGACAGACAATTGACCCTAGTTCCCCACTCTGACATGTGAGCAAGGACTGTAGGAACATGTTGCAAGAGCTGTCTGTGATTTGTAGATTGACGTGGTGGTCTGGCATATGAAAAAATAGCCTATCGTGAAAGAATTGTAAGCACACATAAACAAATGTATTAATTCATTCCAGAGTAGTAATATTCAGCAGAATATTATAATACCTTTCTATTGAATAAAGACAGAGCAGATATCCTACCTTGTTCAGAGACTTTGTTCAGACAGGGATAGACAGAGGCAGGTGCTATATGACATCACCTTGACAGGAGAGAGTGCAGGGTAAACTTGGATGGACCTCGATGTGATGTGCACAACGTGGGACTGTCACCCAGGACAGCAGCTGATAAGCCTGTGGAGGTATGTATGGGGAACAGTACTATCCAACTCAGGTCTGTATGCACTCTTACGTAATTTCCCCCACACCTGAGGGTCAAATAGCTAGTTAACGATCCATCAGTAGACTTGAACAAAGGTTACCTTCTGCAGCAGTAGGTGCTGGAAACTGACAAGGAGGTTGTGTGGGGGATAGCAGACTACATTACAGCCTATGGATCTAAGTTAAGCCTGTGTTGACATTGCTGTGCATGTTTACATGAATGTTAAACAGTTTTAAGACACATGTCATGAGAAACATATTTCTGATTCTAAGAATATGAAGTAAAACCATCACTTTAGCTCAAGACACTGGTCATTTTGACTGGACTAAAGCAAGCTATTGTGTCAGCCCTTATCAGTTCTAAATCATGGGGATGTAACATTAATCGATATAGTAAGATAACTTCTGAAAGTTTATGAGAAAAGAAGAGACTTTGACCCACATACACAGATCTTTAATCTGTGGAACAAACATTGTGCAACAACAACTTGTTGTAATGTGAAACACCTCTGCATTGAAATAAGTGTAACAAATTAATGCCAACTAAGTTGTTTTCTAAGATTAATATATATTGTTATTGTCCCGTATTTAATTTCCAGTGGTTAAATTCTGTATTTTAGATCAAAGTATCAGTCTTATGTTGTGTCTTGAGGGGTGTTGGATTGTATGAGGTGAGAACTGCAATAATCTGAAACTGGACATGGTGTTTTAGTAAATGCAGGTGAGAGTTCAACCACGTGCTCGAGTTATTCTGGGCACCAAGGTCATTTAGTCATACCACCAGTCACACCACACCTGCCCTCACTTATCATTGCCGCAGCAAGTCTGGAGATATGCCAGAAATATTAACAAGGCTACAATATCAAAATTGTACATAGCAACAACTATATATATATATATATATAGGCCAGACTTGTCTATGAAATTGGGTCCTGCTTGTGACATCTCAAATTTGTTTTGCTTTAATTTAAAAAAAAATAACATTCAAAATATTTTTGTTTATTAAAAAAAAAAAAAGGTACATACAGGAAAACTGTACAATTACATTAATCAACAGCAGACTGAACACAGCAGTGCAGATCAACTCAAGATAAAAACGTAGTATTCAATATCTTTAAATATTAGCACTTCAAGTACTGGTGGGTAATAACATTCAATCTGGATAACGACACAAAACAAATTATATGGCTAGAGAAATGTATCGACAAATATTACGAAAACAAGCAAAACCCCAAACATGACGGAGAGTAAACATGGAGAACCAATCTCCAAAAGAAAACGTGAGTCGATGGATACAGACGACTTAAGCTTTTCATCACCGGGAATCTGTTAAAATCAATAAATTACAAACTGGGAATACTTGAACTAGTCAGTAAAGATATAAACGAATTGTAGGCGAGCCTACAAAACAAACACAATAAACAAACAAGCTAAAAGGGACAGTCAAGAAGATTGAAATGGACGTTAATGAACTTAAAAAGGAGAACATCTTTCTGAGAAAAGCCTAACCGCTCGTGTTCACTAGCACGCGATATATTTCCCAGAGTGGCTCGGTTGTGGGCGTGCTGGCAGCATAAGGCAGCACTTTTGATTGTGCGTCAAGAATTCAGCATAGCAAGTTTGTATGAAGGTCTGGGTATTAAATGGGTAAATAGTTGAATCCTTTCTCAATTTCAGGAATTTATTCACAGGTAAATAATAATATGCTTTAAAACGCTCTGGTGACAAACACACTTTGTTGCCCTGTTTCCAATCGTCCACATGGCTGAATCGTCCACATGGCTGAATCGTCCACATGGCTGGGAGAACCTATTCAAGCAAGTAAATACATTTTGAAAATGTAAAAAAAAAAAATGATGCATTAAATATCACCAGCTGCCTAACTTCATATTAGCTAGGTATCTTGATGTATTTATCACTGTAAAAAAAAAAAAAAAAAACTCCAAATGCATTTGTAGGTAGCTAGCTAGCTGTCAAAGTGAGAGAGTAGGCTATTCTGGATAGGGCAGTTACTTTGTGTAGTTTCAGTCCATAGAAGTGATGACGGAGAGAATAGTAACATAATATTCAGTGCGGTCTATTTTGAGTATGATGAAGTCATAAGTCATATGATGATGTTTCTTGTGAGGTCTTTGGTCCTCAGATACAGAGAGCTGTGAAAGCCTGTCTGCAGATGAATAGGTCCCAATGAAGAGCAGTGGTTCTTAATCCTGGGGACTCAAAGAGGTGCACATTGTTGTTTTTGCCATAGCACGACACAGCTGATTCAAATGATCAACTCATCTTCAAGCTTCAAGTGGTATTTATGTATTCATTTGTGATGCTATCCTTGGTGGGGCAAACCCCCCAAAATTGTGATGCACGCCAGAAAAGCCACTACACATAAAAACATAGCTGATATGGCAGACTTGCTTAGACAAATGTGGTTTCTAATGACAATTAAGATGTACAAACTATGGCATAAGGGGACGACAAGCGGATAAGGGGCAATCCATAATTTCGATTAAGACATTCATGAGAAAGCGCCGACGGACATAGTCAATTACTCTTTGTTCAGCACTTTTGAAACGTACAGCGTGTGATGAACACGATGGGAGACAGAGAGGTGGTTTCAAGCGCAGGGCGCAGCAGGTGTTTATTTGTAAAGGACAACAGGAGGAGGCAGGAAGCTGGGTCCAGGGGCAGGCAGAAGGTCATACACAGGGGGTCCAAAAAGGCAACAGTACAGGCAGGGAAAGGGCTAGTAATGTCGTCCAGGAGATCAGGCAATAGCTTAATAACAGGAAATACGAAAGGCTAAGGTACAGGCAGGGAATAGGCAAAAGGCGTCGTTAGTGAGACAGGCAAAAATGATCATGCACGGGAGGATTACATTACAGGAAAAACAGCGCTCCGAATAGAAACAAACAATAGCTCACAATGATGAGGTGCAAAGAACTGAACTAAATAGTGTGTGATCATAACTATTCATCATGAACAGGTGATCGGAATTCAGGTAATTGGGATCTGGAGAGTGAGCTGTGTTCAGGGGATCCTATGTCTTTGAGAGTGTGAGCTGGAAAGTGGGCTGGAAAGTGAGCTGCGATCAGGGAATCTACTGTTTGAGAGTGGGAGTTGGAAGCAGACGTTACACAGCGACAGAATTCAGAACATTGGCCGTTATTACAGTGTGCTCCCTGTACAACAAGTCAAAATAAATGGGGCATATAAACAGACAATGAAAGCTCTTACAATATTCGATGATTACGTTTCTGTAAATCAGGTTATAGGCTATTTGAGCACCACCATGTTAGAACAGTAGATGAAATTAAGAGGTGAAAATAGACCAACTTATTAGGGTGAGTCACATTGAACGCCGTTTGGGTCTTTGCGTGTCAAAAAAGATAACATCATATAACACGATTTGATGCATTAAATAAGCTGTTTTAATAACGCAATTATATTATAGAATGTTGTGTGTGCTGAATTTGCACGTGCAAGCCAAGCACCACAACTACTATCAGTAGCACTGTCAAAGTTGTACAAAAAAAAGTTGCCAAACAAGCACACCACGGGCCACGAACAATGTGAAAATAGATCAAATTATTAGGGTGAGGCACATGGGCTACCAACAGCTTACTACACAACATGCACTTGGTATTACTTTCTTAGCTACAGTATACATTTCTCCCTTGCAGAGTACATCATTTATGTAGCAGCATATGTAGCCGATGTGAAATGGCTAGCTAGTTAGTGGTGGTGCGCACTAATAGCGTTTCAATCGGTGATGTCACTCCATCTGAGACCTTGAAGTAGTTGTTCCCCTTGCTCTTCAAGGGCCGCTGCTTTTGTGGTGCAAAGGGTAACGATGCTGCGAGGGTGGCTGTTGTTGATGTGTGCAGAGGGTCCCTGGTTCCAGCCCAGGTAGGGGTGAGGAGAGGGACGGAAGCTATACTGTTGTATTGATGCTGTTGACCCGGATCACTGGTTGCTGCAGAAAAGGAGGAGGGCAAAAGGGGGCGAGTGTGGATTTGCAAGTAGATTGACAACTGATAATGACTGCTAGCTAAGATTTTGAAAGTAAGATGTTGACATGATCAGTCCAATCAAAGCTAATGTAGATATAACGTGATTTGATGTCATTCTGTGGCCAATGACCTTGAGCCTTCTTGGATGGGCACTTCTAATATAACTCCATGGCAGAACCCAAGGGGAATTTTTTTTCGAGCTCTAACCTTAGAGTTGTGGATGACGTACTGTCCCATGAGTGACAAAAAACTGAGTCAATCATGACAGAAAACTGAGCCAATCAGGCACAACGCTCTGTATTTTCTGCTGGCTAGCCTCACCACCACAGAAAGCACTGAGCTAGGCTGAAATACCTGCATTTTGGAGCTGCCTTACTCAAGAAAGCAAAAAAGACACCATGTTTGTATGCGGCTTTATTAACTCAATTTAAAAATATATATATTGTTTGTTTTTTTAACCTAAAAGTGTGGCGCTCAAAACAGGTGGGGCTCTACACACACGTGTGTGCACATGCATCTATCTATCCAGTGTCATCAAATCAAATCAAATTTTATTTGTCACATACACATGGTTAGCAGATGTTAATGCGAGTGTAGCGAAATGCTTGTGCTTCTAGTTCCGACAATGCAGTAATAACCAACAAGTAATCTAACTAACAATTCCAAAACTACTGTCTTATACACAGTGTAAGGGGATAAAGAATATGTACATAAGGATATATGAATGAGTGATGGTACAGAGCAGCATAGGCAAGATACAGTAGATGGTATCGAGTACAGTATATACATATGAGATGAGTATGTAAACAAAGTGGCATAGTTAAAGTGGCTAGTGATACATGTATTACATAGGATGCAGTCGATGATATAGTGTACAGTATATACGTATCATATGAGATGAATAATGTAGGGTAAGTAACATTATATAAGGTAGCATTGTTTAAAGTGGCTAGTGATATATTTACATCATTTCCCATCAATTCCCATTATTAAAGTGGCTGGAGTTGAGTCAGTGTCAGTGTGTTGGCAGCAGCCACTCAATGTTAGTGGTGGCTGTTTAACAGTCTGATGGCCTTGAGATAGAAGCTGTTTTTCAGTCTCTCGGTCCCAGCTTTGATGCACCTGTACTGACCTCGCCTTCTGGATGATAGCGGGGTGAACAGGCAGTGGCTCGGGTGGTTGATGTCCTTGATGATCTTTATGGCCTTCCTGTAACATCGGGTGGTGTAGGTGTCCTGGAGGGCAGGTAGTTTGCCCCCGGTGATGCGTTGTGCAGACCTCACTACCCTCTGGAGAGCCTTACGGTTGTGGGCGGAGCAGTTGCCATACCAGGCGGTGATACAGCCCGCCAGGATGCTCTCGATTGTGCATCTGTAGAAGTTTGTGAGTGCTTTTGGTGACAAGCCGAATTTCTTCAGCCTCCTGAGGTTGAAGAGGCGCTGCTGCGCCTTCTTCACGATGCTGTCTATGTGAGTGGACCAATTCAGTTTGTCTGTGATGTGTATGCCGAGGAACTTAAAACTTGCTACCCTCTCCACTACTGTTCCATCGATGTGGATCGGGGGGTGTTCCCTCTGCTGTTTCCTGAAGTCCACAATCATCTCCTTAGTTTTGTTGACGTTGAGTGTGAGGTTATTTTCCTGACACCACACTCCGAGGGCCTTCACCTCCTCCCTGTAGGCCGTCTCGTCGTTGTTGGTAATCAAGCCTACCACTGTTGTGTCGTCCGCAAACTTGATGATTGAGTTGGAGGCGTGCGTGGCCACGCAGTCGTGGGTGAACAGGGAGTACAGGAGAGGGCTCAGAACGCACCCTTGTGGGGCCCCAGTGTTGAGGATCAGCGGGGTGGAGATGTTGGACATGATTTGTTGTAAGGGATATTATACTTTAGTAATCCACAATGACCTAGTGATGTAAAAGTCAAATAATGACATTATCATCCATATTCCTACAGATACCTTTTAACTGGAGATCCCTTCAAAAAGATTGCCAACAGTTACCGTGTAGAGTACTGCCAGATTGGGTGACCAGGGCCATCTCGGACTGCCTCCTGGGGAATTCAGGCGTGTGAAGGCTACCTGTGTCCTGCATAACTTCATACGAATGGACACGAGGACCAGGAGGGGATCTGCAGCTCCCCGCCGTGTGCCAGAGGAGAAGTCTGCTGCTCTGCAGGATGTTTCAAGGATGGTGTCCAACAACGCAGGAAGAGAGGCAATCTGTGTGCGGGAGATTTTCACCTCCTACTCCTACTCCTGCTGTTCCCTGGCAACACCATAGACTACACTATGCACAACCAAAGGCTCTTCCATTTACTTAGCTATGTCAACTGCAGTTATTCTATTCCCAGTTTCTTTCCCTTTGATTTCTGCTTCTCGGGTGAGGGTACTGTTTAGGTAATGGTGTGATGTCTGTACAAAAACAAAACAGGCTATTTTAAGTCCCTGTTGGGGTTTGTTTCCTTATTCCTTGTCAATCATTGGCTCATTGGTGAAATTAGCATTTTGACAACATCTTTAATTAAATCGTTCAAAAACCTTTATTAATGCAATTGCAGACAGAAGTTGACAACAGGAACATAACGCATGTTTCCGAGTAAGTTCTGCAACATTTAAAAGGTCCCAAGTTATTTTATTAAACCCGAAGTCCAGCCCTTGTGATGTCACTGTATACGTCATTACCTTCTACGCTTCAGACCAAGCCCATGCATACACAGCTACATAAACTTGCAAGAGAGATACAATAGTTCCAGTGTTTCTAAGGCCTAGGCAATAAATGTCTGCTCCCCAAAGTTGATTTATTGTGGAATGTCTGACTAGTCTCTTATCTCCTACACTCCCCTGCAGAGTTCTGTCTCAGTCACACATTTCTCAGAGGGGTCTCTTTATACGAGGCAGAGTCTAGAAAACAACTGTGGAACAATACTAAACTTCTATAATGAATATATATATATATTGTTAATCTGTAGTCTAGGACCCTATAAATGTAAGGAGGTCTTATGACCCCTCCCCTTCTATTAATACAACTTAAGCATAACCAATTATTATAATACATTGAACATTTGGTACAGCCCCTATTATGACCCCTAGGTCAACCAATTTAATTTCCCCCTTTGAGACTAATTAGTCTCACAGCTTTAATCATAATATTCTCATCTGAAATCAAATAGATTAGGCAAATCCCCTGGATCCATTTGATCCCAGGGATGGGATTCCCACACACCCTTTTGACCTCCTCCTTTTCCGCAGCAACCAGTGATCCGGGTCAACAGCATCAATGTAACAGTATAACTTTCATCCATCCCCTCGCCCTGACCCGGGCTCGAACCTGGGACCCTCTGCACACATCAACCACAGTCACCCACGAAGCATCATTACCCATCCCTCCACATAAGCAGAGGCCCTTGCAGAGCAAGGGGAACAACTACTTCTAGGTCTCAGAGCGAGTGACGTAACCGACTGAAACACTATTAGCGCGCACCACCGCTAACTAGCTAGCCATTTCACATCAGCCACAATAGCAGAGCATAAGATTTGCCAAATCAATGTTACACTGAGTTAATTAGTTAAGTTATTCTTAATATATGTTATTTCTGATGTTATTTAATGTTATTAGTTATATTCTATTCCAATATTATAGTCCAATTTTTTTTGTTTTTATGGGAATAAAAAACAACTATTGAAAACCTTTTGCTCCTGAATGTCACCTTATAGACTGCTGGGATGTAAAATCTTGCATTATACAAATAATATTTTGTGTAATTGTACATAATGTATTGTTTGGAAAAGGAACAACAAAGAAAATTCATGTGCAGGTGAGTTAAAAAGAGGGACTTTACATGGAATCTCCTCATAGTTCAGATATTAATGGTGACATTTATTTCCCTTTATAATTTATTTACCTATGCATATACCATTTTTTTTTGCCAAACGTTGCTTGTTTTGTCTAGTAGGAGGCACTCTTTCCTCTGGTCTAAAAAAAATATCCCAATGCCCCAGGGGGACGTTAAACGGGTGTCCTGACTCTCTGAGGTCATTTAAGACCCCATGGCATTTATCGTAAGAGTAGGGGTGTTAACCCCGGTGTCCTGGCTAAATTCCCAATCTGGCCCTCAAGGTCACCAAATAATCCCCAGTTTACAATTGGTTTATTAATCCCCCTCCCCTGTAACTATTCCCCGGGTCGTTGCTGCAAATGAGAACGTGTTCTCAGTCAATTCACCTTGTAAAATAACGGAAATCCTCAAAATAGTCAGAATTCATCTAAAATAACTCAAGAAATCTGTCAATATTGACGTTTTTGCCGAGGAGATCTTAGGCGCGCAATTGTACATATAACTAAGATGTTTGGTGCATTATTTCTCTATGGGAAACATGTGCATGAAAACGAATCGTCTTTCGTTGAATGACAACAAAGACTCCATACACTTGACCAATCACGGACGAAGGGGTGTAGACTTCGGCTCCCGAACTGGCCTTGATAAAAATGTCTGCCGAACAGCGCAAACACTGCTGTGGCAGTGCACCACTGTCAACTGGAAAACGTCAATGAACCATTCTAATAATGCCAACCACTTGGTGAGTAGGCACCACTGTGCCACCTGGACGACACATTTGCCCATGATCATCTCCGTCATTAAATAAATGCTGACGAATAAGATTCAAACAATTAGGTTTATTCTCAGAATAGCTACATCAGTTCGGCATGTAGGGCGTGAATGGCAAACACTTGTCCTGAAACATTGTGCCTGCGAAAATGCATAGCTATACATTAGTTCAGAATCGTGCGTTACATGATTGGTGTAAAATGTTGTAGACATAACCTTTTAGATTAGAATAACCATTCCATTTATAGCATACAGTTTCCAGTGGCCCAGACATTATTTTAACTCGAATAGTATTTCAACCTCCACATAGAGGCGATATTCCACGTTTGAGGATGTTGGACGAGACACACATAAGAAGAATCTACTGTCATTAGCAACAACCGTGGCGGTGCCCGCAATGTTGACTTTACAGTCATTAATTCATTTAAAAAAATGACTTGTGTTTAGAAGCGACCATATCGTTAATACTAAGACCGAATTTAAATAACCTGCATGGATCTGTGCAAAACTACTTCAATAAGTGTATAATGTTATTTGAAGGATTCTTTCTCGCTGACGAAAGGTAAGATCCATAAGGTTTCGAAAGCCGCGTCGCAAGCGATAGCTTGTGGGCCAAGGTAATGGCTGGGACTTTAGGGAGAAGGCAGAATGCCGCCCAGGGTTTTCGAGAGCTAGCTAGTATCATATGTCAAACATTGACGTCAAGCTGGGTTTTGGCTAACTGTTTTTTGGGCATGGAATTAGACCTACATTTGAGTGCGAATAGTTTCCAAATTAAAGTTTACCCCAGACCTGCTTCCCATATTCAGGAGACAGTATGATAACATCTTAACAGGTAATAATGGAGTTGGAGCTGGATGTTAAGTGAGTGTCACAAAGTTTTGGTTGTTAATCTAGAAATATTGATCAATATGTTTGCGCCAGCCTGCAACCGGTCTGTTTACGCTTTAGTCATTTACTTTGTTATTCTCATAGGGGGTGCTTCAACCAAACACACATTGTTTCCACTAGTGTTGGTGGTAGTAGTATCAAAGTATTTTGTGTCTGTGTCTATTTCAACATGGTTATTTTTCTCTCTTTGCTTTCCCAGGAGCCGTTTCCTGACCCAGGCTGTTATGGCCACACCCAGTTCCACCTGGTCCCTGATAGGTATCGCAGGGACAAAATGGCTTATCTGAATCTGACTGACCAGATTGAGGTCTACCTGAGCTCATGGCATTGACAGTCTATTCACATGGACAGGAGCACAAGCCATGTATCATGGTGTGTAGTCATTACTTGAATATCAGGTGTTATTCTCCTTACCACCCTAAGCGTCAGTAACTTTTAATTCATTTTACCATTCAGCTGTTTTCTGCCTGCTCTTGAATACATTTATTCATGATACATTTCAGTTGTGAATACCATCAATTGTTGTTAAAGGACATTTTGTAAACTTGAACAAAACATCATCAGGTTTCTGGAGCCATGAGGATGTGGCCAGGTCCTTTGTGTCCCACTATTGGCCAGTACTTCTCTTTCTTCTGTTACCAGCTCAACTCCCTGTCCATGAGACGGATGCTGTGAACCCCAGGAAGAACTTGTGCTGGGGGACAGACAGTATTCATCTGTATGATATGAAGCATGGTGTTGTGGTTGGGCTGGATGACAGGGTCCTCAAGCTCCTGGTCTGGTTCCTACTGGGCAGGTCAGGTGGACATGGATAGATGGTGTATGCAGGGTGAAATAAGTGTTTTTGTTGAATTGTTTCCATCTGGATTCAACAGTGGCAAATGTAAATTAATGTACACTGTGTGTGTGTGTGTGTGTGTGTCTCTGGTATGATCTGGCAGAATGTATTCATGTGGAAAGTAAAAACAGTTGCATACAGGGTTGATTGTGTCCATATCACTAAGGACCTATCATGGTTCAAACACACCAACATAGTTGTGAAGTGGCCACAACAATGCCTCTTCCCCCTCAGGAGGCTGAAAAGATTTGGCATGGACCCCTCAGTTATTCAAAAAGTTATACAGTGGCACCATTGTGAGCATCTTGACTGGCTGCATCACCTCTTGGTATGGCAACTGCTCGGCATCTGACCGCAAGGCGCTGTGGAGGGTAGTGCGTGCCTACGGCCCAGTACATCACGGGTTGAGCTCCCTGCCATCCAGGACCTCTACCAGGCTGTTTCAATGGGGAAAGATTGGCTCGTACCCCGCTTCAGTGATTATTGTTGAAAACCCTGCTTCCGGTGTTCTGCTGTTTGCCACTAGGTGTCGCTTAGTCAATGTGGACAAACGGCACAACCACAGATGGAACAAGGAGACTGATGTTTCACCGGATGTATAAATCTGAAGGATCCGGTTGGAATTTCCACCCCTCACCAAATATGGTGAGAAGAGGAAGCCCAGTGGGAGAGTATGGAGCGAGATGGAACTGGGCTGGCATTCTGCTGATTTTTCTCATAGAAGAAAAGCCCGATTTCAATTAGTTATCTTTTCCCAAAACTAGAATCTGTTACAGAGTGCAATAAGTTTTGTAGATGTGACCCTTTGCCAAAGTTCCCTAATGCAAATAAATGCTAGAACGCACAAATAGGATCTCGGTAGCTTGTCCTTTGCTCTGCCCACCTCCTTGCTTGTTCTGCCCACTCTGCTTAATTTTCTCCTATGAAAAACTGCACAGATGAATGATCTTGTTAGTTATAAATGTATTTGGCACAACCATTTATCAGGGATACCGACAAAGATGATTCATCATTAGGATTTTTATTTACCATTCACATACAACAGGAAAGTTTCATCTGAGTTAGGACAACAATAATATAGCATTTTAAAATGTATATTAAAGGCACACTGCTTTAACACTGACAGATAATGTAACATAAACATCATATGGGGACTTCAAGGGATTAATTATATCAGCAAAGCAGAGAATTGACTTGTTTGTCATAGTACAAGGCACTGCACACCAACTACCATATGTAATTGATAAGTGTAGTTAGGCTAGAAGAGTGCAAGAATAAGAAGACTTTTCAAACAAGAAGACATTGGCATTTATGTCAAACCATAGGCACGCACATCATGTTAGGCAAAAGTGAAGGCCTCTCAAGCGATCTCACCAACCGAACCAAGCAACACACTGTGCTCAGATATCACTGCTATTTTCACAACCTCATAGGTACTGGTAGTATGATGTTGACTGAAACATGGACAAATAAAGATAAATTATGTCAAAATGCAGAAAAATATATTGTTGCATTATAATTATTGACCCAAAAATAAAACAAATATTTTACTAATATGTCTCAGTTGACACATTCAGAAAGGGGGACATTTTGTCTTTGGTAGAGGATGTCCTTGTTTTTGTGAAAAAGGTGTTCCTGCAACAGTTTACCATAAGACGTTTTCTTGTTGAGTAAGGTTATGAAACTACTTAGAATTGTGCTATTGATTTATGAATAAGAAATGGTTTCAGCGACACTCAGAAAACAAAACTTGGCACTAGGAACATTTCTTATAATTTATTTACCCTGTTGATGCTGTATCGGTTTAAATCTTTCGTTGTCTCGTTGTGGTATTCTCATCAATTCCATTATTACCTTCCCTTGTCCTAAAATAGCAGAAGTTAAAAAGAACATCATAGTCTTGAAAAGATACCGCATGTGCAAAGTAATGTCACTGTAAGAATCAGTCAAACAATACAATTCCCTTGAGTAAGGTATGATTAGCTTAAAAAATACTCACAATTTATGTGTTGGTTCAGCATGCACCCCATTTTCTGAGAATAAGAAAATGTGAGTTTAGTTTTATACAAAGGATGACCTTCATGTGATAAAGAACACATTGTACATGGAGGATAAAACAATGGCCCTGAAAGCTACTGCAAAGCTGTATACACAGCTGCTTGCTTAGCGAGTATCGCTTCCTCCTGATTCGACTTGCATGTGACACGTGACCGCCTCCCAAAGTGTCTTACCAGTCGCGCAAAACACGAAAAGCTAGCTGTTCGCTGGCACGCTTCAGTCCGAGTAGTAAGTTCCCCACATCCCGATGTGCTACACAGAGCTGTATGTAAAGCAGTGTGTATGTTATTACCTGTGGGCGAGTGACTGCTCCTCTGTGAGCTCCACCTCTCATAGAGCAGAATGAGGAGGACCAGGATGATCACCTCAGCCACGATGGCTATGAAGGGTTTCAGAGGCTCCATGAAGGTGATGACCCGAACTTCCACCCGGCTCACACTGGCCTTGATGTTATAGATGGCACTGCAGACATAGACACCAGAGTCCTCCTCTGTCAGGTTCATCACAGTGAGCTTGGTTGTGTTTCCATCCACACTGATCTTGTAACGAAGGGGGTCAGTAGTTGCATTGATGAGTTCCTGAAATCAAAAGAAAACAATGGCACGAAGCCTCTAACACGAAGTGGTAGTATTGATAATTGTCATAACTGTCAAATGAAATAACATATGATTTATTAATGGTCAACTGTAAGTTGAATGAAATAAAAACATCTTAGGTTACAATATGTAACTAATGTTGATGGCGTCTCCCTTTACACATTGATTACATTGTGGCAACCTTCTCACCTGCTCGGTTCCGTTTGCTCTGTACCAAAGCCAAGTGTTAGGGGGAAGCTTGGTTTTACAGGCCATCGCAACAGAGTCACCCACATACGCAACAATCGGCTTGTCCTTCTTATCATCCATCTCTGGGGCTGGAGGAAAAGAAAGGGACCAGTATCAAGATGCTATGTATAGGCACACTTCATTATTCAATAGAAATTGCCAGGGCCTTGCACAGATGGGTTTTTTCTCAATTTCTGTGTGTAACAGTATAACTTTAGACCGTCACCTCGCCCATATCCGGGCGCGAACCAGGGACCCTCTGCACACATCAACAACAGTCACCCACGAAGCATTGTTACCCATCGCTCCACAAAATACCGCGGCCCTTGCAGAGCAAGTGACGTCACCGATTGAAACGCTATTTAGCGCACACAACCGCTAACTAAGCTAGCCGTTTCACATCCGTTACATGTGCATCCTTGTAATGTTGTGAATGATCACGTCACTATACTTTTTATTTAATAAAAACATACGTGTAATATTGGATGACAGAGAACATGTAGCCTAACTTGACATGCCTGTAGCAATACTTGGCTATGCATGAGACTAGAGAATGTGAAATATGGTGTATGCATTGCCTTATGTCATAAAACATACTGTACCTGCCACATTGAAATCAATTTTTGCCTCCTCGGTATCACTAAAGATGCATGAGTAGTTCCCAAGGGTATCCCCAGTAATTCTGAATCTGTAAAATATATAGTCATAGCTTAATTTTCACTTACACATGTCTTGGGAAAATATATCTAAAATATAATTGTTTTGTCAGTCTAAGAAACATTCACTGTCAAATGTCAATTAGGCACATCATTAGAAGATGTTGGCAAAGCATGGCCTCTGGCCATGGGCCAGAATTGGTTACAGTCAAGGAACCAATTACTCTGGGATACAATATAACAGAGGCTAAGTGTATAATATTAACTGCTTCAGTAGTGAAATATAACCTAAGTCCTGACGTACCAAAAGTGTATTTGCACAAAGTAATACACAGTAGAGGTCTTCACGGGTCCACCCGAACCTGAATAGGCGAGACCTGACCCGGGACCCAAACTTTTCCCTCTGGTCCGGGTCATGCCCTGTTTGATTGTCATCGGGTCCCAGACCTAATCTTGGGTCTATGTAACTACAGCTGATAAACTCGAGTGGACCTGAATGGACCCGCTCTGCATAGCCTATAGCATATTTATTTTACGCTAATAAGCTGAATTGATTGACTTATAGAAGGCCTAGCCAACATATAAAGACCTATTCGTTAACCTGAAGAGCAGCTTAGCTGATAAACATGTTGTTTTTTTGTCACTCTGGTCCAATTGGGTTTGGTCTAGACCTGGACCCGTTAGGGTACGGGTCTAGGTCTGGTTGTCAGGTCCATTCGAGTTCGGGTCTGACTGTTCTCGGGTCCAGATCTGATTGTCTTCGGGTAAGTTAAGGTCAAAGTCCAAGTTTTTGGACCCGAGAAGACCTCTAATACATAGCTGCCTAATTTGGAGAGTAGATACTGAAGATATTCTCCCTACCTCTATAATTAACATTTGGGTCCATAGACCATTGTATATTTACATGTAGATGACAGGCTGTTACATTTCAGATTTACATTCTCTATCCCTGATGGAATAATGAATACATACTTACACTCTTTTGAGATTATATTGTTCATTCTCCAATTGTACAGTAAGCCGAGAGTTAGTAATTTCACTCCCATCTTTTCGCCAGTACCCGGTAATGTTTGGTAATTTGTTTGGATTACCGGTCCAGGTACATGCTAGCTCTAAATCGATGGGTTTCAAGATTTCAACTTTTTCAACCAGACTGTCACCTGTGTTTAGAATTTTGGTGGGATTTCAAACAGATAGAAAGAAAGAAGCTAAAATGAGACATCTGTTCAACCCTATAATACAGCTAAAATAGATATGTAAACTTTACACAAAACATACAGATGAACATATACCAGAATTTCAGACAAAACATTTTCTAAAGTATCACAAGATGACTGAGTGAAGAATGAATTAAGCATGTAACACTACACGACTGTACACAAAGAAATTGTGTACAGCAACGACACAAACTTGTGACTAAACAAGAACACTCTAGTAGTTACCTTTCAGGACTGCACTCTTAAAGACTGTTGTGACTGGAACTGTCAAAGCCAACGGAGGATTTGTTTCTGCTATAAGGGAAATGAACACAAACATTATGTTGTTTGATATGACGAGTGTTACTGAGTGATGTGTTGTGTTAGATTTGTTCCAAACATAAAGCTTTCTATTCAGGACATAAAATTCGATTTTACTTTAGTGCCTTGTTGCAAACAGGATACATGTTTTGGAATATGTTTTATTCTGTACAGGCTTCCTTCTTTTCACTCTGTGGTATCTTTCCTCTCCAGCAACTAAATTATGAAGGACGCCTGTATCTTTGTAGTGACTGGGTGTACAGATACACCATCCAAGGTGCAATAACTTTACCATGCTCAGAGTGATATTCAATGTCTGCTTTTCATGTTTTATTAATTTATAAAAACAATTCCACTTTGACATTATTGGGTATTGTGTGTAGGCCAGAGACACACATTTTAAAGGCAGGCTGTAACACAATAAAATGTGGAAATAGTTAAGGTGTGTGAATACTTTCTGAAGGCACTGTATGTACATATTTTTTCAAAGCTCAGTAGTCTAAACACTTAGGGGTAGGGTTGATCCACGAAAAGAGTACATTTTGCATCCCTTTGATATTTTAAGTAGAAATTCTGCACCAATATTGCATTATAAAGGCCTGTTATAATTCTGCCATTTAATATAGACCACATATAAAATTCAATAAATCACATTTTTAATATGAACAAATGCTCGCTAAATTGCCAAAAATTCTGCATTTTGTTATGTCCCTCTGTGCACCCTCTGTGACTTCTTGGAAGGTTTTAACCCACTTAACCTCAGCATTTCTCAAAGTTTTCACCATCATTTTAAAGCGCTAGTTATGCCATTAGTTATTTTGTTGCTTTTACATAGTCATTTCTGAAGATTATTACTTATTTATTAGTAATTCATTTACACTCACCAGCCAATTTATTAGTTACACCACCCTATTCCCGAAAATAGATCGCTCCTACAGGCAGTGAGTCACGTAGCCGTGGATTGCTATATAAAGCAGGCAGACAGGCATCGAGGCATTCAGTTACTGTCCGATTGAACATTAGAATGGCCAAAACTAGTGACCTAAGCGACTTTGAGCGTGTTATGATCGTCAGTGCCAGGCATGCTTTATTCAGTATCTCAGAAACGACCGCCCTCCTGGGCTTTTCAAACACGACTGTGTCTTAGTGTTTCCCGAAAATGATGTGACAAAAAAATAATAACATGCAGTCAGCGACAGTCCTGCGGGCAAAAACAGCTTGTTGATGAAAGAGGTCGAAGGAGAATGGCAAGAATCTTGCAAGCTAATAGGTGTGCCACAAACAAACAAATAGCGGCGCAGTACAACAATGGTGTGCAGAACGGCATCTCGGAACGCACATCAATCCTTGTCATAAATGGGCTATTGCAGCAGATGACCACACAGGGTTCCACTCCTATCAGCTAAAAACAAGAACAACAACTTCAGTGGGCACACGATCACCAACACAGGACAACTAAGGAGTGGAAAAACATTGCCTGGTCCGATGAATCCCGGTTCCTGTTGTGTCATGCTGATGGCAGAGTCAGGATTTGGCATGAGCAGAATGTGTCCATGACCCCATCCTACCTGGTGTCAACGGTACACCCTGGTAGCGTTGGTGTACTGATGTCCAATCTGGAGCAACTTTGTGATGCCATCACGTCGGCTTTGACCAACATGCCTGTCGAGCGTCTCCGACTTGTAGAATCCATCCCCCATAAGAATTCAGGCTGTTCTGGTGGCAAAGCGTGTTCCGACCCGGAACCAGATGGGTGTACCTAATAAACTGACCGGTGAGTGTACGCCTGTCCCTCATAATATTTTGAAACTATTCCATTAGTTAAAGACAATTCTAAAGAAACATTCAAATAGTGAAATAGTGTTTAAAGAAATCACTTTTTGGCCATTTTGTGGTGGAAAACTGAGCGGGTTGAGCATAACACGTCAACCCTATTACATATAGAAAAACAGGCTAGATATGTCTTAGCAATTTAAAATGTTTTTGTGAAGCTTATATTCCATTGTCACTCACTGTTGCACACAACAAGCTTCCATTACCCCTATCACAAGGTGATTCATGGCTGATTTAAGATTCAATCGTCAACCCTGTTACGGTCACCCTTTATTTGGCACTTTATAGGCACATACTATAGTCATTTTTAATTTAACCTCTTGAGATGATTAATTATGTTTTTTTATTAAATTGAACATGTAGTATTTCTTTTTACTAAGTTACACTACCCAAAAGGTACTCAATTTGGTGGAATGACCCAGTAATGTACAGTGGCTCCAGAATTTCTGGCACAAACAAATATAAACAATATAATTTTAGAGATAAACTCAAAATACCAACATGTGAGAAATACTGTACTTTATTAATGTTTCAATGGAACCAACCAAAATAATTTATTGATTTATTTCAAAATCAATGTCCTCCAAACCAAGGTTTCACAATTAATGGCACCCTTAAAGATTATTGTAAATAACATCTACCAAAATTAAACCACAAATTAAATTCCACTTATTTAAGTTTATCTAAGTCTTATTGAGCCATTACATCACTTCCAGTTTCACTAGGGTATAAAAATGAGGTAACACACATGCAGTATCCCGCTGTCATCCAACACCATGAAGAAAACAAAAGAACTAGCAGTTCAAAAAGAGACCGATGGTCGTAGACCTTCGTAAATCTGGTAATGGCTACAAGAAGATCCACAAACTATTGAATATACCACTGAGCACTGTCAGGGCTATTTTGAATGTTTTAATAAGATATGGAACAGTTGAAAACCCCACGGGTAGAGGATGCAAATGCATTTTGCCCCCCAGGATCGGGAGGAGGATGGTGAGAGAAGCAACACAATCCCCAAGAATCACTGTGAAAGAATTGCAGGCTTTGGTGGCGTCTTGGGGTCACCAGGTTTCAAAACGCACCATCAGTCGCCACCTCCACATCCACAGGCTCTTTGGAAGGGTTGCCAGAAGAAAGCCATTTCTGACCCCAAGACGTAGACACAAGTGCTTGGAGCCAAATGTCATTTAAATTATGTCTGGAAGAAGGTGCTCAGGTCAGATGAGACCAAAATGTAATGTTTTGGTCAGATATAGCATCGGCATGTTTGGCATTGAAACAGAGATGCATACAAGGAGAGGCACCTCATACCCACTGTGAAATATGGAGGGGGGTCAGTGATGTTTTGGGGCTGTTTTAATTCCAGAGGTCCAGGGGCACTGGTTAAGATTGATGGCATAATGAATTCTAACAAGTATCAGGCAATTATGGCTGACAATCTGGTTGCCTCTGTCAGAAGGCTGGGACTTGGCCGTAGGTGGACTTTCCAACAAGACAATGACTCGAAACATACCTCAAGATCCACACAGAAATGGTGCTGTGACAACAAAATCAATGTTCTGCCATGGCCATCTCAGCCGGACCTCAATCCAATCGAAAACCTGTGGGCTGAGTGGAAGAGGGCAGTTGATAAGCGCAAACCGAAGAATGTGAATGCTCTAGAAAGGATCTGCATAGAGGAATGGTCCAACATCCCTCCAAATGTGTTCCTTAACCTTGTCAAACATTACAGGAAAAGACTCCATGCTGTTATCCTTGCCAGAGGTGTTTGCAATAAGTACTAAATGAGGAGTGCCAATAATTATGAAACCTTGACTTTGGTGAAATGTATTTTGTATTAAATAATTGAAATATTTTGGTTGGTTCCATTGAAACATTAATAAAATACAGTATTTCTCACATGTTGGTATTTTGAGTTTATCTCTATAATTATATTGTTTATATTTTTTAAAGTATTGTTTGTGCATTGCCAGTCAGGGGTGCTAGTAATTTTGGAGCCACTGTATATGACATACAACTGACATTTAAGCAGTTAACTGCCACAAAGGGTAGTCATGTAAAGCACAGGGTGCTTACAATACACACTTCAAAGTCATTGCCAGCAGCACACCACCAGTAACGAAAAATGATCTCAGTAACGAAAAAAAATGGCATCTCTGGTGATCCATACAACAGACCCAATTATTGGTCCAATGTCCTTCTGATACATAATACTGAAGGATTAGAAGCATATTGAATACACCACACCAATGCAGTTACTGAAATCTAATGCACATTTGCAGATGTACTGCTGCAGCTAAGACTCTCAGCCACACTTGTTCCACTGGCTACAAGGTCACATCACAACCAGCCAAGCAGAAAGTCCTGTCTACAAAGCTGATACATATAAAATCCAGAATCTGTATTTACTTGTATAGATGCCTCTCCAGAAGAGAGGAAACAGGATGAGCTGAAGGGAAAGGATCCAGGGCGAAAACATGGTTGTTTCAGTCAGTCAGCTAGTCCTGCGTTATCTGCTGCATAGAGTTTTTCTATAAGATCTCCCTCTCATCAGCTGCCTGCTGCTCCTCTCTCTCATCCCCTTCCCTCCCCTTCCCTCCCCTCCTTGTTCTTCCCCTCAGCATCGGTGACGCAGCAAAGATATCAGCCTGCTGGTGTTCCTCTATTATTCATACAGACACAGACCGAGGGTACAGACAGTCCTGTCCCATGGTGCAACAGTCACCTTGTCATGGAAGGTGCAAAAAAAGTACATTACAGTGAGTATCAGATATACAGGTCTTGTAAGATGTGATGTAGGACGGCTGTAAGTCACATGGTACAGAATGCCTGTCATCTTGGAGATCACTGTCCAAAGTCCTTGTCCATTATTCCCATCAAATGATATGTGCAATATCACGTTTATACCATAAACATCACCTATGCTAATATTAGCAACGGTTGAGTTTACTTCTGTATTCATTACTATTTCTGTATTCACAGTTGTTATATTCTAATGAAATGTATATCTTTAAAGTTGTTTACCTCGGACAAAACAGTATAGTTTAATGTATTGAGTGTAGATCTGGTGATTTACTCAGGGGTATACAGATTCCACTCTGTTGGCAACAGGGTACTCAGGCTATGGTTGGTGATGTAAGGGGATTAAAGTCAAATTCACACACGTAGCATGAGACGAGTAGTGAGTATAGCACCACGCCCTGTCTGTAGAATATAACACTGTCCCAGTCTAAACCACAATAGTACCCATCTCAAAAGCAGTCCCTGTGAACTTTCACTTTCATTACTTATATTAAATGTTTAAATTTATACTATCTTTCCCCAAAAGGATTAATCCAGATCATGGCGTTGGCAGAAATTCCTCAGATTTTAGTCACCCGGACCATCAGTGATCAGCCATGCCCTTCACAGCGCCATCCCCCAGTCGGAGGCCTCTCTTGGCTTAGCCCGCTTGGAGACCAATCGAATTCAGGGACTCAGTGAACAAAACTTGACAGAAAAAACAAAAGTGCTGTCTGCAAATCCCCTGGTAGGATATTCACCCTGCTGAGGCTGATACTGAGTAGTCGAGCAGTTTGGTGAAGAGCTACAGTAGTAGAGCACTGTCCAGTCCAGCTCTCTACTGCAGTGTTCTACCAGGGGAAAAGGAGACGTCACCATGTCCACCGAGGGGATGTCTAGAGAGGAGGCAGAGGAGTACCAGAAACAGGTGGTGGAGGAAAAGTAAGTCACTACTACTAGCCCTTATTTTACAGTACTGTAAAAGTCATACAAAGTGATAATCAAACAACTGCAAAGGAATGCTTCAAGGTTGGGGTCAATTCCATTTCAATTCAGCCAAATACAAGAAGTAGAGATTAAATTCTTATTCAATTGAAATGAAATGTAAAATAAATTATGCTCCTGAATCTGAGGCCAACCTCATTGGAATGATTAAAATCGACATTTTGGATTAGATGTATTCAAAAGCAAGCAAGAGCAGAGGATTTACTTTGAAACGTTCCCTTTTTTGAAAAATGTTAGCAATTTTTTATTATCCTAGCTATGTGAAGTAAAAAAGACAAACAGTTGTAAGGGAGATACAACGGCAATTTACACCTGTAAATGTACCTCTAGTCAAGAGAATTACACTGATGAAAATACAATGAAATATATTTTACAATTTTTATGAAGAATGCTTTACCAAATAGTAGGGGAGTCAAACTGGTAGGCAGACTAACCTCCATGCAGTCCTATATTACTTCACACTCAGATTATTTCAGAATTACTGTCTGTCTCCAATATCTGAGAGTGGTGGGATTGACAATGCTGCCATAATCTGGAGATTAATAATATATATATATATTACTCTGCTGCCCCAGAAACTGAGTCATTTATATTGTTTTGTTTTCCTACATTATCTTATTTAGAGCTGACGCCTATAACGTGATTGATTGATGTGGAAACTGCAGTGGCCATGAATAATTATCATTGCACAGAAGCATAGAAACAGATTTATATCTCTGAAAACAAATAATGCACATTTTTACACAACCAGCATCACGCAGTGAAAATACAAGCTGTTTACCTTTTAAGAATTTTGTAAGAGTTATATGATCGACTGCTGGACAATATATTAATACGCTTTTATAGGTTTGGTAACAAGGTTTCTTTTCTTGTCTGAAAACAGGATGGAGAGAGATTCCGAGTTCTTGGTAAAGAAAGCTGAGAGGGCCACACTGAGAACGTGCTTAAGAGACAAATACAGACTACCAAAGGTAAGACAGTCTCCTGTCATTGTCCTCCATTCTCATGTCATATGAAACAAGAGGAGAAATGCTCATAAATACTTAGATAAAAATGCCCTCAATAGCAAAATGACCCACATTTGTAATTTCCTGTGAATGACGTATGGTGATAATCTTATGCAATTTCTCAGTAAACGAGAACACATTATCACAAATGAGTAACATGATGAGACAGAGGCTGTGTCGGTCAGTGTCAGAGTGCGTGACTGAGTACATTTACAGGAGCACATGGCCTGCTAGTCAGATAGGCCTGAGTAGAGCCAAGAGATTAAGGCATAAAAAAAGCCCAGTGACCGCAGCTATCCTGCGTTTGAGCCCCAGGCCTGAAATGCCCTGTGTGTGTGTATGCCATCTATCTCAGAGGCCCTGTCAGGGTCATAGAGGGTCACATGTGATGCTAAGCTGTTTTCTTTAGCTGTTGGACCTAGAGACAGCAAAGTTTTAGGACCATGTGTCTGGATCAGGTGCCTTCCGACCCAAAATCTTACCTGGTCAGGAAATACCTATAATATGTTTGTTTTTTTAAATGGGCCAGGAAGAAAAAATATAGAATTTAAACATAATATTTATACTGTGCCTGGGCATAATAATGTCCTCCTCAGCCAGTCTGAACAGTGATTCCTCTTCAGCCAGTCTGACCAGTGCATTGCTTGCTGTCTTTAGAGTGAACAGGACGCAAACCTGATGGAGTTGGCAGGGGACGACATTGACGTGCCTGAAGAACTACTCAAAATGGTGGACGAGGACGCCACAGAGGAGGAGGAGAAGGACTCTATCCTGGGCCAGATACAGAACCTCCAGAACATGGACATGGACCAGATCAAGGAGAAAGCCTCAGCCACCATGGTTGAGATGAAATCTAAAGCAGAGGAGAAGTGCTCTGTAATGTGATGTGATGAGAGGAAACACTGGTTCAGTTGATCTGAGATTAGTTCCTAAGCACCAAGTTTGACCAAGGATAGGACTTCCAAGGTTGGACTTCCCTGAAATATTCTAGCTTTCAAGTATTCTAATCTAGACTGTGGGCTTGGATTTATCCGAAACACATACAGTAGTCCTACTACACAATCTAAATTTAACCAGTCTTAAATTGGTTAATCTGTCAATAGAGGGCCCTCTCTCCTGGAGAGATGACTCTTAATCTGTCTTTCTCAGAAAGCTGTGGGGAGGAGGTCAGGAAAAACATCACAGGGATGGCAGTAAAAGTATTTTTGTTGTTGTGGTTAATACGGTTTTATTTTTTTTTATATACAGTAAACCTCATGTCTTCTTTGCAAGACGGTACAATTAAGAGGATGTCATGTCATCACGGTTATAAATGCTCTGAATTGTTTCATGTTAAAAAATACGTTCCTCTGAATCTTTGGTAAAGCCTTTGTAAAACGGACCGTATACAATTGGATTTTGTACTTGAGCACGTTTGTAATAAATATAGAGATGTTTCATAAGAACCCCATGAAAAACAATCCATGTTCAGAGCTGTGGTTTATATAATGAGAGACAATGCCTCCATGTGGATAAAATCATTACATTTTACATGAAACTGCTCTTAAAGTTTCCGGACATATATCTCTTTATAGGATATGAAAGAGGCTGGTTCACAGGCTGACTACATAGCATGCGTCGCGTGCACGAGCGTTGCAAAATAAATGTAGGAATCTATTGTATTCAATTATTGCACCCACACTGCTTGCGCGCTCCAACGAACATCTGCGTTGCCAAGGGCTAAAGTAGAAGTCAGTTCTATTTGTGACGCAGATCGCGCTGCAAGTCCTGCCTCTCCCATCTCCTCATTGGTTTATAGAAGCAGGTACCCACGTGCCATCTCCTCCTTGGTTATACCCACATGGGTGACTGAAAGACGAATGAGGTCAGTGGCGGTAATGCACCTAATTTATGAAAGTTGCCAATCGCAATATAAAGTCAAGAGAAGATAAAGTCTAGAAGGAGGAGAGATGACTGGAAACGATTCGGTTGACCGTTTTATGTGTGGATTAATTGTCGGAGTAGAGGACCTTGTGCATTTCGGGTAAAATAACAACTCAATGTTTATATCCCAGGACAAATTAGCCAGCAACAGCAAGCTAGCTAAATAGGACAAATTAGCTAGCAAGTGCAAGCTAGCTAGCTAAATTGCCATAAATGTTTAATGGTTTTCGACCTGTCCCCAAATTAATGGAATTGGTTCAGAGTTTGTTTTGATATTTTAACCTGCGTGTCGTGATTGCGTTTGGTGTGGGGGGACAAAATACATTTATGCACGATGGCGCACGCGCACAGCCAGTTTGGGTTCCGTGTAAGACCGGTTTAGCTATTCAAAGCTCAATAGTACACATTATATGAGAATTATCTAATAAAATTAAAGATATTTGCAAAAACCACAAACTTTTCAAGAGATATGTAACAGTTTGACATTATTAAGACGTATTTCTGCAGCAACAGGAAATGTGGATCATAATGAATAGAAGTTCGTTGTAGGGGTTGATACATTTTTCATTAGGGCAAATCAAGTCTGACATTTTAAAATCGAATTTACTAACATTAGAAGCCTTTTAAAACCTTGAATACACTACAAGTTTGCATTTCCTGTAGTGCAGAAAAATTCTCAGCAATAAAAGAGTGCTCAGATTAAGATCCTACATCTGTAGTCAAAAATACAAAATACATATAATATCCATTTAAGCCAGGCACATAGAATACAACAGGATTTACAGAGCAGGCCTACACTAGGTAATGTCAGTTTCCTCCCCAAAATCCCCCAATGCCATAGCCTGGTACCAGATCTGTTGACCATCGGAGTTGGCTAGACAGCACAAATAGATCCTGCACCAGGCGACCAATGCCCCAGAGAGGGCCTCGTCACTTGTGGTGAAGCTGCAGGCTATTCATGAAGACCGTTTGTGTTAGGGGCTGTGGGGCAGGTCTGCAGACCGCTGTTCCTCATGGTGCACTGTAGGTCTATGGCGATCAGGGGCTTGCCGATGTTGACGTCCGTGGTCCACTCCACCAGCTCATTCACAGCTTTGAAAGAGTACTGTAGACACACTGTGAACCCCAGCAGATTCTACAGAGATGAAGGAGTAGAATAATATTTTTTTTGACCTTATGTATTTATACTAGAGCTACAATGGAGATCAAAACTCTTGTCCAAGGTGAATACTGCCCTAAGATGACACCAGCTGCTCCTACAGGAATGTAGTTTTAAAATGTTTTTTTTTTCAAGAGATCAAACAAAAGGGGCAAATACAGTATAATAAAGTAGTAGTAATGTGAGAATGTAGAGAGTGGTGATTATATTGTACGCTTCTGTGGAGAGCTGAGACGTGTGTACAGGCAGTGCTGGGGCAGACTGCTGGAGAGCAGGAAGATGTGAGTCTCCTCTGGGGCCTGCCTTTTCATCGGTTTGGGGTCAACATGTAGGAAAAGATTATAGAAAGTATTCACACCCCTTAACTTTTTCAACATTTTGTTGTGTCAGAGCTTGAATTTAAAATGTATTAAATTGAGATTTTGTCACTGGCCTACACACAATACCCCATAATGTGAAAGTGGAAATACGCTTTAAAATTTAAATTATTTTACAAATGGATTAAAAATGAAAAGCTAAAGTGTCTTGAGACAATACGTATTCAACCCCTTTGTTATGGCAAGCCTAAATAAGTTCCATAATAAGTGGCACGGAATGACTGTGCAATAATAGTGTTTTAATAGTTTTTGAATGACTACCTCATTACTATACCCCACACATACCAATCATCTGTAAGGTCCTACAATCGAGCAGTGGATTTCAAACACAGATTCAACCAAAGACCAGAGAGGTTTTCAAATGCCTCGCAAAGAAGTGCACCCATTGGCACATGGTTAAAAAAGCAGACATTGAATATCACTTTGAGCATGGAGAAGTTATAAATTACACTTTGGATGGTGTATCAATACACCCAGTGACTACAAAGATGCAGGTGTTCTTCCTAACTCAGTTGCCAAAGATGAAGGAAACCGCTCAGGGATTTCACCATGAAGAAAACTGAGGATGGATCAACAACATTGTAGGTAGTCCACAATACTAACCTAGTTGACTGAGTGAAAAGAAGGAAGGCTGTACAGAATATAAATATTCCATAGCGTGCATTCTGCTTGCTACAAGACACTAAAGTAATGTGGCAAAACAATTCACTCTTTTTGTCCTGAATACAACGTGTTATGTTTGGGGCAAATCCAATACAACATATTACTGAGTACCACTCTTCATATCAGCAAGCATAGTGGTGGCTGCATCATGTTATGAGTTTGCTTGTTATCGTTAAGGACTGGGGAGTTTTTCAGAATAAAAAAGAAACTGAATGGAGCACAGGCAAAATCCTAGAGGAAAACCTGGTACAGTTTGTTTTCCACCAGACACTGGGAAACTAATTCACATTTCGGCAGGACAATAACTTAAAACACAAGGCCAAATCTACACTGGAGTTGCTTACCAAGAAGACCGTGAAGGGTGTATCCAAGTTACAGTTTTGACTTAAATCTACTTGAAAATCTATGGCAAGACCTGAAAATTTGACAGTGCCTGAAGAATTTAAAAAAATAATAATGGTCAAATATTGTACAATCTAGGTGTGCAAAGCTCTTAGAGACTTACCCAGATAGCCTCACAGTTGTAAATCACTGCCAAAGGTGATTCTAGCATGTATTGACTCAAGGATGTGAATACTTATGTAAATTAGATATTTCTGTATTTCATTTTCAATAAATTGGCAAACATTTCTAAAAATGTGTTTTCACTCTGTCATTATGGGGTATTGTGTGTAGATGGGTGAGGAAATACAACATATTGAATCCATATTGAATTCAGGCTTTAACACAACAATATGGAATAAGTCAAAAGGTATGAATACTTTCTGAAGGCACTGTAGAGTCTGTAAAGACAGACTCTGCAGTCTGCACAATGCCACCTATGCTCCTAATGTTGTTTCAGTAAACCCCAAGAAAGGAAAATGCTCTCATTGGTATTGAACAGAGCTGGGAAGAAACATTATGGCATCAGTGGCATATTGCGTTTAAATTCCTTTCCCTATCCTCCTATCCCTTTGGTGTTCACGGATCTGAAACGCTTCGATGGATGGATTGGATTAGGCTATTGGATTAGTTACACCTTTTCAGATCTGTGAACACTTGAAGGGGTAGGGGATAGGAAAGAAACAGTGAGAAATTGGTGACAGGAGATTGGGGAAGGAACAAGTTTGCATAATTGAACTGGGTGAAAGACTGTAGCATCTCACCAGGGAGAAGTTGGTGACGTGGGCCTGGCAGAAGGACATGTCCTGTGGTTTCTTCATGATGTGGGTGTAGATGACCAAAACGTCAGAGAACTCTGCAGCGAAGCCCAGCTTGAGCTGAGCCCCACACTCAACGTCCAGAAACATTATCTCAGGCAGTAAAAACACAACGTTACATCCACCATAAGTACATTGAGCCCAACCTGTTTTGAAGGGGGTGGGGGTGGGGGGAGGGGCTGGACATGTTATTTTGCCATTAATATGCGTCACATATCAGTTTGGATACAATGTAAAAAATAAAATAATTGAGTTCATAAAGCTGCATTCAAACATGAGCTGTGTTCGAATACTCATACTAACCACACTAACTATACTATTTGTGATTTAAATTGGGTATGTAGTATGCTTATTGGTCATAGTATGGATATGGTTAGTATGCCAAAAGTTCCCGGGTATCGTATCAAATTTGCCAAAATACGAAGTATACAAGCAGTGGGCACCATTTCCGTACTTTTAGGGCAGTTGTTCAGAAAATGGGCGTGGGTTCAGAATGTTTTCATATTTGAAGAAAATGGGGGAAAATATACAGCCGAAGTCCAACGAGAGTGGATACAAACTCATTGCTTTATCTAATTATGACAAATGTTAAGAAAATGTAGAGCAATTTAATTAATAAAGTAATAACTTTTCAAATAAGTTATGTTGCACATTATGTTGGCTGACAATTTGTTAACTACGCTACCCTTATGAATCACATAGCATTACAGCAGTATGTACCGCTAACAAGCTATCAAGAGGTTGCATAGCAACAGCATCAACTTCCAGGAGACAGGCGAAGCGCTAGTACAATAAAACTGTAACAATACTGTTAGTTTACAGTATACTAAAATGAACTAATAGTATGTAGTATATACTCATTAAGTATGTACTATACAGTATGTTAGTATGGGTATTCGAACACAGTTATGGTCTCTTTTTTGCTTTCTTGAGTAAGACAGCTCCAAAATGCATGTGCTTCAGGCTAGCTCAGTGCTTTCTGTAGTGGTGGGGCTGCCAGTGGAAAATACAAAGCGTAGGGGTTGGTAATGTTCTCTAGTTGCGCCGTGATTGGCTCAGGTTTCTGTCACTCATGGGGACACTGCGTCTCCACCAAATCTAAGGGTAGAGCTAAAAAATTCAAGCTCCTTTGGTGCCGCCATAGAGTTACATTAGAAGTGCCCATCCAAGAAGGCTCAAGGCTAAAATGACGTCAAACTACGTTATATCTACAGTGGCTTTGATTGTACTGATCATGTCAACATTATACTTTCAAAATTTTAGCTAGCAGTCATCCTCGCGAATCAAGTCGACAATCTACTGGCAAACTCGGAACTGGGAAATCTGACTTCAGTGAGTTCAAGACAACTGTGAACTCAGGAAAAAGCACCATAAAAAAAGCACCATAAATCCAGATAATGTTTGATGACAAAATTTGCCCACGGAGGTCCGCCGCACAACCTTCCTGTTCAAGTGAGCACAGCACAACAAGGTGAGTCCAAAAATGTATTGTATGCTGCTGCATAAATGATGTAATATGCCAGGGAAATATGTATATTGTAGCTAAGAAAGTAATACTAAGTGTATGTTGTGTAGTAAGATGTTAGTAGCCCATGTGCTTCACCATAATAATTTGGTCTATTTTCCCCTCTTAATTTGCCTACTGTTCTGACTTGGTGGTGCACATGTAGCCTATAACCTGTTTTAGAGAAATGTAATCATTGAATATTTGTGAGGGATTTCCTCCTCTTCTTCCGAAGAGGAGAGGCGAAAAGGATCGGAGGACCAATATGCAGCGTGGTAAGTGTCCATGGTTCTTTTAATAAGAAATAGTACACATGAACAACTGAATACAAAAACAATAAACGTGGAATGAACGAAACCCAAAACAGTACCGTGTGGTGAAAAACACAGAAACAAACACCCACAAACACACAGTGAAACCCAGGCTACCTAAGTATGATTCTCAATCAGAGACAACTAATGACACCTGCCTCTGATTGAGAACCATACTAGGCCGAAACATAGAAATCCCCAAATCATAGAAAAACAAACATAGACTGCCCACCCCAACTCACGCCCTGACCATACTAAATAATGACAAAACAAAGGAAATAAAGGTCAGAACGTGACAATATTGTAAGAGATTTCATTGTCTGCTTATATGCCACCTTTATTTACCTTTATTTATTATCCTATGGTTCTGACTTGGTGTACAGGGAGAACACTGTAAGAATGGCCCATGTTATGAATTCTGTCGCTGTCCATTTCAAAAGTGCTCAACAAATAGTTATATTAACTACGTTCATCCTAGCTCGCTCATTAATGTCTTAATCAAAAATACGGATTGCCCTTTATCCGCTTGTCGTCCCCTTATGCCACAGTTTGTACATAGAAACCACATTTGTTTAAGCAAATCAGCCATATCAGCCATGTTTTTTGAAAATGCAGTAAATTAAGCTGAATTAACTGTTTTGCTGCCAGACAAGGCTCTGCTGATAGCCAGGTGTAGCAGTGGTGTTGGGACTGCTGTTGGGATGTAGGCCCTAACAGTTTGTGTGCACCATTAATGTATTGTTTAGTGTTGTGTTGTGTTGTGCTATTTTGTGTAGTGGCTTTGCTGGCATGCATCCCCCACCCCCCCCAAAATGGTTTGCCCCTCCAAGATTTAAATGCTGAAATCCCCACTGACTGTGAGCCTTGGCCCACTGACGGTTGTGAGCCAGGTCCATGTCAGAGCTGTCATCAGGCACAATAGGGTCAGTCAAGAGCCCTGAGCTCTGATAGGCTGCTGCGGATCTCCAGAGCCTGCTTCCCCTTAGTGGCGTCGAACTGGCCCATGTCTGGACAAAACAAACAACACCACAATAACATTATCTCAGGCTCTCACAGAAGAGATTTGTCAGGCAAGGTATTATTGCCATGATAATCAATTCATGGAGGTACTGTATACAGGGTAGGAAAGGATATATATATTTTTTTGTTTCGCTTTTACTTACTTTGCATGGTACTGCACTAGAGCAAATCTGTGTATTTTATTATTAATTGACTTGCATACTCCATGAACACAAATAGTGACATTTGCAAAATGATGATTATTTTACCAATACATAATTGGTCCATTACTCCATACCCTCAGCCACTTTGTCCAGCAACACAGTGATCTTCTCATCCTCCAGAAGACGTTCCTTCAGAAACTTGATGAAGACACCGTTGGTGAACCTGCTAGCCCATAAGCATCTGCATCTTGGTAGCTGCACAATAGAAGAATGGAGCCACATAGAGGAATATATCATTTCATCTGTTCCTACAAAGTAACATGCTACAAATAGAAGTTTAGATATATTTTTGAGTAATCAGATTACTTACGTTGCATATCCAAAAACCATGTTAGCTGTGACCCTCAATAGTATGAATATTTATAAAAGAAAAATGAAATAGTCTAACAATATAACAACAACAGTATGGTGAGGGGCTTTATATCCCATGTTAGTAACAGGGAGTGGACACTGAATATTAGTGAAAATCAAATGAACATACTGTAGCATAAGCATCACGGCTAGCATACCTCCTTGGCACAGACATACGTTCAACTTTGATTTACATTTGTTTGAGATGTCAAGTAACGTCAATTCAACGTGAACTCCCCCGTTGGACGAGTAACTGAAACGTTGCAATATTGAATCCCTGAGCTGACAAGGTAAAAATCTGTTATTCTGCCCCTGAACAAGGCAGTTAACCCACTGTTCCTAGGCCATCATTGAAAATAAGAATTTGTTCTTAGCTGACTTGCCTGGTTAAATAAAGGTTAAATAAAAATTCTCTGCAACCTGGCTTGAGGTGAGTAAAGGACTCCCTCTGCTGGAATCAGAGTTTTCAGAAGCTACACTACCTGACCAAAAATATGTGGACACCTGCTTGTTGAACATCTCATTCTGAAATCATGTGCATTAATATGAAGTTGATCCCCCCCTTTGCTGCAATAACAGCCTCCACTCTTCTGGGAAGCTTTCCCACTAGATGTTGGAACATTGCTGCGGGAACTTGCTTCCATTCTGCCACAAGAGCATTAGTGAGGTCATTCACTGATGTTGGGCTCGCAGTCGGCGTTCCAATTCATCCCAAAGGGGTTCGATGGGGTTGAGGTTAGGGTTCTGTGCAGGCCAGTGAAGTTCTTACGCAGCGATTTCGACAAACCATTTCTGTATGGACCCTTTATGGACCCTTTCTTTGTGTATTGTCATTCTGAAACAGGAAATGGCTATTTCTGATTTAATTTAAGACATTATCCCCGATTAATAACAAAAATAATGACATCCTCTTTAATCATTATTAAGAGATTTAAAATGGCACTTTATTTTTATTTTTTGTGTGTATTTCAACTCTCTTCTTGTTTTTAACTGTCTGTTTTGTTTCGCGTTAGATGTGTTTGATGCAGTAATGTAAGATGTTGATTGCTGATCATTTGTATAATTGTGCTTGATATTTGTAATTTGCACTTGGAATAAAAAATGTATTCATAAATTTACGTAAAAACATTTAAAAAAGGCCTATCAATTTTGTTCACTGGGTAGGCACGTTTGCCTACAGAAAACATTTTGCTCCTCTCTAGAGCATTTCTGACAGGAATTTAGGCTGTGAAGTATGCCTACATGCACATACACAGTAATTCTCAGGGATAATGTTTTGAGAGTTGCACCAGCCTCAGAAATAGCAGCCCAAATAAATGCTTCACAGAGTTCAAGTAACAGACACATCTCAACATCAACTGTTCAGAGGAGTCTGAGTGAATCAGGCCTTCATGGTCGAATTGCTGCAAAAAACAACTACTAAAGGACACCAATAAAAAGAAGAGACTTGCTTGGGCCAAATTGGAGGTTTTTGGTTTCAACTGCTGTGTCTTTGTGAGACGCAGTGTGGGTGAATGGATGATCTCCGCATGCGTATTTCCCACCATAAAGCATGGAGGAGGAAGTGTTATGGTGTGGGGGTGCTTTGCTGGTGATACTGTCTGTGATTTATTTAGCATTCAATGCACACTTAACAAGCATGGCTACCACAGCATTCTGCAGTGATACGCCATCCCATCTGGTTTGGGCTTAGTGGGACAATCATTTTAGACCCAAGCCACCCCCTGTACCCAGACTTTGAACTACTCCCCTCTGGGCGCAGGTATAGGGCACCCCTCAGCAGGAAAAACAGAACTAGACAATCATTTGTGGCAGGTGCGTCCCTACTAAATAGCTCGGGTGAATGTTCCTATCGACTCAGTAAGGGCCAGCAGGCTAGTCTTCAAAAAAAAAATGTTTTTAATGTATTGGTATGTAACTGTTATGAAAGTTGTATTGTCAATTTAGTTTTGTATTTAAAAGCCACATTAAACGACACTGCAACCACATTTCCCCATGGGGGACAATAAAGTCAGTAAGTAATGACCCAACACACCTCAAGGCTGTGTAAGGGCTATTTTACCAAGAAGGAGAGTGATGGAGTGCTGTATCAGATGACCTGGCCTCCACAACCCCACGATCCCTGTTACTTAAATTGTTTTGTTCATCCCCCTCAAAATAAAAACTACTTCCGGTAGGGGCGCTGAGAAGTTACTGGCCTGGTCGGTGCTGCTTCTTTGAATGCACACCAGATTGAAAGGTACTGGGGCAAATGCTGTCTCACCACAAGTTTTCCGGCAGCTCTTCCCTTCTCCCTGTTTTCTCCAAACTATATTTTCTATTGAACTCCAAGAGCAAATTCCGTACCTTTCCATGAGGTCACACTCCCAGCTCATCACAACCCACCTCAGTGTTGCCCTGAGCAACCAACGCCACATAACCTTGTAAATTAACTGTGTTTGTCTGCCCTGTATTGACATTTTTCGTATTTCTGATGACCCACAGTTCATAGCTATTGTTTGGGGTGACAGTGGTTACGAGTGCAGCGATCACATTGTTAGCCACATCTCTCTTCTATCAACTGTTTTGGGTCATTGGTTTTTGGTCTTTCAGTTGTTTCTGTCCGGGAGAGATTCTGGGTAAAAGTGCTAAACACTAAATATGTTTCAGTAAATTCATTAAGCTGTTATTAATAATCTGTCAAATCATTCCAATTGTACAGAGTAGGCTCCCTCCTCCTTTTCAATACTGATCTTAGCCCCTCATGACTATACTCAATGGTCCCTAAAACTCTTATTTAATTTGACTTTGCACTCTCTTGTACTATAGTAGTGAAACTCCTTAGATCACATAAAGGGGAAATATAGCCCTGCAGAATATGGTTGCAAAGTTTGTGTCCAATATACTGCCACATTTACTCACACACATAAGATTACATACAGAGAAGCATAGTATGTATGTCAAGCCTAGGGGATTTCTTAGATTTATGGTTAATGGTATTTCGTTGATGTTAATCTCTAATTCATTTGATATACAGTGGGGCAAAAAGTATTTAGTCAGCCACCAATTGTGCAAGTTCTCCCACTTAAAAAGATGAGAGAGGCCTGTAATTTTCATCATAGGTACACTTCAACTATGACAGACAAAATGAGAAAAAAAATCCAGAAAATCACATTGTAGGATTTTTAATGAATTTATTTGCAAATTATGGTGGAAAATAAGTATTTGGTCACCTACAAACAAGCAAGATTTCTGGCTCTCACAGACCTTCTTCAAGAGGCTCCTCTGTCCTCCTCTCGTTTCCTGTATTAATGGCACCTGTTTGAACTTGTTATCAGTATAAAAGACACCTGTCCACAACCTCAAACAGTCACACTCCAAACTCCACTATGGTCAAGACCATAATTTGTGTAATTTGGGGGCCAATGGTGTATGTAAATGTATATTATTATTAAATATAACTTGTTTTGTCTCATGAATTCCACATCTTCAATGGGATTGCATTGTATTAATCTAAGTTGCCATTGTTGTATAACTATGGTGTGTTTATATGTTTTCATACATTTGTAATGTTCCACAACATGTTATGTCCAGGTACAGGTAGATTGTCATGGGCTAATCAAAGATGGTGGATAAATGAAGATAGTTCACTCAGGCTGTTAACTATTGGAAAAACATTTAAATTCCTCTCTACTTAATTCCTGTCTACTTCCTGTCTCTCCCATGGTGATAGCAGCTAGGTCTGGTCTTCTTAGTTCATTGACTTCCATTGAAACATTAAAAAATGAGGGAGTGGGATGCCTGCTTTCTCTTCAGTCTCTAGGCTAATGTTCGTCTGTGACCTGTGTGTGCGCCCAGGGATCTCTCCCCCGTGAGAAGGAAACCTTTACATGCTGGTGGGAGCCTGGTTTTGATTATCCACCACCCACCAAATCAAATAAAGTGTATTTGTCACGTGCGCCGAATACAACAGGTGAAATGCTTACAGTGAAATGCTTACTTACAGGCTCTAAACAATAGTGCGAAAAAAAAGTATCTGTGTGTGTGTGTGTGTGTGTGTGTGTGTGTGTGTGTGTGTGTGTGTGTGTGTGTGTGTGTGTGTGTGTGTGTGTGTGTGTGTGTGTGTGTGTGTGTGTGTGTGTGTGCGTGTGCGTGTGCGTGTGTGTAGGTAAGTAAAGAAATAAAACAAGAGTAAAAAGAGATTTGAAAATAACAGTAGCAAGGCTATATACAGACACCGGTTAGTCAGGCTTATTGAGGTAGTATGTACATGTAGGTATGGTTAAAGTGACTATGTACTGTATATATTATGAACAGAGAGTAGCAGTAGCGTAAAAGAGGAGTTGGTGGGTGGTGGACACAATGCAGATAGCCCGGTTAGCCAATGTGCGGGAGCACTGGTTGGTCGGGCCAATTGAGGTAGTATGTACATGAATGTAAATAGTCCGGGTAACCATTTGGTTACCTGTTCAGGAGTCTTATGGCTTGGGACTAAAAACTGTTGAGAAGCCTTTTTGTTCTAGACTTGGCACTCTGGTACCGCTTGCCATGCGGTAGTAGAGAGAACAGTCTATGACTAGGGTGGCTGTGGTCTTTGCCAATTTGTAGGGCCTTCCTCTGACACCGCCTGGTGTAGAGATTCTGGACGGCAGGCAGCTTTGCCCCAGTGATGTACTGGGCCGTACGCACTATCCTCTGAAGTGCCTTGCGGTCGGAGGCCGAGCAAATGCCGTACCAGGCAGTGATGCAACCGGTCAGGATGCTCTCGATGTTGCAACTGTAGAACCTTTTGAGGATCTCAGGACCCATGCCAAATCTTTTTAGTTTCCTGAGGGGGAATAGGCTTTGTCGTGCCCTCTTCCGGACTGTCTTGGTGTGTTTAGACCATTCTAGTATGTTGTTGATGTTGACACCAAGGAACGTGAAGCTCTCAACCTGCTCCACTACAGCCCCATCAATGAGAATGGGGGCGTGCTCGGTGCTCCTTTTCCTGTAGTCCACAATCATCTCCTTAGTCTTGGTTACGTTAAGGGATAGGTTGTTATTCTGGCAACACCCGGCCACGTCTCTGACCTCCTCCCTATAGGCTGTCTTGTCATTGTCGGTGATCAGGCCTACCACTGTTGTGTCGTCTGCAAACTTAATGATGGTGTTGGAGTGTTGCCTGGCCATGCAGTCGTGGGTGAACAGAGAGTACAGGAGGGGACTGAGAATGCACCCCTGAGGGAGCTCCAGTGTTGAGGATCAGCGTGGCAGATGTGTTGCTACCTACCCTCACAACCTGGAGGCGGCCCATCAGGAAGTCCAGGATCCAGTTGCAGAGGGAGGTGTTTTGTCCCAGTCCTTAGCTTAGGGATGAGCTTTGAGGGTACTATGGTGTTGAACGCTGAGCTGTACTCAATTAATAGCATTCTCACATAGGTGTTCCTTTTGTCCAGGTGGGAAAGGGCAGTGTGGAGTGCAATGCATCATCTGTGGATCTGTTTGGGCGGTATGCAAATTGGAGTTGGTCTAGGGTTTCTGGGATAATGGTGTTGATGTGAGCCATTACCAGCCTTTCAAAGCACTTCATGGCTACGGACGTGAGTGCTACGGGTCTGTAGTCATTTAGGCAGGTTGCCTTTGTGGTCTTGGGCATAGGGACTATGGTGGTCTGCTTGAAACATGTTGGTATTACAGACTTAATCAGGGACATGTTGAAAATGTCAGTGAAGACACCTGCCAGGTGGTCAGCACATGCCCGGAGCACACGTCCGGAGCACACGTCCTGGTAATGCGTCTGGCCCCGCAGCCTTGTGTATGTTGACCTGTTTAAAGGTCTTACTCATGTCAGCTACGGAGAGCGTGATGCTCTGATGACAGCTGATGCTCTCATGCATGCCTCAGTTGCTTGCCTCGAAGCGAGCATAGAAGTTATTTAGCTCGTCTGGTAGGCTCGTGTCACTGGACAGCTCGCAGCTGTGCTTCCCTTTGTAGTCTGTAATAGTTTGCGAGCCCTGCCACATCAGACGAGCGTTGGAGACGATGTTGTATGATTCAATCTTAGCCCTGTATTGACGCTTTGCCTGTTTGATGGTTTGTCGCAGTGCGTAGCGGGATTTCTTGTAAGCTTCCGGGTTAGAGTCCTGCACCTTGAAAGTGGCAGCTCTACCCTTTTGCTCAGTGTGCATGTTGCCTGTAATCCATGGCTTCTGGTTGGGGTATGTAGTACAGTCACTGTGGGGACGACGTCCTCAATGCACTTCTTGATAAAGCCAGTGACTGATGTGGTGCATTCCTCAATGTCATTGGAAGAATCCCGGAACATGTTCCAGTCTGTGATAGCAGAGTAATATTGACGGTAATGGCAGCTTTCCTACTCGCCTTCTTCGGGTCCTGACGAGGCATCCGGCTCTTCGTCCTCCGGCTCTTCGTACCTGCGTCGCTTCCTCTTGCGAATAACTGGGATGTCGGCCCTGCCGGGTGTTTGGAGAATATCTTGTGAGTCTTGCTTGTGAGTGATCGCTGTCCTGATATCCAGAAGCTCTTTTCTGCCGTAAGATACGGTTGCAACGAGCCCAGGCTCTGTCGCAGCCGGCCGCGACCGGGAGGTCCATGGGGCGACGCACAATTGGCCTAGCGTCATCCGGGTTAGGGAGGGTTTGGCCGGTAGGGATATCCTTGTCTCATCGTGCACTAGCGACTCCTGTGGCGGGCCGGGCACACTGCACGCTAACCAGGTGCACTGTGTTTCCTCCGACACATTGGTACGGCTGGCTTTCGGGGTGGATGCGCGCTGTGTTAAGAAGCAGTGCGGCTTGGTTGGGTTGTGTTTTGGAGGACGCATTGCTTTCGACCTTCGTCTCTCCCGAGCCCGTACGGGAGTTGTAGTGATGAGACAAGATAGTAGCTACTAACAATTGGATACCACTAAATTGGGGAGAAAAGGGTGTAAAGTTTAATTATTTTTTGTAAGATACGGTTGCAGAAACATTATGTACAAAATCATTTAAAAATATCGCGGGAAAAAAACACATAATAGCACAAGTGGTTGGGCGCCCGTAAAACTGCTGCCATTTCTTCCATCATCACCTCAAATCAAATCAAATCAAATTTTATTTGTCACATACACATGGTTAGCAGATGTTAATGTGAGTGTAGCGAAATGCTTGTGCTTCTAGTTCCGACAATGCAGTAATAACCAACGAGTAATCTAGCTAACAATTCCAAAACTACTACCTTATACACACAAGTGTAAAGGGATAAAGAATATGTACATAAAGATATATGAATGAGTGATGGTACAGAGCGGCATAGGCAAGATGCAGTAGATGGTATTGAGTACAGTATATACATATGCGATGAGTATGTAAACAAAGTGGCATAGTTTAAAGTGGCTAGTGATACATGTACTACATAAAGATGCAGTAGATGATATAGAGTACAGTATATACGTATACATATGAGATAAATAATGTAGGGTATGTAAACATTATATTAAGTAGCATTGTTTAAAGTGGCTAGTGATATATTTTACATCAATTCCCATTACTAAAGTGGCTGGAGTTGAGTCAGTGTGTTGGCAGCAGCCACTCAATGTTAGTGGTGGCTGTTTAACAGTCTGATGGCCTTGAGATAGAAGCTGTTTTTCAGTCTCTCGGTCCCAGCTTTGATGCACCTGTACTGACCTCGCCTTCTGGATGATAGCGGGGTGAACAGGCAGTGGCTCAGGTGGTTGTGGTCCTTGATGGTCTTTATGGCCTTCCGGTGACATCGGGTGGTGTAGGTGTCCTGGAGGGCAGGTAGTTTGCCCCCGGTGATGCGTTGTGCAGACCTCACTACCCTCTGGAGAGCCTTACGGTTGTGGGCGGAGCAGTTGCTATACCAGGCGGTGATACAGCCTGACAGGATGCTCTCGATTGTGCATCTGTAGAGGTTTGTGAGTGCTTTTCGTGACAAGCTGAATTTCTTCAGCCTCCTGAGGTTGAAGAGGCGCTTCTGTGCCTTCTTCACGATGCTATCTGTGTGGGTGGACCAATTCATTTTGTCTGTGATGTGTACGCCGAGGAACTTAAAACTTACTACCCTCTCCACTACTGTTCCATCGATGTGGATAGGGGGGTGTTCCCTCTGCTGTTTCCTGAAGTCCACAATCATCTCCTTAGTTTTGTTGACATTGAGTGTGAGGTTATTTTCCTGACCCTCACCTCCTCCCTGTAGGCCGTCTCGTCGTTGTTGGTAATCAAGCCTACCACTGTTGTGTCGTCCGCAAACTTGATGATTGAGTTGGAGGCGTGCGTGGCCACGCAGTCGTGGGTGAACAGGGAGTACAGGAGAGGGCTCAGAACGCACCCTTGTGTGGCCCCAGTGTTGAGGATCGGCGGGGTGGAGATGTTGTTACCTACCCTCACCACCTGGGGGCGGCCCGTCAGGAAGTTCAGTACCCAGTTGCACAGGGCCGGGTCGAGACCCAGGGTCTCGAGCTTGATGACGAGTTTGGAGGGTACTATGGTGTTAAATGCTGAGCTGTAGTCGATGAACAGCATTCTCACATAGGTATTCCTCTTGTCCAGATGGGTTAGGGCAGTGTGCAGTGTGGTTGAGATTGCATCGTCTGTGGACCTATTTGGGCGGTAAGCAAATTGGAGTGGGTCTAGGGTGTCAGGTAGGGTGGAGGTGATATGGTCCTTGACTAGTCTCTCAAAGCACTTCATGATGACGGAAGTGAGTGCTACGGGGCGGTAGTCGTTTAGCTCAGTTACCTTAGCTTTCTTGGGAACAGGAACAATGGTGGCTCTCTTGAAGCATGTGGGAACAGCAGACTGGGATAGGGATCGATTGAATATGTCCGTAAACACATCAGCCAGCTGGTCTGCGCATGCTCTGAGGGCGCGGCTGGGGATGCCGTCTGGGCCTGCAGCCTTGCGAGGGTTAACACGTTTAAATGTTTTACTCACCTCGGCTGCAGTGAAGGAGAGTCTGCATGTTTTGGTTGCGGGCCGTGTCAGTGGCACTGTATTGTCCTCAAAGCGGGCAAAAAGTTATTTAGTCTGCCTGGGAGCAAGGCATCCTGGTCCGTGACTGGGCTGGTTTTCTTTTGTAATCCGTGATTGACTGTAGACCCTGCCACATACCTCTTGTGTCTGAGCCGTTGAATTGCGATTCTACTTTGTCTCTATACTGACGCTTAGCTTGTTTGATTGCCTTGCGGAGGGAATAGCTACACTGTTTGTATTCGGTCATGTTTCCGGTCACCTTGCCCTGATTAAAAGCAGTGGTTCGCGCTTTCAGTTTCACGTGAATGCTGCCATCAATCCACGGTTTCTGGTTTGGGAATGTTTTAATCGTTGCTATGGGAACGACATCTTCAACGCACGTTCTAATGAACTCGCTCACAGAATCAGCGTATTCGTCAATGTTGTTGTCTGACGCAATACGAAACATATCCCAGTCCACGTGATGGAAGCAGTCTTGGAGCGTGGAATCAGATTGGTCGGACCAGCATTGAACAGACCTCAGCGTGGGAGCTTCTTGTTTTAGCTTCTGTCTGTAGGCAGGGAGCAACAAAAGGGAGTCGTGGTCAGCTTTTCCGAAAGGAGGGTGGAGGAGGGCCTTATAAGCATTGCGGAAGTTAGAATAGCAATGATCCAAGGTTTTACCAGCCCTGGTTGCGCAATCGATATGCTGATACAATTTAGGGAGTCTTGTTTTCAGATTAGCCTTGTTAAAATCCCCAGCTACAATGAATGCAGCCTCAGGATATATGGATTCCAGTTTGCAAAGAGTCAAATAAAGTTCGTTCAGAGCCATCGATGTGTCTGCTTGGGGAGGAATATATACGGCTGTGATTATAATCGAAGAGAATTCCCTTGGTAGATAATGCGGTCGACATTTGATTGTGAGGAATTCTAAATCAGGTGAACAGAAGGACTTGAGTTCCTGTATGTTGTTGTGACCACACCACGTCTCGTTAACCATAAAGCATATGCCCCCGCCCCTCTTCTTACCAGAAAGATGTTTGTTTCTGTCGGCGCGATGCGTGGAGAAACCAGCTGGCTGCACCGACTCCGATAGCGTCTCTCGAGCCATGTTTCCGTGAAGCAAAGAACGTTACAGTCCCTGATGTCCCTCTGGAATGCTACCCTTGTTCGGATTTCATCAACCTTGTTGTCAAGAGACTGGACATTGGCGAGTAGTATGCTAGGGAGTGGCGCGCGATGTGCCCTTCTCCGGAGCCTGACCAGAAGACCACTTCGTTTGCCTCTTTTACGACGTCGTTGTTTTGGGTCGCAGGCTGGGATCCATTCCGTTGTCCTGGGTGAAAGGCAGAACACAGGATCCGCTCCGGGAAAGTCATATTCTTGGTCGTACTGATGGTGAGTTGACGCTGCTCTTATGTTCAGTAGTTCTTCTCGACTGTATGTAATGAAACCTAAGATGACCTGGGGTACCAATGTAAGAAATAACACGTAAAAAAAACAAAGAACTGCATAGTTTCCTAGGAACGCGAAGCGAGGCGGCCATCTCTGTTAGTCTCTACTAACAGAAAGAAGAGATAGTAGCACGCAGTTGTGTCCACTGTTGATTTGTAAGTCTAGTGTCAAGATCACTCTTCATTTAATTAAATTTAGTGGCTGCTTATATGTGTCCTATTTCATGTACAATTGTGTATTAATACAAGTGTGAATTTGGAAATGTGTTTTTTGCATATCCCAACTCCACATGAGACACACTCGGAGAGTGATTATATGGTGGTAGTCCTTGTTACTCAGCTTCAACAATATTGATATGTGTACTTGAAGCTCTCCTGTGTCAGCACTGAACACCATTGAATTCTACTGACTGGAAAAGTCTTAGCTCAGTCTCCATTCTTAACATGTGCAAGATCAGTCCACTGACTCTCAAATAAAATAAATTAAAATGTTATCTGTCACACACTTTGTAAACAACAGGTGTAGACTAACAGCAAAAAAGAAAGAAAAATAACAGTAAAAAAATATAACACAAGGAATAAATACACAATGAGAAACAATAATTTATACACAGGTTACAAGTACCGAGTCAATGTGCAGGGGTATGAGATAATTAAGGTAAATATGTACATAAAGGTAGGGGTAAAGTGTCTAGGCAACAGGGTAGATAATACACAGCAGCAGCAGCATATGTGATGAATCAAAAGAGTTTGTGCAAAAAGGGTCAATACAGATAGTCCAGGTAGCTAATCGGTGAACTATTCAGCAGTCTTATGGCTTGTGGGTTTGCTGTGCAGTATCAGAGACAACAGTCATATGGCTTGTGGGTTTGCTGTGCAGTATCAGAGACAACAGTCTTATGACTTGGGTGGCTGGAGTCCTTGACCATTTTTAGGGCCTTCCTCTGACACCGCCTGGCATAGAGGTTGTGGATGACAGGGAGCTCGGCCTCAGTGATATTCTAGGCCGTACGCACTACCCTCTGTATCGCTTTCGGTCGGCTGCCAAGCAGTTGCCAAGAGGTGATGCAGCCAGTCAAGATGCTCTCAATGGTGCAGTTATATAACTTTTTGAGGATCTGAGGGCCCATGACAAATCTTTTCAGCCTCCTGAGGGGGAAGAGGCATTGTTGTGCCTGCTCCACGACTGTGTTGGTGTATGTGGGCCATGTTAAATCCTTAGTGATGTGGACAACGAGGAACTTGATACTCTTAACCCGCTCTACTACAGCACAGTCGATGTGGATTGGGGCGTGCTCGGCCCTCTGTTTCCCGAAGTCCATGATCCGCTCCTTTGTCTTCCTGATGTTGAGAGAGAGGTTGTTGTCCTAGCACTACACTGCCAGGTCACTGACCTCCTCCCTATAGGCTGTCTCATCGTTGTCGATGATCAAGCCTACCACTGTCGTATCAACAGCAAACTTAATGATGGTTGTTGGTGAACAGGGAGTACAGTAGGGGACTAAGCATGCACCCCTGATGGGCCCCATGTTGAGGGTTATCATAGCGTATGTTGTTGCCTACATACCACCTGGGGGCGGCCCATCAGTGTGTTGTTATGTGTTAATAATAACACTGAGATTATGTTACCCAGCAAGCTATGCGAGGGTGGAGGGTGTTAAGTATGCATTGCATGGCTACACAAGGATATTGCTAGCTGAAGTATCTGTTTATTAAAAGTATACATACAGTGGCTTGCGAAAGTATTCACCACCCTCTGCATTTTTCCTATTTTGTTGCCTTACAACCTGGAATTCAAATGGATTTCTTGGGGGTTTGTATCATTTGATTTACACAACATGCCTACCACTTTGAAGATGCAAAATATTTTTTTATTGTTTTATTGTGAAACAAACAAGAAATAATAAAAGAAAAACAGAAAATTTGAGCCTGCATAACTATTCACCCTCCCAAAGTCAATACTTTGCAGAGCTACCTTTTGCAGCAATTACAGCTGCAAGTCTCTTGGGGTATGTATCTATAAGCTTGGCACATCTTGCCACTGGAATTTTTGCCCATTCCTCAAGGCAAAACTGCTCCAGCTCCTTCAAGTTGGATGGGTTCCACTGGTATACAGCAAACTTTAAATCATCCCACAGATTCTCAATTGGATTGAGGTCTGGGCTTTGACTAGGCCATATCAAGACATTTAAATGTTTCCCCTTAAACCACTTGAGTGTTATTGTCCTGCTGGAAGGTGAACCTCCGTCCCAGTCTCAAATCTCTGAAAGACTGAAACAGGTTTCCCTCAAGAATGTCCCTGTATTTAGCTCCAACCCCCATTCCTTCAATTCTGACCAGTTTCCCAGTCCCTGCCGATGAAAAACATCCCTACTGCATGATGCTGCCATCACCATGCTTCACTGTGGGGATGGTATTCTCGGGGTGATGAGAGGTGTTGGGTTTATGCCAGACAGCATTTTCCTTGATTGCCAAAAAGCTCAATTTTAGTCTCATCTGACCAGAGTACCTTCTTCCATGTGTTTGGGGATTATCCCACATGTCTTTTGGCAAACACCAAACAGGTTTGCTTATTATTTTCTTCAAGCAATGTCTTTTTTTCTGGCCACTCTTCCATAAAGCCCTGCTCTGTGGAGTGTACGGCTTAAAGTGGTCCTATGGAGATATACTCCAATCTCCGCTGTGGAGCTTTGCAGCTCCTTCAGGGTTATCTTTGGTCTTATTGTTGCCTCTCTGATTAATGCCCTCCTTGCCTGGTCCTTGAGTTTTGGTGGGCGGCCCTCTCTTGGCAGGCTTGTTTTGGTGCCATATTCTTTCAGTTTTTTAATAATGTATTTAATGGTGCTCCGTGGGATGTTCAAAGTTTCAGATATTTTTTTATTTAAAAAACCCTGATCTGTACTTCTCCATAACTTTGTCCCTGACCTGTTTGGAGAACTCCTTGGTTTTCATGGTGCCGCTTGCTTGGTGGTGCCACTTGCTTAGTGGTGTTTCAGACTCTGGGGCCTTTTAGAACAGGTGTTTATATACTGAGATCATGTGGCAGATCATGTGACACAGGTGGACTTTATTTAACTAATTATGTGACTTCTGAAGGTAATTGGTTGCACCAGATCTTATTTAGGGACTTCATAGCAAAGGGTTTGAACAAATATGCACTCACCACTTTTCCATTTGTTATTTTTTAAGTAATTTTTTAAAATTCACTTCATCAATTTGGACTATTTTGTCCATTACATGAAATCCAAATAAAAATATATTTAAATTACAGGTTGTAATGCAACAAAATAGGAAAAACGCCACAAACACAACACAATGCCACAGATGTCGCAGGTTGAGGGAGTGTGCAATTGGAATGCTGACTGCAGGAATGTACACCAGAGCTGTTGCCAGAAAATGGAATGTTAGTTTCTCTATCATAAGCCGCCTCCTAACGTCATTTTAGAGAATCTGGCAGTCCATCCACCCGGCCTCACAACCGCAGACCACATGTATGGCATTGTGTGGGTGAGCAGGATGCTGATGTTAATGTTGTGAACAGAGTGTGCCATGCTGGCGGTGGGGTTATGGTATGGACAGGCATAAGCTACGGCCAACGAACACAATTGTACTTTATCGATGGCAATTTGAATGCAGAGATACTGTGACGAGATCATGAGGCCTATTGTCGTGCCATTCATCTGCCATCAGCTCATGTTTCAGCATGATTATGCACGGCCCCATGTCACAATTCCTGGAAGCTGAAAATGTCCCAGTTCCTCCATGGCCTGCATACTCACCAGACACCAGTTGAGCATGTTTGGGATGCTCTGGATCGACATGTACGACAGTGTGTTCCAGTTCCCTCCAATATCCATCAACTTCGCACAGCCATTGAAGAGGAGTGATACAACATTGTGTAGGCTACAATCAACAGCCTGATGAAATCAAATTAAATCAAATGTTATTGGTCACGTACACATGGTTAGCAGATGTTCATGCGAGTGTAGCTAAATGCTTGTGCTTCTAGTTCTGACCGTGCAGTAATATCTAACAAGTAACCTAACAATTTCACAACAACTACCTTATACACACAAGTGTAAAGGAATGATTAAAAATATGTACATAGAAATATATGGATTAGTGATGGCCGTGTGGCATAGGCAAGATGCAGTAGATAGTATAGAGTACAGTATATACATATGAGATAAGTAATGTAGGGCATGTAAACATTATATAAAGTGGCACTGTTTAAAGTGACTAGTGATACATTTATTACATCAAATGTTTAATTATTAAAGTGGCTAGAGATTTGAGTCAGTATGTTGGCAGCAGCCACTCAATGTTAGTGATGGCTGTTTAACGGTCTGATGGCCTTGTTTTTCAGTCTCTCGGTCCCAGCTTTGATGCACCTGTACTGACCTCGCCTTCTGGATGACAGCGGGGTGAACAGACAGTGGTTCGGGTGGTTGTTGTCATTGATGATCTTTTTGGCCTTCCTGTGACATCGGGTGGTGTAGGTGTCCTGGCGGGCAGGTAGTTTGCCCCCCGTGATGCTCTTGAGAGCCTTACGGTTGTGGGTGGAGCAGTTGCCGTATCAGGCAATGATGCAGCCCGACAGGATGCTCTCGATTGTGCATCTGTAAAAGTTTGTGAGTGTTTTCGGTGACAAGCCTAATTTCTTCAGCCTCCTGAGGTTAAAGAGGCGCTTGTGTACCTTCTTCACCACGCTGTCTGTGTGGGTGGACCATTTCAGTTTGTCCGTGATGTTTACGCCGAGGAACTTAAAACGTTCCACCTTCTCTACCACTATCCCATCTATGTGGATAGGGAGGTGCTCCCTCTGCTGTTTCCTGAAGTCCACAATCATCTCCTTTGTTTTGTTGACTTTGAGTGTGAGGTTATTCTCCTGACACCACACTCCGAGGGCCCTCACCTCCTCCCTGTAGGCCGTCTCGTTGTTGTTGGTAATTAAGCCTACCACTGTAGTGTCGTCTGCAAACTTGATGATTGAGTTGGAGGCGTGCATGGCCACGCAGTCATGGGTGAACAGGGAGTACAGGAGAGTGCTGAGACCGCACCCTTGTGGGGCCCCAGTGTTGAGGCTCAGCGAGGTGGAGATGTTGTTTCCTACACTCCCCACCTGGGGGCGGCCCGTCAGAAAGTCCAGGACCCAGTTGCACAGGGCGGGGTCGAGACCCAGGTTCTCGAGCTTAGTGACGAGTTTGGAGAGTACTATGGTGTTAAATTCTGAGCTGTAATCGATGACCAGCATTCTTACATAGGTATTCCTCTTGTCCAGATAGGTTAGTGCAGTGTGATTGCGATTGCGTCGTCTGCGGACCTTTTGGGGCGGTAAGCAAATTGGAGTGGATTTAGTGTGTCAGGTAGGGTGGAGGTGATATGGTCCTTGACTAGTCTCTCAAAGCCCTTCATGATGACGGAAGTGAGCGCTACGGGGCGATAGTCATTCTTGGGAACAGGAACAATGGTGGCCCTCTTGAAGCATGTGGGAACAGCAGACTGAGGGATTGATTGAATATGTACGTAAACACACCAGCGTTGAACAGACCTGAGCACGGGCGTTTCCTGTTTTAGTTTTTGTCTATAGGCTTGGAGCAACAAAATTGAGATTTGCCTGTATGTGAAGGAGATGGGTTGTGCTGCATGAGGCAAATAGTGGTCACACCAGATACTGACTGGTTCTGATCCAAACCCCTACACTTATATTTAAGGTATCTGAGACCAACGGATGCCTGTCTGTATTCCCAGTCATGTGAAATCCATAGATTAGGGCCGATTTAATGTATTTCAATTGACTGATTTCCTTAAATGAACTGTAACTTAGTAAAATCTTTGAAATTTTTGCACATTTTGTTTATATTTTTGTTCAGTGTGTATATACAGTGCATTCGGAATGTATTCAGTCCCATTGACTTTTACCACATTTTATTAAAAAAATGCATTAAATCGTTTTTTCCCCTAATCAACCTACAAAAAAAACCCTATAATGACAAATCAAAAACAATGTTTGCAAAATCTGTAAAACTTAAATATCACATTTACATAAGTATTCAGACCCTTTCCTCGGTACTTTGTTGAAGCACCTTTGGCAATGATTACAGCCTCGAGTCTTTTTAGGTATGACGCTACAAGCCTGGCACTACAGTATTTGAGGAGTTTCTCCCCTTCATCTTTGCATATCCTCTCAAACTCTGTCAGGTTGGATGGGGAGATGTCGCTGCACAGCTATTTTCAGGTCTTTCCAAAGATGTTCGATTGGGTTCAAGTCCGGGCTCTGGCTGGCCCACTCAAGGACATTCAGAAACTTGTCCCGAAGCCACTTCTGCGTTGTCTTGGCTGTGTGATTAGGGTAGTTGTCGCTGTTGGGAGGTGAATCTTCCCCCCAGACTGAGGTACTGAGCACTCTGGAGCAGGTTTTCCTCACGGATCTCGCTGTAGTTTGCTATGATCATCTTTCCCTCAATCCTGACTAGTCTCCCAGTCCCTGCCACTGAAAAACATCCCCACAGCATGATTCTGCCACCACCATGCTTCACGCAGTAGAGATGGTGCCCGGTTTCCGCCAGACGTGATGCTTGGCATTCAGGCCAAAGAGTTACATTTTGGTTTCATCAGACCAGTCCTTTATGCGCCTTTTGGTAAACTCCAAGCGGGCTGTCATGTGCCATTTATTGAGGAGTGGCTTCCGCCTGGCCACTGTCATGACTGTCATGTGAGGATCAGAATGGGTCGGATCAGTTTGGCTATGAGGAACAGTAACCAGACCTCCTCTCACCCACAGAAGAGGAGAGGAGGGAACTGGTGTGGGGGTTATGACACCTCTACACCCTTTTGTAAATTAAGGTAGAAGAACCCTCCCTCTTCAAATGTGCATAGGAATGTGCATTTGTTTCACAGACAGTTTTCCCGCTGAAACTTTAACACGCTCAAGAGTGAATACTGGAACAATATTTCTAACATAAGAATGTGGGGAATGGTCAGAGATGAGCTATAGAAAACAAATGTTATTAAACTGATGTTATTAAAAAGGTTATGGAGGAAATACTGTAATTTGAAAAGTATTTACACTACAGGTATGAAGTCTCCATCTTTAACGTTGTATATAATGCCTTCATAGTGCTTTATTATGAAGCATGATACATATATTACTGAGGATAGAAATAAGTTGTTTCATCTAACACGTTCAAGCAGGAATGCATGATTCAAGATATTTTGATGTGTAACCTAATCCAGTGACTGTCATGAATTTCGGGTTGGCAATTAGACTATAGTTGCTATTTTACTGTCAAAATAGGACTCCACAATTTCCGGATTTGTTTTTGGTTCAAATAGAGATGAATTACATACATATGTACGTGCACTAACTAATATCATAGGCTAATTCATTTGGGGTTCAACACCTGAGGAAGTGGAAACTCGAAACACATTATCTAGATTGCTAAATGTAATACCCACTGATCTCGAGCACACAGGGGGAGAGGAGAGTGGCTCGCTCATCACAGCATCAGGCTCCAGCGAGGGCACATGGGCAGACACTTTCACTACAGGAATCATGAGTATTTATGCACTTTACTGTTTGACCAAATTATGGCTTTAGCCACCCAGAAAATAGGATATTTTGAGTGAGGTGACAATGTAGAATGTGCTCTTTATACTTTTTGTCTAACTGATGAGCAGGTCTCTTGCCTGATGCCGTGTTTGACTTTGAATGTACGTTTTTGAGGCATATCGGCCAGCCCATCTTGGTAAGGGTGGCGGTCATTGCACACTGATCAGACAAAGGCCCATTATACACAGTGTACAAAACATCAGGAACACCTTCCTATTATTGAGTTGGAACCATTTTCAGAACAGCCTCAATTCGTCGAAGCATGGACTCTACAAGGTGTCGAAAGCGTCGTTCCACAGTGATGCTGGCCCATGTTGACTCCAATCCATCCCACAGTTGTGTCAAGTTGGCTGGATCTCCTTTGGGCCGTGGACCATTCTTGATGCACCCGGGAAACAATTGAGCGTGAAAAACTCAACACGGTTGCAGTTCTTGAACCGGTGTGCCTGGCAACTACTACCATACCCCGTTCAAAGGCACTCAAATCTTTTGTCTTGCCCATTTACCCGCTGGATGGCACACACACAATCCATGTCTCAATTGTCTCAAGGCTGAAAAATCCTTCTTTAACCAGTCTCCTCTCCTTTCTCGACACTGATTGAAGTGGACATCAATAAGGGATTGTAGGTTTCACCTGGTCAGTCCATGTCATGGATAATGCTTTTCTAAACTCAGTGTAGATTATTATAACAGAATAATTTCACAAAAATCTTTTAAACAAATCTTTATAGGCCCATGGGCCGGAGGCCATGTCATGTTTTTCTAATATTTTTGCGTGTGTCAATTTTAACCAGCCCATCCAACTAAAAAATGCTCCAGCTCCTCTGGTATTTGCCAGAATTGCCAGATGGCAAATCCGCCCAAGTCCATGTAATGTAACCACTCAAATCGTGGTCTTTAGTCTACAGTAGTAGCCAGCTGATGAAACTGGTTAGGCTAAAGATTGATTTTGAAAAATGTGATTACAATGTATAAAACATAATTGCGAGAATGCATTACAAATCAAGGAATAACAAAAGTTGATAACATACTTTTCTTGTTCTGTTTTATTTCAGAAAACAAACATGTTACATTTCCCCAATCCCCCCTCACCTACCATGCATCAAACACATCAAGGTAAGACACCCATGCATACCCCACAAGTCAACAGACTATGGGAGGCTACATTGGGGGAACTACATACATTGGGGAGACTTGGGGAAACTACATACATAGATTGGGGAAACTACATACATAGAGCCATGACAACATGGAACTCTATTCCACATCAGGTAACTGATGCAAGCAGTATAATCAGATTTAAAAAAGACACATTATGGAACAGCAGGGACTGTGAAGCAACACAAATATAGGCAGACACATGCATACACACACATGATCAAATACGCACACATACACATTTTGTGTAGATATGTGGTAGTAGAGTATGGAACTGAGGGCACACACTTAGTTGTGAATTCTGTAACAAATGTATTGTAATGTTTTTAAAATATTATAACTGCCTTAATTTTTCCAGAACCCAGGAAGAGTAGCTGCTACCTTGGCAGCAGCTAATGGGGATCCATATTAATACAAAAAATACAATACAGAGTTTTCAATACATTTGACAAATACATGTCCTGGGAAAAAAGCAGTCTGCAGCATGGAGTCAGTGGTCCAGTCGTCCCTCATAGAGCCCTTCTTCACTAGCCCCATCAGCTGCACTGTGACCAGGAAGGTATACATTTTACTGACGGTAGTGTTCACCAGTTTTGAGAGCCTCCCTTTTACGCCAAGGGCAGTCTTCTTTTTTCAGTTCATGAGCATACTTGCAAACAAATATGCATATTTAGTAGGCTAAAGGCATTCTGGATGTGGATACATTTGAAGAGAGCCTTGGGTTTTTCTCTAATATGATAATGAGCATACCTGTTGGTTTCCTGCACCACACTCTCCACCAACTCCTCATCATGGAACATTTTAAAACCCTTCTGAGGGGGTAGGCAGGGTGCTTGTACACCAGACAGGGCATCATTGAAGTCTGTCTCCAATGGTGTGAAGTGACAGGATTTGAAATATGCTGAAAAGTGGCAATGGGCGCAGCAATTCTTGACTGTTTATTTGCGATTTATAGTGAAAGGAATTCTATGATTAGGGAGTTTTCGCTTGTCAAACATACATTTGCTTATTAGTGTTTTTATAGTGAATGGCATTTTTGGAACCAACATAAACAGAAATGGCTGCCATCACAAAGAACTTAAACAATATTATATTTCTCCCTTGTGCTCACCAGAGATGCGGTAAATTGTAAACAAGTCTAGCTGTTAGGTCGCTAAATTGTTTTGTTGTCAGCGCAACCTGTTATTTACACTGGTTTATGGAATGAGTTTGGCTGTGGATGTGTTCCGTGTGATGCTTGGATGAGGAAGTTTGCATTTATCTTTTACAATGAAAGGTATAAGGAATAAAGTTGTGAATGCCTTTTATTTTCCGACTGTACAAAACATTGTTTCGATGCTTTCAAAACAATGCTATTTAGACTTGTTTGTTGCGTCATATGTAGTTCTGTTGATACTGTTCTAATCACATATTTGCGATGGTATGCTGCAGTGACCACTCAACAATGATCACTAATATGTAATTGTATGCATCAAAAGGCTATTAAGTAATCTTCTGTCTTATGTAACCATACCAAACGTAACATATCATATTCATTTATGTGTCCTGGATTGTATTTTACTATGTTATGTCTAGTCTGAGACCAGGCTGATTGAATACAAACTGGCTACTTGTATGAGAAAAACACTGAGTGTTTTATTTATTAAATAAAGGTTGAGTGTGATGTCAATGCAGATTTACAGCTGTTGCCCCTCTCCTCAATATTCCCCCATCCATTGTACATACAGTTAGGCTAACAAGTAATGTTATTTCTCTGAAAAGGGTAGGAGTAAAAATAATTGACTCATTTTCAAAACCTCACCTTGCAAGGATAACACCACTGAGCCTTTTTCTAAAATGTTTTTTTTTGAGTTGGGAGTGATACCATTCTTCCTTTCAGAATCCTTCCAGAACCTTGATATCCTTTGTCTGTGCTTATGGACTGCCCTATTCAATTCAAACCATAGGTTTCAATGGTCAAGTCCGGACACAGATGGCCATTGCAAAATGTGGATTTCGATGTGTGCTTGCAGTGGTCGTCTTGCTGGACGATCCACGTGGCCAAGTTTCAGCCTCCTAGCAGAGGCAACCAGGTTATTGGCAGAGGCAATCCTGGTACTGGTTAAAGTTCATGATGCTGTTGACCTTAACATGGGCCTCAGGATCAGCCCAATAACATCAAAGATCCACCTCCATATTTTACAGTAGGTATAGGGTTGTTTTCGGCTCATACACAAAACCCACCACTGGGGTTCGTGGCCAAAGAACTCGATTTTCATGTCATCCAACAAATGTAAACGGAGTTTGCTAAACAGCATTGTCATTTAGACTGGAACCGGTGGTTTGGTCCGATGAGAATACAAGAGCAGAAAATAACCCCATACCTACTGTAAAATATGGTGGTATATCATTGCTGTTATGGGGCGGGCTATTTTGCTTCCACTGGTCAATTTTGACCCCTACCTTTGAGAGAGAAAAAATATTGACTTGTTTCTGAGCAATTGTACTGTATTAACATATACATTTCCCTTTTTCTTAGCATACAATATTGCTCAGTATTTAAATTATTTATTTTATAATCATTTTTGATAATCCTTAACAAGGGTGTCAATCATTTCAGTCCCCATTGTATTTACAAAAAAACCACCACCTCTTTCTCTAGATGAGACTAGGATTTTTTTCATTGCTTCGTCCTCAGGAACAGTTCAGGAACAGCTAATATCCTTAAAACAAGGAAGTGTTTTCACAAATGAAATATCTATAAAACAATAGTTCTAGGATAGTCATTTATTACAAAAATGTTAAAAGACAACAGGATGAAAATATTAAGAAAGCACCAAAACTAATTTGTTGGAAATGTGAACCGCTGTCATTCTGGGATAAGACTTTTTGTCCTTTACAACAATAGCTGCAGTGTCTCCTCAGTCAAGACTAGTTACACGTGGAAACAATATGCAACCGTTTCAATTGAAATTCACATAATCTCCTTGCTGTTAAAAAAAGCATTTCTAAGCAGCAACACCCTCAAAGTCAGTACATCCTTATCAATTGCACCGACACACTGAGTTACAAGCCATGGCGCATCACATGTCGTTCCAGGTCAGTGCTGTTCATGAGAGTTCGGCCACAGAGCTTGCAAGAAAGCGCATTTTCATTTCTGGTCGATGGAATTATCCTCAGGATAGCGGAGGCATCTATACTCAAGGCAGTGGAGGCATCTATATTCAGGGTAGTGGAGGCATAGAATAGGAATGATAATAGAATGAGTAGCAGAGTTAAACACCTGACAGGGAACCAGAAACAGTTTGATCAATTGGATGTCAATAGTTTCATCATGTCAAAATGTACATACCTTTTGGTACAGATGTGTTGCCATTTTCATGATCTTGCTTATCGTCACTCATGGGGTTTTCCTCAGACTTTTCGTCCTCTACAGACCCTTGCTCCTGTTTCGTATTGCACTCAGGTTTCAGACTGTCATTCTTCACCACCACCTCCTCATGTTCCGGTTTCTCACTAGGATTCCTGTGTGTTTCCTCTTTGCCCTCTTCATTTTCAAGCACTGGCATTTCATGATAGTGGCAGGCTTCATTTTTAAGCACTGGCATCTCATGATATTGGTCATTTTGTTCTCCTATGTCCATCTCTCCAGGTTCTCGGTTCTCTTCCTCAAAGTCCATAAATTGTTCCTCTACCATCTCCTTATCCTCATGCTCGAGCTCCCCATGGCATTCTTCATATTGTTCCTCCTTGTTCTCCTCATAACTAAAATCATGGCTCTCGTGGAATTCACTGCTTTGGGCACTGTTCGCTGACACCTCATTATCTCCACCTTTGTTCACCTGATCTTGTTGCCCATGGTTCTCTTCACAGTCCATGGATTTTTCTTCTACATACCCTTTGGTCTCATATTTTTGGGGGGCAATGTTCTCCCCATTTTTCTCCAACCCTTTTTCCTCAACGGTATCCCCTTCTTTGAGCCCTTGAGTTTCTTTAAGTCTTCTGTTAGTTTCTTCCTGGTCTTTCTCTTCTTCTTTTCCTAGCTTCTCTATGTTCTCTCCCTCCTCCAGCACCTGCTGCTTCTCACTATGTTTGTGGTTGGTTTTTTCCTTCTCTTTGTTTCTTAGCTTGTCAGCGTTCTCCCCCTCTTCCTCCAGCCCTTGTTTCTCACCATGTTGATTTCTTTCTTCTTTGTCTTCTTCATTTTCTAATTCCTGGTCACATTTCTTTTCCTTTTCTCGGTTGACTCTGTCCAGTCTGGTCTCCAGTTCCTCCAGATGGACCTGTCCCACCAGCTCATGGTTCCTCACGACCTACAAGAAAGAACAACACAAGTCAGAAGACATTTACATCAGATATAGAAGGTCAAACGACTCAAAAGAGAAGAGTTGACTATAGAACAAACTTTCAGAATTAGCATGAATAAAACAATGTGTAAGAATACTACTAGTTGTGACCTTTGGCTATTGGCTATTTGTCAACATAACCACTGTCCATGTGTAGAGACACAGGCTCATCCAGAAACATCCCTGATCACAAAGGTACTGTGCAGCTCTGATGGGAGTACAGGTGTAAGCAGTACAACAGAAATCCCCTCTAGTCTTTCAGAGGAAAAGTTGCGCAGCGGTCTAAGGCACTGCATCTTAGTGCAAGAGGTGTCACTACAGCCGTTGGTTCGAGTCCAGGCTGTATCACATCCGGCCGTGATTGGGAGTCCCATAGGGCGGCGCACAATTAGCCCAGCATCGTACGGGTTTGGCCATCATTGTAAATAAGAATTTGTTCTTAACTGACCTGCCTAGTTAAACAAAAAAAAAACAAGTGGATACACAATCATATTGCTTACACCTATGCAGTCCTTTCAGATCCTAAGGGTAGAACACTAACCTGATGCTTATTGCATAGGTGTGCCTCCAACTCGCTCAGCTGTGTGAAGTCAAAGTAGCACAGTCTGCATTTGTACGGCTTGATATCATCGTGCTTAATGAGCATGTGCAGATGCAGCTTCTCGTCACTGGAACTAGTGAAGGTGCACTTGTGGCAGCGGAACACGAGGCCCTGGAGATATCGCGATAGCCTTGAACGACGCACCTCTATCGGGGCCACCGGCTCCTCTGTTGTAACATGTGATAAAAACCAGGATCAGCAGCATAGAGTCGGGTAAGACATTGATAAGTATCCGACAGAATAAACGGTAGACAGACAGATTAAGTGTCTAGTGAGTGTCATGGATGTATAAAGCATAATTGGGTATAGTCATAATATAATTTATTGTATTAATACCAAAAAATACCTACCACGATGGAGGACGATGTGGTCGATCATGCAGTTTTTGTTTTTGGTGTGGTAAAGACAGAGAGGGCAGCGTAGGTCCTTAGGAGCTTCTGTTGCGCTACTGGCATGTGCCGTCTCTATGTGTATATCCAAATTCTTCCTAATGTAAGCATTCAGAGAAAAACGTGTTACACTCATTTGGCAATACAGCATATTGAGGCTTAATAGTTCGAAACAATTATGACCACGAAGTGATCATTTAAAGAGGGAGTTAATTTAGCAACCCTTGTCGTCAAAGGTGCTAATTGTTCAATCACTTCAATTAGTTTCTATATTCTTAGATATCCATAGCAGGAATGTGTATACTAAAGCCCCAACTATGACCCAGCAAAGTCAAGCATTGGCATTTGAGCAGATTCTACCACTGAAAATAATATATTACCTGAAGCCCGTGAAAAAGGAGCAGTCCTTGCACCTCACCAGCCTTTTCCCATTGTGCCGATTTATGTAGTGCCGGCGCATACTCTTGATGTGTGTTGAGGTGTAGATACAAAACTCACAGATGAATAACGCATCTTGAGTGGTCGCGGTGGCCTGTTGGCCTGGATGTCTGGAGGCCTGAGCCACCTGCCTGTAGTGGTTGAGCTGCCGCTGGACATCTGGGGGCTCCAAGTACACTGGTTCTGTAATGGAAAGTACACTGGATATTAGAACCACATTACATTCAGTCACTCAGCAGATGCCTTCTGATTTAAAGAAAATGTAGGGAAGGTATTGACAAAATACTTGAGGGGTCAATACGCAAGACGTTATGCATTTTTCAAAAATATTGATTGTCTGTATGCTGCACAACACATTTGATAATTTATAGAAAAGGTTCTTAATCATGAAGTTTAATCATTCAAATTCAAATAATGAATGTAAAGGGGAGCACTTGCTTTCAGTGAGGTCTGTTTCCTCAGAATCGTCAGACATGTGATTGCCTTCCTGAGGTTCTGGCAGGTTAGGGACCTCTTCATTGGCCTCCAGGGTGTGTTCCCTGTCCTGGCTACCGGTCACGGGGGAAGGAAGGTTCTTGGATGGGTACTCAGCTACTCCAGCAAGACAGATTTAAAAAAGGAAACGGGTTTTAAAATGTTTTCCACAGCTTTTGCCATTTCAATTGACATTTTATACAGTATCAAAATCTGCAAAATTAACAGATAAATATTTTTTTTAATCTTTAAAATGTGGTGACATGACAAATCAAATCAAATTTTGGTCACATACACATATTTAGCAGATGTTATTGCGGGTGTAGTGAAATGCTTGTGTTCCTAGCTCCAACAGTGCAGTAGTATCTAACAATACACAAATCTAAAAGTAAAATAATGGAATTAAGAAATACATAAATATTAGGACAAGCAATGTCGGAGCGGCATTGACTAAATACAGTAGAATAGAATACAGTATATACATATGAGATGAGTAAAGCAGTATGTAAACAGTATTAATGTGACTAGTGTTCCATTATTAAAGTGGCCAGTGATTCTATGTCTATGTATATAGGGCAGCAGTCTCTAAGGTGCAGGGATGAGTAGCCGGGTGGTAGCCGGCTAGTGACAGTGTGCTATATTAGTAAGGCTGCCTCACCACCATGTACTTTGAGCAGGTGGTTCTTCAAAAGGCTCAAGATGGTAGTTCTGTACCGACAGAGCCCACAATGGAAGGGTTTGATGGTCCCGGGGCGATGTCTAATATGGCGGTCAAACCTGAGGAGACATTTGCAGACAAGCAGTCATTTCACAAATTGATTTATTCAGATGTTTAAGCAAATCTTTATGGTTATATAGAAGCAAGAAATAATGTTGTATTGTGGTACTTAAAGAAGGTAACATTACAAGATAGAATCAATCACATACTATAAATACTCTCCTCTGATGTAAATATACAATATATTTCCTCTTACATCTGCTTCTGTTGATGTGGTATGTTGTCCAGCCGTTTGAGCGCTGCCGTAGCTGCATGGCTCCGCTCATGTGAGCGTAAACCTTTCAAAGACATGAAAGTTCGCCCGCAGTGCTTGCACTCCTCTCCTGCTGACCCCCCCTCTGGTTCTGTTGTCGACGGGACAGGGGAAGGGGACCCCATTGGACCCATCCCTGTTGCAACAGATTCCACCTTTGTCACAATCCAATGACTGTCCGATTCCGCTGCCGTCAGAACATCGGGCAGTTCTTGTCTTTCATGCTGAAAGACAAATAAATGATTACGGTTGAGAATCACATATGGGAAAACACAGATGTATTTTTCCAATGTTGTACAGTACTACCATCTGTCAAACAATCACAAGCCCGTAGGTTTGCAGTTTACTGCATTATGTGCCACTTACCTTAACAGACTTGGTCTTTATTGGTGGCTCACTAAGGTGTTGTTTCCTCTTCTGTCCATTTTCCAGCGTCTGAAACTCCTCATTATGATGGTCGAGATGGGAGCCGAGGTCCACACTGCCCTGGATTTGGAGGTTACAGTATCCACATCTGTAGAACTCTGTGCCAATCTCTGAAGTCTTTGAAAGTATAGTGAAGTCCCGTTTGAAATCTTCGTTGTGGAAATTGGTGTAGTGGATACTTAGCAGGAGATTTGAATTGAAGAATAATTTCACACATTTCTTGCATTCAACTGGACGCAATGCGCTGCCTTTCTCACATTCTGGATCAAATAACTTGCAGACAGGTTTCTGCTGCCTGTGGCGATTTCTGGGCTTTGGGGGAGAGTGCAGTGTGTTAATCGGTCGGTGTTCGCTAGATTTGTGCATGCTGTTAGAGACTCCTGGATGGCAAATCACATAATGGGAGACCATGCCTTTTTCACTAAGACATTGGAAAAAACAGAGAGAACAGTTTCTCTTCTCACCAGGTGATTTGGTTTCCGGACTCAAAGAAGCCTTATGGTGTGGTGAGGTTGGAGGAATGCGGTGAGGTCTGAATGCTGGAACAAAGTGGTTGTTGAAAGCGGCATTGTCATGTTGCCTCCTATAGTGGGCTGCAAGGTACTTACAAATCAAAGTCGTATACGAGCACAGTGCACACTTGTAGGAAAACTCTTTGTCCTCAATTGGAGCCACTGTACTGTGGTTAATGCGAAGATGGCGGGCAAGACCCTTTTTAGTGGTGCAAAAGTACTTGCAAAGGTGGCATTTGACTATGATGGATTTCCTATTTTTTAAAATGGCAGCTTGGGCAATTGAGGTCTGGGAGCCTCTATATTTGGAGAGAAGATGTTTTTTAATGGCAGCGGATTTTTTCAAGGCCGGTTTGAACATATTGGGGGCAGATCGTTTGTGATCCATCTCATAGTGAGCTTTCAACTTCTTGAATTTTGCATGGATGACTGGACACATATTGCACTGGAAGCCTGCCAATCCTATCCTCTTACCCGATCGGACTTTCACACATTCATCTGGGTCACTGAAGTGTACAATTTCTTGTTCAAGTCTCTCAGTTCTGGCTTTGGTGGCTGGATGCCTCATCTGGCAGTGAGTTAGAACACCATGAGGGCGAGAGTTCACATACGGACAGATTGAACACTTGAATACCAGAGTCCCATCACCTGTACTAGATTTAGGTTCCTTTTCACAAGTTGATGGATCATATTCCGGATGTTTCTTTCCACAATGAGTTAACATACCATGGAGGGTGTTGAAGTCTCCGGAACAGACAGGGCACCTCCATCGCTGGCTTGGATTTGAGGTTTCATGAACATCAGACTGTTCATGGACCTTCATATCATATTCTGGATGTTTCTTTCCACAATGAGTAAACATACCATGGAGGGTGTTGAACTCTCCGGAACAGACAGGGCACATGTGTGTCTCGCTTGACCTCGAGGTTTCATGAACAGCTTGCTCTTCATGGACCCCTGACTCTTCATGGACCCCTGGCTCTTGGGTCTGCCTACTACTAATGACATCTAACACAGATCCATCTTCCTTGACAGACCATGGATGAACTACACGGTAGTGGCTGCCGATACCTCCCATTGAAGTAGCCTTAAAGGAACATGCTCGGCATGGATAGACTGTTGTGTCACCTTCTCCGGACTGAAAAGATGGGGAGGTCTTCGGAACTTCCCCAAACCTGAGGGTAACATTTTCATGTTTAACATTGCGCTCTGTGTTAGGCTTAATTGTTTTAGATAGAGAAGTCTTAGGGCCAACATGTAACCTCAGGATGATGGACTCAAGTCCAGTATTTTTATCTGGATGACGTTGCCGGTAGTGCCGGAGGAGTCCCTTCGCTTCAGTGTGTGAACAAACACACCACTCGCAATGATAACCTGCTTGTAAATGGCCATCTTGGTAAGCCCAACTCATAATCGTTGTGATTGGGGCTTTCTCTTGGTGGTTATTCCTCAGATGCCTTTTCAAAAGATATATATGGGGAGTTATATAAGAGCATTTGCGGCATTTTAAGGACCTGAGTGGTGCAGCTTTCTGCGTGCGAGATTGTGAAGCTTTCATGGGGGACTTTTTAGGTTGTTGGGTTATTAATTTCTTGGGGGGGGTGCAAACAATGGTAGTATACCGGACAACTTGATCCGCAGTAGCCGGCAGATCACTATGTCTTAATTTCTGATGATTCAAAACACCCCTAACTGTGGCATTGTCATAGTCACAATGCTGGCAGTAAAACAACTTCCCCTCTTCTCCTTGGGATGGGTTAAGTGTGTCTTCTTGTACTGGCTGCGATTTGCCCATAACCGTAGCAGTATATTCAAGTATTTGCTTAGCAGTTAGTTTCATATCAAGGTGTCTTTTCCTTTGATGATTCAAAACCCCTATCACTGTTAGATTGCTATAGTTGCAAAGCTGACAGAAAAACATGTCTGCAACCTCGTCCTTCAAAAGAGGACGAGACAAGATGTGAGGAGAGTTGGGTGAGTGGACTGCTTTTGACTGAGATTGTTTGGTTTGCCCTTGAACCACAACAGTATGCCTTAAGATCTGCGCAGCGTTTGTTTCGAGATCACCATGCATTTTATTTTGATGATTCAAAATCCCCCTTACTGTAGAATTGCTATAGTCACAATACTGGCAGAAGAACTTCTCTAATTCTTCTTGGAAAATCTCAGATGTTAAGAATGATGAGTGAGGTGATTTGCCAGATTGGGCCAAAATCATAGCAGCAGTATATTCAAGGATTTGTTTATGAGTTGCCTTAAGATCAGGGTGTCTTTTCCTTTGATGATCCATAACCCCACTCATGGTTGGATTGTTATAGTTGCAAAGCTGACAGAATAACACAGCCTCTTCCGTCACAAGAGGAAGAGGTAAGATGTGAGAAGAGTTCATTGAGTTGACTCTTTTAGACTCTTCTGATGTTTTCATTTGCCCTCGAACCTCAGTAGTATGCCTGAAGATGTCATCAGGAGTTGTTTTGAGTTGACCGTGTCTTCTCTTCTGATGATTAAAAATCCCACTCATTGAGGGATCTCCATAGTTGCAAAACTGACAGAAAAACAAGTTACCTGCCTCATTCCCAACATCAGATCTGAGGAGAGAGGAGTTAGGGGCCCCAAATCCATCAGACTGAGATGTAGATTTTTGACTAAGAAGCTCAGATGTGTATTGAAGAATCTGATTAGTGGATATCTGAAGACGGCGATGTCTTAATTTCTGATGATTCAAAACCCCTGCAACACTTGGGTTGCCATAGTTGCAGTACTGGCAAAAAAACAAGTCAGCTACCTCATTCTCAACAGTGGATTTTAAAGAGGAATTAGATGAGTCAAATCCAGTAAACTGAGGCTTTTCACATTGACCATGAACCTCAGCAGTATGTTTGACGACATTATCAGCAGTCACCTTGAGATGACTATGAGACGACATCTGATGATTCAAAACCCCTCTCACATTGGGGCTGCTACGAATCATAGCAGTATGTTTGATTATACTTTCAGCAGTTGACTTACGAGTACTGTGTCTTAACTTCTGATGATTCATAATGCCTCTCACTGTGGGGTTGCAATAGTCACAAAACTGGCAGAAATATGGACTCTCAACATCTGCCTGTGAAACACTGGATATGGGAGGGGATGTGTTTGGAGACTTAACTTCTGGAAGTTTGAATGGCTTTAAAACGTCTTCCTGTGCAACATCATTTTGGAGGGGAGTGCTAGGTGAGACTATTACGATGCCCTGTGATTTTTTACATTGACTACGAACCTCAGCAGTATAGAGGTGTATCTGCTCAACAGAAGCCTTGAGATCACGGTGTCTTGACCTTTGGTGATTCAACACCCCCCTCACTGTGAAGTTGTCATAGTTGCAATGCTGGCAGAAAAACATGTTCTCTGCATCTTCCTGTGCAACATCTGGTCTGGAGAGGGAAATGTTGGGGGACTTAACTTCTAGGAGTTTAAATGGCTCCAAAACCATATTTTCAGGAGACACCTGTGTTTCGTCCTCAGGTTTCCTGGAAGTGGCAAGAGAAGCTTGTTTTATGCTGTCAATTGTCAATCCTGCCTTCGGGTGGCTTTTTTGGTAGTGGACAAGCATGACAACCACTGACTTATTGCTGAATACACAATGTTTGCAGTGGTACAGTTCCACATCCACTCCCATGGAAGCAGAACATGCTGATGAGGGTGTATGGGTGATATTAACAGTTTCTTTATGTGAGGTCGGAGACCTCTCAGGAGAGACAACCTCTGCATTCTTTAGGCTGGAGGTTTGCCCTAAATGTTGTGATGTAGAGGGTTCATGTTCCGTGGGCTTGGTAGTAAAACTGCAGTACATTAAGGGATTGCTCATTTTCAGTTTTGGATGCTTGTTTTTGTAATGGGGTTTCAAGTACTTGCCATTGGAAATGGTGAATGGGCAGGCAAAGCACTTATACACCAAATCAAGCTGATCTGATCGCATCATGAACACATTTGGGGCTTCTGGGTGATGATCCCTATAGTGCTGCTTAAGGTCATCTGGGGTGGCAAAATCAACCGGACACTCCAAGCAACGGAAGGTGGCAGTCCAATCATCTGGATTCATGATGTACTGAAAGTCATACCTGATGTAAGGGTGCATTCTCTGGTAATGGGTGCTCACACTGCGAGATGACTTGTGACTGTAGTCACAGTGTTTGCAATGATAAAGATTTTTTGGGTTGTCCCTGCTTTCCCCATTTGCCAACTGATCTTCTATTTCATTTCCTGAGGCATCTAGTTCAGTTCTCCAGGCATTTCCCTCCTCTTCATCCTCGCTAACCTCAAAGGTGAAAGCAGTGCCCCCTGATAGCTTACTTTGGATGACTGTACTTTCGGGGCTTGTTTTGATATTTTTCTTAGCAGGACTTAAAGGAGTGTCATCATGCGTTCTCTTCTTGGTGGTTTTAGCTAATGGCTCTGTCAGTGACATTCCATTATACGTTTCAGGTTTGAGATTCCGCTGTTCTGTCACCGTTTTGTCCAGCAGACTTGACCCCATGCTGTAAAAAAGGTAACTGTGCTTACTTCGCTGGTGAGTGTGAAGATCTTCCAACCAAGTGGCAGAGAAGTTGCAGAGCGAGCAGCAGTGAGAGCCCATCTGTTCACTTTCTGAATGAAATCTCTCGTCAGTTACTTTAGAAACACCTTTACCATTGTCTTGGTCATAGCTATGGAAAGGCACATCTGACATGACAGTCACATCACGCGCACCTGATGGCCTTGGGAGGGTGGACATCTTCATTTGCAAGGAATTTAAAGATGACTCATGCGCTGAACTTCCAGGTACGACTCTGAATTTAGAACAATTTCCTGAGGATCCCACTTGAGTTCGGAGGTTCTTCAACAATAAGCTAGAGCTAGGAATGTTTATGGTTTTCAAGGTAGACTTGGAATTCACTCTCCCCACGTCCCCTTTTTTGCGTTTGAGTGCCGACACATTTTTGTGATTCTTCTTACCTGGCAGTGACACTTTGGCATTGAGAATCTTGCCCCTCAAATACCGTTTCTGTGTTTTCAAGGTCCCGCCCTTACCAGGACCCCTTACCGGCACCTTGTGATATGTTTTTTCATGTTTGATAATAACTGTCCAACTGGAAGACGTAAACACACAATGCCGGCAAGAGAAAAACTTTTTTGAACTGTTGTAGCGAGTGCTACTGTGAGGTGGCGTGGAACTCTCTGAGGGAGTAGAACTCCCTTCATTTTGTGAAGGATCCACATCAACGCCATGCACCTTCTTCATGTGTTCAAGGAGGAAATACTTTGATTTGAAGAGGAGGACACAATGGTTACACTGGAATGACTGACTTGGAGACACAGATTGTTGAGAGCCTGGTTGCCCTTGGGTCATTTGGTCAGACTTGTTGAGGCGCCCGGAATCTGTGGGAGTATAAAATATCTTAATAATGAATGAAAATAATATACAACTACAGAATAAAAATGTGTATCATCAGATATTAATGACTAAATGTGCCATGCACCTAAGCATTTCCAGACCGACTAAGCAGTTAAAAACATCAGGTGATAAAGTTCACCATTCTCCTGTTCACAACTTGTATTATGGTATAAGAACAAGTCATACCTTCCTCCATCTCCCCTGGCTCTGTGAGATTCTTGATCCCAGAAATTCACTGACAAACAGGAGAGAAACCTGTTGGGCAGCATAATAATTTAATGACAGTAACCAGGTTCCCATCCCAAAATGTTTAAGTTAATTACGCGAGAAATGGTGGTGAAAACGCCTTTATGCGCAAATGTTATACGACTCGGGAAAGCATGCAGTTTATTAGGATACAGATGAAATACATTTAGATGAAAGTGCACTATGATGAGCTTGATGCTCCTTTCCAATTAATAGTGAGGGTCTTATTCTGGTGACATGATAAAATGCTTGGCTGCTGTTTGACAAATAAAAATAATCTCACTCTCATCTATAATAATCTCATGTACAGGATAAAATGTAAAAAATTCCACTCATCAAGCTACACAGAAGACCCAATCATGACAAAGCAAAAAAACAGGTTATTTAAAATGTTTTCAAATTTACTTTAAAAAATGTTCTTCACATTTGCATGAGTATTCAGGCCCTTTACTCAAATCAAACTTTATTTGCCACATGCGCCAAATACAACAAATGTAGACTTTATTGTGAAATGCTTACTTACAAGCCCTTAACCAACAGTGCAGATTAAGAAGAAAAAAATACTTACCAAGTAGGCTAAAATAAAGAGTAACACAATAAGAATAACAATAACGAGGCTATATACTGGGGGCACCGGTACCGAGCCTGTGTGCAGGGGTAGTTGAGTCTTAAAATGGTATCCGTGAGTTCACCTGACTCTGGGTAAATAAAACAAACACCAGAATCTAGCAGTTTTATCCCTTTAAAGCTTACTTTGTGGACTGCACCACCAGTCAGTGATAGTAGCAGGGATAAAAATAGCCATTTGACAAGACCATCATTGTCAACCCCCCAGAGTAACTACAAATATAAATGTATAATCCATGTTTTTTTATTTTCTTAAAAGCACATGGATGCAAGTGAAACGGTAAGCAAAAACATGGAATTTGGTCATATGTGAAAACGTGCCTTTTGGATTTTGTGTAAGGTCACCTGCATTACGCAATGTCGGCACTCCACTTGTTAGAACAAGGAAGTAAACCTTGAAGGTTTTAGAATCTCCCTCTGGTGGACAAGTTGACCTGTTTAACAAATGTGATTGGATGGTTGCTTAACATAATGGATCATTTTGCCAGGTTTACCTGAGAAAAGCTATCAGCTAGCCATTTTAGACAAAAGGTCTAAACAATGGGTCTGTACAAAAGTTTGTGAGTATGGAATCTGCAGTAAGGGAAACAGCACCACTGTCTGTATCCCCACCTATTGTTTCGTTGATGAAGCAGAGGTAAGGAGTGTTGCGCAAGGTGGTCATTTTGTTTTTGCAGTACACATTATGCTGTTCTATCACGCATACAAAGATGACCAAAGGACAAAAAAAACTGTTCATTATTTGCAGTAATGTCTTTGTAATATCGCAAACAGACGTAGCAGTTTCAGCATTAAGGGTTCCAGCTTTAAAGTTGGTAAACAAGTCTAAATACGCTATAAAAGTCCTGCCTACTTCCTGGATCATGTCCCTTGCTGTGCAGCGATATGCTTATGTTAATATATGCTAATGTTAATATATGTTAATATATATGTTAATATATGCGATATGCTTATGTTAGCTAGTAGCGCCTAACAATGCAGTAAAACGTCAAAGTACAACAAAAAAACAAGGCCAGGAAGAATCCAATCAACAACCCAAATAGCAAAGTAACAGTAATCCAAATGCAAACTATACGTATGTAAACGGGAAGAATTTCCACAAGATATACAAAGAATGATATGAACAGCAGTAGATACAAGTGAGCCATGTCAAGAATCCAGTATTTTAAATAAGTGTGTATAAACAGTTTAACTAAAATATAAAGTACAAGTACAAATATTATACTGAAACAAAATATAAAGCATGTAAACATGTAAAGTGTTGGTCCCATGTTTCATAAGCGGAATTAAAATATCCCAGGAATTTTCCATACGCAGAAAGCGTATTTCTCTGAAATTTTGTGCACAAATTGGTTTACATCCCTGTTAGGGAGCATTTCTCCTTTGCCAAGATAGTCTATCCACCTGACCGGTGTGGCATATCAAGAAGCTGATTAAGCAGCATGATCATTACACAGGTGCACCTTGTGCTGGGGGCAATAACAGGCAGCTCCAACAACTACTGAGGGTAGTGCGTATGGCCCAGTACATCACTGGGGCCAAGCTTCCTGCCATCCCAACCTGACAGTCAGAGACTCCAGTCACCCAAATCATAGACTGTTCTCTCTGCTACCGCACGGCAAGCGGTACCAGAGCACCAAGTCTAGGTCAAAAAGGCTCCTTAACAGCATCTACCCCCATGCCATAAGCCTGCTGAACAATTAATTGTGTTTATGTAATAAAGCCCTTTTGTGGAGAAAAACAAATTCTGATTGGCTGGGCCTGGCTCCCCAGTGGGTGGGTATGATTTTATGCAAGAGACATCTAAGCCTCCCCTAACACGGATGATGCTGGGCCAATTGTGCGCCGCCCCATAGGGCTCTTGGTCATGGCCGGCGGTGCCACAGCCTGGGACCGAACAAGAGACATAGTGGCGCCTCAGCACTGCGGTGCAGTGCCTTAGACCACTGTGCCACTCGGAAGGCTTAGATGTCTCAAGTTGAGGGAGAGTGCAATTGGCATTCAGGAATGTTCGCCAGAGCTGTTGCCAGAAAATGACATTTTAATTTCTCTACCATAACCTGCCTCCAACATTGTTTTAGAGAATTTGGCAGTACGTCCAGTCGGCCTGACAACCGCAGACCACGTGTATGGAGTCGTGTGGACGAGCGGTTTGCTGATGTCAACGTTGTGAACAGAGTGCCCCATGGTGGTAGTGGGGTTATGGTATGGGCAGGCATAAGCTACGGACAACGAACACAATTGCATTTTATCGATGGCAATTTGAATGCAAAGAGATACCTTGACAAGATCCTAAGGTATCTGTGACCAACAGATGCATATCTGTATTCTCAGTCATGTGAAATCCATAATTAGTGAATTACTTTCAATTGACTGATTACCTTATATGAACTGTACTCAGTAAAATCTTAAACTGTTGCGTTTATATTTTGGTTTAGTATATTTGTCCTACAGTACTTCACACATATTATACACACCTCAACCTAACGTAGCAGGCGTAAAAGAAACACCTGAAACTAGATCCCTTACACACTGGTCTTGACGAGAAGGGGGGGGGGTTCTCTTCTGCACTGTTCAACCAATCCAGTAAACTGTCTCAGCCTCCAGTATTTATGCTGCAGTAGTTTATGTGTCAGGGGGCTAGGGTCAGTTTGTTATATCTGGAGTACTTCTCCTGTCCTATTCGGTGTCCTGTGTGAATCTAAGTGGGCGTTCTCTAATTCTCTCCTTCTCTCTTTCTTTCTCTCTCTCGGAGGACCTAAGCCCTAGGACCATGCCCCAGGACTACATAACATGATGACTCCTTGCTGTCCCCAGTCCACCTGGCCGTGCTGCTGCTCCAGTTTCAACTGTTCTGCCTTATTATTATTCGACCATGCTGGTCATTTATGAACATTTGAACATCTTGGCCATGTTCTGTTATAATCTCCACCCGGCACAGCCAGAAGAGGACTGGCCACCCCGCATAGCCTGGTTCCTCTCTAGGTTTCTTCCTAGGGAGTTTTTCCTAGCCACCGTGCTTCTACACCTGCATTGCTTGCTGTTTGCGGTTTTAGGCTGGGTTTCTGTACAGCACTGAGATATCAGCTGATGTACGAAGGGCTATATAAATAAATTGGATTTTTGTTAAGATGGAGTGTCACCTTGTTAACATCCAAAAGCAGAAAGTTGTGTCACAGGCTCTCTTTCCATGTCCCCTGAAAACCGGAACACCCGGATGCTGGGGACTCGGCGAGGCTTTACGCACCCTGAGACACCCTCGGAGAGTGGGTGAATGAGATTTAAACATGAACACACATTGAAAACCTATTTAGCTTCAGCTATTCAAGCACAACAGAGGCATGGCAGTGACTAATGACAAAATAAACAAGGGAAACTTATAGGCAGGTGTAATTGTATATGTTGGACATTTTGGATTCAGAATGGGCATAAGCGCTGTAACCTTCAAATGGCAGCCATATTGGATTTGAGGCTAAATCCGTGGTGAACCCAAAGAGAATCTGTGGTGGCCCCGGACATAATTACAAGAGTAGGGCCTAAAGATGCAACAGTCTGCGTGTGTAAAATAAAGTGGTTAATGTGAACCTAACAGCTAAAAAATGTAAAGAAAGCAATCCAATGTTACTTGTTGCCTAGACTTTACTGCAAATGACACTCTTGAGAAAAAACATTACACTAATATTGCAGTTAGCCATGGCAGCCTTTACAATAGAACGCTTGTGACCACACACATCTAAATATTGCACTTAAAGTAAACATCTTAAAATAGAATGAAACAAACAGGCATTCTATTTTTGCTCTATTATAGTGGCCACTATAGTAGATATTGATCAAGTGCACAAGGCTACATGTGTGCAAAAATAACATTCACTGAGTAAAACATTTTATAATCCTCCCTCACAAGTGTTTCTGTCAAATTCAACAACAAAATCAATATATTTGGGCTACACTGCACATTATTACATTATACACTTTCTGCCCGTGGACATCTGTTCTACAATGTGCCAGCAGAGCACGATACTGTTTGTTGGCATAATTGATCTCTTTCAGGCAGAGTACACCTGACATACCCCTTTTTATCCAGTGAGAAAGAGGGAACGTGTGTTGTGTTCCTTTCACCTCTATAGTGGCATCCAGCTTAAGCCAGGCCCAGCTCCAGCTCCACTTGTTAAACAAGCAACACGTCATTTTCACTTAATTCTCTCATTCTGAAAATGAACCACATACTGTAAAGGGAAAACATTAGTTAACAGATAGTGGTTTGCTAGTTAACATTTCAGATTGCCAGGGTCCAGTAAGCAACCAAAGCGTTATAACTCGAGGAACGGCAAGGAGTCGTATACCAGTTAACACTATCGCGAATTGGTTAGGTTACTAATGTTAGCTCATCTGATGTTGTAGTGTTAGCTGTCGGCCTTTAATAGCTAGCTAATTTTCAAAAACTCAATAATTTGATCAGACAAGTTGGCTAATGTTGCTCAACATTTCTCTGGCTAGCTAAAGGAGAATTTGATCCAGCTAGTAAGATTCTTAACAATGCTAACCATACTTGTTCCTCCACACTTTCTCCCTCACCTCAAACTTTACAAATGGCCAGTTGTTTTTCAGTTACAGCTCATGAAGTTCGTTCAGGGGACGCGCTGCTGTAAGTTAACTGGCAGAGCGCATGCTGATGCTGTAAGCAAGTTGGTTGTCTCGCAGTCGCGTGCTGCATTCTGTTGTAATGTGAAGGATTGGAGCCTTGATACAGCCAGTATTGCTCCAACAGGGTGCTGTTGTGTAGATCCCTCTCATCGGATCTACACAAATCACGTAGTTCACCTATTTTGGATTCAAAACAGCAAATTTCGCCAAAAGGTGACTAGTTTGCATGCCTGTCAGACGTCCGTTGACGCGCGCAAGACGTTTGGATGTTATGATTGAATAACATGTAGGGGTACATTTATTTCGCTATGCTCGTGCACGCAACGCGGACAGTGTGTTGTGCATGTAACAGTATGTATTTTTTGTCAGGGAGGCTCATACAGCACGGAATAAGAGCACATTTGACTTGGAAAGTTGTCTATTAATCAGCTACCAAAAAGTAAAGCTTACATTCATAAATATTCATAGTTTAATATGTCTTCCTATTGTATCTGTGTTTACAGGTATGCATTAAAACATCCAAATGCTGTTTGTTTATGTATGTAGGGCAGACAACCGACTACTTTTATTCCACATTTTTGCTACAGTATATCAGAGCTTCCACTATTGGGTTACATGAGCTTATGCAGCCCATCCCCTTTCCAGCCAGGCATTATTCTGCATGTTAAGTTTAAAACCTCTTGTGGCTAGGGGACAGAATTTTCACTTTTGGAAAAATAGCGCGCCCAATTTCAACTTCCTGCTACTCATGCCAAGAATATAAGATATGCATATTATTCATAGATTTGGATAGAAAACACTCTGAAGTTTCTAAAACTGTTTGAATCATGTCTGTGAGTATAACAGAACTTATGTAGCAGGCAAAACCCTGAGGACTAACTGTTCAGATTTCCCCCCCTCTGTTCCCTGAATTGTCTTTGCCAAGGAATATTTCATTAGGAACTTGTTTTCAGTTCCTACCGCTTCCACGGGATGTCATCAGTCTTTGGAATTTGGTTGAGGTTATTCCTTTGTGCAATGAAGAAGTAGGCCAACTAGGAACTGAGGACACTTTTGTGAGTTGCGCAAGATGTGAAAAGCAGCACTGGTTTGTTTTCTTTCCTATATTGAATATAGATTGCCCAGTCTACAATTTGATCGATTATTAACGTTGAAAAATACCTAAAGTCGTATTACAAAAGTAGTTTGAAATATTTTGGCAAAGTTTATAGGCAACTTTTGAATTTTCTTGTAGTGATGTTGCATTTTTTGTAAGCTGTTTTCTTCTGGATCAAACGCGCTTTACAAATGGACATTTTGGATATATATGGACAGAATTAATCGAACAAAAGGACCAATTGTGATGTTTATGGGACATATTGGAGTGCCAACAAAAGAAGCTCGTCAAAGGTAATGAATGTTTTATATTTTATTTCAGCGTTTTGTGTAGCGCCTGCAGGGTTGAAATATGCTAGCTCCTTTGTTCACTGCTGGTGCAGATGGTGCAGGCTATCAGATATTAGCTTCTTGTGCTTTCGCCAAAAAGCATTTTAAAAATCTGACATGTTGGCTGGATTCACAACGAGTGTAGCTTTAATTGAGTATCTTACATGTTTGATTTAATGAAAGTTTGAATTTTATTTGAATCTGGTGCTCTGCATTTTCCCTGATAATTGGCCAGTTGAGACATTTGCGTCCCGCCTATCCCTAAGAGGTTTTTAATGGGTGTGCCACAATATCTTTAAATGTAACCATGTTTGCAGTAAACTATTTTTACCCAACCATCCATTTCATAAATCGGAGACATTAGGGATGTGAAAAAACATATTTTGCTTGTCCATTCCCAGCGCGCCTCTACAGGGTGCTGTTGGAGAGATGCATTGCTGAGGCACTCCACCAATGTTCAATCAAATAAATCATGTATCAGATATAGGATATGGTAAAAAGAGTGTGTGGCCCTTTTCTGTAGCCTACAGGCTGGAGATAAAATGGATGACAATGTAATGAGATGGACACTAGTGATGCACCGATATGACATTTTTGGCTGATAACGATATCTGAAATTTTCCTTGCCAGAAAAACCGATAACCGATGTTTAAAATGTTAGCGGCCTTTTAAACATTCTAGTACAGTTAAACAGTTAACACACACGCAGCGGTCTAAGAGGTGTCACTATAGTCCCTGGTTCGAATCCAAGCTGTATCACATCCAGCCGTGATTGGGAGTCCCATAGGGCGGCGCACAATTGGCCCAGTGTTGTTCGGATTTGGCCGGGGTAGGCCATCATTGTAAATAAGAATTTGTTCTTAACTAACTTGCCTAGTTAAATAAAGGTTACACACACAAACACCACACTGACCAAAAAGTTATTTTGTTGGCATTTACGTATGTCCCCATTACCAGTAAAACAATCAAAACCTGTTTCTTTCACTTACTTGCTATGTTGTTTCGTTGTTCATTTGTTCAGACGTTCCATTCTCAACCAGGATTTCTATGGAACGCTGTTTGGGTCTTTGCATGTCAAAAAATATACCAAATAACACTATTTGACGTGTCAAATAAGCTTGTTGACAAAACAGGACCTGAATATGACTGCACGTAAAATAATACTTAAATGTGTTAAAAGTAGTTATTATACTAGCACTCGTATTTCATATGTCACAGCGATTCATCGATACGTATGCTATGATGCTGGTAAAGTTGTCTCGCGCACCTACAGTGCTGGTCATAAAAAAATCTAGCTATCTCATGGATGCAAACAATGTTCTCCCCAAAAACATAGCAAAACAATCTGTTTCAGTAGCTATAGTTAGCTAGCTAACTATATAGCTAGGTGTCATCATCTAAAATAACCCTAATTTATAAGACAGTTTTAATTATATTAATGGTGGTCGGAACCATCTATGTGAAAGCTAGCCACAATAAGGATGAGTTACAATAGTGGACTTTGCGGTTTGCCTTCAAAATAAAAGCATGTCATTGACAGTGATGCAAATGCATACAAATAGTAGAACTATGCCTTAATTTAATAGATCACGCTAAATGAGGTTGGAATGTTATATAGAATCAACAAAAGACTATTTGTTAATTTGACAAATCTGTTAATCACACTGGATGTATTATACTTTAGAATTGCATTGGGGGCATACTTATTTCACTGTACAGCCTTACATATGGATTGTGGAACAATTACATGGTGTTTCAGTCTACTCAGTGACACCCAGAAAACATTAGCATTGTAGCTCTTATTGCGGGACTCAAACAACTGAATTGAGACACATTTATTGTCAACCTGTGTATTGAACAGTATTCCAGAGATAAACAATACTGCGTGGATGTTAACTCTGAGCAGGATGTTCTGAAAAAATATATTGGGTATTGAGTAGACTGTTACCGCATTTCATTAATGCCCAATCCTTAGGTAAAGCTTTACAGTGCAATATGAATGTCAATACACCCAATAGGCTGACTGGGGAGGTGATTTCACACAGTCACAGTCCAGCAATAAGAGCTACAATGCTAATATTTGTGTAAACTCTTCAGTTGTGTTCTGTGGGTGTCACTGAGTAGACTGGTACCCCATTTCATTGCTTCACTGTCCAACCTTGTTTAACATTATCTAGTCTAAATATGGCATGATTCCACCAATTGTAACCTTCTGCATCACTTTCAAATAGGTACTTTTATTTTGAAGTCAACCGCAAATTCCACTATTGTGCCTAATAGTCAGATAGAGCTTCACAGTAGCTCCACAGTGCTACTGATAGTAGTGGTGGCGCCTGCCTTGCAAGTGCAAATACAGAACACACAACATTCTATAATAGAGCTGTGTTATTTGACGTGTCAAATAGTGTTATTTGACATATATTTTTTGACACGCAAAGATCCAAACGGCGGTCCATAGTATGCCATGAAGCTAATAGCAGTGGTGCTATTACTGTGTAACTCCGGTTGGGCAACATCTGAACAGTAGTGCTCTTGGCAACGTTAGTGTGTATCGGTGCTCAACCAGTCGCAAAAGCCAACATCACCCACGGCAGAGAACGGTTGATTGTCAAGGGCAATGAATTCCATTATCTTGGCGTTAATGGATTTCGCCTTTGAGTTGTCTCGCTGAAATGTTGTTACTATTTCAAATGACTGCTCGACTTGTTGACTGCTTGATCCACACAGCAGACATTGTGGGCTAGGTAAGGAATGCTGTGTTGCAGGTGAACCGCAAAATTGTACATGGTGTCACTTACCTACTTTGTATAGGTATGCACGTCAGCTTTGACATTGGTTTATCAAATCAGCGTTAAACGAGACATCGGGCCGATACCGATGTTGGCATTTTTAGCTAATATCGTCTGATTCCGATATGTTCACCGATATATTGTGCATCCCTAATAGACACTTTTTAAACCATGCAGGTTTCTCTGACCAAACAGCCTAACCTAAAATGGTGCCCAATCCAACAAAAACAAATGTGTTGTCATGTAACAAACTATCCTAAAAAATGTATCCTAAAAGCAGGCCAGGTCAAAGTAAAATGGACAATATGGAATGGACAATCACAACTGCTTTCCGGGAGTTTCGCCCCATTGTCATAATCAGTGGTTTAAAGTTTGTCAATTTTTGACAAGTTGTCATAGGAAAAAAAATTATAATTCTGCACTTCCTGCTGTGTAAACATGTTGTAACTAGAGTCAAGATAATTCCTGATAAAGATGGGTAGTTGATATTCAGAGCTTAAATAGCCAAACTGATTAGTCACAGGAATCTGGACTAATAAAGCCAATGCAACAGCCTGTTTTACAAATGGTGGGCCTACCACATGGATGGGCATTCATACAATTCTATTGTGGGCTGATATGGTAGGCTACACCCCAGTAAGCAAGGGCCGACGTATTTTTTTGGTACAGTCCGGTCACCTTGATTTCCACATCCACAGACATTCGTTTTTGGTCCGGTCCAAATCTGAACCAATCATAGACATCTATGTTTGGTTCAGATTTTTTAGCGGCCTGGACCAGCCTTGATTTGACCCAAACATAGACGTCTATAAATTACGCCCTTTCAATTTATAGTCAACCCAAAAATGAGCCTGATAACATTAGGAAAATACGTATTTTTCAACGTCCTGGAAAATATGTACACTGGCCTTAACAGTCCTCACGATAGTGTATCCGTTAAGTAAATAGCGACCATTAGCGGCTGGCTGGAAAACAACATACTGCAAACTCCCGATAACTCACTGCAGAGATTGACCAAAAATCACTTGCTGCATTTGTTATTAGAATCAAACTTGTGAACAAAATTAAGACGATCCGACTAACGTTTTGGCCACTCAATTAAATTGACAACATTTACGTCCCAGCCCTAACGTTAGGTCTTGTCGAAGAAGAATTAACAAGGGGCGTGGAATCTGAACCCCTCTCTATTTGATCCACCATAGAAATCTGAAATTGTTTAGAATGCAAATAGTTAACGTTACAAAACGTGGCATAATTTACCAAAACGTTAACGAAATATATTGAATAGCCTACTTACACGTTCATACAGAGAAAAGGGGCGCCTCAGACAATATTTTGAGTCCTCAATGTGCTAGCTAGCTTCGTAGATGTTCGTCGCCATGTTTTTCCCGCTCCTACAACAACATGTATCTTCTTACGTCTGCGGACCAAGCTACACTGGTGACCAGTAGCTAGAGCTAGAGACTACAAAGAACTCTGCAGTCAAGCAAGAAACGGGGTGGCGGTGCAATGCAAAAAAAAAAAATCTGGCAATTGCCGCTAAAGCTCATCCCATACTGTCTCTGATGGGCCCTCGTGCACACTGATTTATTTTGAAAGAAAGTCTACTGAACATACACTGTACCTATAAATTGTAGCCACTTTAACTAAGACTTGCATGTGATAATGTCATCTTTCGTATTTTCAAAAATAAAGTTGAATTTATGTAGACACCCTAAAATCTACTAGCGACAAATGTATTCGTTTCCACCTGGCTTTTAAAAGTGTCAACCCCGAATATGACCATAAAACATTTAGCTGCGCCAAAATTGGCGGTGTTTTGATATCCCACGTGGAATATCGTCCCACAAGCAGAACAACAACCGACCAGGCGAGTGTTTCTTGCGGAACATTTAACATGTCGTACCAAACATTCCGCGAGAAAAAAACGGGAAGCCATTTTAGTAAGGTATGTTTGCATGTTTTGTAAAAATATGACCGTTCAGTGAAAAATATTAAATGTAACACATTTCGTCCTACAATCTGAAATAATATAACAAGTGAACTCTAACCTCAATGCGTTCAGCGTTATAAATCCATAGATTACTTAGACCGATAGTGCAGATCTAGCGCCCATGCACTAAGCTTGATATGCATTCCCGGCGGTCGTGTCCCCCGTGGACCTGTTCATACATAAAGTATCCACCATTTAGCCTGCGAAGGCAACATGTTTCTCTAACTAGCTTTAATGGCGAGAAGGCGAAGAAAACGGGGAAATATACGTATTTTATTAAACATAATTTTTCTATTTTCGGACAATTTAGGATTTTGCACATCACGTTCTGCCAAGGGTATGCAACAACCTTAATTGTCTGAAATCGGACATTTGGTGCCTAAACTATAGGCTGCATAGGCTATTAAGAGTAATTGATTCACGGCAGGATTTATATTGTGGATTGCAAATGTCACAAAACACTTGGTTAGCTTGTTTTGAATTTAGAAAATGCTCCTTTTAGCCTTTACAGTATCTAACCTGGAACGGCGAATGGAGCACCACATTAGCCCGTTACAATCAGCTGTATATTACATTATATTTTAGTTTTTCCACAGTCTGATGGTGTGTCAGTCATGTAAAGCCATTCAGCTATGGCACACAAAACACTAGACTGTAAAGGCAAAGCGTGCAACCCTATTGTGTGTGGTTGGCCCTTCGTGACAAAGGACATAATTTGCATATAAATGACAACGTCACGTTCCCATCATGTTTCCTCTCTCTCCAGATGTGACAAGTGTCAGGGAGGATAATGTGCATTTGACTGCAGAGAGAGGAGATGATGCTCCCTGCCAGATTAACTTCTCAAATCATTCTGAACACCTGGAGGCTGCGTCACCATGGGACCTGCTACTCCAACCTCCCTAGCCTCTCCAGCAATTACCTGAACAATCAGAGAAAAACCACAGCCTCTACCCACCACCCAGAAAATAGCCTGCAATCATGGTTGTTAAATCCACCAACCAGACTTGATGCCACCAGGAAAAGACTGTTTAGCCTGTCAGCGGCTGGGATTGTCAACTCTGCCCCAACGCCCATGCAACCCTACCTCAGATTAATGAGACTTGACAAACCAATCGGTTAGTAGCTTTAATGTTGACCTAGGGTTTGAATGTTATATTATGTGGTAGGTGGATAACTGATGGACTATAGATTTAACAGTCTGGAATCATATTATAATTTTGTATTTTTAATGGCAGCCCTTTACACTCATACCTGTATACATACGGGTTGAAAATGGCTAGATCTGGACAGTAGTAAACAGCTACATTGGAACCTAGTGTCTGTACAGTAACATGATATACATGTCAGAGTTCTGACTACGCTTCACAGCCCTGTATAGATTTTTACTGACAGCCATTCTGAACTTGAGCACCACGCACAACAAGAAGTTGCCATCAGCCCTCCTGGTAATTGGGCAACTTTCTCATATTTATTGTTGTCTGAGTGAGGGAAATTATGTAAATTAAGATTACTCAATGTATTTTGAAAGACGAGATGTTGAGGATTATAATAAATACCGCTTTGATGTCACACAAGCAAGTCAAACCCCCGTGAGTCCAAATGTGCACTTCACATTTCCAAATCATAAAACTTGTCATATACAGTGTCAATGTTGATTATCACTATGTTTGATGTACAGTTACAAGATGACATGGCATCATAACCTGAGTTGTTCTAACCCTATGTTTGTTTTATTGTGAAAACAATTTGTCGCAGAATATTCACCTAAATGCACTCGTGACTCCTTTTTATGCATTCCAAAATTACCAACCGTTTTTCTGAATTGCCCTGTGACAGCCTAACACTGTAAGACCTTTTTTTTTTTTTACTTCCCTAGTCAGGTTGGCAATAGAACAAGCTTTCAAATCATTCCCACCTGACCCAGATAGTGATTTATAATGGACTGATTTTAGATTAGGTTAACAACAACAGTAATTCAGGGATGCAGGGTGGTTTAGTTATTCAATGGCACAGCTAGGAGAGCACCAAAAAGTACCTTATAGTTGGACTCTTCTTTGAGCCATAAAAGTGCATTGAAATTGCTTAGGAACTGCACACTTTGTAGAGGTGTGTGCCGACTTGGAGACATCAATTAGTCCTCTCACATAAACCCTTGTCATTTTTTGTTGTTGTCTTATGTTGTACCTACCCCACATTTTCCAGGAATACTCTTATCATGTTACTGAATGTATCCAGAGTATTTTCAGATGTACTTATCAACAAATATGCCGAAAGTACAGAATGTAAAATGCACATAAAATCAACAGTGTAATGTTGGGATTCAGTCTTGTGTCGGGTGAACTCTTGTGCACTCACCTTTGGTCTAATTATTTTCCCATGATCTCCAAACTGTTCACTTTCAATTGCTACCATGGTCATGCATATGCTTTTCATAGTTATTTTTTAAGAACTATTTAAATTCAGCCCTATCCATATAGGCCAATTCCCATGAATGTAAAGGGTTAAGAGGTGTACGTATTTATGAGGTGTCTGAAACACCATCAGTTGTTCTTCATTTAATGTTTTGAAACATTGATCTGATTGCCTGTTCTTTGTGACATAGGAACATGGTTGTTGTACCTGCCTTGCACTTGGAGCATTGGCCTGGCTGCAGACCCAGGCTGCCTCCCACATCTGGGCATGCTCACATTATTCGGCACGGGGGCCCTGCTGATGAGAGGGGCTGGCTGCACCATCAATGACATGTGGGACAAGGACTTTGACAAGAAGGTAATCTACTAGTTGTCACTTTTTTTATCGTATAGGCCTACTCATCGTTTTTGTTGAAGTCCTACCCCAGTCTCCTTTTCACCTCATCTGATTTACTTTAAAAAAGGCACATCTCAATAGGTGGTCCAGGTGCCTCATGACATAGCACATGGGGAGGGGGGACTTTCCTCTTTTGTTCTCTGTTGTCCCTCAAGCTAGGGAGGAGACTGAGGAAATCAGCGGGGCACCATCAGACTAACTACTACTTGAATTTTGTCCTTTACTGTATTTTGACATGGGATATTGTTTTTCAACAGGAAAAGTAAAAAAATATATATCGCCAGAGGGTGTCTTTTTAAATCACACTTGTCACATAGTTTATGGCCAAAAGTAATTCATCTTTACTCAAAGCAGCACAAAATGGAACAAACTGCCATGGAAATGATACAATCAGAGGACTTAATTGAAAGGCTTTTGACTGTTTATTTTGCCTCATCTTTGTACTTTGCAGGTTGCCAGGACAGCTACTCGGCCAATTGCTGCAGGGGAGATCACTCAGATGCAGGCCCTAGTCTTCTTGGGGGGTCAGCTTTCTCTTGCATTGGGGGTCCTGCTTTGTCTCAATTATTACAGGTACATGCCCCATTCAAACCAAAGAACACATTAGCCAGCTGTAAAATACTTTTCTAAAATTAAATTAAGGCTAGATTGTGAAAGTGCACAAGATTGTGACCGGAATACTGTCTTGTCCACGAGCAGTCCACTTGGACAGATGTGATGACATTTCACTTTCCCGTTCACAGTATAGCTCTTGGAGCTGCTTCCCTATCTTTGGTAGTCACATATCCACTAATGAAGAGGATCACCTACTGGCCACAGCTTGTATTGGGTATGTTTTTGTAAATACTTTTTAATCCGCATTGTTTCAATTGTCACAAATAGTAGCTTCCCCTTTGCAATAGATAGTTTGAGAAGTAATTAACCTTGCATGATCCTTGGCTTGTAGGAGCCAGAACTTCTCAGGGCGATCTGGACAAAAATCCATATCGCGATAAATGTATCCATTTTTTACGATAACTATGAATCAGCGCTTAAATTACAATAAATATTTTTTGGGGAAGGTGGTAGAGCTGGGCGTTATGGTAAAAAGTCATATTGCAATAAATGTAACTATTTTTCTCGATAACAACCAACACAATGATAAAGACATTTTTGATGGACAGTTACTTTACATTAGCGTCAGGGCTCCAGACCTAAACATTTTCAGTGCCAAGTAAGACAATGGCGATGGTGTAGCCTATGATTAAAAAAGTAAGCTATTGCATCTAACATATCCAGGAAATGCATGATTGATTTTTTCTTTTTAAAATGCCACCTGGCAAAATAGGATCCAGAATTATAAGATTTCTTTTGGGCTTTTCAGAGAATTATCCAACATCTTTGGGCATATTTTCCGTGGTTATATTATTCAACACCTGAGGAAGTGGGGACTCAAAACACTTAGCTAGATTTCTAAATGGGGTATTGTTGCTAGGTAGCCATGTAGGCTAATTGATTCATCTTTAAATAAATGTAATGTCCTACAAAAACTTTCCAGTGCTAGGACTAGACCTATTCATTGCAAATGGCGTGCCCCGCGGGCGCACCAAAACCATCCTAACTACATCCTACTTCAGTTGTAAAGTGGTGCCATGAATTTTAATATTAAGAGGTGAGAAATATATTATATACTCACAGAAAAGCTGTGACTCTACTATCTGTAACTAGAACAACAGTAGTTGCTTTGAAAACGGTCTTTTTCCCGCAATAGCATTTTGCGCAACAGTCGTATGCTTCTGCTTCAGTAGTCGACAGTGAAACAGGGACATTCAGATACTTTCATAACAGGAATCGACATAATGCATTACTGTTGACCAAATAATGGTTTTAGAACAATCTACAGGAACGTTGTATGGCAAAATGACTGACGTAAGAGGAACTGAAATCTCGGTGTCAGTAATTTTTGGTATATCGTCCCAGCTCTAAGCAGGAACCCATCTCCTTTTTCTGTAGCGTGAGGCAGGTGTATAAGTACACCCCCTGGACAGGACGTTAGTTTGTTGCAGGGCCTTACCCCCAATATGTCTCCTTAATGCTGAGTGCCAAGCAGAGACTCATCTGGTCCCATTTTTACAGTCTGATATTACTTGGCCAGGGTTCGAACTCCCAACCTTCCAATCTTAGGGAGGACACTAACCACAAGGCCACTGAGTTGGTCTTTGCAATAGAGCTGCCATATGCAGTGCATTTGGAAAGTATTCGGACCCCTTGACTTTTTCCACATTTTGTTATGTTACAGCCTTATTCTAAAATGGATTAAAGAAACAAATGTGCTCATCAATCTACACACAATACCCCATAATGACAAAGCAAAAACTGGTTTTAAGACATTTTTGCAAATTTATTTAAAATAAAAAGTATTCACTCTTTGCTATCAAACTTGACATTTAGCTCAGGTGCATCCTGTTTCCATCATCCTTGGAGTCCTTGGAGTCCACCTGTGGTAAATACAATTTATTGGACATGATTTGAAAAGGCACACACCTGTCTGTATAAGGTCCCACATGACAGTGCATGTTAGAGCAAAAATCAAGCCATGAGATCGAAGGAATTGTCCGTAGATTTCCGAGACAAGAACATTTCTGCAGCATTGAAAGTCCCCAAGAACACAGTGGCCTCCGTCATTCTTAAATGGAGGCAGTTTGGAATTAGCAAGACTCTTCCTAGAGCTGGCCGTCTGGCCAAACTGAGCAATCGGAGAAGTGCCTTGGTCAGGGAGGTGACCAAGAACCCGATGATCACTCTGACAGAGCTCCAGAGTTCCTCTGTAGAGATGGGAGAAACATCCAGAAGGACAACCATCTCTGCAGCACTCCACCAATCAGGGCTTTATGGTAGAGTAGCCAGGCGGAAGACACTCCTCAGTAAAAGACACATGACAGCCCACTTGGAGTTTGCCAAAAAGGCACCTAAAGGACTCTGACCATGAGAAACAATATTCTCTGGCCGAATGAAACCAAGATTGAACTCTTTGGCCTGAATGCCCAGCGTCACATCTGGAGGAAACTTGGCACCATCCTAGCAGCATGGTGGTGGCAGCATCATGCTGTGGGGATGTTTTTCAGCGACAGGGAGACTTGTCAGGATTGAGGGAAAGATGGAACAGAGCTCAGAACCTCAGACTGGGGCGAAGGTTCACCTTCCAAAAGGACAACGACCCTAAGCACACAGTCAGGAGGGGCTTCGGGTCAAGTCTCTGAATATCCTTGAGTTGCCCAGCCAGATCCCGGACTTGAACCCGGTCGAACATCTCTGGAGAGACCTGAAAATAGCTGTGCAGCAACGCTCCCCATCCAACCTGACAGAGCTTGAAAGAGTCTGCAGAGAAGAATGGGAGAAACTTCCCAAATACAGATGTGCCAAGTTTGTAGCGTAATACACAAGAATTTGCTTCAACAAAGCACTGAGCAAAGGGTCTGAATACTTATGTAAATAAGGTATTTCTGTTTTATATTTGTAATGAATTTGCAATAAAAAAAATAAGTATTTGCTTTGTCATTATGGGGTATTGTGTGTAAAAAATGAGTAAAAAAAAAGCAATTGAATCAATTTTAGAATAAGGCTGTAACATAACAGAATGTGAAAAAGGTCAAGGGGTCTGAATACTTTCTGAATGCTCTGTAAACAAAATAAAACACTTGTTTCTCCTCAGGACTGACCTTCAATTGGGGAGCACTGCTTGGTTGGTCAGCGGTCATAGGCTCCTGTGAGTGGTCGGTGTGCCTACCTCTGTATTTCTCAGGAGTGATGTGGACATTAATTTATGACACCATCTATGCCCATCAGGTATTAAGTGTACACATGTGCTATGACTGTCATTTTGTGACAATTTAAAATTGCCGATGCAAATGTTGGTGCTTCCTCAGTTCATGCTGTTTGTTGGAGAACATTCTAGATTGTTCTATGAATGACGACTCTGTTTATAATGTGTGCACTATATTCCTTCCTATTGTCACTAGGACAAAGATGACGACATCAGGGTAGGAGTCAAGTCTACAGCATTGAGGTTCCAGGAGCAGACCAAGCCTTGGCTCAGTGGGTTCATGGTGGCCATGATGTCAGGGCTGATTGTGGCTGGGGTCAACGCAGAACAGACTCTGCCTTACTATGCAACACTGTCAACTGTGGCTATTCACCTCACACATCAGGTGAGGGTATATTTGATATACTGTGTGCTAACATTTTAGTTTGAGATGATTCAATAATGATTTAGCCTTGGTTATGCAGAGAAATATTATTCTATGTGGTTATGTTAATGTTTTACACAGAACCCTCAACTGTGAATCATTCCTTAATAATCGAGACAAATGCATCCCAACAACTATTTTCAATGGATGTAACTGATTGTGATGCCTTTCTCTTTATCGGGTAGATCTACACATTGGACATCAACAAACCAGAGGACTGCTGGAAAAAATTTGTTTCAAACAGAAACCTTGGACTACTCCTGTTCTTAGGAATAGTCTGTGGAAACTTGTGGAAAGAACGAAGAGACACTTCATTGCAAAATGATTAACTAGCGGTACAATGAACTTCTCAGAACACAAGATTTACATTCTAGTGTGCAGAGGACATTCTAGTTATATAGTAGTACACAACCCATTATTTTGTAAGTCTTGACCGTATTGGGTGTTTTCTCCTAATAAAGCTCATGTTAAGCTCTGGCTTCTATGAAAATCTATGTCAAGAACAGCTAATCAACTATAATTCAAACAGCCCTAAAAAAAAAAAAGATGCAACAGCCATACAATTAGGATAAAATCATTAGGTTTCTACAAATCTACACTGACCCTCAGCTGGTAGATGCATTCAACAAGGTATACTGTTCTGTAAATAAGATAACAATTGCTCCAAAATAATCAGATGGTTGCACTCTCTCAGAACACGATACCTTCCCCTTCAGTCCTCCAAAACAAGCAAGAATAGAAGTGTGCTTTTTGTGTCAATGACTATGAATAACGTCAACTAATTGATTTTACAGCAACATTTAAAAACCCAGATGATATGATTATTCTTGATCTTATCATACAATGAAGATAAAGAGAACATTAAGAAGAGGAAAAACTCCAGTGTATGTCAGACCCAATATTTTCAAAGAGGAAGTGCTTCGAAGCTCGATTGCAATAACAACACACGCCATTACCATTTGAGTGTTTAACCAACACAGACAGGTGCGCACCAATCTCCTCCTAGTAGACGTGAGCTTTGGCTTCAAGTACTTGTGTATCTGGTAGTCTGCTCTCACAGCTGCAGCCCAGAGAAGAAACCCTACAAACTGACCCAGGTGTATGCCATGCCACCAGATGGAAAACCCAAATGTCATTACCAGTGGAGCAGTTTTGCATCTTTGGAAAACCAGCCTACGTAGCCATGTAGCTGTCGTACCATTCCACCGACGGGCAAATTCGGACACCTGGCAGGACATCTCTGTGGTCCAAAGATCTCCGTCAGACAGGCCACTCCAGTTTGGGCTGTCCTCCCTGACCATCCCCCTGAACCCAAGCCCAGCAGCATTATTCAGACATTCACTGATCTTCCAGTGGGAGTAGTATCTGATCCTCAACACCACAGCAAGGCCCCATATCCACAAGACATCGGTGAGGACGTTGTTGGAGACGGCCAAACTAAAGGCATTGTCTCTGAGGAGACGAGTGAGATGGTTCCTAGCCCACTCCAGAGATAACACCTGAAAGCCCTTGTAGGATATAACGGACAGAGGCTGGGGAGGAGGGCTGATTGTAATCTGCTCTACAAAATATACAAATTGGTCAAACGAGGACAGGGGTCCGCCGAGCAAGGCAGTGAAGTTTAGTGCATAGCTGATGAGTGGGAGAAAGGCCCGGCATTGGGTCATTAATGTCACCCTGCCCCCGTCCTGTAGATCCATTGACACGGAGGTGACTCTCTGGGTGAGTAGCATCAAGGAGGACATTGATAGGAGAAGCCTGAGAGAAAATAAAAGTAAGACAGTCAGTCTGAGATGAAGTTCTGTACTTTACACATTTTATTGGTGGATTGGGACTGGGAGACGACTACTTTATTTCAAATGTACTTATTGTGGAGCTGATGTTATGTTTTCCATTGTGAACTCATTGATTCCCCCCCAAGCCCCAGATTATAGTTTGCTCATGAGGTCTACTGCACAGACAATCAACACAAACATTTAAGTCACAAGGACATGTAGGAAACTAACATCATTTTGAAAGTCTTGACTGAATTAAGAACAGTGCTGTACCTGGAATCAGTGGGCTCATTGAGGTAGTATTCTCTGTACTGTATGAGCAGGTGCCAGAATGTTTGCCAACCCATCTGCAGTCCAAAGACCCATGGATGGACACGCTCTGGGCTCAGTGAACACACCAGCAGCACAAAGATCACAGTGGAGATGAGCAGAAGCAAGCTGTATACACCCATGGTGATAATCGCTAGGATACAGCCTCCGGATGCCAAGAAGAGGTACCTGTTAAGACCAGTGTTATACCTCCTACCGCTCAAACAAAATAAGCAGTTTGATTGAAATCCTTTGTTAATTCCAAATGGAGGTTCCAACAAGTGTGAATTAACCAGTGGATAAACAATTTGTATAAACAAGTGTGTGTGTATACTAAAAGTAAATTATAATTGGTCTGACCTTAGTTGCAATTTTCTTTTTTAAATGCCCTGATCTTCAACTTAATACTACAATAGATGTATAAAATATATAATACAGACCTGTATGTCAAAGAGAGACATCCCTGTTTAGCCAAGACGTAGAATAGAAAAGCAAAGGGAATGGAAAAACATTGGTACGTCAGAAATGGATGCTGCTCACACAGCCACTGGATTGGCTCCATTTTAAATCCTTCCTGTGAAATATCAACACTATTATGAGTTGAGAATGGTGGGACTTTCGGCCTATATATAGTGTTGACTGTTTTGATAGGCAATTCCACCTGTGTCTGGCATGAACATAATTATCATTGTTTAATGATAAGCATGCAGTACATTTGAGCCATCTGCAAACCACTTTGTTTTCTCTTTGTCTATAGCAACCATGAAATCTCTATACTTTACAGTCCACTGTTGATAATGTAAAATGGCCTGAATATACTGTAGTTGTCTCCACCCTGATATATTGGATGGATAAATAAATTGTATTCTACTTTTTTAAAAGAGCCATCCACAATGAGCAGCAGTAATCTATTATTTTAATGCAAAACAGTTGAGCACATATGAGCCAATATTTATCTTAAAAAACAAGGCCATAATGTGTTTTGAAAAGCTTTTACAACCGGCTGCAGGGGCAAATTCAGTGACATCTATTGTACAACATGTTTTGGTCAGGGTAATGAGGAGAAGCACTATGGAAACTGCCTCCATTCTCATCTGTGCTCAAAGTATTTTAAAAGTAATTGTTTAGTAGACAAACATTATTGCAAAGATTGCAACAATACAGATTGCCAAAAAGACAGTAGGCTTGGCTTCAGTTTGACCTCCATTCACAAAAAAGTAACAGTTCTGTCATTGTTTTTAACCTTTACAATTTCCGTGGTGCATGGGAGGCCCTATTAATGTTTTATATACTAAACAAAAATATAAACTCAACATGTAAAATGTTGGTCCCTTGTTTCATGAGCTGAAATTAAAGGTCCCAGAAATTTTCCAGACGCACAAAAAGCTTATTTCTCTCAAATTGTGTGTACAAATTTGTTTATATACCTGTTAGTGAGCATTTCTCCTTTGCCAAGATAATCCATCCACCTAACAGGTGTGTAAATAAAATGGCACTCTAAAATGTACAGTTTTGTCACACAACACAATGACGCAGACTTGTCAAGTTTTTAGGGAGCGTGCAATTGGCATGCTGACTACAGGAATTATGAGGTTGGTCCCTTTACATGGTGTGACAGCTACTTTAGTCTACCAAAACATTAAGAACACCTGATCTTTCCATGACAGACTGAACAGGTGAATCCAGGTGTAGAGGAAGGGGAGGAAACCAGTCAAAGAAGGATTTATTGGCCTCGTGTTTTAGGTTATTGTCGTGCTTAAAGATGAATTTGTCTCCCAGTGTGTAGTGGAAAGCAGACTGAACCAGGTTTTCCTCTAAGATTTCGCCTATTCTTAGCTCTATTCAGTTTATTTTATCCCTAAAAAAAAACTAGTCCTTGCCAATGCAAGCATACCCATAACATGATGCAGCCACCATCATACTTTAAAATATGAAGTGGTTCTCAGTGTTGTGTTGGATTTGCCCCAAACATAACACTTTGTATTCAGGACATAAAGTTAATTTATTTGCTACATTTTTTGCAGTTTTATGTTAGTGCCTTATTGCAAACCGGATGCATGTTTTGGAATATTTTTATTCTGTAAAGGCTTTCTGCTTTTCACTCTGTAATTTAGATTAGTATTGTGGAGTAACTACAATGTTGTTGATCCATCCTCACTTTTCTCTTACCCCAGCCATTAAAATCTGTAACTGTTTTAAAGTCACCATTGGCCTCATGGTGAAATCCCTGAGCGGTTTCCTTCCTCTCCGGAAACTGAGTTCGGAAGGACGCCTGCATCTTTGTAGTGACTGGGTGTATTAATACACCATCCAACGTGTAATTAATAACTTCACCATGCTCAAAGGGATATTCAATGTCTGCTTTTATTTACCCATCTACCAATAGGGGCCCTTTTTGCGGTGCATTGAAAAACCTCTCTGGTCTTTGTGGTTGACTCTGTGTTTGAAATTCACTGTTCGATTGAGTGACCTTACAGATAGTTGTGTGGGGACAGAGATGATGTAGTCATTAAAAAAGCATGTCAAACACTTAATGCACACATACTTATGTGACTTGTTAAGTAAAATTTTACTCAATTTATACTGAACAAAAATATTAATGCAACATTTGATGTGTTGGTCCCATTTTTCATGAGTTTAAATAAGATCACAGAAATGTTCCATATGCACAAAAAAGCTAATTTGTCTCAAATTTTGCGCACACATTTGTTTACATCCCTGTTAGTGAGCAATTCTCCTTTAGCAAGATAATCCATCCACCTGACAGGTGTGGCATATCAAGAAGCTGATTAAACAGCATGATCGTTGCACAGGTGCATCTTGTGCTGGGGACAATAAAAGGCCACTCTAAAATGTGCCATTTTGTCACATAACACAAGGCCACAGATGTTTTGAGGGAGCATGGAATTGGCATGCTGACTGCAGGTATGTCCATCATAGCTATTGACAGATAATTTAATGTTAATTTCTCTACCAGAAGCCACCTCCAACGTTGTTTTAGAGAATTTGGCAGTATGTCCAACCAGCCTAACAACCACAGACAACGTGTAACCACGCCAGCTCAGGACATCCACATCTGGCTTCTTCACCTGCGGGATCGTCTGAGACCAATCACCCGGACAGCTGATGAAACTGAGGAGTATTTCTATCTGTAATAAAGTCCTTTTGTTGGGAACAACTCATTCTGATTGGCTGGGCCTGGCTCCACAGTGGGTGAGCCTATGCCCACTCAGGCCCACCTATGGCTGTGTCACTGCCCAGTCATGTGAAATCCATGGAATTAATTTACTTCAATTGAATGATTTCATAATTTGAACTGTAACTCTGTAAAATCGTTACAATTGTTGCGTGTTATATTTATATTTTTGTTCAGTATACTTAAACACTTCAACCATTAAATTGGCTATTTGGCTAGCTTTTGCTAAAGCCGATATCAATTAGCATTCTAGCTAACAACGGCTGCATCCAAAATGAGCCATTTTGCAAAGATCACAACCAAATATAATCTTAGCACCACCGTTGAAGCAAGAATCAAAACATAATTGTAAGTGTATGAGCACCCCAAAAAGTTATTTTATTTAGAAGTAATAAAAATGTACATCTAGGCTACGTTGAATGGGTGCAGATGGCGATGGCTTTTTACTGCCGCCAAAAGTCGCGCGAATCTCTCAACTGCGTGATATACGTCATTAATTTCCCGTGTAAACGCAGGTTGCAACCTGAGAGCCACAAAGTTGGTATAATCACAGATGGTGGATATATGTCCCGTTTACGATTGGGGAAAAATGTGTCTACTAACCGGGGTGGCTCTCCCATAGGCACCAATGCATTGGCAACTGGGTCTGGTCGGCTTTCATTGACTGTATATAAACCAGAAAAATTAAGGAGTTTGATGTCTCGCTTCCGTATCTGGGCTCAGTGCAGCCTGGCATATTCAGCGACCGTTCTCTTATCGATTGGTTAGTTCTTGTGGAATGGGCAGGCGTATAAATTAAACAGTTTCAAGTAGTTTGCAGATACTTTGGGAGAAAGCAGAGCAGTGTCTAAGGGATTCAGTTGAGGTCGGCCGCTTGGAAGATTTCTTTAATCTATATATATACATTTTACATTATCGTTTTAGTGAGTTAAAAATGCAAAGCTGTGCAAAGTCATGGGGGATCCTATTCGCCAAGTCTGTGAATCCCCATGCGCCTTGCAGACACATTCATGGTAAAAGCCGTATTTTTGGGAAACAACATAATATAATCCAAACACTTAATAATGCTTGTGTAACTGTACGGGGTCTACGGACTTCTGCAGTCTATGCTGCTTCTAGACAGATAGACAGAATACTGCCGAGACACGATGATTTTGCAGAGAGGCACATTGGCCCAGGTGAAAGGGACAAAAGGGAGATGCTGGATGTGCTTGGACTTGAGGTAAGTTTTAAATACATTTTGGATAAAGAGAGAAATTATAGGACAGAAAGTAAGCTAATGTGTCGGTCCAATGCATGGCAGGGACTCTTGCATGTTTCTTATCATATACCGTAAACTTGCAACTATTTATACAAGTTCAGTTGGTTTTGACTTGTATCGCATTTATTGCTTTTCAGTCGATCGCCCAGTTGATAGAAGATACAGTTCCAGAATCCATCCGTATTCAAAGAAGTATGAAAATGGATGATCCTCTCTGTAAGTGTTTCTTCTTTCCAACATCTTTGACAGCACGTGTTATTGTTGATGTTTGTGTTCTCGATAGATATATTGCCTCGTCAATGTTATAAAATGCTGAATTTGCTAGCCGGTGATTTTTCTTTACAAGTGCGTTATAATGTATTTCTGTTGATATCCCTGACAAAATCATCGTGAATTGATTGAGTAATAAATCATCTTGCATATGTCACTTTTTATGTTTTGTCAATATATTTTACTGATCTCTGAATTGTATTCTACAATGGGTGTAAATCAAGCCAAACGAGTGGCTGAAATGTAGATTGCACTCCTATTGTGTGCCATTGGGTGAAGCGCTCTTCACCCTTAAGTCTTCCTTTGAACATATTTGGAGTTGTTTTTGCGAAACTCAATGACCAGCACCAATCTCCAGTTGGGGAGCCGATGCTAATAGGATGGCAATTGGAGTGTAAAGTTCAGCCTTGAGCTCCTGTCCCAACTCCAGTTCAATCTGGTTATAACATTACATCACAGTTGAATGAAATGTACAAAGGAACTTCATGAGATTCCTTGATGGGTTAGGCATTTATTTTTCTTACTTGAATACATATTTTTCACATTTAATAATAGACTGATTTCAGTTGATTGAGCGAATAGTGAGACCTTTTGAAACGTGTTTCTATCAATAATGGTTTGTCTACAGCAGACCTACATATACGAGGTGTATTTCATTAGCAAACCCATGCTGCATAATTCCATTAGAGACTGACATATCAGATCACTTGCTAGAGATTTACAAGGCTACATACACATAATATTCTGGACAAGTGCAGTACATTGTATTACTACTTTACCTTGTTTTGTATAATAAATTACATTTATTTAAACAATAGTTCTGAAGCAACTGACAATATGGCCATAATACAATGAATTAAACATAAGTCAATTAAACAGACAAGCATTACATGCAAAGTAAATAAACACAATAGTATTGCTTAAGACAATTATTTGTAATAACATAGATGCATATTTTTTGCCAATATTTTCACTACTGTACATTGATGCTCTAATGCGCTCTTTCCATTTGATAGTGATCCATAACCTATATCATACAAACTACTGCATTCTTTTCAGAGGTCAATAGTGAAACTGGCTCAGCTGTCAAAATTCCTAGTATTATTGTTACGTCATTTTCTATTTTACATTAGATACATTAGTCATTGTTTTCACTATCCTGATACACTATATATTATATACAAAAGTGTGTGAACACCCCTTCAAATGAGGGGATTTGGCTATTTCAGCCATACCCGTTGCTGACAGGTTTATTAGATAGAGCACACAGCCATGCAATCTCCATAGGTAAACATTGTCAGTAGAATGGCCTTACTGAAGAGCTCAGTGAATTTCAACGTTGCACCGTCATAGGATGCCACCTTTCCAACAAGTCAAATTTCTGCCCTGCTAGAGCTGCCCCGGTCAACTGTAAGTGATGTTATTGTGAAGTGGAACATCTAGGAGCAACAACGGCTCAGCCGCGAAGTGGTAGGCCACACAAGCTCACAGAACGGGACCGCCGAGTGCTGAAGCGTGTTGCAAAACTTACTACTGAGTTCCAAACTGACTCTGGAAGCAATGTCAGCGTAATAACTGTTCGTGGGGAGCATCATGACATGGGTTTCCATGGCCGAGCAGCCCCACAAAAGCCTAAGATCACCATGCGCAATGCCAAATGTTGGCTGGAGGGGTGTAAAGCTCAACGCCATTGGACGCTGGAGTAGTGGAAATGCGTTCTGGCAGTCAGACGGAAGTTCATCTGGCAGTCAGACAGACGAAGCTGGGTTTGGCGGATGCCAAGAGAACGCTTACCTGCCCTAATGCATCGTGCCAATTGTAAAGTTTGGTGGAGGAGGAATAATGGTCAGGGGCTGTTTTTTTTCATGATTCGGGATAGGCCCTTTAGTTCCAATGAAGGGAAATCTTAATGCTACAGTATTCAATGACACTAGACGATTCTGTGCCTCCGATTTTGTGGCAACGGTTTTAGGAAGGCCCTTTCCTTTTTCAGCATGACAATGCCACCATGCACAAAGCGAGGTCCACAAAGAAATGGTTTGTTGAGATAGGTGTGGAAGAACTTGACTGGCCTGCACAGAGCCCTGACCTCAACCCCGTCAAACACCTTTGGCATGAATTGGAACGTCGACTACGAGCCAGGCCTAATCGCCCAACATCAGTGCCCAACCTCACTAATGCACTTGTGGGTGAATGGAAGCAAGAGTCCACAGCAATGTTCCAACACTGAGTGGAAAGCCTTCTCAGGAGAGTGGAGGCTGTTACAGCAGCAAAGAGGGGACCAACTCTATATTAATGCCCATGATTTTGCAGTGAGATGTTCGACGAGCAGGTGTCCACATACTTTTGGTCATGTAGTATATTTCAGAAGTGCTCAACTTGGGGGAGAGGAATAAGTACTTCAATTGGTAATGAAGACTTTGCCTAGTGTATTCTGAAATAACACTGTACTACTAGTCACATGTTAGAACAGAACACAGTATCTATTTGCATAATGGTTGACTGAATATCGCTCGGACCTTATTCTAGGTTGGGTAATAAGGTCCGTGGATCGGGGGGTTTAATACCACTTTCTGTCACTCCTTTCTGTCGCGTTCCGTTATGTAGCAAGCCATGCATGAAGGAACAAACTGATGGCCATTCTGGTTTTTGCTTGTTCAAGTTGGAGGAGCTTGGTTTGCAAAGCCAGCAAGGGATTCTCTCCTCAACAATGGTTCTGAATCAGGCTTTTCTGTTGCTTTGAGGATCTTTGCGACCATAGTGAAACTCCCCTTTGATGAAATGTGCAAATCCACAGTACGGCCCCCCACACTAAACCACTGGCCTCTACTACTAATGATGCTTCCACTTGTTTTGTTTATTAATGTTAGATATTTCCAAACAACATCTTGTGCTGCTGTGTACTAAAGCATCACATTTTTAAATGCAGGATGGATTTACAGTAAATCGTCTTGTGCCACCTAAATTCAAACTGCAAATGTTCACATCTTTGTGTGGTGTATAACAGGAGAAATGCTCATCCTGAATATGAGCGTAGTTTGGGCACTCGGTTCAGAGGGGTCGTGTTGTCCATTCTTTTCTGAGGGAGTTGCTAAGCAGCAATGGAATGCCTGAGGAATTCCAGTGTCTCTGTGTGTATTGGCTGATCTCTGCCACAGCACTGAGGAATTAGGCTAGATAACTAGCCATCGGGAAAGGGACCATATGTTGCACATAATTGTCCCCGCCAATGCATAGTAATATGATGACCAAATGGAAATTCATTCGACATGTACCAAAATGTTGTATGCAGTTCACACACTAACATGACACAGAGATGTGGATTACACATCCAATCACATAAAGCTGTTTAGTTTAAATTCCTATCCACTCCATTTTGAAAGCAAATCTGATGCTATATGATGTCACTGCCCATTTTGTTTTGGTGGGTTGTTCAGAAAATGGATGTGTAAAATCATTTTCAAGTTGGTTTCATGCAAGCCTCCTCCCCATCCTGACTGAGTCAGGATGATCCGGAATCATAATGCAGCCACCTGCCTAGATGGGAGAGAAGATGCCATCAATCTTGTGCTGTTTTGCAGTTGAAATGAAGATACATTTTTAGTCATTTAAATAAAACCAATAAGGAAACATACACATCAGAAATTCCTTTTTATTGAAATGCATTTTTTTTTGTCTCAAATGCATGTGATACCAATTGTGATGGCTATTTCTCCAGGCGAGAATGAAGTCTTGGAGCGTCTCCAAAAGATTGCATCAATGAACAAGGTGTGGAGGTCTTACATCGGAATGGGCTACTACAACTGCTCCGTGCCTCCAGTTATACAAAGAAACCTTCTAGAGAATTCGGGATGGTAAGGGCCACTTTGACACACACACAGAGTGATATGTTCGTCTTGTAGCCAAGTTGTCCCCATTTTAGTAGGGCATTCTATATTTGATTGTGTACTCAAGGTGTGTATATGTATGGGCTTCTGTTAGTCATTAAAGCACTAATTGCTATGTTGCAGAAGAACTTGCCCCTAATCAGAAATCTTGTGACTTGATGCTCAAGTTTCCAGTTTAGGTTTGCACTGGATTAAATTACATGCTCATGTGGAATCTTGTGATCCATATTTGTTCAACTTAAAACGAGACAACACTCTCAATCATAACACTTTGAGTTTACATTTTACAAATGCATTTCTCTCTCTTTATCTTTGTAAACTTCCACTCACGTCAGCCTAGTGTCTTGATTCCTTGAAAACCAGCTTGTTTTTCTGTGTGTCTTTTAATGATTTCTCTGTATCCTCTTCTCCTCAGGGTGACTCAGTACACCCCCTATCAGCCCGAGGTGGCTCAAGGTCGCCTGGAGAGTCTGCTCAACTACCAGACCATGATCTGTGACATCACGGGCATGGCTGTAGCCAACGCCTCCCTGCTGGACGAGGCAACAGCTGCCGCCGAGGCCATGCAACTCTGCCATAGGTAAGGCGAGAATAAACACAAGTGAGAGATAGTGGTTGACCATTAAAGGATAGTTAATTTAATAAAGTTCATGTATAGGGTCTAGTTGTAGTCTATAAATTGGGATCAGGCCTGGTCAGGTCACTTAGTCAGGAAAAACTCCTGGTCCTACAGGTGTGTTCATAATTTTATTGTTACATGCTCTCCACAGACAGAACAAGAGAAGGACGTTCTACATTGACCCACGTTGCCATCCTCAGACGATCGCTGTAGTGCAGACAAGAGCCAAGTATGGGCATCCTTTCAATACTTCAGGAACAAGGTTAGAACAGTGTACCAAAAGCAGCATCCTCACTATTGGGTGCTCTGCTCTGTGATTGTTGACTAACAGCTACATCGGGGTGAAGACAATGCTGAAGCTGCCTCATGAGATGGACTTCAGTGGGAAGGATGTGAGCGGGGTGCTGTTCCAGTACCCAGACACCGACGGCAGAGTGGAGGACTTAACAGCGCTGGTGGACCGCGCTCACAAGGGAGGGGTAAGAGAGCCGCCACGTCTGACGTTATTGTTAGTAATGGTTTATTAACCTAGGATGATATGGGGTGGCAGGTAGCCTAGTGGTTAGAGCGTTGGACTAATAACCGAACGGTTGCAAGATCGAATCCCTGAGCAGACAAGGTTAAAATCTGTCATTCTGCGCCTGAACAAGGCAGTTAACCCACTGTTCCTAAACTGTCATTGAAAATAAGAATTTGTTCTTAACTGACTTGCCTAGTTAAATAAAGGTAAAATAAAATACATCTTCAAGTAAATTGGGGTGGGGGTTTGGTAGACTTATTTGGATTTGTCGCTCCTGGTTTGGTAGGAAAGGATCCCTTCTTGCTACGCCACATAGCTTGCCCCGGTCTACTAACTGCTAGCTTGCCGGCCCCGGCCTGCTAACTGCTAGCTTCCCTGCCCGGTCTGTAACTGCTAGCCCCTGCTAACTGCTTGCTTGCTAAGCCGGCCTGCTAACTGCTAGCTTGCCCCGGTCTACTAACTGCTAGCTTGTTTATCTCCGGCCTACTAACTGTTAGCTTGTTAGCATCGGCCTGCTAACTGTCTGAATCGCCGTGTCTCCAGTCAGCCCAACCACTCACTGGACCCATATGTTCACTTGGCTACGCATGCCTCTTTCTAATATCAATATGCCTCATCCATTACTGTCCTGGTTAGTGATTACGGTCTTATTTCACTGTAGAGCCTCTAGCCCTGCTCAATATGCCTTAACCAACCATGTTGTTCCACCTCCTACATATGCGATGACATCACCTGGTTTAAACATCTCTAGAGACTATATCTCTCTCATCATTACTCAATGCCTAGGTTTACCTCCAATGTACTCACATCCTACCTTACCTTTGTCTGTACACTATGCCTTGAATTTATGCTATCGTGCCCAGAAACTTGCTCCTTTTACTCTCTGTTCCGAACATGCTAGACGGCCAGTTCGTATAGCCTTTAACCGTACCCTTATCCTACTTCTCCTCTGTTCCTCTGGTGATGTGGAGGTTAATCCAGGTGCTGCAGTGCCTAGCTCCACTCCCACTCCCCAGGTGCTCTCATTTGTTGACTTCTGTAACCATAAAGACCTTGGTTTCATGCATGTTAACATTAGATGTCTACTCCCTAAGTTGGTTTTACTCACTGCTTTAGCACACTCTGCCAACCCAGATGTCTTAGCCGTGTCTGAATCATGGCTTAGGAAAACCACCAAAAACCCTGAAATCTCCATCGCTAACTATAACGTTTTCCGCCAAGATAGAACTGCCAAAGGGGGCGGTGTTGCAATCTACTGCAAAGATATTAATACAGAACTCTGCAGGCTATCTAAGTCTGTACCCAAACAATTTGAGCTTCTATTTCTAAAAATTCACCTTTGCAGAAACAAGTCTCTCACTGTTGCCGCTTGCTATAGATCTCCCTCTGCCCCCAGCTGTGCCCTCGATACCGTATGTGAATTGATTGCATCCCATCTATCTTCTGAGCTCGTGCAACTAGATCACCTAAACTGGGACATGCTTAACACCCCGGCCATCCTACAATCTAAGCTTGATGCCCTCCATCTCACACAAATTATCAATGAACCTACCAGGTACAACCCCAAATCAGTAAACACGGGCACCCTCATAGATGTCATCCTAACTAACTCGTCCTCCAAATACACCTCTGCTGTTTTCAATCAAGATCTCAGCGATCACTGCCTCATTGCCTGCATCCGTAATGGGTCTGCGACCAAACAACCACCCCTCATCACTGTCAAATGCTCCCTGAAACACTTCTGCGAGCAGGCCTTTCTAATCGACCTGGCCGGGGTATCCTGGAATGACATTGACCTCATCCCGTCAGTAGATGATGCCTGGCTATTCTTTAAAAGTGCCTTCCTCACCATCTTAAATAAGCATGCCTCTCTCAATAATGTAGAACTAGGAATAGATATAGTCCTTGGTTCACTCCAGACCTGTCTGCCCTTGACCAGCACAAAAATATCCTGTGGCGTTCTGCATTAGCATCGAATAGTCCCCGTGATATGCAACTTTTCAGGGAAGTTAGGAACAAATATACACAGGCAGTTAGAAATGCTAAGGCAAGCTTTTTCAAGCAGAAATTTGCATCCTGTAGTACTAACTCAAAACAGTTCTGGGACACTGTAAAGTCCATGGAGAATAAGAGCACCTCCTCCCAGCTCCACACTGCGCTGAGGCTAGGAAACACTGTCACCACCGATAAATCCACTTTAATTGAGAATTTCAATAAGCATTTCTCTACGGCTGGCCATGCTTTCCACATGGCTACCCCTACCCCGGTCAACTGCCCGGCACCCTCCACAGCAACCCGCCAGAGCCCCCACCATTTCTCCTTTACCCAAATCCAGATAGCTGATGTTCTGAAAGAGCTGCAAAATCTGGACCCCTACAAATCAGCCAGGCTAGACAATCTGGACCCTCTCTTTCTAAAATTATCTGCCGAAATTGTTGCAACTCCTATTATTAGCCTGTTCAACCTCACTTTTGTATCTTCTGAGATTTCCAAAGATTGGAAATCTGCCGCGGTCATCCCCCTCTTCAAAGGGGGTGACACTCTAGACCCAAAATGCTACAGACCTATATCTATCCTACCCTAAGGTCTTCGAAAGCCAAGTTAACAAACAGATTACTGACCATTTTTGAATCCCACCATACCTTCTCCACTATGCAATCTGGTTTCAGAGCTGGTCATGGGTGCACCTCAGCCACGCTCAAGGTTCTAAATGACATCATAACCGCCATTGTCAAGAGACATTACTGTGCAGCCGTATTCATTGACCCGGCCAAGGCTTTCAACTCTGTCAATCACAACATTCTTATTGGCAGACTCGACAGCCTTGGTTTCTCAAATGATTGCCTCGCCTGGTTTACCAACTACTTCTCTGATAGAGTTCAGTGTGTCAAATCGGAGGGCCTGTTGTCCGGACCTCTGACAGTCTCTGGGTGTGCCACAGTGTTAAATTCACGGGCCGACTCTCTTTTCTGTATACATCAATGATGCTGCTCTTGCTGCTGGTGATTCTCTGATTCACTTCTACGCAGACGACACCATTCTGTATACTTCTGGCCCCTCTTTGGACACTGTTAATTAACCTCCAGATGAGCTTCAATGCCATACAACTCTCCTTCCGTGGCCTCCAACTGCTCTTAAACGCAAGCAAAACTAAATGCATGCTATTCAATCGATCACTGCCCGCACCTGCTCGCCCGTCCAGCATCACTACTCTGGAAGGCTCTGACTTAGAATACGTGGACAACTACAAATACCTGGTTGTCTGGTTAGATTGTAAACTCTCCTTCCAGACACACATTAAGCATCTCCAATCCAAAATTAAATCTAGAATCGACTTCCTATATCGCAACAAAGCATCCTTCACTCATGCTGCCAAACATACCCTCGTAAAACTGACCATCCTACCGATCCTCGACTTCGGTGATGTCATCTATAAAATAGCCTCCAACACTCTACTCAACAAACTGGATGCAGTCTATCACAGTGCCATCTGTTTTGTCACCAAAGCCCCATACACTACCCACCATTGCGACCTGTACGCTCTCGTTGGTTGTCCCTCGCTTCATACTCGTCGCCAAACCCACTGGCTACAGGTTATCTACAAGTCTCTGCTCGGTAAAGCCCCGCCTTATCTCAGCTCGCTGGTCACCATAGCAGCACCCACTCGTAGCACGCGCTCCAGCAGGTATATCTCACTGGTCACCCCCAAAGCCAATTCCTCCTTTGGTCGTCTTTCCTTCCAGTTCTCTGCTGCTCATGACAGGAACGAATTGCAAAAATCTCTGAAACTGAAGACTCACATCTCCCTCACTAGCTTTAAGCACCAGCTGTCAGAGCAGCTCACAGATCACTGCACCTGTACATAGATGGGCTGTTTACAGATGGGCTATCTATCTACCTCATCACCATACTGGTATTTATTTATTTAATTTGCTCCTTTGCACCCCAGTATCTCTACTTGCACGTTCATCTTCTGTCGATCTACCATTCCAGTGTTTAATTGCTATATTGTAATTACTTCGCCACCATGGCCTATTTATTTCCTTAACTTACCTAATTTGCACTCACTGTATATAGACTTTTTGTTGTCTTTTGTTCTACTGTATTATTGACTGTATGTTTTGTTTATTCCATGTGTAACTCTGTTGTTGTATGTGTCGGATTGCTACACTTTATCTTGGCCAGGTCGCAGTTGCAAATGAGAACTTGTTCTCAACTAGCTTACCTGGTTAAATAAAGGTGAAAAACAAAAAACATTCACAGTGATTCCCTTTGATGCAGGTCTTTGGTTGAACAGTGGGCACAGGAGAAAGTGTAGGATGTGGTGACTCCAGTTTGGTACCTAAGTGCTGTGTATTTATTTAGATTTTTTTATTTTACCTTTATTTAACTAGGCAAGTCAGTTAAGAACAAATTCTTATTTTCAATGACGGCCTAGGAACAGTGGGTTCAGGGGCAGAACGACAGATTTGTACCTTGTCAGCTCGGGATTTGAACTTGCCACCTTCCGGTTACAAGTCCACCGCTCTAACCACTAGGCTACCCTGTCGCCTCACTGTCACTCATCCCTGTAGGCTCTGGCTTGCTGTGCCACTGACCTGCTGGCCCTGTGTGTGCTACGCCCCCCTGGAGAATTTGGGGTGGACATTGCCCTGGGCAGCTCCCAGAGGTTCGGGGTACCTCTCTGCTATGGTGGTCCCCACGCTGCCTTCTTCTCTGTCAAAGAAAACCTGGTCAGGATGATGCCTGGCAGGATGGTGGGAGTGACAAGGTGAGAGCCCTTGAGATTCACATTGGTCCTGTTCAGAATGGAAGTCAGATCTCTTGATGTTGTTCAATTTTGGGCAATATAAGCAGCATATCGAGATTTACTTTATATCATACTTGCTCATAGTCTAAAAGACTGAAGTATGTGGAACACATACATAAAGACAATATCTTGATGTACATTTGTTTTAAATGTCCCTTTTTCACCTGCAGGGATGCCGCTGGTAAGGAGGTGTACCGCCTGGCCCTGCAGACCAGAGAGCAGCACATCCGCAGAGACAAGGCCACAAGTAACATCTGCACTGCGCAGGTACTGTACACCCGACACACTGAGCCTCCATCCAATATTGACACACTGAGCCTCCATCCAATATTGACACACTGAACCTCCATCCAAGATTGACACACTGAGCCTACATCCAATATTGACACACTGAGCCATCCAATATTGACTGTTGGAATCGGCTAAACTTTGAACATTGAGATATGAAATAAATGATAGAAGCCTTGAGTAGAAGGAGTGAATGGGGCTGGGTTTTATGTCAGAAGTTAATGGTTCTCTGTAGGAAGACAGATAGCTTCGGAATGTGTTGGGTGGAAGGGAGGAAAGCAACGTGTTGAGATAGAGATGACAGATGCAGATCTGTGGATTAGGTGAAGGAGGGGTTGAGGTCAGTAGGTGAGAACAGAGTCCCTTAAGGGAGTAATAAGGGTTTGGTGTTCTGTTACCCTTTTCCTGTTGAACCATAAAATGTAAGGATTGGAGAGAAGGAGGAGTTTCTTAAGTGGGATGTATATAACTGTGATGGTGAGAAATGTTTTGCTGTCTGAATTACAGCTGTACAGATCCTATGGGAAGAATTAAACTTGGTTAAAGCTTCTCTAGAGTCTGTGAGTTACTTACTCTGAAAAATTAGAACCTAACATGACACACACTGAGACACTGAGACACTGAGCCTCCTTACAATACCGACACACTTTGCCCCAGAGCAGTTATTTTGTGTACATTTAAAATTAAAAATAAACTAGGTGTAGTGGTTGTCTGCATTTTTCTAAGTATATTTTTAAAGAACTTTCTCTCACCTTCAAACTGTATATGTCTCTTCCAGGCTCTGCTGGCCAATATGGCAGCCATGTTTGGAGTGTATCATGGTCCCCAGGGCTTAAAGCACATTGCTGAGAGGACACACAATGCTGCACTGATCCTGGCTGAGGGTATGTCCTCCAACACTCTCACTGCACATGTGCATTGCTTTATCTGCCAACCCTTCTTCTCTTACATCACAACACTTAGGGCCTTATGTCAATCAACCGTGACCTAATTCAATCACAAGCGTGTATTAAGAAAGAAATAGTAACATTGCTTTTCTTTAGATAACTTATGAATGATACTGGGTTTTTAGAAATGCCTTTCTCTCCCTCCCTTTGTATCAGGTCTGAAGCGGGCCGGACACAGGCTGCACAGCGAGATGTTCTTTGACACACTGAAGGTTGGCTGCAGTGTGGCAGCCAAGGACATTCTGGCGAGGGCTGTCCAGAGAGAGATCAACCTGCGTGTTTATGGCGAGGGAGTGGTGAGTAGTACCAGATACGTTTTAGGAATAGATTACATACACGTCCATCCAGTGTTCCTACTGTAAGCAGGGCAACAAAGGTACAACAAAACACATCACACTTCAGTCCATGCTCCCATGTGCTTTATTGACAATGTATGACCCTTAGAATACGTTGTCGAATAATTTTGTAAATGAAGCATAGATACTCTTACGTTGAGTCCCCCCTATAGATAAAACCAGGGGCTAGTTCCAGATGAAGTGTTACAGAACATTCAGATAGAAATGTATTGTAGAGCCATTTGAGCTCTACTCATTAAATATCTATCTGCAGCATTGTAGAATTAGCACCCCTGTGAATAAGCCACGTGTGGCCATGTTCATTTATGCTTTAGACACACACACACACATTTTTTTCACTCTGAAATGATTACTGTGTTTCCCTAGTTAGGTGTGTCTCTGGATGAGACGGTGAAAGAGAGGGACTTGGACGATCTGCTCTGGGTCTTTGGATGTGAATCCTCAGCGGTACGTTTTGATTTCAATATTCCATATAGGAGTATGCATAAACTCTGCGTTGACCCGATTGCTATCTTGAGAGTGAGTGCAAAAGATGCATCTTGAAGCCATGGGACAAACACTGATTTCAGCTATCCCATATATAATTCCATTAAATCTCAATTGACAGGAGCTCATTGCTGAAAAGATGGGTGAAAGAGTGAAAGGCATTATGGGTAGTCCTTTCAAGAGGACCAGCAAGTACCTCACCCACGCAGTCTTCAACAGGTTGGTCTGTTTGTAACGAACTCAAATTCCAGTACTGGCCTGGGCGTGATGAGGATGACGCTTGATATGCCATAATTGTTATTATGACTTGTGTTCTCAGCAACAATAGTATTATCAGTATGATACCATAATGGTGAGAGACATTAGCTGACCTTCCATATTGATTAGTTCTTTCTGTTGTCCCAAACTGCACTTGATGCCTGATAGAATAATTTCTTACACTGGTAACATAAGGTTGTTAACACATGTACTGTAAGTGATAATACAAGGTTTTAGAAGTGAAATAACATATTAGGCCTAAAACGTGTGTTATGATCTTGATTCACTCTGATTCTTCGTCCCCGTGCAGTTACCACTCTGAGACCAACATTGTGCGCTACATGAAACGCCTGGAGAACAAGGACATCTCTCTGGTTCACAGCATGATCCCACTGGTGAGTCTCATGGGAAAGCAAATAAGACATGTTTTACTTTAGACATGGTGCTGTTCACATGATCTGAATACTACACAAAAAAACTGCAAACCACTGTAAAGATTAGTGGGCTATCACCATTTTTAATATCCATTTTGTTTTCCATGTCAGGGTTCCTGCACAATGAAGCTGAACAGTTCTTCAGAGCTCATGGTGAGTTAATAACAGGTCAATTTGAATTAAAGGCAGTCAATTCAGGACATAAACTGAAATTCCAATTCAATAATTTAAAAAAGGGCATGTATTTTCAATGATTTCTCAATAAACTTAAAAGTAAAAGCTATTTATTTAAAAAGTTGTTGTTTTTTCTCCTTCATTTTAAAATCCAATCAGTGCCTGAATTGACTTTCTTCCATTTGAATTGAACCCTGGTTAATATCTCTCCTTGGACAAAACATTAATACACCTCCCTAGTATTGAGTGGAAAAAATCCTTCTTTAACCTCTCCTCCCCTTCATCTACACGGACTGAATTGGATTTAACAGGTGACATCAATAAGGGATCATAGCTTTCATGTTTTGTACACTCAGTGTATGTCCCCTTTTTACCCTGATTACTGCAGTCCTTTTTTTATGATGGTGTTCTGACTATTTCTCACATTGTTCCCTCTTTCCAACTGTTTTAGCCCATCACCTGGAATGAGTTTGCCAACCTTCACCCCTTTTGTCCCCTGGACCAGGCTGAGGGTTACCAGCAGCTCTTCAGGCAGCTGGAGAAGGACCTCTGTGAGGTGACTGGCTATGACAAGATCTCCTTCCAACCCAACAGGTAAGCCCCTCACTGACACCAACATTCTGTGTGCGGGGGGGGGGATTCATGACCAACTGGGATGTCAGTTTCCCACACATCGTCTGAGCGTGATTTACCAAACTGATTTACCCCACTGTCAAATGATCGTTGGATTTAGTTCAGGTCATTTTACTTGATCATTTAACGATCAAAGCTAGCTTTGTGGCTGATATCTCTATGGTCCCCCCCCCCACTTATTCAGTATTATCTGGGCTGATGTATAGCACACCGTGTGACATTGGCCTAGATGGCTAGATAGCGGTATGGTTGTTCAACTTAGTCTATGCTTTCCCTTTACAGTTACTGTAAAGCCCATTGACCAACCTTAGAACTTGGCACGTTTGATGGTTATGCTGAGACAGGACTTTACTGGGAGCATGTTTCTGAGCATGTGGCTGGTACATTAACAAACTGGATGACCTTGTCTTTTTAGTGGTGCTCAGGGAGAATACGCTGGCCTCGCTGCCATCAAAGCCTACCTGAACTCTAAAGGAGATGCCCATAGAACGGTAAGTATTGTTCTAATGGAACGAAACACACTCATTTTTGCTAGCACACGTACTAGGCAAGGCAGAGTCATGCAGTATGGGAAAGGGGGATACCTAGTCAGTTGTACAACTGAAATGTGTCTTCCGCATTTAACCCAACCCCCCCGAATCTGAGAGGTGGATGTCGATTGTGGCAGCCCCCTGCACATCTTCTGCGCCCGGGGAACAGTGGGTTAACTGCCTTGCTCAGTGGCAGAACAACCTTGTCAGCTTTCGGTTACTGGCCCAATGCTCTAACCTCTAGGCTAGTATGTCCACCCTTTGTTAATTGTTAATGCAATAAAATGTAGATTATAAAATTACAGTATTTTTGGGAGTATATTGTCAGAAATGTGGGGGTGTATGTACTATAAATGATAACCCTAATAAATGTTCAGCCTGAATGTTTGCTGTATTCAGCCTGTAATAAGCGTGTCACATGGTATTGCACATGGGATACTTAGACCTGCCTACAATCATTTGTTTATCAGCGCATGTAAAGGCATCAAGAGACTTGTTTTAGGTACAGACCGCTTATAGGTATGATGATGGCAAAGATAATCATCCACTCGTTTGCCAACAGACATTGTATTGGAAAAGCCTTCTGAAGAATATCGCGTTTTGGATACTTAAACAGGAACTGTTTGAAAGTCCTCAAGTAGACTAGCGGTTAAGAGTTGAACCAGTAACTGAAAGGTTGCTGGTTCGAATCCCTGAGCAGACTAGGTGGAAAATCTGCCGATGTGCCCTTGAGCAAGGTACTTAACCCTAATTGCTTCTGTAAATCGCTCTGGATAAGATCGTCTGCTAAATTACTAAAATGTAAATCTAAGTATCACAACCGTGTCAAGTAGAGTTCCCGTTTTGTAATTTGACATTTGTCTCAAGAGCTCTCACCACTATCAAAAATAACAACTCCCTTATAAGCACATCTTAGATAGTGGTGTGAGCTTTTCAAACAGTCAATGTCCACAGTTGTGCAAATAAAGGACAGAAAACCCAACACTACCTGGAGGTTACTTGATTTCAAGATCCCATATTTGGTGATTTTTAAGACTTTGGGATCAGCAAGTCATGGGCAAAACTGATTGAGCGCGGCTGTTTTTCCCGTCAGGGGGGAATGTAAATGTTACCCAACAAACACACAGGTATTCGTGTCCCTGTGACATGGTTGAAAATGTATAAATAAGTCACCTAATAAGGGATAAAATCAGCTGATTACCTATTTTGCATTGATGTCAGAGATTTGCACAAAGAAATGTTAGGACTCTAATGCTGTAATGGTTGACTTACTTAGGCCTAGTTGGATCTCTTTTACTTTGTGATGGTCTGATTGTAACTGTCTTTGATGTTTTCTATTTTGCTCAGGTTTGTCTGATCCCCAAGTCAGCCCATGGTACCAACCCAGCCAGTGCCCAGATGGCTGGCATGAAGGTGCAGGTGGTGGAGGTGGACAAGGATGGCAACATTGACATGGCAAACCTCAAGGCACTGGTAATAGCTGGTTGGAGTGATTCTGATAATAAGCTTGCTGTTACAGAAGAGCCTTTAAATATAACCAATCATCTTGAGTATCCCCTCAAATGCTTTTAAATCTAGGCACAAAGAATAGTTGAGAAACATGGTGGCCAGAGAGTCGGTGGTCACTATCTACCGGTCGTGCAACCAGCAGTGAATTAGCCCCCTTAAAAGTGGCCTCTCACATTGCAGAGTCACACGGACTAACCCATTATTCCTCACTTAGGTGGACAAACACAAGGCTAACCTGGCAGCCATGATGATAACGTACCCCTCCACCTTTGGTGTGTTTGAGGAGAGCATTGATGATGTGTGCAATCTCATCCACCAGAATGGTGGACAGGTCTACCTGGACGGTGCTAATATGAACGCACAGGTGAGAGAAGAGTATATTTTTGTCACCTTGCTGATAAAGTATGTTTTTGTGTGGACATACTGCATAGATACTTTTTAAGTTGAACAGTGTGTTTATATAAACTATTTTGTAGAGTAAAACTTTGACCCTTTTTGCCAAAATAATTAAAATAACACATTGGGTTGCTTATCCAGGTGTTCAAATCATGGACCCATCAATCACAAGACTATTTTGAATAAATGTAGTTATTTTATTTAATTGAGATACTGTGTGCATGTGTGTGTGTATTCACATACACACACAAGAATGTGGACACCCCTTCAAATGAGTGGATTTGGCTATTTCAACCACACCCGTTGCATATATAAAATCGAGCACACAGCCATGCAATCTCCATAGACAAACATTGGCAGTAGAATGGACTTACTGAATAGCTCAGTCACTTTCAACGTGGCACCGTCATAGGATGCCACCTTTCCAACAAGTCAGTTCGTCAAACTGCTAGAGTTGCCCCGGTCAACTGTAAGTGCTGTTATTGTGAAGTGGAAATGTCTAGGGGCTGGGGCTGTTGTTCATGGTTTGGGCTTAGTTCCAGTGAAGGGAAATCTTAATGCTACAGCATACAATGACGTTCAAGACGATTCTGTGCTTCCTACTTTTTGGCAACAGTTTGGGGAAGTTCCTTTTCTGTTCCAGCATGATAATGCCCCCGAGCACAAAGCGAGGTGCTTACAGAAATGGTTTGTCGAGATTGGTGTGACCTCAACCCCATCGAACACCTTTGGGATGAATTGGAATGCCGACTGGGAGCAAGGCCTAATCGCCCAACATCAGTGCCCGACCTCACTAATGCTCTTTTGGCTGAATGGAAGTAAGTCCTCAAAGCAATGTTCCAACATCCAGTGGAAGACTTCCCAGAAGAGTGGAGGCTGTTCTAGCAGCAAAGGGGGGACCAACTCCATATTAATGCCCAAGATTTTGAAAAGAGGTGTTCGACGAGCAGTTGTCCACATACTTTTCGACACTACTTTTGGTCATGTAGTGTATATTATTTAGTTACTTATTTGTAGCATTTGAACATAGCATTTTTACAAGGCTCCCAGGGAGTGCATGGGTGTGCTATTCCACAGTGTACAGAGTGACCTTTGACCACAAGGCTGTGAAAAATACACATTTCTTCAAACCTCCTTGCACCAATAGCCATTGGTCTGAGCACCCCAAAATTCCTTTCTTGAGCAGAGGTCAACTTTCTCATGCTTTTCCTCCCCTGTCAGCATTGGCCTCTTGCATAGTCAGTCTACATAGGATCCTAAGGGCAGGGATATTTGGATGTGGAGTGGTGGGGGAAAAACCCTCTTTCATATGAATAACATGTTTCACTACCTCGTGCATTGCAGGCATGGATTCAAATAGTATTTCAAATCATTAAAATACTTAGGCTGTGTTTCATAGAGCTTGCCTGGGGCAACAGAAGCAATGCAATAGTCCCAAACGTGCAAATAAACAAACATTTGGTACTCCAGGCAGGATCAAGTATTTGAGCAATTACGTTTGAAAGATTATTTTTAAACTCAAGTCTGATGCATTTTACCCTCCACCAGTACAGTAGCACCTGCTTCTGCAGATAAGAGGAAATGTAATTTTGGAGAATTGCCTTTCTATCACCCTGTAATCTCCTCTCTCTCCTGCCTGCTCTGCTCTCTACAGGTGGGCTTGTGTCGTCCTGGTGACTACGGATCTGACGTGTCTCACTTGAACCTACACAAGACCTTCTGTATCCCCCACGGGGGCGGAGGACCAGGGATGGGTCCTATCGGAGTGTAAGTGACCGTAACAGGATTGTTTACATCAAATGCACAGTAATGGACTAAGTACAAAAACTGAACCTGCCCAAAGGAATATAACTGGCCAAATCCATTATAAATGGGGAGTTCTGTCCTGGTCAGGGTCACATAATATATGTATGCCATTTAGTAGACACTTTTATCTGAAGTGACTCAGTAATGCGTGCATTCATGGTAAGGAAACACTCCTGGCACTATTTTTTTTGTGCAAAACATGACTTAAAAGTGGATCATTAATGACTTTTGATGACTTAATGGAGTTGTGCATGTTTAACAGGAAGGAGCACCTCGCCCCGTTCCTGCCCTGCCACCCAGTGGTCAGCATGTCAGCAGGCAACATGTCCAGCTCCCTGGGCACCATCAGTGCTGCCCCCTGGGGCTCCAGTGCCATTCTGCCAATCTCTTGGGCTTACATCAAGGTCAATACCAGTGTACTGTAACTATCCTATGGTTCAGTGCCATGAAATGTAAATAGAGATAATGATAGATTTGTTAGAATAGTGATACTTTATTGGTGATACTTAAAGGTCTTTATAGGCAAATGCATGGGAGAAAAACATGCAACTGAAGTGGGGACGTACCAGTTTAGTACATGCGTTGATACCCTTTTTGGATCCTACTGTGTAGATGATGGGAGCCAAGGGACTGGTTCATGCCACAGAGGTGGCTATCCTTAATGCCAATTACATGGCCAAGAGATTAGAGAGCCACTACAAGATCCTCTTCAAAGGCAGGAAAGGTGAGTGGTGTTGGTCCTATTCACCCAAGTATGATGTCCTGTGTCCATCAGTAATCGGCCAACACTAGCAAATGTTGATTTTTCTTAATTAACACATATATTTTGGGGGGGTCCACAGGTTTTTGTGCCCACGAGTTTATTTTGGATGTGAGGCCATTCAAGAAGACCGCCAACATTGAAGCGGTGGATGTGGCAAAAAGGCTACAGGATTATGGTGAGCTGGAACATGGATATTCACATTGCATTTACGGATAGTTTGGTACTGCTTAAAAGTCAACAGGGTCTACTTCTGTCTCTTTCTGTATATTATGTAAAAGATAATTGCAAATAAAAAATATTTAAAAAAAAAAAAAAAATATATATATATATATATATATATATATGCAAATGTTTCCCCACATTCCACACACAGGACCTCTGCTTACTTAAGTACATATTTAAAGTAATGTTTTTTACTTTTTTATTTATTTAACTGAGCCCTCTCCTCATCCCCCTCTGTCTGACCCTGGCCAGGTTTCCATGCACCCACCATGTCGTGGCCCGTGGCAGGAACCCTGATGATCGAGCCCACGGAGTCGGAGGACAAGGCAGAGATGGACCGCTTCTGTGATGCATTGATGGGAATCAGACAGGAAATAGCAGACATTGAGGAAGGCAGGATGGATGCCCGCGTTAACCCACTGAAGGTGCACTTCACTGGCCTGACTCATAGACAAATTTACACTGTGTGTATTAAGCCATGCAATCAGCTACATACAATGGTCTATAAACTCATAGCTATTTTCCTCAATTAAATGTGTGTGTGATAGCATCCTATATTTCAACCTAAGTTATAACAACTGATTGTGATAAGACATACCACTCTGGTGTTATAAAAAATGTGTGCTTTATTGATATGACCTAAATGTAGCAAGAGTTGAGGTATGTTGCCAGAGCAGCTAAAATAGGTGTTCACTTGCGTCTGTCTGTGTCCACAGATGGCCCCTCACTCCCTGGCGAGCATCACCTCCTCCACCTGGGACAGGCCATACTCCAGGGAGTACGCTGCTTTCCCCCTGGTGAGTCTTCCATCTGGAAAACATCACTACCAACTCCACTTCCACACTGAGGAAATTATGGCTCTGTTTACAATTTGATTTACCAAAATCGTTAGACACAGATTATTTTACTCTCTCTGTATTAATGTTAACAAATTGTAAGCATGGTAAACTCAAATGTTTCTCATTTTAAAACTTCCAGCCATTTGTGAGGCCAGAGACCAAGTTCTGGCCATCCATCTCCAGGATTGACGACATATACGGTGACCAGCACCTGGTCTGCACTTGCCCCCCTATGGATGTGTACGAGTCACCGTATGAGGAGAAGAGAGCTTCCTCATGACACTAACGCCTCTGTTATACCAGCCCTCATCATTCACCACACTTCCAAATTCTGAAAGTCCAAGAGTTGTGTATCTTTTTTCTGTATTTCTGTGATGTACCCTTGGTGCCTCAACTCTGTCTATATTCTATGTTGTACAAATAGTTGCCTTGACTCTCCCTTCACGCTGTTTTATTCTCTAAAGTTCAGGATCGGCCCAAAAAAACGTATATCTCAACTTGGTTGTTGTTTATTTGCCATGTGTTTTGTGTATGAATATTTTTAAATGTGTATTTTGACACTTGTTTGCCTAATTACTTATACTAACGTTAGTCTTGATGTTAATACTTTATGGGGATAAAGAAAGTTAATCATCTTTAAATGACCTGTTAGGAAAAATAGTTGTAATAAACATTTGATTGTCTGGATCTTTTCTTGTTCAGTTTTGGAAGTAGACTAGACTTCAGTAAAAATCACATTTTGAGGTAATACTGCCAGCTAGATGTGACTGTTGGAATATCGGCACTTGTTTTGTCTCCCATGGTGTGCCACATGATTTATTCTGTGGGACACAACACTAATACATTTGGACATTCAGAGGTTTTTTTTAAAATCACCAGACAACATTATATAATTGGGTGAAAAATAATAAGTGACGATTACAGTTCTCGTAACTGTCCTGTGTTCAGTCTTTGATGCTAATTAATTGGGCTTTTAAAGTATTACAGTTCAAAATATGAGCATGAGAACCTAAGGGAAGTTCCTTCATTTAATTAATATGGTTAATCCTATTGGGTGATAATCATTTTGCTTTGCCTCAAATCTAGTTTGTGTGGTTTATGACTGAAAGCACAATCAAAGGAACTGTTGGGGGTGCATGCCTAGTTTAAAGTAATACCTACACTTACTGTATGCAAGAAGCTATGGCATTTTTCCATTTCTTAAGACACACACCCTATTTTTACCCCATCTGCTTTTCAACTCCCCACACGGTGCTAAAGTTTTGGGGATTGACATTAAGAATTTCCCTATTGCCTGGGGCAAGTGAGCAGTCCTGCTCTGAGGTTGCCCCATTGGGCAGGTTGTATTTTTTTTTTAAATGTGAAAAAAATAAAACTGCTAAGAATTCCAGTTGCCTAAAATTAATCATCTGGGGCCAGATTCCCAAAACCTTATTAAGAAGAAATGTCTTCACTGATATCTTTTCCTTAACTATAGACTTAAGAAGAAAGAACGTGTTTTAGAACAGCAATCTCAGTATGAAATATGCTAACATGACTGCCATTGCTAACTAGATAGCTAGCTAAATTGGTTACCCAGCAACATCTTAAGATTCGTTGAGGAAATGCACTTACAAACTATCTTAAGAAGTTCTTAAGTTTTTGTGTAAGAAGTGTTTTGTGAATCCAGCCCCTGGTTCCTCCCCATTGTTTAAGTGAGAGACAAATTTTAAAAAATTACACTCCTTGACATTTTCCACATTTTGTGTTACAGCCAAAATGTTAAATGGATTACATTTGTCACACAATACCCATAATGTCAAAGTGGAATTGTTTTTTGAAAGTTTTACAAATTAATTAAAAGCTAAAATGTATTGAGTCAAGAAGTACAGTGCATTCGGAAAGTATTCAGACCATTTGACTTTTTCCAAGTTTTGTAATGTTAAAATAACCAATGTTTATATCCCAGGACAAATTAGCTAGCAACAGCAAGCAAGCTAGCTAGCTAAATTGCCATAAATGTTTAATGCTTTTTTTAATACGTTTCTACCTGTCCCCAAATGAATATAATTGGTTCAGAGTTTGTTTTGATATTTCAACCTGGGTGTCCTGATCACGTCTGGTGTGGGGAGACAAAATCAACACGCATGCAATGGTGCATGCAGACTCACACGTGTGTGTTCGGGTCAGCATGTTATTCTAAAATTGATTTAAACAGTTTTCCCCTCATCAATCTACACACAATACTCCATAATGACAAAGCAAAAACAGGTTTTTAGCAAACGTATTTTCAAGTCTCTTCAAATATGTTAGATCAGGTTCAAGTCCAGGCTCTGGCAGGTCCACTCAAGGACAATCCGAGACTTGTCCCGAAGCCACTCATGCATTGTCTTGGCTGTTTGCTTAGGGTCGTTGTCCTGTTGGAAGATGAACCAGTCTGAGATCATGAGCGCTCTGCAGCAGGATCACTCTGTACTTTGCTCTGTTAATGTTTCCCTCAATCCTGGCTAGTTTCAGAGTCCCTGCCGCTGAAAAACATCCCCCATAGCATGGTACTGCCACCACCAAGCTTCACCGTAGGGATGGTGCCAGGTTTCCTCCAGATGTGACAGAGCTTTGCACAACTGGATTGTACAATATTTGCACATTATTCTTTTTAAAATTCTTCAAGCTCTGTTACGTTGGTTGTTGATCTTTGCTAGACTGACATTTTCAAGTTTGCCATAGATTTTAAAGCCGATTAAAGTCTAAACTGTAAGTAGGCCACTCAGGAACATTGATTATTGATTATAACTCCAGTGTATATTTGGCCTTGTGTTTTTTGTCTCCCAGTGTCTGTTGGAAAGCACACTGAACCAGGTTTTCCTCTAGGATTTTGCCTGTGCTTCATTTTATTCTGTTCACTTTTATTCAAAAAATCTCCCTAATCATTGCCGATGACGAACATACCCATAACATGATGCAGCCACCACCATGCTTATTTATATTATTAAGAGTGGTACTCAGTGATGTGTTGTGTTGGATAAAAAATATCCACTGTCCAAATAACTTTTGGAGCTTACTGTGTGTAAACTGGCAACTTTAAAATAGTGACTGACCGGGTATAATATCAACACCCTCTGTTACTTACTGTAACTCCTGTGAAGCAGCTTAATAAGGATAAAACCCTAACTACACACTACAAGCTCTGACTCGAGAAATCCCAAGAGCTCATAAACTGCAAACACAGTTACTGCAATATCATCTTAAACAGATTCATATTATTTGCAGTAGCTCTCACAAGAACCTCCTTCAACCCCTTACCCCTTAACTCCCTAACTTAACTCTCTCCTTAACTCTTGTAAGCGCAGGCCTGGGTGACCATTGGGTCTGTTTCACTGGGAGCTGCCTTCCTCCTCTCGACAAGCCAGTCTACTAGTGCCACAAGCACATCAGATATGATGAGAACCAATCCAGACAGGTAGAAGCCTGCACCGAAGTCATTGGCCCGGTCAACCAGCCAACCTGTGCCAAGGAGAGAAGGAGGAGAAATGAGACCACATAAACAAGTGGCCTGGATGAATAAACCAATAGCTTCACTGAATTCAAGCTTAGTTCATTCAAAGTGCAAATTAATGCAAACCCTTAGTAGGAAGCAATTTTTTGAAACAAATTGTCCCATAATCTCCAAACTGTTCCCTTTCAATTGTTACCAAACTTATCCCTTTTTTATTTATTTTGTAAGAAAATGATTTATTTAGCCCTATCTATACATACTCAGTGGCCAGTCTATTAGATACAGCACCCACAAAAATAGTTTGCTCCTACAGACCGTGAGTCACGTGGCTGTATATTGCTATATAAAGCAGACAGACAGGCAACAAGACATTCAGTTACTGTTCGATTGAACGTTACAATGGGCAAAATGAGAGACCTAAGTGATTTCGAGCATAGTATGATCATCAGTGCTAGGAGCACCGGGTTCCACTATCTCAGAAACAGACGACCTCCTGGGCTTTTCATACACAACAGTGTCTAGGGTTTACCGAGATCGGCATCTCGGAACGCAAAACTCGTCCGTCATAGTCACGGATAGGCTATTGCAGAAGACGTTCCACTCCTATTAGCTAAAAACAAGAAGCGGCTCGTGGGCACGTGATCATCAACACTGGACAATTGAAGAGTGAAAAAACATTGGTCTGGTCTGACGAATCGCGATTCCTATTGCGTCATGCTGATGGCAGAGTCAGGATTAGACGCAAGCAGCGTGAGTCCATGGCCCCATCCTGCCTGATGTCAACAGTACAGGCTGGTGGCAGGGGGTGTTACATGGGGGTGCACACGTTAGGTCCCTTGATACCGATTGAGCAACGTTTCCATACCCCAGAGAATTCAGGCTGTTCTGAAGGCAAAGGGGGGTCCAACTCAGTACTAGATTGGTGTACCTAATAAAGTGGCCATTGTGTGAAGGCTAGCCTTAGTGGGCGCTATGGATCTCCGCTATCGTCTGGGCTTAATGTGCCCAGCTAGTAATACACTCGTGTTCCCCGGCTACCGACAGAGAGGGTTGCCCTCGCTTCTAGTCCTCAGGAAACAATGCAGTATTTTGTTTTTTATGTATAATTTCTTACATTGTTAGCCCAGAAAATCTTAAGTGTTATTACATACAGCCGGGAGGAACTATTGGATATCAGAGAGACTTCAATTTACCAACATTACGACCAGGAATATGACTTTCCCAAAGTGGATCCTTTGTTCGCACCACCACCCAGGGCATTTAATCTGATTCCAGAGGCCGACCCAAAACAACGTTGCCGTAGAAGAGGTAGACGGATCGGCCTTCTGCACACCACCCACAGCTTCCAAGTATGGTTATCTCGTTGGTTATTGTCACGGCCGAGTATATCCCCCCTCAAGCTGATACCACGTTGTCAAAGAACTTCACTGGACTCTATGCAAACTGGAAACCATATATCCTGGGGCTGCATTTATTGTTGCTTGGGGTTTTAACAAAACAAATTTGTGAACAAGGATACCTAAATTCCATCAGCATATTGATTGTAGCACTCGTGTGGGCAATGCACTGGATTACTGCTACTCTATCTACCTCTATGCATCTTCCGCGATGCATAGAGGGCCCTCTCCCGCCTTGATTCGGCAAATCTGATCACGACTCCATTTTCCTCCTCCCATCCTATAGGCAGAAACTCAAACAGGATGTACCCGTGACAAGAAATGTTCAATGCTGGTCGGACCCATCAAAATCCACGCTTCAAGATTGTTTTGATCATGCAGACTGGGAAATGTTCCGGGTAGCCTCAGAGAATAATATCGACTTATAGTGAGTGACTTTTTAAGGAAGTGCATTGGTGGTGATGTACCCACTGTGCCTATTAAAACCTACCCTAACCAGAAGCTGTGGATAGATGGCAGCATTTGCACAAAACTGAAAGCGCGAACCACCACATTTAACCATGGAAAGATGACTGGGAATAAATACAAACAAATACAAACAGTGTAGTTAATCCCTCCGCAAGGCAATCAAACAAGCAAAATGTTGGGATAGGGACAAAGTGGAGTTGCAATTCAACAGCTCAGACACAAGACGTATGTGGCAGGGTCTACAGGCAATCACGGACAACAAAAACCAGCCACGTCATGTACACTGACGTCTTGCTTCCAGACAAACTAAACACCGTCTTTGCCCGCTTTGAGGATAATACAGTGCCACCAATGTAGCCAGCTACCAAGGACTGTGGGCTCTCCCTCTCCTTCTCCGTGGCCGGCGTGAGTAAGGCATTTAAATGTGTTAACCCTCGCAAGGCTGCCGGCCCAGAAGGCATCCCTAGCCGTGTCCTCATGGCATGCGCAGACCAGCTGGCCTGTGTGTTTACGACATATTCAATCTCTTCTAATCTACTGTCCCCACATGCTTCAAGATGGCCACCATCATTCCTGTTCCCAAGAAGGCAAAGGTAACTCACTTCTGTCATAATGAAGTGCTTTGAGAATCATATCACCTCCACCTTACATGCCACCCTAGAACCACTTCAATTTAGACCTACATACTACCTCAATTACCTCAACTAACCAGTGCCCCCACACATTGACTGTACCGGTACCCCCTGTATATAGCCTCGCTATTGTTATTTTACTGCTGCTCCTTAAATATTTGTTACTTTTATTTATTTTCTTTTTAGGTATTTTTCTTCAAACTGCATTGTTGGTTAAGGGCTTGCAAGTAAACATTTCACTGTAAGGAAAACACCTGTTGTGTTCAGAGCATGTGACAAATAACATTTGATGTGATTTTATTATCAAGCATGACAAGGCATTCTAGGCATGCTCAGAGGGGGAGAGAGCGTGCATCTCATCAATGCAGGTCAGGAACAAAGAGAAAGAGAATGAATCTGAGTCCTTTTTATAACATCTGAGTTTTTGGGATTCAAAATCTGAGTACTTGACCAATAGTATTACTGTAAAATTAACCTGCAATTAGATATCAGAGCTACAGGATGTAAAGACAACAGAACCTCTGCTTCACAGAGGTGTGACATAATGGGGTTTGGAGAGCAACACAGAAGGCTGAATTCCTGAGAAGACAATGAAGCCTTTTGCATAGAGTGTAAAGACTCAGGTGCCATTATTATGGATGTATACATAAAATATATATGCTCCCCTGAACAACAGTGTCCTTGCTGTTATTCTGGTTGCACTATTTGACATGACTGTAAGTTAGCCGTAGTTGGCTAGCTAACAAGCAAGGGATAAGAACGTTGCCAGCCAGTATGGCAATGGAACACTTAGAATGAACGACTAGGTCGTGACTCCAGCAACCGTAGATTTGTGTCGGGACTATATCTTGTGGAATTTTTAATGAAAATATGTCAACCATTATTTGAATATGTTGGTAACCCGTTGTATAAAAGGGATAATGCCCGAGAAGCCGGTGTTTGGAGGATATAAGTCGAGGGCCGGACTTCATCTCGGACTTAACACCCATACCAATATATCCTACAAACACCGTCTCCTCGGGCATTGTCACTTAAATAATCAACATCCTAAGTTTGAGAAAGCTCCAAATCGACCCTATGCTGCAAGTAAAATCGAGACCCTCTCTAAATCGTAAAATTTGTGCATTGACTAATTAAATTCGATTTGATTTTGATTTGAACCAACCATTCCATTCAGGAACAATACTGCCCTAGTCGCTGCAGCTTGCCCAGAACGACTAGTTAGCTGTGAAAGCTGGTCAGGCTACATTGCAAAAAATAAATAAAATGTAACAACACCTCACAGCACAGTGCAGACTGTGAAGAAACATGCACAAACACACACACACACAAACATAACACACACACTCTACACACATACATTGTAATGTAATTGACACGCCCTGATCTGTTTCACCTGTTCCTATGATTGTCTCCACCCCCTCCAGGTGTTGCTTATTTCCCACAGTGTATTTATCCCTGTGTTTCCTGTCTCTCTGTGCCAGTCTGTCTTGTACGTTTAAGTCAAGTCAACCAGCATGTTTTTCCCCGTACTCCTTTTTCTAGTCCTCCCTGTTTTGACCCTTGCCTGTTTTCTGGACTTTGTACCCACCTGCCTGACCATTCTGCCTGCCTTGACCACGAGCCTGACTGCCACTCTGTACCTCCTGGACTCTGATCTGGTTTTGACCTTTAACCTGTCCACGACCATTCTCTTGCCGACCCCTTTGGCTTATTAAACATTGTAAGACTCCAAACATCTGCTTCCTGTGTCTGCATCTGGGTCTCGCCTTGTGTCGTGATAGTAATATTGTTGTATTACACATTTTGTCATGTAGATGTGGAATAATTTGTTGAATGATGCATTGTTTTATTATTTTTTTTAGATGTAATTGTTTTAATCTTGTCTGGACCCTAGGAAGAGTGTGCCTTGGCAGCAGCCAATGGGGATCCTAATAAATACAAATACTGTCACGACTTCCGCCAAAGTCGGTCCCTCTCCTTGTTCGGGCGGTGTTCGGCGGTCGACGTCATCGACCTTCTAGCCATCATTGATCCATTTTTCATTTTCCATTGGTTTTGTCTTCACACCTGGTTCCAATCCCATCATTTCATGTCGTATTTAACCCTGTGTTTCTCCTCATGTTTTGTCAGAGATTGTTTTATTGTATGCTTGTGCAAGTCATGTGTTGGTGTGTGGTGAGTTTTGTACCCAATTATGTTATTTTTTGTATATTTTGGTTTTTGGAGTTTTATGACTACTTATTAAACGACTCCGATTATACCAAGTTTGTTTTCCTGCGCCTGACTTCCCTGCCACCGACACGCACCCATTACAAATACCACCACTGGCTACTTTGTCTCCTCATCCGGTTAGGACACACATGTCCTGGCCACCTCAAAGACATTGCATACTTAATTTTAGTGTGGAAAAGAGGGCTGTGCATATCTGCTACTAGAGTAGTTGACTGTTGTATTACGGTTGGTTACCTGTAACTTGGTTACACTGCTATGTGCTTCTGTCCTGAAAGGCTTTTTATATTTTGTGGTATTGCCCATTGTTTATATGCTGTAAGTGTGTGAATGAGATTAAAACATGAACACACATTGAAAATCTAGTTGGCTTGGGCTATTCAAACACAACAGAGGCATGACAGTGCCATTCCCTAGATATAATGTACCAAGACTCTTATGAAACACTTTCAAAGACAGAATAACATTATATAAAATAAACAAGGGCTACTTATATGCTGGTGAAGGTGTTTGAGTGAAATCATGTTGGCTATATAGGATTCAGAATAAAATTGTTTTCCACTAACAGTCTTTATAGGCATGAGTTTTGTACACATTTTTGAAAAAAGTACTAATTTCAATCATTTATGTTTACAGGTGATTTAACCTTCATCAAATTGTATTATTGCAGGCATATTGGATTTTGTACTCCAGACTCGATTTGAGGCTAAATATAATGATAATCTGTGATGATTTAATTGAAAGACTAAGGGCTAAAGTTACAAAATCCTTTAAGGAACCTTGGACCCCGAAAAAGGTAATTTCGATGTCGGAGCCCACTTGTTTTCCTTAGAGACCAACACAATAGCCAAAACATCAAAAAGCATGTCTAACTGTATGCATTTTTCTCAGGCAGGACCATGCAGTACTGGTTAACGTTCATCATAAATATTAAAATCTGATATTTCCACCTATTGTATGTCTGTTTAAAGGTCTATGTTTCCAAGATGAATGAAGATATCTTAATGCTGTTAATTTGTGTATTTTGGGCAGACAACGGACTACTTGTTTTCCAAATTTGAGCAATATCAGAGCTTGCAATATTGGGTTACATAAGCTTATGTGGCCAACCCCTCTCCAGCCAGCCAGGCATTATTCCGCGTCGTGCCTAAGAACAGTCTTTAGCTGTGATATAAATGGCCATATACCATACCTCCTCGTGCCATATTGTTTAATTATACCTCGGGTAGGGGTATCTAAAACATTTAGATAAAAAAATATAAAAGATTGAGAATGGAGTTGTGGTTGAATCCATTAAAATGGTTGTATTCTCTTTGCTTGTATCCTACTTGTCCTGAAGCCACTCCTGCGTTGTCTTGGCTGTGTGCTTAGGGTCGTTGTCCTGTTGGAAGGTGAAACTTTGGCCCAGTCTGAGGTCCTGAGCACTCTGGAGCAGGTTTTCATCAAGGATCTCTCTGCACTTTGCTCCGTTCATCTATTCCTCAACCCTTACTAGTCTCCCAGTCCCTGTCGTTGAAAAACATCCCCACAGCATGACGCTGCCACCACCATGCTTCACAGTAGGGATGGTGCCAGGATTTCTCCAAACATGACGTGGCATTCAGGCCAAAGAGTTCAGTAGTAGTTTCATCATACCAGAGAACCCAAGAGGGTTGTCATGTGCCTTTTACTAATCTATGGATTTCACATGACTGGGAATACAGCTATGCATCTATTGGTCATAGTGTCTTCAGCATGACACATCTCCTTTGCATAGAGTTTATCAGGCTGTTGATTGTGGCCTGTGGAATGTTCTCCCACTTCTCTTCAATCGCCGTGTGAAGTTGCTGAATATTAGCGGGAACTGGAACACAATGTCATGCACGTCAAACCAGAGCATCTCAAACATGCTCAATGGGTGACCTGTCTGGTTAGTATGCAGGCCATGGAAGAACTGGGACATTTTCAGCTTCCAGGAATTGTGTACAGATCCTTGCAACATGGGCGGGCTGTGCATTATCATGCTGAAACATAAGGTGATGGCGACGGATGAATTGCACAATGGGCCTCAGGATCTCACGTTATCTCCATGCATTCAAATTGACATCGATGAAATGCAATTGTTTTCGTTGGCCATAGCTTATCCCTGCCCATATCATAACCCCATTGCCACCATGGGGTACTCTGTTCACAACATTGATATCAGCAAACCTCTCGCCCAGACGACATCATACATGTGGTCTGGGGTTAAGAGGCTGGTTGTATATACTGCCAAATTCTCTAAAACAACATTGGAGGTGGCTTATGGTAGAGAAATTAACATTCAATTCTCTGGCAACAACTCTGGTGGACATTTCTGCAGTCAGCATGCCAATTGCATGCTCCCTCAGAACTTGAGACATCTTCGGCATCGTGTTGTGACATAACTACACATTTGAGTAGCCTTTTGTCTCCAGCACAAGGTGCATCTGTGTAATGATCATGCTGTTTAAACAGCTTCTTGATATACCACACCTGTCAAGTGGATGGATTATCTTGGCAAAGGAGTAATGCTCACTAACAGGCATGTAAACAAATTTGTGCACATCATTTTAAAGTATTAAGCTTTTTGTGCGTATGTAAAATGTCTGGGATCTTTTATTTCAGCTCATGAAACCAACAGTTTACATGTTGCGTTTATATTTTTGTCAGTGTATATTGGGTATCATGTGTATATTTATGTAGTATATACAGGGCACATTTGTAAAAGAGACCTAGGTCTTAATGTGTCTGCCCTGTTAAAATAAAGGTTAAATAAACCATTTTTAGTTGACTGATTTCCTTATATGAACAGTAACTCAGTAAAATCTTGTAGTTAAGAACAACACCATAACCCCTAGAACCATTCAGGGGGAAAAAAACAAATAGAATACGTAAGGAAAAAATGAAGGTTTTTCTATGATAGACAAATCTCTTTTATTAACACGATATTATACCAATCACGAGTGTAGCACTTTGCGTTCAAATGTTTTGAAACTGTCAATTAAATTACAGTATGCATTGATACTTTAAATTGTATTCACACAACCATTCTTAACAAAATCACATGAATTACATACTTTTTTTTTAGAAAGGTGGAAAAAGAGTATTAACATAGTTATTTGAAAAGACATGAAAAATTATAATTCCAAGAGGACATTAGTGCACACTTACAAATGTACAGAAACAGCATTTAAAAACAGAACACAGTTCCTGCTTCTCCTGGTTCTTTATGTTCAAAGGTTCACCTGTATAGAAAGTGTCAGTGTTGTGTAGATGTGCTCAGTGCATTAGTTTTTAACAGCTTTACCTGTATTACAAGTGTATCAGTAACCCATAGTATACCCACATGGTATAAACAGAACATTACATCAGCCAACAACAAAATATTATTTTTGGAACTATTCAATTATCATTATGGGCTAAAACATTTGTGTTCTCACATTTGAATAATGCAATAACCGTTTGTGTACTGTAAAAAATAATACATACAAAAAGTGTGTTTCATTATGTTTGTGTAATCGTTATTATTATCAATAAGTAAAATTTACAAATATCTCAGGTTCATAAATATTTTCTTGAATGTGTGAATTTAATTACTCCAGTGAAAAGAAATAGTAAAAGTACCATTAAAAGCTCGCTTAAGAGGTCCAACGTTCATTCAGGATGCCCAACAGGCCAAAAGCCCAGACCCGCTGAGTAGAGCACAATACTCAGCCACAACCATTATACTTTTTCAAGGAAGAGAAAGCGATAGATTATCCCATCTTAAAGGACCATCCAGAGAACTATCAATCACAAGGTATCATGAGACCCTCCAAACTGTACTGTCCTTGCTGAGGTTATATTTGGCATTGATGTTAAGTTGGTCTATTGTAGCTTAATTGTTCTGGAGTCCCTTTGAAACGTGCCTGGATCTGCTCCAGAGTCTTGCCTTTGGTCTCCGGGACAAAGATGATGGTGAAGACTATGTTGAGTGCACAACACCCAGAGAACAGCCAGAAGGTTCCAGCACTGGTTAGGAGATCCTGAAACACATTTTCATGGATTGTTATTAAAATACCCAAATACATCCTTACAGTTACCAGCATTACCTTATAGACCTCTGAGCTGATCCTCTAAAAATGTACTGACACTACACATGAACTGCAGAGTAAACTTCTTTGTTCAGCACATTAAGTGTCTATCTGTATACACAGCAATGTTTGTATATCTGTAATAAAAATGTTGTTAAAGTTCGCATATAGACATTTGTGTCTCTGCTTGGCTAAGAAAATGCGAACCAGTAAAACCACAACTGCTAAATGGCTTCCTCACAAGCCCTCTTTATCAGCCCGCTCAACATCTCTTTATCCCCCACATCTGCCATATAGGATGCCCAAAATCAACAGCAGCTCACCATCAGGTTCTGGAAGGTCTTGGTGATGACGAAGGCAGAGCCCCAGTTGGTGAGGACACAAACAGAGCTGGCAAACCCCTTTACTCGCGTGGGAAAGATCTCTGACATCACCAGCCATGGGATGGGACCCCAACCAAGAGAGAACCCTGAATTGACCACAAGGTATGACGATTAGAATAAGTTTCACACTAAGCTAAATGTCAGATCTGAACTTACAATGTATGGCTGATAGTAAGTTCAAAACACATGGAAGAATTTACAGGTGACTAAACTAACTATACTCTAAAAGAAACATTACTAGGCAATGCAGACAATTAATTTCATTGTTTTTATCTAGCCAGGATAGTTTGCTGGGCCCCAATAGTCACAATTTAAGAGTGGGGTTCACCTGTGATGAAGAAGCCCATGCTGGACAGTGCGAGCCATGACAGATCAGACGCAGGGTTCTGGGCAAGGGGACTCTCTACTAGAAAGAGTCCTGAGGAGTTACCATGGGTTTCACTGGACAACTTGAAGTAGACACCAAAGGCAGCAGTGCTTAGACACATAAACACTCCTTAATAGAGAAAGAGAGGGAGGAAGAGAGAGAGAGGGACATTTCTTTTCACAATTGAACATGGATTTTCAGGTAGTTGGGGCCCAGTTTGGGTGATGGGTGTGGTAATTTGATGTCAAGCTTGACAGTGCCTTATTTCCGCCCTACAATTTTGGAGAGTGATTGCTACAAAGGACTCTATTGATGCATTATAAAATCAGTGGAGGAGAAAGATAAGTAACTGATAACACGCAGACAGAGACAGACACACACCAGAGAGGATGAGGAGAAGCTTCCTTCCAGCGCGGTCCATGACCAATGCTGCTACTGCAGTGAATACTACCTGGGTTGCTGCTACTACTACCGTAGCAACATTGCTGTTCTGAAAAACAAATAATCACCTGTTATTTTATTACATATAACTGCACTGGTATGTCAATATTCATAGTATCTATAGTACTTAGATAATCAATTTACAGCTTATGAATAGTAATGAGATTAAAATACATAAAAAAGATTACAATAAATAAAGCATTGGTCGGTCCAGCTGCCAAAATACCGATAACACTGAACAATTCTTACCTTAAAATTGGCCTTCTCAAAGATAGTCTCAGCATAGAACATGATGGCGTTGATACCGGTGAGCTGCTGGAAGAGCATCAACATGATGCCCACTCCAAGGGGCTTGTATACTCCAGGATCCTTAAGATCAGCCATCCCAAAACTACCTCCCTGGTTTAACACAAAGCACACAGTCATCACACACTCTAATGCCAATTAACATGGGTCAGATGTGTTAGCATGCTTCTTTGTTCCAGATTCTCCTCAGACTAAATCCACAACGTAGAGGACAACCGTTTCTCAGCTCTGTCAAGTTTCTCTCTGCTCTGGTTCCCTACAGTAGGTGGGCTGACCTAAATATACTTACTCAGACACATAACCATGCAAGTAAAGAGAGGTACCGCAATAAATATTCTAAGACTGTTCCTACTGATTTGGTTAAGTGCAACACAGCGGTGTGACTCTTTCCCTACCTGAGTATTATTCTACAATCAATACCTTTGTCGCACACATTGTGAAATGGCATAATGCCTTTCTTAAAGCAAGTCTTATACTTCAAGATTACAAGGGAATACGCAAAGCTCACCTGGTCGTCAGAAGCATCCTCGATGCGGGCACACTCCCACTCTGCAGGGGCGTCTGGCCCCCTCAGAAAGCGCAGTGCCTCCTCAGCTTCCCTCCGTTTACCCTGAGAGAGCAGGAACCTGGGCGTCTCAGGCATGAAACACATGAACACCATCATCAGGGTGGGAGGGATGGAGCAGCAGATCGCTAGCCAGCGCCAGTCCAGTGACAGCCCTGGGAAGCATCTACATTTAAGTCATTTAGCAGACACCATTATCCAGAGCGACTTACAGTTAGTGCATTCATCTTAAGATAGCTACATGTAGGTGGGGCAAACACATATCTCAGTCACAGGAAGTAAATTTTCCTCAATAAAGTAGCTATCAGCAAAGTCAGCGCTAATAAAGGGGGGTGAAGTCAAGTGCGAGTGTTAGTTCATGAAAGGTGGGGTGAGTAGGGGGTGCGAGGGGGAGGGTGATGGTTGTGATTATTTAAGATACTCTTTGAAGAGGTAGGGCTTTAGATGTTTTCGGGAAGATGGGCAGGGACTCTGCTGTCCTAGCTTCAGGGGGAAGCTGGTTCCAACATTGTGGTACCAGGACAGAGAAGACCTTGGACTGGGCTGAGTGGGAGCTGCCCTCCCATAGGGGTGGGAGGGCCATGAGACCAGAGGTGGAAAAACGAAGTGCTCGGGTTGGGGTGTAGGGATTGAGGATAGCTTGAAGGTAGGGAGGGGCAGTTCCTCTTGCTGCTCCGTAGTCAAGTACCATGGTCTTGTAGTGGATGTGAGCTTCGACTGGAAGCCAGTGGAGCATGCGGAGGAGCGGGGTGACATGGGAAGGTTGAACGCCAGGCAGGCTGCAGCGTTCTGGATAAATAGCAGGGGTTTGATGGCACCCAGCCAACAGAGAATTGCAGTAGTCCAGATGTGAGATGACAAGTGCCTGGACTAGGACCTGCACCACTTCCTGTGTGAGGTAGGGTCCTACTCTACGGATGTTGTAGAGCATGAACCTGCTGGAGCGAGTCACTGGAAGCAGAGAGACAGTAGAGTATGGAATGTGAGAAGGCAGTAGTGTGATGACCCTAGTAGAGTCATTCCGTGTGAAAAGAAACTATTAAGTTCGGGATTCTACAGCTGTGTTGTCGATATTACGTAATTTTATGTTTTTTTAATTATTGTTATTTTTTTACAAGGTAACTCCAGAACATGAACAATGAAAATGTAGAATGTTGATCATTAGTATTCATCACTAGCCTAGCACGAATTAGATCAGGATAGCTCGTACAAGGCAAATCCATCACCCCGGTTCATTAAATTGAAATTCATATTTAGAAGAGCATATACAGGAAATGAAACGTTTCTTCCTTTCAACATTCCTCAGCCAGAGACCATTTGCCTCTAAATATTAGAGACTATGGAGACAAAACAGCCAACCGCTCCTGCAATGGTACTGTCTATTGAGGAAGCAAATGGTGAAACACGCATGGTATGTCGGTAACTAGATTAGGTTTACCGGTGGCTTGTGAGGCCGGCATAATTGAGAGCATTCTCAGTTAGTAGGCTGGAATCTTGATCATGCCTGGCGATGATGATCACATGACAATACCGATTGCAGCTGAATAGCCTTTGATGGTGGTTTGTACCTTGAACAAAACACCAGATCATTAAAATATTGCCCTCTACAACTACCTCCACCCGTATGACTACTGCTGTAACTTCTGTCATAAAATTGTACAACACTGAAACTCTTAATGACATGGTCAGATGCTTGTCAAATCCTGTCTCCAATCCTGTCTGCTGACCAGATACAGTATACAAATGGCATATAAAATTTCTCATGAGATTCAAACCAATAAATCATAACATTCAAATGCTGCTAACAAATGGACATCTGTGGCGTACCTGCTATATATACTCCCATGATTCCTGTGACCACCATGAGTTGAACACAGGAGCCCATTGCCCCACGGACACGCTCATGGGCCATCTCTGAGATGTACAGCTAGAGCACAGAGGAAGAGAAAAATTATGTTCACACAGGAAGAGTACGAAGCATGACATATTGCTAGAAGCCATAAAACAGACGTACAACGTAAAATAGGAATATATGAGGAAATAAACTAATTAGAATGCATGCATTCATTTATACAGTCATGCATCTTGGTCAATTTAAGCAGATAGCATCAGAGTAGACATTCCATAGTACTTACTGGGACCACTAGAGATGTAACCCCACTTGCCAGTCCTGTGAGGACCCTTCCAAGATACAGCATCCAGACATTCTGAGCAGCAATGATGATTGTAAAACCAAAGATATAAGGTATGGAGCAGAACATAAGACTCAGCTTCCTCCCGATCTTGTCCACCATCCAACCGCCGAGTAGACCCCCTATAGCAGCTCCTATCGTCACGATAGACTGAAAAACAGAACAGAGTCAATTAAATGGATAATGTCCACTTTAATCCACTCAGGAATGATTAGGGCCCCGAATAGACCAGGAAAAAAAACTGAGTCCGTGTTATAGCATGACAATGACCCAAAGCTCATCCTGGTTGGGTTATGGGGGGAGGGGAAATCAGGGCCCCATGACAAGAATGCTATCTTACCCCAAACCAGGAAGCCTCTTCTTTGTCTAGTTGTAATCTCGGGTCAGTGATTGTGCTTAGTTCAGGGATGGCAGGGGAGCTGTACCCTAACACGGACCCAAAACTCAGGGGGCCAAGGACTGCTGCAAAAGTAGCAAGGTACAACTTTCCATTCTTCACCTTGCTGTTGAAAATATAGAACAGATGGGGTTAAAAAAATGAGCTTTATTGTAACAACACTATTTACATGCAAGAATTCACCAAACCAACAAAACTAGACCATGTTGTTAGTAAAAACTACAGTGTGCTACTGCTGTCAAGTAAGCAGACACTCACAAAATGCAGTCAAGCCATCCCCCTGAATTTGGGTGCTCGAATACACAAGACTTTACCGGCGCCGCTTGTTTTCTGGTAGGGAAACTGAGTCGGATGCACAGATGGAGACGATCGCTACAAATCATTCCAAGCAAACAGTTTGAAGCGCACATTCAAATTTTCCACAAAAATCATACCAAACGTATATTTCAGTTTTGCATACATTTCTTTAAAGTGTTAAATAACTACATTTTACTTGGTCTATTCCCACATTCTTTATCTTAAGCATTATTTTATGTACTTCTATTAAAGCTTTAAACTTTGATGACTCCTAGGAAATCCACATTGAAAATGTCTGGTAAACTTTTTTTTATTTTTTAATGCATGTCACTAGTAGATAATTAATCCAGTATGATGACCACTGCATACCAAAGTGACAATATTATGCCACATCTTAAAAGGAGCTGACACACACCAATTCTATGTAGCCTCTTGAATGATGTTCATTTCAATACTTGCCCCTTGGAACTGTTCCTAACATTAACCTCTCTCGTCTGTCTCCCTTACAGGGTTCCCAGGGGAACTATGAGGCGCGGACACAGGAGAGAGGGATGAGGCAGATGACAGGAGAAAAGCGAGGGAGGGGATGGAGAGGGGGGAAAACAGAGAAGGTGTTGCACAGGGGAGGGGGAGACACACCCGAACCAGCCCTCACTCCTGATCTAAGCACACACACACACACACACACACACACACACACTTGAGCCAGCTATACCCTTCCTGTGATGTTATACGCTTGTTTTCTAAATACAGAATCATGTAAGAAAGATATAATTTGTGCTTGAAAATGATATATTTATGACTGACTTAATTACAAGATTTTTTAAGAATTGTCATTAACGTCAGATAATTTCATATGTTATCGCTTGAAAAACATGAACCCCTGTGGTGCTGTAGAGCAGGTATGTTGGAGGTGAAAACAATGTCTTTTTCCACCAGAAATTAGTATAGGCGATTTCAAAAGGCTTCTGATGTTCTTATGCTCGTAATTTGTGTAACTCTGTGTAATAAACAGCTCCCTATCCTCTGGATGTGTACCAAACTCACTAAAAGTGGCAGTAATAAAGCCCCTCCTGAATAAGACAAACCTTGACCACCCAAAAATAAAATAACAAATAAAAATGGCCTATATCAAATCTCCCATTCCTCTCAAATCTTTGGGAAAAAGCTGTTGCTCAGCAACTCACTGCCTTCCTGAAGACAAATCAAGTTTACAAAACGCTCCAGTCTGGTTTTAGACCTATTCATTGTACTGAAACTGCACCCGTAAAGGTGGTAAATGATCTTTTAATGGCGTAAGACCAAGGCCCTGCTTCTGTCCTCGTGCTCCTAGACCATAGTGTCGCTTTCGACACCATCGATCACCACATTGTTTTGGAGAGATTGGAAACCTTAAATTGGTCTACATTGACAAGTTTTTGCCTGGTTTAGATCTTATCTGTTGGAAAGACATCAGCTAACCTCTGTGGATGGTTTGTCCTCTGATAAATCAATGGTACGTTTCAGTGTTCTGTTCTAGGACCACTATTGTTTTCACACATATATAACACACACCCTTTTTCAGGACCCCGTCTTTCAAAGATAATTTGTAAAAATCCAAATAACTTCACAGATCTTCATTGTAAAGGGTTTAAACACTGTTTCCCATGCTTGTTGAATGAACCATAAACAATTAATGAACATGCACCTGTGTAACGGTCATTAAGACACTAACAGCTTACAGACAGTAGGCAATTAGGGTCACAGTTATGAAAACTTAGGACACTAAAGAGGCCTTTCTACTGACTCTGAAAAACACAAAAAAAGATGCCCAGGGTCCCTGATCATCTGTGTGAACAAGGAGGCATGAGGACTGCAGATGTGGACAGGGCAATAAATTGCAATGTCCGTACTGTGAGAAACCCACCGTCGCTGGACCAGACAGGACTGGCAAAAAGTGCTCTTCACTGACGAGTCACAGTTGTGTCTCACCAGGGGTGAGATGGTCGGATTCGTGTATATCGTCGAAAGAATGAGCGTTACACCGAGGCCTGTACTCTGGAGCAGGATCGATTTGGGGATGGAGGGTCCGTCATGGTCTGGGGCAGTATGTCGGACTGCATCATCGGACTGAGCTTGTTGTCATTGCAGGAAATATCAATGCTGTGCGTTACAGGGAAGACATCCTGACATGACCCTCCAGCATGGCAATGCCACCAGCCATCCTGCTCATTCTGTGTGTGATTTACTGCAAGACCGGAATGTTGGTGTTCTGCCATGGACAGCAAAGAGCCCGGATCTCAATCCCATAGAGCACATCTGGGACCTGTTGGATCGGAGGGTCAGTGCTAGGGCCATTCACCCCAGAAATGTCTGGGACCTTGCAGGTTTCTTGGTGGAAGAGTGGGGGACCATCTCACAGCAAGAACTGGCAAATCTGGTGCAGTCCATGAGGAGGACATGCACTGCAGTACTTAATGCAGCTGGTGGCCAGACCAGATTCTGACTGTTACTTCTGACCCCCTTTGTTCAGGGACACATTATTCCATTTCTGTTAGTCACGTCTGTGGAACTTGTTCAGAATATGTCTGTTGTAGAATTATGCAGAAAAACTAATCCATGATTTGTCACTTCAAGATTGGACTACTACAATGCATTACTCTCTGGTTACCCGGATTAGTGCTAAATACGGCTGATAAAATCTCGAGTTGAACCCTAAAATTCTTATTACTCCAGTGCTAGCCTCCCTACACTGGCTTCCTTTTAAGGCTAGCCTACAAAGCATTACATGGATTTTCTTCTACCCAGCTCTCCGATTTGGTTCTGCCATACATACCTACGGTATGGCTACCTGGGGCAGCAGGTAGCCTAATGGTTAGAATGTTGGACTTGTAACCGAAAAGTTGCAAGATCGAATCCCGAGCTGACAAGGTAAAAATCTGTTGTTCTGTCCCTTAACCCATTGTTCCTAGGCTGTCATTGAAAATAAGAATTTGTTCTTTACTGACATTCCTAGTTAAACAAAAACGTGCACTACAGTCACAAGACGCAGGCCTCCTTATTGTTCCTAAAATATCTAAGACACCAGCTGGAGGCAGGGCTTTCTCCAATATAGCAACATTTGTATGGAATGGTCTTCCAATCCATGTGAGATGCAGACCCGGTCTCAATCGTTTAAGTCTTTAATGAAGACTTATCTCTTCAGTAGGTCCTATGATTGAGTGTAGTCTGGCCCAGGGGCGCGAATGTGAATGGCAAGGCACTGGAGTGACGAACCACCCTTGCTGTCTCTGCCTGGCTGACTCCTTTCGCTCCACAGGGATTCTCTGCCTCTGATCCTATTACGGGGTTGGGTCACTGGTATGCTCTCCGTCCCTAGGAGGGGTGCAACACATAGTGCCAGACTTTGTTGCTATACTCGACTTGAGTGGGTTGAGTCACTGTCGTTATTTTCCTGTCCGGTTTTGCAGCTCCTCTGGTTTGTGCAGTGGGGGAGATCTTTGTGGGGTATACGCAACCTTGTGTCAGGATAGTAAGTTAGTGGTCTGTTGATATCCCTTTGGTGGTATGGGGGCGGTGCTTGGGCAAAATGGGTGGGGTTACATCTCCTGCCTGGTTGGCCCTGTCCAGGGGTAACTTTGGATTGGGCCACAGTGTCCCCCGATCCCCCTGTCTCAGTGTCCAGTATCTATGCTGCAATAGTCTACGTGCCAGGGAGCTAATGCCAGTCTGTCATATCTGGTGTAATTCTCCTGTCTTATCTGGTGTCCTGTGTGATCTTACGTATTTATCTAATTCTCCCATCTCTCTCTCCCTCCAGTAGAGTCTAGGACCATGCCTCAGGACTACCTGGCCTGACGATTACTGTCTGTCCCCTTCCCCAGTCCATGCTGCTGATCCAGTTTCTGCTGTTCTGCCTGCAGCTATGGAACCCTAACCTGTTCACTGGACGAGCTACCTTGTCCCGGATCCGCTGTTCGACTGACACTCTCCCTACACCTCTGAATGCCATTGACATTTACTCCTGAGTAGGGCTGGGCGATAAATCAATAATTAGAAGTAATTACATACCTCAATAACAATGTAAAATGTTTAGATTAATTTTCAGTAATGTCGATATAGAATAATTAGGTACAACCGTCCATTTCACCTCTGTGACGCAGCAGGAACGTGCGGAGAAGTGACAATATGCATGTGGAGAGGTATACGCCCATTAAAAACCACTTAGTACCTCGAGTGATGGAGTAGCCACTATTAACCACGAAAAATGAGTGATGTAGGTGAAAACAGTGGCAGTGATGTAGGTGAAAACAGTGGCAGTGATGTAGGTGAAAACAGTGGCAGTGATGTAGGTGAAAACAGTGGCAGTGATGTAGGTGAAAACAGTGGCAGTGATGTAGGTGAAAACAGTGGCAGTGATGTAGGTGAAAACAGTGGCAGTGATGGCCATGGAGAAGGAGCAGCTTCCAATGAAGAAAATATTGATAAAAAGGGTTCAACTGTTTCAGTTATTTGAAAGTGGTTTGGCTTTTTGAAGTCCGACAAAGAGCAGAGCAATGTTCATTGCAAATTGTGCCGTAGACCGGTGGCTACCAAGTCTGGTAATACGACAAACCTTTTTCATCATCTGAAGCAAAATCACTCTTTGGAACATGTAGAAAGTTTGAGTTTGCGCCACGGTATTGATAAACTCTCCTCAAGCACCAGCCAATCTAGGGATGTTCGCCCGAAGCAGTCAACACTGACAGCGTTTATGCTCTACGAGCAATCACAAATGCTATTATGCATTGTTACCAATCAGCACAGTTGAAAAGGAAGGTTTCAACAGGCTTATCAATTTATCTGACCCCAGGTAAGTGCTCCCTGGCCGCAAACATTTCTGTGTATGGATAAAGTTGAGGAACAGCTCAAGACAGATTTAACGTATTTTGCTACTACTACCGATCTGTGGTCTAGTCGCACGTCAGAGCCTTATATTAGCCTCACTATCCACAATATTGACAAAAGAGTGGAATCTTCTAAATAAATGCCTTCAAACATCATACTTTCCCGACGACCACACGGGTGAAGCTATAGCAGAGGGGCTCATTGACGCTCTCGCCTCCTGGGGACTCAGTCAAGACAGACAGGTCTGCATTACAACGGATAGTGGTGCAAACATGTAGAAGGCCGCGCAAATCAACAAATGGACCCGACTGCAATGTTTTGGACATCGTTTGCACTTGGCCATTGGTAAGTAACCATGTCAATTGTGTATATTGAAGTGATTTGTTAGATGAAACTAAATATGCATTTTTCTTCAACTGGATTACGTCAAATATTACATTTATACATAACTAAAATGGATTATTGTGATTTTAACATTGTATTAAAATCTTGATTTCTCTTAAGAGTGGGTAGAGACAAACAGGTGGATCGAGCAATTGGAGTGTGTAAGAAAGTGGTAGGTGCCTTTTCCTATTTGTGGAAAAAGAAGAGACCTGGCAGTTACTCAAAAAAAACACAACCTACCCCAGCACAAGTTGGTGACAGAGTCGCCTAATAGGTGGAGATCAGATCAAAAGATGGTGCAAAGAGTACTGGAGCAGGAGCCATTTCACAGGTCTTGTCCAGTGACAAGTAGACCCAGCACTCCCACCTATACAGATATAGATGTTCTTGAGTACATCAACCAGGCATTGACCCCACTCCTAGAATCCACAGATGCTCTGTCTGGTGAGTCTTATGTCAATACAGAGGTCATGAAACCTGATGATGGTGAAACAGAACTCAACCAAACCATCAAAACGATAGTCATGGACTATCTGAATGAGAACTATGATGACCTAGCCACAGATGACCTCCTGGACATAGCCTCGTTGGTCGACCCTCGGTTTAAAACACATTACATCAAAGAGGCAAAGGTGGGCCACATAAAAGCAAGAGCTGTCTCAGAGATGGTCAATGAGGGACATGAAAACCCAAGCCCAGCACAGGGAGACATTGCTGCTGCTTCACCACAACTGCCAGCTAAAAAGAAAAAGTCACTGGGCAGTGTTTTCAAAAAGCCGTGCTCCACCACAGGTCTTACTGAAATCCAGTTGGTAGAAAAGTAACTCAGCTGCTACCTTCAGTCTCTTGATGCTGACATTGAAATCAATCCACTGGTGGAAGATCCACCCCCCCCAAAAAAACATTCCTAAAGTCAGCCACCTGGCAAAGCGCTACCTGTGCATTCCTGCAACCAGCTCCACCCCAGTGTGTGTTTTTAGCACAGGTGGCAACATAGTAACCTGCCACAGGGCAGCTTTAAAGCCAGAGACCGTAGACCGACGTCTTTCTTGCTTGTAACTTGTAAGAGAACAACTACCCCAACTTCAACTGTGATGTGCCATTAGGCTAACAGTTATAATGCATATTGACTTGCACGATTTTTAAATTTGTATTTCTTGTTCATAACTTGTACGGGTTTATGTTAGTTAATGTTATTTGTGAGTTCTACTTCTGACAATAAATAAGAAACATTAAAGCCTTCGGTTTGTTCAGACATTCTTGAGTCTGAAGAAGAAATTCACCTTTTAAACATTATTTGATTAATATCATGATCATTATGAAATTATATATAAATAAATATATATATATAAATAAGTCATTTGTTTGCCATGTCGCCCAGCCCTACTCCTGAGATGTTGACCTGTTGCACCTTCTATAACCACCGTGATTATTATTTGACCATGCTGGTCATCTATGAACATATTGAAGAACGACCTGGCCATGTACTCTTATAATCTCCACCTGGCAATGCCAGAAGAGGACTGGCCACCCTTCAGAGCCTGGTTCCTCTAAGGTTTTTAATCCTAGGTTCCTGTCTTTCTATGGAGTTTTTCCTAAACACTGTGCTTCTATATCTGCATTGCTTGTTATTTGGGGTTTTAGGCTGGGTTTCTGTATAAGCACTTTGTGACAACTGCTGATGTAAAAAGGACTTTATAAATACATTTGATTGATTGAGACTCTGGACTTTATCCCCATTTAAAACCTGTAGTTTGAATTGAATAGAGGAGTCCATAAGTGCAGATGAAGGATATCAAAGATCTGGAAAGATCATGTATGGAGGAATAGTTGGAAAAAAGTTCCCAAACAGTCACCGTTTCCCATGTAAAATAGCACTTTGAGTGATTAAAATATCACCCATAATGTTGGTTTGGATAGAAATACTTAAAATTTGAAAGTACTCTCAATGGCTAACTACTTGGAAGTTTCAAAGTTTTTTGGGGCATGGAAACATTGTTCAATTGGTATCAAGGGACCTAACCCCCAGCCTACACCATCAACAAAAGGCCGGATGGGGCCATAGCTAGCTAACTATAGCTACTGAAACAGATTGTTGTTTTGCTATGTTTTTGGGGAAGAACATTGTTTGCAACTTTACCAGCATCAAAGCATACGTATCGATGAATCGTTGTGACATATGAAATACAAGTGATAGTGTAATCAATGTGTAATAACTACGTAAAAAATTTATGAATGAATTAAATGCAGTCATATTCAGGTCCTGATTGGTCAAATAGTATTATATGACACGTCAAATAGTATATTTTTTGACACACAAAGACCCAAACGGCGTTCCTTAGAAATCATGGTTGAGAATGAAACGACTGAACAAATGAACAATGAAACAGCACAGCAAGTAAGTGAAGGAAATAGGTTTTGATGATGTTTTACTGGTAATGGGGACATACGTAAATGCCAACAAAGTAACTTCTTGGTCAGTGTGGTGTGTAACCTTTATTTAACTAGGCAAGTCAGTTAAGAACAAATTCTTATTTACAATGTAGCCTACCCCAGCTAAACCCGGACAACGCTGGGCCAATTGTGCGCCGCCCTATGGGACTCCCAGTCATGGCCGGATGTGATAGAGCTGGATTCGAACCAGGGACAGTAGTGACTCCTCTTGCACTGAGATGCAGTGCCTTAGACCGCTGCATCCATGTGTGTGTGTGTGTTACCTATTTAACTGTACTAGAATGCTTACAAGGCTGCTAAAATTTTAAATATCGTTTTTTTTTTGGCAAGGAAAATATTGGATGTCGGTATCGGCCAAAAATGTCATGTCGGTGCATCACTAGTGAAAAGCCCAGGAGGCCGGTCATTTCTGAGATACTGGAACCAATGTGCCTGGCAGGGACGATCATACCATGCTCAAAATTGCTTATGTCACTCATTTTGCCCATTCTAATGGTCAATTGAACAGTAAGTAAGTGAATGCCTCCTGGTTGCTTTATATAGAAAGCCACAGCCAAGTGATTCACTGTCAGAAAGAGCAAATCATTTTCGTGAAGGTGGTGTACCTAATAAACTGTAGGGTAGTGTACATCATTGGTGTTGGCTCACTTGACCGCAGCATGGAAATGGCGCCAGAGGGGATGATTGCCGTTTTATGTGCTATTTTGTCAATATTTTTTGCATTGTTTGTATTTTTCTTAAACTTATGTACATAATGTTGCTGCTACTGTCTCTTGACCAAAAATAACTTCTGGACATCAGAACAGCGATTACTCACCTCGAACTGGACAAAGATATTTTTCTTTAACGAGTCCGACGCGAAGAATATACTGCTTTCTCGGGAACGGGCCCAAATCCCCGTCATTTTCCTGAAGAAAAGACTGTGAAAAAGGGGGTGGAGGTCGGGCTGCCTTCTGAGAATTTGTAGGTGAGTGAGTAAACCTCCACTACCATCCGTTCTATTGGCCAACGTGCAATCATTGGAAAACAAAACTGATAATATACGATCAAGACTTTTCTACCAATGGGACATTAAAAATGGTTATATCTTATGTTTCACCGAGTCGTGGCTGGACCACGACACATAATATAGAGCTGGCGGGATTAGCCATGCATCGGCAGGACAGAGAAGCTAAGGGCGGGGGTGTGTCTATTTGTCTATAACAGCTGGTGCACAATGTCTAATATTAAAGAAGTTTCGAGGTATTGCTCGCCTGAGGTAGAGTACCTTATGATAAGCTGTAGACCACACTATCTACCAAAAGTGTTCTCATCTATATTATTAGTAGCCGTCTATTTACCACCACAAACCAATGCTGGAATTAAGACTGCACTCAACCAGCTGTATAAGGCCTTAAGCAAAAAATAAAATGCTCATCCACAAGCGGCGCTCCTAGTGGCCGGGGACTTTAATGCAGGCAAACTTAAATCCGTTCAACCAAATTTCTACCAGCATGTCACAAGTGCAACCAGAGGCGGAAAAAACAACAACTCTAGACCACCCTTACTCTACACACAGAGACTCATACAAAGCTCTCCCTCTCCCTCCATTTGTCAAATCTGACCATAATTATACCCTTCTGATTCCTGGTTACAAGCGAAAACTAAAGCAGGAAGTACCAGTGACTTGCTCAATACAGAAGTGGTCAGATGACTCAGATGCTACGGGACTGTTTAGCTAGCACAGACTGGAATGTGTTCCGGGATTCATCCAATGGCATTGAGGAGTATACCACCTCAGTCACCGGCTTCATCAATAAGTGCATTGACGACATTGTCCCCACAGTGATCGTAAGTACATATCCCAACCAGAAGCCATAGATTACAGGCAACCGCCGCATCAAGCTAAAGGCTAGACCTGCCTCTTTCAAGGAGCGGGATACTAATCTGGACGCTTTTAAGAAATCCCGCTGCGCCCTCAGACGAACCATCACACTAGCAAAGCATCAATACAGGATTAAGATTGCATCCTATTGCACTGGCTCTGACGCTTGTCGGATGTGGCAGGGTTTGAAAAATATTATGGACTACAAAGTGAAACCCAGCCGCCAGCTGCCCAGTGACGTGAGCCTACCAGACGAGCTAAATGCCTTTTATGTTCGCAACACTTAAGCATTCATGAGAGCACCAGCTGTTCTGGACGACAGTATTATAAACGCTCTCCGTAACCGTTGTGAGCAAGACCTTTAAACAGGTCAACATTCACAAAGCCACGGGGCCAGACGGATTGCCAAGACGTGTACTCAAAGCATGCGCGGACCAACTGGCAAGTGTCTTCACTGACATTTTCAACCTCTCCCTGACTGAGTCTGTAATACCTCCATGTTTCAAGCAGACCACCATAGTCCCTGTGCACAAGGAAGCGAAGGTAACCTGCTAAATGATTACCACCCCGTAGCACTCACAACGGTAGCCATGAAGTACTTTGTAAGGCTGGTCATGGATCACATCAAAAGTATCATCCCAGATACCCTAGACCCACTCCAATTCGCATACCGCCCCAACAGAATCACTGATGACACAATCTCAAATCACACTCCACACTGCCCTTTCCCACTTGAACAAAAGGAACACCTATGTGAGAATGCTGTTCATTGACTACAGCTCTGTGTTCAACACCATAGTGCCCACAAAGCTCATCACTAAGTTAACTTCTTAAGGTATAGGGGGTAGCATTTTCACTTTTGGATAAATAGCATGGCCAATTTCAACTTCCTGCTACTCATGCCAGGAATATAAGATATGCATATTATTAGTAGATTTGGATAGAAAACACTCTGAAGTTTCTAAAACCATTTGAGTCATGTCTGTGAGTATAACAGAATTTATGTAGCAGGCAAAACCCCGAGGAATAACCGTTCAGAAATTGTTTTTGAGGTCTCTGTCTGTTCAGTGAGTTCTCATTGGGAAACGATATTTCGTAGGCACTTGATTTCAGTTCCTACCGCTTCCACTGGATGTCACCGGTCTTTGGAATTTGGAAGTTGAGGTTATTCCTTTGTGCAATGAAGAAGTACGGCCATCTAGGAACTAGGTAACACTGTTGAGAGTTGCGCAAGACTTGAAAAGTAGAGTTGGTTGGTTGTCTTCCTGTATTGAACACAGATAGACCCGTCTTCAATTTGATCGATTATTAACGTTTAAAAATACCTAAAGTTGTATTACAAAAGTAGATTGAAATGTTTTGGCAAAGTTTACAGGCAACTTTTGAGATATATTTTGTAGTGACAAATTGGAAGCTGTTTTTTTCTGGATCAAACGCGCCAAATAAATGGACATTTTGGATATATATGGACGGAATTAATCTAACAAAAGGAACAATTGTGATGTTCATGGGACATATCGGAGTGCCAACAAAAGAAGCTCGACAAAGGTAAGGCATGTTTTATATTTTATTTCTGCGTTTTGTGTAGCACCTGCAGGGTTGAAATATGCTACTCTTTGTTTACTGTTGTGCTATCATCAGATAATAGCTTCTTATGCTTTCGCCAAAAAGCCTTTTTAAAATATGACATGTTGGCTGGATTCACAATGAGTGTAGCTTTAATTTAGTATCTTACATGTGTGATTTAATGAAAGTTTGATTTTTATATCATTTTATTTGAATTTGCCGCGCTGCATTTTCCCTGGCTGTTGGCCAAGTGGGACGCAAGCATCCCCTATCCTAGAGAGGTTAAGGACCCTGAAATTAAACACCTCACTCTGCAACTGGATCCTGGACTTCTTGATGGGCCACCCCCAGGCGGTAAGGGTAGGCAACAATGCATCTGCAACACTGATCCTCAACACTGGGGACCCTCAAGGGTGTGTACTTAGTCCCCTCCTGTACTACTCCCTGTCCACCCACAGCTGTGTGGGCAAAAACGACTCCAACACCATCATTAAGTTTGCGGACAACACAACAGTGGTAGGCCTGATTACCGACAATGATGAAACAGCCTATAGGGAGGAGGTCAGAGACCTGGCAGTGAGGTGCCAGGACAACAACCTCTCCCTCAATGTGAGCAAGACAAAGGAGCTGATAGTGGACTGCAGGAAAAAGCGGTCCGAACAGTCCCCCATTAACATTGACGGGGTTGTAGTGGAGCGGTTTGGGAGATTCAAGTTCCTTGGTGTCCACATCACCAACAAACTATCATGGTCCAAACACACCAAGACAGTCATGAAGAGGGCACAACAACACATTTTCCCTCTCAGGAGACTGAAAAGATTTGGCATGCATCCCCAGATTTTCAAAAAGTTCTACAGCTGCACCATCGAGAACATCCTGACCGATTGCATCACCGCTTGAAATGGCAACTGCTCGTAAGGCACTACAGAGGGTAGTGCATACTGGGGCCAAGCGTCCTGCCATCCAGGACCTATATACTAGGCAGTGTCAGATGGAATCCCAAAAAAATGTCAAAGGCTCCAGTCACCCAAGTCATAGACTGTTCTCTCTGCTACCGCACAGTGCCAAGTCTAGAACCAAAAGGCTCCATAACAGCTTCTACCCCCATGCCATAACACTGCTGAACAATTAATCAAATGGCCACCCAGACTATTTACATTGAACCCCCAACCTATTTGTTTTTACACTGCTGCTACTCGCTATTTATTATCCATTCATAGTCACTTTACCCCTACCTACATGTACAAATTACCTCGACTAACATGTAACGTACTCCCGCACATTGACCCCCTGTATTTAGCCTCGTTATTGTTATTTATTTGTGTTACTTTTTTACTTTAGTTTATTTCGTAAATATTTTCTTAAGTCTTTCTTGAACTGCGTTATTGGCTAAGGGCTTGTAAGTAAGCATTTCCCGGTATGGTCTACTCCTGTTCTATTCGGCGCATGTGACAAATAAAGTTTGCTTTGATCGTGCTGGGTGGTATAGGGCCACCGAAGACACTGGGTTAAAACTTTTCTTGCCATAATCATAACACAAACTTACTCAAGATATTCGTCCTGTTCCGACCTTACGCCTGTCTCTTCTTCTCCATATTCTGCATCAAGCAATCGTCTCGACTCATTATTTTGGATTTCCATCATGTTTTGTTCTGTTGTTTGCGGTCACTTAACAACAAAGGCCAGGGATGCTGGACATGCAGAGCCAGCGAAAATCTTTGCCAAAAACACTTCGCGAAGGGAAAACCGCCGCACGCGAGACTACAAACCCTCAATTCAACAAGAACATTCTCAGGAACTTATGAAAATCATAATAATATTACTATTTTTGTAAGCAAAATATATCCGTTTCACTTTTGTCAACTGACCGACCGGACGGTTATTGTCAAATTGGGTCATATACTTTCACAGAATCAGCTGATTCGCATTCTTGCTATAAATTCATATTTCCGGTTCCGTTTAAAAAAAGTTAAGTTGCAGCCGTTCGCAGGGTGTTCCGTATAATGATAATGTCATCATATTTTGAAACAAAGTACAAGAAGTTGGTGAATGGGGTGCTGATAGACAATCGTTGATGGATATTTATAGAGCTCTGATCAGGACAACACTTGATTACGGGTGTAGAGTTTATGGAACAGCGCGGAAGGCTTTTTGCTTCAGAGGCTGGACAGAATCCAGTATATAGCTTTAAGGATGTGTATTGGTGCATTTAGGCCATCGTTGTAAAATAAGACTAACCGATTTGCCTAGTTAAATCAAATAAAATATTTTTAATTATCAACATCTGTATATGCCTTAGTAGTGGAGGCAGGTGAGATACCTTTGGAAATACGGCATAAAAACCCAATAAGCATTTTCTTAAGTTGAAAGGCTGCCATTGCACATTGAGTTTAACATGTCAATAGATTGTTGTAGCTTTGACATTAATGTATATTAGCTACTTTAATCACATTATGATTTCTGAAGATGAGTTGAGTTTACCTTAAGGGGCATTCACCTAGATTTAGCAATTTGCAGCTATGGAGAAGAGGCAATGCCAATAGCCGTATCAATTTTCAGTCTGTGACTTGCTTCGCCAAAGTCATCAATAGTTGGGCTCCCGAGTGGCGCAGTGGTCTAAGGCACGAAATCTCAATGCTAGAGGCGTCACTACAGACACCCTGGTTCAATTCCAGGCTGTATCACAACTGGATGTGATTGGGAGTGCTGTAGGGCAGTGGACAATTGGCATATTGTCATCTGGGTTTGGCCTGTGTAGACTGTCATTGTAAATAAGAATTTGTTCTAACTGACTTGCCTGGTTAAATAAAAAACATATTCAGCAGAAACAGGTATAGAACCACATAAATATAGTCTGATTTGTATAAAATAATTGTCTGAAGTTATCATGTGTTCTGACTTCCAGCTCTATGTGACCAAGGTGGAGGACTTCAGATGTGTGACTTCCAGTCTACAGCCATCAGCTGCAGACATGCCTGCCTCCTGGAGCCTCAAGCTAAGGCCCTCCACAAACCTCTGGCCTGTGATCTTCTTAGAACAGTGGGAAAACATTCAGACATAATGATCATCTCTACACAGTCAAGCACGCACCCAGCACTGTTGAAATACCTCTTGCTTTCACTTGAAAAAACGTTGTAAAAATCTGAAAACTGTTGTCTTGTTTAGATAATATTGAGTTTTGTCCACTCCACAGGGGATGTTCCTGGATGCTCTGGAGTTGTTTGCCAAGGCCTTGCTGCTGGTCATATCACATGAGGAGGTCAGTGTGAAATTTGAGGTATTCACATAGCTATGTGCATGAAAATTAATATAGTTGTTACTGTTTCCACCATATACAAACACTTTCCTTGGTTTTATCCAAATGTTATCTGCCTAAGGGGGGCATGTGAAATCCTTTGACCTCAGCCATCTCTACAGACAGACACTCCTTGCACAGCCAACAGATGGTGCTATTCACCTAAGATTTAAAACCATGTTTCACGGGTGTGAACCACGGAAGTGTCTCTCTTTGTTGCTGTTGTAGCCTGGCATGTCTGATGGCCCTGGGCCGCTATTCTGACTCTGAGGCTGGTTAGTAACTGGCATCAGGTAGACTCTGAGACCGCAGATCTGCTCACCCTCAGAGCACGTCTCCACAAACAGCTCAACCAGGTCAGTAGTACACTCTCACACTCTGTTTCCTCGGTGTTAACGCTTGGCAATATCTGACAATACCATGCTATAAAGAACGCAGGTGTGACGATTTCTAGCACCAAATGTAATTTCAACCACTAACCTTATGAGCTGTAACCTTTGGGAAAAATTGCTTATGTACCAGTTCAACACTTGTGACATCATTTCCACTTTTGTCCTCTCGGACCATCTAGTGACTACCTATAAAAAATATTTAAAAAGCCAAATTTACATGCATTCTAATGGAATGACAGGACCATTCTTCATTAGTGATGGGGGAAAAAAATCTATACAGTTACATATCGCAATATTATTTTTGGAAGATATATAGATATTTGACTCCCAAAAATTGCTACCATAGGTAGCGTTAACTAGCGCTAGTCAGCTGTGCCTCTTCCAAAACGTAAGTATTTTTCATCCTATAGATTGTTCTCCATCTTCTTTTTAAATAGGGAGCCAACATGTTTTCAGCACTTTTATTTCTCTGACTGATCAAAACTTGTTTTCTCTTGTCTCTCTGCAGCAGACATTTAGTGAGATATATGTTTGGAACATAAAATCGCAATAAAATGTCAGTATGGAATCGCAATACATATAGAATTGTGAAAATCGCAATACATATCTTATTGGCACTAAGTATCGTGATAATATCGTATCGTAAGGTCCTTGGCAATTACCAGGACTCTTCTCCATACAGGTAACACTGTGCTACCCTGATCTGAGGTCAGCCTTGGTCCTCAGTCCATCGTGCCTAGAGGCAGGTGCCCTGCTGGGCTAGAGGAGGCCTGTGAGAGGGCCAGGCAGCAGGCCATCAGCAGGGCCCTGGCAGGGAAGCTCACGGAGGCCCTGTCCAAGATCAACATGGCCCTGGAGCATTGCACTGAGACTGAAGAACGATCTGGCCTTAATAGCGATGCACTCTTATAATCTCCACCCGGCACAGCCAGAAGAGGACTGGTTCCTGGTTCCTCTCTAGGTTGCTTCCTAGATCTGCCTTTCTAGAGAGTTTTTCCTTGCCACTGTGCCTTTAAATCTGCATTGCTTGGGGTTTTAGGCTGGATTTCTGTATAGGCACGTTGTAACATCTGCTGACGTTAAAAGAGCTTTCTAAATAAATCTGGGAAAAAAGAGCTTTATAAATACATTTGAGCAGCACTACCTCTTCAGGTGTTCAAATGAAATTTTATTAGTCTCATGCGCCGAATACAACCTTACAGTGAAACGCTTACTTACAAGCCCCTGACCAACAATGCAGTTTAATAAATAAATAAAAATATGACTAAAAAAGAAATACAAGTACCAAGTAATTAAAGAGCAGCAGTAAAATAACAATAGTGAGACTATATACAGGGGGGTACTGATACAGCAGGTGGTCATAAGGTTCTTGTTAGAAGCTAGAATCTTGATCTTGTTGACAGAGTATTTATCTGTACGTGTAAAGGTTCTGATACAGCAAGCAAGAGTGTTGTGGTTTAGTTGATACATGCCTGGTTGATCCCATTTTACCAGACCATTCTCCTAAACCAATGAAGAGATCTGAGTGCACAAAACATTAAAAACACAATCATAATATTGAGTTGAACACCCCCCCCCCTCCCTTCTCCCTTTCCCCTCAAAACTCAATTCGTCTCAATTCGTCAGGGCATAGACTACAATGTGTCGAAAGTGTTCCACAGGGACGCTGGCCCATGTTGACTCCAATGCTTCCCACAGTTGTGTCAAGTTGGCTGGATGTCCTTTGGGTGGTGGACCATTCTTGATACACATGGGGAAACTATTGGGTGTGAAAAGCCACCTACTTCCATACCCCGTTCAAAGGCACTTAAATATTTTGTCTTGCCCATTCACCCTCTGAATAGCACACATACATAATCCATGTCTGAATTGTCTCAAGGCTTAGCAATCCTTCTTTAACCTGTCTCCTCCCCTTCATCTACACTGATTGAAGTGGATTTAACAAGTGACATCAATAAGGGATCATAGCTTTCACCTGGATTCACCTGGTCAGTCTAGATCATGGAAAGAGCAGGTGTTCATAATGTTCTTTTTAGAAGCTACAAGCTTGATAATGTTGACACGTTTTCAGACTGATTCCCGTCTACCAATTTACAGTAAACAAATAAGGATACATCATCTACATTGTGTTGCTGTGATATGCTCCATACTGTCTATTATCCACTAATATGTAGTATTTTGCACCATAGGGGTATTCTGTACCGCAGGCTGAAAGACTTCACTTCTGTCATTGAGGACCTGGTCCTGGCTGTGGAGCTGAGTGAGGCTTGAGTCCAGGGGGCGGAGCCGAGCGGACACACCCAGGAAAAACTGAGGGCCGTGCAGTAGGCGGCCCAGGCCCAGCTGGTGCTCACCTATAACGACTTTGCCGTGCCGTGCTTCTTCCCATAGCTTCTACGCCGAGGAAACCATGCTGCTCAGCAAGGCCATCCAGGAGCAGAAGGAGGAAAGCGGCCTCCACATTAACAGAGGAGGTGAGGGGAGGGGAAAGGAGAGGACGGGAGAGGAAAGCAGAGGAGAGATGAGGGAAGGGAGGTATGTTTAAGGGGGTGGGAGGAAGTGGAGGCGAAGGGGGTGAGTTTGGCTGAGGTAAAATGAGAGAGGTTGTGGGCTCCCTCTTGAAAAAGGTGCAATTGATGTCTGGCTCTGTGAAATAGAAATAGTGTGTGAATATGGACGGTGGGCAGGAGTCTCTGAGATCAAGAGAGGATGTGTTTAAAGTGACTGGAGATTTGATTTCATATCACCTCACAGACCTTGAATACATCAATGCATAAAGTTAGTACCTATATCCATTAGATCCAATTTCAGGAAGGAGTGCATCTGAGTCGACAGTAGATATCACCTCTGATATTTACAGAGGTGGTTGTGGTTTGTGCAGACTGTTTCTTCCAGCAGGACGAGTGGGAGTTTGCCCTGGCTGACTACCAGCAGGCGGAGGAGATGTCTCCTGATGACCAGGCCATCTGGATCCGCCTCGCTGTCATCCTCAACACCCTGGGCACACACTGCTACCAGGACTGGTGAGTCTCAGTCTGTCATCCATAACACTGTGTATTGTCTTCACCGCAGGAAGTACCATGAGGCAGCTCTGACAAGTTCTCTGAGGCCATCAAGTACAACCCTGGAGTTAGACAGTACTATGAGAACTGGGCCAAAGCCCCACCATAAAGTGCCCAACATGGAGGGGGCCAAGCAGGATGCCATCAGTACCCTTCTCCTGGACCCCACTAATGATCAGGCAAGACCCTCAATGCCTGTACTGTGTGTCTCATCAACTCTATCCATAATACTGGGCTGTTATAGCTAGGGTCTAATGTGGACTAAAGACCCTAGTTATGCAAGTACTAAGCTCTCACCACTTGTTTCCAATGCAGATTGGGGGGGGCATGTTTTTATAAGTATATGAACAGATTATTCTTTCTTTTAACGCACATTTCATTTTATGTAATACATGTTTCATAAAGTGGTGTGAAACTCCCACTTGGTGCAGAACTGACTACTGTAGTAAATCTGTACCTCTGTCTGCATGTGTGTGTTTCCAGTTTTAATGTCACATGGACAGGTACAGTGAAATGTCTTTCTTGTAACCAACAAAGCAGTAATCAATAACAATGTAATACAACAAATAGCATGGTAGAACAAAAACAAGTGAGATATAAACATAAAAAATAAGAACACAATAAAGTAAGCATACTATATACAGGGTCAGTGTTAATAATGGTATTGGCAATGTGCAGGGATACTGGATCGATAGAGGTAGATATATACAGTACCAGTCAAAAGTTTGGACACACCTACTCATAAAATAAAGGGTTTTTCTTTATTTTTACTGTTTTCTACATTGTAGAATAAAAGTGAAGACATCAAAACTATGAAATAACACATATGGAATCATGTAGTAACCAAAAAAGTGTTAAAACAAATCTAAATATATTTTATGTTTGACATTCTTCAAAGTAGCCACCCTTTGCCTTGATGAGCTTTGCACAATCTTGGCATTCTCTCAACCAGCTTCATGAGGTAGTCACCTGGAATGCATTTCAATTAACAGGTGTGCCTTGTTAAAAGTTCATTTGTAGAATTTATTTCCTTCCTAATGTGTTTGAGTTGTGTTGTGACAAGGTAGGGGTGGTATACAGAAGGTAGCCCTATTTGGTAAATGAACAAGTCCATATTATGGCAAGAACAGCTCAAATAAGCAAAGAGAAACAGGCCATCAAAACTTTTTTTTTGCTGCAGAGGATAAGTTCATTGGAGTTAACAGCACCTCAGATTTCAGCCCAAATAAATGCTTCAGAGTTCAAGTAACAGACACATCTCAACATCAACTGTTCAGAAGAGACTGTGTGAATCAAGCCTTCATGGTCGAATTACTGCAAAAAAAAACTCTAATAACGGACACCAATAAGAAGAAGAGACTTCCTTGAGCCAAGAAAAACGAGCAATGGACATTAGACCGGTGGACATCTGTCCTTTTGGTCTGATGAGTCAAAATGTGAGATTTTTGGTTCCAACCACCGTGACTTTGTGAGACGCAGAGTAGGTGAACAGATGATCTCTGCATGTGTGGTTTGCTGGCGACACTGTCTGTGATTTATTTAGAATTCAAGGCACACTTAACCAACATGGCTACCAAGGCATTCCATCTCATCTGGTTTGCACTTAGTGAGACTATCATTTGTTTTTCAACAGGAAAATGACCCAAAACCCACCTCCAGGGTGTGTAAGGGCTACTTGACCAAGGAGAGTGATTGAGTGTTGCATCAGCATATGTGGGATCTCCTTCAAGACTGTTGGTAAAGCATTCCTCACGAAGCTGGTTGAGAGAATGCCAAGAGTGTGCAAAGCTGTCATCAAGGCAAAGGGTGGCTACTTTGAAGAATCTAAAATGTAAAAAGGAAAATCTGATTTGTTTACTTATTTGTTAAACTTATTTCATAGTTTTGATGTCTTCACTATTATTCTACAATGTAGAAAGTAGAAAAAAAATAAAGAAAAACCCTTGAATGAGTAGGTGTTTCCAAACTTTGGACTGGTACTCTGTACGGTGCATTCCAAAAGGATTCAGACATTTACACATGTTGTTACATTACAGCCTTATGCTAAAATTGATTACATAAATTTAAAAAAAATAATAATAATCCTCATCAATCTACACGAAATATCCCATAATGACAAAACAAAATCAGGTTATTAGAAATGTTTGCAAATTTATAAAAAAATTAAAACAGAAATACCTTATTTTCATAAGTATTCAGACCCTTTGCTATGAGACTTGAAATTGAGCTCAGGGGCATCCTGCTTCCATTGATCATCTTTGAGATGTTTTTTCAACTTGATTGGAGTCCACCTGTGGTATGTTCAATTACTTTGACATGATTCTATATAAGGTCCCACAGTTGACAGTGCATGTCAGAGCAAAAACAAAGCCATGAGGTCGAAGGAATTGTCCGTAGAGCTCTGAGACAGGGTTGTGTCAAGGCACAGATCTGGGGAAGTGTCCCAAAACATTTATAGTATTGAAAGTCCCCAAGAACATAGTGGTCTCCATCATTCTTAAATGGAAGAAGTTTGGAACCACCAAGACTCTTCCTAGAGCTGGTCGCCTGGCCAAACTGAGCAATCGGGGGATAAGGGCCTTGGTCAGGGAGGTAACCAAGAACCCAATGATCACTCTGACAGAGCTCCAGAGTTCCTCTGTGGAGATGGGAGAACCTTCCAAAAGGACAACCATCTCTGCAGCACTCCACCAATCAGGCCTTTATGGTAGAATGGCCAGATGGAAGCCACTCCTCAGTAAAAGGCACATGACAGCCTGCCTGGAGTTTGCCAAAAGGCACCTAAAGACTCTCAGACCAAATAAAATTGTCACATGCTCCAAATACAACAGGTGTACCTTACCGTGAAATGCTAACTTACAAGCCCTTTACCAGCAATGCAGTTAAAATAAATTGGGTTAAGAAAATATTTACTAAATAAACTAAATGTAAAAAATTTCAAAGATTAACACAAGAAAATTACATAACAATAACGAGGCTATATACGGGGGGGGACAATGTATATAGTCTGGGTGGCCATTTGACTAATTGTTCAGCAGTCTTATGGCTTGGGGGTAGATGCTGTTAAGGAGCCTTTTGGTTCTAGACAGTGCTCCGATACTGTTTGCCTTGCGTTAGCAGACCGAACAGTCTGCTCTGACTTGGGCAACTGGAGTCTTTGACCATTTTTTGGGCTTTCCTCTGACACCACCTAGTACATCCTGGATGCTTGGAAGCTTGGCCCCAGTGATGCACTGGGCAGTACGCACTACCCTCTGTAGCGCCTTACGGTCAGATGCCGTGCAATTGCCATACCAGGTGGTGATGCAACTGGTCAGGATGCTCTATATGTTGCAGCTGTAGAACTTTTTGAGATTCTGGGGACCCATGCCAAATCTTTTCAGCCTCCTGAGGGGGAACAGATGTTGTCGTGCCCTCTTCACAACTTTCTCGGTGTGTTTAAACCATGATAGTTTGTTGGTGATGTGAACACCAAGGGACTTGAAACTCTCGATCCTCTCCACTTCAGCCCCATCAATGTTAATGGGGGCCTGTTCAGCCCTCCTTTTCCTATAGTCCACAATCAGCTCCTTTGTCTTGCTCACATTGAGGGAGAGGTTGTTGTCCTAGCACCACACTGCCAGGTCTCTGACCTCCCTATAGGCTGTCTCATCGTTGTCAGTGACCAGGCCCACCACTGTTGTCGTCAGCAAACTTAATGATGGTGTTGGAGTCGTGCTTGGCCACGCAGCCTTGGGTGAACAGGGGAGTACAAGAGGGGACTAAGCATGCATCCCTGAGGGGCCCCAGTGTTGAGGATCAGCGTGGCAGATGTGTTGTTGCCTACCCTTACCACCTGTGGACTGCCCGTCAGGAAGTCCAGGATCCAGTTGCAAAGGGAGGTGTTTAGTCCCAGGGTCCTTACCTTAGTAATGAGTTTTGTGGGCACTATGTTGTTTAATGCTGAGCTGTAGTCAATGAACAGCATTCTCACATACGTGTTCCTTTTGTAAAGAAGGGAAAGGGCAGTGTGGAGTGCAATTGAGATTGCGTCATCTGTGGATCTGTTGAGGCGGTATGTAAATTGGAGTGGGTCTAGGGTTTCCAGCATGATGGTGTTGATGTGAGCCATGACCAGCCTTTCAAAGCACTTCATGGCTACCGTCGTGAGTGCTACGGGGTGGTATTCATTTAGGCAGATTACCTTTGCTTTCTTGGGCACAGGGACAATGGTGGTCTATTTGAAACATGTAGGTATTACAGATTCGGTCAGGGAGAAGTTGAACATGTCAGTGAGGACACTTGTCAGTTGGTCCGCGCATGCTTTGAGTACACATCCTGTGAATTTTGAATGTTGACCTGTTTAAAGTTCTTGCTCACATCGGCTACAGAGAGCGTGATCACACAGTTGTCCGGAACAGCTGGTGCTGTCATGCATGCTTCAGTGTTGCTTTCTTCAAAGCGAGCATAAAAGGCATTTTGCTCATTTGGTAGGCTCACATCACTGGGAAGCTCGCGGCTGGGGTTCCCTTTTGTCGGCCGTAATATTTTTCATGCCCTGCCACATCCGACGAGCGTCAGAGCCGGTGTAGTAGGATTCAATCTTAGTCTTGTATTGGCGCTTTGCCTGTTTGATGGTTCGTAGCAGGATTTCTTATACGCGTTCGGATAAGTGTCCCGCTCCTTGAAAGCAGGACACTCATTGAAAGCGGCAGCTCTGTACTTTAGCTCGGTGCAGATATTGCCTGTAATCCATGGCTTCTGGTTGGGAAATGTACATACAGTCACTGTGGGGAGGACGTCGTTGATGCACTTATTAATGAAGCCGGTGACTAAGGTGGTATACTCCTCAATGCCATTGGATGAATCTCGGAACATATTCCAGTCTACGTTAGCAAAACAACAACCATGAGAAACAAATTTCTCTGGTCTAATGAAACCAAGATTTAACTTTTTGGCCTGAATGCCAAGCGTCACGTCTGGAAGAAACCTGGCACCATCCCTACGGTGAAGCATGGTGGTGACAGCATCATGCTGTGGGGATGTTTTTCAATGAGAGGGACTGGGAGACTAGTCAGGATCGAGGAAAGATGAACGGAGCAAAGTACAGAGAGATCCTTGATGAAAGCCTGCTCCGGAGCACTCGGGACCTCAGACTGGGCCAAAGTCTTTCAACAGGACAACGACCCTAAGCACACTGCCAAGACAACGCAGGAGTGGCTCGGGACAAGTATCTGAATGTCCTTGAGTGGCCCAGCCAGAGTCTGGATCGAACATCTCTGGAGAGACTGAAAATAGCTGTGCAGCAACGCTCCCCATCCAACCTGTCAGAGTTTCAGAGGATCGGCAAAGAAGAATGGGAGAAACTAGAGGTGTGCCAAGCTTGTAGCATCATACCCAAGATAACTCAAGGCTGTAATCACTGCCAAAGGTAATTCAACCAAGTATTGAGTAAAGGGTTTCAATACTTATGTAAAGTTGATATTTCATTATGGGGTACTGTGTGTAGATTGATGAGGATTAAAATACAATTTAATCCATTTTAGAATAAGTCTTTAACGTAACAAAATGTCAAGTGGTCTAAATACTTTCCGAATGCACTGTAAATGTGTGTGCATATTATGTGTGAGCAAATGATGGAGTGAGTGTTTGTTTGTATGTGTTCGAGTGTCAGTGTGCGTAAGTGTATAGGGCTCTGTGAGTGTGGTCAACTCTGATTGTGGTCAACTCTGATTGTGGTCAACTCTGAGTCCGTGTAGCCATTTTGTGTGTGTGCGTAGGTGGTCCCTCTGCTGCTGAGTCTGTTCCCAGGCTGCTCAGTGTCAGATGTGCTGTCCAGTGAGACGGCCAGAATGGTTAAAGCCGAGCTGATGGACAACATCCAGGCCTGGAAACACTGCATCCTCCATGCTAAAGTGAGGTTAGGCTAACACTGTTTGTCCACAACCCCTCCCTGCCACGGCTAAAAGTGGTCAGACCTGAATCAGAAAGATATATAAATACCTGGTTTACTTTTCCAGGTACAATAGAATGGAAAAACCCCCAAAGTACAGAATCAAAGCTAAATCAAGCACATGTACTTTTGTGTTTTTAAAACATATTTATTTAACTCGGGTCTGAAAATGGTCAAAAGGGCAGTTGCACAGATCCAGATGAACACTTCTCCTGGACTAAAAAGAAGCCTGTTCAATAGAGAGTCTCAATTGGAAGTGCTTTGTAGTCCTTACTTACATAGGCCAAATATGGGTGTGTACACCAGTCCCAAAGTGTACAAACTAATTGTGGTTGATGCTCATTTCAGATGTGTTCCCCCAGAATCTGCAGTGGGCTTGACAAGATGACCCTGTCACATGACACAGACACCCAGTCTGACATCCAATCCTCAGAGGACCAGTCTGACCAGGTGGCGGAGCCGCTTAAAGCCTGTGTGGCACCCCAATACGTGTACAAGCAGATCGTCAGGATCAACCAGCGGGTACTAGACCAGAAAAACACCCAGACACTGGGACAGACAAACTCATCTACCCTCATCTAGTGAGGTCACTTAATATAGCCCTTCAGTTCAAACTCTCTTTCCATACCTCTTATTCACAAAATCACATAAAACACTCAACTTATGCTTCACCATTGATCAGTATTGGTTTTAGTTGGGTCCTCCACCCGTAGAGATCATTGAAAGAGTCTCTCATACTGAGCAGAGGTGCACTTCCTGTGTTGGCTGTGCCAGGTGAAGCGAGCAGTACGATTGGCCCTTGAACGGCGATAGCCTCTGCAGTATGATGGGTCCAGTCTGGCCCCCACCCGCACAGTGGAACAGGAGCAGTCTGCACTGGTCTCTAAGGACAGGCTGTACCACTGTAGGAAGTTTGGGGGGTTTGGAGTGAATTCCACATAAGCAGCAACACTATGGTGTTTACTACTCTTAGGGTGACATGGTGGAGTGTGGCCATAGTACTATAGCTTGAGGTTGTCATGGCACAACACTATTCTCAAATCCAACAGGTGTCAGTAGAGGCCCAGTTTTCCTTAGTTCCACCTCACCTGTTTGGATTTACAGTCATTTATCCATTAGTCTAGATTGTCAGGGCTCAAGGATTTTCTAATGGGATTGTTTTGTATTGTTTATGTCTATAACTTTGATTGACAGGCAAATGGAGACATGTAAACGGCGTATGACAAAAAGCAAGAGGTGGGCCAGTTAGATGAAGGCAGTTCAATAATATGACAGATAGAAATGATGGAGAAGCTGTAGCTCTTTTGTATACGTTATATTCCCTTGAGAATTTAGTTGAATGGCAAAGGTATTGTGCCTTGGACCGTTTTTTTCCTCAACATTACAGTACATCTTTATTTCGGAAAAGCTGACCACGACTCCATTTTGTTGATCCCTGCCTACAGACAGAAACTAAAACAAGAAGCTCCCACGCTGAGGTCTGTCCAACGCTGGTCCGACCAAGCTGACTCCACACTCCAAGACTGCTTCCATCACGTGGACTGGGAGATGTTTCGTATTGCGTCAGACAACAACATTGACGAATACGCTGATTCGGTGTGCGAGTTCATTAGAACGTGCGTTGAAGATGTCGTTCCCATAGCAACGATTAAAACATTCCCTAACCAGAAACCTTGGATTGATGGCAGCATTCGTGTGAAACTGAAGGCTCGAACCACTGCTTTTAATCAGGGCAAGGTGTCCGGTAACATGGCTGAATACAAACAGTGCAGCTATTCCCTCCGCAAGGCTATCAAACAAGCTAAGCGCCAGTACAGAGACAAAGTAGAATCTCAATTCAACGGCTCAGACACAAGAGGCATGTGGCAGGGTCTACAGTCAATCACGGACTACAGGAAGAAACCCAGCCCAGTCACGGACCAGGATGTCTTGCTCCCAGGCAGACTAAATAACTTTTTTGCCCGCTTTGAGGACAATACAGTGCCACTGACACGGCCTGCAACGAAAACATGCGGTCTCTCCTTCACTGCAGCCGAAGTGAGTAAGACATTTAAACGTGTTAACCCTCGCAAGGCTGCAGGCCCAGACGGCATCCCCAGCCGCGCTCTCAGAGCATGCGCAGACCAGCTGGCCGGTGTGTTTACGGACATATTCAATCAATCCCTATACCAGTCTGCTGTTCCCACATGCTTCAAGAGGGCCACCATTGTTCCTGTTCCCAAGAAAGCTAAGGTAACTGAGCTAAACGACTACCGCCCCGTAGCACTCACATCCGTCATCATGAAGTGCTTTGAGAGACTAGTCAAGGACCATATCACCTCCACCCTACCTGACACCCTAGACCCACTCCAATTTGCTTACCGCCCAAATAGGTCCACAGACGATGCAATCTCAACCACACTGCACACTGCCCTAACCCATCTGGACAAGAGGAATACCTATGTGAGAATGCTGTTCATCGACTACAGCTCGGCATTCAACACCATAGTACCCTCCAAGCTCGTCATCAAGCTCGAGAGCCTGGGTCTCGACCCCGCCCTGTGCAACTGGGTTCTGGACTTCCTGACGGGCCGCCCCCAGGTGGTGAGGGTAGGCAACAACATCTCCTCCCCGCTGATCCTCAACACTGGGGCCCCACAAGGGTGCGTTCTGAGCCCTCTCCTGTACTCCCTGTTCACCCACGACTGCGTGGCCATGCACGCCACCAACTCAATCATCAAGTTTGCGGACGACACAACAGTGGTAGGCTTGATTACCAATAACGACGAGACGGCCTACAGGGAGGAGGTGAGGGCCCTCGGAGTGTGGTGTCAGGAAAATAACCTCACACTCAACGTCAACAAAACTAAGGAGATGATTGTGGACTTCAGGAAACACCCCCCCATCCACATCGATGGAACAGTAGTGGAGAGGGTAGCAAGTTTTAAGTTCCTCGGCATACACATCACAGACAAACTGAATTGGTCCACTCACACAGACAGCATCGTGAGGAAGGCGCAGCAGCGCCTCTTCAACCTCAGGAGGCTGAAGAAATTCGGCTTGTCACCAAAAGCACTCACAAACTTCTACAGATGCACAATCGAGAGCATCCTGGTGGGCTGTATCACCGCCTGGTATGGCAACTGCACCGCCCTCAACCGTAAGGCTCTCCAGAGGGTAGTGAGGTCTGCACAACGCATCACCGGGGGCAAACTACCTGCCCTCCAGGACACCTACACCACCCGATGCTACAGGAAGGCCATAAAGATCATCAAGGACATCAACCACCCGAGCCACTGCCTGTTCACCCCGCTGTCATCCAGAAGGCGAGGTCAGTACAGGTGCATCAAAGCTGGGACCGAGAGACTGAAAAACAGCTTCTATCTCAAGGCCATCAGACTGTTAAACAGCCACCACTAACATTGAGTGGCTACTGCCAACACACTGTCAATGACACTGACTCTACTCCAGCCACTTTAATAATGGGAATTGATGGGAAATGATGTAAATATATCACTAGCCACTTTAAACAATGCTACCTTATATAATGTTACTTACCCTACATTATTCATCTCATATGCATACGTAGATACTGTACTCTATATCATCGACTGCATCCTTATGTAATACATGTATCACTAGCCACTTTAACTATGCCACTTGGTTTACATACTCATCTCATATGTATATACTGTACTCGATATCATCTACTGTATCTTGCCTATGCTTTATGCCTTATGTACATATTCTTTATCCCCTTACACTGTGTATAAGACAGTAGTTTTTTTTTTTTTGGAATTGTTAGTTAGATTACTTGTTCGTTATTACTGCATTGTCGGAACTAGAAGCACAAGCATTTCGCTACACTCGCATTAACATCTGCTAACCATGTGTATGTGACAAATAAAATTTGATTTGATTTGATTTTTAACAAGATCATTTAGAGCTGTGTAAATTTGCCTGAAAATGTTTTTTTTTCCCTTGACAAATAAAATAAAGATATGTATCAAGATTATAGACAAGTGTATAGATTGAATTCACCCTGAAACTGTAAATGTATCTAGAGTTTAAAAGATTTGAATATGTGTGGCAATAATGTGGTTTACAGTGTGTACCAGGTATTGTAGCATACTGTACATGGTGGAGACTGGAGAAGGGAGGGGGTTGTTTTGAGAGAGAAGCAGCTGCCCCCCCCCCCTGCTCTGACAGCAGCTATAGTAACAGCCGATAAGGAGATTGTGACACTCAACCCTGTAGGAAACACCCCAGCAGCATCTGATCACATGCATTCCATCCACACCAGCTATTGTTTCAATTACTGAACATACAATCATTTGTGATGAACGTACAGTACAAATTCTACTCAGGCTCCCCCCTTGCATGTATAAGACGTCATTGAGAGCAGTGGCATAATCACATGCGGAGTGTGGCGTAGCAGAGAAGCTAGTTTAAAAGTACATGTTCACACAGTACGCCCGGTACCACCCAAATCTTCTCAATGGTGTCTGCCCAATGTTTGTGCAGTCGACCACGGAGCCCATGCCTAGACTGATGTCAATCATCAGATGTGGTGATGATGTTGTGGCTCCATTTGGAGAGCGTGGTCGACCGCCGCCTCACAATGCGATGTCGGCGTGGGGATGGGGCTTGGTGCTTGGTTCAGCTCCCTCAGACAGTATGTGTGGGCTGCAGCCCTTGAACAAAGTGGTCTGGGACAGACAGTGGTCATAAAGGAGCTGAAAAGTGTTTCACCCCCTCGCAATAAAAGTTTAAGGTTACCGTCCTGTCAGGAATGGGAAATGCAGCCAGGAGAGCCCAGTGGCCGCCAGGTTCTACCCCAGACAAAAACACCTTTCTCTGGGCACAGGAGCTGGTGGCTTTGCCCCCCAGTCAAAAAATGATTGGTGGACCGGAGGAGTTTCATTCACGTTTGGCTAGAGACTGTTTTGTCTAAGACTTGCAGAACACGTTTGTAATCTTTGGGTAGTGTTCGGAACAGGTGACGTGCAGCTAACGCACGCCGCTTTTTCCTCCCGAAGGGAAATGTAGAATTCTTGCAGTTTTATGATGTGAAGGGCTTTAAGTGGATTAGTGCTGCTTGAATTAAGTATGTGCCAGTCAGGGTGTGTATCAATGGTGAAAGAGCTGTTCCTGTGCAAAAGAAAATTACTCCGATACAGGTAGTTATTTTCACATGAGGGGTGTCTGCTCAATTCCATCCATGAAACAAGGATACAGAATCATATCAAAGGAAACATCAACCATGGCTTTTCAAATATTTATTTGAAAAATAATTACATACATTATAGTGAAACCATCACGGTTAAATAAAACCCTTCCCATTGCAATAAATAAGCATTATGTAAAGTTCATCATAAAAACGCTTAGCGAGAGTGAGGCTGAAAAGGAAGGATACAAAGTCGAAGTTGCTTGGTCACTCAATATATTGGAATAAATACCTGCCACCTCATTCTAAACATTCTAAAACACTGCAGTTGGTTTACAGTCTAGTGTCTGGACCGGATTCTGCTGCACTCAAATGTCTGATGCACCAGATGACATGTTTGGCACCTAGGGGATATATAAAGCGAGTAAAATGTGCTTTTACAATCTTGTAATTTTCATAACTGAATTTAACTGCATAGTTCCTTTCTCAGAGAGAGAGAGCAGCAGACGAAAGGTCCCTCCTGAGAAACATTTGAAAGACAATTTATTCATCTTGGAGAGAAAAAATGTCTGCCGCCTGTGCTACTCACAAATTTTCCAGTCAGTTTTACTGGCTTGCCTCAGGAACCCTTCTCCCTGTCACTCTCCTCATGTTTTGAAGTAAAGGGCTTCTCTCCTGTTTTCTGTACAGACAGAAGAGACAGCCATACTCTTTGTCTCCCTGGGGGCACAGGCCAGGTCTTGACCTTCGTGGATGATGTCTGTGTTCCTGTAACCCCGTATTGTATGACATCGTTCTCTCTCTATTTGCTTTCTCCCTGGACATCACCAAGACCAACTGACTCATAAAAGTTTATCTGTCTTGTGGGGTCACTTCCACCCATTCTGTTCTTTGAGCTTGCTGATGTCCAGTCCTTTGTGAACAGGTTTAGTGCTGCTAATATCTAGTCTGATGTCCAGTCCCTTCTCAACTGGTTTAGTGCTGCTGAAGTCCAGTGCTCTCTTAACACTTTTAGTGCTGTTGTCCAGTCCTTTCTTAACAGGTGTAGTACTGATGATCTCCCATCCTTTCTTAACAGGCGTAGTGAAATCCAGTGCTTTCTTATCAGGTGTAGTGTTGATGTCCAATGCTTTCTTATCAGGTGTAGTGTTGATGTCCAATGCTTTCTTAACAGGTGTAGTGTTGATGTCCAATGCTTTCTTAACAGGTGTAGTGTTGATGTCCAATGCTTTCTTAACAGGTGTAGTGTTGATGTCCAGTGCTTTCTTAACAGGTGTAGTGTTGATGTCCAGTGCTTTCTTAACAGGTGTAGTGTTGATGATCTCCCATCCTTTCTTAACAGATGTAGTGATGTCCAATGCTTTCTTAACAGGTGTAGTGTTGATGTCCAATGCTTTCTTAACAGGTGTAGTGTTGATGTCCAGTGCTTTCTTAACAGGTGTAGTGTTGATGATCTCCCATCCTTTCTTAACAGATGTAGTGATGTCCAGTGCTTTCTTAACAGGTGTACTAGGTGGGTTGTACAGAGGGAGAGTTGGTGAGTTGCAGGCCCGTGTCCAAGGCCGCTCAGTGGGAATGGTCCAAATGGTTCGAGACGGGGTCTTCTTCTTGTCCTTCTTCTCCTTCGTAGAAGCAGGAAAAGGTGTCTGATAGTACAGAGAGAAAAGTTAGAGAAACCTTGGTAAGGAGAGTTGGAGAGACAACAAATATGTTTTGAAACAAATGTAGCTTACAGCACCTTCTCTGACTAGCAATTCAGCAAGTGTGTTTGGTTCAACTGTAAAAGACACGGCAGCTCCGGGAACAAGCACCATTGTAGTCGATGCGACTGATTATCTAAGTTATAGGCAGAATCCAACTTTTCATTGAACAAGCTGAAATGAACTTGTTCTGTACGTCATGCAACATGTTCATAGCACTGAAACCCTGTGCATTGGTGAGATATAAAGGGAGACATACGCAGCAGAGGAGCGTGTAGCAGCTGAGTTTGGCGGGGTTGCCGTCGGTCCCCGCGTAGCGGTTCTTTTTGGGTAGCAGCAACACGAAGGACACCGCCATAGACAGGTGGTAGAAACTGTGGACATAGGCGTAGTCCCACTCCTGACAAACAAATTGAAATCGATAAGTCTCCCCCCCCCAAATGTCAATGTTGTTCCCACTTGTGCAAGTGAAACACAGATCTCAACAAGGTGTTTTGCAGTTGACCGTCTAGTTATTGTCTTGATTGTGAATGGAGCGAGGGGAAGGAGGGAGATGGAGTTGTTCTGATACCTCGAAGTAGAAGCGGAGCATCAGAGCCAGGGCACCGAAGCAGCATCCTGGTCCCACCTGTTGAGTATATACTCTCTTCTCGGGGTAGAGGCCCCTTGTCTCTTTCATTTTCTGTAACTGAAATATCATGCACGGGATGTGTTTAGAACAAAATAGGTTTAGTTGGAGAGACAGTCAATGCAATGTTTCTAGGCAATACCTCAACTAAGTATGGACTTCGGTGTACATTTCACATTGACGAGATTATGAGATCTCTTATCAAATTACTGTAAACATGACCATATTAGGGCATTTCATTATCAGTGTTTGTCATAGCCATATTGTAAGTTGTCTTCACACACCCATTTGACAGTGATTATGAATACTGCTGATCCTATTGGCCCAGAGTAGATCCCATAGCCCCAGCGGTCCTGGTAGATCCTCACAGCACAGGTCAAAACCCCAAACATGGTCAGAGTAGAACGCTTTGGCTCATCAAAATCCCCTAAAGCTGGAGAAGAGAGTGTGTGTGTGTGCGTACAAGATAGTGAGAGACAGACACAGCACATGCTTCCCGAACAACTGCTCAGTGGTACTGAATGCAGAACTCACGAGCTCTCTGAACATAGTTTTAGGCCACTTAACACACTCCGAGGGTAAGCCATTCAAGTGTCATCACACAACAGCGTGCTGTTTACACTCACCTATCAGTGTGACCCAGATCGAGATGGCTGTTCCGTACACGCTGAAGTACTCCAGGATCTCATACTTCATGAAACATATGATGGAGAGGCCTGGCCCATCACACGCATGGTAAATCTAGGGTCGAACACATCCCATGGGTTTCACATACAACAGTATTACACAGCCACTTTCTTTCTGCTCGTTTCAGTTCTGATAGGACATCCTGTCTCTGGTAGGTTAGCAGAGACACAAAGTAGACCCACTTTAGGTTGTAATCATAAGCACCCCTACGAAATGGCTCAAATGACTGTACAGGGGACTGTACCACAGGAGGTTGGTGGCACCTTAATTGGGGAGGATGGGCTCGTGGTAATGGCTGGAGCTTAATGATGGAATGGTATCAAATGCATCAAACACATGGTTTGATGCCATTCCATTCACTCCCTTCCATGCATTATTAAGAGCCGTCCTCCCCTCAACAGCCTCCACTGGTCACTGTGCAATGCATTTTCTTCAGTATTACAGTACTAATCATAGCTTGTTTGAAGTTGTCTACACAATCACTCACAAGTACAGTACACACACACAAGTATAGTACACACACACACACAGCCCCACTCACAAGTATAGTACACACGCACACAGCCCCACTCGCAAATATAGTACACACACACAGCCCCACTCACAAGCAGTGTCAGTAACACACAGACAGCCTCCATAATACAGTAATGCACATTGTCAACATCTCAGCGTCATGCCATGGTTCTTACCGTGGTGAAGAACATGGTGAAGAAGTAGACCATGGCCTCCATGTGGAAGCCTCTCTTGGTGGCCACGCTGGCTGCAGGCAGGAACACCAGGCTACTAACGGTGGGCAGCAGCATCTTGGCAATGTAGGCTCCCATGGTGGCTAACTACAGCAACACTGACTCACTGGGTGTTGGGTATCTGGTGCAGATGATAGGTTGATCTGATCCGAGTTTTCAACCAGCAATAATCACACCTCAGCTGAATTGATATTGATACAGGCTGTCTACAGTAGTACTGCTCTGTGGCTGTCTGGCAGCGCTGGATTGGAAGATATCCTTGAGTCCCTCAGTCCTCTACCAGTGAAATGAGAGAGCTGGTAAGTGGACAGGGAAATGTACACCACACCACACACACTCTCACACACAGCTGTCCTGTTGGAGCTCTTTAAAGTTTTCATTTACCCCAGCGAGGCGTGTATGTGCGCTGTCGTCGTAGGACAGCTGTCTGCATACCAGGTCTGGCAGGCACGGCTGGGTGGGGAGAGTGGTCGCATGCCATGGCATTGCGGCATGTTTGTGAAGTGTCGTGTTTCAGGTTGTTAGGCTCTAATTTTCAAAGCACAAACTCAACGGAGACAATGAAAGCTTTAAAACCAAGATAATTCTGCCCAGAGGGTCAATACAACTGCATTCAGACAAAGACATGGTTTCAGCCGTGGTAGTATACAAACCCCACTTTGGGTGGAGTCTCCTCCTTATCGCTACACATTGCATCGTTATTGCTAGGCAGGGAGCTGAGTGAAATTGTCCTTAAATGGTTCCTCCTCTTATCAGTACTGCCACATGTGACCGTGTTCCCTACACTCAGCCCCTCCCAAGCTTCATTATGCCCCCCCCCCTCATGTCTCTTTTAGAACTAATGATTGGTAATAGTTCAAGCTCAGAAACCAAGCCTATCAAGGTCAATGGTGAGGCACACGTTAGAGTCGAAGCGCTGCCATGGGTTTTGTTGTGGTTGTTTGACTGTTGTTGAGAACCTCTATCTCTTGTGGCAGTCACTCCAGACAAGTCAACTTTTTAGCAGTGGCTCTGTTAGTGTCCCATACAGAGAAACACTGCTCGTCTGAATTTGCCAATGGTGACCATGCAATAACAGTCCACCCCAGGCAGCACTCTTAAAGTATTTCTATGAGTATGTATTGTACATTGGATCAATGTTTTTCCAGAGCCAATTGTGAAGTAGTAAATGTTAAACTCGCATGGATCTAATTAAATGAGGAGGTCACGGTCGAGAGGGAGCTCTTTAAGCCTTTCGAAGTAGCTGGTGGTGCAGCAGTTGCCCTCTCCTCTCCTTCTCTCCTCTGTTCCTTCTCTCCTCTCCTCTCCTCTCCGCTCAGCTGTTGCACCTGCCCTGTGGGGCTGACGGGGGGAACACAAAGGGTGCAGTGTAGTTGGGAACACACCCCACGCCTCAGATTCCTGGAGGGACTCCGTAACATGAGCACTCGGGACATGGTCAAAACGGCACTCTCAAGCTCGGCTTGGGGACCCCTATTGGCTGGACCCTGCGCTCTGTCAGTATCCTCTCTATACCAGCCCATAGTTTTTATTTTATTTTATTTTTTTACCTTTATTTAACTAGGCAAGTCAGTTAAGAACAAATTATTATTTACAATGACAGCCTACCAAAAACCAAAAGGCCTCCTGCGTGGACAGGGGCTGGGATTAAAAATGTAAAATAAATAAAAAATATAGTACAAAACACACATCACGACAAGAGGAACAACACATCACTACATAACGAGAGACCTCAGACAACAACATAGCATGGCAGCAACACAACATGACAACAACATGGTAGCAACACAACATGGCAGCAGCACAACATGGTAGCAGCACAACATGGCAGCAGCACAACATGGTAGCAGCACAAAACAAGGTACAAACATTATTGGGCACAGACAACAGCACAAAGGGCAAGAAGGTAGAGACAACAATACAGCCAATACAACAAGTACAGCCTTTGGAATTTGGAATGACCCCTGGAATGGGGTGGCTGGTCCCAGGATTCTGAGGTTGAAGTTTGTTCAAGTTCGAGTTTGTTGAGAGTACAATGTGAGAGCAGGGGGATAGCTAACAAAATGAAAGTGTGTCATTGTTACTTTCACCCCAGCAGGCCCATGCCCCTGCTCAGTCCCTGTCTAAACATGGGCATGGACGGTAGTGTGGGAATGTGGCAGCCAGGGACTTCCTGTAAGCATCTGAGAAAACACTGGGCTTCCTTTTGATTTTCTCATAAATAGTTCTGCCCTCTGCCCTCTAGTTCTTTTATAAATAATTGAAAAGTAGATGTTTTAGTTAGTTTTCTCTGTGAGCGCACAATTACAAAAAATATATTCGTTTTAAAGCTGTGGGAATGTATCCAAAGTACAGTGCATTCGGAAAGTATTCAGACCGCTTGACTTTTTCCACATTTTGTTACGTTACAGCCTTATTCTAAAATTGATTAAATATTTTTTCCCTCATTAATTTACACATAATATCCCATAATAACAAAACAAAAACAGGTTTTTGAAATGTTTACAAATGTATAAAAAACATGGAAATCTTACATTTACATAAGTATTCAGACCCTTTACTCAGATGGGGAGCGTCGCTGCACAGCTTTTTTCAGGTCTCTCCAGAGATGTTTGATCGCGTTCAAGTCTGGGCTCTAGCTGGGCCTCTCAAGGACATTCAGAGACCTGTCCCAAAGCCACTCCTGCGGTGTCTTGGCTGTGTGCTTAGGGTCGTTGTCCTGTTGGAAGGTGAACCTTTGCCTTAGTCTGAGGTCGTGAGCACTCTGGAGCAGGTTTTCATCAAGGATCTCTCTGTACCTCTCTCCCTTCATATTTCCCTCGATCCTGACTAGTTTCCCAGTCCCTGCTGCTGAAAAACATCCCCACAGCATGATGCTGCCACCACCATGCTTCACCATAGTGATGGTGCCAGGTTTCCTCCAGACATGGCTCTTGGCATTCAGGCCAAAGAGTTCAAGCTTGGTTTTATCAGACCAGAGATTCTTGTTTCTCATGGTCTGAGAGTCCTTTAGGTGTCTTTTTGGCAAACTCCAAACGGGCTGTCGTGTGCCTTTTACTGAGGAGTGGCTTCTGCCTGGCCACTCTACCATAAAGGCCTGATTGGTTGAGTGCTGCAGAGATGGTTGTCCTTCTGGAAGGTTCTTCCATCTCCACAGAGGAACTCTGGAGTTCTGTCAGAGTGACCATCAGGTTCTTGGTCACCTCCCTGACCAAGGCCCATCTCCCCCAATTGCTCAGATTGACCAGGCGACCAGCTCTAGGAAGAGTCTTGGTGGTTCCAAACTTCTTCCATTTAAGAATGATGGAGGACACTGTGTTCTTGGGGACCTTCAATGCTGCAGACATTTTTTGGTACCTTTCCCCAGATCTTTGCCTCAACACAATCCTTTCTCGGAGCTCGATGGACAATTCCTTCGACTTCATGGCTTGATTTTTTTCTATGACATGCAATGTTAACTGTGGGACCTTATATAGACAGGTGTGTGCCTTTCCGAATCATGTCCAATCAATTGAACTTACCACAGGTGGACTCCAATCAAGTTGTAGAAACATCTCAAAGATGATCAATGGAAAAAGATGCACCTGAGCTCAATTTCGAGTCTCATATCAAAGGGTCTGAATACTTATGTAAATAAGGTACGTCTGTTTTTTATTTGTTATAAATTTGCCAACATTCTAAAACCCTGTTTTTGCTTAATCATTATGTGGTATTGTGTGTAGATTGATGAGGACTTTAAAAAAATGTAATCCATTTTTGAATAAGGCTGTAACGTAACAAAATGTGGAAAAAGTCATGGGGTCTGAATATTTTCCGAATGCACTGTATATTTCGAAAATAACATAGATATACTTATAGAACAGTATAGAATATAGAATAGTATAGAATAGTTTTGTGTATAAACTGTTATTGCGAGTGCATTGTGCCCCATTGAGAAATTATTTCCAGGGCACGTGCATACGTGTGTGTGTGTTGGTATGTAGGTATGTAGTTGTATTTTGTGTGTGTGTCAGTCTGTGTCATCTGCTTGATGATGTGTAGGTCTGCCAATCTGTCTGGCTGTCTGACTTGCTGCCTGCCTGTTTGTCTGTCTGTCTGCGAGCATGAATGTGTCTGTCTAAAGTGCAGTACAAGCCTGAATAAACCTGGGCTGTGAGCCAAGAGGACATCAGAGAATTTTATGACAGCTCCTCTCCTCTCCTGCTGAAGAAGAGCAGTCTCTGTGCTTCTAAAGTCAGAAGAAAAAGGTTGGAATTTGAAAATATAAGACTCTAACCTTTGAAATGGACTGGAAATCAATTTACCAGGTACCTAGATAGCTGATATACATTTAAGAGAAATGAAAACGTTTAAAATAAAATGTGGAAAAGACATCTCACAAATGAATAGAGGTTTATCGCTAACCAATTCAGATAGGTTTTATAATTCCGACTTTAGACATGATATAATTATAATACACACTAAATTACGTTTTTTTGTGGATTGTTATATCTCAGTTTGAGAATACACCTTTTTATTCTAGAACATTTCTCTCACTGAAAGAGTGTCATCGACTTAAACAGTGTATATTTATTTTCCAACATCTGTGGAGGGGAAAAAACACACTCTGTTTTTTCTTGTCTGTGTGTAGCCTACTAACCACAATGTTTCTCCACACAACACAACACCTAGGGACTATTGTTAGCCCTCCACGACCCATTTCCTCTGTTTTCCTCCTCTATTTAGAGAGAGAGAGAGAGAGAGAGAGAGAGAGAGAGAGAGAGAGAGAGAGAGAGAGAGAGAGAGAGAGAGAGAGAGAGAGAGAGGAGAGAGAGAGAGAGAGAGAGAGAGAGAATGAGAGAGAGAGAGAGAGAGAGAGAGAGAGAGAGAGATGAGGCTGCTGGAGTGAGAGAGAGGAGAGGCAGAGAGAGAGAGCATGCTTCTTGACTTGCAGACTGTGCAGTTCTCCCCTGAACTACTGTATGTCTATCACCATATAAATCTTTGATGGCATGGAGGATGTGATTGATGCCTAGCAGTGTAGTGTAGCAGAGCAGGCCTAATGCACGTAGCAGACACCGAGGCAGCGCAACAGAGAGAACATGTGGCTGCTGGGTGCAGACGTCGTGGGCAGGCATGGTGGTCCTCCCTGTCCCAGCGTCTGTCACTCTCTCTCTCCCTGCTGCTCAATACATTCTAGAGACTCAACCTCTGTGTGTGTCTCTGTCTCTCTTTCTCTCTGTGCTGCTCAATACATTCTAGAGACTCAACCTCTGTGTGTGTCTCTCTCTCTCTTTCTCTCTGTGCTGCTCAATACATTCTAGAGACTCAACCTCTGTGTGTGTCTCTCAACCTCTGTGTGTCTCTCTGTGCTGCTCAATACATTCTAGAGACTCAACCTCTGTGTGTCTCTCTCTCTCTTTTCTCTCTGTGCTGCTCAATACATTCTAGAGACTCAACCTCTGTGTGTGTCTGCTCAATACATTCTCTCTTTCTCTCTGTGCTGCTCAATACATTCTGAGACTCAACCTCTGTGTGTGTCTCTCTCTCTCTTTCTCTCTGTGCTGCTCAATACATTCTAGAGACTCAACCTCTGTGTGTGTCTCTCTCTCTCTTTCTCTCTGTGCTGCTCAATACATTCTAGAGACTCAACCTCTGTGTGTCTCTCTGTCTCTCTTTCTCTCTGTGCTGCTCAATACATTCTAGAGACTCAAACTCTCTCACTTTCACCATAGATTTTCTTTTCTCTTTTTCATTCACTCTTGGTTCATGTAGCTTTCGATATGCATATGCTTTCTAATGGGAATATTTGTTGAGATATTCTGGATTCACCTCAGAGATAGGTAAAGGCCTGCTCTGAAACTCATGACATAGGTAGGCCATTTCCAGGTGTGTTCTCTCCATATAGAAACATATGAGATGAAAGAGGGGAGCACACAGGGCAAGACACCAGCATCTGAGGAGGAGATGGAACAAAGGACGTGAGGGGGACTGATAAGATGGGGTGATGGGAGGTCTCCCGGGTGGCGCAGTGGTCTAGGGCGCTGCATCGCAGTACTAGCTGTGCCACCAGAAACACTTGGTTCGAGCCCAGGCTCTGTCGCAGCCGGCTGCGACCCGGGAGGTCCATGGGGTGACGCACAATTGGCCTAGCGTTGTCCAGGTTAGGGAGGGTTTGGCCAGTAGGGATATCCTTGTCTCATCGCGCACGAGCGACTCCTGTGGTGGGCCGGGCACAGTGTGCGCTAACCAGGTCGCCAGGTGCACGGTGTTTCCTCCACCACATTGGTGCTGGCTTCCGGGTTGGATGCGTGCTGTGTTAAGAAGCGCAGCTTGGTTGGGTTGTGTTTCGGAGGACGCATGGCTTTCGACTTTCCTGTCTCCCGAGCCCGTACGGGAGTTGTAGCGATGAGATAGTAACTACTAACAATTGGATACCACGGAATTGGGGAGAAAAAAGGGGTAAAAAAATATGGGGGTAGGGGTAGGGGGTATGGGGGGTCGCACTGTGGGAAACAGCGACTTCCTCTGTCTGTCTGCCAGTGGAGCGAAGTGGAGTAGAGGGGGAGAGCAGAGAGAGAGAGAGAGTTGAGAGAGCAGGGAGAGCAGAGAGAGAGAGTTGAGCTGCCAGGCTTGGCTTTGGGCTGTCAATGGGACAGAGTCCCCACCACATACAGCAGCAGCAGAGGCAGGAGAGGCAGACCCCAGTGCTTGGCACTGGGCAGGAGCCTCCTGTTTGTCTAGGCGTTCCTCCCTACTGCCACTCTCTTCCTGCTGCTCGGAGGAGGAGGGGTGGGGGGGAGGAGGAGAGGGGCTGAGGGAGGGAGGGGAAGAGGGATGCAAGGCACACACCTTACCTCTCTCCCTCTCTCTCCCTCTGCACACACATCTCTACAGCACCACCACCACCACACCACCCACTCTGACCCGGCATCACACAGCTCGGCGGCCCCTGGACTGCAGCTAGGTGAGTGGGTAAATATTTACACTCCTCCAGCCTGTCTGTGTGTTTAAGTGTGTATACGTGTGTGTGTGTATGTGTGTGTGTTCATATGTGATTCTGTGTGTGTGTGTCTGGCGTTTTGTGAGGTGGCAGGCGAGCCAATGGGACTTGTCTCCTGTTCCAGACCAAAACAAATCCTCACAATGATGTTTACTTTCCTACAGCGGTGTGTGTGTGTGTGTGTGTGTGTGTGTGCGTGTGTATGTGTGTGTGTGCTGATGCCAGACTCTGTCTGGAGAGCTCTCTGTTGCTGTGGGAGAGACGGATGAGGTGAAGGTTTCATGCTAATTCAATTTCTGAAAGTGATGTAATAATTTGGTGCTCCCAAATGAAACTGTGATTTGGAAAGGTGATAATGTGTCTTATAGTTTACCACATGCATTGTGTTCTGTAAGTTGTTCTATCTAAGAAAGACAAGTGTTCAGTCATGTCTAGGTCATAGGTATCCAGTTAAAAGTGTGAAGATGGTCAGATCTTGTTCTCGGGGAGGCGACTGCAGCAGCATAAGTACCGTATCAGAGCAACAGATACATAGGGTAATGTACCGTATCAGAGCAACAGATACATAGGGTAATGTACCGTATCAGAGCAACAGATACATAGGGTAATGTACCGTATCAGAGCAACAGATACATAGGGTAATGTACCGTATCAGAGCAACAGATACATAGGATAATGTACCGTATCAGAGCAACAGATACATAGGGTAATGTACCGTATCAGAGCAACAGATACATAGGGTAATGTACCGTATCAGAGCAACAGATACATAGGGTAATGTACCGTATCAGAGCAACAGATACATAGGGTAATGTACCGTATCAGAGCAACAGATACATAGGGTAATGTACCGTATCAGAGCAACAGATACATAGGGTAATGTACCGTATCAGAGCAACAGATACATAGGGAAATGAATAGTGGCACTAGTGAGATGATCCACCTGTTGCTTTTTCCTGTTAATGACACAGCTCCAGGAAGTTTCCCTGATAAAGGAGGAATACCACCAGCTGCTCTGAGGAAGGTAGGCTGTTTGGAAGTGCCTCGGTGTGAAGGAGAAGTATTTGGTAGCTAGACCATTACTCACAAAGGACACATCAATTGCTGTTATGGTCACTGAGGGAAAACAATGTACGCAGAATGAGGTGTGGAACAAACTAGTGGAAGGCACTCTATCACAAAGAGGACTGAGTCCCCAAAGGGGTGTTTACTCGAAACAATGTCTAAAATGTCACTCATTCTGCAAATACATACCACATGCACTCTCTCTCTCCACTCCAAAACATCAGTGTCCTCTCCTCTCCTTCTCTCAGCCATGCCTCTGTGTGCACTTTGTATAAGCAGAGCGAGGTCAAGGACTCGTGGAGAGCAACAGGCGATTGAGTGGGAGCAACATCAATTTTCCACTTCACATATGAACGTGAGAAGGCTGCTACGAAAGGACGAAGGAGGAAGGAGCCCCAGTCTGGTTAAACAGCTCCTCCAGAAAGGATGAGTCTGCCTGGGCCTTCCATCCAGACCAGACAGCCCCGATCCGACCGGCCCCAGCTCCCCACAGCCTCCCCAGGGATAGCCTGCTGTCTGTCTGCTGCCTGTGAAAGAAAAACACCCCTCCTACCCTGAACAGGGGGCCCCAGGGGGGCAGAGGGCCGGGAGGGGAAAGGGGGACGCAGGGGGGTGTGGCTAGGGGGGAGACGCGCAGGGCTGTGTTTACTCTCCTCTGTGGCCCTGTGAAGCCATGTGAGGAGGAAGGCCTGTCTCGACGGCGACAGACTGCGTGGTCTGTGGGAGAGAGAGAAAGGGAGAGCGAGAAAGAGAGGCATGGGAGAGGGAGAGAGAGAAAGGGAGAGCGAGAAAGAGAGGCATGGGAGAGGGAGAGAGAAAAAGAGAGCGAGAGAGTTTGGCAGCTGGACACGTTCCAGCTGTGTCTGGGAGGATAATGAACTCCAGGTGTTCCAGCGGGTAGTTTAAGACACCTGTCACCAATATTTAGTGCCAGAAAAAGCCAGACTGCAAACAGGGCTAGACGATCTGTTTGCTTATTTTAAGAAGCCTACCTAACTGGAGTTGTGGGCCTGATGAGGAGGAGAGGTGGGACAGGGGGATGTGCAAGGGGGCTTTTTCTAGAGTCAGAGAGTGTGTATGTCACTGACCTGATGTGTGTGTGTGTGTGTGTGTGTGCGTGTGCGCGCGTGTGTGTGTGTGTGTTTGCATGAACGTGTGTATGTTACCTTACAGTAAACGTCTGGGCAGCCGGTGCATTCACACTAAGGTGGAGGAAACAAAGGCCTACCTGTGTGTGGAAGGGCTAGGCCTTCAGTTAGGAAACTTACCTTAGTCCCTCCAGCACTGAGCCTTGTTTGACATGCTGCTTCCATGTTCCAAATCCTGTCTCCAACACCTGTGCTCACTCAACAGCCTGTCTTTGTCACCACCTGTCTGCGTCTGAAGGTTTTCATCCAAGTACACGGTGATTGCCAGTGCACTAAAAAGTCTGAAGACATTTACGTTGAAGCCCACACAGATGTGGCACGAATAGGTTTCCTCTGAAACATGTTTAAGTGCTCTCCCTTGCAAGGACAGTAGATCCCTGATATACGCAAAAGCTAAGGACGGTTATAAAAGCCTGTTTTATATCACAGCATACAGATATCCAAATGTTGTATTGGAATTGGGACTGGTGATCTGTGAACTGAGTTTACTTCGCACTAATCATACAGTGCATTATGCTCTAGGTAGGGGTCTGCTGTATCAGATATACCAATGTAAGTTCATTAAAGATGTCTTTTCATTTCCACAGTGTTCTTCCCATCCTGTTTGTCTGTACCTAGTTCAGGTTTAACGGTGTGAGTCTTCAGCTCCTACCTTTCTGTCCCATTGAGGTCTTTCTGTGTATTTGATCGTGTCAGGATGAGGATCTGGTCGTGGGAACAATGTGGGGAGACCAGCCTGGTGCTACTGGGGTTTCTCACCTTGGCTTTGTCTGTAGGGAACCTCTCAACCAGGGGACAGGTACGCTTGTCCTACTCTCTCTCTCTCTCTCTCTCTCTCTCTACATGCTCGCCCAACTCAGGCCTCTCTCTTACACACACACACACACACACACACACACACACACACTCTATCACTGGCATCATTTCAGTCAGTCAGTCACACTGCTTGTCTGTTGGTCTGTCTTTCTCTTCTTCTCTATTTGCCAGTTGTTCCCTCACTCACTCTTGCTCCCTCTTTCTGGCCCTCGCATCTCCAGACTATTCTTTGTTACATGTCTTCTTATAAAAACCCACAGCTGTTTTCTCTCACACCTTTTACAAGGAGAGCACAGTACATATCACTTGTCTCCACTTAACCCAGATTGGCAGAGTGGCTAGACATGCTTATAATTAGTCACAGTGTGTACAGGGCCCTGTTCTGCTGCTTCTCTCTAAGGGTTCTGTGTTGTGTCTAGGAGGAAGGGGGAGCCTCCAACAGTCTGGAGGACGAGCTGGAGTCCACCACATACTGGTGGGGGGAGTGGGCCAAGTGGACCGCCTGCACACGCACCTGCGGAGGGGGGGTCATGTCCCAGGAGAGGCACTGTCTCAAACAGAGGTCAGTCCGCTGACAGACAGTTTCGATTCTATACTGTTCTGTTCTATTCCATTCTATTCTAACCCGTTCTATTTCATTGCATTCTATTTTACTCAATAAAGGTGTTATTTATCTTCAAATCTCAACATGCAGGTTTACTAAATTCATTCATTTTCTATCCAAAGAAAGAAAGCAGCCGCTGCTAGAGACAACATGACCTGCACTGGCACTTCGAAGAAATACCTCCTCTGTAACACCAAGGTTAGCATGCATCTATTACTGCCACCCCGTTTCCTGCTGTTAGCAAAATACATGTTGACACAACACCCCACAACCCGAAGCCTATGATGCAGAAGTCAATGTAGACCACACAGCTTTTTTTGTAATCAATTGAGATACAAATTGCTTAAGGTTTAGTACAGCGGCCACAAAGCCTGGTCCTGGAGAGGTACAGGGTGAACGGCCTTTTTGTCCTAGAATTGTCACACCCTTTCATAATATATTGTAAAACTATTCTAAAATTAAAAATACATGAAGCAGACAGAAAAGTGTGTGTATATTTTCTTTCTTGTGCAGGACTGCCCTTCCTCTGGGAGAAGCTTCAGGGAAGAGCAGTGCTGGTCGTTCAACTCACAGGTCTACAATGGCAGGAACTACCACTGGAAACCCCTGTATCCGGGTAAGACCCATAATAAACCCGCTCTGCTCTGTGTCACTCCCTCCTGTGTGGCCTGTCCTCGAAGCTCGTTATTACACTGTGACTGACCTTTGTATCCATTCATCTACAGATGACTATGTCCATATCTCCAGTAACCCATGTGACCTGCACTGCACCACGGCCGACGGCCAGAGACAGCTGATGGTTCCTGCTCGGGACGGAACGTCCTGCAAGTACAGCAACTACAGAGGGGTCTGTGTGGACGGCAGATGTGAGGTCAGGGAACGCTTGTTTCTTCATCTGCTGAGGAGATTGCTTTGCATATTCTGTGAGAATGGCCGAAATGCTTATTATCCTGGTCACATGATAGTGTCAATAAAATAATTCAGTTTACTTGCTATATTCCGTGAGTGTCATACATTCAACTTGCTTTGCATGTGCTGAAATGATTCAAAATGATAATCATCCTGTTTGTCTTAACATCATTTCTGCAGCCAATCGGGTGTGATGGAGTACTTTTCTCGCCCAACATGCTGGATAAGTGTGGTGTGTGTCAGGGGGATGGCAGCAGCTGCAGCAGGGTCAATGGAAATTTCCGCCGCGGGGCCACCACTTTGGGTAGGAGTGTGTTCAACCTCAACCACAAATGGAGATAGTTTGGGGTGTGTGGATGGATGGATGGGTGGGTGGCATGGATAGAGGGTACTGATGGAGGAAATATGTCTCTCCATCTATTCCAAACCTTGAGCACACCTATCTGGGACGAGCCCCACAAATACAGTAGGGCAAAAAAGTATTTAGTCAGCCACCACTTGTGCAAGTTCTCCCACTTAAAAAGATGAGAGAGGCCTGTAATTTTCATCATAGGTACACTTCAACTATGACAGACAAAAGGAGAGAAAAATCCAGAAATTCACAATGTAGGATTTTTAATGAATTTATTTGCAAATTATGGTGGAAAATAAGTATTTGGTCAATAACAAAAGTTTATCTCAATACTTGTTATATACCCTTTGTTGGCAATGACAGAGGTTAAACGTTTTCTGTAAGTCTTCACAAGGTTTTCACACACTGTTGCTGGTATTTTGGCCCATTCCTCCAGGCAGATCTCCTCTAGAGCAGTGATGTTTTGGGGCTGTTGCTGGGCAACATGGACTTTCAACTCCCTCCAAAGATTTTCTATGGGGTTGAGATCTGGAGACTGGCTAGGCCATTCCAGGACCTTGAAATGCTTCTTACGAAGCCACTCCTTCGTTGCCCGGGCAGTGTGTTTGGGATCATTGTCATACTGAAAGACCCAGCCACGTTTCATCTTCAATGCCCTAGCTGATGTAAGGAGTTTTTCACTCAAAATCTCACGATAAATGGCCCCATTCATTCTTTCCTTCACACGGATCAGTCGTCCTGGTCCCTTTGCAGAAAAACAGCCCCAAAGCATGATGATTCCACCCCCATGCTTCACAGTAGGTATGGTGTTCTTTGGATGCAACTCAGCATTCTTTGTCCTCCAAACACGACGAGTTGAGTTTTTACCAAAAAGTTATATTTTGGTTTCATCTGACCATATGACATTCTCCCAATCTTCTTCTGGATCATCCAAATGCTCTCTAGCAAACTTCAGACGGGCCTGGACATGTACTGGCTTAAGCAGGGGGACACGTCTGGCACTGCAGGATTTGAGTCCCTGGTGGCGTAGTGTGTTACTGATGTTAGGCTTTGTTACTTTGGTCCCAGCTCTCTGCAGGTCATTCACTAGGTCCCCCCGTGTGGTTCTGGGATTTTTGCTCACCGTTCTTGTGATCATTTTGACCCCACGGGTGAGATCTTGCGTGGAGCCCCAGATCGAGGGAGATTATCAGTGGTCTTGTATGTCTTCCATTTCCTAATAATTGCTCCCACTGTTGATTTCTTCAAACCAAGCTGCTTACCTATTGCAGATTCAGTCTTCCCAGCCTGGTGCAGGTCTACAATTTTGTTTCTGGTGTCCTTTGGCAGCTCTTTGGTCTTGGCCATAGTGGAGTTTGGAGTGTGACTGTTTGAGGTTGTGGACAGGGTCTTTTAAACTGATAACAAGTTCAAACAGGTGCCATTAATACAGGTAACGAGTGGAGGACAGAAGAGCCTCTTAAAGAAGAAGTTACAGGTCTGTGAGAGCCAGAAATCTTGCTTGTTTGTAGGTGACCAAATACTTATTTTCCACCATAATTTGCAAATTAATTAATTAAAAATCCTACAATGTGATTTTCTGGATTTGTTTTTCATTTTGTCTGTCATAGTTGAAGTGTACCTATGATGAAAATTACAGGCCTCTCATCTTTTTAAGTGGGAGAACTTGCACAATTGGTGGCTGACTAAATACTTTTTTGCCCCACTGTATGTCTCTGAAAGAGAACTATAGCCAGTTAGTCTGACAACAAGCTCAATATGTGCTTCTTTAGCCAACTCTTCTGATGTTCAGGCTATTTAGTTGCAGGTAAAATGGAGTCATCATAATGTTTCCTGTCTCCAAGGTTACTCCTTCATCACATCAATCCCCGAGGGCTCCTGGGACATTCAGATCATTGAGAGGAAGAAGTCAGCTGATGTTTTGGGTGGGTACTTCCTTCTTATCCTGCTCACCATGCCATGTATACACACATCTCTAATGTTCGCTGTTGGTACGGTGTGATGTTGTTATGTTGCAAATAAGGTGCAAAACATTTATTCAAGATTTTCAGAAAATACAGCAATGGGATCCCTATTAATCAACGAAATTAAACTCTGATGATCTACAGTCTGAAGTTTACATACACCTTAGCCAAATACATTTAAACTCAGTTTCACATTTCCTGACATTTAATCCCACAAAAAATTCCATATCTTAGGTTAGTTAGGATCACCACTTTATTTTAAGAATGTGAAATGTCAGAATAATAGAGATAATTATTTATTTCAGCTTTTATTTCTTTCATCACATTCCCAGTGGGTCAGAAGTTTACATACACTCAATTAGTATTAGGTAGCATTGCCTTTAAATTGTTTAACTTGGGTCAAACATTTCGGGTATCCTTCCACAAGCTTCCGACAATAAGTGGGGTGAATTTTGTCCCACTCCTCCTGACAGAGCTGGTGTAACCGAGTCAGGTTTGTAGGCCTCCTTGCTCGCACAAGCTTTTTCAGTTCTGCTCACACATTTTCCATAGGATTTAGGTCAGGGCTTTGTGATGGCCACTCCAACACCTTGACTTTGTTGTCCTTACGCCATTTTGCCACAACTTTGGAAGTATGCTTGGGGTCATTGTCCATTTGGAAGATCCATTTGCAACCAAGCTTTAACTTCCTGACTGATGTCTTGAGATGTTGCTTCAATATATCCACATAATTTTCCTACCTCATGACGCCATCTATTTTGTGAAGTGCACCAGTCCCTCCTGCAGCAAAGCACTCAACATGATGCTGACAAACTCGTGCTTCACGGTTGGGATGGTGTTCTTCGGCTTGCAAGCCTCCCCCTTTTTCCTCCAAACATATTGATGTTCATCATGGCCAAACAGTTCTATTTTTGTGTCATCAGACCAGAGGACATTTCTCCAAAAAGTAAGATCTTTGTCCCCACATGCAGCTGCAAACCGTAGTCTGGCTTTTTATGGCGGTTTTGGAGCAGTGGCTTCTTCCTTGCTGAGCGGCCTTTCAGGTTATGTCAACATAGGACTGTGGATATAGATACTCTCGTACCAGTTTCCTCCAGCATCTTCACAAGGTCCTTTGCTGTTTTTCTGGGATTGATTTGTACTTTTCACACCAAAGTACATTCATCTGTAGGAGACAGAACGTGTCTCCTTCCTGAGAGGTATGACGGCTGTGTGGTCCAATGGTGTTTATACTTGCATACTATTGTTTGTACAGATGAACGTGGTACCTTCAGGCGTTTGGAAATTGCTCCCAAGGGATGAACCAGACTTGTGGACGTCTACAAAAAAAAATGTTGAGGTCTTGGATGATTTCTTTTGATTTTCCCATAATGTCAAGCAAAGAGGGACTGAGTTTGAAGGTAGGCCTTGAAATACATCCACAGGTACACCTCCAATTGACTCAAATGATGTCAGTTAGCCTATCAGAAGCTTCTAAAGCCTTGACATCCTTTTCTGGAATTTTCTAAGCTGTTTAAAGGCACAGTCAACTTAGTGTATGTAAACTTCTGACCCACTAGAATTGTGATACAGTGAAATAATCTGTCTGTAAACAATTGTTGGAAAAATTACTTGTGTCATGCACAAAGTAGATGTCCTAGTTTGTTAACAAGAAATCTGTGGAGTGGTTGAAAAACTAGTTTTAATGACTCCAACCCAGGTGTATGTAAACTTCCGACTTCAACTGTATATACTTTTATTTCCTTTGCGATCTCTTGAATTGACTGTATCCATTTATGGTCATGTACGGGGAGGAGAAATTCCAATGTAGGGTGAACATCAAAGATATGACCTTTTCTGTAGAGTCAACCAACCGGTCCTCCTCCAATGGTCGTCCATCCCCTCAATGAGACTATGTTCTATCCTATCCCCCCACAGCTGTGACCGATCAGGCGGGGAACTTCTTCTTCAATGGGAACTACAAGGTGGACAGCCCCCAGAACTTCCATGCGGCGGGGACCGTCTTCAAATACCGGCGGCCCATGGATGTGTATGAGACGGGGATCGAGTACATCGTAGCCAAAGGGCCCATCGACCAGGCCATCAATGTTCTGGTACTGTAGCCTGCTGTGGTCTGCTCTGCTCCCTCCCCTCATCTGGCTGCCAGGGCCTCTGGGTAATGTCTAGTTTAGAAGTAGTGTACACGTATCCAGTAGCTTGCAGGTGCAGGGTAGAAGAAGGAAAAGTTCTGCGATATAGATACCTGCAAACTGATAATGCTCCTTCATTTTCATTGCGCATCTTTTCGTGTTAATGCGTTACACAGTAAACTTCAATAGTGTACATGTATCTTTTCTTTCATGGCCTCACTCACTGGCAATCAAGCCCCATGTCTGAATGAGTGCAGGCAGGCTAGACGGCTGACTCTAACAGCAGTCATGTACTGTACAGTATTTACTGTATCTGTGCAATTGACTGAGTTTGATAGGAGGGAGGAGGGAATGGGTGAGCGCTCGGTCTCTGGTGCTATTCTGGTCTGTCTCTGCTGCTTGCATGTTCTCTCTTAAGTCATCCAAAAAAAGACCTTGGCAAATACCTGGTCAGTAATAATTCTGTTTGACTGTGCTGTATTTGTGCACGATGTAGTTTATTACGCAGAGCATTACCTCTGGTGTAAGACACTGTAAAAGAGAAGTATAACCAACATCATTTAATCCCCCCCCTCACTCTCTCACTATTTTGACTCCTCATAGGTGTGGAACCAGAATGGTCGTATCCCTTACATCACGTACGAGTACACCGTCCTGAGAGAGTCCCTGTCCCCTGTCCCTCAACCTCCTGTCTACACTGGCCCCGACAGCACCGCCCCAGGGGTTTCCGTGGAGATGGGCAGTATGGTGGCCCCCAACGGGAGCACGTATGACAAGGTGGCCCCTGAGACCCAGAGGAACCAGGTGCTGAAACAGGGGGCCAAGGCGTCAGGGGCCGAGGGCCAGAAAGGCCAGGAGACCAACGAGGTGTATGAGGAGACAGGAGCCATCGACTGTCACCAGGACAGCCCAACCCCACCACAATACACAGGTAACACCAGCATACTAGAAACCAAAAAACCAATACAATAAACATAACACAAATAATCCTAATTATACATAACCCCAATGCACAAGTGATTAACGCAGGTAACTGGGAGGGAGGGAGGGAGGGTGGGAGAGAGAGATTTGTTCTCGACTTGCAGACTGTGCAGTTCTCCCCCTGAACTACTGTATGTATCTCCATATAAATCAGTTCACCACTCAGATATCAGATGAGATAAAATGTTGTTTTAAAAAAAAGAGAGTCCTCGCTGCTGGCCCTTTGGAGTCCTGCATTATTCACAGGCATATATACAAAGAGGAGCTGGGGGAGATGAAAAATTCAGAGAGCTCTGGCATTTTCTCCTTTTTTAAATGGCTGCATCACAAACACGAGTGGTAATGAGTGCAAGCCGACCTGCCTGTACCAAGATCTCAGACAGCCCTTCCACTTAGACTGTGGGACAGTTATGCAGGGAGTTTGGCCATTGGGTGAGACCGAGGCCCTCTACTGCCTTAAGGAATATGTTGAAAGGCTTTGTGTGCTGTTTTGTTGTAGTGCACAAACTGCACATAAAACTCCTCTTTTATTAAAGAAGCACCAGGAGTTTTTCCTGACCACCTGACCAGGAAACACCTCTGGTGCGACTTAGTATAAGGCTTTCTCCCACTTTAATAATTTCTCTATCTTTCCACGCCCTTCTTGTTATCCCAACAGATGGCAACAGCAGTCACACAGGTAGCGTAGCAGTCCCTGCCCCGGCAGCCAGCAGGCCTTTAGAGGAGGGACCAGACTCAGAGAACCTCATCTGGAGAGTCTTGCTGGGCAAGCAGATTGGTCCAGATGAGCTGCTCACCAACATCTCAACCAATCAGCTCCTGACGGAGGGAGAGGGAGTGTTCTCGTTGGAGGTGGACTATAGCAGTGTGGAGCAGGGAGGCCAGTTCCCCCTCAACAGCTCTCTGGGGGAGTTCAGTCTGGGCGCGCGGAGGAATGATACTGGAGACCTGCTGTTCCCCAACAGGACGCTGCTGACGGGGATGAGGAGCAACAATCGCACCAACAGAACCAGGTAGAGTAAGGAGGGATCCACACAATGTTGAGCAGAAGTAAAGAGGCAATGTTGACCCAACGTCAGCTTGCTATCTGGTATAGGAACCCATCCAAACAATATCACTTCAGAATCCCATCCACAACCCCTCTGGTCTTCATCTTCCACCTCTAATACTCTTCACTTATTGATGCTGCTGCTGAGGGGTTAGAGTGAACACAACAGACCCACTGGGCACACACTGGTTGAATCAACGTTGATCCTTGTTAATTCAATGAAATTACGCTGAACCAACGTGGAATAGATGTTGAATTGACGTCTGTGCCCATTGGGGAGTCCTTCTCTCTCTAAGTAAGGATTGAAGTGAAGGGCTGTGACAATACCAGTATAGCAATATGTTTTTCATGGAAAAAAGGAAAACACGAAACAGACAGAACTATTTGGTCCTTTAAAAGCCTGCTTTGTAAAATATAGCTTGGAAAATATATACATGTGACTGTGGATGACAACATAATGATGTTTGTTTCCAACATTAAGGCTGTTTTCCTAAAGAAGTTAAATTCGCTTCATGTTTTGTTTCCTTACCACGATACTGACACGTATCGCGATATTGGTATCGTCCCGGCCCTACTGGAGTGAGTCATTTCAAGGCATGTAAAAGGGCTGGATATTCTCGTCAGGAAAAGGGCCCATGCTGCTGGCTGGGCTGGCTGGGGGAATGGAATGTGCTCCAGGCTGGCTTCTGGCCCCATCCATCCCTTACTTCTTTTTCTTTTTGAGACATCCAAAGAATCGCATGGAGAGGAGACAGCCAAAGAATCATATGGAGAGGAGACAGCCAAAGAATCGCATGGAGAGGAGACAGCCATAGAATCGTATGGAGAGGAGACAGCCAAAGAATCGCATGGAGAGGAGACAGCCATAGAATCGTATGGAGAGGAGACAGCCAAAGAATCGTATGGAGAGGAGACAGCCAAAGAATCATATGGAGAGGAGTCAGCCAAAGAATCGCATGGAGAGGAGTCAGCCAAAGAATCGCATGGAGAGGAGAGAGCCAAAGAATCACATGGAGAGGAGACAGCCAAAGAATCGCATGGAGAGGAGACAGCCAAAGAATCGCATGGAGAGGAGACAGCCAAAGAATCGCATGGAGAGGAGACAGCCAAAGAATCGCATGGAGAGGAGACAGCCAAAGAATCGCATGGAGAGGAGACGGCCAAAGAATCGCATGGAAAGGAGACAGCCAAAGAATCGCATGGAGAGGAGACAGCCAAAGAATCGTATGGAGAGGAGACAGCCAAAGAATCACATGGAGAGGAGACAGCCAAAGAATCACATGGAGAGGAGACAGCCAAAGAATCGCATGGAGAGGAGACAGCCAAAGAATCACATGGAGAGGAGACAGCCAAAGAATCGCATGGAGAGGAGACAGCCAAAGAATCGCATGGAGAGGAGACAGCCAAAGAATCACATGGAGAGGAGACAGCCAAAGAATCGCATGGAGAGGAGACAGCCAAAGAATCACATGGAGAGGAGAGAGCCAAAGCGCAGGGCTGGCTGGGGTAGCATTCCATCATATTTATAATTCATGTTGGCTTCCCTGCACTGTGTCCAAACACCGCTTTGCCAGTTCTCCTGCCAGAGCCCCATAAAACACATCACATGACACACCCTGTCTTCCCCTGCCCTGGGGAGAAGAACGGATTGGAGGAGAAGAAGAAGAGGAGGAGGAGGGGTGGAGGAGAGGAAAAGAGGAGGAGGACGAGTAGGAGAAGGAGGGGGACAGATGAGAGGAAAAGGAGGAAGGGAAGGAGGAGGAGGAGGAATAAAAATGGGATACGGTCCACTTAAAAGCAAATAATTCAAGGTATTTGCGTCAAAGTGAAAAATATGACTGGGAAGAAACATACTGTCAGACTGTAGTCACCTCTAGGGATAAATGTGCAGGAATTAGTCACAGTTGCACTGAGATATGCCGGTTAAGAATGATTCAATGTTCCTGTGTATTTTCAAATAAACATCTCTGCTCTGGCTATAAAAAAAACAGCCAGTGATATGACAAGAATGTTCATGTCACTTTTATGTGAATTAATGAAAAACAGAATGTCGCTGGCTGTTATGATTTGGAGGGTGAGGTGAATCAGCCGTGTGTGTGTGTGTGTGTGTGTGTGTGTGTGTGTGTGTGTGTGTGTGTGTGTGTGTGTAAATGAGAGAGACAGGTTTAGAGAGCTGGGGTTCAGTGGGTTTACTGTGAAAGCCTGGTCATGTCTTGTTTGACAGTGTGAAACCTTCTGAAAACCTTAAAACCTTATTGTCATGTTGTGTTTGACAGGACTAATCAGAGGTTCCTGCAGAAGAACTTCAAGCTGAGCCCTGCAGACATGTACCGCTGGAAACTGTCTTCTCAGGAACCCTGCTCCTCCACCTGCTCTATAGGTAGACACACACACACACACACAGTATGTATGGATTAGTTATGAAATTGTAAGTTATCATTTCTGCTGCAGGAGTGTCAAAGTCCTTTGCCATGTGTGTTCGCTACGACGGCGCTGAGGTGAATGACATGCACTGTGACACTATGACCCGACCTGAGCCTGTTCATGACTTCTGCATTGGGAGGGAGTGCCAGCCCAGGTATGCACCAGAAAACAACACACTGAGAAAGTACTTAAAGGACTGTTTACCGGTCGGACGACTCTTGAAGTGATGCAAAGTTCTTTGAGAACAATGTTTGCCTCTTGGCCATTACCATTTTATCTAAGATTCGATTTCATTTACTTCCGAAGATAACTAATTGTGCCTGAACTCTGCTCTATTTGCATCCCCTCACCCTCAGGTGGGAGGCGAGCAGCTGGAGTGAGTGTTCTCGTACCTGTGGTGAGGGCTTCCAGTTCCGTCTGGTGCGCTGCTGGAAGATGCTGTCCCCCGGGCTGGACAGCTCTGTGTACAGTGACCTCTGCACCCTGGCAGAGCTGGAGAGGCCCCTTGAGCGCCGCGCCTGTAAGAGCCCAACCTGTGGCCCCCAATGGGAGGTGGCCGAGTGGACTGAGGTGGGTGGAGCTATACTGTGGGAGTGGATGGTGGGACAGGGGTTGTGTGTGTGTGTGACTAATGACTGAGTAGGAACACTATAGTAGGTAGATTGTTGCATCCTACTGTTTGAGCAACTGTAGGTGATATTGAAGGTGAGTGTGTCCTCTCTCCTCTTTCCTGTACAGTGTCCAGCGAAGTGTGGCCGCAGGGCCCAGGTGACCCGGGAGGTCAGGTGTTCAGATGAAACCAAGTCATGTGATCCCCTGACCCGCCCCCTTAACACCAAGAACTGCACAGGCCCGCCCTGCGAGCGCCAGTGGACTGTGTCAGAGTGGGGGCCGGTGAGTACACTACTTCCACTCACTACTACATTTCTGTGGTACATTGATGACTGATACAAATAGTGATTGCACTGGCTGTTTCTCTGGATCAGTAATACTATGTGTTATTGCCGTGTCATCCCCGTTGAAACTGTGACCTCTGCAGTGCTCTGGGTCGTGTGGCCAAGGGAAGATGGTACGTCACGTGTACTGTAAGACACCAGAGGGCCGTGTGGTGCCTGAATCCCAGTGCTCTCCGGAGAATAAGCCCCTGGCAATCCACCCCTGTGGGGAGAAGGATTGTGCTCCACACTGGCTCACTCAGGATTGGGAGAGTGTAAGGCAACTGGGTCGTTTTATTGATGTTCTGATGATCTATATATGGTCTCTTAATGCTCTGTTTGTGTCCTATTTTGACAATGTTTACTTGATGTTCTCTTGATGTTCTGCTGGTGTTCTCTTGATGTTTTGACAATGCTATCCCAATGTTCTGTTCTATATACGTTTTCTTGATGTTCTCTTGGTTAGAGATTCATTAGCTGAGAGCAGTCTTTTTTTCCTCTCAGTGTAACACGACATGTGGCCGCGGTGTGAAGTGGAGAATTGTGCAGTGCGCCGGCATCACTGCTGGGAAGTTCCAGGCCCACGACGACGAGGCTTGTGGTGCCAGTAAGAGGCCCGAGGACGAGAACACCTGCTTCGAGAGGCCCTGTTTCAAGTGGTACACCACGCCCTGGTCTGAGGTGAATAACATTTCAACCATGACATTGTTCACAAAGGCAGTCGGTCACACTCACCTGCTACAAATATCATATCCCCAAGATATGCTATCCTCTGACCATTACAATAACAGCGGAGGTTAGCATTTTTTTTGAGGGGGGGTATGATATTGGTACTGCTGTAACTTTCTAACTGATCATTATTCACAGTTAATTCAGAACTACCCATAATCATGGTAGCATCCACATTACTGTAGAATTGTTTAGAAAAAAATAATATTATTTTACAATAAAAGTGACTCCACAATGACACAATGCATCATTTATCATTCATTTCTATTTGGCACAAGATGATAGTCTGAAACACAACCAAAACAAATAGCAAATCCAACCAACAAGTTTGTAGAGTCACGAGCTTGATGTTATCATTGCATGCTAGGAATATGGACCGAATACTAAACTTTTGACTAATTGAATACATACTGTATATAAGTGAATTTGTCCCAATACTTTTGGGCCCCTAAAATGGTGGGACGATGTACAAAACGTGCTGTAATTTCTAAATGGTTCACCCGATATGGATCAAAATATCATCACATTAAATCTGACAGTGTATACTTTTTTTTAACCTTTATCTAGACAAGTCAGTTAAGAACAAATTCTTATTTTCAATGACGGCCTAGGAACAGTGGGTTGACTGCCTTGTTCAGGGGCAGACTGACAGATTTCTACCTTGTCAGCTCAGGGATTCAATCTTGCAACCTTTCGGTTATTAGTCCAACACTCTAACCACTAGGCTACCCTGCCGCCCACTTTAACCTCATATTGATTGTATCATTTCAAATCCAAAGTGATGGAGTACAGTGTGTCACTGTACCAATACTTTTGGAGCTCACTCTAGATGGTGTTCTATTAAAGACAGAAAATCATCCAATCAAATTGTATTCGTGACATGCGCCAAATACAAAAGGCGTAGTAGACCTTACCATGAAACGCTTACTCACGAGCCCTTAAACAACAATGGCGAGTTTTAAACAGTAAATAAGAAAAAATGTGCTAATTGAGCTAAAGAAAAAAGAATAACACAATAAATGAACAATAACAAGACTTTATACAAGGGATACCAGTACAGAGTAAAAGAGCAGTGCTGCTGTGTTCATTCCTCAGTTCACTAACACACGTGGTGTGGGTGTCCGGATGAGAGACGTGAAGTGCTACCAGGGCAGGGAGATTGTGAGAGGGTGTGTTCCAGTGGTGTAGTGCTATTTCTTTTTGGTAAGGGAGCGCAAGTTTCTCAAGTTTGTGGCAGATGTGGCCAGGGCAATAAATTGCAATGTCCGTACTGTGAGAAGCCTAAGACAGCACTACAGGCAGACAGGATGGACAGCTGATCGTCCTCACAGTGGCAGAGCACCTGCACAGGATCATTACATCCGAACATCACACCTGCGGGTCAGGTACAGGATGGCAACAACAACTGCCCGAGTTACACCAGGAATGCACAATCATCAAATCAAATCCCTCCATCAGTGCTCAAACTGTCCGCAATAGGCTGAGGGAGGCTGGACTGAGGGCTTGTAGGCCTGTTGTAAGGCAGGTCCTCATCAGACATCACCGGCAACAACGTCGCCTATGGGCACAAACCCACCGTCGCTGGACCAGACAGGACTGGCAAAAAGTGCTCTTCACTGATGAGTCGCAGTTTTGTCTCACCAGGGGTGATGGTCGGATTCGCATTTATCGTCGAAGGAATGAGCGTTACACCGAGGTCTGTACTCTGGAGCAGGATCGATTTGGAGGTGGAGGGTCCGTCATGGTCTGGGGCGGTGTGTCACAGCATCATCGGACTGAGCTTGTTGTCATTGCAGGCAATCTCAACACTGTGCGTTACAGGGAAGACATCCTCCTCCCTCATGTGGTACCCATCCTGCAGGCTCATCCTGACATGACCCTCCAGCATGACAATGCCACCAGCCATACTGCTCATTCTGTGTGTGATTTACTGCAAGACAGGAATGTCAGTGTTCTGCCATAGCCAGCAAAGAGCCCGGATCTCAATCCCATTGAACACGTCTGGGACCTGTTGGATCGGAGGGTGAGGGCTAGGGCCATTCGCCCCAGCAATGTCCGGGAACTTGTAAGTGCCTTGGTGGAAGAGTGGGGTAACATCTCACAGCAAGAACTGGAAAATATGGTGCAGTCCATGAGGAGGAGATGCACTGCAGTACTTAATGCAGCTGGTGGCCACACCAGATACTGACTGTTACTTTTGATTGACTGTTACTTTTACTGACTGTTACTTTTTTCTGACTGTTACTTTTGATTTTGACCCCCCCTTTGTTCAGGGACTCATTATTCAATTTCCGTTAGTCACATGTCTGTGGAACTTGTTCAGTTTGTGTCTCAGTTGTTGAGTCTTGTTATGTTCATACAAATATTTACACATGTTAAGTTTGCTGAAAATAAACGTAGTTGACAGTGAGAGGACGTTAGTTTTTTGTTGAGTTTAGAATAGACCTATGCATCATATGCATCATCAAACTGCAACGTCTGCCTATGCCCACGCATATTGTAAATTTTTCATAAGCTTAAACGCTAAGTTAGGCATACCATGGGAATATGCTTTTAGATCTTCTGGAATGACTGTTTCATGGGTGAATTAAAGCAGATGGTGATAAACAACTATTAGCCTTGCTTGTAGGCCTATTTTTTTCAATCTTAGCATATATCTTGCCTAGTGGCGCGCTCTGTTACGTTTTGGCCACATGAGGAAAACAATTAGATCATTCAGCTTCAGATAAGAAATGACTGAGGAGTTGTTTTGGGTGTAACATTTTCTAGGCCAACTATCCTACAGTTGAAGTCAGAAGTTTACATACACTTAGGTTGGAGTCATTAAAACTCATTTTTCAACCACTCCACAGATTTCTTTGTTAACAAACGATAGTTTTGGCAAGTCGGTTAGGACATCTACTTTGTGCATGACACAAGTAGTTTTTCCAGGGTCAGAAGTTTACATACACTAAGTTGACTGTGCCTTTAAACAGCTTGTAAAATTCCTGGCTTTAGAAGCTTCTGATAGGCTAATTGACATTTTCTGAGTAAATTGGAGGTGTACCTGTGGATGTATTTCAAGCCCTACCTTCAAACTCAGTCCCTCTTTGCTTGACATAATGGGAAAATCAAAAGAAATCCTCCAAGACCCCAGAAAAAAAAGTTGTAGACCTCCACAAGTCTGGTTCATCCTTGGGAGCAATTTCCAAATGCCTGAAGGTACCACGTTCATCTGTACAAACAATAGTACGCAAGTAAAACACCATTGGACCACACAGCCGTCATACCTCTCAGGAAGGAGACTAGAGATGAACGTACTTTGGTGCGACAAGTGCAAATCAATCCCAGAACAACAGCAAAGGACCTTGTGAAGATGATGGAGGAAACTGGTATGAAAGTATCTATATCCACAGTAAAACAAGTCCTATATTGACATAACCTGAAAGGCCGCTCAGCAAGGAAGAAGCCACTGCTCCAAAACCGCCATAAAAAAGCCAGACTATGGTTTGCAACTGCACATGGGGACAAAGATTGTACTTTTTGGAGAAATGTCCTCTGGTCTGATGAAACAGAACTGTTTGGCCATGATGACCATCATTATGTTTGTAGGAAAAAGGGGGAGGCTTGCAAGCCGAAGAACACCATCCCAACCGTGAAGCACGGGAGTGGCAGCATCATGTTGTGGGGGTGCTTTGCTGTAGGAGAGACTGGTGCACTTCACAAAATAGATGGCATCATGAGGTAGGAAAATTATGTGGATATATTGATGCAACATCTCAAGACATCGGTTAGGAAGTTAAAGCTTGGTCGCAAATGGGTCTTCCAAATGGACAATGACCCCAAGCATACTTCCAAAGTTGTGGCAAAATGGCTTAAGGACAACAAAATCAAGGTATTGGAATGGCCACAAAGCCCTGACCTAAATCCCATAGAAAATTTGAGGGCTGAACTGAAAAAGCATGAGGCCTGCAAACCTGACTCAGTTACACCAGCTCTGTCAGGAGCAATGGGCCAAAATTCTCCTCAATTTACTGTAGGAAGCTTGAGGAAGGCTACCCAAAACGTTTGACCCAAGTTAAACAATTTAAAGGCAATGCTACCTAATACTAATTGAGTGTATGTAAACTTCTGACCCACTGGGAATGTGATGAAAGCAATAAAAACTGAAATAAATCTGAAATCTAAAGCTGAAAGAACAGCACCGTAACCAAGTGGTTGCATATTGTTCTGGGTTCGACCCCAAGTCCATAACAACCTGCTTTGAGGAAAGACGTTTTAGCAACCCCTGGCAGAGTTTTCTGTCTCTGGCTGTTCTTGTTACTTCAGATTTGGCCCGCTCAAAGTGGTCAAGCCTCTGACAAGTGGGCCCCTGTACACACGCCTAAAGTTATTCAACATTTGCGCCACCGCCAGAGAGAGTGAAGACGGAGAAGAAACCACCATTTACCTACCTATGGGCTGCTACACATTTATTTAGTTTATCATTCTATAATTTCCATGGAATGTTTGTGGTAATTAAATATAATTTATTTATAATTGATCAGAATTTGAATTACCAGCTCTGTGTTATCTCAAATTGAAAAAAGTGAGGGAGCGCCACTCCTCAGTGCAACGGTAGCACTGTACCCCTGGTATAAACCTGGTATAGTGCTGACGTGTGGTGTGTTCTCTCCCCAGTGCACTAAGACATGTGGTGTGGGTGTCCGGATGAGAGACGTGAAGTGCTACCAGGGCAGGGAGATCGTGAGAGGTTGTGACCCCCTGACCAAGCCTGTGGCCAAGCAGACCTGTGCCCTGCAACCTTGTCCCACTGAACCCCCAGGTACGTAAGCAAAAGCCTGGTCCCAGATCTTGCCAACTCCAATGACCATAGGAGTTAGCAAGACAACACAAACTGATCTGGGATCAGGCTCTGTAAGCAGCAAATCACTCTGGAAACTTTAGGAGAGTTAAAGTCTAGTCACAGGCAAAAGTCAACCGCGGAATACAGCATGTTTAAAGCACTTGTTTTTAATTGTATTATTTAAGTACACCTCTTTCTTTCATAACAGCCTAAGGTCCTGAGCATTTAGATTGTGGAGGTAAAAAGGCATTGATTGATTAATTCATTCATTAATTCATTCATTGATAGGTTTATCATTGTAGTATTTTTGGGTCGTGATGAGGCTACTTTTTCCATATCATTGAACATGTCATATATGTCTCTCTGCCATGCAGATGAGAGCTGTCAGGACCGTCCCACCACCAACTGCTCTCTGGCTCTGAAGGTGAACCTGTGCAGTCACTGGTACTACAGTAAGGCCTGCTGCCACTCCTGCAGGGCCCAGCACGCCTCTTAGTATTGCCTGACACCTACAAAACCTTACCCTGCAGCTCTCCAACCCCCACTTCCCACCCCCTACCTCCAGCAGACCCCCACAAACCCCTTAACTCCAACCACTGCAAACCCATACCCGCAACCCACTTACTTCCAGCCAAAGAGCCCTCTACCCTAGACTACTCGTCGACAAATTACCCCCAGTAGGTTCCTCTACTACCCCCAGTAGGTTTGTCTACTACCCCCAGTAGGTTACTCTACTACCCCCAGTACGTTACTCTATTACCCCCCCCAGTAGGTTACTCTACTACCCCCAGTAGATTACTCTATTACCCCCAGTAGGTTACTCTACTAACCCCCAGTAGGTTACTCTACTACCCCCAGTATGTTACTCTACTACCCCCAGTAGGTTATTCTACTACCCCCAGTATGTTACTCTATTACCCTCCAGTAGGTTACTCTTCTACCCCACAGTAGGTTACTCCACTACCCCCAGTAGATTACTCTATTACCCCCAGTAGGTTACTCTACTAACCCCCAGTAGGTTACTCTACTACCCCCAGTATGTTACTCTATTACCCTCCAGTAGGTTACTATATTACCCCCAGTAGGTTACTCTATTACCCCCCAGTCGGGTACTCTACTACCCCCTGTAGGTTACTCCACTACCCCCAGTAGGTTACTCTATTACCCCCCCGGTATGTTGCTCTATTACCCCCAGTAGGTTACTCTATTACCCCCCAGTAGATTACTATAGTACCACCCAGTAGGTTACTCTATTACCCCCTCCCCCAGTAGGTTACTATAGTACCACCCAGTAGGTTACTCTATTACCCCCTCCCCCAGTAGGTTACTCTATTACCCCCCCCAGTAGGTTACTTTATTAACCCCCAGTAGGTTACTCTACTACCCCCAGTATGTTATTCTATTACCCTCAGTATGTTATTCTATTACCCTCAGTATGTTACTCTACTACCCCCAGTAGGTTACTCTATTACCCTCCCGTAGGTTATTCTATTACCCCCAGTAGGTTAGTCTATTACCCTCCCGTAGGTTATTCTATTACCCCCAGTAGGTTATTCTACTACCCCCAGTAGGTTACTCTATTACCCCCAGTATGTTATTCTATTAACCCCCAGTAGGGTACTCTACTACCCCCAGTATGTTACTATATTACCCCCAGTAGGTTTGTCTACTACCCCCAGTTGGTTACTCTACTACCCCTGAGTAGGTTACTCTACTACCCCCAGTATGTTACTATATTACCCCCAGTAGGTTACTCTACTACCCCCCAGTATGTTATTCTACTACCCCCAGTAGGTTACTCCACTACCCCCAGTAGGCTACTCCACTACCCCCAGTATGTTACTCTATTACCCCCAGTAGGTTACTCTACTACCCCCACAAGAGGTTACAATACTACTACCGCCCCAGTAGGTTACTCTACCCCCCTCCCCCAGTAGGTTACTCTACTACCCCCGCAGTAGGTTACTCTACTACTACTACTACACCCCCCAGTAACTTACTCTACTACCCCCAGTAGGCTACAGTATATCTAAAGGGCCTGGTCCAAATGAGAAGGAACAGTAGAATATGATAAAGGCTTCAGTCTGAACCACAACCACATACCTTTCTTTCAGAGAGGTTGTCAATTGGGCACATACAAAGAATGACACCCTGAAGTACTAAGAGTTAAGGGGGATAGATGAGAGAGCGAAGAGTGAACTGGTGCGTCTATTTGTGTCTTTTGAAGAGAGAATCATACACCAGAAATCTCTTAAACCATCGCTGTTATTGCTCCAAATATTAACAACCTATTTAGAGAAGGGTCCACACTAATGTGGAAAGATATATTAAATTATTTCCTGGTTGACTATACTGCATGTCTAGTCTGAATTTAAGATAAATATTGACTATGAATATTATTTAATTATCTTTTAAATTAGTGTGTGGCACAGGAAAGGTGTCCATACTGAGTGTTATCCTTAACTATGATATGAGAAATAGTACAATACAATGTAACTGCCCCATTTCAGTTTTTATTATTGGGCCCATACTGCTATTTTTTGCAGAACATACAATTTATTTATTGCTCATCACACATGATTTTATCAATCATGGCATATAATTCATGAAGTTACTAAATGCCAGGTAGTTAAGTGTGAATGAGAGAGTGAATTTAAAGGTTAAGACTAAAGACACATGGTATGGCCATACAGTTATCCCATTCATGGACTGAAATATTCTTGACACTTGAAAAGGTTGAATTACATTGAAGAGTTTGTCTCATTTTTTACAATATATATCCAGTGTACTGTTTTTGTGTAACTGATACCTCTTTGTACAAAGAAGTAATCATTGAGCTTTTGTACTGTCGTTAACTGAAGTCCTCAATGTATTTACCTGTATTTCGATTAAAAACTGTAAATTATCGTTGTTTCTTTGATTGATTTGTTGTGTTCAGCATACGAAAAAAACATGCACAAATTGTTCTGTTTATTGCTGACGCTATTTTGTACAATGTAAAACGCTGTATTCCACATATGGTTCATCCATAGTAGTTGATGGGAAATGCATATACCAGGACCTGATGCCACCTGCTGGTTTATGTATAGGGCTCTCCCTCTCACATTTACTGCTGAAATAAAACACAAATATCCCATACACCAAGAAGACAAAACACTGTTAAATCAAAACAAGACATGCCATGTTACATTTTTGGGGGGAAATCAAAAAGAGTTTGGCCACCCATACTTGCCAAGTAAACAGTACACACATTACTAGAGCAACCAACTCAATTTACATACACTAACTTTTTATTGTGGAACTTGAAGTATATGACTTGACAATGAGCTACATGAAAATCACTTCAAATATATATTTAAACATATTTTCCCTTTAAGTTTGAACCAAATGAGCTCTTAAAATAGTTACGCTTCCTCTCGATCAAGAATATATTGAGAGGACACTCAAAACTGAAACAACAACACTTCAGAGGATTTGAGAATCAGGCTAATGAGACCAAGATATTAGGGTTCTGTCCTTATTTTAGCAACTTACAGTGCCTTATGTGTCATCACCTATACATAAACCCCAAGAAAATGTACCGTACAGATATCACACAACAGACACAGTTATTACTATGCCTCGGAGGTGGCACCACATGTCCCAGAGGGGGTGGGGCGATTCTTTTTTTCCTGGGGCCCATAGTTTTTCCTGATCTGGTAACCTAACGAGGTAAAACTCTGGACCTTATATGGTATGACATGATTCATCAGTTGTAAAAAATAAAATAAAAGCTTTAAAATGGGCTATGATGAGAGCAGCGTTTTCTAATCAGGTCACGTTTATAATAACCAGGAGAAAAAGAACCTGGCAGTGGGGAGGATAAAAACCCTGTCAAACTGCAGCAACCTGTTCATATGAGTTATATTTTAAAGCTAGACTAACAGGGTTTCTCTCTACACAGACATAGATACAGCAATATGATTGGATAATAGAACTCACAGGGCTTAGCTTGCTTTATGCAAGTTTGCATTTTGGAGGCCTGCCCTCTGCAACTGTAGGCCTAATAAAACATTGAACTCACAGTCTATGTCAGCTATTGTGTTTACTCGTTAATTCCGGTTAATCATTTTGGATAGAAAAGGTCTAGGCAGCCCAAGTGTGAATATAAACCAAATATGATCCGTTCCTATAACACAAACAAATGGAGCAATAAATACATACCGTTTCCACTTCGTTTACCCCGGCCAGAGGTAGACCAACCGGCTGATGGTGTTATTATTCCTTGTATGTCGTTTGTCATCTGCGTCCAACAGAAATGTAATTCAGCCGGCTATACACTTGTGTCCCCTGGCCATTGGCTCGTACATTAAACCTATTTCTTTTCAGGCTGCAAAGGCGTCAGTTGTCTTGTTAACTAGCTTTAATGCCAAGCAGGCAAAAAAATAAATATGGGAAAAATGATGTATTGTCTTAATAAAACATTTTCAAATAGATAATGCTACTTCCTGATGTTGTACACAGCGTTCAGACAGGGGTACGCAACCGACTGTTGCAACTTGATTGGCTGAACATCAGGAAGTAGCATCAGCCACTCTAGCATGGTGGTGGAAAATTGTGTTTTATGAACAGGATTATTAAACTAGCATATGGAGTTGTTTTAATATGGCCATACCAATGGTAATTTTGCTATTTGATTTAGAATTTTAAGACCTCTTAAGGTATCCAAAATATATATTTAAAAAAATATTTGATGAAACATTGAATTTGGCCTTACTGCTATAAGCCCAGAAACAGATTCACTGCATGGGACAACAGATAGTCCCCAAAAAATCAAAAGGAAGTTTGTTCTGAAATATATCTGAGAGATATAAGAAAGATCAGGAAACTATTTATATATTTTTGTACACCTATTTAACCCTAGATTTTAGGCACTAAACTACTTCCATATATACTTCCATTCATTTTTTAAACTTGTACCAGGGTACCTTCAGGCGAGGCTTGAAAATCGTCCTAGAGCAAAACAAGAAGGGGTCATATTTTTGCGTAGGCCAAAGCGCTAAAGACATTTTCGTGAGAAGACCGATTTTCGGGATGTCTCATGGTCTGACAAACACCAAACACTGCTGTAGCTCAGCCACCTTTCACCACAGATGTGAATGTGGTGGATTGAAAGGCATCTAAAGCATCCAAACAAATCTATCTAGCTTTAACAGATGGATTTTGATGGGGATTTTGATATTATGCTAATTACAATTTTGCCGTGGAAATCGACTCGAGGGGGTTAAGGGGACACACTCTTTTCACACTCCGATACAAAGTGATTGTCATAGCAGGATAAGAGAGAATTTATGCTAACCCTTTTTCTAACCTTTACCTCAGTCTCATAACTTTCTATGGTAATTCTCCTAACCTGCTCTGTATGTTCTCCTAACCTACTATGAAAACATCAATTTGTTATTGAAGTGGCGTGAAAAGAGTGTTTCCCTTTTATTAAGGCAGTACGCATATTTTTCATGGGTATTTTTTCAGGCGGCTCACCATTAAAGCTTGTTGAGGAGGCAATCAACGCCCTTGCAGCCTGAATGGAGGACAAATTAAGTCAAATTAATAATAGCTCAATTTGCCGGCAGGTTGAGCTAGGCTAGATGGACAGGGTGTAGTAGACTGTTTGCAGCTGCTGTTGTTAGTAGCCTACAGTTGATCAGACTGAAGAATCGTCTCGTTTCCATGCAATACAGCATGTCAGATTGCTAATGTTCAGGTGTAGGCTGCTACAACATTTATGTAAAGACTTTTTGCTTGTGTCTGTCGGGAATGATATGTTATCACATTTGCTAAATAAATACTGAGGAAAGTGAAGCTTGCCTTGAGCTTTGTGCCTGGCCTAACCTAATGTAGCAGGTGTAAAATAAATGCCTGAGCGGAGCTCCGGTTATCAATGGAAAAGGAAGCTAGGTTGAGTTAGCTGTGTCCCCGAAAACTGGGTGCATCCGGTTGTTGGCAATTCAGATGAGGGTGTGCCAGGCCAGACCTGTGATTTCCGTTCATCTTTTTTGTCAAGACACTGCAGCAGCACAGCGATGTGAAGGACAGAGAAATTGTGGGCGAGTTGACAAATCATGAGGCAAATCGGTCTAAAAAAACTGCACATTTCCCCTATTTTTTTACGCCTTTCTCATCAATATTTTTTTGTAAACTAAATCAGAAGTAGTGGAGCACTGCCACATCTGATTAAAAAAATGCTGGTGCAAATGCCAGCTCGCCACACATTTTCCAGCGGCCCTGTTCTGCCAGCTTAAGCTTTTCTTGAGAAAAAATGTCTCCCTCACAATCACAGATCCTCTATGCTGCCTATGATATTAAGCCCTTTTTAAAATACTGTACTGCTTCCCCACACACAAACACACACACCTACACACACACACACCATGTCCTTGCTGTGTTCTTGCTGTCTGAATCATAATCCTCTAAAGAAAGACGAGCAGATTGACACATTGCCATCAACATACTGACAAATTAACCTGTGAAGTGAAAGCATGACGTGAGAAAAGAAAAAGGTGAATTCAGGACTAGGTGTCCATATATCTACACGTGAGACCAAAAAAAAAACTCTTTACATCATGTGAGTGAGTGAACATACCCATCGATTTGTTGAGGTGGAAAATATCTACACTAAGTAAGAGTTAAATCAAATTCCCTCCAGCCAGGTCAGGTCCCTGACATTGGTCCTCCCAGCCACCAGGGGGCTACACGTCAGTGCTGACACTGTGGCTGTGGGTGACCACCTCCCTCATGGTGACAGAGCGGATGAGGTTGAGCTTGTGGTTGAAGCTGGCCAGGTCCATGGGCAGGTCCAGCTCCTGCTGCTGCACAGTCCTGTAGCTGATGCGCCCACCGCCGTTACGCAGCCTCTCAGAGGGGTGCTGCAGGTAGAAGGGCAGGGAGTAAGGCGTGCAGGAGGGGCAGAATGTATGGGAGCGTGTCACTGGTTTGCGGACCAGGGGCGGAGTGTAGACAAAGGCGGGCCCGTTAGGCTCGGAGGGGGGCGTGGTCATCACGTCGAGGTCCCCAGCTGTGTGTACTGGTGTGGGGAGAGAGGACATGGTGGTGATGTCCGGTTGCTCCTCCTCCTCCCTCTCTGGCTCCTCCCTCTTACAGCAATAATACTGCAGAGAGAATCATATGAAAGAGTGAACAAGCTGGTCGCCGTAAACCCTGAGCATACATGCACTTATCATAGCTAAGTTAGACAAAACTATAACCTACCTGCAACCTACAGTAGCACAGTACTGCAACGATAGTCAGTAAGATGACTGTAGCTAGAATTCCACCACAGATAACCACTGTCCCGGCTGACATTCGAAGTCCTCTCCATCAACACTCTGCAGGAGAAGAGGATAGGAGGAGAGATGGATTGAAAGGGGGTGCGGTGCTTAAACTTACATCATCTGTCAGTTATGTACTGTAGATTTGTATCCTTGCCAACAGCCCTCATTGGGAATCTGATGTTGCTGCTTTTAGTGATCACTTCCACTCTTTGAATCAAAGGACTGGGCATAGTGCAGTAATTGCACATTCCTTCAGATCATCTGGTCAACTTAAAGAGTCAAAATGGTGATATTGCCATTTTAGCATAAGAACGTTTTGGGGGAAAAAACACCTGGAATTTCAGCCTATTCAGGTGGGAGGGAGTTTCAGCCTGTTCAGGTGGGATGGAGTTTTGGCCCACAGCATGACATCAAAATCTGATCTGATTATTCTGACCAATGTCCAGTCATGTTTTATTTGCATATGTGTCCTACTTTGAAGGGGTAAGTGGGGTTGGCTCTAGAGTCTAGAAGATTCTATCCACCAATCAAGGCTGTTTATGTTCATATATTTAAATGTGCATCAACACGCCTGAACGATCACACTGAGCATTTCAAAGGCGAAAGGAGGCTCAGGGAAATAAATTATAAAAAATATGTTTTAAGTTATTTTCATGAAATAAACCCACAGTGATGTATTAGAGATACAGTGATGATTTAAAAATTAAATTGAAAAGACTGCATGAGTGCTTTAAGCTATTTCACGGAAATACAGTATGTACATTAGAGGGGATATTGAAAAGCCATCGATTTACTAGTTTTAGAGAGAAAATCAAGCTCAAATCCAATCGTTGCGCAGAGACATGGTAAAAGAACTGTCGCATATACTATAAATACACACGGTTGTATGATTCTTAAATTAATCCATCTTAGTCCATCTTAGCTTGCTTTTCCTACTGCTGAGACAGTTAGATACTGTGGCAAAGGTTCTTGGAACATGTCCTTGGGACCATCATGGAATAATGCATGGGAGTTACACAGCAGAAATGACATCAAACCCAGAAATAGCCCCAACACTAAGGCAGAGACAGAGAAAGGCTCCCATGTGAATTTCAATAAGACGCTCATTTTCCACCTGATTCTCACCTCCTACTAAATAAAAGCAATCAAAGCCCAAAACAACCACTCACACATAATATTAATCAGGAATATTGTAGAATATTTCACCAGACCAAAGTAGTTATGGATCAAAGTTGAAGATGCTTGATGCTGTAGATGTCTGGACTGTTCTATTGAGTGTCCCCTGCTCAAGCAAATGTTAATGGAATGGTCACTTCTAAAGCAGTTAGAAGTGATATGTGATAGGTTTGATAGTCAAACTCAGCTGGTATCTCATCTCAATAGCTATGAAAGACTAGCTTGTATGTAGAGCTACACAATTTCTCGCGATGACCATACAGATACTGTATTCTCTAACAGAAAAATGGCTAACCTTGCTGAAGATATCTTGTGACAGATAAGGAAAATGGTGGCCACCACAAACGCTCAGACCATTATTTATCCTATCCTCCCTGAGTGTGGCAGCTCAGCTTGCCACATCTCTCAGACCTAAGCACTTCATCAGCCCCAGGATCCAGTCAACCCAACATATTGTATTCTGTTCTCATGACGAGCTGGCATGGACATCAGTGTCCCTGAGCGTAGGGAGTCATTTTCACCCATAGATTCACCATCAAACACAAATCACTGGCCAAAGACATGCGGCCAAGACTGAAAAGGTAATCATGATCCACACTGTAGAACACACAATTACTTTCACAGTAGAGCTGACATTATTGTATTGACCATGGCTCTCAGATTGGAATCTATTGAAATAGATATTTCTGAGAACAATCTCTGACATGACCTCTAGAGACTCCAAAGACATTCAACCGACTCTCTAAGTCAATGGACAGGCTTTTACACTTGGTATTCTATCATCAACTAACCATGAACGTTTCCCTCAGACTGACAAAATGCTATTTCGTTGGAGAAAGTTCAATTGTTTATTTGTTTAACAAATGTGTACAAGGCATCTAACCATAATAAACAATTGCAGTGTTGAACCATTGAAAAAAAATGGCTAAAACCCCCACAGCACATTACAGATATAGGCTATAACATTAAATAATCGCTTGGTCCAAGACAGAGATGCATATCCGGGCCACGAGTGAAAAATATCCCCCACAGGCTACGCACTTCAGCCAATCTACAGTCTGCACAGAGTTGCTTTAGGTTTTAACCGCACGGCTGCATGGAGAGCATATCAGCACCATGGACAGCCGCTCAGTGCCCAGAGCACGCGACCAGTGAACTGGATTGATCAAATACATGTCGTATTAAATGATCATGATAGCCTAGATAGTGTCTCTTTCACTCTCATGACACGTTTCACTTTCTATCTCTGTCTCATCGGATCTCTTTATCTATCCAGTTTCATGATCCAAACTTCTGCCTTCAAGATAGCACTTAGTCCACGTACAGTTATTTAAAAAGGCCATAATCACCCGAATATGACAGAACAAAGAAACACAAACTTTTCTCAATATATAATAAACCAATTGCAAAAAGCAAAGGTTTTTATAATATGCCCAAATTAGCCAAGTTTAGCCAACTCCATGAGCACAAGCAAGACGGTCAATTCATTTTGTTAAAACAAAGACACCAGACCAATCAAACTACTTCATGAATAATCTACTCACGCGCAGTCTATAATCTTACCTCTATAAGTATTTGAATCGTCCCATGTTGCTTCTCCGGCGCCTACGGCTCCTGCAACACCGGTTCTGGGCATCCGTGTGGCAGCCACGTGACGCTCAAAGGCAGCCGCGCCTGAAGGTGATTGATAGAGTTTCAACAGAGAGGAATGGACCTCTCATAAACTACTGCTACTCTTCGGAGCACACATTTGTCTTGTACCTTTAACACTGAACACCACAAAAGTGACTATCCCTGTGGATCTTCTGTGGTAAAGCACTTATTTCCTTGGGAAAAACGAGTCGAATCTAAAAGAAACCAAACATAATTAAATTCCCATCACAATTTCCCAGGTTTATCACCATCTGTCTTCATTTCCAAAAAGGGTTGAAGAGATGGGTGCCTGCAAGCAATATTGAAAGATAACTGAAGTAGGCCTACAAGTTTATTTGGATGCCTATGCAAGAATGGTTATGCGCAACTGAATTATTTCCCGCGCTCCCAAGTACATTTTCTCCTTACCGCGCAATTTTATCAGGGACATTTGATAGGGGAACGCTGAAGAATGGCACTAATGATGCAAAATACATTACTAAAAAATGAAATAAACTGCTAAAAATAAATAAAGATGACGACCCAAAAAGAGAAAAAAGGTTGGTAATTGCACAGCGGATACCATTAAATGTATTATCTTTTCCGCGTGCGTTGTCCTGTGCCGTCCCCTATGTATTGCACTTTAGCAGGACATCGGACCACGCGCGCATTAGTTTCCTCTGCTGATCTGACGAAATGTGGCCATGCGGCAAAGCAGCGGTGCGTTGTTTTTCATTGACGCACTTTTACTAAAGGGCATACAGTTGACTTTCATGATAGAATAACTGTGCATCTACAGGGTCATCGTTCTTTCCAGTTGCCACACAACGATATGGAGTAGGATGTAATTGATTAAAGGATCCTTGGTCGGTTTCCTTGAAGAATTGCCAAGAGTTGACAGTTATTAGGACAACTGGATGAGCTACTATAGGACCTACTGATTACAATTTGATGGTATTTCTTCAGAAGGAAATACAACATTTACTATAAAGATAGAATAGAAATGCTGAATCCCTTATCATATCAATTTAGCACAAACAATGTTCATAGGAACACTTAAATATCTGTAATTATTTGAGCTTGAACTTCTGATCTCAATAGTAGAGAAATCATCAAACATTGCTTTCAATGAGTCAGAAATAATCAAATTGTCAGCTGGGAGAGGCACTTAGTCAGAATCATGGACTTAGTTTCCACAAGTATTATCTAACCTTTTCCTATTATCTAACAACCTTTCTCTCTCTCTATCTCGCACGCACGCAGGCAGGCACGCACACGCACGCACACACACAATCCCCTTCACCTCTACTCTCTCCCAGCACTTTGCCTGGCCCTGAAATCTTGTTCCCCACTGCTACCACTTTGAGAATGGCCAAGAAAAGAAGATAGTCTGAGGGAAGTGAAAAAAAACACAGATTTTATTGCATTAATTATTCAGATGTTAAAGGAGGCTGAGATTCCACTGTATTGTACAGACAAGGACGTGTAATATTTATGAGTAGAGATGTGGTGTGATGATGGTTGGGTTATTTTCCGTCTTGTCCTGTTCTGGTTCGTCTTCCATTCAGGTCTGCTTGTGTTATCCCCATCACCCCATCAGGAGCCCATGAAGCACTGGTGGTGTACTGTATATCGACTGTGATCAGTGTAAGATGGCCTGAACACACTCATATAACCTGAACCATAATGTCACAACATCTCTGCAAACAAAAATGAGTTGTTAGGACATCCAGGAAAGTCACAAAAGGGTTGCCTAAAGTCGTCAGGACGTTGTGTCATGGTCCCCTGGAGGTTTTGTCTAGTTCACAATTTGTCCCGGGGACGTTTTTAGTACATTCTTGGGATGTTGTGTCATGGTCCCCTGGAGGTTTTGTTTAGTTCCCAGTTTGTACTGGGGACGTTTTTAGTACATTCTTAGGACGTTGTGTCATGGTCCCCTGAAGGTTTTGTCTAGTTCCTGGTTCTTGGGACGTTGTGTCATGGTCGCCTGGAGGTTTTGTCTAGTGTATTGTAGGCAATGTATGTGTAGGGACTTCCAAAATTATACAGACTTTGTGGTGCAGCAGAATGAATAGCATGCCCCAAATCCAGAGGTTGTGAGTTAAAATCGCAGGTGTGGTCATATTGAAAAGTTAGTGCTAAGGGATGATGTCAAATGTAATCATATTGTAAATGATTGAAGATTTGTTTACTATTTTAGCTGACCAGCATACCACTTGTCACGAATATCACCGAAGGTGGCTCCCCTTCCCATTCGGGCGGTGCTCGGCGGTCGTCGTCGCCGGTCTACTAGCTCCACCGACAACGGTGGAGAGTCCAGACCAGGTTTCCACTGTGCGCATTCCCGCTGAGTATGCCGATTTGGCTATCGCCTTCAGTAAAAAGAAGGCGACCCAATTACCACCCCATTGACAGGGGGATTGTGTGATAAACCTCCAGGTAAACGCTGCACTGCCCAGGAGTCACGTGTATCCTTTGTCCCAGGAGGAGACGTTGGCTATGGAGACATATGTCACGGAAGCTCTGGGACAGGGGTACATTCGGCCCTCCATGTCCCCCGTTTCCTCAAGTTTCTTTTTTGTGAAGAAAAAGGAGGGTGGTTTGCGTCCGTGCATTGATTATCGAGGTCTCAATTACATCACGGTGGGTTTTAGTTACCCACTACCTCTCATCGCTATGGCGGTGGAATCATTTCACGGGGCGCGGTTCTTCGTGAAACTGGACCTCAGGAGCGCATATAATCTGGTGCGTATTCGGGAGGGAGATGAGTGGAAAACCGCTTTTAGTACCACATCTGGCCATTATGAGTACCTCGTCATGCCGTACGGTTTAAAGAATGCTCCAGCCATCTTTCAATCCTTCGTCGACGAGATTCGCAGAGACCTGCACGGACAGGGTGTGGTGGTATATATTGACGATATCTTGATCTACTCTGCCGCACACTGTGCTTTTTTTCGGAAGAAGCTTGGGCCGGCGGAGCAAAACTATGATGTGGGAGACAGGGAGTTGTTGGCTGTGGTTAAGGCCCTGAAGGTGTGGAGACACTGGCTCGAGGGGGCTAAGCACCCTTTCCTCATCTGGACTGACCAGAGTAATCTGGAGTATATCCAAGCAGCTAGGAGACTGAATCCTCGTCAGGCAAGGTGGGCCATGTATTTCACCAGATTTCGATTTACGATCTCGTATAGACCAGGTTTCCTCAACACTAAGGCCGACGCGCTTTCGCGTCTCTACGACACCGAGGACCGGTCCATCGATCCTACTCCCATCATTCCGGCGGCTAGGCTGGTGGCACCGGTAGTATGGGAGGTGGACACGGACATCGAGCGGGCGCTAAGGGAGGAACCTGCGCCTCCACAGTGCCCGGAGGGTCGTAGGTACGTGCCGCTCGCTGTTCGTGATCAATTGATTTGGTGGGCTCATAGTCTACCCTCGTCGGGTCACCCGGGTGTTTCGAGGACAGTGCGAAGTCTTAGGGGGAAGTACTGGTGGCCCACCTTAGTTAAGGACGTGCGATTCTATGTCTCCTCCTGTTCGGCGTGCGCCCAGAGTAAGGCTCCTAGGCACTTGCCACGAGGGAAGTTACAACCCCTCCCCATTCCACAACGGCCGTGGTCCCATCTATCGGTGGACTTTCTCACTGATCTTCCCCCGTCTCAGGGAAACACGACGATCCTGGTCGTTGTGGATCGGTTCTCTAAGTCCTGCCATCTTATCCCGTTGCCTGGTCTCCCTACGGCCTTACAGACTGCGGAGGCTCTGTTCACCCATTTCTTCCGGCACTACGGGGTGCCCGAGGACATCGTTTCTGATCAGGGTCCCCAGTTTACATCACGAGTGTGGAAGGCATTTATGGAACGTCTGGGGGTCTCGGTCAGCCTGAATTCGGGGTATCACCCGGAGAGTAATGGGCAGGTGGAGAGAGTGAACCAGGAGGTGGGTAGGTTTCTGCGGTCATATTGCCAGGACCGGCCGGGGGAGTGGGCGAGATACATCCCCTGGGCTGAAATGGCCCAGAATTCACTAAGCCACTGTTTCAGTGCATGTTGGTGTGCCAGCTGGTCCTGGCACCATGGCATCAGAGCCAGACCGAGGCTCCTTGCAGTGGAGGAGTGGGTGCAGCGCTCTAAGAAGACCTGGAGGCCCGTCCAGGAGTCATTACGTCAGGCGAGTGGACGGCAGAAGAGGAGCGCTGACCGTCACCGCAGTGAGGCCCCGTGTTCGCAACGGGAACAGGGTCTGGGGGGTACTGTCATGAATATCACCGAAGGAAGCTCCCCTTCCAGTTCGGGTGGCGGTCGGCGGTCGTCGTCGCCGGTCTACTAGCTGCCACCGATCCCTCCTTTCCTATTTCGTTTGGTTTTGTCTAATTGTTTTCACCTGTTCCTTGTTGGGGTTTTTGAGTTGGGATTATTTAAGTTCGGTTAGCCCGCCTGTGTTTGTGCGGGTTTGTAACTGTTTATGTTAGAGGTGTACTCTGATTATTGTTGGGTTTTTACTGTCCGGTATTACCAGTTGCACTTGGGTTTGGTATTGTGTTCGGCGTCACCCATTGTACGTGTTCCTGTTTTGGACACTAAAGGGTTTTTTTCCCAGATAGTTCTGCTCTCTGCGCCTGACTCCACATCCATCCTCTTCGGGCGTTACACCACTTACCTTGAAATCCCCATACCATTTCATTACTTTACTTCTAATGGTTTGGGACACCTGGGACCATCATGTGACAAAAACCTCCAAAGGACCATGAGACAACGTCCTGGGAACTTACAGGGAACTACACAAAGGTCCCCAGAGAACGTTCCCTTGGGTCTATCATGCGAAGTCCTAAGGACTAGTAAAATGTAAGTCCTGAGAACGTCCTGAAATGGTCAGAAGGTCAGAAATGGTCCTCAGTGACGTCCTGGGAACTTACAGGGAACTAGACAAAGATCCCCCAGAGAACGTTCCCTTGGGACTATCAAAAATAATTATATGTGTGTGTTTTATTGTCACACATCGGATGGGTGCAGTGAAATGTGTTGTTTTACAGGGTCAGCCATTGTAGTACAGCACGCCTAGAGCAAATTGGGTTTAAGTGCCTTGCTCAAGGGCACATTGACAGATTTTCCCCCTTGTCGGGTTAGGTATTCAAACAAGCGACCTTTCAGTTACTGGCCCAATACTTTAACCTCTAGGCAACCTGCCACCCTATCATGCGATGGCCTAAGGACTTGTAAAAACTAAAGTCCTAATAACATCCTAAAAAGGTTCTGATTACATAAAAGTCCCCCAGAGAACGTTCCCTTAGGACCATCATGCGACGTCCCCTTGACCATCATGAAACGCCCCCTTGTGGTCATTGAATGTTCTATGGATAACGTCACGCTGAAAACCTTTAAGGGACCTAATGGGAACATCCCTAGGACGTCCCCTGTTTACGGGGATACAAGTGTTTTGGAGATGTATCCCCACCACATGGTATGTATAACTGTATATAGTGTCTGATGCTTTGGCCTCAGCAATATGATAGAACAGTATAGGCCTGCTGGAACTGCAGATACAAAAATCAAGTGAACATGGTCCATGTCTAAATAAACAAATAAAACACGGCTTTGAGGCAGGGTTCGGGGCAAGTATGCGTCCTGTGTTCAGAACTTCTCAGCAATTTCAAGTAAAGGAATACTTTTCTGCTCCTGCCTTCATGAAGTCAAACCCAACTGCAAAGAAATACACTACAGTCTCCTGCTGCTCACTTGACTTTCTTTCCCTTTTTTTTATCCTCTCCACCTCATCTGTGTGTACTTGTCAATATCCCTCCTTGCTCTGGCGTCTGCCTGGGCTCTCTCCACCCCATACCCCTCCCTCCCTTCCTCTCTCTCCCACCCCTCTCTCTCTGCCCCCCTCTTTCATTTGATTGCATGTCCGATAACGTTGGCTGTGCTGTTCACAGTTCAATACAACAAACATGGATCCAGTGTTGTCATCTACTTAGCATTGGTTCAATCGGTAATGTCGTACATTAGGGTACAGACACTTACTGTCAAGGTCACCTAACAAGCCCAGTCCACAGATACCAACCCTGTTTAATATGTGGTGCACTAACTAACCCTTTGTATCGTCTGAATTGAATCGATTCACACTATAGGTTTCAATGGATGTTCACTCATCTGAAACATGAGTCTTTGGAATCGCTTGTGGCGTGCTTATAATAAATGTAATCTCTATACAATGTCGATTTGACCATTTTGACTTATAAATGCCTTTTTTCGAGGGTTGGTAAAACTGTTTATATTGTTCAATCAAATCCATCATATGGGTTCACTATTTCTCCATTACTCTTTCTCTTACTATGATGTTCCCTTCTGATCCTCTTTCTTTGCTGTCTATGAAAATGTGAGGTTCAAAAAAGATCCCTCCATCTGGGTTCATGTCATTCCAAAGCTCAGATGTATGCATGACTTACCTAACTGACTAGAACTGAGAAAAAGACACAAAGGCATGAACAAGCTGGTGAATGTTTAATGTGGCCAGGCATAATGATACCCACCAACTGTTATTGCGCTTCCTGTATCTCTCATTCTGACAAGTCCCCTGTTCTGAAGCACTGATGTGTTGTACACGCATGGGCTCATTCAGAGGGATACGGAGAACATGATTTGAAACCCAAAGAATGTTTGACTCCTTATACAAGAGACCACAAGAGCAACAGCAGGCTTGCTACAGTACAACAGTGGGGGCTGGTGGGAGGAGCCATAGAAGGATGGGCTCATTGTAACGGCTGGAATGGAAATAATAGAACGGTATCAAATACATCAAACATCATATGGAAACCACATGATAGACTCCGTTCCATTGATTCCATTCCAGCCATTATAATGAGCCCATCCTCCTACAGATCCTCCCACCAGCCTCCACTGCAGTACAGTAGCGTACAAACACAGCTGCTCCTGCAGCTCCACTATATTACCTCCTTCTGTAACTCTTTGGCTGCACTTGAGGCTTATTCTCCATAATTATAGCAATAACCATTTATGCAGAGTCCATCATAAGAGATAGCCATAGAAAAAACTGAGCTCAATATGGGCTTGACAGAACCCTACACTATCTCCCTGCTGCGGGTATTGATTTGTAGTGCTGCAGTGCTGAGTCTATGGACACCCGGGGCCCATAAAACTTCCCTCTGGGCACTGCCCATCCCATCTGATCACTCATACCGAATGACTGAATGAGAGGAGCTCCTGCAACTGGCAGATATACAGATTGATACAGCTGCTGAGGAGTCTATCTCAAACATCAACCAGTCAGAAGTCATTTGAATGTTAAGGATCGTTTGTGAATTTTGGTGGTGTATCGTGACTGTCTGAATAAGATTGGGGTAGAAATAGTCCTATGTTTATAACCAATTACTTTTGGCATATGGACAACGCTGCATTTCACAGTTATGATGATAGTTACTGACAGTTCTTCAGCACACATTGCAGTTTGTTAATGCCAAAATAACTAGGCTGACAAGATGAGTCCTCTTGCTTGTGGCATCCAGCTCCAGCTTTGCCCAATCAGATTTTGACTAACAAGCCCAAGGCAGGCTCTAATGAACTGCAGTTTTGGGAAAGATTCACATCCAGATAACCCACGCACGAGGTACGAGGCTAGTTTGAGGGAGTTCTTCAGAGTTTAGACTAGAGACGCAGAAGCCAAAGAGCTATTGAGAAGAAGGGCTGCTGTGGTTGACTCCTTTGTTTGCCAGTTTCCCAACCTACAATGAATTTATAGGGCTTTATAAAGAGAGGTCACATTGCATGAGCAACCAGACCAATTGGCCTTAGTCATGTACTCCTATCTGAAACCTGTCTGGGTAGAGTGTACTGGCATATTGATGGATAGAATTGGGGAAAACATGTTTCATTGCTTGTTTGCAATGTCCATTTTCCTGATTGATTGAATCGATACAGATCCATACAACTAGTAGTGTATAAGTTTCAATATGAGAAGTTCAGTGACCAACCTCTTGGCCATGTTGGGGAGTAGTAAACAACATGTAGTCAACTAGTCATTTAACTACATATTTGCAGTAGCTTGGTGGAAGTTGAACTAAAATCAAATCTTGGTAGTGTTTTCAGTAGTTAATTACTTTTTTTGTTGCCGTTTAGCGGTGTAGCTAACTACTGGAACAACATACTACTTTTTATGCAAAAAGAGAAGATATGGGTGAAGTAGGGAAGAATTACCTTTATTTTTCGGCATCCAACCTGCCTAATTCTCACTTGAAACGTGTGTTTAATAGGCTAAATTACACATTCTAGTAACATCTGACTCCAGAGGGATCTGTCTTTCAATTTGTAGTCTATGAAATATCAGATGTAGATATGATAATGCATCACTTAGTAGTTTGGATGTAGTGAACTACTTTTTCAATGTAACTTTAGAAAAGTAAACTATATTTTTCTTAAGGGTAGCTTTAGTGTAGCTGAACTTCTTCCATTGTGAAGTAATTGTAGCTTGGTAGGCTCTATTTTCAGAGGAGCTTCCCCAACACTGCCTGTTGGAAGCTCTTGGACACACTACATGACCAAAAGTATGTGGACACCTGCACATCCAACACCTCTTTCCAAAATCATGGGCATTAACATGGAGTTGGTCCCCCCTTTGCTGCAGCAACAGCCTCCACTCTTCTGGGATGGCTTTCCACTAGATGTTGGAACATTGCTGCGGGGACTTGCTTCCATTCAGCCAAAAGAGCATTAGTGAGGTCGGGCACTGATGTTGGGCAATTAGGCCTGTCTCGCAGTTGACGTTCCAATTCATCCCAAAGGTGTTCGATAGGGTTGAGGTCAGGGCTCTGTGCAAGCCAGTCAAGTTCTTCCACAACGATCTTGACAAACCATTTCTGTATGGACCTCGCTTTGTGCACTGAAGCATTGTCACGCGGAAACAGGAAAGGGCCTAAAACTGTTGCCACAAAGTTGGAATCACAGAATCGTCTAGAATGTCATTGTACAGTGCCTTTGGAAAGTATTCAGACCTCATGACTTTTTCCACATTTTGTTACGTTGCAGCCTTTTTTTTTAAACTCAGCAATCTACACAATACCCCATAATGACAAAGCGAAACAGGTTTTTAATTTTTTTTGGAAAAGTATTACAAATAAAAAACAGAAATACCTTATTTACATAAGTATTCAGACCCTTTGCTACGAGACTCGAAATTGAGCTCAGGTGCATCCTGTTTCAATTGATCATCCTTGAGATGTTAATACAGCTTGATTTGAGTCCACCTGTGATAAATTCAATTGATTGGACATGAAGGCACACCTGTCTATTTAAGGTCCCATAGTTGACAGTGCATGTTAGAGCAAAAACCAACCATGAGGTCGAAGGAATTGTCCGTAGAGCTCTGAGACAGGACTTTGTCGAGGCACAGATCCATCATTCTTAAATGGAAGAAGTTTGGAACCACCAAGACTTCCTATAGCTGGCCACCCGGTCAAAATGAGCAATCGGGGGAGAAGGGGCTTGGTCAGGGAGCTGACAAAGTACCCGATGATCACTCTGACAGAGCTCTTGAGTTTCTCTGTGGAGATGGGAGAACCTTCCAGAAGGACAACCATCTCTGCAGCACTCCACCAATCAGGCATTTATGGTAGAGTGGCCAGATGGAAGCCAGTAAAAGGCAAATGGCAGCCCGCTTGGAGTTTGCCAAAAGGCACCTAATACTCTCAGACCAAGAGAAACAAGATTCTCTGGTCTGATGAAACCAAGATTGAACTCTTTGGCCTGAATGCAAAGCGTCACGTCTGGAGGAAACTTGGCAGCATTATGCTGTGGAGATGTTTTTCAGTGGCAGGGACTGGGAGACTAGTCAGGATCGAGGGAAAAATGAACGGAGCAAAGTACAGAGAGATCCTTGATGAAAACCTGCTCCATAGAGCTCAGGACCTCAGACTGAGGCGAAGGTTCACCTTCCAATAGGACGACCCTCAGCACACAGCCAAGACAATGCAGGAGTGGCTTTGGGACAAGGCTCTGAATGAAGAATGGGAGAAACTCCCAAAATACAGGTGTGCCAAACTTGTAGCACCAGTGCTTCAATTTTAGAATAAGACTGTAACATATCAAAATGTGAAAAAAGTGAAGGGGTCTGAATACTTTCCGAATTCACTGTATGCTGTAGCGTTTAGATTTCCCTTCACTGAAATTAAGGGACCTAGCCAGAACCATGAAAAACATCCCCAGACCATTATTCCTCCACCACCAAACTTTACAGTTGGCGCTATGCTTTGGAACAGGTAGCGTTCCCCTGGCATCCACCAAACCCAGATTCGTCCGTAGGACTGCCAGATGGTGAAGCGTGATCCCTCACTCCAGACAACGCATTTCCACTGAGTCCAATGGCGGCGAGATCTACACCATTCCAACCAACGGCATTGAGCAAGGTGATCTTAGGCTTGTGTGCGGCTGTTTGGCCATGGAAACCCATTTCATGAAGCTTCCGACGAACAGTTCTTGTGCTGACGTTGCTTCCAGAGGCCGTTTGAAACTCGGTGGTGAGTGTTGCATTCAACAACAGACCTTTTTTTTTTACACAATACGCGTGTGTGGCCTCCACTTCGCTTCTGAGACGTTATTGCTCCTAGACGTTTCACTTCACAATATCAGCATTTACAGTTGACCAGGGCATCTCTAGCAGGACAGAAATTTGATGAACTGACTTGTTGGAAAGGTGACATCCTATGACGGTGCCATGTTGAAAGTCACTGAGCTCTTCAGTAAGGCCATTTTCCTGACAATGTTTGTCTATGGATATTGCATGGCTGTGTGCTCTATTTTATACACCTATCAGCAACGGGTGTGGCTGAAATAGCCAAATTCACTAATTTAAAGGTGTGTCCACATACTTGTGTATCTTTATTATATTTGTGTTAACTTCAGGGGGATAGGAGGTAGTCCATTAAAGGCCAGGCTCCTGGCTAGACAGTGACTTTAGTGTGAAGGTTTCAGTTTTGTGGGTGTAAACGGATTTAGTTGAAATCGCCAAAAGTGCTGCGGGCAAGGAAATACCAGACCTCATAGCTGCCCCCAAAATCCCAAACCTCAATGTTTATAAAATATATAGAGTTAGCCTCGAGTTACTGTCTCTGATGTCAGAATGCATGGGAGGTTACCACTTAGCGCCCTCTCCATGCGTCACCAATGGGTCTGGGTATGAGGGTTCAGAGTCTGGATTCATTCAAACATCTTTCAGCTCCCGGACATTAGAAAAACACCCCCACCTGTAGACAAAACAAAGTAAGAACCTGTCTTCCACCTGTCTTTGCGGTTCAGGGTGTTTTTCCTTTCTTTTCATTTGTTTCCAGTAATTTGCTAGATCTATATCTTTCGGAACCACTCAACATGGTTTTCTGTTTTGGGTCAAGAGTTTCAATGCACTGACTGGAGTAAATTCAACACTGCAAGTGTGCTGTCTCTGACTTCAACCTAAATTCCCCTGGAGAACTTTACTCAGAGCAGAATACTGACATTTGACCCTCACTTGCTTTGAGTATACATAATAACAAAGCAGCACTGAATACAGTGTGTATGTTGGTTTCTAGTTATTAACTGTATGATCTATGACATAACTGGAGCAGCTACTCAGAAATAGAGGAAATGCACGCTTTATATGTAAAAAGTTTAAAAAAGTAATTTTCTCAAACACAAACACCAGTATAGTTTGTGAATCTGAGCTACATCACTTCAGTTAATCTCCTAGACCATCCATGTCCCAACTGATTACAAACTCCCCAAACCCACTCAGAGCACATAACTAGGAACCAACAGGAGATAAATAATGAATCAAAATGTTTCAATTTGATGTTATACTCTTACAAGCTGTTCTGCGACCCCTACTTTGAGAAGAGGCTTTTCAAAGAATTCAGGCCCGTATCCATTGAAGCGCATGGGAAAGCATCCCAGGAGGAACTTCTCGTTGGAGGAGAGGAACTGGAAGGCTATTAAAGTATACAGCGCTTAAGAGCACCTGGCCTGTAGTACACAGCCTCAATTACCACTACATACATCTCAGCACCAATAACATGCATTCTGTGATGTACATACGCCATACTATGCTTCATTGTGTACTTATATTATTTCGTTATAGTCAGGGGTGGGTTCAACTTGGACTTTCAAAATGGTGGACCGTATTATCCACAAATCAAAGCATTCTTAGTATGTTAGTTATTTTAACGGTACTATTGGAGTACAGTGGTGAGTAATGCTGCAGCTGTTGTTAGACGGTAATTCTGTCCAGCAGGCTCAGACACATGTCCTCCTGACACCCCCTTAGAGTCTCTCTATGACATCACTCTCTGGCTCCACTGTCCTTACTCCTTAAGCCAATGATAAACTCATTCATATGCATTCATGACATTAGCATTTTCCTCATATAGATTAACATTTCCTCCGACACAAACAAAGGCATCAAGAGAGAGGGGGCAGATGAATCAGATGGCATGGGGAGTGTGGGCTGAACTGGCTCAAAGGGAGGACAGGTCAGCATTCGTTACTTGCCTGAGCTGGGAGGGTTGAGCTGGGGAGGGGAGAGAGAGGTGGCAGAGAAAGTTCATTGGAGTTGTAATGCTTATCTGAGATGATGAGGCTCATGGTTTAGATCTGCAACTATCACACACTCATGCGTCATGCACACATTCACATGCATGTACAGTAGCACACAAACACACACACACAGTTCTGAGCACACAGCTCTGATGGAGGTTACCGAGTAACGTTGAGGCCTTGAAATGCAAATGTGCTGAAAGACAAAGTCAATGCATATTTAATGGGGAACAAGGCAGCTTAGTTTCTGCTGTGTGACAGTGACCACTTGTGTGTGCTCACTGGGATGTGCTGTTGCCAGAGATGGGCAGTAGTTATGTTACAAGTATTTGAAATACAAATTTGGTCATTTGAATTACACTGGGCTGAACTACACTCCAATGTATTTTGTATTTTTAAATACTGTAATTTGTATTTTCAAAATACTTTTCCTATACCATTAAAAAAAAATAGTGATTCACATTTTGTGGACCCCTTTCACCCTGCATTTGTATCAGAAGTCTGATAGCACTGTTGTTTAAAGAGCATCTGCTAAATTAACTAAATATAAATGTATATGTAAAAATGTTGATAAATACTTTATTGAGGGAAATGTACTTGATATAATTGTGATATGTTGTTGTCTCACCTAGCTATCTTAAGATGAATGCCCGAATTGTAATTCGGTCTGGATAAGAGTGTCTGCTAAATGACACATGTAAATATGAAAAATTGCAAAGCATGCTGAGTATTGTTCTAATGAACTCCGCCCCAAAACAACGGCAATAATAATAATAGCCAGTGTGCTTTGCAGTTCATTTTGGTATGTTCATTTTCATAGATACATTTATATGTTGTTCATTTAGCAGACACTCTTATCCAGAGTGAATTACTCATCTATGCTAGATAAACAACATTTCACAGTCATAGCAAGAAAAATGCTTTTGTAACCGTTGTTGCTGTTCGGGCTAGCTAAATACAAATGTTTTTTTTTTGTATAATAAAATACAAAATTCATGTATTTGAATTAAATACATTACAAAATACAATACATTTCAAAATACATGATCTTTATGGAATTTTGATTCTGTATTTTGTCATTCTATTTTGCCATTTTTGCCGATCCCTGGCTGTAGCCGTAGCGGGCACAGATGCCCCCCTCTCTCTTGAAGATATCCAGTTGCACTACTGGGGAGCAGAGAACAATTCAGACGCCGCATTTTATGGTTTAACTCATGTAAAATTCTGTAAGGATCAAAACGTAACAGATCATTTCAGGCACAACAGTTTGTCGCAGCGAGACGCAATATTTAGTCTCAGTGAAGTGACTTGTTTGTAGATTTGATAATGAAGCTGTTGACCCAGGAGACAGCTTGTGTGCGTGTTTGTGCACGTCGGTGCCGTTTAAAGATGAGAGAGGATGATAAAAACATGTATGAACTGCCTTGTGTCTATTTCAGCATATTGGATGACTGTCATTCACATTCCATTCACCCAGCTCAATGTAACATCTGTAGGTTTAGGCTACTACACTATACTAACATTTTCCCCGTACCCATCATGAGGTGGCTACAACTTAGCCTATGAATGAAAGCTTACAACGTAGGTTCAAGATCATTTTTAGTAATCAAGGTGACAGACAGTGACACATTCAATACCGTCTTGCACACCCGTGCCTGCATCCAGCTAATCTAGGGTGTAGTCATTAGTCCAACAGTTGCAAATTAGAGTTTCTATTTGACGAATTCAGCTTGCTCACATAGCATCCCGCTGTGTTTGAGGCGGGTGCTTGCGTAGGCTAAACTAGCTAGCTGGCTGCATTCACTAGTTAAGTGAAAGTAAAAAAAAAAATTACAACCAAGTAAATATATCAATCTCTCTCTCTCTTCTCCTTCATTTTGGATGAAATACATTTGTTCAAAACTGTTCAACTATCGTTTTTTTCTCTTTTTGAGTCAACTCCTCACCACATTTAATGCACTGCAGTGCTAGCTAGCTGTAGCTTATGCTTTCAGTACTAGATTCATTCTCTGATCCTTTGATTGGGTGGACAGCATGTCAGTTCATGCTGCAAGAGCTCTGATAGGTTGGAGGACGTCCCCCGGAAGTTGTCAAACTTACTGTGTAAGTCTATGGAAGGGGGTGAGAATCATGAGCCTCCTAGGTTTTCTATTGAAGTCAATGTACACAGAGGAGCTTCCACTGATGTTAATGTTTTACTATTTTTATGAAATTCACTGAGGAGGATGGTATGGAAGGGGGTGAAAACCATATATTGAAGTCAATGTATCCAGAGGAGGACAGAAGCTAACTGTCCTCCGTCTACACTGTGGTGCTACTCTACAGAGTGCTGCTGAGGATGCTATAGATCTTCATTGCAAAACAGTGTGTTTTAATACATTATTTGGTGACATCTAGCATAGTTTTATTGAAACTTTATTAATGTTTCACTATTTCTATGTTTAGGAAATTCACTGAGGAGGATGGTCCTCCCCTTCCTCCTCTGAGGTGCCGCACATGTGCATGTGTGTGTATGTGTGTTTGTGCACATCCGTGTGTGTGTGTATTTAGCGGGACACAAAGGCTGGTGTTCGATGTGCAGTTTGCTTTCTGGTTACACTGCTGTAATCCTACTGACTACACAAACAATCAACACACACAAACTTCATCCTTGCAATACTGGAGTGATAATGGGGACCATCTTCAAGCTAAAGGAATGCCATGGGCACTTGGATCATTCAGGGATACTGTTAGGATCTCATTAATACGAACATGTCTAACAGAAGTTACACAGAAATGTCGTACCCTCCAAGCATCGTACCCTCCAAGCTCGTCATCAAGCTCGAGACCCTGGGTCTCGACCCCGCCCTGTGCAACTGGGTACTGGACTTCCTGACGGGCCGCCCCCAGGTGGTGAGGGTAGGCAACAACATCTCCTCCCCGCTGATCCTCAACACTGGGGCCCCACAAGGGTGCGTTCTGAGCCCTCTCCTGTACTCCCTGTTCACCCACGACTGCGTGGCCATGCACGCCTCCAACTCAATCATCAAGTTTGCGGACGACACAACAGTGGTAGGCTTGATTACCAACAACGACGAGACGGCCTACAGGGAGGAGGTGAGGGCCCTCGGAGTGTGGTGTCAGGAAAATAACCTCACACTCAACATCAACAAAACTAAGGAGATGATTGTGGACTTCAGGAAACAGCAGAGGGAACACCCCCCTATCCACATCGATGGAACAGTAGTGGAGAGGGTAGCAAGTTTTAAGTTCCTCGGCATACACATCACACACAAACTGAATTGGTCCACTCACACAGACAGCATCGTGAAGAAGGCGCAGCAGCGCCTCTTCAACCTCAGGAGGCTGAAGAAATTCGGCTTGTCACCAAAAGCACTCACAAACTTCTACAGATGCACAATCGAGAGCATCCTGGCGGGCTGTATCACCGCCTGGTACGGCAACTGCTCCGCCCTCAACCGTAAGGCTCTCCAGAGGGTAGTGAGGTCTGCACAACGCATCACCGGGGGCAAACTACCTGCCCTCCAGGACACCTACACCACCCGATGTTACAGGAAGGCCATAAAGATCATCAAGGACATCAACCACCCGAGCCACTGCCTGTTCACCACGCTATCATCCAGAAGGCGAGGTCAGTACAGGTGCATCAAAGCTGGGACCGAGAGACTGAAAAACAGCTTCTATCTCAAGGCCATCAGACTGTTAAACAGCCACCACTAACATTGAGTGGCTGCTGCCAACACACTGACAATGACACTGACTCAACTCCAGCCACTTTAATAATGGGAATTGATGGGAAATGATGTAAATATATAAACAATGCTACCTTATATAATGTTACTTACCCTACATTATTCATCTCATATGCATACGTATATACTGTACTCTATATCATCGACTGCATCCTTATGTAATACATGTATCACTAGCCACTTTAACTATGCCACTTTGTTTACATACTCATCTCATATGTATATACTGTACTCGATATCAGCTACTGTATCTTGCCTATGCTGCTCTGTACCATCACTCATTCATATATCCTTATGTACATATTCTTTATCCCCTTACACTGTGTATAAGACAGTAGTTTTGGAATTGTTAGTTAGATTACTTGTTGGTTATTACTGCATTGTCGGAACTAGAAGCACAAGCATTTCGCTACACTCGCATTAACATCTGCTAACCATGTGTATGTGACAAATAAAATTCGATTTGATTTGATTTGAAGTTTGAAGAAGCCCCCTGCCTTGTCCCTGCCACCGTGCACACAAGTATCTGGCCACCCAGCTGGAACTGTTCACTCACCCATACTAAAGCCTTTTAGGGCCTTTGAGGGCTAACATCAGACCACACTGTACTAGCGGATGGACTTTCACAACAAACAAACAAAAAACAGTGTTAGATCAAGTCAATGCCATAACAATTCTCATATCTACATTCTGGTGTTTTTCTTTTTATAGAAGATTTTAAAAAGCATACATTTCAGGATTGAGAGTGTCCTATTTTCTGGAATAATCTAAAAATCTATAGTTCTGAGTTACTGTGGTAACATTACATCATACAAGCAGTTCACAGCATCATTCCCATTCCAACGGCTACAGACACCAGACCCTGCCCTGACGCAATCGATAAGGGGAGAGGATTCAGAGTGATACAGAGCACACCTTGGCCATTATTCCACATGAAGGAAAATTACTGGAGCATTTCATCTCAGCCATGAGAGAGAGGGAGAACAGAGGGCATGAGACATATTTTATTCATCCCACTGGTAAGTGCAGTCACAGTGGAGGGAGGAGGCTGCAGGTCCACTCCTCTAGGCCAGAGGTTTCATACAGACTGGCCGCCACATCATGGTCTTCTCTACTGTACAGACCATCTCTAAGAAAGCACTTGTATAGCTGTCAATAATTGTCAATAGCAACTCTGAGTTGGGCGCAGCTGAGTGCACAGCTTTCATGTAGAACCCTGATACACCTCTCTTCTTAGACATGGTGTATAGTTGCAGTAAGCAGTAAGTGCTTATTGACACTGTGGAGAGGACATGCACAAAACACACACACACACACACAGAGAGATGTCCACGCAAGGACGCAAGCAAGCACACACACACACACACACACACAGGTTGTGTAATCTGATCCCAACTTCCATCTCGGGCCAGCTGTCAACTACTCCTGCTCTCCAAAATCCATTAGCTGTTGCTGCCCTCTGCTGCTCCATTATAGTAATTGCAATGGAGGCAAAGTTATGAGCTGTACCGTCATGTCAGTAGCAGTAATTTGTTAGGCCTATCAAATTGTAGATTTTAAAAAAGGCAATAACAAGGAATTCAATAAATATAAAGTGCAATATTTCTATGTGAAACAGATAAAGGCACGTGTGTGTATTTGCTGTCATTTCCCTTCTCAAGCATAAATTGTGAAAAAGCTTTTGAACAGAAGAATCACAGGAGTCAGTTTTGCCATTGCATTGTAGTTTACACTTGGTCAGGAACCACAAACTGTACAATACTTATGCAAAATTTACATCACATTAATCAGTGTTGGTATAGCCTTGGAAGTTACAGGAAATCCGGACCATATACATTGGAACATATACTGTACACTTATGAGTGTAGATAGATTTATTAGGTTCAGAGTAATGAGTCAGTTTGGATGAGATCAGTCTTAAGGACAGGGTTTGGAGTCTACGACAGGCTCACAGCGGTCCACCACGGCCCGGATCTCGCCAATCTGAATACCATCGTACACCCCAGAGATGGAGGTCCACTGGGTCTCTCCGTTGCGGTATGTACGGCTCAGCCTGGCTGTGAAGGGGATGTCTGCGGTGATCTTACGGCCCTCCATGCGCACGCTACAGGAGTGGTTGGGTGGCACCTTGAGCTCCACAGACACAGAGTGGCTGAGGGCTTCCACCATGGTGGTGCCCCTGTTGAACTGCAGGGTCTTCTCCCCACTGAACTCAACCCCTGCGGAGCCGATCAGGGGGATCTTGGCGGTGATGCCGGCGGTGATGCCCAGCATGGTGGTGCGTCCGATGTTCCAGGTGCTCTCCACCTCCGACGTCTTGGAGATGGTCACCGTCTTCACCACCGTCTGGCACTCGTTGTTGGTGACGCCGGAGAGGCGCATGGTCTCAGGGGGGTAGTGGAACATTTCCACCTCATCAATGCCATACTTGACGTGGGAGATATGCTGGGTGTAGGCATCTCTGTTGATGGCCAGGACCTGGTAGCTCTTGTACCAGTACTCATCGCCCTCCCAGGGCAAGAAGAAAGCCTCAAACTGAGGGACCACCTTCCCCAAGCCATACTTGTTCTTCCCAACGTAGATGCCCACTCCAGAGCACGTTCTAACTGAGTGTTTGGGCAACGAGCCGTATGAGTCCTCCTTCCACTCAACAAACTCAAAGTTGTCTCTGTTGGCCAGGATCTCAAACTCTGAGGCTTTGTACTCTCTCTCACCGTAGGGGTATTGGCAGTACGGGCCCTTGCTAGGAGTGTAGAAGCCGGCTTCACAGTTGTATTTGCAGATGTAGTCGGTGCGTTCGGTGTAGCCGTTGTAGATGCCCATAGCTGCGGTGGGGAGAGAACCATTCCAGCTCAGCCACTGCAGGTTGACATTGTCCCCGAACATGAATGGAGCAGGCTTCTGTTGGTCCTCAAACTCAGGCGGGTTCTTTGGACCCTGGATAGGACCATTACTGGACAGTGGGGGGACCTTTCCTTCCAGCACTGGGTTTAACAGGGACACTGGAAGACAAAGAATACACTGGACATGTCAGAATACCAATACTTTAGTCCTAAATAGTAGGCAATTTGAGTACGCACATTTTTTTGGTTTAATAGTATGCAACATTTTGAAAATCGAGTATACTTTAAATGCCCGCATGTCATACTCGTTTTGGCTTTTGTCAATGAGATATGGGGATGCGCTATCGAAATCAACGAATAGCAGGAAACAACGCAATCGCATATGACACATTCTCAGTATGAGAAAAAAAATGATATTTTATAGTAGCCTATGTGATTTTTTTTTTTAATCGAGTATGGTTTAAATGTCAGGATGTTATAGGCCTACTTATTTCGGCTCTTCATCTAGTAGAATTTGATGCACACTTTTCCACAACGCATTGGAAGAGGTGGGCTGGGGGTGATAGGCCCTAGTTCTCTTCAAGTAGCCAAACAACAACATTAAGCTACTTAAATGGGAAGACGCCGAATAGCGAAGCTGCTGCGGTGGTGTTCAAATGTAGGCCAAGTAGTTTTTGTTCTCCTTAATATGATCACAAGTATTGCATCGTAGGCTACATCTTTGAAAACAGAAGTCTTTAAAAAAAATTTTTTTACCCAATGTGGATTTATGTTTTCCCACTGAAAACTGCTTCTTGTCCTCTTGGCCTTCACCAGGGCTTTTAAAATAAATACTAAACCACCTTTTGATTTCTGAATGTGTCGGCACCAGGGACTCAGGATGTGGCTGCATTATTGATGTCAAGTAAATCAGGCCTTTTGATTTGAACATATGGTTTGTCTTAGTTTTGTAGGCTGAGGTCGTTAAAACATACGTGAGTGACGATGGTGTCAATATTGGAGTAATTGGCCAGAACCGTAGGCAGGAGAGAGTTGATGTCATGGACACAGGCTCCTGTGTGACAGTGGACTTTGGTCGGTCCACAGACCGTAGGCAGGCCAAAATCTCTCACCATCGAGCTGCCCACAATGATGGTGGTCGTGATGGAATCCGATGGGTAAACAACCTGCTGAACTGTGGTGGCCATGGGGGAGGGTTTCACTGGGCGGCCGCCGGCTGTTGGTATACACCCAGGATCTGTAATGACCCCTGGGCCTGGTATGTCCGTCTTAAGCGGGGAAAAGCTGTTTGATAGCTGGATGAGACCTTCTCGGATAGATGGGTGGCCAGACTGCCTCTCCGATCTCCTACGCCTTGCGAGTGTCCAGTCTCCCAGTTGAGCTTAATATCTGTCAGTTGGATTAGGACAGATCAATGCCACCTGACTCATCGATAGCTTTGCTACAGGAGGCATTTAAAACTGATATTCAGTTTTCCCTTGGTTACAGAAAGGTCGGTGTACATAGAAAGCAGGTTGTCCTTTTTTCTTGCAGCCGCGCTAACAGCCGGAGAATCACTTCCCTAAGATGCTTGATGGTGGTGCACTTAGGGCAGACAAATCCCTGTCCATTTTCCAGTTCCACCTTATCTTCAACTTGTGATTGTGTGGAAATCATCTCACACCTGAAGCATTTGTGCCCAGCCATGGATAAAAATACAGATGGGCTAGCACTGCTAGCGTTACCCTGCTCCATTTTTATGATGTCTAGCAGCTGCTACTCAACAGGAATCCGGGACAAAAATTTGCAGTCCCAGCCATAAAGGCTGACCAGTTCACAGAACCAGTAGCAATTGAAACTTAAGCTACGATTAAAAACGATTTAATAAAAACTATTACATAAAAACAACAAACCGGCAGTACACTGTTCTGTTGCGTGCTATGATGACGTCCGTTGCGTGCTCCTATAGCGCCATGATGATGTGGCTCCTATATGTTACAGCACTTTGGTTTCACTAATAAATATGTTGAAATGGAACCAAATGATCAGTTTATGTATGCAGTCCTTTTAAATAGGATAGACGGACTATATGGGCTACATTATAGGTCGAATGTGATAGTCTGCCTCCAACCAGCCTGAGTAGGCCAATAACTCCATTCCTATCCTATTCAGAGTTTAGAGAAATTAATCAAATTGGAAATGAGCTATTATCAGGTTGGTTAATGTGATGCATTTTTATTTAAAATTGGAAAAAATTCATCCGCACATGGCCCCGCCCCAGCCCACCTACTCAGCCAGTCAGGAGCCAGTACTGCATTGAGGCCGTGGCATACTGCAAACGTTTTACTAAACGGTACATGCTAAATAGTATGTGATGATGAGTACATAGTATGCAGTTGAAGTATGTAGTACGCTGGTATGGGTATTCGGACACGGACACTGTCACAACATTACTGTTGTGTTGAAACAACTGACTTTCGGAATGTTTTCTGTTTTCCTTTCTAAGAGGTTGAACGCTGGGATTGGTTGAATAAAAGGGGTATATAATTTACCCTTCTGTCTCAGTGAGCTCTTCCTCACTATGTCCTTCAGGCTGCCTGGAGGGGAGCCTGCATCCTGGGCACAGGACAGCCCCAGGTGCAGCAGGGAAACGACCACCAAGACGAACAGCTTCATCTGAGGAAGACCAGGAAAGAGGAGGAATATTAGGAAACATTAAAGTACAATAGTGGTTACCACTATAGCTATAACACTATAGTGTTACACAAATTCACGTTAAATCAACATGACGTTGCATTTGAAACGTTGTGTTAGCGATTCTTCTTCCATTAGCTCCATTGAAATAGTGTCCTAAATGCACAAGTAGAAGAGCCAGTGCACTCACCCTCACAGTCTTCCCTCAGTGAGCAGTGAAGCTGTCTGTTCTCCAGGGTTATATAGCTAGCTCCTTTATGACACTCATAAATTACAACACTCACTCTCTCAGGGCTTTGACATGGACTAGCATGATAGGACAAACAGGAGGAAAGTGGATCAAATGCTACACGCTCTTCTTTTTGTTTTATTTTTATTATTGGTTTCATTATCATAATCATCTAAAATGTATGAGCTAATCTCTCTCTCGCTCTCTTCTCTCTCTCCAGCCCCCTCTCTCTTATGCCCTTGACCGCACCACACCATGACAATGTATTATCTTGACAAAATAATGTAACTTGGAGTTAGCTTAGACACTTCAGAATATTTTTGTTGTTGTTGCCATCTTGTTGATGTGCAGTTTTCTTTGGAAGACAAATTGTCCTGTCCTCTCACTTGTCACACCAGCTATGAGAAGGGAAGAACAGACACATTGAAGACGAGGGATTATTAACATGATTACGCAAACAGAGTAATAACAGAGATAAGAGGTAAAAGGCTTCTAGGCCAGAGCTGACTGTCCTGAAATATCAGACAGTCTTATCGGTGTTCCCATACGTTTCCTCAAAGTTGGTTAGGAAGGAGAATTTAGTTGTGGGCATAATAGCATGATTCAATTCAATGGATCTTTATTGTTTCCAAAGGGTAACTTGTGCATTATTGATATAGAGTTGAATGGCAGAAAGGACGACAAGTGGGGTGATAAAGAATGATCAAATACAGATTCTAACAATGTAAAGACCTTTATACAGCCTATCAATGTAAAGACCTTAATACAGCCTATCAATGTAAAGACCTTTATACTGCCTGTCCTATTTCATTATCTGCAGAGGAACATTGAACTAGCGTGATAAAGACATTGATAATAGCTATCTGTGTCAAGGACTTATAGAGATGGCCTTGACACTTGGGATCATCAGTAGATTTGGCCAATCAGTACAAATCCAATTTTTTGGCCTTCACCCAATAGGGTCAACATTAAATCTGGGGGATTCTGAAGGAGGTTCTTGTCTTGGCTTATCAAAGGAAGGCTTGTGATATCTCTGAGAACAACCTCACTTGCTAGTCAGGCAAAGCTTCAATACAGGACTAAGATCGAAGCGTACTACACTGGCTCTGACGCTCGTCTGATGTGGCAGGGCTTGCAAACTATTACAGACTAGAAAGGGAAGCACAGCTGAGAGCTGTCCAGTGACACGAGCCTACCAGACAAGCTAAATAACTTTGAGGCAAGTAACACTGAAACATGCATGAGAGCATCAGCTGTTCCGGACGACTGTGTGATCACGCTGTCCGCAGCCGATGTGAGTAACACCTTTAAACAGGTCAAAATTCACAAGGCCGCAGGGCCAGACGGATTACCAGGACGTGTACTCCGAGCACGCGCTGACCAACTGGTAAGTGTCTTCACTGACATTTTCATCCTCTCCCTGTCGGAGTCTGTAATACCAAGCAGACCACCATAGTCCCTGTACCCAAGAACACTAAGGTAACCTGCCTAAATGACTAGCGACCCGTATCCCTCACATCTACAGCCATGAAATGCTTTGAAAGGCTGGTCATGGCTCACATCAAAACCATTATCCCAGAGACCCTAGACCCACTCAAATTTGCATACTGCACCAACAGATCCACAGATGTCACAATCTCAATTGCACTCCACACTGACCTTTCACACCTGGACAAAAGGAACACCTATGTGAGAATGCTATTCATTGACTACAGCTCAGCGTTCAACACAATAGTGCCCGCAAGCTCATCACTAAGCTAAGGACCCCTAAACACCTCCCTCTGCAACTGGATCCTGGACTTCCTGATGGGCCGCCCCCAGGTGTTAAGGGTAAGTAACAACACATCTGCCACGCTAATCCTCAATATTGGGGCCCCTCAGGGGTGCGTGCCTAGTCTCCTTCGTTACTCCCTGTTCACTCATGACTGCACGGCCAGGCACGACTCCAACACCATCATTAAGTTTGTGTGTGTGTGTGTGTGTGTGTGTGTGTGTGTGTGTGTGTGTGTGTGTGTGTGTGTGTCAGTGACGTGCGGTGAGGTCTGAGGCCGGGTAGGCACTTTCTAATGACCACCCTACCCCCCCACGTCCCCATCTCTCACTCATACACGCACAGTCAAAAACCGGATTTTTGTTACGGTAGTCATCAGTATGACACAATCACAAAGTAACCATCAAACAACTACAGCCAACCATCAAACAGCAGCAGGTATGCAGCGCAACCATTAGACACACATTCACAGGCCCTAATAGCTTGTGCCACACGCAACTGGCCCGCACGTACAGACAACTTTCAACACCACAGGCAGCAACCCAAATGCCAACGAGTAGGCCTATAATAACCCATAATGACGTTTGCGATGTGGCATAGGCTACAGTTGAGCAGTGGCGTTTATAGGATATCCACAGATGGGGAACATTTGTACTTTGAAAAACTGTGCTGCTGTTCGCTAAAAATTGGGAGTTGTTAAGAAATAATTGGTTCTATTGGTTCTATAGACCGATTAGTCTTCTCTTTTCAGCGGTAGGCATTTGCTTTCCCGACTGTATGTTTTTCCCGCAATTGTATTTTGAAATCTGCAAAAGGAAAACAGACAGTCACAACCAACCATAGAAATATAATCCATAGATGGCAGTTCACATTCAAGTCAGGACTGGCAGCCATTGCTAGCGTACTTATGAGTTTAACACTAAAAAAGCCAAGGTAAGAGGTTCCAAAACCTATGTATGGATTATATATCTATGGCCACAACCCAACAAGCTGTATATTTGGCATGCATGCTGCCCAAATTGCAACAGGTCGAAATTGCCTAAATAAAGGAAACATTTGAGTCTCAATGTCAACAGTGAAGAGGCGACTCCGGGATGCTGCCCTTTTAGGCCCGAGTTGCAAGAAAAAAGCCATATCTCAGACTGACCAAAACAAAGAAGAGATTAAGATGGGCAAAAGAACACAGACACTGGACAGAGGAACTCTGCCTAGAAGGCCAGCATCCTGGAGTCGCCTCTTCACTGTTGACATTGAGACTGGTGTTTTGAAAGTACTATTTAATGAAGCTGCCAGTTGAGGACTTGTGAGGCGTCTGTTTCTCAAACTAGACACTCCAATGTACTTGTCATTATGCTCAGTTGTGCACCGGGGCCTCCCACTCCTCTTTCTATTCTGTCTAGAGCCAATTTGCGCTGTTCTGTGAAGGGAGTGGTACGCAGCGTTGTACAAGAGCTTCCGTTTCTTGGCAATTTCTCGCATGGAATAGATACTCAACTAGTCCAAAGAAGGCCAGTTTTATTGCTTCTTTAATCCGAGCAACAGTTTTCAGCTGTACTAACATAATTGTAAAAGGGTTTTCTAATGATCAATTACCCTTTTAAAATGATAAACTTTAATTAGCTAACACAGTGTGCCATTGGAACACAGGAGTCATCGTTGCTTATAATAGGCCTCTCTACGCCTATGTAGATATTCCATAAAGAAATCTGCCGTTTCCAGCTACAATAGTCATTTACAACATTAACAATGTCTACACTGTATTTCTGATCAATTTGATGTTATTTTAATGGACAAAATGTTTTCTTTTCTTTCAAAAACAAGGAAATTTCTATGTGACCCCAAACCTTTGAACGGTAGTACACATCTAATATGTACTGTATATATGTATACTGAGTGTACAAAACATTAAGGACTCCTTCCTAATATTGCATTGCACCCCCCCATTTTGCCCTCAGAACAGCCTGAATTAGTTGGGACACGGATTCTACAAGGTGTTGAAAGCATTCCACAGGGATGCTGGCCCATGTTGAATCCAATGCTTCCCACTGTTGTGTCAAGTTGGCTGGATGTCCTTTGGGTGGTGGACCCTTCTTGATACACATGGGGAATTGTTGAGCATGAAAATCCCAACAGCGTTGAAGTTTTTGACACATCTCCTCCCCTTCATCTACGCTGATTGAAGTGAATTTAAAAAGTGACATCAATAAGGGATCATAGATTTCACCAGGATTCACTTGGTGTCATGGAAAGAGCAGGTGTCCTTAATGTTTTGTACACTCAGTGTATAAATATGTATTCTTTTTTTATACAATTGGTTTACATTTTATTTTATTTTGCTGCTTCTTGGGCCCCCCACGGGCTTGGGCCACAGAGCTTCAGCCCTGGTAAGCTCCAGCATTAAACCGCCCCTGTTGAGACTTAGACTTACATAGACACGTAATATAATAATAGTAGACTGCTCTACTGTAAATAAACACTTGACCTTAAATTTACTTGTAAACAAAGTCTATTTTATCCTGCTGGATAAAGACATCAGTGACTGAACTGTAAAACTCCTCCCTGTTGGCCCTCAGTTTTAAAAGTCTCTCGGTCTCGATGGAGATGATGGCAAGGGATGAGAGTCGTCCTTGATAGGCCCGGATTCGACTGTATGTCTTGATCCATTTCAGCGCAGAAAATGACCTCTCAACGGATTCTGTTGTAGCTGGTATAGTGAGGACCAGCTGCAGTAACTTTGGTGCCTCTGGGACAGTCTGTGTCAGGTCATGATGGAACAAAAAGCTGAGGAGCTGTCCAGGCGATTTGTCTCATACCATTTGTGAACTGTACAATAGACACGATCAGCCTTAACTCCCTCAAAATCGAAGTACTTTGCATATTTTGACAGACTCTCCAGTTTGCAGCTGTCAAACTTTTGTGACATTGTTTCTATGTTTTTGCAGCCCACTAAGCCAAGGAACTTAAAATCCCCAGAGTGGTTGTTATGGATATCCCTGCCTGTGAGTTTTATAACTTCATGCAGCTCACTCCACCCATCCCGACGGTTCCAGAGAGACTAGGGGATCATAAACTGTTTCCCCAGAGTGACCTCAGCTTCCAGGCCACCGATAGGTTGCTAGGGGGCCAGACACCTGGCTTCTGCCCAACCTGGTCTCAGAGAATTTCATATGATTCTGTATGTAAATCTGAGTTACTCTATTTAATATATGTTACGTTCCGTATGGTATGGTATGTATTAATTTGTGGATGTCCATCACCCATTTTGTATGATATGTTACATTTTACAATTTTTATTATGTTACGACTTTGCAAAACGTACAATATGTTACGAATTTGCAAAATGTACGATATGTTTCGAATTTGCAAAAATGAATGATATGTTACAAATTCTAGCTTGCTAATTTAAGGTTTGGGATAGGTGAAGGGTTAGCTAAAAGGGTTAGGGTAAGCTAACATGCTAAGCAGTTGCAAAGTAGCTAAAAAGTAGTATGCAGTTGAACAGTTGCAAATTAGCTCAAATTGCCTATGATGAGATTCAAACTAGCAACCTTTGGGTTGCTAGACATTCACGTTATACACCCACCCATCATCTAACTTTTGTTTTTGCCTTAAGTAACCATGCCAAAGTAACATACTGTATCATACTACATGAAGAATTTCATATTCACATACAGAATAATACAAAATGCTCTAAGACAGGGTTGTTCTGCCTGCTCATCCCAGATCCTCCTCAATCTCTCCAAGTGGACAAGAGTGATGGAGTGCTTGGACAGACGTGAGTGATGTTGTTATTGAAACGTGTGCATTTACTGTTGGTTGTTACTATTGCTGTTTGCTAATAGTAGTTGATTATATGTATTATACAGTCCTTTGCTTATGTCACTATCTCCTTATACAGTCCATATTATTGTTGCTCTTGTGTTATTTATTACTCATTCATTATCATGTTTATTAGTATATTCATTTATTAGCATATTCATTCAGAACTATTCTCTGTACAGAACCACATCCATCTCATATGTCCTCTCTAAATAAAGTGGTTAAGTGTGAGTAACTCTCTGTGAGGTTGCCTTATTCCTCTACGCAACTGGAGAACCGTTATCTTTCAGTGGTCAAACCTGGCTCTCATCTGAACATTGATATTGTCCAGTATGTTGTAGAAGATTCATTGGCTGTTTCTATGAGTTTCGCTTTCAGCCAGGCCCAGTTTATTGCATTTCTGCTCGAGTCGCTCATAGAAACCAAGGCATATAATAGTTCCAGAGTTGCCCGTGTGTTGATCTGGCACTCTCAATTACAGACTCCTGTTTACCTAGGTAGCATGTAGCCTAGCATTTATTAGGTCTTTCGAAATCTTTTATCTTCTGCCTTTGCATTGTGCATGCTGATGTTCAATCTCCGTTGTTCATTCAATGCCAGAGCTGCCAAATGTCTCATTAAGAGCTATCTGGCTTTGGATGTGAGAAAGACTTTTCATTCTTGTTGAGCACTATATGCAAGTTCAAATTGCAGTAACTGGCTCTTGTCCACACGTTGTCACTGGTGTAGAACTGTAGGCATGGGAAGCAGTAGAGTCGGCTGCTACCAGCGCAGCCTCAGACGTTCCATTGATACCACTCAGATTTAAATGGTGGTGTGATTTTCTGTCCCTTCCTTTGATTTAGGTCCATAAACTCAGGTGTTGGTCTTCCATCACTTATCACCCCCTGTTTCGCTCGGAAACACAACTTTGATAACTGTTTCAGATGCAATATATTAGCTATCCTGATCACCTTCATTTTGGCTAGCAGTAGAACGAATTGAACAGGGTTGTTGCCAGTGTCACCGCTTATTTCAGGAAACACAACTCAAACTTTTATGAAAGCAAACATGACAAATTATTACTGGTATAATAGTGCCATGAGGTATTGTATTGTACAGTCTCAATCGTTTTCACATAGACAACTCAAGCTTTTATGAAAGCAATAGTGAGGACACGTGAATATCTTCCACCAGGATAACCTCATTTTAATCTCCTCATATTATAATTTCCTAGTATCAGACGGTTATCGCTGTAGGCTATTTTTGCCCGAGCCACTCGCTTCGTAAATTGGTCATCATCGGCAGCCGGGCATGCAACCCATACGTCTGCCCTTACGCAAGTTTGCCATCGGTATTTAGAAATGGCACATCGACAAGTTTAAAAATGACATTGCGCACAGTAGACTACACAACTGCAATTAAACGTGATACATGTAACGTTATATGTAACATGTTTACAAGATGAAAGCATGTTAAGATACATGCATTTACATGCAATGTTTTTCACGATTTCACGAGACCATCATTCTGAGTTTCCCAAAAGTAGACATGACACAGTCATGTTTCTACTAATATCTGCACTCGCTGGCAAGAACTGACAGAAAGGCAGGCCAATTACAGTGCCTTGCGAAAGTATTCGGCCCCCTTGAACTTTGCGACCTTTTGCCACATTTCAGGCTTCAAACATAAAGATATAAAACTGTATTTTTTGTGAAGAATCAACAACAAGTGGGACACAATCATGAAGTGGAACGACATTTATTGGATATTTCAAACTTTTTTAACAAATCAAAAACTGAAAAATTGGGCGTGCAAAATTATTCAGCCCCTTTACTTTCAGTGCAGCAAACTCTCTCCAGAAGTTCAGTGAGGATCTCTGAATGATCCAATGTTGACCTAAATGACTAATGATGATAAATACAATCCACCTGTGTGTAATCAAGTCTCCGTATAAATGCACCTGCACTGTGATAGTCTCAGAGATCCGTTAAAAGCGCAGAGAGCATCATGAAGAACAAGGAACACACCAGGCAGGTCCGAGATACTGTTGTGAAGAAGTTAAAAGCCGGATTTGGATACAAAAAGATTTCCCAAGCTTTAAACATCCCAAGGAGCACTGTGCAAGCGATAATATTGAAATGGAAGGAGTATCAGACCACTGCAAATCTACCAAGACCTGGCCGCCCCTCTAAACTTTCAGCTCATACAAGGAGAAGACTGATCAGAGATGCAGCCAAGAGGCCCATGATCACTCTGGATGAACTGCAGAGATCTACAGCTGAGGTGGGAGACTCTGTCCATAGGACAACAATCAGTTGTATATTGCACAAATCTGGCCTTTATGGAAGAGTGGCAAGAAGAAAGCCATTTCTTAAAGATATCCATAAAAAGTGTTGTTTAAAGTTTGCCACAAGCCACCTGGGAAACACACCAAACATGTAGAAGGTGCTCTGGTCAGATGAAACCAAAATTGAACTTTTTGGCAACAATGCAAAACGTTATGTTTGGCGTAAAAGCAACACAGCTCATCACCCTGAACAACCTTCCCCACTGTCAAACATGGTGGTGGCAGCATCATGGTTTGGGCCTGCTTTTCTTCAGCAGGGACAGGGAAGATGGTTAAAATTGATGGGAAGATGGATGGAGCCAAATACAGGACCATTCTGGAAGAAAACCTGATGGAGTCTGCAAAAGACCTGAGACTGGGACGGAGATTTGTCTTCCAACAAGACAATGATCCAAAACATAAAGCAAAATCTACAATGGAATGGTTCAAAAATAAACATATCCAGGTGTTAGAATGGCCAAGTCAAAGTCCAGACCTGAATCCAATCGAGAATCTGTGAAAAGAACTGAAAACTGCTGTTCACAAATGCTCTCCATCCAACCTCACTGAGCTCGAGCTGTTTTGCAAGGAGGAATGGGAAAAAATTTCAGTCTCTCGATGTGCAAAACTGATAGAGACATACCCCAAGCGACTTACAGCTGTAATCGCAACAAAAGGTGAAGCTACAAAATATTAACTTAAGGGGGCTGAATAATTTTGCACACCCAATTTTTCAGTTTTTGATTTGTTAAAAAAGTTTGATATATCCAATAAATGTCGTTCCACTTCATGATTGTGTCCCACTTGTTGTTGATTCTTCACAAAAAAATACAGTTTTATATCTTTATGTTTGAAGCCTGAAATGTGGCAAAAGGTCGCAAAGTTCAAGGGGGCCGAATACTTTCGCAAGGCACTGTACATGTGCGCTTTCGATAGTCCGACTTTCTTTCGACTCACCCAGTGTCCGGCTGCCACATTCCCCTGACACCGCCTGGTATGGCAGGAAGCTTGACACCAGTGATGCACTGGGCCGTACACGCTACCCTCTGTAGAGCCTTGCGGTCGGAGGCCGAGCAGTTGCCATACCAGGCAGTGATGCAAACAGTCAGGATGCTCTCGATGGTGCAGCTGTACAACCTTTTGAAGATTTGAGGACCCATGTCAAATCTTTTCAGTCTCCTGGGGGGGAAGGGTTTTGTTGTGCCCTCTTCACGACTGTCTTGGTGGTCTTGGACCATGTTAGTTTGTTGGTGATGTGGACACCAAGGAACTTGAAACTCTAAACCTGCTCCACTATAGCCCCGTTGAGAATCGGGGCGTGCTCGTGTAACCAATGTGAAATGGCTAGCGAGTTAGCGGTGGTGCGCGCTAATAGTGTTTCAATCGGTGACGTCCCTCGCTTTGAGACCTTAAAGTATTGGTTCTCCTTGCTCTGCAAGGGCCGTGGCCTTTGTTGAGCGATGGGTAACGATGCTTCGAGGGTGACTGTTGATGTGTGCAGAGGGTCCCTGGTTTGAGCCCAGGTTGGGGAGAGGAATGGACTAAAGTTATACTGTTACATTGATGCTGTTGACCCGGATCACTGGTTGCTGCGGAAAAGGAGGAGGTCAAAAGGGGGGTGAGTGTAACCGATGTGAAATGGCTAGCTAGTTAGCGGTGGTGCGCGCTAATAGCGTTTCAATTGGTGACGTCACTTGCTTTGAGACCTTGAAGTAGTGGTTCCCCTTGCTCTGCAAGGGCCGAGGCTTTTGTGGAGCGATGGGTAACGATGCTTCGAGGGTGACTGTTGACGTGTGCAGAGTGTCCCTGGTTCCGGCCAAGTCGGGGCGAGGGGACGGACGTAAAGTTATGCTGTTACATTGATGCTGTTGACCCGGATCACTGGTTGCTGCGGAAAAGGAGGAGGTCAAAAGGGGGGTGAGTGTAACGGGTGTGAAATGGCTAGCTAGTTAGCGGTGGTGCGCGCTAATATCATTTCAATCGGTGACGTCACTTGCTCTGAGACCTTGAAGTAGTGGTTCCCCTTGCACTGCAAGGGCCGTGGATTTTGTTGAGCGATGGGTAACGATGCTTTGTGGGTGACTGTTGTCTGTGTGCAGAGGGTCCCTGGTTCGAACCTGGGTATGGGCGAGGGGACGGTCTAAACTTATACTGTTACACTCGGTCCTCCTTTTCCTGTAGTCCACAATCTTCTCCTTTGTCTTGATCACGTTGAGGGAGAGGTTGTTGTCCTGGCACCACGCGGCCAGGTTTCTGTGTCATCAGCAAACTTAATAATGGTGTTGGAGTCGTGCCTGGCCGTGCAGTCATGAGTGAACAGGGAGTAACAGAGGAGACTGAGCACACACCCCTGAGGGGCTCCCGTGTTGAGGATCAGCGTGGCGCATGTATTGTTATCTACCCTTACCATGACGGGGTGGCCCGTCAGGAAGTCCAGGATCCAGTTGCAGAGGGAGGTTTTTAGTCCCAGGGCCTTTAGCTTAGTGATGAACATTGAGAGCACTATGGTGTTGAATGCTGAGTTGTAGTCAATGAATAGCATTCTCACATAGGTGTTCCTTTTGTCTAGGTGTGAAAGGGCAGTGTGGAGTGCAATAGAAATTGCATCATCTGTGGCTCTGTTGGTTCGGTATGCAAATTGGAGTGGGTCTAGGGGTTTCTGGGATAATGATGTTGATGTGAGCCATGACCAGCCTTTCAAAGCACTTCATGGCTACAGATGTGAGTGCTACGGGTCTGTAGTCATTTAGGCAGGTTACCTTATTGTTCTTGGGCACAGGGACTATGGTGGTTTTCGAACTTGAACTATTCATCCTTCAAGTTCGAAGTCCTGGTCAACATGGACAACTTTGAGTTTGTGGAGTGGATCGAGGAGGAATACGGTGCTGTCCCTCATCATACTGTCAAGACCTGCCCAGACGTTGAGATATATGTCGGCAAGAACAAATACAGTCTGGGAAAGGTTGTGACCCAACATAAAGCCTTCTTCCTGCCCTTGGAGGGTGATGACTACTGGTACAAGAGCTACCAGGTTCTGGCCATCAACACAGATGCCTATAGCCAGCACATCTCTCACCTGTGGTAGGCCAACGACCAGATCGAGCTGTTCAACCACCCTCTTGAGGCCTTGCAGTTCGTCAGGGTCACCAACCTGGAGTGCAGCAGTGTAGAGAAGACGGTCTTGCTGGAGAAGACCAGCACTGTTGAGAAGACCTGGGACATCGTCTGGGAAAGCCACAACAGTTCCACCACCATGACAGCCAAGGTGCCCATCCTCAGTTCAGGCACCATGGACTTCACCAAGCAGCAGACCGTGAGCTTTTCAGAGAGTACCACCATGGTGGAGTCCATCAGCCACTCCATCTCTGTGGAGCTGTTGGTCCCTCCCAACCACTCCTGTACCGTGCAGATGGAGGACAGGAAGATGACAGCCGACATCCCCTTCACGGGTAGACTGAGCCAGACCTACCATAATGGAGACAGCCACTGGACCACCATCACAGGGACTTATGATGGTGTGAGGGTGGGGAGATTAATGCTGCCGTAGAGAGATGCCAGCCTGTCCCTGATGCCATCCCCTGCTACCCTGATGTGACAGACTACTGAGACAGATTCTAGATGTGTGAATTTTGAACTCTAATGTGCCCGTGGTATCTCTGCAGACACAAAGTGAAGAAATTAGAACCCTTGTGTCGCAATAATTTTCCATCAAACAGGAATAAACTGATATACTGTGTCTCCATATTCAGATTAAACAGACAGTTGATAGTGTGTTATTGTGTCAAGAAAAGAAATGTTTGCAGTATTTTTCTAGACAATAAATATGATCTTGGTGCAAAATGTTGTTTTTCCCTTTTCTTCATTGAACTCATTTACTCCTGTAGGCTACACCAGATCAAATCAAATCAAAGTTTTTTGTCACGTGCGCTGAATACAACAGGCTTACGGTGAAATGCTTACTTACAGGCTCTAACCAATAGTGAAAAAAAGGTATTAGGTGAACAATAGGTAGGTAAAGAAATAAAACAACAGTAAAAAGACAGGCTATATACAGTAGCGAGGCTATCAAAGTAGCGAGGCTACATACAGACACCGGTTAGTCAGGCTGATTGAGGTACATGCACCTAATGCTGTATCATCATCATTAGTTTCAATGGCCTATTGAAATGAAATATAATTTCAGCACATAAAGTTTCACAATGCCGAAAGGTCCAAAATCCCTTTTCCAAACCAGTGGCCTATGTATATTACACTGTGTATTTGCTACGAGTGTTAAGGCGTGTTTTCAGTGCATTTGCAATATTCACACCCCTTGACTTTTTCCACATCTTGTTGTGTTACAAAGTGGGATTAAAATGGATTTAAATTGATTTTTTTTGTCAACGATATACACAAAATACTCTGTAATGTCAAAGTGGAAGAAAATGAAAAAAATAATTAATAGAGGCAAAAAAACACGAATATATCTTCAATAGAATAATATTCAACCCCCTGAATTGATACATGTTAGAATCACCTTTGGCAGCGATTACAGCTGTGAGTCTTTCTGGGTAAGTCTCTAAGAGCTTTGCACACCTGGATTATACAATATTTGGCAATTATTCTTTAAAAAATGTGTCAAATTGGTTGTTGATCATTGCTAGACAGCCATTTTCAAGTCTTGCTATAGATTTTCAAGTCAATTTCAGTCAAACTGTAGCTATGCCAGTTAGGAACATTCAATGTTATCTTGGTAAGCAACTCCAGAGTATATTTGGCCTTGTGTTTTAGGTAATTGTCCTGATGAAACGTGGATTTGTCTCCCAGTGTCTGTTGGAAAGCAGACTATTCCGCTTATCTTTATCCTAAAAAACTGCCTAGTCCTTGCTGATGACAAGCACACCCAGAACATGATGCAGCCACCGCCATGCTTGAAAATATGAGGAGTGGTGCTCAGTGATGTTTGTGTTGTATTTGGCCCAAACATAATGCTTTGTATTCAAGACAAAAATATCCATTCTTTGCCACTTTTCTTGCAGTATTACTTCAGTGCCTTATTGCAAACAGGATGCATGTTTTGGAATATTTTTATTGTGTACAGGCTTCCTTCTTTTCACTCTGTTATTTAGATTAGCATTGTGGAGTAACTACAGTGCTGTTGATCCATTCTCAGTTATTTCCTATCCTATCAGAGCCATTAAACTCTTTTTTTAAATCACCATTGGCCTCATGGTGATATGCCTGAACGGCTTCCTTCTCCTCCTGCAACTGAGTTAGTGTTGATACACCATCCAAAGTGTAATTAATAACTGCAGCATGCTAATCTACCAATAGGTGCCCTTCTTTGCGAACCATTGGTCTTTGTGGTTGAAACTTTGCTATAAGTTCTCTGCTCGACTGAGGAACCTTACAGATAATTGTATGTGTAGGGTACAGAGATGGGGTAGTCATTTACAAATCCTGTTAAACACTATTATTGCTTACAGAGTGAGTCCTTGCAAGTTATTACGTGACTTGTTAAGCACATGTTTACTCCTGAACTCATCTAGGCTTGAATACTTATTGACACAAGGCATTTCAGCTTTTCATTTTTATTCATTTGTAAACATTTCTAAACACATTTTCCACTTTGACTAATGGGGTGTTGTGTGGAGATCGTAAAAAAAAAATCTAAATTTAATCCATTTTAAATTCAGGCTGTAACACCACAAACTGTGGCAAAAGTCAAGGGGTGTGAATAGTTTCTGAAGACACCGTAAGTGAATTTATAAACCTCCAAGCTAGGTGGCGGTATGGTTGAAAAGATCAGAAGTTGGTCACAATGAACCCTCTCAGTTTTCTGTCCACCAGTCTCTTTGATTAATGTCAAAGTTGCATGGTACGGCAGGTTTGTTTTTACCAAAAGAGCTATATAGATATCCTTTTCCAATGTTTCTTATTTTGTGTTCTCAATTTTATAGCGATGGCCGAGATTTTTAAACTATAGACATTTCAAATATATTAGTTTATTACTGAACTGAAACGTCAGGAGTACGTTATTGGATCTAAGCTATTGATGGTGGTCACAGACAGTAGGCTTTTGACGCTATGCTCCAAGAGAACATGAAGTTATGAACGCAAAAGTGTTTAACGTTGCCTTTTCTGTGCTTATGAGAAACGTCAATAGACATTAAAGCCTGGGAAACGTTACTGTTGTTGGTAGGTCTAAACTTTGGTTTTGTGTGTCACCGTTTTTCAAGACTCCTGAACTTTGTCACAATGAGACGACTTTTATTAAAACTGATAAATCGAGCGATGCTGACTGGACCCGTTGGACCTATGATGGGCAGTGAAGCTGGAGTCCACACAAATTCTCGCCGGAAACTGGTAAGTGAATTATTAAAGAAAACTATTGCAACCCAAATATGTTGTAGTCAGTACACTGTTTTGACTAGATTGAATACAGTTGGTCAGTGTTGACTTTTCAAGCAGGTTAGGAGAATTAATATAGCAGTTTCGGACAATTAGGTTAAGGTTAGCTAACATGCAAACACTTTAAATGTTTGACGTACATTTGACAAACTTTATCTATGTTTTTACGTTATAAAAGTGAAATGCATGTTTGTTTTTTTGCTTCTGTGTGTTATTGTCAATGGTTGTCCTGTGACGTGAACGGACAAAATTGGTGAGGGAGGAGCGCCCTTTTGAAGTCATGTTGTCAACAATGTAGCATGGTGCATCGTCCAGAAACATACATCTCTTTTCCATAAAATAGATGTTAGAATTTCAAATTAGTTTTCATTGGGAAGGCAGATAAAGCATTTTTTAATCAAAAGTAATGAGTTTTGCATGTGAAAACAGTATCATACTCATCACCCCACGTGCTTAATCTAGCCTAGGCTAACTCACTTGTTTTGAGCCGATTTCACCGTGGGATTTGAACAGGACACCTGGCTCATGAGGAGATTTGGCAGGAGGAGACTTGGCAGGAGGAGACGTTAGGTCCCTTAGCCTACTACTGTAGCCTTCACCTTCCTAGGTATGAGTGTCTTTTGGGCTGCAAAAGCTCACTAGGCAAAAAGTATTTAAAATAAAAAATGATGGCTTTTAACTAACTGACATATCTGTTTTTATTATTAGATGGATAATAGATTGTTTTAGGCATACAAGTTATGTTAGTTATTGATAACGACTAGGCGTGTAGCGGTATACCGCTCAGTTTGAAAGCAGGCTATTGCAATATAGAAAATAAATCTTCTATTTATTTTCTATAAGTTCACAGTTCTAATTATGGGAAGGAGAATGGGAACAATGGCAAAAGCATGGCAGAGTCTTTCAACAGGCCTTTCTGCAGCCACAACTCTACAACCTTTTTTTGTGGCCGTTGTGCTTTGAGAAAAAGTAGACTTTTATGTGACCTGTCACGAATTTAGAATGAGTCATAGGCTTATGTAGCGGACTAAACTCCACTCCACTACTTTTAATCAGGGCAAGGTGACTGGAAACATGACCGAATACAAACAGTGTAGCTATTCCCTCTGCAAGGCAATCAAACAAGCTAAGTGCCAGTATAGAGACAAAGTAGAGTCACAATTCAACGGCTCAGACACGAGAGGTATGTGGCAGGGTTTACAGTCAATCACGGACTACAAAAGGAAAACCAGCCCCGTCCCGGACCACGATGTCTTGCTCCCCGACAAACTAAATCACTTCTTTGCTCGCTTTGAGGACAACAGTGCCACTGACACGGCTCGCTACCAAAAACTGTGGGCTCTCCTTCACTGCAGCCAACATCCCAGACTGCATCCCCATCCGCGTCCCCAGAGCATGTGCAGACCAGCTTGCTGGTGTGTTTATGGACATATTCAATTAATCCTTATCCCAGTCTGCTGTTCCAACATGCTTCAAGAGGGCCACCATTGTTCCTGTTCCCAAGAAAGTGAAGGTAACTGAGGTAAATTACTATCGCCCTGTAGCACTCACTTCCGCCATCATGAAGTGCTTTGTGAGACCACCTCACCTCCACCCAACCTGAAACCCTAGACCCACTCCAATTTGCTTACCGCCCCAATAGGTCCACAGACGACGCAATCACACTGCCCACTGCCCTAACCCATCTGGACAAGAGGAATACCTATGTAAGAATGCTGTTCATCGATTACAGCTCAGCATTTAACACCATAGTACCCTCCAAACTCATCATTAAGCTCGAGACCCTGGGTCTCGAACCCGCCCTGTGCAACTGGGTCCTGGACTTCCTGACAGGCCGCCCTCAGGTGGTGAGGGTAGGTAACATCATCTCCACCCCGCTGATCCTCAACACTGGGGCCCCACAAGGGTTTGTTCTCAGCCCTCTCCTGTACTCCCTGTTCACCATGACTGCGTGGCCATGCACGCCCCCAGCTCAATCATCAAGTTTGCAGTCAACACTACAGTTGTAGGCTTGATTACCAACAACAATGAGACAGCCTACAGGGAGGAGGTGAGGGCCCTTGGAGTGTGGTGTCAGGAAAATAACCTCACACTCAATGTCAACAAAACAAAGGAGATGATCGTGGACTTCAGGAAACGGCAGAGGGAGCACCCCTATCCACATCGACGGGACAGTAGTGGAGAAGGTGGAAAGTTTTAAGTTCCTCGGCGTACACATCACGGACAAACTGAAATGGTCCACCCACACAGACAACGTGGTGAAGAAGGCGCAGCAGTGCCTCTTCAACCTCAGGAGGCTGAAGAAATTCAGCTTGTCACCGAAAACACTTACAAACTTTTGCAGATGCACAATCGGGAGCATCCTGTCGGGCTGTATCACCGCCTGGTACGGCAACTGCTCCGCCCACAACCATAAGGCTCTCCAGAGGGTAGTGAGGTCTGCACAATGCATCACCAGAGGCAAACTACCTGCCCGCCAGGACACCTACACCACCCGATGTCACAGGAAGGCCAAAAAGATCATCAAGGACAACAACTACCCGAGCCACTGCCTGTTCACCCCGCTATCATCCAGAAGGCGATGTCAGTACAGGTGCATCAAAGCTGGGACCGAGAGACTGAAAAACAGCTTCTATCTCAAGGCCATCAGATTGTTAAACAGCCATCACTAACATTGAGTGGCAGCTGCCAACATACTCACTCATCTCTAGCCACTTTAACAATGAAACATTTGATGTAATAAATGTATCACCAGCCACTTTAAACAATGCCACTTTATATAATGTTTACATACCCTACATTACTCATCTCATATGTATATACTGTACTCTATACCGTCTACTGCATCTTGCCTATGCCGTTCGGCCATCGCTCATTCATATATTTGTATGTACATATTCTTATTCATTCCTCTACACTTGTGTGTATAAGGTAGTTGTTGTGAAATTGTTAGATATTACTGCATGGTCGGAACTAGAAGCACAAGCATTTTGCTACACTTGCATTAACATCTGCTAACCATGTGTATGTGACAAATAAAATTTGATTTGATGAAGAAAGTTTCTGATGACTCCACCAACGGAGTGGAGCAGATACCACGCTTTGTGGAATCTGGCTCCGACTACATCGATTCACCTAAGGTCAATACTTCAATTATTTTTTATTATGAAACGCCTACCTTGTACCTATGTTTGTCCTCTGTAGTTGGGTGCCTTTTTTTGTTTGCTGAAATCCATAATTTTTCAATAAACGTTAACCAAATGCAACCACCAACTCTTTGTTCATTGCTGTTGCTCTAAGATGGAAAATCATTTATAATTCGAATGTGCCAATTGAATCTCAGCAGGGAAACAGTCGTTGGTTTTATTTGATTCATGTTTATTTGAAAAAGTATGGATTTCAGCAAACAAAGAAAAGCATGCAACTACAAAGGACAAACCAGTACAAGACAGGGGGTTTCATTATGTACAGTTTCTGAAGTACTGACCTTTGGCGAATTGATGTAATCAGTGCTAGATTCCACAAAGCCTGGTCTCCGCTCCACTTCGTTGGTGGAGTCATCAGAAACTTCCTACACCATTGAGTGGAGTTTAGTCCGCTAAGGCCTACGTGTCTATTTCACAATAAGCCGTGATGAAGGGCTCGCTTCGCCTGCGATCAGTCCTTTGATTTAGTTCACGCTGTCCATTTTGCTGATTTTTATGCACTTGTATTAGGACACATCAAGGGATTCTCACAGGCGGGTTATATGTCTTTAAAGTTTGCTATGTGGGGTAGCAGCAATGTAGGCTACCTGGGGCTTCTACATTTTTATTCTTCATAATTATAAGTTAGACATGAAGAGCTCCAAAAACAAGGCTCCCTGGCACAATTATGAGCCAAAAACTGATTTTGATCATATATTTGAAACGAGACTTTGTTATTGTTAGTTAAAAATGTGTGGCTAGCATGACACAAATCAGTATGTTCTTGTGGTAGGAGAACCACTGTGCTCACCAATGACGTTTAGAGAAATATAATATGCAAAGATGGAAAATATGTATTTATTGTCGTTGTGCAGGTTGTGGGACTGGGAAACCCTGGAATGAACCGTTCACGCCACAGCGTAGGCATGGCAGTGCTGGAAGCACTTGCTTCCCGGCTTGGGGTAGCTGATAACTGGCGTGCTGATAGGCATGTGTCCGGTGAGGTCATCGTATGTGACATCCAGGACACCCAAATCGTGCTTCTCCGACCACGACTACTGATGAACATAAATGGTGTATCCGTGGCCAAAGCAGGTGAGGAATCTTGTCTTCTTGATGTCTTTTTACATTTTATGCATTTTGAGTTTTGACTGTCTGAGGAATTAGTTCAAAAGGCTAGTTGTAAACATGTTCTCATTTACAACTGCGACCTGGCCAAGATAAAGCGAAGCAGTGCGACACAAACAACAACACAGTTACACATGGAATAACAAACATACAGTCAAAAATACAATAGAAAAGTCTATATACAGTGTTTGCAAATGAAGTAGGGTAAGGGAGGTAAGGCAATGAATATGCCATAGTGGCTAAATAATTACAATATAGCAAATAAACACTGGAGTGATAAATGTACAGAAGATGAGTGTGCAAGTAGAGATACTGGAGCGCAAAGGAGCAAAATAAAAAAATACAAATAACAGTGTGGGGATGAGATAGTTGGATGGGCTATTTATAGATGGGCTATGTACAGGTGCAGTGATCTGTGAGCTGCTCTGACAGCTGGTGCTTAAAGCTAGTGAGGGAGTTATGAGTCTCTAGCTTTAGTGATTTTTGCAGTTCGTTCCAGTCATTGGCAGCAGAGAACTGGAAGAAAGGGGGTCCTAAAGAGGAATTGGCTTTGGGGGTGACCAGTGAAATATACCTGCTGGAGCGCGTGCTATGGGTGGGTGCTGCTATGGTGACCAGTGAGCTGAGATAAGGCGGGGCTTTACCTAGCAGAGATTTGTAGATGACCTGGAGCCATTGGGTTTGGCGACGAATATGAAGCGAGGGCCAGCCAAAGAGAGCATACAGGTCGCAGTGGTGGGTAGTATATGGGGCTTTGGAGACAGAATGGGGGACACTGTGATAGACTGTATCTAATTTGCTGAGTAGAGTGTTAGAGGATATTTTGTAAATTACATCCCCGAAGTCAAGGATCGGTAGGATAGTCAGTTTTATGAGGGTATGTTTGGCAGCATGAGTGAAGGATGCTTTGTTGCAAAACAGGAAGCCGATTTGATTTTGGGTTGGAGATGCTTAATGTGAGTCTGGAAGGAGAGTTTACAGTCTAACCAGACACCTAGGTATTTGTAGTTGTCCACATATTCTAAGTCAGAACCGTCCAGAGTAGTGATGCTGGACGGGTGGGCAGGTGTGGGCAGTGATCAGTTGAAGAGCATGCATTTAGTTTTACTTGCATTTAAGAGCAGTTGGAGGCCACGGAAGGATAGTTGTATGGTATTGAAGCTCGTCTAGAGGTTAGTTGACACAGTGTCCAAAGAACTGCCAGAAGTATACAGAATGGTGTCGTCTGAGGTGGATCAGAGAATCACCAGCAGCAAGAGCGTCATCATTGATGTATACAGAGAAAAGAGTCGGACCGAAGATTGTACCCTGTGGCACCCCCATAGAGACTGCCAGAGGTCTGGACAACAGGCCTTCCGATTTGACACACTGAACTTTGTTTGAGAAGTAGTTAGTGAACCAGGTGAGACAGTCATTTGAGAAACCAAGTCTGTTGAGTCTGCTGATAAGAATGTGGTGATTGACAGAGTTGAAAGCCTTGGCCAGGTCGATGAAGACAGCTGCACAGTATTGTCTCTTATCGATGGCGGTTATGATATCGTTTAGGACCTTGAGCGTGGCTGAGGTGCACCCATGGCCAGCTCGGAAATCAGATTGCATAGCAGAGAAGGGACGGTGGGATTCAAAATGGTGGGTGATCTGTTTGTTAACTGGCTTCCAAAGAATTTAGAAAGACAGGGTAGGATAGATATAGGTCTGTAGCAGTTTGGGTCTAGAGTGTCTTCCCCCTTTGAAGAGGGGGGATGACCCCGGCAGCTTTCCAATCTTTGAGGATCTCAGACGATACGAAAGAGAGGTTGAACAGGCTAGTAATAGGGATTGCAACAATTTCGGTGGATAATTTTAGAAAGAGAGGGTCCAGGTTGTTTAGCTCAAATGATTTGTAGGGGTCCAGATTTTGCAACTCTTTCAGAACATCCAGTTATCTGGATTTGGGTGAAGGAGAAATAGGGAGGCTTGGGCAAGTTGCTGTGGGGGGTGCAGGGCTGTTGACCGGGGTAGGGGTAGCCAGGTGGAAAGCATGGCCAGCTGTAGAAAAATGCTTATTGAAATTCTCAATTATTGCAGATTTATCGGTGGTCACAGTGTTTCCTAGCCTCAGTGCAGTGGGCAGCTGGGAGGAGGTGCTCTTATTCTCCATGGAAAAAGCTAGCCTTTGCTTTCCTGTTTGTTAATGATATTTGATCATATGAATGATATCATTGTTAGTGATATTTTGTTTTTAATGACCTTGAATCAAGCGGGTAAATACAGCATCAAGCCTGAGCACATACTGCTGGTTCATGATGAGTTGGATAAGCCTCTTGGAAAGCTTGCAATGAAACAAGGAGGGAGCGCCAGGTGAGTTGATTCCCAGACAGATATCAGCATGACTATTGACGCTATCTGACAACAATGTGATCTTCCCAACTTTGTGCTCATTCTATATGTTGTTGATTGACAGGGGTCACAATGGTGTGCGGTCCTGTGTCGAGTGTCTGCAGACTGATGTAAGTAACTTTCCACACAGACAAATACTATCCCTTCCCACATTGGGAGGAATTGAGAGGTGACTGTTCCCTTTGACAAATTTGTGGAAAGTGCTAGAGAATCCAGAGAAATGTCATGTCTGTCAAAGGAAACTGTTGTCTGGGGGGGGGGTGCAAAAAGACAGACAATAAATTACTATTCTATTCTTGTGGCCCCCAGGTGATGCCCAGACTGCGTATTGGGATTGGCAGACCATCAGGTAAAACATCAGTGGACAGGCATGTTCTGGGCCGCTTCTCTCAGGAGGAACAGGAGGTTCTGAGTGGGGTTTTAGAAGAGAGTGTGGACATTCTCCTCTCCCAGCTCACTGACAAGGAGAATGTGCAGTCCCCAGTGTCGCCACGTGGAGGCAGACTAGCATCACAGACTGGGAAACAAAGGGAGCGTTTAAGCGCTCCACGAAAGGACACGACCACTGGCCAGACCTGAGACTAACAAGAGACTTTGACAGAGCCAGTGAAACTAAGAATACTCTGGGATAGTAGCTTTGCTGCTGCTGAAACAAAGCTGCCTCTTGCAGAAATATGAAAGTGTGTACATGTTTTTATTTATTATGACTTTGTTTATGCTCTGGTTTAGGATGTATGTGAAATGAATGCCAAGTAAGCACACTTCGTTTCAAGGACAAAGAATTTAGATGTGTATAAGATAATCATCGCATAGATCTAGATTGGTATGCAGTATGCATTTATTTTTAAGTTTCCCAAACTACCATGTGTATGGCTTTTGGTGGTCTAATTATGTGCAAGGTTGAAGGAGAGACCAATACTTGATTTTAAAATGATTAAACAACCATCTTACCAATGGCATTGAGAAGAAATGGAACTAATAGTGAATAAACGGAGGGTTTTCCTGATAAAAGAACATGGTTCATTCATGTTTCAGCCACCCAAAGTCTCACATCATCTAAACTCATTGTCTTTGGTGTATTTACTGATACAACATATTCCATCCTTTAATTGTCAGCCTATAACCACACTCTTAATCAACAAGCGTTCTTAATGAGCAGTAGCAAACAGTCAATAAGTGTAGGATTCTCACCAAAGTGAATACCAGCCCACAAAAACTGAGAAAGGACCATATAAAAAGTACAGAAAGAGGCAGAATGAGAGAAGGAAAAACTGATAGAATGGGCCAAATAGATTGCAATGCAGGTCGAAAGAAAGGGCGGGGGAGAAAACAATGGGGGCCAAACATTGTAGGATAGGGCTGTTTGAAGCCTTCTGTTTGGCCTTAGCTCAGAGTCACAACAAAGCATCAGGGCCACACTTGTGGATGTGGGGAATGGGACTCAAAGGGAATCTCTCCACTCATGACAGAGCCCCACCTCTCTACCCCTTTCGCTTTCTCTCATGTGACCCCCTTGAGCCAGCCATCTCACCTACCAGGGCACTTTCCCAGCCCCTCTGAGTGGTCAGCCTGGGAGAGTGCAGTGGTGGCCTCTAACTTTTCTCTGAAAGGTCAGAGGTCACTAATAAGGCTGGACACTGGGCTAATTTATTCAGGAATGGCTTCCCCTCAGCAGTTATAGGCTGAGCTGCACTAGCCCAAAGCCCAGTGGGGGGTCTTCCCCTAAGCTCACAGATGTGCTAAGACCAGGGATACACAAAAAGACAGGGATGGGGGATGGACACACACAAACAAACTGCATTATTGTCACTCAAATTGCAGACCCTCAGAGATTTCTTGAGGTTGAGGCTTTTTAAGCTTTGAGTTTAAAGTGGATTTGTTATTCACCATGATCCCCAACAGATGACCTGGGAACGATAATATGGACATTATCAGTATAGGAATGTGGATCGATTTCCCTGGTTTGTAAAGGTGAACTTTCTCAATGTAGTCCTTTGTAATTATCAAGCAAGATACTGTCTTCCTTCCCTCTCTTTGGGATAAGACCGTCAAACTAATCCTAATGGTTTAGTGTAGGATCTTATATTGAGGCTCTGGTTTAGTGATGCCATATGTCACAGCCAGCCACCTTCACCTAGCTTATTGGGGCCATTATACTCTCCTTACCTAGGAACCGTGCAGTATTGGCATGCTGTTTTAAGTCAAGAGAAAGGTGAATATGAAGAGAAGTGAAAACAAGAGGATTCCCCAGTTCTACTGGCTCCCATTGAGGCTTGGAGAGTGAAATGTATTTCCCCAATCACTTAAAGACTGCAAAGATTTTTTCCCTATATCCAAAAATGAACACAGTCGGTCTCAGAAAATATATATGATAACTTGATGCCCTACACTAAGATTTACACATGGGCTATGGCCCTGGTTTGTATTGTTGCATCTGTTATAAGCCTACAAAATGGGATGAATTTATATCAAAGTAAGGAAAACTAAAGAGAATGTATTTCCAATGAAAGAGGCAAAGCTTTGGGCCTAGAATATACCTCTCAGATTTACAAAAATTGTTACAATAAATGATGTTATTATATATTCAGACCTTGAAAAATTGGCTAGGCCTACTCAAATCCACACTGCACTGGGGAAAGAGTGTCCTTAACAGACCTGCTATCTTAATTTGACCATGTTAATCACAGCAGGAAAATAATCATGCAGCAACAGGAAATGTGAATTACTTTGTGGATTAAAATTAATGGAGATTTTTTTTTAGGGTTGATACATTTTTCGTTAGGGCAAATCAAGTCTAATATTTTAAAGTGGGAATTCACACTTTTTAGAAGCATTTTTAAACCTTGAATAAATTACATTTAGCATTCTCTGGGACAACAGTGATCAAATTAAGAGGCCTATGTGTTTTTTCATTTAGTGGTGACTGGTGGTGACGAACTAGGAAGCATCAGCTAGCACTGAAACTTTTGAAATGTCGAAGTTGACTTCATACAATAACAAAACATGTATGAAAGGAGTATCAATCTCTGGAAAAAAATAAGAAAAAAAACTAGTTAAACTCTCAAGCTATTTCCATAATGTAGTAAACTACAGAAGAAAATGTACAGGTTTATCTGAGAAATATAATAATCTTTCTTCCCAATACAGATATCTATTCAATGACTTTCATAAAGTGGGTTCATAATGTAGGCCTAATATAGTTTTTCTCTCTCGAATGAACTGAATGGGTTTAGTTTAGTGAATCAGTGAAGTCCCTGCCTGCATTCCCGATAAGTAAGCATTAATAACGCGTCTTTTCCCTCCCTTCAGCCATAATCTCCAGTGATCTCGCGCCTCCCGCAATAAATTATTCTGACATGGCCGTGAAAAGGCAGCAGCGGGCAGGCCCTTTAAGAGGCAAATGAGCATCGACAGTGAGAAGATGTTCCCAGCAAAGGAAATGTTAACTCACTCCCCTGTAGGAGTGCGATGCGATGGATGAAACCAACTGAGATGTCTTTAAAGGAAAAGGGGAGAAGAGACCAACCCCGAAGGCGATCACTGTTTAATAATGTATAAGGGAGAAGTAGGCTTTTAACCCGAGCTATGATGGGCCTAAAGCATCTGGAGTGTGGGAAGCGCAAGTAGCATGCCTTTTTGGGCAAGGTTTACCTTCCTCCACACCATGCGATGCATATTCGATAAGGGAAGTGATTCGATATAGCAATTGAACCTAGCAAATCATTTGACCCAGTCGATCTAATTGCCTTTTGAAAGAGATGTTTGGGTCCAAAAATTTGAAGAATTGTAGGCTAGTCAGAATAGTTGCAGGTCTTCTGGGGATATGGACACTTACTGGTAAATTTGTTTCAGAATGAGGTCACAATTTTCGACCCATAAGCACAACATTACCCTCGCGCGCTTTGTGGTTCACCTGTCAATCACCTGTGTCATACAGCTCTAAATAAATCTTTAGTATATGTCTTGAAGATTTTCCTGAAAACGACTACAATGTCCTTATCAGATAGATGAGGCATAGACCTAAACTGCACGAGCATGTATTCAATTTATGGTAATCAAATTGACCTCAAAGTCTTATAGGCTCTACTAATTAATACATAATTAACATGTTATTAACAGCCAAATCATCTGCCAATAGGTCATTCATTAATATTTTTTTAATAAACTAATGAATAAACAAGTTGATATTTGTTAGTGCCTGGCTGCATTGTACGAATACCCCTGGTTTATTATTGTGAAACAACAGAGAGGAAAGTTCATTTCGTATTGACAATACGTTTACAAGGATAACAGTGTTTTGATTGTAATTGCCCTGGAGAGCCAAAATAGGTCTGTTGTGTCTTTAAAATGTTTACTGGTCCTTCATTCGCAGCTGCTGGCTTGTGTGTGCTATCAGAGCTAGTGCAGATGCATTACTTCTTCAGCACAATGGACATTTATCACCCCGTGGTGTTATTCAAATTCAGTACCAAGCGAAGACCATCCCCACTCCCTCTCGCCGTCCATCTCGGTAACACCGTTATTGTTGGTGAAGCTCAAGAAAAGCCTTTGGATAACAGAATAGCGAGCACGCAGTGCCATTCCCGTGCAGTCGTCATATTAAGTAATAGCCAGTTAAAGGAGCGCCACGAGTTGACTCATATAACCCTTTTTTCGCGTCTTATAATTTTTCTACAAGCTGGAGTATACAAGAAATGCTGCTTGGGGACGGCGGAGGAGCAGGTGCATTCGCGTTTTAACAATTTCCCCTCGGCTTTCTCACATCAGCAATGTTCTGCTTTGTCGCCTTATACCGTTTTAACATTAATATAAACATTGAGTTTTTTTGTATGATTGGAAGAATTTGAAGTCGAGTTAAAACTGCTTGTGTACTGCTCTATAATGGTGTGGAAACTATATGTGCAAGGAGATGCGTCTTACAGGTGCAGATATGTCGAAACGCAGTCGTAATGCAGTTTGAACGACTCGTTTCTTCTGATTCCTATGCTGGTGATTAGAGCAAACCATTTTCATGTTGTCATATTATGGTATTGAATTTAAGAAGTTTTTACAATGTTTTGATGTTTTCGAAGGGGAAATTGTATAATCGTTGAGGCCTTCGTCGACTTAAACATCTTCTGGTAAATCATGCCATTGGTATAGGCTATCAAAGATCAGAGTATCGAAAATCGTAGATATTATGAATTTGAAATGTGCATGTTTGTTACTAGACCTGCTGACTTATAAAATGTTTAAAGGAGAAAACAAAAGTTTTGCTATATAAGAAAACAATAGGCTACTGCTTTTTAAACGGTATTAGTTTAATTTGCACATATCCAGATTACATTATGTTTCTGTATCCTGCAATTGATGATATTTCATTTTACCAAATAAGATGAGGATCCTTGGTCAGGTACATGATTGGAATGACAATTAGTGATAGTGCCTCCATATTTTCTATAGGTCTATATATTCTACAGATTCAAAGATCATTTATATGATGAATTTAAATTGATTAATTGAGAACTGTTTTGAATGATGAGAGCAATTCGTTTTGAGACACACTTTGAGCCCTTGCAGTTGATTGTCCAAACGCAATTCTTGTGAAATTTAAAACACAACCCGAGAATTGTATCTGGACATCTGTTGCTGGGGGTTCCTTTCACATCAGTGTCGTAAATACAAGTTCTTAGTCTTGTAACCATAGTCGTGATATTTCTTTTTGGAAATCTGCCTTAAAGTGTTGATTATTCGATGTATTCATAGTACCACCAATTATCCAAAACGGAGTCACTATTGGTCAAAAGCTTTAGACGATTATGTCAACTAAAAGTCATTGTATAGCCTGCAGTATAGCCTACACGTGTACATTCATTGCATTATAACATTATAAATCAACAATGCTTTATTTAGGACTAAGTAGGCCTACAGTTATTTTGAGAAGAGTTAGGTCCAATCCCCCGAAGAGAAGCTTTCAATGTTTTCCATTTCCCTCTTCCTACTTTCGATTGCCCTTAGGCAAGGATGGGTTTTATTGCTGCTCTACTGGTGAGCTTTTGTTGTGGCTCCTAGTGCTGTTTTAGGATTACAATTTGCATAATTCTTAAGGAATGTATCATTTGAATTTTGCTTAACAAACCGTGACCTTTGCAACCTCTTTACAATTTTAAAACACCATTACAAGCCAATTAAGAGGGAATTCGTTTGTACTTATATTTCAAGGTATAGCTAGTTTTACATCATTAATAATACAATTATTAATCTAGGTTTATTCATTTTTTGTTTGTTTTTGTTGATCTTAGTGGAAATATCATTGTTTATGTGTTGTTGATTTCATACTGCATGTAAGCTTGAGTTGCACATGTGTGATATTGAAATATGATGCTTTAAAAAAAATAAAAAAAAAAAAAAAATTAAAACTTAAACATCATTTCATTATTTCTTGCTTTGACCAGTCATTGGTTTTAACTTAGCATGCAAATGTTTTTGTCACATAGACCTTTCAAATAATTTCTTAATTCAATTATTCCAATATGTTTTTATGGATATGTGTAAACTCCTGTGTTTATGCCATTTCGACTCATCAACTCAAAAATGTATCAGCCCATCATTGATATAAGTGTTGGTAATGGGGCAGACTGGTCAATGCTTTGAAAAACATTCTTGCCTATTCTTTGCCATTCTTCTTTGGACATTTCCCTTTCAACCACTCATCTCTATACCATCTCATGATAAGGTCATATAGGAAGTTATGAATAACTGCATTATTAGTATGAACAGAAATAAAGTACTAAATATGAACTAAAACCATGAAAATGTAATATTGTTGCTCTAATCAGAGATGCCAGTATGGAATTCGTCCCAAGTCTCCAGTGTGGGATAAACAGACACGCTTTTGCCATCCTCGCTTGGTGATATATTTGTTTTTTACACCACAATATCAACACAGTTTTGGTAACTACTGCTCTCAGTAATTCATTCATCAAACTCGTCTCTTGTTTCTCTTGTAAGCATGGAACGCAAATATGAGGATCTATTGGAAATGTGTCTCAGGTAAATGGGTGTGATTCAGCAAGGATATTTTTTTATTCAGTTTATACATGAAATAATAAAAAAAAGTGGATTATTGCTTGAGACAGACATGTGTGTGGTCCTCTCACTCCCACCCAACACGCAAGCCTAAACACCTTCCACCAGCAGCCTCAAATCTGAATCTTTTACAACAGAGAGGATGACATAGAAACATTAAAGTACATATTTTGACACATTATTATTATTATTCTTTACCTGTATTTAACTAGGCAAGTCAGTTAAGAAGAAATTCTTATTTACAATGACGGCCTACATGGCCAAACCCAGACGACACTGGGCCAATTGTGCGCCTCCCTATGGGACTCCTAATCACGGCCGGTAGTGATGCAGTCTGGATTCGAACCAGGGTGTCTGTAGTGACACCTCAAGCACTGAGATGCAGTGCCTTAGACTGCTGCGCACCCGGGAGCCCAGTTAATTATATTGCACAGGCATTCTTAGTGATCAGTGTGTATTGATAAGAAATGGATTGATAATAGTCAATTAGTCTTTATGAGATCATGTAATGACTGGGATTATTATCTGATATACTGTACACTATTAGCATGTCTTTTGATGTGATTTATTTTATCTACAGTTCAACAGCAGTGTGTTTCGGATGTCTGAACCCAGCCCTCTCTGTTGAACACGTTCTTGTAATGATAGAAATACACTTCAACATGAAACAGCTGCAAACTGCACTGATTAAACGAGTCTTTCAACACCTTTATCAATATCCAACTAGGGTTTATATGCCAGAAAACAGCACTAATTTGACTTTGTATTCGGTAATCCGGTAGTACATTTAGAGGACGACGTACATGGACAGGAAGTGTATTATTGTGAATGAAAATAAGATGATAAAAGATAAGGTTGGATGTGTTATTTATCTTTATCACAGTTTTACTGCTTTAAACCATGACCTCCATTGCTGGATCACCATGTTCCATATACATTCAACACACACAGCTGATACTATAGCAGCCTTCATTGTGATCAGGGTCAGTCGCTTCTTTCCTTCCTTCCTCATGTCCCTTGGACACCCCAGTCACGTGACCAGGCTTCTGTGTCTTTGCGATGGGTGACACAACACCACTGTGTAAGAGCAGGGGATGGCGGAGAGGCGGAGGAGCATCACAGGGCTGCTGAGCTGACGTTACAGCCGAATAGCATTATCCACTGTCTGGTCACATAGACTAACTCCTGTGCTGGGTATGGTACAGCACGCCAGGGATAACCTGAAACCCCTCCAGGCTGTTCTTAGATCCTCAGTTATACTTCACATAGATAGTGACAGTAACATATCTTGAGAGAGACCACCTGGTAATAACACTATGTGTGTGTACATTCCCCCTCTGCCTGTTGTCTTCATATATCCCTTTACATCCTAACATAGTCTGAGTTGCATACCACCACAGCTACCTAGTGATGGCAGAGCTGAGGGAGACAGGGACTGCAGATATCCATATGATGATGTACCACCCCCTTCCTCCTCACCATCCCCCCCCCCCCCCGGATATGTCATCACTAGCCGCCTATGCCGGATCCAGCCAGTTTTCTCTGTGGTGGTACGCTGTTGTTCTCAAACAGAGAAATGATAAAGAAGTCTTTAATAAGCTTGCCTTGCATGTGGTTTGTAATATGCACCTATTGTATGCATGTGTGGTTGTGTCCATCCATATACATGTGTCATTGTGCGGTGCAGCTGTGCAGGCAAGCGCCACTAGCCCTTTCTTGGTCTTCCGTCCGTGGCAGCAGGCAGGCGTGTGAGTCTGAGTGAGAGATGTCTGAGATGTCTGGAGCCATCACTGAGGCTGACTGACCACTCACAGAGCCAGAGCACTCTCAGTGTCCCCTACATCCCCTTTGTCCTCACCACCTCCATCACCACCCTTTGGTACCAAAGAGGAACCCTGCTTTGTTGTCTCTGAGAACAGTGACTCTCTACTCTCCCTGTCGCTTTCTCTCTCTTCACACTCCACCATTGTTCCACCTGTCCATGGAGTCACAGTTACAGACATACTCTGTTTATAGTACAGCTCTGACTGTATAGGAGAGGGATGACATCATTGATTAGAGACAATAACAGCCATGATGCTCTTTTTTTTGTTGTTGAGAGAAACCATTTTCCCAACCAGAGGGAGAGATTTTATATTGAGGGACAGAAAGTGAAGCAATCAGTTTGTATTGCCTGTGTCATCATCAATATCCCATCTAATCTTCAGAATTGTTTCAATATTATTACTAAAGGACATTGTAAATACTACAATGAACTTTAGTCAACATGCATAAAACCTTTAACACTTTAGCAGAGAGGATTTAAACCCTAAAGTGTGATGCAGATGTTTCTACTTTGGGTGGCATTAGTCCACAGACATGGCAGGTCCACAGTTGCACGTTCCTTGCAGCATTACCATGACGTGTCGGTGGGAATGGAGTCATTCATCAATCAACAGTGTTGGGAAAGTGACCATGTCAAAGGACAGGGTAGTGTTTGAGCAGCAGCAGGCCTATAGAGATCAGATGGGATGGTGTGTGGTGCGGTGGGGGGTTTGGGAAGGCTGGCTTGTGTGGAGAAAGAGGGGGTGAGGGGTTTGTGTTGTCATTAATCATTCCAAGTTTGAAGAGAATGAGAGGCATCGTGATATTATTCCTCTTCACTCCTCCTCATCCCTAAACCCACCAGGCCTGAGGCCCTCACACCCCATCTGACCACATAGAGGCCAAGGTCAGCCCCCCCCTGCCCCCCCGTCACCCCCTTTTACCCTGCGCCCCACATTCCCCCCACCGCTCCCCCTTTGTCCACCTGTTGTCGTGGAGACTATAACCACAGAGACCACGCCTTTGTTGTGTGCGAGGGTTTTTGTTGAGGTCAGAACAGAAGCTAAAATAACATATAAACCCACTCTACACTGACCAAGACATGACACCATGGTGGCCGTTCCACCACCCTCCTTCTCCTCCTCCCTTGCACTCGCTTGCAACATGCACCCACACAGGAAAAATCTGTGAGACATTTTCTATCAACAAGGTGAGCAGGATATTTCGACACTAACTTTTACTCCCAAATTAAGTCTATCAACAGAAAAAACAGTCACTGTATCATGATTGAATAGCTAAATTAGTAATTGGGTAGGAAGTCACAACAGTATCATCTCAATAGTTTCAAATAAGGCCAATGGGATTTTTTAAATGACATGTTTTCATTTATTTAACTAGGCAAGTCAGTTAAAGAACAAATTCTTATTTACAATGACGGCCTACACCTGCCAAACCCAGACAATGCTGGGCTAATTTTGCTCCACCTATGGGACTCCCAACCCCAGCCAATTGTGATACAGACTGGATTCAAACCAGGGTGTCTGCAGTGACACCTCTAGCACTGAGATGCAGTGCCTTAGACCACTGAGCCACTCGGGATCATGTTACACTCACACTCCATTGGTTTCAATGGTAGTGATATAGCAAGTGTCCATGAAAACCAAACCAAATGCTTGTCCTGTGTCTTGTCTCTGCTGCCTCTGCAATGTCTTGCTAGGAAGCTTAGAGGAATGCAGGCAAGAGTTTGATTGGCCAATCGTCCCAAATGATTGCACACAAAAAAAGGATTTAACTCTTTGTCGCAATTGTCCCTCCACTCTGGCCCACCCTCCTACCCACTGCATCCCTCTCCTCCCTTCCCCAACCCCTACCTTTCCTCTGACCCCGGCCATGTGGATAAAAGACCCATCAGAAGTATCGCTGGCCACATTTACAAGTGAAAGAGGGACTATAATGGAGCGGTTAGGGGAAGAATAAGGAGACAGAGGGGCACTCACAGATGTGGTGGAGGAGGAGGGGGAGAAGAGGGGTTGGGGCGGCCCATTGTTGCCCAAGGAAGGGGGGGGGGTGAGGGAGGTGGTACAGTGCCTTTTTAAACCCGATTTGTGATGGAGGAGCGGAAGGGAGAGATAGCCATACAGAGGGTCTGGATAAAGGCTGGGACCCAGGCTGGTCCAGCTGTCCTAGGGGGAGCGTGTGAACGCAGGCCCTAACATGCCCAGAGGTCAGGCCAGGAGTGTTGGAGAGGGATGGGGGACGGGGGGACGGGTCATCCTGGAATTATCTGTGCGTCTTTTTGTCCAGGGATGGTGATACAGAAAAGCCTTTCCTTTACTCCAGCTGGGGTGAAGAGGCCACTCAGAGCAGTCACCCTTTAGGCCCCTCATCTTCATCACTGACAGGGGGCTGGGGGTGGAGAGGGTAATGAAGTCATCACAGTAGGGCTGGGTGGAGAGAAGTGGCATATATGTGTGAGGAAGTCTGAAAAGTCTTAAGACAAGGGTCTCCAAATGTTGTAAGTAGAAACAAGTTGCTGGTTTTAGTGGCGAAGAGTTGAGCTCGACAAGAGAAACTCTAGTCGAGTCTAGTGGCAGTGCTTGTATTCTTCTCTGGCCTTTCTCATTCACACCACGCACGCACGCGCACACACGCACACACACACACACAAACATAAACACAAACCCCAACAGAACCTTTGACACCTGTTAATTTCCTGTAGACAACCCATTCATTTCCTGTTCTTTTTGATTCATTAGATAAAGGTGACCAGCAGCACTGTGCTCTCTCTTGCCTGAGGACCAGTCTATTTCTGCTCTCTTGCCAGCTCCTTATGGAATTATCATGTCATGTTTGGCATGACATAAGGAGTTGGCAAGAGAGTTGAAACAGACTGGCTCTCAGGCTATGTGCTCTCACTCTCATTCATTCTCTACACAGTGGAGGGAATAAGGACCATGCCACTCAGTGTGTGGACAAATGGACAATGAAATGGACTAGTCCCACTGGAGACAAAGACAGAACCATGAATGTAAGGTTCGTTTTTAAAGACTATAATTTCTTGATATCAGTTTCCAAGAACATGTATTTCTGTATAACAGCCTTTAACTCAAATATACTCAGTGCTACATTATCCTCAAGAAGTGATCTACAAACCGGGGACCTGAATCAGTCAGAACCCTTTTGATTACATGGAGAGAATCTTTTCAAAAACATATATTTTTTTTAAAGCAACGAGATGTTCATACAACAGAGATGAAGACCACAAGAGCTAGCTTGGCATTCTAGTGTGGGTATACTGTAATAAGGCATCCAATGTGGGTCCCAGTCTAATGTGGTGTAAGGAGTGGGGATATTGGGAAACATGTCAAATAACCCCAATACATTCTGAGCAAACAGTGTTAGGGTTCAGACACACCAATAGTGTTTGCTGACCGAGAGAACTTAGCACCTCTGAACTGTGCCGGTGTTGTGCCGAAAATCTCCCCCCTGCCAGAACACCCCCCCGAAAACACTAAATTCTTCATTGCTGCAAGTTTATTAAAAATATATATATTTAACTAGACATTTCAGTTAAGAACAAATTCTTTTTTTACCATAACGGCCTAGGAACAGTGGGTTAACTGCCTTGTTCAGGGGCACAACAACAGATGTTTACCTTGTCAGCTCAGGGATTTGATCTAGCAACCTCCCAATAACTGGCCCAACGCTCTAATCACTAGGTTACCTCCCGCTCCAGTTACTTGCTAGTTGAGATTTCTGCTCTTCCCTCCTTTGTCAGTTTATCCTACATTTCACTGATCTTAGTAGCGGAAAGAATTATTATTTGTCCTTCAAGGCAGCTGCCAATGATCATGTTAGGCTGTGTTTCATTTTTTTTTTTTATCGCTGGGGAGGCCTAGTAATGTCTGCAGTAATGTCTGCAGTTTGGCTATTTGTTTCAAGTCTATTAGTCTATAAATAAATCTCTTTGACAAAATTCGTCATCTCTCCAATGTCCTATTAGACTAGTAGTTGCTCTGAAATGTTTATTGCTTGCCTACATTTTACTCCCTCCTCTATGTTTAATATAACGCACATGCATTAATGATTAATTTCGCTTGCCACAGAAAGTATTTGACTCTAGAGTCAATACTTTCTGTGGCACACATCAGAGTCAAATACTTTATATAGAACCAACGTCACGTAGGCAACCGACATTTTTAAACAGAGGGAGTAAAATGTAGGCAAGTAATAAACATTTCAGAACAACTACTAGTCGAATAAGACATGGGAGAGATGACGAATTTTGGCAAATAGATTTATTTATAGACTAATAAACTTGAAACAAATAGCCAAACCGAAAACTGCAGACATTACTAGTGCTTCCCCCGCGATCAAACCGAAATTATGAAACGCAGCCTAACGTGATAATTGACAGCTGCCTTGAAGGACACAAATAATAATGCTTTCTGCTGCTAAAATCGGTGAAATGTAGGCTAAACTAACAACGGAGTGAAGAGCAGAAATCTCAACTAGCAAGCAAGTCGCAGCAATGAAGAAAGAATGAATGAAGGGAGGGGGGATTCTGGCAGGGGGAGATTTTGGGCACAACACCGGCCGTAATTTGCCAACGGAGTGCGCATCGATTTTACATGTAGTGTTGAACGATCGGCAGACGAATGCTAGATCCACACACCGTGCAATGTGTGCAAGCCTTTAGAACGCGACATGACATGTCAGCAAGTCAGTTTATATTTGCAATGCTAGCCAGATCAAGTCATTCCTATCACTATGGGGTAGTATTCATAAAGCGTCTTCAGATCTAGGTTCAGGTTGCCCCCGTACATATAATCTTATTCATTATGAACCAAAAGGCAAAACTGCTCCTAGATAAGCACTCCTGCTCTGAGACTCACTGTGAATACTGGACCTGGTCTCGTCATAACATCCTGGAACCGTGTCCAGAAACGCATCTTACTTAGTTGATAAAGCCAGTGTCATGGTTAATGGAACGAATGAACGTTTAGCAAGTTTACATTTATTGGGATGAGTTTTGTCCTGGAGGCAGAGCTGAGCAATTCCTGTTAGATGGGCCAGCTGCAAAGTCAAACTTGGCTTTATTTTAAAAATTCATGAAAACAGAAATGAGCTTTTCTGTATTAATTTAAGCTTACAGTTAGGCATTAGGGTTAGCAGTGTGGTTAAGGTTATGTTAAAAATCAGATTTTATGACTTTGTGGCTGTGCCAGCTAGTGACCACTCTGCACAGCTGCCTTCAGAACAAGATTCATGACGAAAAACGCTAGCCTGCGAAAATTGGAGGAGAACATTTTAGAATCCCACCCATAATCTAATCAAATATGTAAGAGACAAACGTTGAGGCTGGTTGACACAAGACACTAATTTGATCAAAGTTTCTCCCAAAAAGACCACAACAACAAAATTATTTTCTAACGCATATAGGTGCTCTTTTATTCATTAAAATGCTGACACGTCTCGACCTCAATCGGTCTTTGTCAATACTTGCTTTCTGGTCCTTGTCAAAACTTGCATTTTCGCATTTCTGGACATGTGTGTATTTTGGAGCATATTGTCCATGTAGGATTAGACAAACAGTATTTATTTAAAAATGTGCCTGTCACAAATATCCAGATAGAAAGCTTATTTTTGACAAATGTTGGTTTAACAGTCAAAATCTATTTATGAAACGCAGCCTAACGTGATAATTGACAGCTGCCTAATGTTGGTGTAAAGCCTTCTCTGGAGGGAGAAAAATGGATGAAAGCAAAAATAAACTTAGGCTATTAACTTAGACAAATGTATTTGGTGGACCCTCAAAAACTATAACTTGAAACAGTTTCATTTCCTGATAAATATACAGAGAAGACAGGGTTATGACGTGTTCAGTTTTGTTCTTAATACAGTAAAAATGATATAATCAATAGTTCAAATGGCAATGCTTTGACTATCCCACTTCAACTAGCAAACAATTATTGATGACCTACACACTACACAGCCTGCTGTTCAGAGATTACTATGAAAGGACAGACTCCCTCTATCCAATAATAGTCTTGTAAATAAATAACACATTGCTAGATATACAATACATGTATGGATATCATCATTTATAAACCAACTTCTCGTTCATCTTTGTTTCTCTTTTCATCGTCAAATAATCAAACATATTCTTAAAAAACATAGTGATTTAAATAATAACAATGAATCTTAAATAATTCAAAAGCACCAACTCTTGAGATGCATTCGTCCTCTTGGCTATTCAAAGAGCCTTTACTGCTACATTCTGGCAAGAGAAGCAGACTGTCGCTCTGCTTCTACTGGTTGTGGTCCTCTCATCACGATAAGGCTTGATCATTTGACTTTCAAGCAATAACAGATTTTGTTTCAATTTAACAAAACCTGGTCGTTAATGAAATGATACATCCTCTGCAATGCTTACATTAACATTACCACTGACTTGCCCCTAAAAAGATGGCCTGACTTTTGGTCAGCATTACACTTCCCTATTGAAGGAAGAGCACCACATTGAATGGTCTTAGATCACTGTTCCATTTTGACAAGATGTAGTGACCAGTCTCCTTTCAACCTGGGTTTAGCTAATAGCAATAATCAACATTCTGAAACCATGTTGCGTTACCCAACGGCCACACTCTGAACTCAATAATGCAATTTGCTGTTAAAAGCAAAGGTTGTTTTGGATTGGAGATAGAGGCGGGCTCTCGGTTCCTGAGCACAATGAGGGGATGGACACGCCAGGAAATCTTTCCCACTGTTTTTTAACGGAATCCTGGCCAAGTTTATGCACATTGTTCAAGGGGATACCTCACTAGAGATGCACTGTTAACTCTGACCTTAAGTGCTCAGTGCAGATCGCCTTAAAGGTCCTGTTTGAATCTTCTCCTCTCTTTGTAGTGTGGATATAGAGATGATCATCAGTCAGAAGCACAGTTTACCATCTGATCAAATCCAACCCAATCAATCAGTCTTTGAGGTTCAATTCCATCCTTCCCCTTCTTCTAGTTTGCCACAATTCTAATTTTAGCAATTAAAATGGCTTTCAGTTTATCTCATGGGAAGAGGTTGACTTTGGCTGGCAGACTTGAAGCCGGTGCAACAAAAGTGTTGTCCCTGCTCTGGCATGTAGACAATGGCTCCCCCTACTGCCTCCACAACGTCAGTGCGCTGGCACTCACTCCACTGGCAGAGCTCCCTGTGGGCACAGCGCGCCACGTGGCGCTGGCTCAGGAACAACTTCTCCTGGATTATACTGGAATGGAATAATCAATCTCTGGGAGAAGGGCAGGACTGGTTAGAACTGTTAAACATTAGAACGGTTGGATTCTAAGTGAAGGGGCTGTTGATTGCTAAGTGAATTAGGTTCTTACTTATGCTGTTGTTGAACATGGCCTGTGAGATGGTGTCCTCCAGATCCACCAGTCTGATCTCCTTGCTCTCCCTGCCAGCCTGCCGAGTCTCCAGGGCCTCGTGGTTAATCATCTCCTAACCCAATGGTGATTCAACCACAAAATATAGCCAGAGTCAAAGCTGTTGGCTTTGAGTAAAGCCAGTGTGTCTATGTTGGCGAATGACTCAACACTATACACATCAGCTACTACAGCGACTGAAATTACTGCAAAACTTAAAGAGCTGCAGTTAATTTCAGAATGGGTGGCAAGGAATGAGTTAGTCTTAAATATTTCAAAAGCTAAAAGCATTGTATTTGGGACAAATCTTTCACTAAACCATAAACCTCATGGTCTAATATATGTAAACAACAGTTGCCAAGATGGGGAGAATAAAGCGTTTTTCTGCCTTAACAACACTTTCAACAAGGCAGGTCCCACAGGCCCTAGTTCTATCGCACCTGGACTACTGTTCAGTCGTGTAGTCAGGTGCCACAGAAGGACTTAGGAAAATTGCAATTGTCTCAGAACAGGGCAGCACGGCTATCCCTTAGTTATACACAGAGAGCTAACATGAATAATATGCATGTCAATCTCTCCTGGCTCAAAGTGGAGGAGAGATTGACTTCATCACTACTTGTATTTATGAGAGGTCATGTTGAATGCACCAAGCTGTATGTTTGAACTACTGGCACACAGCTCAGACACCCATACATACCCCACAAGACATGTCAGTAGAGGTCTCTTCATAGTCCCCAAGTCCAGAACAGACTATGGGAGGCACACAGTACTATATGGAGCTCTATTCCACATCAAGTAACTCATGCAAACAGTAAAATTAGACTCAGATGCAATACAAATACACACACTATTAAGCACTTCCATTTCAGAACCACAGTGAATGCTAACTCATAACCTCATAGCAGGGGCTTTGTGATACAAATCATTTTTTTTACAAATAGTCCATGATATGCCCCTGTAGTATAAAAAAAACAACCAGAAGCCATCACACAGAATCACCCTCTCAAGGCACAAAATTAACTCTACTAGACTGAGCGGCAGTAGTATTTCACTGGACAATAACAAGGAATACAGTACAGGGGATCTACTAAAAAGCACATTGATATTTCAACATCCAAGCCTTGAAAAAAAGGATATCTAGTACAAGTAAGACAGAGTCACAGGTCGGCCAGAAGATGATGAAGAACCAATTACTGGCAGGCCATCTGCATAAGCTACCCGACCAGACATGAACTAGGACTACAGTCACAGCAACACTACATGGGATCTACTGAAAAGCACAATGATAGTTCAACGTCCAAGCCTTCAAATGTTACAGTAACAGTGAGATAAATATTCAGAAAGCAGCTTTATCTTCATCAGCCAGCCCACTACCTGATGTTGCGTTTATATATTTTTGTTCAGTATACATGTAAAGTATTGGTCCCATGTTTCATGAGCTGAAATAAATTATCCCAGAAATGTTCCATACGCACAAAAAGTTTATTTCTCTAATATTTTGGGCACAAATTTGTTAACATCTCTGTTAGTGTGTCACGTATTCCCCTGTTACTGCTGCTCATTCCGTTCACCAGCTCTGGAGGTCTACGTCACCAGCCTTCTAGGTGTCACTGAATTGGATTAATTACCACCAACCCTGGACTGTCTTGTCTCATTACGCACACCTGGTTCCCATTGCCCCTGATTAGTATGTGTATATATGTGCCCTCTGTTCCCCATTGTCCTTGTTGATTATTGTTCCATGTCTGTTGGTCTTGTGAGTACCTGTGCTCTGTTGTGTCGGCTTACGTGTTAGTGTGCACTTGTTATTACGGGTCTCGTCCAGTGTATTGTTATTATGGGTCTCATCCTGTGTATTTATTAGAGGTTTACACCTCGCTCTTTGTTTGGATTACAGCCCTGTGTTATATACAGTGGGGAGAACAAGTATTTGATACACTGCCGATTTGGCAGATTTTCCTACTTATAAAGCATGTAGAGGTCTGTAATTTTTGTCATAGGTACACTTCAAAAATCCAGAAAATCACATTGTATGATTTATTAAGTAATTAATTTGCATTTTATTGCATGACATAAGTATTTGATCACCGACCAACCAGAAAGAATTCCATCTCTCACAGACCTGTTAGTTTTTCTTTAAGAATCCCTCCTGTTCTCCACTCATTACCTGTATTAACTGCACCTGTTTGAACTCATTAACTGTATAAAAGACACCTGTCCACACATTCAATCAAACAGACTCCAACCTCTCCACAATGGCCAAGACCAGAGAGCTGTGTAAGGACATCAGGGCTAAAATTGTAGACCTGCACAAGGCTGGTATGGGCTACAGGACAATAGGCAAGCAGCTTGGTGAGAAGGCAACAACTGTTGGCGCAATTATTAGAAAATGGAAGAAGTTCAAGATGACGGTCAATCACCCTCGGGTTGGGGCTCCATGTAAGATCTCACCTCGTGGGGCATCAATGATCATGAGGAAGGTGAGAGATCAGCCCAGAACTACACGGCAGGACCTGGTCAATGACCTGAAGAGAGCTGGGACCACAGTCTCAAAGAACCATTATTAACACACTACGGATTAAAACCCTGCAGCGCACGCAAGGTCCCCCTGCTCAAGCCAGCGCATGTCCAGGCCCGTCTGAAGTTTGCCAAAGACCATCTGGATGTTCCAGAGGAGGAATGGGAGAAGGTCATGTGGTCTGATGAGACAAAAATAGAGCTTTTTGGTCTAAACTCCACTCGCCGTGTTTGGAGGAAGAAGGATGAGTACTACCCCAAGAACACCATCCCAACCGTGAAGCATGGAGGTGGAAACATCATTCTTTAGGGATGCTTTTCTGCAAAGGGGACAGGACGACTGCACCGTATTGAGGGGAGGATGGATGGGGCCTTGTATCGTGAGATCTTGGCCAACAACCTCCTTCCCTCAGTAAGAGCATTGAAGATGGGTCATGGCTGGGTCTTCCAGCATGACAACGACCCGAAACACACAGCCAGGGCAACTAAGGAGTGGCTCCGTAAGAAGCATCTCAAGGTCCTGTAGTGGCCTAGCCAGTCTCCAGACCTGAACCCAATAGAAAATCTTTGTAGGGAGCTGAAAGTCCGTATTGCCCAGCAACACCCACGAAACCTGAAGGATCTGGAGAAGGTCTGTATGGAGGAGTGGGCCAAAATCCCTGCTGCAGTGTGTGCAAACCTGGTCAAGAACTACAGGAAACGTATGATCTCTGTAATTGCAAACAAAGGTTTCTGTACCAAATATTAAGTTCTGCTTTTCTGATGTATCAAATACTTATGTCATGCAATAAAATGCAAATTAATTACTTAAAAATCATACAATGTGATTTTCTGGATTTTTGTTTTAGATTCTGTCTCTCACAGTTGAAGTGTACCTATGATACAAATTACAGACCTCTACATGCTTTGTAAGTAGGAAACACTGCCGATTTTGCAGGTTATCAAATACTTGTTCTTCCCACTGTATCGATGTGTTTGTTTTGGGCTTCGTCCCCGTCATGTTCATGACGTACTCTATTTTGGAGTAGAGAAAAAAAAAAAGATTTTGTATTCCTGCGCCTGTTTCCTATCATTATACAGCGTGACAGTGAGCATTTCTCCTTTGCCAAGATAATCCATCCATGTCCTACTCCCTTCACAGAATAGCGCAATCTGGCTCTAACCAGAATAGAAAGAGTGGGAGGCCCCGGTGCACAACTGAGCAAGAGGACAAGTACATTAGTGTCTAGTTTGAGAAACAGACGCCTCACAAGTCCTCAACTGGCAGCTTCATTAAATAGTACCCGCAAAACACCAGTCTCAACGTCAACAGTGAGTTCCTATGTCAAGTGTCTGTTCTTTTGCCCATCTTAATCTTTTCTTTTTATTGGCCAGTCTGAGATATTGCTTTTTCTTTGCAACTCTGCCTAGAAGGCCAGCATCCCGGAGTCGCACCTTCACTGTTGACGTTGAGACTGGTGTTTTGCGGGTACTATTTAATGAAGCTGCCAGTTGAGGACTTGTGAGGCGTCTGGTCACAGATGAGAGAAGGAATTAACAAGCAAAGTGATCATGGGGTGTATTCATCCTGCCCATTCTGTTGAAAAATGTTTTTTAAACGGAAGCAAACAGAACGAAATGGGGAGAAACATACCTGAATTTGTCCAATAGAAACTCTCATTTGCAACTGTTGGACTAATGATTACACCCTAAATCAACTGGATGCAGGCAAGAGTTTTCAAGGTGGTATTGAATGTGTCACTGTCACCTTGATTACTCAATCTTCTCTCAACCTGTGCACCTACGTTGTAAACTTTAATTCATAGGCTAGGTTGTAGCAACCTCATGATGGATATATGGAAATTGGAGTATCATGTATTAACCTAAACCTATCGATGTTACATTGAGTTGGGTGAATAGAATATGAATGAGTCATCCAATATGCTGTAATAAAGGCCATGCTCATAAGAAAAATAGTCTCCCTCATCTTAAACAGCACCGACCGCCACTGCAAGGTAAGCACATTATAATGACAATAAAATGTGACAACTTCCTAACGTTGACTTCGTGTGACAAAGACATGTTCCAACACCAATAAATGATTTTTATTAAATTATATTACATATGTCATATAGTCAGGTCCGTCAATATATCCATTGCATTTACGTTGAATACATGGACAAATAGGCTTAGATTCCAAACATATCATTAAATAACTTGCACCTTTGGAACTAAGCTCAGTGCATTGTTTGATAACTGACCCTATCAAAGCATGTTCTGATGTAGTACCAGCTTGATCAAATTCGTGATTAAAATACACTAATGCTAAACACACGTTAAAGACCCATTTTTTGTGAATAGCACCAAAAGTAAATATGTATTGCATAGTGACGTATACAGTATCATACATGATTGAGTGGTTGGTTTTCTTGTCTCTCGTCACTGATCACAGAACTAGGACAACAACAAATACGAGTGGCATTATTCATTTGAACACTTTCGCTACATATATTACAAACGTATTGCCTTATAATAAGTTATAAGCAAGTAAATGTTCTGCTTAATGTAAGTAATGTTAGCGTATAAGTTAATGTACACACAACAGAGATGACTATGATGTGCTAATAGGTTTTGAAATGCATGTGTTGATTGACCATGAATATTACCTGTCTGAAGTGCACTCTTCGTCCTCTGTGCACCATGGTTAATGTAACAAATGCAATGCTACTGAGCAAAGAACAAAATCCACTTCTTGTTATCAGCTAGTTAGTCTCGTAAGGCACAGCCTTCATAAGCAGGCTTATTATAACATACAACAGCAACATTTATTGATCCTGGCAAAGGATTGACCAAATCTCCTTCAGATTATTCTCACACATAAGGCACAGCCTCATAGGCATTAAGGGAAGGGCAGTGAGACCTTTGCACTCTGTGCAAGGCTGGTCTTCACTTTTATAACAGTGGTACTTGATATTGAAAGGAGCAGCAACAACCCTGAACTGGCCATATGCTAACAGAGCATGATTCTCTGTTTACTATTTCACAGCACAAGTCTGTGTAGTGAAGCACATTTTTATATGAAATGATAAAGCAGCATTAGTAGCCTACCTTATTACCCAGAACCACGAATTTAAGCCATATCATAGCATCTCTCAAGAGAACCATAAAGGCAAAAAAATATGTCCTGACTCAGTCTTGTTGGTACAGCCATGTCAGTTAACACGGAGTACTTGACTGGAGTTGCTTCTCATTTCAAGAGACAAAGGCAAGACAAAGACCCATTAAAGTCCAATGTGGGTTGGGGTTAAAGGTCACTGTGCCGAATGAGGGGGCTCCAGTTTGTTGGACAGGGCGGTCAACACCTGGTCAAACTTGGTGTATCGCTCTGCCTGGTTCTCCCCCACCCCCCGACTCCCCCACAGCAACCTCATCTGGAACTCTGTGAGGAAGAGTTCTAGAACCTCAGCTTGCTCCTGGAAACCTGTATGTCCACAACACAACACACAACAACATAAAGAGATCACCATTGAAGCCTCACTAATACATATCTAATTTGTTCATATGTGGTAAATTGTGTTGGTGTCATGGTGGCAAACTTTTACGAAATACTTAATTTCACAACATGGTTTTAGTCTGTATCTCAACATGGTTTTAGTCTGTATCTCAACATGTTTTTGGTCTGTATCAACATGATTGTGGTCTGTATCTCAACATGGATTTAGTCTGTATCTCAACATGGATTTAGTCTGTATCTCAAGGATTTAGTCTGTATCTCAATATGGTTGTACTCTGCATCTCAACATGGATTTAGTCTGTATCTCAAGGATTTAGTCTGTATCTCAATATGGTTGTACTCTGCATCGCAACATGGATTTAGTCTATCTCAAGAATTTAGTCTGTATCAACATGGTGTTGGTCTATATCTCAACATGGTTGTGTTCTGTATCCCAACATGGTTGTGGTCTGTATCAACATGGATTTAGTCTGTATCTCAACATGGATTTAGTCTGTATCTCAACATGGATTTAGTCTGTATCTCAACATGGATTTAGTCTGTATCTCAACATGGATTTAGTCTGTATCTCATCATGGATTTAGTCTGTATCTCAACATGGTTGTGGTCTGCATCTCAACATGGTTGTGGTCTGCATCTCAACATGGTTGTGGTCTGCATCTCAACATGGTTGTGGTCTGCATCTCAACATGGTTGTGGTCTGCATCTCAACATGGTTGTGGTCTGCATCTCAACATGGTTGTGGTCTGCATCAACATGGCTGTGGTCTGTATCGCAACATGGTTGTGGTCTGCATCTCAACATGGCTGTGGTCTGCATCTCAACATGGCTGTGGTCTGCATCTCAACATGGCTGTGGTATGTATCTCAACATGGTTGTGGTCTGTATCTCAACATGGTTTTAGTCTGTATCTCAACATGTTTTTGGTCTGTATCAACATGATTGTGGTCTGTATCCCAACATGGATTTAGTCTGTATCTCAACATGGATTTAGTCTATCTCAAGGATTTAGTCTGTATCTCAATATGGTTGTACTCTGCATCTCAACATGGATTTAGTCTGTATCTCAAGGATTTAGTCTGTATCTCAATATGGTTGTGGTCTGTATCTCAACATGGATTTAGTCTGTATCTCAACATGGATTTAGTCTGTATCTCAACATGGATTTAGTCTGTATCTCAACATGGATTTAGTCTGTATCTCAACATGGTTGTAGTCTGCATCTCAACATGGTTGTGGTCTGCATCTCAACATGGTTGTGGTCTGCATCTCAACATGGTTGTGGTCTGCATCTCAACATGGTTGTGGTCTGCATCTCAATATGGTTTTGGTTTGTATCTCAATATGGTTTTGGTCTGTATCTCAACATGGTTGTGGTCTGCATCTCAACATGGTTTTCTGCATCTCAACATGGTTTGGTCTGCATCTCAATATGGTTTTGGTCTGTATCTCAACATGGTTGTGGTCTGCATCTCAACATGGTTGTGGTCTGCATCAACATGGCTGTGGTCTGTATCTCAACATGGTTGTGGTCTGCATCTCAACATGGTTGTGGTCTGCATCTCAACATGGCTGTGGTCTGCATCTCAACATGGCTGTGGCCTGCATCTCAACATGGTTGTGGTCTGCATCTCAACATGGCTGTGGTATGTATCTCAACATGGTTGTGGTCTGTATCTCAACATGGATGTGGTCTGCATCTCAACATGGTTGTGGTCTGCATCTCAACATGGTTGTGGTCTGCATCAACATGGCTGTGGTCTGCATCTCAACATGGCTGTGGTATGTATCTCAATATGGTTGTGGTCTGTATCTCAACATGGATGTGGTCTGTATGTCAACATGGTTTTGGTCTGTATGTCAACATGGTTTTGGTCTGCATCTCAACATGGTTGTGGTCTGCATCTTAATATGGTTGTGGTCTGTATCTCAACACGGTTTGGGTCTGTATCTCAACATAGTTTTGGTCTGTATCTCAATATAGTTTTGGTGAACATAGTATAAAGACTTCCTCCCACCCTGTAGCTTTTTCTCTGCGTTGGCGCAGTAGTTGCCCCCCAGCTGTGCCATGGTACGTGCCGCCGCCAGATGACTCATCACCACATCCATCCCCGCTTCCACCGTCTCCCAAGGCTCCGCCCCGTCCACCACCGCCACACTTTTCTCCAGGAGGGATAGGAGGGGCACCACGTGCGGGAAAGATGTGTTAGAGAATGCACAGCTCTCTTAGAAAGAGAGGAGAGGAAGAGGTCTATTAGGCATTGCATTTGACACACTGTATACTCTCACTAAGGTCAATATTTGCATTCACTGCTTTTAGGGGTGAAACAATAAGTGTGTCAAAAATGTCACCCTATTCCCTAGGCTCTAGTTAAAAGGAGACTATTTAGGGAATGTAGGCTGAATGTCTTTGGGGACAAATTAGGAGATGAAGTACCTTTCCCATCGTTCATGCGCTTCATGAAAGGCTTCAAGGTTTTCTCATAGAGGATAGCGCCCTCTGTGTGTCGCTGGCGTAACACCATCCAGGTCTGCTCCAGACGGCAGATCTAAGAGGCAAAGAAGATAATTGCTCATAAATGCACTGATCAGTATAACTCATGCTTTACCTCCCCTAAATGTAACCTGCTCCACATACTAGTTACAGTAGTTATGTATGAGTAACTTTGCAGTTTCAATGCCCATACGTATGTGCTGTACCTGTGGCAGCTCTAAGGTTCTCATAATGGCGGCGAAGCCAAACATGTTGCCCAGGTTGCTCTTGAGCTCAGCAGCCATTTGGATGGTTTTGTGCAGCAGGGAAGCTCTCTCCTCAGTGCTGCCTGTACAGCCCAGCACCTCCACAGCTAGCATGATGGACATGGTCTGGAACCTGGATGATAGAGGGATAGTCGAGGCACAGAGAAAACAGAGACTTTACAAAGACATTAATTAAACTGGTGAACTTAGAAATACAAGAAGCTGACACAGAAACACCCCAAAATCTGAAGAACCAAAAAGTGTGTGAAGTAATGTGAAAAGTAATGCCAGTCCTCACCTTTCCAGCAGGTCCAGACGGAGTTGGTGACCGTGTGGGAGGGTCAGTAGCTCCATCCCAGAACTTACACCCATCTTCCTCTGCATCTCTGGAGTCACGTTCAATATTCTGGCGACCTGAGGACCAGAGACATGGTAAGAAAAGGATCGGTTTGGGTTGTGCAATGAGGGAGTGTGTGTGTCAGTACCATGCAGTCAGCCTTGGTGATGTGTTTAGCCACTGTCTTGGCATCCACCTGGGCTAGCAGCTCCTTGACCCTCCTCAGCACCCCCACCTCCAGGGGCCTGTTCTCCTTGGGCATCAGTGGGGACTGGTACCTACTAGGCATGAAGGCAGAGGCTGTTTCCACTATAGGGACCTCATACACATTCTCCTCCTTCACAGGGTCTACAACACTCTGTCCCTCATCCTCCTCCTCCTCCGTACACAGCCGCTTCACATAACTCTGAGCTGGTGGGGTGGCAGGACAGAGCTGACTGTAGCTGCTGTCTGTGTCTGGAGTCAGATATATGTGGGTTGGTGAGGCCTGGGCTCTGGTGGTCTGTTGTGTGTTGTTGTTGGGTGAGGGTGAGGGTGAGGGGGAGGGTGAGGGTTGGGTGCTGCTGCTGTAGCATCTGGAGACAGATGGGGAGGGAGCCACCTCTGGCACTCGGATGACACGTGGACTCCTGGGCTGCTGGGTGACTTCAGATACAAGCAGAGGAAATTCACAATAATGAGTTACACAATGTCACACTCTGTCACACTTCATCCCTCCCCTCCTCTCCTCTCCCCTGTAACTATTCCCCAGGTCGTTGCTGTAAATGAAAATGTGTTCTCAATCAACTTACCCGGTAAAATAAGGGTTAAAAATCTAATTCATATTGTCAGTCCTTTCCTATGGAAGTGTTTCATTTGAAACTTAAGTCACTGTGAAGCAATTGTAGAGTTTTTGTGTGGCACTCTCACAGTGCAGATATTTGATAATGTGCTGGTGATGCTTTGCTGTACAAAAAGAACCCCATACTCACTAAATGGTGAAGAGAGAAGGTTCTCTCCAATAGGTGAAGAGGGTTGATGGATTTTCTCAATCTGATCCATATTGAAGCTACAGCTCCTGACCGCCTCCCTGTGGTGAACAGTAGAAGGGCTACACACACACACACACACACACACACACACACACACACACACACACACACACACACACACACACACACACACACACACACACACACACACACACACCTTTAGTCAAAATCAACAAGCTATATTTGAAGCACAGCAAAAAAGCACTGCTCACAGACAAACTGGTGTTGTAGTCAAAAGTGCAGAGGACAGTGCAGAGGAGAACCAGTCTCACCTAAGCGGGCAGATCTTGTCCATCCCATTCCCACTCTGGGTCTTGACCAGAGCCCCTTTCTGACAGGAGGGAGAGTTCAGATAGCCCTTGTGGTTGGCCAGAGCGAAGGCTGCCTCCAAGTAGTGTAGTGGTAAAGTACGATTAACGGGACTGTGGATCTGAGCCCCACTCTGCTGAGTCAAAACCATCCTGTTCCCCACGTAGAAGTGAACCAAAGCAGGCACGGAGTCGAAGGCCTCTCCCTCCAGGGTGTACTGGACCCGGGTGTAGGTCTCACTGGTCTGAAGCAGGACCTTGCTTATTAGGAAGTGCAGGGTATGGTGGTTCCAGCGGTTGGTCAGCACATAGTCTTCCAGGCTGGAGAGAGAGTCTCGGATGAGGAAGTCCCCATGGTGCAACACCAGAGTCTCTGACACCTGCCAGTCAAAGGACACATCAGTTAAGTAGAGCTAGAGATTACTACGAATGTCATGCGTGTGTACGTGTGCATAAGTATGTCTAGATGTTTGAGGGAGCAGGGGAGCCTCACCTCCCAGGGGATGTGTCCATGGTACCAGCCATGGCTCAACAGGTTGCTGCTGCTTAGTTTCAGCTCTTCCTCCAGCTCCCTGCGCAGCTTCTCAGACGGGACGTCCAACCAGAACCTCTCCTTGGAGAACTTAAAAGACATAGGAAGCAAAGGTAAGACGTAGAGAAGAGTTGAAAATAAAATACATTTCAACTTCATAACCCCTGTGAAACAACAGTTACAGCATCTGCGTAGATTCAGCACCAGACAGTGGAAACGAGTCACTTTGTTGCCTTTCCCCCGGTTAGTCTGTTGTGAAATTCAGTAGATGGAGTGAAGCAGGGAAGGTTAGAGAACAGAAGTCAGGCATTCCCACACTGGCATGTCACCAGAGCACAGTCTTGGGCAGGTTGTTGCGGTAACGTTATTGTGTAGCTTAGCCATTAGTCAGCCAAGCTGTCACCTATTTACACACAGTCTCCCAGACAAAGTAGATCAAGCACCCTGACCCTCCAATCACCACTTGTATAAATGTTTCTTGGAATTCATTTTAAATGGGCGGATCTGCTGGTCCTAACGACTGTTCCCTTCCCAAGCCTTCAACTACAGTAGGTGACATGTTGTTTTCTCAAACAACTTTTCCCTCTATTTAATGGTTTGTCCCATGGACTGATTGACACTGCTCCAAAACCACTTACAAAATGAAGAGGAGACCTACAGATCTCATGAATACTTTGATTGAATTAATAACATACCGGTTTGTTGCATCAAGATAATTTAGCATTTCAAGGAGGGAAGTGTTAATTTTAAATACAAATTGAATGTTTGACAGTCAGATTGGGAATTTAGCCAGGACACCAGGCTTTATACCCAACTCCTAAAATAATGCCATGGGATCTTCAGTGACCACAGACAGTCAAGACACATGTTTAACATCCCATCTGAAAGACAACACCTTACATAGGACAATGTCCCCAATCACTGTCCTATGATTTTTTTTTTAGTCCAGAGGAAAGAGTGCCTCCTACTGGCCTTCCAACACCACTTCCAGCAGCATCTGGTCTCCCATCCAGGGAGTGACTATGACCAACCCCACTTAGCTTCACAGGTAGGTCAGCAGTGGGATGCAGGGTGGTATGCTGCTGGCAAGTGGTCTTGCTCTTTGGAAAGTCACTTTTTTTTGGGGGGCTTAGATATTTAATGTAATATATATTGATAAAATAAAGCATCAAATAAAGTTGATTTAAAATGTAGAATCAATTGTATGGTTGTAAAGTTAGAGAGGATCCAATGAATGAATGTATCTGAATTCCTTCAGTCTTTCCATCTGCACTAGGCATAACCAGGCATATCCAGACCAGGCTCAGTTGCCCACAGTTACACAGTCGTCTCTAAACTATTCCTCTGGAATGGGCAGGCTTCCCAACTCTTTTATGTCACCGAACCTAATTCAATTAGAGCTTGACCGCTGCGCACACTGTGATCCCCATCACAGTTCTCCTGGTTCCACACAAACACAGCAAGAGAGAGGCTTCGAAAAACAACACACTCTATAGGAAGAAGTAAACAAGTCTCCTTTTTGTTGTTTTGCAATGCTAAACAGGCACCTCAGAATTGTTCGAGAGAACGTCTCAAAAGGACCACTTATAATGAATCAATCCATATTAGTAGTGAGGAGGAGGTAAAAGATCTTACCTTCACATATTCGCCTTTGCTTTCAATGGGATCCAATTGGCTGGAAGAGAGAGGGGAAAACATAATGTTAGAATGGAAATGTATGTTCTTCATTGTGATGGCTCAACATTCAGGGCCTTGTCCTCTGTGTATGTACTTCTCTATGTTCCTCGGCTAGGGGGAAATAGGCCTATTGCATAACAGTCTAGTAGGAGTTCAAATCTGCAATACCTCCAAGATATGTACTAATATGACAACTCCAAGCAACAGCCGGTGACATTAAACAAAAACTATCGTGGAAGACGTGAGGCATGTCAGGAGCTTTTGAAAAGTGTTACTTTGGACTTTCTGTTGTTCCTCAGCCAGAACGTTTCCACAAGAGTACTGTCAAGAGACATGACCTCTTGTTCCCATGAACTCAATCTCACACACACACACACACACACACACACACACACACACACACACACACACATGCACGCAAGAACTCTCACAGCTGCTCCTCGTCCTCCCCAACATACCATTCTTCCCCCCAGTCCTTCCTTCCAGCTAAAGATACATTCACTAACAAACACACATAAATGGCCCACAGGGGTCCCAAACTACAATAACACAGACTGAGATAATGATGACAAAAACCAGCAGTAGAACTAGCTTTCATTATCTGACAAGAAGAAGAATCTCCAGACTCATTTCCCATGTTTCTATGATGCCTAATAAAGCCAAGCTCCTCTGACCGCCATTTCAGTTTGAGCTAAAGGAGCCTCCCTATTCAGTACTTGGCCGGATGAGTTTCCCAAGATGAAGATCCATATTTACAGCATAAACTAACATCATCAAACAGCCATGAGGCAGCTGTGTATGGGGGAGACACACACAAACACACAACCCCTTGAAGTGGGTTGTGGCTCAAAACAATAAGAAGAATCACATACAGTATGACCTGCAAACACTGAACATTGTACACTGCCCATCTACATAAGGAGGACACAGTAAGTAGTTTATGACACGGTTTATAATGGAGTAGTGTCATTGTCAGCAAAACCGAGGAAAGAGCGAGGTTTCACAGATCACACTCATGACTATGAAAGCTACATCCTTCAGTGAGTCCTAGAGTTTAGAGCTTTACACTAAAGACACTTGACCAGTGCCACCTCTGCCTATACGCAGACTACGCACTGAGCGCAAGGCCCCGTGGCCACTAGGGGACCCCGCCACCACTGTTTTCTGGGGGGGAACTCAGTCAGGGTCTCAACTTACTGTTGGGAGTATGAATAGTAGAATACACAAGGTAGTAATTATTAAATTTGGTACTGCATCAGCAGTTTTCCTCTTGTTATGTCACTCACTGACAGTCACTCAATTAGCCCATGTCAGCTAATGTTTTATACACTGTAGATTGCTAGGTAACTTAGTCTGGCCAGTTATCTAAACCTTGTAGTAATCATGGCTGAATTACCGACCGGGCACAAAGGGCAGGGGCCCAGGGTTCCTGACCTACAGTGGGTCCCCATTGATTTTGTAAGTCACCCAGATATTGTATGAACATCGCATAAGTCAAGGCAAAATGTGTGGAATTGCTGAAAATGTGCTTCAAAAATGCAAAAGTTTCTCTACTCATGGCAAAATGTGTAGAATTGTTGGAAATTTATATTCAATTTTTTTCCGCTGATCAGGCAAAATGAATCACTACTGACAAGCTGTCTATTGACCTCAGCATAGAGTAAAATGACCCTTGATCTGAACTTCCAACCTTCACATTTTCACTTTCATCTATACCAGCGGCATTTCGCTCAATATTGTTTCCTCTCTTCTATAGACTAATATGTAGTATAATCCCGGTCTGCACATAATGTCTAGGACAGGGTTCCCAAATATGCGGGTGATCCCCCCAGGAGTGATTGTTGTTTTTGGACATTGCTGCAAAATCACCAGGAAATTAGCTCAAAGTGATTTTAATTGAGGAAATCTGTTCCAAAGTATTCCCACGCATAAATAGAGAGGCATATGTGATCGTATCCCAATGTGGTCAAGGTTTTAAATTATTATTGTCAAATACTATATCTGTTTGGGATTCTTGTGGTCAATTTGCAGTGTAAAAATGTTTTAGAACTATATTCCATGGCCTAGGCCCTAGGGGAATGCCAGGGAACATAAGGTCAAGTTCAACTGGCTGAGAGATCAATTACTTCCACTAGCTGTTAGGACAATCAGAAGTCAGTCTCGGCCATAGACTGTATGGTCGCCATTCACTGGACAAAGAGCAGTAAATAATGTCATCCTTTCGCTGAAATGAAGGAAAACGTCCAAATTCCTTAAGCAATGCACATTACATAACCCATATCCCAGGCTCCCCAAATGACTGACAGACACACTATAGGCGAGGCTATTGTAGGACATTAAACCCAGAGCTCACTGTCCTCAGCTGAACATTTCATGCGAATAAGGTTTATTAATGTTTCATAAGAAAATAGATGTATTCATGTATATCAAGATATACTGTATGGAAGTATGTCACTTCAGGACATCATGCAGACAATGAATATAATTAACTAGGATGGATTAGTTGTTTGTGCAGTGTGCAGGCTGCAACTGCAAGATGTTACCATGTAACACAATGACATTACCTGCAACATATGTGAATGTTACAATGTCCAAAACATAAAAACAGTTTTCAAACGAAAGTGCTCAGAGACAACATGACTATGCAGTCCAGGCAATAAACAACCTATGAACTAGAACCTGAACTTATCCATCAAACGTACATCCACCATGAAGTGATGGTATTGTATTATCATAAGAAATATAGAAATCTGAAATCTCACCTTATTCCCATGGTAGTAAATACTCGAGACGGAATCGAACGGTAGCCTATATCATGACTTTCGCACATCTCTAGCAGTGTAACGATCTCAAGTCATAGCGCTGAGCTGAACTACAAGCGGAGCAAAGGGTGCTCTCGTCCACGCGCAAAAACCATGCAGGGGAGGGACCTTCGGCCCATGCATGTTATTGTCGGAGTCGAATTATCGTTTCACTATTCTACAAGACCTTTCAAATTCAGGTTTATGAGAACATCCAATTTTAAAGACGAGTAATTAAGCGTCCTTAATGACCACATATACATTTCATATGGTCTAGTTATACTCCACATTGTGGTCAGAAAATCCTGGCTCATGGGCCACATCAAACACGTAATTCCTATTGGAATCCAGCCAGAGGGAGGATTTCTAAGAATTTGAATATTTTACCATCCACAACCTGCACACAGAATGACTGCTATTGTGCAGGATTTCAAAATCAAAACGAGCTAAACCAGAAAATCTAAACTGGAACAACCATCTCAGTAACAGGTGCAATAAGTAAAACCCCTTGCAGATTGGATTAGTTTAGAAAAATCTAAGTTATTTATCTTTGTATAGTATAAGATCAATTAATCAATCGATTAATGTGCATGAGGAAACACAGATATTAAAACAAACTATTCTAAAAATCAACCGGCAACAAAGCATGCTGGGAAATATGATAATCAGGCCCCTCTTTTTCACTCAGAATTAACTGAAATGAACTCAACACACCACGCGATGGAAAAGATTTCTTGAATCAAATGTCCTGTTCCGTTGTGCTGAATGTAGGTAAGGTGACAGACATTCCTAACACTGATCTGAATAAAAGGCATGGAATTTCTAATGACTAAATGCACTCTAAACAGAACGATGGGAAATTGAACACTTGTGTTTAAAATAGGGGTTTTCTTGGTTGGAAACTCACTGGAAAAAGCGGACTGTCATGTTTAGTCTTGCATTCTAAACGCCTGTGTTTAAGGTGAGAACACTTATTGAAAAATCGAAATGCCTGATGTTTAAGTTTTAAACACTAACGTTTAGGTTATAAGCATGTCACATGTTTCGTGGTTTTACAGTGTAGGTTGGCTAATGCAACTTCACTTCAGAGCACTTTTGCAGGATAATATATGGCACTAGAGTTCATTCCGGACTTTAAAACATATATCTGTCAGTTACAAATTCTTGAATTCAGAGATACAGATACAATTTTTGATATTTTGTTTGAAAAAAATATATGTAAAAGGTTACATAATGTATCAATTCATCTCACACACATATCATCCCTTGTGTTGTGATAAATCAGTTTCTCACCAGTCAAATTTCCCCATCCTCTGTGAATCTCCCAGAGTCCTGCTTCCATCATCTTGTGTCTTCTCCTCTGTATCTCTGCGGACCGCCTGTGCTATAGGGTCCATCACCTCATACAAGTCCTTGGTAAGCGCTGTGGGTGACACTGGGTCAGAGTAGTACTGAGTGCTCTGGGAGGAAGGCATAGTGGCAGGGTCAGGCACACAAGCATTGGTCCTGGCTGCATTGACCCTTGAGTGGTCCTCACATGTCAATGGTGGATCTTGATTTCCTGAGGGTTTATTAAGTGCTGAGGACTTGGGTACTTCATGTGAGCCTTTACGGGATGGCAGTGTATCTGTGTCACAGCTGGGTGAGGGAGAGTGAGTGGGGGCCTGAACCACAGGCAGTGTTTTCCCTGTAAGGCCACCAGGCAATGACTTCTCTAAAGCTGAAAGATGGGTACTAGACAGGACACTCAGAAGAGGAGAATCTCGTACATAGTCCCCATCCTGACACTGGCTCTGCCCTCCACTGATTTGACCTTTGCTACTACTTTTTTTCTTTGACCCCTTGCTGCTTTTCTGCCTCTCCTTTCGAGCCACGGTACCTACGTGTGTGTACATGTCACTGGAGCGAGCATAGCCCGGGCTGTGTAAGCAGGTATCCATGTCATCAACTGAGCTGGCCCCCAAAGTTTTGTCACTGTGGCTCCCATCAGGCTTCGAGGTTATCTTGGGGTCTGTCTTGTCTGATGAACGGCGGATGGAGAGATTGGAGAGACTTCCAAACCACTTGAGACCTGGGGAGAGAGTGCAAGATTTCCTTACTGTATCCACTGTTGCCATGGCTCATTTGATATCCTGATACATTGGTGTTCTATGGTACAGTATGTGCTTTGAGTTGAGATTTCGCTCTTAATTTTTTATCATGTGAAAAATGTTATTTGTGTACTCTCTGCTCAGTCATGCCTGGAATGTTTTCACATGCAAGCCGAACTTGCTGAATCCCTCACCAGATTAATTGCTGAACTGAGAGCTGAACTCTGTGGTTGTTTAATTATGTTTCTTCCCTGCGGACCCATTAGAGCATGAAAACTTGATGCAGACATATTGAATGCCTCTAGCCTGCTTCCAGCTAAATATGATTCCTCAGGGTCTGTTAAAAGGAGTGGGAGAGGGAGAAATTGGGGGAGACAATGGAGGAATACTATCATTTTCCTTACGCTAGTCTTTTATTTACTTTTCAGAGACACATTAGGCAAGAGGAGGGGTGTACTCTGGACCTGAACGGCTAGCTTTGTCACTGAGAGCGTTATCTAGGGAGACTTGAGGAAGCAGAACTATAAACATGTTATTCTGTAACAGATGTAGGCTACTATCTGATCAGGATTTTAATCTTCAGCACAATATTAGAGGGATTTCCTTTACTCAAATTATTTTCAAATTATGTTTTTGGTCCTGATGGTCAAGTTTAAATGACATAATGACCTACTGTCGTTATACACTTCAAACCACACACACACACACACACACACACACACACACACACACACAAATACATGACCTAATACCAACAAACATAACTTTGTTGTCTATAGCAGGCTGGCTTGTATTAGTAAGAGCTGTTTTTGTATTGTATGCCATGGTCTGTCTCCATTTAGTGCTCAGTTGAGATGCTATTTGAAACAAAACAATGAGCCATCTATGTTTTTGTTTACAATAGCATATAAACCTGAATAGTGTTTTTATAAGTGGAGCAACAGCAGACAATGAGTGAACTGACAGAGAAACAAGAGTCAATAGAACTCATTCATTCCAAATAGTCACATTAAGAGATGAGGAGCCTCCTCCCTTTCCCTAACTCTGACTCACAAAATAGCCAGAGCTCTAGGATTGTTGCATTCTGTGATCCTTCTTAATATACACTGTAGAATTGATTACGAATGAGACATTTACTAAGAAAAATAAAACTTACTCAGTTTTCGTTTGCTCATGGTTTGGGGGTAGGTTCAGACGTGTAAGGATACAGGTCCTATTATCATCCTTGTTCTTAGACAGACTATATGAGGACAACTTTGATACACAACTTTGAACAGCATGCAGTGCCCACAGTGTGATGAACAGTATACATTTTTTTTGCCCAACAGAGAAATGTTCTTCCTGTCGTCTTGAGAGAGCGGAATTGGCAAATCCATTTTACGTCAGCAGTCATTTCTGCATTTGAAATACAGACATTCTAGTGAATCTATCAAACCAAAGTTTCCAATTAACATTACATTTACCCTAATAAGTTAAAACATGTCAGTGTCACATACAGTTGTTGTGTTATTTCTACAGTTGTTATGTTATTTTAAGGAGCTTTCAGCAAGGCTGTATATGATGTGATCTATTAATGTGCTTATAAATTATTGACAATCTATAGATGAAAAAATATTGATAAAGCAAAACAACAAAATAGTCCCACCCGAAAAAACAAGTAAACCAAAACATCAGGAGGGCATCAGGAGGGAATTTGAGCTTCTCCTTTTTGAGGGGTGGGGTAGAATGGGGGTTTTGACTCAGATAGTGAGTAGTCACTCAGCACAAGTCTTGCATCATTTTCTCTGGGTTGCTAAATTTCCTATTGAGACTTCCTGTCATATGTAAAGAAATAAGCAATAGTAGGCAGTACGGAGTAAGCAGTTTGTCTAGGCACAAAGAGCACCATGCTAGCTCGAAACAAGCTTTGACATTTTCACTAGCATTTAGTAAGACTTGGTATCTGACACAATTAGGCCTATACAGCCAACACAAGGATGACATTGTTAATGACAGCTGACTTGTCTATGAATCGGCCAGGGCCTGGCAAGTACCGTACAGGCCTATTCATACGGTTGCAAATCCTTTGTTACACGCAACAGAGATGTATTAATGAAACAGTATTCCAATAGAAGTTTAGTAGATCTGTGAAAAGGGAGAGAGGGGACAACGATTGTTGGTTTGTGGAATGTTAATTTAATTGACAAATATGTACCATTTTATATGCAGTTTCTGTTTTGTGTGCATACTTGCAGTAATACATTCCACAATATTTGTGCTTGAATGCCAAAGCTTTGGACCTTGCCCATGTCATCGATGTGCTTATATGAAAGAACAAGAGAACACCATGTACTACAATACTGTAATCAGAGTACGTTCTATAGATTAACTAGGTAAACATGATCTATTGTAAATATCTGTTTTGTTAAACTGATAGTATGGTAATACAGGAGCTGAACTGTCTGATGTTCCATTTCAGTGGGCAGACTGACATTCCAATTCAATGGCACCTGACGTCATTCCCTGGTAACAACGTGTGTTGTGGATGCCAGGAGTGGGAGAAGGGCCAGGAAAATGGCGGCGAGTAGAGTGTAACAAAATGGGAGAAATGGAGAGAAAGTTGGTGAAGCAACAGCTGTGCTGGAATGCAATCAACATGGGTGTCAGTTCTGATCCTATGGAGCAGGAGGATGAGGGTCAAGGATCTGAATGGTCTATAGTGGAAAGACATAGGAAGAAGACAGATCCTGATACTGAAACAGTGGAGCATCTAGTATAGAAAGCAAAAAGAGCGTCAAGATAGGAAGCAAGAGTAATAATGTGTCGGAGTGGAAAGATGTTGTTTGATGAGCCCACGTGGCCTCATTTACACCCTATCCGACTAACCAATGCCGTAGAGAAAGAGAAGTTAAACTAGCCCGGTAAATTAAAAATGGTAGATTGCTAATATTTTGTGGTAGCCAGGCTCAGCAAGCGAAGATTCTGCAAATGGAAAAGCTTAATGGGAAGAATATTGAAAGCCACCTGGTGCTTATTCTAGGTTGTAGGGAGTCATCACTGGAGTCCCAATATATATGTCCACAGATGATATTAATGAAAATGTGAAGGGAAACAGAGTAGTGGAGGTCAAATGGTTGCTCAGTAAGAAAGAGGGACAATGAAGTGAAATCTTATCAGTGATGCTGATGTTTGAGAAAGTTTTGCCGGGAAAAGTACAGATAGGATTCCTTATGTTCGAGAATTTCTCCCATATGCACTGCAGTGTTTTAAATGCCAAATAATGGGACATGTGCTGCTCAGTGTAAAGGAAAGAAAAGATATGTCAAGTGCGGAGGGGAACACCTAATCAGTTGTACAACTGAATGGTGTCTCCCACATTTACCTCTAAATCAGAGAGGTGCGGGGGGCTGCCTTAATCAACATCCACGCCATCGGCGCCCGGGGAACAGTGGGTTAACAGCCTTTGCTCGGTTAACCCAATGGGTTACTGGCCCAATGCTCCTACTCACCAGCTTACCTGCCACCCCATGATTAGGGTGAATGTCGGAGCAATGTGGAGGTTAAGTGCTGTAATTGTAGGGGAGAAAACAGTGCAGCATTTGGTAGATGCCAGGTGCAGAGAGAGAGGCTAGAGAGGTTCAGAGATATAGAATCAGTCGGAGGTGGTTCGACAGATTGGTAGAACTACAGTCTGGACCCATGGAGCTTACATGGATGTACACTACCGTTCAGAAGTTTGGGTTCACTTAGAAATGTCCTTGTTTTTGAAAGAAAAGTGAATTCTTTGTCCATCAAAATAACATCAAAATGATTCCATGCGAGAAATTGCCCAGAAACTGAAGATATTGTACAATGCTGTGTACTACTCTATTCACAGAACAGTGCAAACTGGCTCTAAACAGAATAGAAAGAGGTGCACAACTGAGCAAGAGGACAAGTACATTAGAGTGCATAGTTTTAGAAACAGATGCCTCACAAGTCCTCAACTAGCAGCTTCTTTAAATAGTACCCGCAAAACACCAGTCTCAACGTCAACAGTGAAGTGGGATGCTGGCCTTCTAGGCAGAGTTGCAAAGAAAAAGACATCTCAGACTGGCCAATAAAAAGAAAAGATTAAGATGGGAAAAAGAACACATACAATGGACAAAGGAACTCTGCCTAGAAAGCCAGCATCCCGGAGTCGCCTCTTCACTGTTGACGTTGAGAGTGGTGTTGACCTTCTAGGCAGAGTTGACATTCAGACGGGATGGTGGCTTTAGAAGCTTCTGATAGGCTAACTGACATCATTTGAGTCAATTGGAGGTGTATCTGTGGATGTATTTCAAGGCCTACCTTCAAACTCAATGCCTTCGCTTGACATCATGGGAAAATCAAAAGAATTCAGCCAAAACCTCAGGAGAAAAAAATGTAGACTTCCACAAGTCTGGTTCATCCAATTTCCAAATGCCTGAAGGTACCACGTTCATCTGTACAAACAATAGTATGCAAGTATAAACACCATGGGACCATGCAGCCATCATACAGCTCAGGAAGGAGACGCGTTCTGTCTCCTAGAGATGAACGTACTTTGTAGCGAACAGTGCAAATCAATCCCAGAACAATAGCAAAGGACCTTGTGAAGATGCTGGAGGAAACAGGTACAAAGGTATCTATATCCACAGTAAATTGTGTCCTATATCGACATAATCTGAAAGGCCGCTCAGCAAGGAAGAAGCCACTGCTCCAAAACCGCCATAAAACAGCCAGACTACGGTTTGCAACTGCACATGGGAACAAAGATCGTACTTTTTGGAGAAATGTCCTCTGGTCTGATGAAAAGAAAAATGGCCATAATAGCCATAAAGAGCATTGTTATGTTTGGAGGAAAAAGAGGGATGCCTGCAAGCCAAAGAACACCATCCCAACCATGAAGCACAGGGGTGGCAGCATCATGTTTTGCTGCAGGAGGGACTGGTGCACTTCACAAAATAGATGGCATCATGAGAAAAAAAATTATGCGGATATATTGAAGCAACATCTCAACACATCAGTCAGGAAGTTAAAGCTTGGTCGCAAATGGGTCTTCCAGATGGACAATGACCCCAAGCATACTTCCAAAGTTGTGGCAAAATGGCTTAAGGACAACAAAGTCAAGGTATTGGAGTGGCCATCACAAAGCCCTGACCTCAATCCTATAGAAAAAAAGTGTGTGTGTGAGCAAGGCCTACAAACCAGCCCTTCGGGCTGTCGATTATTCTTCCCATGTCCGTTGGTCATTTGAGTACCTATGCGTTGTCCCAGCCTGTGCTGCGGGTTTTACGGGTCTCATCCCGTGTCGTTCTCCGATGTTTACCCTTGCTCTTTTTTTGGATACATCGCAATGTATATGTGTTTGTTTTGGGTGTATTAAAAACCCAGATGATGTATTGCTGCGCCTGTCTCCAAATCCTTTATACCAGCGTAACATCGATACAGTGGAAAATTAGTTTCTATTTCTTTCCCTTGGAAATTTGGTTTTGGGGAATTATTTTGTAGTACTAGTCTGTTCAACCTCTCTTTTGTATCGTCTGAGATTCCTAAAGATTTGAAAGCGGCCGGGGTCATCCCCCCTCATCAAAGGGGAGACACTCTAGACCCAAACTGTTACAGACCTATATCCATCCTGCCATGCCTCTCTAAATTCTTCGAAAGCCAAGTGAACAAACAGATCACTGACCATTTCAAATCCCACCGTACTTTCTCCGCTATGCAATCTGGTTTCCGAGCTGGTCTCGGGCACACCACAGCCACGCTCAAGGTCCTAAACGATATCATGACCGCTATCAATAAAAGACAGTACTGTGCAGCCGTCTTCATCGACCTGGCCAAGGCTTTCGACTCTGTCAATCACTGTATTCTTATCGGCAGACTCAACAGCCTTGGTTTCTCTAATGACTGCCTCGCCTGGTTCACTAACTACTTCTCAGATAGAGTTCAGTGTGTCAAATCGGAGGGCCTGTTGTCCGGACCTCTGGCAGTCTCTATGGGGGTGCCAAAGGGATCAATTCTCGGGCCGACTCTTTTCTCTGTATATATCAATGATGTCGCTCTTGCTGCTGGTGATTCTTTCATACACCTCTACACAGATGACACCATTCTGTATACCTCTGGCCCTTCTTTGGAAACTGTGTTAACATACCTCCAAACGAGCTTCAACGCCATACAACACTCCTTCTGTGACCTCCAACTGCTCTTCAATGCTCGTAAAACGAAATGCATGCTCTTCATCCGATCGCTGCCCACACCCGCCCGCCCGACTAGCATCACTACTCTGGACGGTTCTGACTTAGAATATGTGGACAACTATAAATACCTAGGTGTCTGGCTAGACTGTAAACTCTCCTTCCAGACTCACATTAAGCGTCTTCAATCCAAAGTTAAATCTAGAATCGGCTTCCTATTTCGCATCAAATTCTCCTTCACTCATGCTGCCAAACATACCCACGTAAAACGGACTATCCTGCCGATCCTTGACTTTGGTGATGTTATTTACAAAATAGCCTCCAACACTCTACTCAGCAAATTGGATGCAGTCTATCACAGTGCCATCCATTCTGTCACCAAAGCCCCATATACAACCCAACACTGCGACCTGTATGTTCTCATTTCCTGGTCCTCGCTACATATTCGTTGCCAAACCCACTGGCTCCAGGTCATCTATAAGTCTTTGCTAGGTAAAGCTCCACATTATCTCAGCTCACTGGTCACCATAGCAACACCCACCCGTAGCACGCACTCCAGCAGGTATATTTCACTGGTCATCCCCAAAGCCAACATCTCCTTTGGCTGCCTTTCCTTCCAGTTCTTGGCTGCCTATGACTGGAACGAATTGCAAAAATCACTGAAGTTGAAGACTTATCTCCCTCACTAACTTTAAGCCTCAGCTGTCAGAGCAGCTTACCAATCGCTGCAGCTGTACACAGCCCATCTGTAAATAGCCCATCCAACCAACTACCTACCTCATCTCCATATTTGTTTTTCTGCTCTTTTGCACATCAGTATTTCTACTTGCACATCCTCATCTGCACAAATATCACTCCAGTGTAAATGTCTAAATTGTAATTACTTCACCACCATCGGCCTATTTATTGCCTTACCTCCTTACTTCATTTGCACACACTGTATACAGATCTTTCTATTGTGTTATTGACTGTATGTTTGTTTACCCCATGTGTAACTGTGTTGTTTTTTTGCTTTTTTTTGCTTGTTTGCTTTATCTTCGCCAGGTTGCAGTTGTAAATGAGAACTTGTTCTCAACTGGCCTACCTGATTATTAAACAAAGGTCAAATTAAAATCAAAATTATTTATATGAATGGGAACAGTTCATTTCAATTGAAGCATAGTACTTCTCCTAGTTTTGATTTGAAAAGAGGTTGTTTTCTTAATTTCGACCTTACCTCTTGCTGACGGAGATGTTATCAGAAATCAGCTTGTAGATGACACCGCCCTCTTTTTGAAAGATGCTGACCAGATTCCGAGAGCAGTCGATGTGGTCAATATTTTTTCCTAAGCATCTAGTCTTACTTACTCAGCCCAGTTTCTACATCTTGACCACAAAATAGGTAAAGAAGTTGTCCAGATGCTTTTCAACTTCATCGGGAAAAATCGTACACATTACATTAGGAAATCTATCTTAATGAACACATGAATATGGTGGTCTCAATTGTTTTGATTTTTCTACTTTGAATAATACTTTTAAGATAAATTGGGCTAAACATTGAATGAATCAAAGTTCAATATGGAATTTCATCCTTCATGTCTTCTGCCATTTTGATGGCTTCAATTTTATGTTACTTTGTAACTATAACATTAATAAGATTCCTTCAAAATGATCTGCTTTTCATAGACAAGTATTCTTAGTGTGGTCATTAATATATAAATATCATTTTTCCCAACATAGGTATTTCATTTGGAACAATAAGGATATTTTGAAATAGAAACAAATCTTAATTTTTTAAAGAACTGGTTTAATAATAATTTCCTGCTGGTGAGTCAACTTATTAATGCAGTGTCACGCCCTGACCTTAGTTCCTTTTTTATGTTTCTATTTTGGTTTGGTCAGTGTTACGTTCCCCAGATTATGTGTTGTAGTTTGTGTATTTGCATGTGTTTATTTCAGGAAATGGCTTCCTGAAATCCCTCAAGCAGCTGATTGGTCGACTCCATGGCTAATTGGAGAGCTGACCCCGCTCCCTCGTCAAGACGCATCTGTCTCCAATTACCTATTCCTTCTGAAGCTATATAAAAGCCAGTGTTCTGTTCAGGAGAGAGGTTCATTGCTGGGAGGTCATTGCAGAGAGATTGAATGTGAGGGAGGTCATTGCTGAGAGACGAGGCTGATGGCTTTGGATAATTTACTATGTTAGTTGTTGGTAGCAGTTGGTATGTTCTGTGAGTTTGTTGCTCAGATAGAGCTTATTTGATGTCCTTAGTTTGTTTGAGAAATTATTTGTTCTCCTGTTTCATTTGTTCCCAGGTTGGAAGGGGAAGGCACCTAGGGAGGGCACTAGGGAGTGCTTAGTGAAGAGGCCCGCGGGCATACATATACCCGTAGTATATTCATTGTCTAGGCACAATAGGTGAGACCTGGGCGGACCACCCCCTGTATTTTGGTTAGTGCACCAGGTGGTGCTAAATTAGGTAAGCAGGGGTTAGGCAGGTAAGATAGGAGGGGGGGCTTTGAGATTGACTTTCTTTGCTTTGGTTCCATCCAGCCCCTTTTCCCCATATTACCGTGTAAAGGAATAAAGTCCTTGTAAACGGTACCACATTCTGCCTGTTGTCATCCTTGCTCACGCCTACAGTCCATACCTTTTTCACTTCACGGAGAGTTTAGTTGTAGCAGGGTGTTGCGTTCCCTCTTCATAGAGGCGTGCGTAACAGTCAGGGCGTGAGTTGGGGTGGGCATTCTATGTTTTGTACTTCTATGTGTTTGGCCTGGTATGGTTCCCAATCAGAGGCAGCTGTCAATCGTTGTCTCTGATTGAGAACCATACTTAGGTAGCCTGTTCCCACCTGTGTTTGTGGGTAGTTTTCTTTTTTTTTTTTCACCTTACAGGACTGTTTCGTGTTGTTCACTCTCTTTGTTGGTTTTTCTCATTCAGTGTTCAGTTCATTTCATAAAATGTACAATGAACACTTAACACGCTGCGTGTTGGTCCAATGATTCCTATTCCTCCTCAGACGAAGAGGAGATTCGTTACATGCAGAAGGATTGTTACTCAATTTTTATCTTGTTACAATATCCCTGTTACACCTAGAGAGTTCACCATAGTCTCTGATATTCCATCTGGAACTCTCATGTTGTTTAGAGGTGTAACCAGACCTTACCTTTTTGAGCTACCCCCGCTTAATCCAGTTGACTCTCCAATAGGGAAAATGTGTTTCTCCTTGCTCCCTCAGAACAACTCTATACATGCTTTATTTCAAAGAGATATTGTATCTATTCCTTATGTCTCAACTTACTGGAATACATTTGTCAGTATCTGTTGGGAAAAAAGTATAGTTATTACCACACAAACCTGCTTGTTAACAAGGTCAAAGAGGTCTCTTTCAGAATTATCCATGTATTACCCTGCGAATCATTACCTGAAGAACCTCAAAAAAGACAACTTTAACTGTACTTCTTTGTTGAGCAACCAGAAACAGTTTTGCATTTATTTTGGCATTGTCTACATGTAAAGAAATGATGGCAAGATATTTATAGTTTTATAATTGTTAATGTTCTTAATGGCTTTAGTTTTTTATGGGAGAATCTGCTGCTCGGTTTCCTTAACTATAATAAGGATAAAGAAAAACAATTTTACCTCGCAAATCTAATTGTGCTAATGGAAGAATTTCATATTCATAAATGTAAATTCACTAATAAGACAACACACCTCCATGTTTTCTATAAGGAATTCGAGCAGTCACATGACCATTCTACTTTCTTCCAATAAGAAAGCTGTTAAAACAATCAATACAGGTCTTATTTTTATTTTTTATTTAACCTTTATTTAACTAAGCATGTCAGTTAAGAACAAATTCTTATTTACAATGACGGAACTACAGCTATAACTCCTTAAACTGCTGCGCCACTCAGGAGTCCGATCTGTAATTTGTTGTACCCCCTAACAAACAGACAATGATAGTTCTAGAGGCTTCACTACAGACTACAGATAAGCGAAAACTTCAACAAGCATTTCTCAACGGCTGGTCATGCCTTCCTCCTGGCTACTCCAACCTCGGCCAACAGCCGCCGCCCCAGCTTCTCCTTTACCCAAATCCAGATAGCAGATGTTCTGAAAGAGCTGCAAAACCTGGACCCGTACAAATCAGCTGGGCTTGACAATCTGGACCCTCTATTTCTGAAACTATCCGCCGCCATTGTCGCAACCCCTATTACCAGCCTGTTCAACCTCTCTTTCATATCGTCTTGAGGTCCCCAAGGATTGGAAAGCTGCCGCAGTCACCCCCCTCTTCAAAGGGGGAGACACCCTGGACCCAAACTGTTACAGACCTATATCCATCCTGCCCTGCCTATCTAAGGTCTTCGAAAGCCAAGTCAACAAACAGATCACTGACCATCTCGGATCCCACCATACCTTCTCCGCTGTGCAATCTGGTTTCCGAGACGGTCACGGGTGCACCTCAGCCACGCTCAAGGTACTAAACGATATCATAACCGCCATCAATAAAAGACAGTACTGTGCAGCCGTCTTCATCGACCTGGCCAAGGCTTTCGACACCATATTCTTATCGGCAGACTCAGTAGCCTCGGTTTTTCTAATGACTGCCTTGCCTGGTTCACCAACTACTTTGCAGACAGAGTTCAGTGTGTCAAATCGGAGGGCATGTTGTCCGGTCCTCTGGCAGTCTCTATGGGGGTGCCACAGGGTTCAATTCTCGGGCCGACTCTTTTCTCTGTATATATCAATGATGTTGCTCTTGCTGCGGGCAATTCCCTGATCCACCTCTACGCAGACGACACCATTCTCTATACTTCTGGCCCTTCCTTGGACACTGTGCTATCTAACCTCCAAACGAGCTTCAATGCCATACAACACTCCTTCCGTGGCCTCCAACTGCTCTTAAACGCTAGTAAAACCAAATGCATGCCTTTCAACCGTTCGTTGCCTGCACCCGTACGCCCGACTAGCATCACCACCCTGGATGGTTCTGACCTAGAATATGTGGACATCTATAAGTACCTAGGTGTCTGGCTAGACTGTAAACTCTCCTTCCAGACTCATATCAAACATCTCCAATCTAGAGTTGGCTTTCTATTCCGCAACAAAGCCTCCTTCACTCACGCCGCCAAACTTAACCTAGTAAAACTGACTATCCTACCGATCCTCGACTTCGGCGATGTCATCTACAAAATAGCTTCCAATACTCTACACAGCAAACTGGATGCAGTTTATCACAGTGCCATCCGTTTTGTTACTAAAGCACCTTATACCACCCACCATTGCAACCTGTATGCTCTAGTTGGCTGGCCCTGCTACATATTCGTCGCCAGACCCACTGGCTCCAGGTCATCTACAAGTCCATGCTAGGTAAAGCTCCGCCTTCTCAGTTCACTGGTCACGATGGCAACACCCACCCGTAGCACGCGCTCCAGCAGGTGTATTTCACTGATCATCCCTAAAACCAACACCTCATTTGGCTGCCTTTCCTTCCAGTTCTCTGCTGCCTGTGACTGGAACGAATTGCAAAAATCGCTGAAGTCGGAGACTTTTATCTCCCTCACCAACTTTAAACATCTGCTATCTGAGCAGCTAACCGATCGCTGCAGCTGTACGTAGTCCATTGGTAAATAGCCCACCCAATTTACCTACCTCATCCCCATACTGTTTTTATTTATTTACTTTTCTGCTCTTTTCGCACACCAGTATCTCTACCTGCACATGACCATCTGATCTTTTATCACTCCAGTGTTAATCTGCAAAATTGTAATTATTCGCCTACCTCCTCATGCCTTTTGCACACAATGTATATAGACAATTATTTTCTACTGTGTTATTGACTTGTTAATTGTTTACTCCATGTGTAACTCTGTGTTGTTGTCTGTTCACACTGCTATGCTTTATCTTGGCCAGGTCGCAATTGTAAATGAGAACTTGTTCTCAACTAGCCTACCTGGTTAAATAAAGAATAAATAAAAAAATAAAATAGACCCTGGTTCGATTCCAGCCTGTATCACAACCGGCTGTGATTGGGAATCCCATAGGGCGGTGCACAATTGGCCCAGCATCTTCTGGGTTGGGGTTTGGCTGGGGTAGGAGATCTGAGATGCTGAGACGCAGTGCCTTAGAATGCTGCGCCACTCAGGAGCCTAATCTGCAATTTGTTGTACCTCCAAGCATGTTATCATTGTCTGTTTGTACACTGATTATATGTATACTGGTGTTTCTGCAATAAAAAATGTTATACAATAAAAATCAAATATATAAAAGACTGTGGCTGTATCCGAAAGTGCGGCAAGTGAATTGTGTGATAATGAGTGGAAAATAGTAAAATCAAAGAATGGAACAAAACAAGCAAAAGTTGTAGTAGAAGACAAGGACCGGTCCAATAATCCATTTTGTTATTGGGCTGCGTTTTTTGGACAAGGAGATTAATTTGGGAAATCCTTTTGAAATATCGAGGACTGTGAAGAAACCAGTGAGAAAGGTGGATTCAATCAAAGTGACCAGAAGCGGCCTTGTTTTGGTCAATTGCGTTGATGAAGAACAGAAGCGTGCACTGGATCTGGCTAAAATGTCCCCGTCAGAAGTAACATGTATTGATCTTCGGAATAGAGCGCCTGCCAAAAGAGTTATAGCTGGAGTTTCGTTGGACATAGTTGATGAGTATCTTAGTCAGAAAATCCCAGGAGTGGTCAGTGCACGTCGCCTGACCCGTATGGTAAATGGAAGGAAGGAGAAAAGCCTGTCGATATTGTTGTTGTTTGAGGAGACTCTACTTGGATATGTGAGGTATCCGGCGAGAGTATTTGTGGCCAAACCATTACAGTATGGAAATCGTAAAGGATATGGTCACGTGTCAAATGTTTGCAGACGGGAGAAGTATGATGTTGAAGAATCTGGGAATGGAAAATGTTGCAACTGTGGTGTGGATCATACTCCGGACTTCCTTGAGTGCCCTGTTAGGGTGAAGGAGGTCGAGGGGTCAAGGATCAGGGCCGCCAGAGATCTCCTATGTGGAGGAGGTGAAGAGACTCGCGGGGGAAGAGGCAACAGTGTTGAAGATATGGCAGTGTATGAATTGCAATCAGTTGCTAGTGTTTTAAGTAAATTGGGTGATCTGGATACACTCATTGTGAAGAAGGTGGATTTTGTGGCATTTATAGCCACAGTGATTAATTGTACAGCATAAGTGTCTGAGAGGTCGAAGTTAGTGGAAATTATATCTGCAGCCGAGACGTTTTTGGGGCTCCAAGACTTCACAGCAGAAGCACTACAAGTGCTTTTGTCGCAGGGAAATGTCCTGCCCTCACAGAAGGCTTCGGAGCCTGTGTTAGGACCTGATTAGAATGAGGTTTTTACAGAAAAGCAGGTTTATTTTGTTTAGTTAATAATTTTTTTTGGTAGTTAGTCTGATATTAAATTTTTACCCAAATGTTTTTCCTTTTTTGGGATCCTTATTATCCATCCACACAGTATGTGGGAGAATGCACATTTAATTGTTGCGAACACCATTATTCCATAGAAGTACAATTTCGAATAATCTGGGAATGGAAAATGTTGCAACTGAGGTTTTTACAGAAAAGCAGGTTGATTTTGTTTGGTTAATAATTTTTGGGGTAGTTAGATATTTTTATTTTTACCCCCCCCAAAAAAAAAAAACATTTTGGGATAATTATTATCCACCCATACACTAGGTGGCGGTATGCACATTTAATTGTTGAGAACGCCATTATACCATAGAAGAAGAAGTTGTTCTAATCGCTGGAGAAAAAGTTTCACGGAAAAAGTGATCCCCCCCAAAATAGAATGAAAAGTAGAGATAAATCAACCGAGAAAGAGGACATGTGATTTGGAGACGCGTTGTCAAGGTGGAATATATTTCTACAGGTCGCAGAAACGAGACTGGAAAAGTGAGAGTTTTCATTGGCTGCATATATTTTAGGCTAGTACAGGCTGATGGTTTGCGTGAGAAATAATGTTGCGCCTGGACACACTCAGATTATTGTTGAAACGTCTAGTAGACGGCTATAGCCTAACGTAACCGCGAAAGCCTTTTTCGCAGCAGGTTAGGAGAATTAACGTAGCAGGTTAGAAGACTGAGGTTAAGGTTATGCAGAGGGTTAGCGACAATTCTCTCCTAACTTGCTACGAAAATAACTATCGAAGTGGTGTGAAGGGTGTGTCCCTAATGTAACCACGTAGAGTAGGGTAAAGACAACCCATCATAGCCATTACGGTAAAAATAGGCAATCAAACACGAATCACTTATTAATGCAAATCATCAAAATAGTTGTCATTTATAAAATACTGTCCATTAGTACGAAATCAACCATACAAATGTATAATAAAACTAAATAATTTAAGCTTTAAAACTACCAATCAAGTTTCCATGATTGAATTCCCCCTATTTAAATGTCATCCTATTTTCTCACTGTCTTTGCAGATATCAGCACAAATGTGATGAGTTGGAGGTGCAACACAATGACTTCCCCTCTCAGTACTTTACTGTTGAGAAGGACATGGGGCTCTACGTGAAGTGCTCACTGGCCCAGAAGGAGGATGAGCTCACAGACCTGTCAGAGCAACTGGGGGGACTGCAGCAGGCCAAGGAGTCCTTTGAGCTGCAGCTCAGTCAACTCCGCCAAGAGGTGCTGGAGAACAAGGACAAGCTCACCTTTTGAGAACATGGTTCTTGGTGAGATAAAGAACCTCGATACCACATCTTCCCATTCACATGATCCACATGATCCACCACCAGGCTTTTATTTCAAACTAGCTCCAGCATACCTGATCCTGTGGTTTGAATTCAATATTAATAAATGTTGATCATTCAATTGTATTACTCCTCTCCCCATGCAGCGGGTAAGCTGGAAGCTCCGGAGGAGTCCCTTGTGCAGAAGGAGGAGCTGATGGCTCGCCTGGAGCATCACACAGTCAACTACAGCCAAGAGAGGAAGGCCGTGCTGGACAGAGACATGTCAGTGCCATATGTACACTGAGTGTACAAAACATTAAGAACACTTGCTCTTTCCATGACAGACTGACCGGGTGAATCCAGGTGAAAGGCATGGTCCCTTATTGATGTAATTTGTTATATCCACTTCAATCAGTGTAGATGAAGGGGAGGAGACAGGTTAAAGAAGGATTGCTAAGCCTTGAGACAATTCAGACATGGATTGTGTATGTGTGCTATTCAGAGGGTGGATGGGCATGACAAAAAATGTAAGTGCCTTTGAATAGGGTATGGTGGGGTGCAAGGTATTCCTAATACTTGGTATACTTGTATATACCCTGTATTATTTGGTCACTGCTGCTCAAAACTTTCCTTCACTCAGCATCTAACAGATTTTCTTCACTCAGCACTCAACAGATTTTCACTCCAAACACATTTTTGCCATAAAGTCATTCAATGACAGAAAGGGAGGGGGGTCCCGTACAACTACAACTGTAACTGCAGCCTTTAAAAACAACAACATCAATATAAAACATGTATGTTCCAATCAGGGACACTGACTCCTGCTCATACTCTCCCTCCCTATGCCTGCTAGCCAAGAGTTTCCCAAATTCGGTCCTTATACCGTGTTGTACACCCAACTACAACCACATCCTGTCCAAGATGGAACCACTCTCCAAGAGCACCTGCCTTCAACTTCATAGGTGATTGAGCTGCCTTTTATGCTGCTGTTTTTATGCTTGTCAAAAATACTATTTATTTATTAGTAAATGCAATAAATGTACTCAGTGTATGTTGTAGCTTAGTTACAGTAGATACTGAGTAGGTGTTTTTTGTTGTATTAATTCAAAGATAATATATATTTCCTTTTTTAAATGTAGTGGTTTTTTTGGTCAATTTTGGTTTAATATATCAAATTTGTGTCAATGTCTTGTTAACCATAGCCTGTTTGTTCATCTGGAAACCCCCACTGCCCTAGAAGAGGACTAGTCCGTCCAAACCCTCTGGTCCAGAGTGCCTGGCTCCTCTGCTGGGTGACCCTTCCAGAGGGAGCCTGTTTACCCCCCACAGACCCACCCCAATCAGGGGTAGCCCTACTGAACCCATCATCAGAGAGGCAGGACTGGGCTTCAAACCCCTTTAATGGGACATTTCCAACAGAAAATAAATGGTGCTACTTGGTTATGCAAAAAATATTGTCACTTATACATTATATTTTCAGCCACTAGGTGGCAGCAACTATACTTAGAATATGTCCTACTGAGTCTGACAAAGATCAGCCACTAGAAAGTTTTCTAGAGAAAGCAATCAAAAGCTCTGTTATTTTGTGTTATTAGTTTTTTAAAGACTGTATCCAAAAAATAAACATCAAATGTATACTCAAAAGATTAAGGCATACTGTAGCACAGTCATTGTCCACATACTTTTTTACCCCACTGTATTGGATTTAGTATTTAGTCAGCCACCAATTGTGCAAGTTCTCCCACTTAAAACGATGAGAGAGGCCTGTAATTTTCATCATAGGTACACTTCGACTATGACAGACAAAAATGATTTAAAAAATCCAGAAAATCACATTGTAGGATTTTTTTATGAATTTATTTGCAAATTATGGTGGAAAATAAGTATTTGGTCACCTACAAACAAGCAAGATTTCTGGCTCTCACAGACCTGTAACTTCTTCTTTAAGAGGCTCCTCTATCCTCCACTCGTTACCTGTATTAATGGCACCTGTTTGAACTTGTTATCAGTATAAAAGACACCTGTCCACAACCTCAAATAGTCACACTCCAAACTCCACTATGGCCAAGACCAAAGAGCCGTCAAAGGACACCAGAAACAAAATTGTAGACCTGCACCAGCCCTGTCATGCTTCAATTCTGTACGTGTTCAGTATTGATGATACTTGTATGATGCATGAGTTCAGTGCAGATATTGATTGAATGGATCAGGTGACTCAGTCTTTACTCCTCAATTGAAAATGTTCCAATGATCAATGCGTTAGGGTAAGAGCATGGTGCTTGTAGCCTTAGGGTTGCGAGTTCAAATCTCATTGACCGCTTATGCTGAATATAGGCCTATGTGTCATTAACCAGCTTTTCATCCAACCATTTCATGAAGATGAATTACCTGACGCATGACAATATATTGATATAATAACCATCATAACGAAGTAAACTTGGAGTCAACTCAATGATATGTTGTGTGGTCCTCCCACTACGACTCGGGAAACCATGCAGTTTATTAAGGTATGGGTGAAATAAATTATGAACTTCACAGGGTGGTGAACTTGATGAGTTTGATACTCTTTTCCAATAAATATCGAAGGTTTTATTCTGGTGACATGATGATTGATGTGGTTTTCGGTAAACTTTCCAAATGTCAACAAAACAAAATACGCTAGACAAGGTGGGATCTTTTTGTATCAGTAAATCAAATCAAATTTTATTTGTCACATACACATGGTTAGCAGATGTTAATGCGAGTGTAGCGAAATGCTTGTGCTTCTAGTTCCGACAATGCAGTAATAACAGCAAGTAATCTAACTAACAATTCCAAAAAAACTACTGTCTTATACACAGTGTAAGGGGATAAAGAATATGTACATAAGGATATATGAATGAGTGATGGTACAGAGCAGCATAGGCAAGATACAGTAGATGATATCGAGTACAGTATATACATATATGAGATAAGTATGTAAACCAAGTGGCATAGTTAAAGTGGCTAGTGATACATGTATTACATAAGGATGCAGTCGATGATATAGAGTACAGTATATACGTATGCATATGAGATGAATAATGTAGGGTAAGTAACATTATATAAGGTAGCATTGTTTAAAGTGGCTAGTGATATATTTACATCATTTCCCATCAATTCCCATGATTAAAGTGGCTGGAGTAGAGTCAGTGTCATTGACAGTGTGTTGGCAGTAGCCACTCAATGTTAGTGGTGGCTGTTTAACAGTCTGATGGCCTTGAGATAGAAGCTGTTTTTCAGTCTCTCGGTCCCAGCTTTGATGCACCTGTACTGACCTCGCCTTCTGGATGACAGCGGGGTGAACAGGCAGTGGCTCGGGTGGTTGATGTCCTTGATGATCTTTATGGCCTTCCTGTAGCATCGGGTGGTGTAGGTGTCCTGGAGGGCAGGTAGTTTGCCCCCGGTGATGCGTTGTGCAGACCTCACTACCCTCTGGAGAGCCTTACGGTTGAGGGCGGTGCAGTTGCCATACCAGGCGGTGATACAGCCCGCCAGGATGCTCTCGATTGTGCATCTGTAGAAGTTTGTGAGTGCTTTTGGTGACAAGCCAAATTTCTTCAGCCTCCTGAGGTTGAAGAGGCGCTGCTGCGCCTTCCTCACGATGCTGTCTGTGTGAGTGGACAAATTCAGTTTGTCTGTGATGTGTATGCCGAGGAACTTAAAACTTGCTACCCTCTCCACTACTGTTCCATCGATGTGGATGGGGGTGTTCCCTCTGCTGTTTCCTGAAGTCCACAATCATCTCCTTAGTTTTGTTGACGTTGAGTGTGAGGTTATTTTCCTGACACCACACTCCGAGGGCCCTCACCTCCTCCCTGTAGGCCGTCTCGTCGTTGTTGGTAATCAAGCCTACCACTCAAATCCTTCTGTTCACCTGATTTAGAATTCCTCACAATCAAATGTAGACCGCATTATCTACCAAGAGAATTCTCTTCGATTATAATCACAGCCGTATATATCCCCCCCCAAGCAGACACATCGATGGCTCTGAACGAACTTTATTTAACTCTCTGCAAACTGGAAACGATTTATCCGGAGGCTGCATTCATTGTAGCTGGGGATTTTAACAAGGCTAATCTGAAAACAAGACTCCTAAATTTTATCAGCATATCGATTGCGCAACCAGGGTGGAAAGACCCTGGATCATTGTTACTCTAACTTCCGCGACGCATATAAGGCCCTGCCCCGCCCCCTTTCGGAAAAGCTGACCACGACTCCATTTTGTTGATCCCTGCCTACAGACAGAAACTAAAACAAGAAGCTCCCACGCTGAGGTCTGTCCAACGCTGGTCCGACCAAGCTGACTCCACACTCCAAGACTGCTTCTATCACGTGGACTGGGAGATGTTTCATTGCGTCAGACAACAACATTGACGAATACGCTGATACGGTGTGCGAGTTCATTAGAACGTGCGTTGAAGATGTCGTTCCCATAGCAACGATTAAAACATTCCCTAACCAGAAACCGTGGATTGATGGCAGCATTCGTGTGAAACTGAAGGCACGAACCACTGCTTTTAATCAGGGCAAGGTGTCTGGTAACATGACTGAATACAAACAGTGCAGCTATTCCCTCCGCAAGGCTATCAAACAAGCTAAGCGCCAGTACAGAGACAAAGTAGAATCTCAATTCAACGGCTCAGACACAATAGGCATGTGGCAGGGTCTACAGTCAATCACGGACTACAGGAAGAAACCCAGCCCAGTCACGGACCAGGATGTCTTGCTCCCAGGCAGACTAAATAACTTTTTTGTCCGCTTTGAGGACAATACAGTGCCACTGACACGGCCTGCAACGGAAACATGCGGTCTCTCCTTCACTGCAGCCGAAGTGAGTAAGACATTTAAACGTGTTAACCCTCGCAAGGCTGCAGGCCCAGACGGCATCCCCAGCCGCGCCCTCAGAGCATGCGCAGACCAGCTGGCCGGTGTGTTTACGGACATATTCAATCAATCCCTATACCAGTCTGCTGTTCCCACATGCTTCAAGAGGGCCACCATTGTTCCTGTTCCCAAGAAAGCTAAGGTAACTGAGCTAAACGACTACCGCCCCGTAGCACTCACATCCGTCATCATGAAGTGCTTTGAGAGACTAGTCAAGGACCATATCACCTCCACCCTACCTGACACCCTTGACCCACTCCAATTTGCTTACCGCCCAAATAGGTCCACAGACGATGCAATCTCAACCACACTGCACACTGCCCTAACCCATCTGGACAAGAGGAATACCGATGTGAGAATGCTGTTCATCGACTACAGCTCGGCATTCAACACCATAGTACCCTCCAAGCTCGTCATCAAGCTCGAGACCCTGGGTCTCGACCCCGCCCTGTGCAACTGGGTACTGGACTTCCTGACGGGCCGCCCCCAGGTGGTGAGGGTAGGCAGCAACATCTCCTCCCCGCTGATCCTCAACACTGGGGCCCCACAAGGGTGCGTTCTGAGCCCTCTCCTGTACTCCCTGTTCACCCACGACTGCGTGGCCATGCACGCCTCCAACTCAATCATCAAGTTTGCGGACGACACAACAGTGGTAGTGGTAGTGTCGTACCACTGTTGTGAAATTTGGCCAAAAGAATAATGAAATTAATTACATAAAAATGTTTCAGCTTATTTCTATTGTATGTAAAGAATCCAAACAGTACATCTCTCCACAATAGTGTAAAATCTTCATAAATGTGTACTTGTCAGACTTCACAATACGTCATCAGAAGTGTCCACTTAATTTGAGGACTGAGGGGATAGGGTTTATCTTTGAAGTGTTTGGAAAGCAACCTGTATGTGCACTCTAGCCAACAATGCGCAGCTGCGTGCTGTTGGCTACTATATAATATCTTTTTTTTAATGTAAGAAAACCATCAGTAGAGTTAAATGGGTTTCCATCACATTTTTAACTTGCATTTTTTATTCGGTACATGAGAATTTAACTGCAAAAGGTATTTTTATGTGAACTACGTCATCACGCACAGCCTTTATTTCTGTAACAAGTCAATTTGATTCAAACACATTTCTGATGTAAAATGTGCCTATTATTTTTATGCAGATTTGATAATATTTGCATAAAAATCCGTCGCCAATTGGATGATAACCTAGCTACTGTCAATGTTGCCATTACGGTACTTTGCTTTTGATAAAAGTGCCCATAATGATAGGATTACGATATTGTTGTCAGCTGAACAGCAGTGATGCATCCATCTTCTCTCCCTCCCTACAGTAGCAGCAGGTAGTTCCTCTTAATCTTGACCTTGAATGTCCATGAAGCAGCAGAGACATTGTGAACATGCAGAAACTCATCAAATATTTATACCCAGATCTAATTCAGGACTTCATGTGATTTTCATTGGCTTTGGGGCCAGGGTCTGTGTTCCTAGAAAACATTGAATCTGTTCTTTAAAGGTTCCCAGAATGTTTCATTTGGTTGTGGGAACAGTCCGATGAGAACCTTGTGAGGACATCGCAAAAGATATGTTCCTAAAACACAAAAACTGTTCAGTTGTGCGGATGATTATACAATTTCTTTTAGGGTGCAAAACCATTCACCTGATGTTACAAGAACGTTCCCAGAACACATTTTAATCTTCTCTTTAAAGGTTCCCAGAATGTTTCATACGTAGTGGAAACATTGTGGGGATATGACAAGAGATAGGTTCCCAAAACAGTCCAGTTGTGCTGACATTCAGACATTGTTTGTATCGGTTCTTTAAAGGTTCCCAGAACATTTAATTAGATTGTGGGAACAGTGTGGATACATTAGAAAAGAGAGGTTCCCAAAACACAAAATATACTCAATTGTGATGACATTCATACAATGTTTAACTTAGATTGCACAGGACGTTCCTATAATGTTGTAAGACTGTTGGAAAAACACCAGGTCTAAGTTCTTTAAAGGGTACAAGAACATTTAATTAAGTTATGTGAGTTGTCTGGGATGCAAAAATATTGTTCTGGTGATGTGGGGAAGCAGGTAGCCTAGTCGTTAATGACGCTTAATTAAGAGATGTGAATGACATTTGAGAGCAAAGCCATTTAAGTAGGAAATGCGTAAACATACATTTTGCATACATACTGAACTCTCTAGGGCAAAGAAGGCATCCATGACCTATAAAGTCAAATATAATTATGTTAATATATTTGATATAAGTTTACAGCAGACCTGTAGTATTTCGAAACATCAATAGCATTACATTACCTCATCCGGTACTTGTTTGGTCCCATTAAGGGCCTGAAAGCTGTTAAAACAGAGATTGTGTGCCCCAAATTGACGAGGCTGCCAGGCACAGACACCCCCATGAACTACGGGAATTCTGTTTGAAAAGGGTATACAGTAGTTAGTTATTTCCCACAGCAGAACATCATTATTAGATTATGATTTGTCTCTCTCTACAGTACCTGATGAACACAAATTGTTAGAGGCATTTTCATTCAATAAGAGCGGACATGAAAAAAGGGAAATAACATAATCTCTGCCCCATTTGAACTGTTTGTCCAGTGCGCACATACTACTCACCTGTTACACCTATTTAGGGCAGCAGATAATCTAGCAGTTAAAGCGTAGGGCAACAATACTGAATGAACACTTCTTTTAACTTAATATAATACATCAATAAAATCAATTTAGCCTCAAATAAATAATGAAACATGTTCAAAGTGTTGGAGAAGAAAGTAAAAGTGCAATATGTGTCATGTAAAAAAGCTAAGGCTTAAGTTCCTTGCTCAGAACATGAGAACATATGAAAGCTGGTGGTTCATTTTAACATGAGTATTCAATATTCCCAGGTAAGAAGTTTTAGGTTGTAGTTATTATAGGAATTATAGGACTATTTCTCTCTATACCATTTCTATTTCATATACCTTTGACTATTGAATGTTCTTATAGGCACTTTGGTATTGCCAGTGTAACATTATAGCTTCCGTCCCTCTCCTCGCCCCTACCTGGGCTCAAACCAGGAACACATCGACAACAGCCACCCTCGAAGCATCGTTACCCATCGCTCCACAAAAGCCGTGGCCCTTGCAGAGCAAGGGGAACAACTACTCCAAGTCTCAGAGCGAGTGACATCACCGATTGAAACGCTATTAGCGCACACCCCGCGAACTAGCTAGCCATTTCACATCGGTTACACCAGCCTAATCTCGGGAGTTGATAGGCTTGAAGTCATAAACAGCTCAATGCTTGAAGCATTGCGAAGAGCTGCTGGCAAAACGCACGAAAGTGCTGTTTGAATTAATGCGTACGAGGCTGCTGCTGCCTACCATCGCTCAGTCAGACTGCTCTATCAAATATCAAATCATAGACTTAATTAGAACATAATAACACATAGAAATACGAGCCTTTGGTCATTAATATGGTCGAATCCGGAAACTATCATTTCGCAAACAAAACGTTTATTCTTTCAGTGAAATACGGAACCGTTACGTATTTTATTTAAAGAGTGGCATCCATAAGTCTAAATATTCCTGTTACATTGCACAGCCTTCAATGTTATGTCATAATTATGTCAAATTCTGGCAAATTAGTTCGCAACGAGTCAGGCGGCCCAAACTGTTGCATATACCCTGACTCTGCATGCAATGAAAGCAAGAGAAGTGACACAATTTCACCTGGTTAATATTACCTGCTAACCTGGATTTCTTTTAGCTAAATATGCAGGTTTAAAAATATATACTTCTGTGTATTGATTTTAAGAAAGGCATTGATGTATATGGTTAGGTACAGTCGTGCAACGATTGTGCTTTTTTCGCAAATGCGCTTTGTTAGGAAGAAATAGTCTTCACACAATTCGCAAAAAGCCAGGCGGCCCAAACTGCTGCATATACCCTGACTCTGTTGCAAGAGAAGTGACACAATTTCCCTAGTAAAAAAGAAATTCATTTTAGCAGGCAATATTAACTAAATATGCAGGTTTAAAAATATGTATTTGTGTATTGATTTTATGAAAGGCATTGATGTTTATGGTTAGGGACACGTTGGAGCAACGACAGTCCTTTTTCGCGAATGTGCACCGCATCGATTATATGAAACGCAGGACACGCTAGATAAACTAATAATATCATCAACCATGTGTAGTTAACTAGTGATTATGATTGATTGATTGTTTTTCATAAGATAAGTTTTATGCTAGCTAGCAACTTACCTTGGCTTCTTACTGCATTCGTGTAACAGGCAGGCTCCTCGTGGAGAGCAATGTAAGGCAGGTGGTTAGAGCGTTGGATGAGTTAACCTTAAATTTGCAAGATTGCATCCCTGACCTAACAAGGTAAAAATCTGTCGTTCTGCCCCTGAACAAGGCAGTTAAGGCCTTCATTGAGGCCATCATTGAAAATAAGAATGTGTTCTTAACTGACTTGCCTAGATAAATAAAGATGTACAAAAAAAAAAAATGGTGTACCGATTTCCGATTGTTATGAAAACTTGAAATCGGCCCTAATTAATCGCCCATTCCGATTAATCGGTCAACCTCTAGCTCATGGTAATTTGTTGTATGGCTACTTCGGGAATATGGACTCAGAGCAGAAAAGGTGCAATGGTTATGATACATGTATTTTGTTTTTAAATTAAATATTATCAAGGCTACTCAACAAATGTAACATTACAGTATTCAGACGTAGACAAACCAATGTAAATGGTGAACCATCTGTTCAACCGTTAAACTGCATTAAGGATCGTATAGAGCAATATATTTAAAAACCGGTAGCTTATCTATTTACTACTGTGAAATGAGTCCAAATAAACGAGAGATGGGACGAACGGTCGTCTTTCTTAACTTGTTGTAGGCCTATAGGCTATTTTGGAAGTATGAAACCATCACAGTCAGAAAAGATGAGGAATATATCTGCAATGATCATGGGAATGAAATAAATAATTGGAAATAGATTTCTAATTCATTTAGAATGCAAAGATTTTTGCTCTTCTCACTAACAGCATCTTGGTATTCTATTTAGCTACATGTTTTTTTGTTATGAATAAGTCCTCATATATTCCTCATTTGCATAGGGCTACTAGGCTACGTTTGCCTTCTTGCAATACAATACTTCTACAATACTTCTTCATAGTCTAAGGTTTACTGAAGGATAATGAAGCACATTCTCATGTCAAGTTAAGTTTTTATAAATGCCAACTTTTGCGTGAAAACTGGTGCAGGAATGTTTTGGGGCTCCTACCAATGTTGATAAATGAGGCTCCTGCCGTGGTCGATTTGTGTTGTCTCACGTAAACCACGCCTCTTGACATTTTTTTGCAGCAATCAATGATAAGTTTCTGTTCCGAAAAATAGAGTTTGCTACACTTTATGTCCACATAATGATAGCCTACTTTTAGCTACATTGGAGATATGTCATTTTTGCCCATTGTTCTATGAGAAGTTTGAATGAAGAGTCGTTTGGAAGCCAAATGAGCCGGGTCTTTTCTGTGAATGGAGCCAAATGCCCATCACCAATGGAAGATGATTACACTTGGGGAAGATGATTACACTTGGGGTTGGCTTAAACAGTAGCTAGCTCACAACAAACAAGATATACTATTGTAATATGATAATTGAAAACATAAAGTCTTGAGCTTTCAGTGTATGAATGATCTGACACTGGTGAACACAGAGCAAACTATTGATCCTTTGTGCCTAATAATCAGAATGTCTGTGAAAAGTGTGTGCGAGAGATTCTCAGCTGAAACTATAAATCATAATTTTTTATAAACTGGAAAATGATGCCCCTAACCTGTTTACTACACCTTTGAGCTTTTCATGCCGTTGAGGTTTGACATGATGTCCGGGTCTTATTTTGTACAGCATTTCAGTTGCACTGGTTAATTGTATGTGGTTTTTATAAACCTAGTCTGTTTTATCAAGATTGTTGTGAATAATTCTCACTGTGAAATACTGGGACTGTAAGCAAGCACAACACAATTAAAATCATTTGGACAGCCTAGTACAAGACTAACTACTTATTTTCAGTCATAGTCATTATTATCACACAGTCATATTGCAATTCTTCAAATCCACATTTTTATACACGGTTTAATTGCCTGCCAAATGCAGTCAAAAGTGTTGCATTTAGCACGCGGCAATCGTGATGCGCGTGCGCAACTGTCCGGCTCTTCATTGAGGGGGTTCGATTAATATGGTCCTGCGGTACACTGAGCTATCGCCTGTCACTTCATTGGGCGAAAGCGGAGAGCGCTTTATCAAATGAACACGCATCTGCATCGCTGGTTATGTTGTCAACAAGGCAGCATATAGTGCATTGTCCAGAAACATACAACATCTATTTTCCATTAAATACACTAGTTTTCATTGGGAAGGCACATAAAGCATTTTTATCAAAAGCACTCACCTTTGCATGTGAAAACAGAATCCTATGGAAGTCTAGAGAGGACATCAGAATAAACAAAATAATTCCCGCCTTATGTGAGATCCATCTTATTTATCTCATGATCACTAGATAACAAAGGTTGTTTTGTCAAGATCACAAGATAATCATAAGTACCACGCATCATCCATTAATTTGTTCAGATGCACGATATCCACCTCATCAAGGAGCCCTGTGGCTAGGCTGCATGCCGCCCAGTGGTGGAAAGTATTTAAGTAAAAAATACTTTAAAGTACTACTTAAATTGTTTTTTTGGGGTATCTGTACTTTACTATTTATATTTTTGACAACTTTTACTTTTACTCCACTACATCCCTAAAGAAAATAATGTACGTTTTACTCCATACATTTTCCCTGACACCCAAAAGTACTCTTTACATTTAGTCTAATTCACACACTTATCAAGAGAACATTCCTGGTCATCCCTACTGCCTCTGACCTGGCGCACTCACTAAACACAAATGCTTAATTTGTAATTGATGTCTAAGTGTTGGAGTGTGCCCCTGGCTATCTGTAAATTTAAAAAAGAAGAAAATCATGTCATCTGGTTTGCTTAATATAAGGAATGTGAAATTATTCATACTTTTACTTTATATACTTAAGTATATTTATGCAATTACATTTACTTTTGATACTTAAGTATATTTAAAACCAAATACTTTTAGAATTTTAATCAAGTAATATTGTATTGGGTGACTTTCACTTTTACTTAAGTCATTTTCTATTAACGTATCTTTACTTTTACTCAAGTATGACAATTGGGTACTTTTTCCACCACTGGTGACACCTCCAAGATCACAGCCAATCAAATGCTAGGAACAACGCAGCTAACCTGGCTAGTCTTGTTAGCTAGCTAGTTAGCGAGGTAGTCTTGTTAGCTATTTAGCTAGCTAGCAATACTTTTGTCACTAATCCATGATTTTGTCACTTCAAGATTAGACTACTGCAATGCTCTACTTTCCGGCTACCCGGACAAAGCACTAAATAAACTTCAGTTAGTACTAAATATGACTAGAACCCAACATTTGTATCACATTTCTCCAGTGCTAGCCTCTACACTGGCTTCCTGTCAAGGCTAAGGCAGATGTCAAGGTTTTACTGCTAACCTGCAAAGCATTTCTTGGGCTTGCTCCTACCTATCTCTATGATTTGGGCTTGCCGCACATGCCTACATGTACGCTACGGTCACAAGACACAGGTCTCCTTGTTCCTATAATAACTAAGTAAACAGCTGGAGGCATGGCTTTCTCTTACAGAGCTCCATTTTTCAGGAATGGTCTGCCTATCCATGTGAGAGACGCAGACTGGGTATCGACCTTTAAGTCTTTACTGAAGACTCATCTCTTCAGTAGGTCCTATGATTGAGTGTAGTCTGGCCCAGGGTTGTGAAGGTGGCCGGCTCCCCTCTCTCCACTGGGATTCTCTGCCTCTGACCCTATTACGGGGGCTGAGTCACAGGCTTTGTAGTGCTCTCCCCTGCAGTTCCTAGGAGGGGTGCATCATGCGTGCCAGGCTTTTTTCGCTATACTCTACTTGAGTGTGCTGAGTCACTGACATGATGTTCCTGTCCGGTTTTGCACTCCCTCAGGCTTGTGTGGTGGAGGAGATCTTCATGGGCTAACATATAGGGGATTTTAGAAACACTTAAAACAAGGGGTGTGTTTTTTGTGTAGGCTTACCCTGGCATGACGTTTTGATAACCGTGTAAATCTATCTAGGACAAGATGACTTTATCTATATAATCACCTGTATTTACCCCACACACCCCTTATATTAAGTGTTTCTAAAATCCCCTATGGGAAAATTAATAGTGGAAAAAAGATTGGCACCATTTCCCTGTTTGACTGCTAGGTTTTATGGGTATTATGACACCTCCACTGTGGTGCTCTATTATGCCACTTTCAAAACAACTGTGAAATCTGAAAAATACAAGGTAAAATCATGACACCAGTGATCTTCAGGTCAGAAAGTCAGAGCTCTAAAAAGAGGCCAGAGTTCCCGAGTTGGAATTCTGAGGGCTTGCCTGTTTTGCATGTTATTTTGGTATTAATATGTGTCAAATATCAGTTTGCAAACAATGTAAAAAATAATATATACAGTAGGGCAAAAAAGTATTTAGTCAGCCACCAATTGTGCAAGTTCTCCCACTTAAAAAGATGAGAGAGGCCTGTAATTTTCATCATAGATACACTTCAACTATGATAGACAAAATGAGAAAAAAAATCCAGAAAATCACATTGTAGGATTTTTAATGAATTTATTTGCAAATTATGGTGGAACAGGTCAGGGTTCCATAGCCGCAGGCAGAATAGTTGAAACTGGAGCAGCAGCACGACCAGGTGGACTGGGGACAGCAAGGAGTCATCAGGCAAGGTAGTCCTGAGGCATGGTCCTAGGGCTCAGGTCCTCCGAGAGAGAGAAAGAAGGAGAGAAAGAAAGAGAGAAAAAGAGAGAGAATTAGAGAGAGCATACTTAAGTTCACACAGGACACCGGATAAGACAGGAGAAATACTCCAGATCTAACAGACTGACCCTAGCCCCCCGACACATAAACTATTGCATCATAAATACTGGAGGCTGAGACATGAGGGGTCGGGAGACACTGTGGCCCCGTCCGACGATACCCCCGGACAGGGCCAAACAGGCAGGATATAACCACACCCACTTTGCCAAAGCACAGCCCCCACACCACTAGAGGAATATCTTCAACCACCAACTTACCATCCTGAGATGAGGCAGAGTATAGCCCACGAAGATCTCCCCCATGGCACAACCCAAAGGGGGGCGCCAACCCGGAGTTAACAGTTGTCAACATCATACTTTCATAATCTTAGCTAGCAGTCATCATTGTGAATCAAGTCAACAATCTACTGGCAGAGCCTTTTCAATGCTTGTCATATGAAGAGAAATAATGAGGAGAATTTATAGAAAAAACGTATCAATGCTCATCGGCCATTGGACATAAACATTACACAACAAGTTGGAAATCGGAAATTCAACGAGTGGTTTGGAAGGAATCTGTGACAGTGGTTGTGTGATCACAAATCTGGGATCAAGGGGCTATTTTCCAAGTTTAAAATGATAAACATTCAACATTGGCCATGCTGTCAATGAAGCGTGATTTGTGCCGCGCTCAAAACAACTGTTAACTCCGAACTGCGAAAACTTGACTTCAGTGAGTTCAAGACAACTGGGAAGTCAGGCATAAATGAGCTCCGACTGGGAAAATAGGTTTTGAACGGTGATCCAACTCGGAATTGTATATCCGGCCTCCAGTTGTTTTGAAAGCACCATGAATCCAGAGAATGACTTTGATGACAAAATTTGAGAACGACTGTAGCTGAGAAAGTAATACTAAATGTATGTTGGAATTGTGACATAAAACCCCCCCCAGAATCGACAGAAGAAAGTTTATTTGTAGTTCTAAACATATTTAGGGTGTTTTTTTACTCACTTTTTGTCTCTCCCACGACGTTATTCCTCTCTCCTACAGCGTCCATCACAATTATATGCACATGGCCAGTTATGCAAATTAGGTGATGACATCATTTAGCGACTTCAAGCGACTTTTGGGACAGCCACTAGCTACTTTCCTTACTGAGGAGTTGGCAACACTGAATGTGACCCCACTGTGGAAAGGGGAGATTATCACGAATACAATGGTGTTCTCCGTTTTGCCCACATGTGTTACGGAACTCGTTTGAAGGTAACCAGTACCGGTTTAAAAAAATGAATGGAAGTATGAAGGTCGTTTTGTGCCTACCCTAAAAAAGGGGTTAAATACAGTAGGGCCTATGTGTAAAATATATATATATGTATATTATATTTCCTGAGCAGCTTTCTTATATCTTCTAGATATAGGACAAACACTTCAAAACCTTGTTTCTTATCTCACTTATGTTTTGCCTGTCTTTTTTGCCATTTATTCCGTTTCTCTGAGCTACAGGAGTAAAGGACAAATTCAATATTTTATCAAATATATATATATATATATATATATTATACCTAAAGGGGTCCTACATTCAAAACCAGATAGCTAAATGTTCCATAGTATGACCATCTTAAAACAATAACATATATCAGCTTAGAACCGCTTTGTTTGAGCCGACTTCGCCGTCAGACAGAGCGCGGCACCTGTTTCACACTCTGGAGGCAGCCCTGTTCCAAATCGAATGCAATCATTTTCAGCCGGCGCAAACATGTCTACACGGGCGTCCGGGCGAGATTAATCGAGCCCCCTCATTGCTACCACTGTGCGTGCCCTAACAGTTGTGATCAAAACATAAGCGAGTGCTGAGACTACGTTGTCCCAAACCGAGAGGAAAACGGAGTTGTTTGTGCAAACACGAAGTCCTACCAGTGAAATTATACCCTTGACAGATTTGGGATACCTTGATTCAAGTACTGCAACTCTGTAAGTATTTTCTCAATGAGAATTTCTCAAGATAGCGCAAGAAAGGATGCATACACACTAGCCTGCTGCACTGTTGGTCAGCGGTGGGGCTAGAAACTTCTCACAGCTGCAAATCTCTGAACATTTTCTGATAACACGTTGAGGGAAATGATCAAGTATAATGCTTCCCCCAACGTATTATACCTACTATGCACAGTCTTAAAAATATACATTGTTTTATTTTCTAGTGACATTTCGCTAGCTAGCTAGTTAGTTATATCATAATGTCTGGGAAGACATGCCATTGAGTTAGCTACTATAACTAGTTAACGTTATAGCTACCCAGCTAGTTAATGTTGTCACAATTCATGAGTCCCAGATTGTCACAAAACAAGAGGAAAAACAGAGGACGACGTGTACTTTGACGTTGGTTCGAGCTTTTGCATAGTTAATATTCACGTTAGCTTGTTTAATGTATCTGTACTCTTGTGAAAGAAGAGTTACAATTTACATTGTCAACGCAAGTATTTTGATATTCAATTACGGGTCCTTACAATTTAATGTCATTTTTAATATCAAAATACATATAATGATGACATCACTTTAAATTGGGAATCTTCTTTCTCTAACTAGCTAATTTAACAGGTGTGAATGTCAGAAAATAAAATAAGGCAGACAACGCAAAATAAAGGCTCGTTTAGGTGCTTTGCATCAGCTCTCTCCTGGTTCAACACTCAACAGCGGAAAAACATCCTCATGGTGTTGCTGTTTCGGGTTGACTGGTTTGGTGTGCAGTACTCAATACAGCAGAGTAAGCAGGAGAGTGCAAAGACTAGCAGGTACTGGTCCCTGCCTAAGGAATGTTATTGGAAACGTTAACAGGAGCCTAATTTCCCAAGGCTCCATGGCCCCAGACAGGACTAGATATCGCGTTGATGGGCATGGGCAGCAAAGATTTTAAATGAGGATCAAGTGTGTATGACATTTTGTTTTGTAATCAGTGTTACAAATGCCTCTTGTGTAAGGGCAATTGACGCTCAGATTTTTCCTTTAACAATTTATGTCAAACAAAAAACAATTATTGCAAAGTTAAACAAAACATACCACTCTATGCACAATGACTACTTTTAACAATTTCACACAGAAATCGGCACTGTTCTTCAAGTAAATGTGTTTTTGTAAAATATTCTGTGGAAATGGTTAAAGTATTTTGAATCTTGAAAGCATTCATTCCCCATCAACATGTTCCGGTTTTCCATGACCAAGACTCCTCTGCTCAGAGAGGGTTGTTTTGGAATTCAGTCGCTTCATAAGTGTCATAGCTGAAACCATGTCTGCCGTAGCTCAGGTTTTTGGCACTGAGTAAATCCAATAGTCCTATAATAGTTGAGATGTTCTCTCCCTCTCAGACTTGATCGGTAAGACGTCTGAGGATATAATTGATGTTTTGTATAACGTCTTACACGCACCCGCACACTGCACACACACACCCAATCTTTGAAGAGTCTTATTAGCTTATTCTTGGGTGTCTGAATCTGTCATATCTAACACAGTATCCCATAAAATGTTAGTCACAGGTATAGATGTGATCTTATAGAAATATGACCGTCACGTCACCATATTATTTAGGCCATATGCTGAAGACGGTGCAGTCAATGGATTGTCTCGTCAGTGATTTGAAGAAACTGCACAACACCAATGACAACAGCAACTGAGAACAGATGTCGAAGTAAAGATGTGAAACATGAGCAGCTGAGTATTACCCTGCCCGTTCCCATCAGCCCACATATCCATCTCTCTTCTCTCATTTCAACTCAATTTCACCCCCCTCTTTTCTATGCCACACCAGGGAGGAGGACTGTCTGAATCAAGTGCATATTGTGTCGCAGTCCTGTGGAATAGAGAAGGTTAATTTAGAACACTGATGATGAAAGAAACAAATCCAGAGGCTTCTACATTTAGCCATGTCTGAAATAAAAGTGCTTTACCCAGAGAGAGTGCAGAATTGAATGTCCTCTGGGCTTCTTTCTTCCTCAACCATTTGATGTGCTATGAAAATAATTTGAGCGTGGGTGGGCAGATTTTTGCTGCCCCGTAAGAGGTTTACAGTGCATTTATCATGCTTAGTTTGTACAGTAAGCTAATAGCCAGTAGCCACATTGTTTACCAAATTCCCAAATGAGTTCCATATAAAGGCCATAAATCAATTTGCCTCTGGTCATTTCCATATTAAAGGACCCATGAGCACCAACTTGAAGCTCATAGGAGCATATCAAATGAAAGCTAAGAGTCTATATGTACATTTTCCAACCATTTTCCGTACTAAAAATGAGGAATAAGCGAAGGCTTTGATTTCTGCTCAAACAGATGCAAAAGAGGTCTTAGAAAACATCTACCACGAAAAAGTCTTAAGGTATTAGGAACACATCAAAACTCTGAAGTAAAGACCCTTGCCAACTAATATTAACACTTATATTTAGTTTTGGATAAATTATATGTCTTCTCTAAGTTTAAGAAACATTGCCTTATGCCTGTTACATATCTTTAAGATATTTAACATTTCTCTCCCGCATGAGGATAATGAAGTAATAAGTAAAGTTAGACCTATCAATTAGTTCATGTTTTTACTGATATCATATTAATAACCCATGCTAGTTGATGCATCTTTAGATCTCCCTTTTACATTTTTTATGGATATCTTCATCTCTGTCACTGAGCAATGTTTTCCCGCTAATTGCATTTTGGAATATTTGCGCATAGCCTACAGCCATGTGCACATAGTTGTTTTTAAGCTCAACAATCAACATTTTTAATTTAAGCTAAACGGTCTGATCTGATGCATATTGCTTTTTTAATAAGGCTTCATGAATTTTGGATCTGTCGTCCCAAAACTGTCCAAGAGTCTATTTTGAACCCTACACATTTTTGTTATTTTCCCAGGGTTGACTGGACACCGTAAATGTCATTTTTTTTAATGACATAGGTATTTGGTTGTAATTATAAAACATTACAGACTACCAAGTGTGGCCAACCATCCAACAGGAGAGCCTTAAAGGGTAGTGTTGTATTTTGAGACCGGCTTGAATATGCAAAGAAGCCACTAGGCAGTGTAGGCAACATTTTGTCTGATTCTCTATGGTAAAAAAAAATGAAAAGTGCAGTTGTAGAGGTTAGTACAGTACACAGTAGAGCACACTAAATTTGAGTACTGTTCTACTGACCTTTACTGTACGGAACTGTACTGTAGTGTGCTGTACTATACTGAGCTCTACTATGCTGTACTTTGATGTCCAAATGTGTGAAAAACAGACGTCTATGATTCGTTCAGATTTGGTCCGAACCAACCAAATTTGGTCTTGTTTGGGGTCAGAGCTCATTAAAATAATAGCCAGTGTGTAGAAAAATATGCAAAGGAGGATATTGCTTATTTATGCCTTTTGTGTACCTATTTAGGATACATTGCTATGAAGAGAATGACATTCATATCCATAATTCTGCATTTCTGTGTAGTACAGATCAGGGACCCATAAGGAAATTCTGTTACCTCAATTTCATTACCAGGTGTAAATCCACTTCACTTACTGCACTTAAATAACAAAAAGAGATTTGTTCAATGTCCATGTGTCATGTCATAGCTGACTCCCCATTCCTTCTGCAGACATCCTTGAATCTTAATTCGGAGCGGATGTTTGAGTTTTTGGAAAACATGGACACATGAAACTGAGGGAGATTTTACCAAACTGCATCTGCACAGTTCTTCCAGTAAATGTGTTTTTGTCAAATGTTCTGGGTAAATTGTTCAAAGTAGTCCCTGTGCATAGTTTTTGGTTTGTTCAACTTTGAAATCAGTGGTTTTTGTTTGGCATACATTTTCAACGCAATCCCGTTACTGTGGAATTGCACCTCTATAATTGTTGTTAGTGTCACAGTAGGCTAGGTTTGGAGCAGGTGTGGGCATAAATAGGTCTACCTCCTGAGATGAATACCAGCTATCTACACTTTTATTTTCTTTGCTACTCTATATTCTTCAGCACTCAACTGTATGGCTCATTGAAGTCAGCCTCTTACAGTTTTCAGCCTGACTGAAATAGACCATCAGAGCCAGAGAGGCTTTTCTTATTTGACTGTTTTACCGGGACTGAAATATTCATGCCCATGTTTTTGAACAGGCACAACTAGGGTTCCACATTTTGGGGAATATTCAGAGGTGGAAACTTTCCGTGGGAATTAACAGAAATGTATGCAATTAATACCATTTAAATGTAGATGTTTTTTTTGCATGGGATATATTTACCATATCATATAGAGACATAAAGAAACATAAACCTTTTACCTTATCAAATCAAATGTATTTATATAGCCCTTCTTACATCAGCTGATATCTCAAAGTACTGTACAGAAACCCAGCCTAAAACCCCAGACAGCAAGCAATGCAGGTGTAGAAGCACGGTGGCTAGGAAAAACTCCCTAGAAAGGCCAAAACCTAGGAAGAAATCTAGAGAGGAACCAGGCTGTGAGGGGTGGCCAGTCCTCTTCTGGCTGTGCCAGGTAGAGATTATATCAGAACATGGCCAAGATGTTCAAATGTTCATAAATGACCAGCATGGTCAAATAATAATAATCACAGTAGTTGTCGAGGGTGCAGCAAGTCAGCACCTCAGGAGTAAATGTCAGTTGGCTTTTCATACCCGATCATTAAGAGTATCTCTACCTTATCATAAGTATACATAATTTCAAATTATTAAATCCTTCCAATAGATGTATAAAATGTAGTTATGAATTTAACTTTAATTAAATGAGTTGATTCTTCACATGGGATGATTTCACTGAACAACAAAATAAAGGGAATATCCATTGCGTCTCCCAAAAACATTTTCAACATCTCTGTAAAATGATAGTCTAGAAACTAAAGCTTTGGTGGTCTTCCTCTCAGGCTTCCATGTCTTCTCCCTGGACCTCCTCAATGTCTACCTCTTGAACATCAGGCTCTGAGGCCTCATCTTCACTGTCACTTTCTGACCTTGTTGAGGATGGCTCATTGTCAGGCTCAAAAAGCCTCAAATTTGCCCTGATGGCCACCAATGTTTCAACCCTTGTGTTGGTCAGCCTGTTGCGTGCTTTGATGTGTGTGTGTGTGTACCTAAAAGATGACCAGTTGCACTCTGAGGAAACTGATGTTGGTGGGATTTGGAGGATGATGGAGGCAAAAGTGGAAAGAGCTTCAGATCCACAAAGTTCCTTCCACCAGGTGGCTGATGAGATACGTTGGCACGACTGCCATATTGCATCTCCATCCCAAAGCCCTTGCTTGGAAGTGTCCTTTGCCTGGAAGTGTCCTTTGCCAGACTGGCAAGAACCTTGCCCTCATTTAGTCCAAGGTGGCAAGATACGGTAGTGATGACACCATAGGCCTTGTTGATCTCTGCACCAGACAGGATGCTCTTGCCAGCATACTTGGCGTCCAACATGTACACTACGGCGTGTATGAGCTTCAGACAGTAGCCTTCACACTTTGTGATATATTTCAGAACTGCAGTTTCCTCTGCTTGGAGCAAAAGTTAAGTGGGCAGGGCAGTACGGATTTCTTCTCTTACGTCTTCAAGCAAAGTCTGAACATCAGACAGGATGGCATTGTCCCCCTCAATCCGTGCAATGGCTACTGCTATAGGTTTCAGGAGTTTCAGGCTGCTCACCACTCTCTCTCCCAAAATACATCATCCAGGAGGATCCTCTTGATGGGGCTGTCCATATTGGCAGACTGTGATATGGCTATTTCTTGGAGAGACTCCTTCCCCTCCAGGAGACTGTCAAATATGATGACAACACCACCCCAACGGGTGTTGCTGGGCAGCTTCAATGTGGTGCTCTTATTCTTCTCACTTTGCTTGGTGAAGTAGATTGCTGCTATAACTTGATGACCCTTCGCATACCTAACCATTTCCTTGGCTCCCTTGTAGAGTGTATCCATTGTTTTCAGTGCCATGCTGTCCTTGAGGAGAGAATTCAATGCATTAGCAGCACAGCCAATGGGTGTGATGTGAGGGTAGGACTCCTCCACTTTAGACCAAGCAGCCTTCATGTTCGCAGCATTGTCTGTCACCAGTGCAAATACCTTCTGTGGTCCAAGGTCATTGATGACTGCCTTCAGCTCATCTGCAATGTAGAGACCGGTGTGTCTGTGCACTTGTAGAATACTGGTTGAGGGGTGGAGATGATGTAGTTAATTATTCCTTGCCCACGAACATTCAACCTCCCATCAGAGATGATTGCAATACAGTCTGCTTTCTCTATGATTTGCTTGACCTTCACTTGAACTCTGTTGAACTCTGCATCCAGCAAATGAGTAGATAAAGCATGTCTGGTTGGAGGGGTGTATGCTGGGCGAAGAACATTCAGAAATGTTTTCCAATACACATTGCCCGTGAACATCAGAGGTGAACCAGTTGCATACACAGCTCGAGCAAGACATTCATCAGCATATCTCTGACTACGTTCCTCCATTGAGTCAAAAAACAACTTCTGATTCCAGGAGGACCATGAGCTGTTGCTATCGATAAGGTGTCAGATTCATAATTTTCACCTCAAATAGAAGTAGAGGGACTTTTGTCAGATGTTGTGAGAGCTGAGGGAACTTTATGCACTTGGCCAGATGATTCTGCATCTTTGTTGCGTCCTTTACATTAGCTGCAGTGAAATGTCTCAACACTTCTGATAGTGCCCATTGCATTTTCCTGTAAAGATTAGAAAAAAATGAGTAAAAAAAAATAAAAAATACAATTCCATGTACAGGTAAATAGTTAAGAAGTTAGATTAAACAACTCCTTTGTAAGATAAATGTTTTCAAATGAAACGGGTGAATTAACACTCCTCCGTTAGCTGGCTCAAGTGAGCTAAAACCCAAATGATAGCAAAAACTAACTAGCAGAAATTGTTAACAAGTTAGAAATGATTTAAACAAGTTACACTTTGCTGTAGGCTACTATTTACTAGTTAACAAAAAATCATGCATGTCATGTAAAATGTATTTACCCCACCCAGTATTGTAATCAAATCTTACCAGAAAGCATGTAGTCCTTGGCTCAGACAGTGTAGTAGTGTGGGCTCAATAGCATCACATTAGTGTGCAAGATCTTGAGAATCAGCTGTACATGTGATGGAAGAGTGCACTGTGCATGCACAGGGTTGCAATTCCATTGAATTGTGGATAGTTTAACCAAAATATGCCACAAGACCTAGAATTGCCTTATGTGTATCCCACAAAAGGTTCACTGTTATAAGCTAACTTTTTTTGATACATTTAATAAAAAGGACTTATCTTCCCATGGAAAATTTCTGAAAAATGTTGGAAATTTACCAGAAAGTTTCCAACCCTTTGGCACCACATTCTCTAATTTCACTGTGTTTTGAGCAAGCATCAAGAAGCTCTCTTCTTTCAGACACATTTAGCTATTCTTCGGCTCCCCCAAGAAAGACTTGCTAGGTCCCTTGGGGTAGTCGCTGGTGCAGGCTAGTTAGTTGAAAATATGGTGGTAATGGTGACCGTGGTTGAGTCTTTTACCTCAGCACCAGTTCAGTTCAGTCGTAGGCCTATGTGATCAGTGGTTTAGAGAGACATGCACAAAATCCAGAGGTTTTGTTGTTGCGATATCCCCCAAGGCTGGCCTGCTGCTAGTCCAATGGACCTGGGGTGTACGATAGTATCACTGATTGTGGATCTGAATTGGCTGCTATCTGGAGGTCTACTAGCCTATATGGCTAGAGCCCCACTAGTTTGTGTTTTTGGAAGCTGTGCAGATTGTGTTCACTTTATCTGCATGAAAGTTGTGTGTTTATAAGCACAGATTCAGCTACGTTAGTCTATCTGCCTTGTCCAGGTTGTCCTACTTGCAAAGTGTGCTGCCATTTACTCTCTGGCCTCCCCATTACTGTCATCAGAGCCCCTGTGGCTCTGTCTGATGGGTGTAGAGGATGGGACGGTGATTGCAGCTGCTCAGTGCTCACTCATGCATGGGAACATGATGCGTCCTTTACCTCTCCGGGCAGAGGCACTCTACTGCAGCTGCTATACACTCACAGACCCAAATCCAACCTGGTTTCAGTGAGGACATTCTTATTTCTTACTGTGTTTTGTGTGTGTATAGGAAATCAGCTAGGCCTGCACACACACGAGCCCAGTTGAAAAAATGATCGGCCGATATTAGCCTTTCGAAATATTTATTGGTCTTTATTCCACAGATAAAGCGCCAATAATATAAATGAGTGATTGCCTGAAAAAGGCACTTTACGAGCTGCTCGATGAACGCCATTCAGCTCTAGGTCACAACGTGAGAGAGTAGTAATTGTGATTTGACGAGGAGTACCTTGCCACAGGCAGTGTATTTTAACTGTAGTTTCTTATTTTCCCAGTATTTTACAAATTTTCCATCCTGAGAATTGATCTCTTTTCTCCCAGGTAACCCAGTATTTCCTGCAAAAAATGGAAGTGTCATTCAAAAGCGTTATAAAGCATGTAAATAGGCCTATGTCTGGATTTCATTAGAGCTTTGATCGAAAATTCAAAACTGATGCAACCTGAGCCTGATTTAAATACATTTTATGGCCACTACATTAAAGACATTTAATGAGCCCCAGCCCAAATGATTGTGCAGTTATCAACATGTTTTTAGAAATCGTTGCAAATGTATTAAAAATTAAAAACAGAAATACCTGATTTACATAAGTATTCAGACCCTTTGCTATGAGACTTGAAATTGATCTTGGGTGCATCCTGTTTTCATTGATCATCCATGATGTTTCTTCAACTTGATTGGAGTCCACCTGTGGCAATTTCAATTGATTGGACATGATTTGGAATGGCACACACATGTCTATATAAGGTCCCACAGTTGACAGTACATGTCAGAGCAAAAACCAAGCCACGAGGTTGAAGGAATTGTCCGTAGAACTCCAAGACAGGATTTTGTCAAGGCACAGATCTGGAGAAGGGTACCAAAAGATGTCTGCATCATTGAAGGTCCCAAAGAACACAGTGCCCTCCATCATTTGGGGACAAGACCTTAGACAGGGAGGTGACAAGAACCCGACGGTCACTCTGACAGAGCTCCAGAGTTCCTCTGTGGAGATGGGAGAACCTTCCAGAAGGACAACCATCTCTGCAGCCCTCTACCATTCAGGCCTTTATGGTAGTGGCCAGACAGAAGCCACCCTTTAATAAAAGGCACGCCTGCCTGCTTGGAGTTTGCCAAAAGGCACGTAAAGACTCTCAGACCACAATAAACAAGATTCTCTGGTCTGATGAAACCAAGATTGAACTCTTTGGCTTGAATGCCAAGTGTCAAATCTGGAGGACACATGGCACCATCCCTATGGTGAAGCATGGTGGTGGCAACATCATGCGGTGGGGATGTTTTAAGAGGCAGGGACTGGGAGACTAGTCTGGATTAAGGGGAAAGAGGAAGGTTCACCTTCCAACAGGACAATGACCCTAAGCACACAGCCAAGACATGCAGGAGTGGCTTCGGTACAAGTCTCGGGAATGTCCTTGAGTTGCCCAGCCAGAGCCCGGACTTGAACCTGATCGAACATCTCTGGAGAGACCTGAAAATAGCTGCGCAGGAGTAACACTCCCCATCCAACCTGACAGAGTTGACATACAATACACTAAGTTGACTGTGCCTTTAAGCAGCTTGGAAAATTCTGGAAAATTATGTCATGGCTTTAGAAGCTTCTGATAGGCTAATTGACCTCTTGAGTCAATTGGAGGTGTACCTGTGGATGTATTTCAAGGCCTACCTTCAAACTCAGTGCCTGATTGCTTGACATCATCTAAATAAATCAGCCAAGACCTCAGAAAATAAATTGTAGACCTCCACAAGTCTGGTTCATCCTTGGGAGCAATTTCCAAACGCCTGAAGGTACCACGCTCATCTGTACAAGCAATAGCACGCAAGTATAAACACCATGGGCCCACGCAGCCGTCATACCGCTCAGGAAGGAGACGCCTTCTGTCTCCTGGAGATGAACATACATTGGTGCGAAAAGTGTAAATCAATCCCAGAACAACAGCAAAGGACTTTGGGAAGATGCTGGAGGAAACCAGTACAAAAGTATCTATATCCACATTAAGATTAGTCCTATATCGACATAACCTGAAAGGCTGCTCGGCAAGGAAGAAGCCACTGCTCCAAAACCCTATTAAAATGCCAGACTACGGTTTGCAACTGCACATGGGAACAAATGTCATACTTTTTGGAGAAATGTTCTCTGGTCTGATGAAACAAAAATAGAACTTCTTGGACATATTGACCATCATTATGTTTGGAGGAAAAAGGGGCAGGCTTGGAAGCCGAAGAACACCATCCCAACCGATGTACGGGGGGTGACAGCATCATGTTGTGGGGGTGCTTTGCTGCAGGAGGGACTGGTGCACTTCACAAAATAGATGGCATTATGAGGATATATTGAAGCAACATCTCAAGGTTGCAATTCGGTCTTCCAAATGGACAATGACCCCAAGCATACTTCCAAAGTTGTGGCAAAATGGCTTAAGGACAACCAAGTCAAGATATTGGAGTGGTCATCACAAAGCCCTGACCTCAATCCTATAGAAAATTTGTGGGCAGAAGCAAAAACGTGTTTGCGAGCAAGGAAGCCTACAAACCTCACTCAGTTTCACCAGCTCTGTCAGGAGGAATGGGCCAAAATTTAACCAACTTATTGTGGGAAGCTTGTAGACGTCTTTGTCCATCCAATGTAGAACACCTTGCACTGTGGACATTCCAATCTGTAGATGACATGAGTGGTTTTGCAGTTAATGAAATGCTTGACTTGATACTTTTAGAAGCTGTGTCAACAAAATACCTTTCCTATGCAATATTTCTGCAATGGTTTCACTGATTGCCACTGGGTTTGTGGTCCAGCCAAGTTTTTTTTGAGTCGCTAGGAAGATGGCTGTGGACAAATTTGTCATTTAGGGTAGAACATCTCGTAAAGCTTATGACTGGTGGCTCTGGGAAGACTTTGCGTAGTAGCGTGTCACTTTGGATGATTCCCCAATTCTTTTAAATAATTATTTTAATGTCCTCTGCTTCAGTGCTATATTTTGTAACAAAGTACCCTCTCTCTGATACATCAGGAGGCGCTACCCTTCACAACAAGTTCTCTCTGTCAAGTCATCCGGCTCTTCTACCTGCATCTTTCAGGACCTGTGCGCTGTAGCCCTGATTTTCAAGAAGCGATTCTCTAATTCAGCAGATGTGACACTGTAGTCTGTTTCCTGATCACAAATTCTTCTGACTCTTTGGAATTGTCCATATAGAATGTTCTCTCTTAGCCTTTTTGGGTGGATGCTATCTGCCCTCAGAATGGTATTCCCATCTGTAGGCTTCCTAAAGATTGTGTGCAAACAACCATTGTCATTTTTACTGATGTCAAGGTCCAGAAAATGAATGTTATCCTTGTGGTACTCCATAGTTAGTTTGATGTTATGGTTAATGCTCTTAATGTATTGGTGGAAGGAAATAAGTTCAAATTCTGAGCCAGACCAGAACAGGCAAACATCATCAATATAGCATCCCAGCCATATAATCCAGTCAAATAATTGGGTTTTAGAATGATCCAAATTGAAGTAATTTTCCCATTTACCTAAGTCCAAACCAGGGTTGGAAGGGCTATAGCAAGCTCCCATGGAACATCCTTTTACCTGTTGGTCCTAAATTGGGTTGCAGAATTGCCCCAACTTTCAATAAATTCCTTGGTTTTCCAGAAATCCTGGTTAGAGGATCCAGATTCACTGCTTACTCCCTCCTGATTACGGGAATCCTCCAACTGGGATTTTGGGCAAAGCAGGGAATTTATTGAAAGTTCCTGAAAGACAAAGATGTTGTTATTATTAGGAGTCCATTCATTCTGTGGGAGGCGTCTCACTCTCAGGCCGGGTACTCAAGAAATGGTGCTTAGCTGCCAATCCTTGTTCATGTTCAATGGTGGTGTGTAGAGACTCCACATCCACGGTGACCAAAAAGGAAGCTGTACCTATATTGTTCAGTTGCTTAATTTTGTTCAACACAGCTGTGGTATCTTGAAGGGCAGAAATAAATGATTTCTCACCTTTCCTGTAGGGTCACGAGGTCCCGTTGCTGTTATCTAGTGGACATTTTGCTCTATTGCCCTCAGCTATGTTTTGACTGTTGTGGTTTATGTTTGCTTTGTTCTAGTGTACTATAAAATAGATGGCTCTCCTATTCTTAACACTTTGCCCAGTCATATTCAATGTTAGAACTACCTCTTTAAGGGTTCTGATGCTTCTAGCCTTGAGATGCATTTTTAATAACATAGCTACATTATTTCATTTTTTAATGTGTTTAGTGTTGCTTACTCTGTGTGGTCCAATGAATTCTGTAAACACTCCCTCTTCAACTCAGGGTTGATTCGAAAAAGCTGTTCAAAAGAAGACGTTATATTATCATATCTTTGTACTCCCTGACGAAGGCCATTCAGCTGAAACGCGTCAGTTTTTAAACTTTGTTACAATTGAACATGCCATACAAATAAAGGCATTTGAATTAATTAAATGAAGAGTGCCTTGGTGTTTTTAAACTCTGCAGCTACAAAACAATAAACGTTACAATTAAAAAATTAGGTGACCTCCGAAAGCCAGATAGAGATGTGTAAATTAGACACGCATTCAGTCTTTTATATTACTGTAGCATAGGCTATGCTGCAGTAAATGTAGGTCTACCTGTCACAATAAAAAATGATTACCATGAGATGATGGGTCTACATACTGAGATGGGCTGAGCGTTGATGATTCATCATGCAGTGACCAGAAAGAAGGTTTTAGAAGATTTTAACAGTTACATTTCACATCATGCTGTTGGTATAAATAATTTATTTGTTTCTTAATAGTTTCTCAGTTATTTATGCCGGGAAAAGGGAGTGGTTTTGGGTGGTAAATCTCTGTAATTGGGTTCCCACCATTCAACCCTAATTTTATTAAGTAAATATTCAAAAGTACACTTCAAGCAAGCAGCTCTGTTGTCCTCACATTCTCACTTAGATAATGTTAGTAGCCAGCTAGGTAGTTAGCTTAGCTAGCAATCTGTGATACTTATGTGTGAACACTGGACTGGTGCCAAAGTGAACACTCGTCCTTGATACAAAAACAATACTGTTACTGTCTGGGCCTATTATTGTAGCTAGTGTGCTTACTTAGTTCGTTTTCTGAAATATGGAATCTGCAAAAAGCAAGACAATTGGTGCAGAGCTATCATTCAAGCCATGTGCTTGCATTCATGATGAGCTAAGTAGCTAATGTTAGCTTGCTAGTTCAATTAGAACGTGTGACTCAAACCAGTGCGGCAACCATTTGCCTGCATAAACGTTTAAAGTCATCAGCGCATGCCATTTTCAGTTGAAATCTATAGCCAATACATTTTGTATTGAATAACTGTAATATGGCGCTTGTGTGTCGTGGTAATTCTACACAGGGACACTCAGTCGATCTTAAATGAATAAATGTTTATTATTAGCATGCTGGAGAGGTCACAGTCAAACTACCGGTCTGAAGTGAGCTCCACTGGGGCAGTTCTGTTAGTTCTTTTATATTCTGCTTACACAGACAGACAAGTTATTTGCATGATTTAGCTTATTCATAGTTCATTCATCATTAACGTTTGGTTCATGCATGTGACTGACCAATACCTCACAAAGCTTCTTCCCTCCAAGCTGAGACCTTGAAACTGAGAGATCCTTTCATTCTCAAAACAAGGTTCTGGGCTTACTGCCAAATTGAAGATACTGATAGTGAGGATTCGTTCAGTCACTTACATGAACACAGAAATTGGTTATTAGAAAAGTACAAACATAACAATTTCCATCACATGAGGTTGCCATTAAGTGTTTGTTTACCTTTGACTGTTGCAAACACTAGTAAATCTACACAAGACAAAATGCTGACGACACATGGTGGTGACATTAGGAACGGCATGTTACTGCATTTCAATGCTTATTTGTGAACTTGCGAACAGTGCAGTTTCAGATTGACTTTGAGACAAAGTTGAATTAATTCAGCCAGCACACTCCCCAATGGGGTGGTTTAGCACAAACAATGTTGCATACTTCTTATCCACTGCCATAGACACATCTTTAAGGTGTACCTAAGAAGGTAAACTAAACAAGTTTTGTATTTACTCTCGTATTTAGAGAATATAGTTGGATTTTGGTGGATATCCTGTAATCTACAAATAAAATGTTCTTAATGTTAATTTTAATATTTTGTTAAATCATAATTTAGAATATCTTTTAAGAAATCATTATATCGAATATCTGTAGCACAAGTTGCATAAAAGAAAGGTATGTTTTTCATTCCACCTCCTAAAAATAAACATATCGGTGACTTTTGCCTTCATAAAATCGGTATCGGACCCAAAAATCCCATATTGGTCGGGGTCGCTCTTTCTCACATACATTTGTTTTACCATCCTTGTGGGGACCAAACAATTGATTCCCATTCAAAATCCTATTTTCCCTAACCCGATCTCCTAAACCTACCCCCTAACCTTAATCCTAATCCTAACCCTATACCTAACCCTCCTACGCCTAAAAAAGTATTTGTCCTTGTGTGGGGGCAGTATTGAGTAGCTTGGATGAATAAGGTGCCCAGAGTAAACTGCCTGCTACTCAGGCCCAGTTGCTAATATATGCATATTATTAGTATATGTGGATAGAAAACAACACTCCGAAGTTTATAAAACTGTTTGAATGATGTATGTGAGTATAACAGAACTCATATGGCAGGCAAAAACCTGAGACAAAATCCAACCAGGAAGTGGGAAATCTGAGGTTTGTAGTTTTTCAACTCTCTGCCTATCGAATATACAGTGTCTATGGGGTCAAATTACACTTCCCAAGGCTTCCACTAGATGTCAACAGTCTTTAGAATCTTGTTTGATGCTTCTACTGTAAAGGAGGGGGGAATGGGAGCTGAATGAGTCAGTGGTCTGGCAGAGAAATCGGACACTGGTTGGATTAACGAGAATTTTATCTTTAAAATGGTGTCTAATACTTGTATGTGTGAGAAATTTGAATTATGAGATTTCTGTTGATTGAATTTGGCACCCTGCAATTTCATTGGCTGTTGGCGAGGGGCTCCTAGACAGGTTAAGGAATAATTTCCCCTTATCCAAGGGAATTGTTTAAAGGTGTTGCATAGAGCCTTTGTATCCATGGATTGTGAACCTTCCATTATTTAGCAAAGTAGCTTGCTAGCTACCTAGCTAGCTGGTGGATGTTTTCCTTTTGAAACCAGGGCAGAGAAAAGCAACATTCATTTCCGCAAATGCTGTTTACATCGATATCCATACTGAATGAAGCACTTAAGGGACCATGGGTGCTCTTAACTTTTTCACTTAATATAAAAGAGGGAAATTAGTTTTGTGCAACACACTTAAGTTAATTTCCCCTTAACTTTATTAAGTTGTTTTATGCAACCGGGTCCTGTTCTAAAAATATTTATTGAAATCCAACTGTCAAATCATCTGGACTAGTGGACTAGTCAAATTCCGGGACTTGAGATTGCAGCTAAGGTCCTAATGCATGTTCATTTTTTTTACGTCTCTTGATGTAGCCTAGCCTAACTCAGTGCAATTTTAGTACAGGGGAGAAGCTTTAATCTAGGTCTGTGAAATTGGCCCTAATTTATGTAACAAAGACACAGCTGTCAGAAATTGGCTGCTTAAAAAAAAAAGGATTAGGCTAAATGGTACACACAATTTGAGCATCGAGCAAAGGGATAGGGCTCTCTGTTTTGGTTAGCTAACAACTGCTTTTATTCTACAAGATTGATAAAGTAGTGTAAAGTGTCCTGATGGAGTGATAAAGGAGGCCTCAGGCTCCACGGGCTAAACCATCTTTCCAAGAAATCTCCAGTCCGCTCAGTTACAGGCAATTTGAGGACAGTTTTACAGCAACTTAACAGCCATTTGTGTGTTCATTTGAATGCAACAACTGGCCTACATGATGTTGTGGTTCCCTCAAGTGTTTGTGGTGTCCTGCTGTGTCAGGCAAGCTGGGCATTGCGTCCCTGATGGGGATTACAAACGCAGCTGGATTTTTAATGAAACATCAGTTTAAGGGAAACCCTTGCATAAAACATCTTAATGCCTCAAGTAACTTGTCCCAGTTCTTAACTTTTATAGGTGGATGGTGTCGGCATCATTTGATTTTCATTCATTTTGGAGTAGAATTTCCAATGACGGCAAGCTTTACACCACTCCAACCAACGCTTGGCATTGTGCATGTGATCTTAGGCTTGTGTGCGGCCGCTCGGACATGGAAACCCATTTCATGACCCTCCCGACGAACCCTTCTTGTGCTAATGTTGCTTCCAGAGGCAGTTTGGAACTCTGCAGTGTGTGTTGCAACTGAGGACAGACTATTTTTATGCCCTTCAGCACTCGGTGGTCCTGTTCTGTGAGCTTTTGTGGCCTAAATGACTGAATCCACTAATTTGAAAAGTTTTTACATATATATACATATACACACCCTATGTTTGAATAAAATCAACTGTACTGTATGTAGGCTACTGAGCTTGTCTGGTTCTTTAAACACTAAAATTAAAATTTTAAGACACAAATTACTGAAGAGGGAGCCAGAGATTATAGCCTAACTAGAAGGAAAAAATACCTGTTCCCAACCCTCCTGCTGCTGACCTAATGCCATTATGCTTCTGAAGTTACCAGTAATAGGCTACACCAGCAGTCGGCAACCTTTTCTTTCCTTTTAGAGTGCCAAGTTATCCTACAATTTCAGCTGATCTGTGTGCAAGTTTATGATTTTCATATGCACAGTTTCATTTAATTTATAATAAAGTCTTTACCTCTAAATCAATGTCATGTGGTTAATCAAAAATGATATCTAAATGATAGAAACCTAAAAGTAACTTAATAAATATGTAACTTAATATGTAAGTCTAGCCTACATAAAGCCAACAAATAAAAACAATGCAGCCTTCAGGTAGAAAATATCCTGATTTAAAAATAAATATCCTATAAATCACATTGGCTATGCATGGCCTGTCTGCAAAGAACTTAAAACATTGTATCAACTATTAATTTGGTCCGGCCTGATGCTCTTGCTAGCAAACTTGCAACATTGTCTAAAATATTCTGGGCCCTCAGTTTTCCTTGCCAGTGAACTCCGAACAGATCAACACAGCTGTAGGCTACTTGCGCAAATCAGGTAGGCCTTTTTTTTATGATGTTTCCACCGGATCAGAGCATTATATATATTTTTCTTCCCCTTTCAGCTGAGTGGTAATGGGAAGGGAGACAGCTGGAAAGATTTTTCAAGTAGACTACATTGAGGAACTATAGTCATTCTCAATGGACGTAAAAACAGCCGGCCTGCCTATTTACTATGTGAGTTTTTACATTCGTAACTTCAGTCAGAACATAACCTTACATTTTTTATGTCAGCCTCTGTGTCTCTTCCCCTTTGTCTCATGCTGTGCGAACCATCTGCTGGTGCAGAGGTTTTCAAAGTGCTTAAAAAGTCATCAGTGTGGCTTACTTTTAATTATCCCTAATAAAATCACCTAGCTTCTCCATTCAGGTTGAGATAATGACACTCATAATGTGATCGCGGATCTAAATTGAAAATGTTAAACAGGAATGTTCTGATGAATAGAGGTGCATAGCTTGTATTCTAGATATTGGGTCAAGGTCAGAATATCAGATATCTATGATGACATTTTTGTTACCCATAATAACAAATAAATGACTCACTATCTTTCGTTTTGGAATAATACCAAGGCTATACAGTATATTCGGAAAGTGTCCAGGCCCCTTCCCTTTTTCAACATTTAATTTAATATCAGTTTTTAAAATGTTTAATACATTTGCAGAAATGTCTAAAAACCTGTTTTTGTTTGTTAGTATGGGCTATTGTGTGTAGATTGAGGGGGGAAAAACAATTGAATCCATTTTAGAATAAGGCTGTAATGTAACAAAATTTGGAAAAAGTCAAGGGGTCTGAATACTTGCCGAATGCACTGTACACTTGGTTGCCAATGATTGCATACATCTGCTTGTTTGGTTGATGTTGGTTGTTTGTAGTTATGGCATATACCAGTGTGCTAAATGCTCATCATTTGTATCCCATCTCCTTTTTTCCTCCCACAGCTGTGCTGATTTACCTGTATCTCTGCCACGTGGGACAGAAGGGCTAGCTGATGGGTCAGAGGTGACTGCATGAGGAGGCGGAGTTAGGGGACCCTGGTCTGAACTTAGACCAAACCCAGTCACACTCCTAGACCAGAGAGGTCTGTTGACCTTGCCTCTCCTCTAGAGATGGTGAGATGTGTGTGTCTGTGAGAGAGAATCTGCCTGGCTGAGTGCGAGGATGTCTGTCTGAGTAGGCTATGTTTCTGTGGCTATAATGAATGTTCAGGTCTGACTGTCTGTTTTTATGCGTCTGTATGTCACATCTTGAATAAAGACAGGTTGTTTGAGAGGAGGAAGAGAAATATAGGAGATGTACTGTATGTGTTGTTGATGTGCTCCGCTCTCTTTTGATATAGAGGTGTGAATGCCCTGGTGGTACTGAAAGAGATTAGCTAGGTCGTGGTAAATGACCCACCTCGCCACCTCCACCTCTGAGGACTTGAGCCTCCCCTCCCCAGTCTCCACACTATAGCCTATGAATTATTCAACCCTCTCATAAATAACCCACTGTAACGAGTGGTGCCTACACACTGCAGACAGAGAGGGATGGAGCGATGGGAGAGAGATGGAGAAAGAGAGGGATGGAAAGTAGAACGTGGTCTCCACGCGCCACATGGTGCTCTCCCTGTACTGTGTGCAGTTGGGCTTGCAAAACGGCACACATTTGCTGATTCAGCTGATTTCTAGGAAAGCACACACTGGCTTCGTAAGTAGGACAAATGGAAATTGGCAGCAGCACCAGTTGCTAGGAGGTGTCACTGTCAAATATATGCGGCGTAAGATGGCATGTCTGGGCAGCCAGAAAACACCTTACTGTAACTGGCCAACTCATTTGTCTTTAGAATATTGATAAAGGATCACATGTTCTGAATGACTCGTTTTTTATTTGTTTTTCCTTCCTCTCAGAGGTCCATCCGATCGTACGCCAACGACGACTGCCACGTCATGGCCAAGCATGTCGACATCTACCCTTCGCCAGAGGAGCTGGAGGCTGTCCAGAAGCTGGTGTCCACTGTGGAATGTGCCCTCAAACAGGTGTCGGACTGGATGGACAACCTCGACGCCTCCCTAAGCAAGGTCCCAACCATCACCACCACTGTCGACATCAAGGCTGCTGGAGACTCTACAGGCACCCATGGCAGCACAAAGTGAGTTCTCTTCTACAATTTCAGGCCTGAGGTACTTTTACATTTGAGTGTTTCTTAATCCTGGTCCTGGGGACCAAAAGGGTGCACATTTTTGTTTTTGGCCTAGCACTATCCACCTGATTCCGTTGCTCTAAATAGTAGGTTTTAATAAAGCAGTTATGTAGTTATTTCTTCCTCTGTTTTGGTGAAAATGTGTAGACCTCATAAATGTAACTTTGACATATGACAAGTGTCTGAAAACAAAACATTTTAGTTTATAACTTTTCAGTCCTCTCTTAATGGCATCCTTAGAAACTATGGTGTAATGTGGCTGATTACTGCACTGCTCTGTCTTCACCAGGACCCAGAGTGTGTCGATACTGTGTGGGGTGATGCGGGTGGGTCTTGTGGCTAAGGGCCTCCTGGTTAAAGGAGACATGGATTTGGAGCTGGTCCTGATGTGCAGAGACAAACCCACCAAATTACTTCTGTACACTGTTAGTGCCAACCTGCCCTTGCAACTACAGGTCCGTTTGTACTCAAACATTTTACATTAGCAGACTAACCATAACATTTTTAAATTAATGGGATGTCACATTATTCAACTGTGAGTTTCAAATACCACTCCTTTCTGTAACGTAATGCAGACTAGAGGTTGACACGAGAGAGAAAATGAATTCCAGTCCTGTCTTGTCCAGTAAAAACAACAACGTCCTGTCCTGTCCTGATCCCGCAACAGTTCTTCTATAACCCCTGAACTGTCCTGATAAAAATCACTCCTGTCCTGTGCTAATTTTTAGGTGCAGAAATCAGAAATAACTTCCCCCGTTAGCTGCTTGTCTGTCTGTCCCCTGCTCTGCATGCAGAATTGCATTAGTGAAAACCGAGACTGTTCTTAGGGCAGGCCTGGTTGTAGCTAGGTGTGTCGAGGGCCAATTTTAGCTAACTCTAACCCTTTTCCTAACCTTAACCTAATTATCCTAACATGCCACATTAATTCTCCTAACATGCTGGGTAAGTTCTCCTAACATTCTAGAAAAAGTCACTGCTAGTCAAAACACGGCAGACCTGCCCTGAGACCAGTCTGAGTATCCACTAATGCGTTGCCAATAGAAAATGCTCCGTTTGGCTGCTGCTCCATGCTCACGAGACAGTTGCCTGCGCAGTGCACAAACAGCTTCTGAAGTAAAGTAGGGATCAGCTATGACTGGAGCGAGGTGCGCTAGTGTGAGTCGACAGAAGGGGAGAGGATGAAATACGGGTATTTTTATGAAATGCTCCACACGTTACATATTTCTATCCCTCCCCTCCCCCAAACCTCAGTTTATAACTATTATTGTACTGCCTGTTCCTGTGGACTGTTGATCCTGTCCTGAACTTGACTTTAGAACTTGAATCCCATTCTTGCCAGAATCCCGCGGGAGTCCTGTTCCCGTGTCAACCTCTAGTGCAGACCTGAGCATACCACCACTCTTTTCTGTAGTGTAGTGCAGATGTGACTACATCTACCACTGCTTTCTGTAGTGCAGTGCAGATGTGACTACATCCACCACTGCTTTCTGTAGTGTAGTGCAGATGTGACTACATCCACAACTGCTTTCTGTAGTGTAGTGCAGACGTGACTACATCCACCACTGCTTTCTGTAGTGTAGTGCAGACGTGACTACATCCACCACTGCTTTCTGTAGTGTAGTGCGGACGTGACTACATCCACAACTGCTTTCTGTAGTGCAGTGCGGACGTGACTACATCCACCACTCTTTTCTGTAGTGCAGTGCGGACGTGACTACATCCACAACTGCTTTCTGTAGTGCAGAGCTGACTACTGTACATGGACTCCCTGTGCTTCCTCCCTCCCTCCTTATCACCCAGTTAATTACCGATCCAGTCTGCTGTGCAGGTTATCATCAAGGGACGATTCCATTTGCACCTCTCGGCTTTTCAGCAAAGGAAGTGGAGTGAGGTTGACACAAGGAGAGACATTATGCATTCTTTGAAGGAACTAGCTACTAGACGAGAGAATACACATTTCTCCTTGTGAACATAATCACTACAAAATGATGTATTGGAAATGGAATTGGAAGTTTTGTTATGCCTATGACGTTCAAACATGTTCTGATCATTTAAAATTGTAATAATATAATAGTGTGTAATGGGAATGTGTTGAACATATTGTGTACATGCCAGAGCTGCCTCAACCCTCATTGGTTGCCCTTGTAGACGCTGACGGAGGACAAGTACGAGGTGCGGTCCAGCGTGTCGCAGTCCGCCATCTGGGTGGTCAACATCAACGACCCCAAATTCTCCCTGAAGGTCACCCTGTCCTCACTGGCCATGAGAGATGAACACACTGCCAAAGACCAAGGTATTTACCCCTATGTCTGTCCTCTAATAAGATTTTTATTTAATTTAATTATTTGAATGTATGATTTTATCTGAAAAATTTAAATAAACATAAAGCTGTTCCAGCTAGAGCCAATATAACTTTTAAAATCTATCAACATGTACTTTTAAAACCTGAACTGTTATTTTCATTGAGAAAATGACAATTTAGGAGAGGTTGAGGGAATGAGGGATGTACAAAGCAGAGGTTAAAGATGACAAGAATGGGGTGTGGAGAAAAGAGGTAATGGAGAAGGGTGATAAAGGAGGGTTGAAAGCTGACCGGAGGTGGTCTGTTGTGAAAATAGCCGTCTGTCTCCGGTTTCTCCGTACAGCGCTCTCTCATTATTTTTGTCTAACAGAGTGTCAGGGTACTTATCCTATCGTTGCCCAACATCCAGTTAGTGGGAAACTGCAAAATGCAGCATTGGAGACTGAGAGGAGTGCTTATGCTGTGCTTTTTAAAAAGAGAATGAAAATAAAATGATTTCAAGGATGGGAAGAGCAGCAATTATGTAAAACCTAATGTAGTGTGTCAACCCTTCTAGGGGAGACCTGAAATAAAATATTTTCAGCATTCTATACAAAAGGTCCTCGCAGCATAAATGTTGCATTGAGTGTTAGTTGTGAAACACTAGGGCTTCCCGAGTGGCGCAGCGGTCTAAGGCACTGCATCGCAGTGACCCGGGTTTTAATCCCAGGTTGTGTCACAGCCGGCTGTGACCGGGAGACCCATGAGGCGGCGCACAATTGGCCCAGCGTCGTCTGGGTTAGGGGAGGGTTTGGCCGGCCTGGATTTCCTTGTCCCATTGCGCTCTAGCGACTCCTTGTGGCGGACCGGATGCCTGCAAGTTGACTTCGGTTGTCAGCTGGGCGGTGTTTCCTCCGACACATTTGGGGATAAGCGTGCAGTGTGTCAAGAAGCAGTGCGGCTTGACAGGGTCGTGTTTCGGAGGACGCATTGCTCTCGGCCTTTGCCTCTCCCAAGTCCATAGGGGAGTTGCAGCGATGGGACAAGACTGTAACTAACAATTTGATATCACGAAATTGGGGCAAAATGAGCAGATGAATGCTAGGAGAGAAAGATTTTCCCCTCAGCCTCTAAATATTCTACACGGTTTAATTTTAATTGTGTAATCAACACAATGTCACTTCAGCACAAGCTCTCAAGCAACCTCTAGTTCTGGGGAACAACATGAGTAGAACACTGACTATACTGAAGTTTGTTCTATCCATATAATCTATTTCTTACCACAGCATCCTCAACCCTGAGGAAGACACATTGCCCGGAAACGGTTCTCTCCATAGAATGTTTGGGAGTATTATATAGTGTGCAAATGTCTTTATTTTACCACAACACCCCAGCCCAGTGTTTGTGGATTATCAAACCTGGAAGTGCCGGGCTGGAGCCAGCATAGGGACGAGACCCAGCACAGGACGCCCGGGTACAAGGGTCCCCTTTTAAAACCACTCTCTGCCTAGCCCTAGACGTCACTCCTCTTCCCCACTCTGTTCAATGTACTTTTCTTCTCTGGGTTACTCTACACCAGGGCTGTTCAATTCCGGTCCTAGAGGGCCGAAACCTTTCTGTTTTTTGTTTCTACTTCGTAGGTTAATTGCACTCACCAGCTGTCCCAGGTCTGAATTAGTAGAAGGAGAGTATGAAAACCAAAAGTATTTTTGCCTGCCAGGGCCAACATTGAACAGCCCTGCTGTACACCATGAAATTCTGGTCGCTGTACACCATGAAGTTCTGGTCAATGTCCAATTGAGAGCCGACAGAAGACAGGCAACTGGTATCCAACTGCCTTCTTGATTGCCGATATTCAACATATTTGATATTTTGTTGAAGACTTCTTTGCCCATTGATATTTGACGACTCTAACTTTACTGTTGATTTGCTCAGAATGACATACCATAATTTCATGTTGTAAAATCAGTTGTATTTGTATTTATTATGGATCCCCATTAGCTGCTGCCAAGATATTAATACGTGTTATTAATTGTCTTCGTTTTGTGGTCACTAATCAAAGTCTAAGCTGATGACGCAGAGAGCTCTAATTGGGGTTGTCTTTTTAGAATGTGTTCCTTGTGATTGATGGCTTCGTCTAGACCTGCAGCTGGTGGAAACTGGGGAGACAATTCTGCGTAGGAAGGGCTCTTGAGGCTCCATTGGCCTGTTTTTTTCATCAATTTTTTTTTATGCGAGGGCTTGAAAATTTGACCAATCACTGAACTATTTCTGCAGAAAACAGTCAAATCATTGCAATATTATCGCATTAAACTGAGACCCATCACTGCAGTACTAAAAGAGGGCTCGCAATTTTAACCAATCACCACATAATATGGTTCAATCAAACCACATGCCAACAAACATTTTCCCTCGTCAGTGCATTTTCACCACAAATTGGACAAAATCAAATTGCTGGAATTGCCGCAGCAAAATCAATAATTTTTACCTGTAAATATCACAAAAAATCCCTGCAAAATCCTGGAGGGACTGAGATATATAGTGGAAAGAAAAAGTATAAACCCTTTAGAATTACCTGGATTTCTGCATAAATTGGTCATGACAAAAGACAGTCTGTTTCAACTAATAACACACAAAATATTATAATTTTTCATGTCTTTATCGAACACTGTGTAAACATTCACTGTGCAGGTTGGAGAAAGTATGTGAACTCTTGGATTTAATAACAGGTTGACCCTCTTTTGGCAGCAGTAACCTCAACCAAATGTTTTCTGTAGTTGCGGATCAGACCTGCACAACAGTCAGGAGGAATTTTGGACTATTTCTCTTTACAAAACTGTTTCAGTTCCACATTATTCTTGGGATGTCTGGTGTGAATCGCTCTCTTGAGGTCATGCCACAGCATCTCAATCGGTTTGAGGTCAGGACTGACTGGGCCACTCCTGTTGAGCTTCAATTGGCAGACAGAGACAGCCTTACATTCTCCTGCGAAATGTCTTGAATACATTTTTCCGTCTGATAGCAAGCTGTCCGGAGGCGAGGCAGCAAAGCGGCCCCAAACCATGTTGCTTCCTCCACCATAGTTTACAGTTATGAGGTTTTGATGTTGCTGTGCTGTGCCTTTTTTTCACCAGACATAGTGTTGTGTGTTCTTTCCAAACAACACAACTTTCATCTGTCCACAGAATATTTTGCCAGTAGCGTTGTGGAGCATCCAGATGCTCTTCCATGGTGTCCTCCAAGAACACTATTCTTGTTTAGTGTTTTACATATTGTAGACTCATCAACAGAGATGTTAGCATCTTCCAGAGATTTCTGTAAGTCTTTTGCTGACAGTCTATGATTCTTTTTAGCCCTTCTGAGCATTCTGCGCTGGGCTCTTGCAGTCGTCTTTGCAGGATGGTCACTCCAAGGGAGAGTAGCAACGGTGCTGGAATTTCACCATGGACTGACTTTTAGAGATACTTTTATAACCCTTTCCATCTTTATGCAAGGCAACAATTCTTAATCTTAGGTCTTCTGAGATCTTGTTTGTTCGAAGCATGGTTCTCATCAGGCAATGCTTCTTGTGAATAGCAAACTCAAATTTTGTGAGTTTTTTTTTTATGGGGCAGGGCAGCTCTAACCAAATCTCATTGATTCGACTCCAGGCTAGTTGACTCCTGAGTCCAATTAGCTTTTGGAGAAGTCATTAGCGTAGTGGTTCACATACTTTTTCCCAACCTACACTATGAATGTTTATTGTATTAAGAAAAAAGCAATAATTTGAGTTATTAGTTTAAGCACACTGTCTATTGTTGTGACTTCGATGAAGATCAGATCAAATTTTATGTCAAATTTATGCAGAAGTCCAGGTAATTCCAAAGGGTTCACATACTATTTCTTGCCTCTGTAGTGTATATTCTGTGCCTTTTATGGTCCTATTTAAGTCTTTGCATTCCCTGGGCCAAGATCCTTAGCAGATGACTGTACTTTATTTTTCCCAGGTCTCCCCTGGGGCAGACCATGAAGGCCCTCAGTCTAGCATTAGGAAGTGTGACATGGGTTAACCCATTCGCATCATTTTCTCACCTTGTTTGTTTTCCAACTCTTCCATAATGTCCGACTTTCACAATGGTCTCTATGGAAAAGATCTGCAAAACCACACATAGACTGCTCTTACTATCCCCTCCGTAAATACAGTATGCTGCTGCACATGGCTACTAACCTTACATTTGAAATGGCCAGTGTGACTACTAAATTCAAAAGCGAATAATCTTAGACCAAGAATTTGCAATTGAAGAAATCATAAAATCAATTTTATTTCCAAACTCACTCAATAAACCAAGCCAGGAATTAACATTTAAAACCTAAAAATAAGTGGATACGACTATCCAATTTGGTTAGTCGATGGTAATATAAATATTTGAGTGAAAAACCTGTCCCAACGGTTGGAGTCATTTATTCATCACATAATACAATTACCGATTCTAAAATAAGCGGTACTAGCGATTATAATTGATGCAAAAAAAAGGCATTCGATTGTGCGGAGCGGGGTTATCTTTTTGTAATTTTGAAATAGCCATAATTGGTTGTGGTTCTAGCTGTAAGCCTATATACAGTAGATGTTGTAATTTAATGTTGGTTCCATTGCCAATTTTCCACATTGAATTATTTGTAGGGGATGAAGAGGATATCTCTTTTACTAAGCCCAGAGTTCTTTAGTGTGGTCTGCTCTGGGATGAGAGAACATTCACTGAGTCTTCACTTTCTTTCCATGGTGGCGTCCTCACTCTGTTTGTTTTACTGTTGTTTTTTATTTTCTCCCATGGCTCAGTTCCAGCCATGACAGGGCAGGTTTGATCCCACAGTAAGCCTGTGTGATTTAGTAACCATAAACATCTGATTGACCTGCAAGACAGAAAGTACCAGCATGGGGTCCTACTACGATGCCTGACAAACAAATTGAATTATGACTCAATTACATTTTTTCAACTTCACAATACCAATGCTTTCCCTCTACTTCTCTAAACATCCTTGAGATCCTCAAGACAGTAGTCACAGAACTAATCTCCAGACATTATCACCTTCCATTCTCCCCATTTTAAAAATATTATCAGACCAGTAGGAAGCTAATTATAGCCAGCCACCCTACTTGCCTGTGTGTCTATGGGTACGTCCTAAATAGGCACCCTATTCCCTAAAGTGCACTCCTTTTGACCACCACCTGCATAGGGAATAGGGTACCATTTCAGATGCAGCCTGTGTTTGTGCTGCAGTCTGTCTGAAGGCCCCCTGGGCAATGCAATCTGTGTGCTCATCCTGTCCCTCTTTCCAGAGGAAGGTGTGGAGGTGGAGGGGCTTGATGAGGTGCTGGACGGGCGGTGGTGCCAGGCTGCCCTGGCAAAGCTCAGACACACCAAATGGTTCCAGGTGGGACATCTGTTCTGATTTCACATGCATCATTCAGAACTGTTTGCTCCCTAGAGGGATATTTGGGGAATATTAAATGGCTTAATATCCTTTGTATGACTGAATAATTTAGCAGTCCTGATGGTGGACTGTACATGTGTTTTATCATCACTGGACTCTAATTGTGAGTCTGTTCACATTGTAGGCCAGAGTGACCGATCTGAAGTCGTGTGTCATCGTCATGCGTATTTTCAGAGACATGTGCAACAGACTAACTGTGTGGGAGCCTCTCAAAGGATGGGTAAGTGGTCCAGGGAGAGAAGGAAGAGGTGTATGTTTGTGTATGCACATCATGTACAGTGCATTCGGAAGGTATTCAGACCCCTTCCCCTTTTCCACATTTTGTTATGTTACAGCCTGATTTTAAAATGGATTAAATAAAAACATTTTTTATATATTTTACATTTTATATAAAAAACAAATACCTCATTTACATTCGTATTCAGACGATTTGCTATGAGACTCGAAATTGAGCTCCGGTGCATCCTGTTTCCATTGATGTCCTTGAGATGTTTCAACAATTTGTGATAGGCCACCTGTGATAAATTCAATTGATTGGACATGATTTGGAAAGGCACACACCTGTCTATATCAAGTCCCACTGTTGACAGTGCAGGGCAGAGTAAAAACCAAGCCACGAGGTCGACGGAATTTCCCGTAGGGCTCCAAAACAGGATTGTGGAGAGGCACATATCTCGGAAAGGGTACCAAAAGACATCTGACTCATTGAAGGTCCCTAAAAACACAGTGGCCTCCATCATTCTTAAATGGAAGAAGTTTGGAACCACCAAGACGTTTCCTAGAACTGTCTGCCCGGCCAAACTGAGCAATTGGGGGAGAAGAGCCTTGGTCAGGGAGGTGACCAAGAACACGACGGCCTGCTTGGAGTTTGCCAAAAGACACCTAAAGGACTCTCCCTACGGTGAAGCATGGGGGCAGCATCATGCTGTGAGGATATTTTTCAGTGGCAGGGATGGGGAAACTAGTCCGGATCAAGAGAAAGATGAACAGAGTAAAGTACAGAGAGATCCTTGATGAAAACCTGGTCCAGAGTGCTCAAGACATCAGACTGGGGTGAAGATTCGCCTTCCAACAGGACAGCGACCCTAAAAACACAGCCAAGACACGCAGGAGTGGCTTCGGGACAAGTCTCTGAATGTCCTTGAGTGGCCCAACCAGAGCCCGGACTTGAACCCGATCTAACATCTCTGGAGAAACCTGAAAATAGATTTGCAGCGACGCTCCCCATCCAACCTAACAGAGCTTGAGAGGATCCGCAGAGAAGAATAACAGTAACTCCCCAAATACAGATGTGCCAAGCTTGTAGCGTCATTGACGCTAGGCTGTAATTGCTGCCAAAGGTGCTTCAACAAAGTACTGAGTGAAGGGTCTGAATTTTTTTTAAATATTTTTTTTATTTCACCTTTATTTAACCAGGTAAGCTAGTTGAGAACAAGTTCTCATTTACAACTGCGACCTGGACAAGATAAAGCATAGCAGTGTGAACAGACAACAACACAGAGTTACACATGGAGTAAACAATAAACAAGTCAATAACACAGTAGAAAAAAAAAGTCTATATACATTGTGTGCAAAAGGCATGAGGAGGTAGGCGAATAATTACAATTTAGCAGATTAACACTGGAGTGGTAAAAGATCAGATGGTCATGTACAGGTAGAGATACTGGTGTGCGAAAGAGCAGAAAAGTAAATAAATGTAAACAGTATAATATAAATATAAATATAAATGAGGTAGGTAGGTAAATTGGGTGGGCTATTTACCGATAGACTATGTGCAGCTGCAGCCATCGGTTAGCTGCTCAGATAGCAGATGTTTGAATACTTAATACATTTGCAAAGCTTTGTCATAATCGGGTATTGTGTGTAGATTGAGGAAAAAAACCATTTAATCCATTTTAGAATAAGTCTTGCGTAACAAAATGTGGAGGAAATTCAAGGGGTTTGATTACTTTAGGAATGCACTGTATATTTGGTGCTTTTGAGTTAAGATATCCTCTGTGTGTGGTGTTGTCCCTCTCAAGGTAGCTTTATTCACGTCGGGAATTTACCTGAGTGCGTGAGACGCTATTCTGTTCATGGTTTCTGCGTTTGCCTTAGGGGAACGTAGCAGGAGTGATACTTTGGTGCAACTCCATACGATTCAAGGTTGCTGCGTGAAATGTGGCTCTGTTCACGGTGTAACTGAGCAGGAGTTAATGACTTCCGTGAAACTCCTCGTGATTATTGCAATTTCTCTTTTGTGTGTTGTGCTTGCGTTCACTAGTGTCTATGAATAACATGATTGTGCATAGTGTTGACGTCAAACGGAAAAATCACAGATTGTTCTTGATGTTGTGAGATTCTCTCCTGGTGTTCACAGAACTGGTGCTGTGAGATTCAGATATCAGGACCTGCTTAGACAAAGCAATTGTCTAAGCAGTAAAGTAGAACAAAAGGGAGCAATGGGTTATAAAATATTGGAAAATGCAGTATTGTTGTTGTAATGAGTACATAATGCATGGGATGCTAAGGCATACATGTACGAAAGCGTGTATTTGTATTGTAAATGTATGTAGTTCTGTCCTTTTGTGATTTACTTGACTATTAATGTTTTGGGTGGGCCCCGGGAAGAGTGGATGCAGCTTTAGAAGTAGCTAATGGGGATCCTAATAAAATACTAAATACTCTCTTCCCCCCCAGCCCCTAGAGCTGATCTGTGAGAAGGCCATAGCAACCTGTAACCGACCTCTGGGGCCCGGAGAGGCCCTGCGCAGGGTCATGGAGTGCATCGCCTCAGGGATCCTCCTCCCAGGTCAGTCACAGGGACTATAAGGTTTTCTATCCAGGTATCCCCTGGGAAAGTCGTCTGCTGACCTCAATGGGGCTTACTTTGCCCATTCACTGGGGGTGAATGGGCTGAGTTAGCCCAGTAAGCCCATATAATGTATGTGGATTTTTACTGCTGTCCCAGATGGGCCGGGAGTTCACGACCCCTGTGAGAAGGAGCCAACAGACACCCTGTCAGTGATCACAGGCCAACAGGCTCAGGCTATCACTCACAATGCACAGGTGAGGCACTTAAATACATCAGTTACATACCTACAATACATACAGTTGAAGTCGGAAGTTTACATACACTTAGGTAGAAGTCATTAAATCTTGTTTTTTAACCACTCCACAAATGTATTTTTTTTTAACAAACTATAGTTTTGACAAGTCAGTTAGGATATCTACTTTGTGCATGACACAAGTAATTTTTCCAACAATTGTTTACAGACAGATTATTTCACTTATAATTCACTGTATCACAATTCCAGTGGGTCAGAAGTTTACATACACTAAGTTGACTGTGCCTTTAAACAGCCCTGGAAAATTCCAGAAAATGTCATGGCTTTAGAAGCTTCTGATAGGCTAATTGACATCATTTGAGTCACTTGGAGGTGTACCTGTGGATGTATTTCAAGGCCTACCTTCAAACTAAGTGCCTCTTTGCTTGACATCATGGGAAAATGCAAAGAAATCAACCAAGACCTCAGAAAAACAATTGTAGACCTGCACAAGTCTGGTTAATCCTTGGGAGCAATTTCCAAATGCCTGAAGGTACCATGTTTGTCTGTACGTTCATCTGTACAAACAAAGTATAAACACCAAGGGACCACACAGCTGTCATACCGCTCAGGAAGGAGGCGCATTTTGTCTCATAGAGATGAACGTACTTTGGTGCGAAAAGTGCCAATCAATCCCAGAACAACAGCAAAGGACCTGGTGAAGATGCTGGAGGAAACAGGTAGAAAAGTATCTATATCCACAGTAAAACGAGTCCTATATTGACATAATCTGGAAGGCCGCTCAGCAAGAAGCCACTGCTCCAAAACCACCATAAAAAAGCCAGACTACAGTTTGCAACTGCACATGGGGACAAAGATTGTACTTTTTGGAGAAATGTTCTCTGGTCTGATGAAACAAAAATATAACTTCTTGGCCATAATGACCATTGTTATATATGGAGGAAAAAAGGGGAGGCTTGCAAGCCGAAGAACACCATCCCAACCGTGAAGCACGGGGGTGGCAGCATCATGTTGTGGGGGTGCTTTGCTGCAGGAGGGTCTGGTGCACTTCCCAAAATAGTTGGTGTCATAAGGATGGAAAATTATGTGGATATATTGAAGCAACATCTCAAGACATCAGTCACAGGTAGTTAAAGCTTGGTCACAGATGGGTCTTCCAAATGGACAATGACCCCAAGCATACTTCCAAAGTTGTGGCGAAATGGCTTAAGGACAACAAAGTCTAGGTATTGGAGTGGCCATCACAAAGCCCTGACCTCAATCCCATAGAAATTTGTGGGCAGAACTGAAAAAGCGTGTGCTAGCAAGGAGGCCTACAAACCTAACTCTGTTACAACAGCTCTGAGGAATGGGCCAAAATTCACCCAATTTATTGTGGGACGCTTGTAGAAGGCTACCTGAAACGTTTGACCCAAGTTAAACAATTTAAAGGCAATGCTACCAAATACTAATTGAGTGTATGTAAACTTCTGACCTACTGGGAATGAAATAAAAGCTGAAATAAATGATTCTCTCTACTCTTATTCTGACATTTCACATTCTTAAAATAAAGTGGTGATATAACCGACCTTAGACAGGGAATTTGTACTAGGATTAAATGTCAGGAATTGTGAAAAACTGAGTTTAAATGTATTTGGCTAAGGTGTATGTACACTTCCAACTTCAACTGTATATTACATACCTACAATGCTGTAAAGTCAGACTTGTATACACCAGGAAAGAAATGACACTGCTCTCCTCGTTATAGTACCTTCTCCCTCACTTTGATTGGATGATGAGGTTTATTTAAAGTGGCCCCAAGGCCACTCCAGAGGCCCAGTCAAGGTCTATAGTTAGATCAGTGCTGCTACAGCACCCCAGACTCGACCTCTACAGCCCCTTGGAGCTGAGGACACTCATGATGGAGGCCTAATTAGCCCACTAACGAGCGTGGGAAAGCATTCCCAGCGCACCAGCACTGCTCAGTGCTGCTTACATAAAACACTTCTAGACTGCCCCTGTCCCTGAGCAGAATGCAATGTAATACTATTGGGAGGGTAGAGGAAGGTGAGGAGGATCTCTCGGTTTCTCGCTCCAGGTAGGAGGAAATCTGTTCTGTCCATGCACTGTACAGTAAGGCATGGTTGTTGCAATTGTGTATATGTTCCCAATGTAACAACTCTTTCCAAGATCTCTTATTGAATAATGTGGTGATTGAGAAAGTTAAAACTGCTGGGGGTAAAAGCTTAGATAGCAAGCTGTTATGGCCAAAACATGTAGACTCTATGGTTGTTAAAATGGGAAGAGGTCAAATCAAATTCGATTTGTCACATGCGCCAAATACAAGTGTAGACCTTACCGTGAAAGGCTTAGTTTATTTATTTATTTATTTTACCTTTATCTAACCAGGTAGGCAAGTTGAGAACAAGTTCTCATTTACAATTGCGACCTGGCCAAGATAAAGCAAAGCAGTTCGACAGATACAACGACAGAGTTACACATGGAGTAAAACAAACATACAGTCAATAATACAGTATAAACAAGTCTATATACAATGTGAGTAAATGAGGTGAGAAGGGAGGTAAAGGCAAAAAAGGCCATGGTGGCAAAGTAAATACAATATAGCAAGTAAAACACTGGAATGGTAGTTTTGCAATGGAAGAATGTGCAAAGTAGAAATAAAAATAATGGGGTGCAAAGGAGCAAAATAAATAAATTTAAATTAAATACAGTTGGGAAAGAGGTAGTTGTTTGGGCTAAATTATAGGTGGGCTATGTACAGGTGCAGTAATCTGTGAGCTGCTCTGACAGTTGGTGCTTAAAGCTAGTGAGGGAGATAAGTGTTTCCAGTTTCAGAGATTTTTGTAGTTCGTTCCAGTCATTGGCAGCAGAGAACTGGAAGGAGAGGCGGCCAAAGAAAGAATTGGTTTTGGGGGTGACTAGAGAGATATACCTGCTGGAGCGTGTGCTACAGGTGGGAGATGCTATGGTGACCAGCGAGCTGAGATAAGGGGGGACTTTACCTAGCAGGGTCTTGTAGATGACATGGAGCCAGTGGGTTTGGCGATGAGTATGAAGCGAGGGCCAGCCAACGAGAGTGTACAGGTCGCAATGGTGGGTAGTATATGGGGCTTTGGTGACAAAACGGATTGCACTGTGATAGACTGCATCCAATTTGTTGAGTAGGGTATTGGAGGCTATTTTGTAAATGACATCGCCAAAGTCGAGGATTGGTAGGATGGTCAGTTTTACAAGGGTATGTTTGGCAGCATGAGTGAAGGATGCTTTGTTGCGAAATAGGAAGCCAATTCTAGATTTAACTTTGGATTGGAGATGTTTGATATGGGTCTGGAAGGAGAGTTTACAGTCTAACCAGACACCTAAGTATTTGTAGTTGTCCACGTATTCTAAGTCAGAGCCGTCCAGAGTAGTGATGTTGGACAGGCGGGTAGGTGCAGGTAGCGATCGGTTGAAGAGCATGCATTTAGTTTTACTTGTATTTAAGAGCAATTGGAGGCCACGGAAGGAGAGTTGTATGGCATTGAAGCTTGCCTGGAGGGTTGTTAACACAGTGTCCAAATAAGGGCCGGAAGTATACAGAATGGTGTCGTCTGCGTAGAGGTGGATCAGAGACTCACCAGCAGCAAGAGCGACCTCATTGATGAATACAGAGAAGAGAGTCGGTCCAAGAATTGAACCCTGTGGCACCCCCATAGAGACTGCCAGAGGTCCGGACAGCAGACCCTCTGTAGCAGTTTGGGTCAAGAGTGTCCCCCCCTTTGAAGAGGGGGATGACCGCAGCTGCTTTCCAATCTTTGGGAATCTCAGACGACACGAAAGAGGTTGAACAGGCTAGTAATAGGGGTGGCAACAATTTCGGCAGATAATTTTAGAAAGAAAGGGTCCAGATTGTCTAGCCCGGCTGATTTGTAGGGGTCCAGATTTTGCAGCTCTTTCAGAACATCAGCTGAATGGATTTGGGAGAAGGAGAAATGGGGAAGGCTTGGGCGAGTTGCTGTTGGGGGTGCAGTGCTGTTGACCGGGGTAGGAGTAGCCAGGTGGAAAGCATGGCCAGCCGTAGTTACAAGCCCTTAACCAACAATGCAGTTCAAGAAATTGATTTAAGAAAATATTTACATGCATGCTAGCATTGGGTTGTGAAAGTACTGCTAACTTCCTTCATATACACATAAATGGCAGAATCTCGCAGTATAATATTAAATACATGCTATTGATCGATAGTTCCGTATTTAATTCACCCATTGAATACGTTCTAGTAGGTATTTCTAGCATCACTCATTTCTATAGGGCTTGTGGTTGTTATTTACTCTTGTTTTGTGCCCACTTTCTGTCTGGTTTCATACTGTGTCTGTCTGTTTCAGCATGCGCTACGCCTCCTAGCCTTTGGACAGCTTTATAAGGTCCTGAATATGAATCCTCTCACTCCAACCAAACCGTCACACAGACTCTCCGGGTTGGACAAAGGTGTGTGTGTGTGTGTGTGTGTGTGTGTGTGTGTGTGTGTGTGTGTGTGGTGTGCGCTCGAGATCTCAGGTTGTCTCTGCTCTCCTGAAGGTGAAACCATCATTTGTATTACACAGGAACCTGTCGTAAAAGGCAGCATGAAGACAGACGCACTTACGACAGACAGCTCTTCAAGAGGATGAAACACAACCTGATGAGAGGTCAGATTCACTGCTGCTCTGGCTAAATCCTTCCTGAGTGTAGGGAAATCCCTTTCCTCTCCGTTCAGCCTAGAAAACTACTTGATGTAGTGTAGATGTGTAGACTTTCTGTAGATCAGCCTATGCCAATTGCCCTTATAAGAACTCTATAATAGAATACGGGTACATTCCAGAATGTCAATACTCAAAAATAGCATTCTGAGTGGGGTATTAATCCCATACCATCTCTCATCTACCCCTCATGGCTAGTAAAGGCTGTCTGTGTCACAGTAATGAAATTTCCCCTCACTGTGACTCCAATCCCACAGGACTTTGATCTTCCACAGTTCAAAGCAGGTGACTGACAGATAGGGGGTTGTAATGGACTGGGGATTAATCCCCCTCCAGGCAGTCTCTCACACAATTATCTTTCTACACCTCGCCACCTCTCACAGGACACTTACCTACACTATAGGACGCTGTCCTTGTATTAGCACCGCCACGTTCTCCCACTATCTGACACACCTGCTCCCTTCCTCAATCTCACTCCTTGTCTGCCTGGGCATTTAGATTAGACATGCCTTGACACCTGCCATGCTAACCTAGTTCAGAATCCACTGTATAGAACTAGACCTAAACTCAGCAAAAAAAGAAATGTCCTCTCACTGTCAACTGCGTTTATTTTCAGCAAACTTAACATGTGTAAATATTTGTATGAACATAACACGACTCAACAACTGAGACATAAACTGTACAAGTTCCACAGACGTGACTAACAAATGTTACTGAACACAGGGGGGTCAAAATCTAAAGTAACAGTCAGTATCTGGTGTGGCCACCAGCTGCATTAAGTACTGCAGTGCATCTCCTCCTCATGGACTGCACCATATTTTCCACTTCTTGCTGTGAGATGTTACCCTACTCTGCCACCAAGGCACCTGCAAGTTCCTGGACATTTCTGTGGGGAATGGCTCTAGCCCTCACCCTAAGATCCAACAGGTCCCAGACATGCTGTGTCTGGACCATGACGGACCCTCCACCTCCAAATCGATCCCGTACAGGCCTCGGTGTAATGCTCATTCCCTAATAAATTTGAATCTGACCATCAACCCTGGTGAGAAAAAACTGCGACTCGTCAGTGAAGAGCACTTTTTGCAAGTCCTGTCTGGTCCAGGGACGGTGGGTTTGTGCCCATAGGCGACGTTGTTGCCGGTGATGTCTGGTGAGGACCTGCCTTACAACAGTCCTACAAGCCCTCAGTCCAGCCTCCCTCAGCCTATTGCGGACAGTCTGAGCACTGATGGAGGGATTGTGCGTACCTGGTGTAACTCGGGCAGTTGTTGCCATCCTGTACCTGTCCCGCAGGTGTGATGTTCGGATGTACCCATCCTGTGCAGGTGTTGTTACATTTGGTTTGCCACTGCGAGGACGATCAGCTGTCCATTCTGTCTCCCTGTAGCGCCGTCTTGGGTGTCTCACAGTATGGACATTGCAATTTATTGCCCTAGCCACATCAGTAGTCATCATGCCTCCTAGCAGCATGCCTAAGACACGTTCACGTTTGGTGTTTTTCAGAGTCAGTAGAAAGGCTTCTTCAGTGTGCTAAGTTTTCATAACTGTGACCTTAATTGCCTTACCGTCTAAGTGTCTTATCGACTGTTCCACAGGTGCATGTTCATTAATTGTTTATGGTTCATTGAACAAGCATGGGAAACAGTGTTTTAAACCCTTTACAATGAAGATCTGTGAAGTTATTTGGATTTTTACAAATTATCTTTGAAAGACGGTCCTGAAAAGAGGGACTTTTTTGTTGTTGTTGCAGAGTTTATAAAGTACTGTTCACAATCTATCTCATATACTTTTCATTTATGTAATTGAAACCCTGTATGGTCTCTGTTTCCTCCTAGTTCTGGACAGTAACAGGATGGACCCCAACCACTCCATGAACGCCGTGATAAAACTGAACCAGGTCCACCCGGGGCTGCAGTACAAGCTATTGTCCCAGTCCGGCCCAGTCCACGCTCCAGTCTTCACCATGTCTGTGGACGTCCACGGCACTGTCTACGAGGCTTCCGGCGCCTCCAAGAAGACGGCCAAACTACAAGTAGCACTTAAGGTACCCAACAAACCTATTTCAGTAAATGGCATGGGAAGAATACATGGAGGGATGCATGTTACGAGATGATGAAGACTAGCAGTTAGGACAGGCAGAGGCCAGTAACATGAGAGAAGCATTGTATTGGATTGATGGAGAAGAGTGGATTTTTAAGAAAGATGATGTAGAATCATCTGTACATGTATTGTAGAACTGTGACACAGACACTATTATTACATTGATACATTGTAGATATGACACAACTATTGGGTGCACTCTACCATGACAACACACAGTGTCTAAGGAAGTGCTCCTCCTCTTGATCTTATATATTATTTTACTATCTTTGTTCCTCTTGCTCCTGTTCTCCAGGTCCTACAGGCACTAGGTTACCCAGCTGACTTCGATGTGGACCTGGACTCCCTGAGTGCTGACGAGAGGTCTGACGGCGAGGGACGCAACCATAGAAGTGATAGAAATGACAGGATGTCCACCAGCTCCAGCAGAAACTCTGTCACCTCCTCCACAGACGCACACGAGGTAACTACACAACAGTCACACTCCCAACACAACATGACCGTCACACGAACACTAGCTAACCACACAACCATCACACTGACCACATGATGTTACCACACAACTGTCACACTAACATGGAAACCTATTATAAATCTTTCATTGTGATTGCCTACAGTATACGCGATAGTTGTTAAACTGGTGTACATCCATAATGGATATGTTTTGTGTGATTCACCGACTGAACCCCATCTCTTACAATTCTAGAGAGGTAGTGATTTCATTCTATTATTATCCCTAGTCCCGCACCCCAGGCCCTCTCCTTATGGCAGGGGGCAAGAACCCAGTGATGGAGCTGAATGAGAAACGCAGAGGCCTGAAGTACGAACTCCTATCAGAGACCGGCGGCAGCTGCGACAAACGCTTCATCATGGAGGCAAGTCTTTATACACACTTACACGCTTAAGCTGCTTTTTGTTGCGCAAAATGCTTCAGGGAGGGCCCAACTCTGCATACAGAGCCCTCAGTGCACTCGCACTATAGGCTACAAATCCTTGAGTTTCCCTGTATTTCGTTGGGAAGCAGCTGTGAAGCGAGCTGTAGCCTATAGCGTATTTGTGTTTGAGTCTTATTAAAGAATGTGAAGAAAAAAAATGTTTCCTGATTTTCTTTAAATCATGTATGGTTGTTTTTTGGCATAAATTAAACAAGTTCATATGGGCCGAATATCTTTGTGTATGTTATATATGTATATATACCTTGGGGAGAACAAGTATTTGAAATACTGCCGATTTTGCAGGTTTTCCTACTTACAAAGCATGTAGAGGTCTGTAATTTTTATCATAGGTACACTTAAACTGTGAGAGACGGAATCTAAAACAAAAATCCAGAAAATTACATTGTATGATTTTTAAGTAATTAATTTGCATTTTATTGCAGGACTTAAGTATTTGATACATCAGAAAAGCAGAACTTAATATTTGGTACAGAAACCTTTGTTTGCAATTACAGAGATCATACGTTTCCTGTAGTTCTTGACCAGGTTTGCACACACTGCAGCAGGGATTTTGGCCCACTCCTCCATACAGACCTTCTCCAGATCCTTCAGGTTTCGGGGCTGTCGCTGGGCAATATGGACTTTCAGCTCACTCCAAAGATTTTCTATTGGGTTCAGGTCTGGAGACTGGCTAGGCCACTCCAGGACCTTGAGATGCTTCTTACGGAGCCACTCCTTAGTTGCCCTGGCTGTGTGTTTCGGGTCGTTGTCATGCTGGAAGACCCAGCCACGACCCATCTTCAATGCTCTTACTGAGGGAAGGAGGTTGTTGGCCAAGATCTCGCGATATATCGCCCCATCCATCCTCCCCTCAATACGGTACAGTCGTCCTGTCCCCTTTGCAGAAAAGCATTTATTTATTTATTTTTCACCTTTATTTAACCAGGTAGGCTAGTTGAGAACAAGTTCTCATTTACAACTGCAACCTGGCCAAGATAAAGCATAGCAGTGTGAACAGACAACAACACAGAGCTACACATGGAGTAAACAATAAACAAGTCAATAACACAGTAGAAAAAAATAGTCTATATACATTGTGTGCAAAAGGCATGAGGAGATTAGAAAATAATTACAATTTTGCAGATTAACACTGGAGTGATAAAAGATCAGATGGTCATGTGCAGGTAGAGATACTGGTGTGCAAAAGAGCAGAAAAGTAAATAAATAAAAACAGTATGGGGATGAGGTAGGTAAATTGGGTGGGCTATTTACCAATGGACTATGTACAGCTGCAGCGATCGGTTAGCTGCTCAGATAGCAGATGTTTAAAGTTGGTGAGGGAGATAAGTCTCCAACAGCGATTTTTGCAATTCGTTCCAGTCACAGGCAGCAGGGAACTGGAAGGAAAGGCAGCCAAATGAGGTGTTGGCTTTAGGGATGATCAGTGAAATACACCTGCTGGAGCGTGTGCTACGGGTGAGTGTTGCCATCGTGACCAGTGAACTGAGATAAGGTGGAGCTTTACCTAACATGGACTTGTAGATGACCTGGAGCCAGTGGGTCTGGCGACAAATATGTAACGAGGGCCAGCCGACTAGAGCATACAGGTCGCAGTGGTGGGTGGTATAAGGTGCTTTAGTAACAAAACGGATGGCACTGTGATAAACTGCATCCAGTTTGCTAAGTAGAGTATTGGAAGCTATTTTGTAGATGACATCGCCGAAGTCGAGGATTGGTAGGATAGTCCATTTTACTAGGGGAAGTTTGGCAGCGTGAGTGAAGGAGGCTTTGTTGCGGAATAGAAAGCCGACTCTAGATTTGATTTTAGATTTGATTTTCAAACGTTTTCTGTAAGTCTTCACAAGGTTTTCACACACTGTTGCTGGTATTTTGGCCCATTCCTCCATGCAGATCTAGAGCAGTGATGTTTTGGGGCTGTTGCTGGGCAACACAGACTTTCAACTCCCTCCAAAGATTTTCTATGTGGGGTTGAGATCTGGAGACTGGCTAGGCCACTCCAGGACCTTGAAGTGCTTCTTACGAAGCCACTCCTTCGTTCCCCGGGCGGTGTGTTTGGGATCATTGTCATGCTGAAAGACCCAGCCACGTTTCATCTTCAATGCCCTTGCTGATGGAAGGAGGTTTTCACTCAATCTCACGATACATGGCCCCATTCATTCTTTCCTTTACACGGATCAGTCGTCCTGGTCCCTTTGCAGAAAAACAGCCCCAAAGCATGATGTTTCCACCCCCATGCTTCACAGTAGGTATGGTGTTCTTTGGATGCAACTCAGCATTCTTTGTCCTCCAAACACGACGAGTTGAGTTTTTACCAAAAAGTTATATTTTGGTTTCATCTGACCATATGACATTCTCCCAATTTTCTTCTGGATCATCCAAATGCTCTCTATCAAACTTCAGACGGGCCTGGACATGTACTGGCTTAAGCAGGGGCACTGCAGGATTTGAGTATCTGGCGGCGTAGTGTGTTACTGATGGTAGGCTTTGTTACTTTGGTCCCATCTCTCTGCAGGTCATTCACTAGGTCCCCCCGTGTGGTTCTGGGATTTTTGCTCACCGTTCTTGTGATCATTTTGACCCCACGGGGTGAGATCTTGCGTGGAGCCCCAGATCGAGGGAGATTATCAGTGGTCTTGTATGTCTTCCATTTCCTAATAATTGCTCCCACAGTTGATTTCTTCAAACCAAGCTGCTTACCTATTGCAGATTCAGTCTTCCCAGCCTGGTGCAGGTCTACAATTTTGTTTCTGGTGTCCTTTGACAGCTCTTTGGTCTTGGCCATAGTGGAGTTTGGAGTGTGACTGTTTGAGGTTGTGAACAGGTGTCGTTCATACTGATAACAAGTTCAAACAGGTGCCATTAATACAGGTAACGAGTGGAGGACAGAGGAGCCTCTTAAAGAAGAAGTTACAGGTCTGTGAGAGCCAGAAATCTTGCTTGTTTGTAGGTGACCAAATACTAATTTTCTACCATAATTTGCAAATAAATTCATTAAAAATCCTACAATGTGATTTTCTGGATTTTGTTTTCTCATTTTGTCTGTCATAGTTGACGTGTACCTATGATGAAAATTACAGGCCTCTCTCATCTTTTTAAGTGGGAGAGCTTGCACAATTGGTGGCTGACTAAATACTTTTTTGCCCCACTGTATTTGGTACAGAAACCTTTGTTTGCAAGTGTCTTCACTGACATTTTCAACCCCTCTGTAATACCAACATGTTTCACACTGACCAGCATAGTCCCTGTGCCCAAGAACACTAAGGTAATTTGCCAAAATGACTACCGACCTGTAGCACTCATGTCTGCCATCCAGGACCTCTATATACCAGGCGGTGTCAGAGGAAGGCCCTAAAAATTGTCAAAGACTCCAGCCACCCTAGTCATAGACTGTTCTTTCTGCTACCGCACGGCAAGCGGTACCGGAGCGCCAAGTCTAGGTCCAAGAGGCTTCTAAACATCTTCTACCCCCAAGCCATAAGACTCCTGAACATCTAATCAAATGGCTACCCAGACTATTTGCATTGCCCCCCCCCCCTCTTTTACACTGCTGCTACTCTCTGTTATTATCTATGCATAGTCACTTTAATAACTCTACCTACATGTACATATTACCTCAATTACCTCGACTAACTGGTTCCCCCGCACATTCACTCTGTACTGGTACCTCCTGTATATAGTCACGCTATTGTTATTTTACTGCTGCTCTTTAATTACTTTTTTAAAACTGCATTGTTGGTTATGGCCTTGTAAGTAAGCATTTCACTGTAAGTATTCAGCGCATGTGACTAATAAGATTTGATTTGATCTCAGACAAAGCAAGAATTATTGTCCTGCTGTTGGCCCATTGGCTGTTAAATGATTCAGGTGATTGATTAGAATGAATCCTTCAGAACATTCACATCTAGCCTACTAGTCATCCAGCACACGGTCGTCTGGAAACTTTCCTAGGTCAAGTCAGTCACATTTTTTAGCTGTTAGCCTATTGGCCCAGCGCCCTCCGGGTTAGGGAGGGTTTAGCCGGGCTAGACCGTCATTGTAAATAAGATTTTGTTCTTATCGGAGTTGCCTAGTTAAATAAAGGTTAAATAAAAGAAAAATGAATAGACTTCAGTCAGACTTGACATATTGGTGCCAATAGCCTAATACTCCTCCAATCGATGGAGAGATTCTGTGTGCTGCTGATAAGTTTGAGGGGATCGGCCAGAACAAGCTACTGTGCAGTATCTCTAATAAAGGCATTTTCATATGCTGTTTGAATTAACATTTCAAGGAAATATTTTAGACCTAATTGTATTATTAATCTAATTAGATTCTGGAGCAAATTGAAAGAACATTTATTATTATCAGGTTAAAATAATTTTTCTTCCGGTTTATTGGTTTCTTCTGGGCTATTGAACATGTGCACATTTTTAATTTATCAATACATTAATTAGTAGGCTAATGGATTAGGTATTACTTTTTTCAAGTTATCTCTTTTATTCTAACAAGGAAGGCAACAAAAGTGCATGCTTCCTGGGACTTGTTAAATCGCATGCAGCTCAGATGTATTATAGACAAAGACAGCCAGCCAGCTGTGTGTGTGCGGGCGCGGTGCACCAGACATTTGGGGCGCGCCTGCCGTGTGGGTGTGGACAAAAGAGTCGCCTACGAAGGATTTTGCTTCTTCTGCAGCATTCGTTGTAAAATATAACTCTGTGGCGGTGCTTTGCACAAACACACACACACACACACAGACTTACACACACACACACACACACACACACAGACTTGCACACACACCCAGCAGCCTAGCACCTGCTTGACTTTTATTTAAATCTTTTGACCTGACCAAGAGAAACTAAACTAGAGCCCAGTAGGTCAGGTTAAGTGGCGCTAGTGTAGTTTTGAATGAATGAGTGTCTGTACTGTACTGTAGGTGGAGGTTGATAAACAGAAGTTCCGAGGCTCGGGGCCCAATAAGAAAGCGGCGAAGGCTTGCGCTGCCCTGGCTGCTCTGAAGAGACTATTCTCTGACTCCAAAGACCCCCGCAACAAGAAGAGGAGACCCACCACACTGGTGGGTGGACAAAGATCACTTTCAGCCCATGCATACAATTAAAATAAGCCTATCATTATTAGTTGTGCAGCATACTTCCAAAAGTATGGAAATGTATGCAAAGGTGACGCTATAACCGTAAAGAATGTGTGTGTTTGTTTGCAGGTGAAGAGAACTGTGTCATCAACTGTGACTATCCCAGCACATGCCCATTCCAGGCCTAGAACAAGGCCAGTGATGCATAGAGCACCCTACATCAGCGCTCCCCCCACCCATGGCTACCTCCCAATAGGTAAGACCTGGGGCTTGGTGTTTGTAAATGTGTGTGTTCGTTAGGTTGTCGCTATGTAAGCACTGCTCCTGTAGCTAAAGTTCCCTGACCTTTCTTTCCAGGCTATGGAGCTCCATATGGTTATGGTACTGCAGCTTCCCTCCCTGCCTATGGTAAGCACATTGTTCATACCAGAGCCAGGGCCAGCAGCTACTAGACAGTGTCACACATGCATGCGTTTTTAAAATATATTTTTTGTATTTTATCCTAATCTTTCTCCCCAATTTTCGTGATCTCCAATCGCAATCTTGTCTTATCGCTGCAACTCCCCAATGGGCTCGGGAGAGGCGAAGGTTGAGTCATCCTTCCTCCGAAATATGCCCGCCAAACCACGATTCTAAAGAACGTCTTGGGCCAATGAAAGTGCAGGGCGCCAAATTCAAAACAACAGAAATCTCATAATTAAAATTCCTCAAACATAGAAGTATTTCACACCATTTTAAAGATACACTTCTTGTTAATCCCACCACAGTGTCCGATTTCAAATAGTCTTCACGGCGAAAGCACCACAAACAATTATGTTAGGTCCGAGCCAAGTCACAGAAAAACACAGCTATTTTTCCAGTCAAAGAGAGGAGTCACAAAAATCAGAAATAGAGATAAAATTAATCACTAACCTTTGATCTTCATCATAAGGACTTCATGTTACACAATACATATATGTTTTGTTCGATAAAGTTCATATTTATATAAAAAAATCTCAGTATACTTTGGCACGTTTTGTTCAGTAGTTCCAAAACATCTGGTGATTTTGCAGAGAGCCACATCAATTTACAGAAATACTCATTATAAATGTTGATGAAAATACAAGTCTTATGCATGGAACTTTAGATACACTTCTCCTTAATGAAACCGCTGTGTCAGATTTCAAAAAAGCTTTATGGAAAAAGCAAACCATGCTATAATCTGAGTACAGCTCTCAGAGACCAAACAACCAAAAAAGATATCCGCCATATTGTGCAGTCAATAGAAGTCAGAAATAGCATTATAAATATTCACTTACCTTTGATCTTCATCAGAATGCACTTCCAGGAATCCCAGTTCCACAATAAATGTTTGTTTTGTTCGATAATGTCCATCATTTATGTCAAAATAGCTACTTTTGTTAGCGCGTTTTGTAAACAAATCCAAAGTCACGAAGCGCGTTCACTAGTTGCAGACGAAATGTCAAAAAGTTCCGTTACAGTCCGTAGAAACATGTCAAACAATGTATAGAGTCTATCTTTAGGATGTTTTTAACATAAATCTTCAATAATGTTCCAACCGGAGAATTCATTTGTCTTCAGAAAAGCAATGGAACGGGAGCTACCTCTCACGTGAACGAGCATCACAAGTTTGTGGAAATCTGCCAGGCCACTGACTCAAAGAGCCCTTATGAACCCCTCCCTTTACAGTAGAAGCCTCAAACAAGTTTCTAAAGACGGTTGACATCTAATGGAAGCCTTAGGAAGTGCAACATGACCAATATCCCACTATCTTCAATAGGGGATGAGTTGAAAATCAACCAACCCCAGATTTCCCACTTCCTGGTTGGATTTTGTCTCAGGTTTTTGCCTGCCATATGAGTTCTGTTATTACTCACAGACATCATTCAAACAGTTTTAGAAACTTCAGAGTGTTTTCTATCCAAATATACTAATAATATGCATATATTAGCAACTGGGACTGAGGAGCAGACAGTTTACTCTGGGCACCTTATTCATCCAAGCTACTCAATACTGCCCCAGCCACCCGTCCGCTTAACCCGGAAGCCAGTTGCACCAATGTGTTGGAGGAAACACCGTTTAACTGACAACCAAAGTCAGCCTGCAGGCACCTGGCCCACCACCAGGAGTCACTAGAGCGCGATGAGCAAAGTATTCCCCCCCCGGCCAAACTCTCCCCTAACCCGGACGACGCTGGGCCAATTGTGGGCCGCCCTATGGGACTCCCGGTCACAGCCAGTTGTGAGACAACCTGGGATCGAACCTGGGTCTGTAGTGATGCCTCAAGCACTGCGTTGTAGTGCCTTAGACCGCTGTGCCACTCGGGAGGCCCCGCATGCGCTAACTTTTCCAACTCACCTTGCCATTTTCTGCTTTCCTGATTCTTAGCGAGGGTGCTCAGACGCCGAACAGTCAAATGTGAGTGCCTTCAGAATGTATTCACACCCCTTGACTTATTTCACATTTTGTTACATCAACAAAGTACTCTGTCAAAGTGGAGGAAAAATGTGTATTCAACCCCCTGTGTCAATACATATCACCTTTTGGCAGCGATTACAGCTGTGAGTCTTTCTGGGTCTCTAAGTCTGAGCTTTGCAAACCTGGATTCTTCAAGCTCTGTCAAGTTGGTCATTTATCATTGCTAGACAGCCATTTTCAAGCCTTGCCATAGATTTTCAAGACGATTTAAGTTAACTGTAACTAGGCTTCTCAGGAACATTCAGTGTTCAAACTCCCTAGTCCTTGCCAATGACGAGCATACCCATAAGATGATGCAGCCACCACCATGCTTGAAAATATGAAGAGTGGTACTCAGTGATGTGTTTAGTTGGATTTGCCCTAAACATAATGCTTTGTATTCAGGATTCTCTCCAAGATGGCGTAGCAGTGCAGACGTGTCTTTTTCGTCCTCTTATGTACTTTTGTATTTTTCGTCCTTTTTGTATATATTTCAATTTTATTTTCAATCTCTTATCCATTTTAAATCAATTATACCTTCCGGTAACCTTCCTCACCCAATGTGATACTGAACATTGGCTAACCAGCTAATTAGCTACAAGCTATTTAGTCATTGTTAGCAACTGCTAGCAGCCTTTACCTTCTGCACTTTTTTAGCCTGGATAATACTTGCCAGCCTACCAGTATCGGACTGTTTCTCCACTACAACGCTGGATTCCAGCCGTAATCCCTCGACCATTACTCCTGATCTTCACAGCTAGATAGCTGCCACCAAGTGACCCACTACCAAAGCTAGCCCTGAGCCAGGCCATGCCCAACCTCACGGCCTACTCAGTTGTTCACCCGGACTCCACCCAAACACGGCTAGAATCCAGTACTCCACCGGATCCTTGCCGTAAGCTCAGGACCTTGGCACCGGATCACCGCTGCTACCGAGTGGCTATAGTGGCTAACTCCCCTGCCCCGAAGCTAGCTCCAGTTAGCTGTGAGCTAGGCACATCTCCCTGCTAGCAAACTAAATTACTACAACTATAATACCTCTTTCGCCATCTGGCTTGGATCCTTTGTCTACACAGTGCCCCGCCGCACCACCATGGAAGGTCTGCCGACGAATACTCCATCCTCCATTATCTGCCGACCCCAGCCGCGAACTCAGGCTCTGTGTGTAGTTAACCGACCCTCTATCCCCATTCATTGCCATTTTACCTTTTTTTTTTTTTTAGCTGATTAGCTGTTGTCTTACCCGTTGTCTTGGCTAGCTCGCCCAATCAACACCTGTGATTGTTTTATGCATCGCTTTGTCTCTCTCAAATGTCAATATGCCTTGTATACTGTTTAGGTTAGTTATCATTGTTTTAGTTTACAATGGAGCCCCTAGTTCCACTCATACCTCCTCCTTTGTCCCACCTCCCACACATGCGGTGACCTCACCCATTATAACCAGCATGTCCAGAGATGCAACCTCTCTTATATTCACTTGTGTGCCTGGGCTTACCTCCCCTGTACCCGCACCCCACCATAACCCTGTCTGCACATTATGCCCTGAATCTATTCTACCACGCCCAGAAATCTGCTCCTTTTATTCTTTGTCCCCAACGCTCGAGACAACCAGTTTTGATAGCCTTTAGTCGTACCACCATCCTACTCCTCCTCTGTTCCTCGGGTGATGTGGAGGTAAACCCAGGCCCTGTGTGTCCCCAGGCAACCTCATTTGTTGACTTCTGAGTTCAAAATAGCCTTGGTTTCATGGATGTTAACATCAGAAGCCTCCTCCCTAAGTTTGTTGTACTCACTGCTTTAGCACACTCTGCCAACCCTGATGTCCTTGCCATGTCTAAATCCTGGTTTAGGAAGGCCACCAAAAATTCTGAGATTTCCATACCCAACTACAACATTTTCCGTCAAGATATAACTGCCAAAGGGGGAGGAGTTGCAATCTACTGCAGAGAGAGCCTGCAAAGTTCTGTCATACTTTCCAGGTCTATACCCAAACAGTTCGAACTTCTAATCTTAAAAATGAATCTCTCCAGAAATAAGTCTCACTGTTACAGCCTGTTATCAACCCCCCTCCGCTCCCAGCTGTGCCCTGGACACCATATGTGAATTGATTGACCACCATCTACCTTCAGAGTTTGTTCTGTTAGGTGACCTAAACTGGGATATGCTTACACCCTGGCAGTCCTACAATCTAAGCTAGATGCCCTCAATCTCACACAAATCATCAAGGAACCCACCAGGTACAACCCTAAATCCGTAAACACGGGCATCCTCATAGACATTATCCTGACCAACTTGCCCTCCAAATACACCTCTGCTGTTTTCAATCAGGATCTCAGCGATCACTGCCTCATTGCCAGTATCCGCTATGGGTTCGTGGTCAAACGACCACCCCTCATCACTGTCAAACGCTCCCTAAAACACTTCTGCGAGCAGGCCTTTATAATCGACCTGGCCTTGGTATCCTGGAAGGATATGGACCTCATCCCGTCAGTCGAGGATGCCTGGTCGTTCTTTAAAAGTAATTTCTTCACCATCTTAGATAAGCATGCCCCTTTCAAAAAATGCAGAACTACGAACAGATATAGCCCTTGGTTCACTCCAGACCTGACTGCCCTTGACCAGCACAAAAACATCCTGTGGCAGACTGCAATAGCATTGAATAGATATGCAACTGTTCAGGGAAGTCAGGAACCAATACACGCAGTCAGTCAGGAAAGCAAAGGCTAGATTTTTCAAGCAGAAATTTCCATCCTGTAGCTCTAACTCCAAAAAGTTTTGGGACACTGTAAAGTCCATGGAGAACAAGAGCACCTCCTCCCAGCTGCCCACTGCACTGAGGCTAGGTAACACGGTCACCACCGATAAATCAATGATAATCAAAAATGTCAATAAGCATTTCTCTACGGCTGGCCATGCCTTCCTCCTGGCTACTCCAACTGGCTACTCCAATCCCAGCCAACAGCTGGGTTCAGTGTCAAATCGGAGGGCCTGTTGTCCGGACCTCTGGCAGTCTCTATGGGGGTACCATGGTTTAATTCTCAGGCTGACTCTTTTCTCTGTATATATCAATGATGTCGCTCTTGCTGCTGGTTATTCCCTGATCAACCTCTACGCAGACAACACCATTCTGTATACCTCTGGCCCTTCCTTGGACACTGTGCTAGCTAACCTCCAAACGAGGGTCAATGCCATACAACACTCCTTCCTTGGCCTCCAACTGCTCTTAAACGCTAGTAAACCAAATGCATGCTTTTCAACCGCTCGCTACCCGTCCGACTAGCATCACCACCCTGGACGGTTCTGACCTAGAATATGTGGACAACTATAAATACATAGGTGTCTGGCTAGACTGTACACTCTCCTTCCAGACTCATATTAAACATCTCCAATTCAAAATCAAATCTAGAATCGGCTTTCTATTTCGCAACAAAGCCTCCTTCACTCACGCCGCCAAACTGACTATCCTACCGATCCTCGACTTCGGTGACATCTACAAAATAGCTTCCAATACTCTGCACAGACTGCATCCAGTTTGCTATCACAGTGCCATCCGTTTTGTTACCAAATCACCTTATACCACCCACCACTGCGACCTGTATGCTCTAGTCGGCTGGCCCTCGCTACATATTCGTCGCCAGACCAACTGGCTCCAGGTCATCTATAAGTCTATGCTAGGTAAAGCTCCGCCTTGTCTCAGTTCACTGGTCATGATAACACCCACCCGTAGCACACGTTCCAGCAGGTATATCTCACTGATCATCCCCAAAGCCAACACCTCATTTGGCCACCTTTGCTTCCAGTTCTCTGCTGCCAGTGACTGGAACGAATTGCAAAAATTGCTGAAGCTGGAGTCTTATCTCCCTCACCAACTTTAAACATCAGCTATCTGAGCAGTTAACCGATCGCTGGAGCTGTACATAGTCCATTTGTAAATAGCCCACCCAATCTACCTACCTCATCCCCATACTGTTTTTATTTACTTTTCTGCTCTTTTGCACACCAGTATCTCTACTTGCACGTCATCATCTGCTCATTTATCACTCCAGTGTTAATCTGCTAAATTGTTATTCTTCGCTACTGTGGCCTATTTATTGCCTACCTCATGCATTTTGCACACAATGTATATAGACTTTTTTATTGTGTTATTGGCTTGTTTATCCCATGTTATTTCATGTGTAACTATGTGTTGCTGCCGGTGTCACACTGCTTTGCTTTATCTTGGCCAGGTCGCAGTTGTAAATGAGAACTTGTTCTCAACTAGCCTACCTGGTTAAATAAAGGTGAAATTAAATAAATGGACAAAAAGTACATTTCTTTGCCCCATTCTTTGCAGTATTGTTCTGTACAGGCTTCCTTTTCACTCTGTCATTTAGGTTAGTATTGTGGAGTATTGTTGATCCATCCTTAGTTTTATCCTATCACACCCATTTTAACTCTGTAATAACTGTTTTAAAATCACCATTGGTATCATGGTGAAATCCCTCAGCAGTTTCCTTCCTTTCTGTCAACTCGGGGATTCGATCTAGCAACCTTTCGGTTACTGGCCCAATGCTCTAACCACTTGGTTACCTGCCGCCCCAAATGAGGGACTTTACAGAAAATTGTGCATGTGGGGTATAGCAATGGGTAGTCATTCAAAAATCATATTTTTCACCATTATTGTACACAGTTAGTTCATGCAACTTTTCTGGTTACTACAGTTGAAGTCAGAAGTTTACATACACTTAGGGTTCTTGCATACACTCCACAAATTTCTTGTTAACAAACCTATAGTTTTGGCAAGTCGGATAGGACATCTACTTTGTGCATGACACGAGTAGTTTTTCCAACAGTTGTTTACAGACAGATTATTTCACTTATAATTCACTGTATCACAATTCCAGTGGGTCAGAAGTTTACATACACTAAATTGACTGCATTTAAACAGCTTGGGAAAATTCCAGAAAATGTCATGGCTTTAGAAGCTTCTGATAGGCTAATTGACATCATTTGAGTCAATTGGAGGTGTACCTGTGGATGCATTTTAAGGCCTACCTTCAAACTCAGTGCCTCTTTGCTTGACATCATGGGAAAATCAAAAGAAATCAGCCAAGACCTTAGAAAATAAATTGTAGACCTCCACAAGTCTGGTTCATCCTTGGGTGCAATTTCCAAACGTCTGAAGGTACCACGTTCATCTGTACAAACAACAGTATGCAAGTATAAACACCAAGGGACAACCCAGCTGTCATACTGCTCAGGAAGGAGACCCCTTCTGTCTCCTAGAGATGAATGTACTTTGGTGCGAAGATTGCATATCAATCCCAGAACATCAACAAAGGACCTTGTGAAGATGCTGGAGGAAACCGGTACAAAAGTATCTATATCCACAGGTTGACATAACCTGAAAGGCCGCTCGGCAAGGAAGAAGCCACTGCTCCAAAACCGCCATAAGAAAAAACATATTACGGTTTGCAACTGCACATGGGGACAAAGATCGGACGTTTTGGAGAAATGTCCTCTGGTCTGATGAAACAAAAATATAACTTTTTGGCCGTAATGACCATCATTATGCTTGGACGAAAAGGGGGGGGGAACACGATCCCAACCATGAAGCACGGGGGTGGCAGCATCATGTTGTGGTGGTACTTTGCCACAGGAGGGACTGGTGACTTCACAAAATAGATGGCATCATGAGAGAGTGAAATTAAGTGGATATACTGAAGCAACATCTCAAGACATCAGTCAGGTAGTTAAATGCTTGGTCACAAATGGGTCTTCCAAATGGACAATGACCTTAAGGACAACAAAGTCAAGGTATTGGAGTGGCCATCACAAAGCCCTGACCTCAAACCTATAGACAATTTGTGGGCAGAACTGAAAAAGCGTGTGCGAGCAAGGAGGCCGACAATCCTAACTCCGTTACACCAGCTCTGTCAGGAGGAATGGGCCAAAATTCCCCCAACTTATTGTGGGAAGCTTGTGGAAGGCTATCCAAAACATTTGACCCAAGTTTAAGCAATTTAAAGGCAATGCTACCAAATACTAATTGAGTGCATGTAAACTTCTGACCCACTGGGAATGTGATGAAATAAATAAAAGCTGAAATATATCATTCTCTCTACTATTTTTCTGACATTTCACATTCTTAAAATAAAGTGTTGATCCTAACTGACCTAAGACAGGGAATATTTACTCGGATTAAATGTCAGGAATTGTGAAAAACTGAGTTCAAATGTATTTGGCTAAGGTGTATGTAAACTTCCGACTTCAACTGTACATGATTCCATATGTGTTATTTGATAGGTTTGATGTTTTCTATTATTCTACAATGTCGAAAATTGTAAAAAAAAAATAAAGAAACTCTTGAATGAGTAGATGAGTATACTTTTGACTGGTACTGTATGTTCTAAGTTTCATTTGAATGGATAGACAACAATTTGTTTATTTTATTTGTAGGTTCTCTCTCGAGGATGCCTTCAGTAATGTTCCCTGTCATGAGATTGTCCCCAGCCTCTCCTGTTTTCTGCCACTACTACCCATTTTAGGATCGGTGTTCACCCCCATGTGTACAACTCAGACAGTGAACCTTTAGGAATATATATGATTTATTTTAGTTTTGTATGATATATATTTTTATAGGTACAAAAATGGTTGAATGCATAGTGACATTAATCTTGTTCATCGGATATTGATTGTCCACCAATGTTTGTTGTAGATTAAGCACTAAATACTTACGTTTAATTGGTTACTTGATTTGTTGAGACTTATTTTGAGATATGTTTAGAAATTATACAATGTGTGTCATATATTATTCATCAGTTGAGTACCAGTACTTGACTTGCATAGCATTCTGAAATTCACAGCTAGACCCAAGTCACCACTTTTTCATATCCACCACAATCCTCTACCACTCTTCACCTAATCAAACACACGATTTTTCCATAATCAAACCACATCATTATCAAAATGTGCCTTTTCGTTTATGTAACACTGCCTCCTATAGGCCACGGCTGTAACCACAGTTTCTCTGCTCCCTCCACTTCTTTCTCCCTCTCTCTTTAGGCGGCCTGTACATTGACAGTGCCTTTTACCAGCCACGGCCTATTGCCACTCCTATTATAATTCACCTGGGTCCTCAGGATCTCTTCTGATCTCAACAGCCAGCATGGGATCTCTTTTGACCTCTGCTCTCTAGAGCCATCAGGGGACGACTAAGTTTTGATTTAGCTTCCAGTTTCCTGTCTGACCAGGCTCTCATTACCTTATTAAAGGGATACTTCAGAATTTTTGCAATGTGGGCCATTTTTATGTGTCCAGTATGAACGTCTAGTAACCCAAAGGTTGCAATTATTTTTCAAATCTCATCACAAACAACTTTAGCGTTTTTGTTAATTAGCAACTTTTCAACTACAAATATGTTGCAATTGTACACTAGGTCGGAAAATCGGGATCCATCTCTGAGCAGACATCAATCCAAGAAGAAGCAATACATCATCAGAGTTGGAATTATTTCCCAATATGTTGCAATACTTGACTTTAGCTTCAAATCTACTTGGAAATAGTGGAAATGGATTGGCACAACACTGCAATATTCATGTGATATACACTGAGTATACCAAACATTAAGAACACCTTCCTAATATTGAGTTGCACCCTCCCCTTTTGCCTTCAGAACAGCCTCAGTTCGTCAGGGCATGGACTCTACAAGTTGTATAAAGCATTCCACATGGATGCTGGCCCATATTGACTCGAATGCTTCCCACTGTTGTCAAATTAGCTGGATGTTCTTTGGGTGGTGGACCAATCTTGATACACACGAGAAACTGTTTAGCGTGAAAACCTCAGCAGGTTTGCAGTTCTTGACACAAACCAGTACTACCATACCCTGTTCTAAGGCACTTAAATATTTTGTCTTGCCCAATTAACCTCTGAATGGCACTTACTTATTATTATTACTATTATTATTATTAACACTTAAAAATCATACAATGTGATTTTCTGATTTTCTCTCACAGTTAAAGTGTACCTATGATCAAATTTACAGACCTCTACATGCTTTGTAAGTAGGAAAACCTGCAAAATTGGCAGTGTATCAAATACTTGTTCTCCCCACTGTATATACAATATTTGTGTAATTATGGGTGTGTGTGTTTGAGTATGTTTAACCCAATAAGGATACGATTTGTATTTATTTATCATACTTGTCAATTAATGCGTATTTTACCACAATGTAAATGCATTTATATCAAGCAACCTTTGTATACAATATACACAACAGTGTATATATAGAAGTTAATTTGCATGTATCATTTGTACGTACTGTACAGTAGAAACAAGTCTGTTTTGTATTTAATTCCAAATGTAACTGTGTAAACAGAGAGTAGACTCATCCTAGTCCAATGTAATGTTTTCAAAATCTATTAGCAGCAGTTAATAGCAGTACTCCATTCAGGGCAGCACATTGACATCTGGAATTATGTCTACAACCTAGAAATTAATAGCGCTCTCAATTTCTCTCTGTTTCCAACACACACACACACATAATCTTGTAACAGTGTGCAAGACATGAATGTAACTTTCAACTTTTCTCATATCCAAATCAAAGTTTATTGGTCGCGTACACAGATTTGCAGATGTTATTGCAGGTGCAGCGAAATGCTTGTGTTTCTTGCTCCAACAGTGCGGTAATACCTAGCAATAATATTAATACACACATAATTAAGAAATGTCAGAAACCGGAATCTAAATATGTACGTACAGTGCATTTGTGAAAGTATTCAGACCCCTTTACTTTTTCCACATTTTGTTACGTTACAGCCTTAATCAAAAATGTATTAAATCATTTTCCCCCCTCATCAATCTACACACAATACCCCATAATGACGAAGCAAAAACAGTTTTTTAGAATTTAAGAATTTATTTTTAAAAAACAGATACCTTATTTCTGTAAGTATTCAGACCCTTTGCTATGAGACTCGAAATTGAGCTCAGGTACATATTGTTTCCATTTATCTTCCTTGATGTTTATACAACTTGATTGGAGTCCACCTGTGGTAAATTCAATTGATTGGACATGATTTGGAAAGGCACACACCTGTCTATATAAAGTCCCACAGTTGACAGTGCATTTCAGAGCAAAAACCAAGCCATGAGATTGAAGGAATTGTCTGTAGAGCTCCTAGACAGGATAGTGTCGAGGCACAGATCTGGGGAAGGATACCAAAAAATGTCTGTAGCATTGAAGGTCCCCAAGAAAACAGTTGCCTCCATCATTCTTAAATGGAGGAAGTTTTGAAACACTGAGACTTCCTAGAGCTGGCTGCCCAGCCAAACTGAGCACTTGGGGAGAAGGGCCTTGGTCAGGGAGGTGACCAACAATCCAATGGTCACCCTTTCAAAGTTCCTCTGAGGGGATGGGAGAAGCTTCCAGAAGGCCAACCATCTCTGCAGCCCTCTACCAATCAGGCCTTTATGGTAGAGTGGCCAGACGGAGGCCACTCCTCAGTTAAAGGCATATGACAGCCCGCTTGGAGTTTGCCAAAAGGCACCTTAAGGACTCTCAGACCATGACAAACAAGAATCTCTGCTCTGATGAAACCAAGATGGAACTTTTTGGCCTGTGTGCCAAGTGTCACGTCTGGAGGAACCCAGGCACCATCCCTACGAACAAGTCCTTGAGTGGCCCAGCCAGAGCCCGGCTTGAACCCTATCGAACATCTCTGGAAAGAGCTGAAAATAGCTGTGCCGCAACGCTCCCCATCCAACCTGACAGAGCTTGAGAGGTTCTGCAGAGAAGAATGGGAGAAACTCCCCAAACACAGATGTCCCAAGCTTGTAACAACATACCCAAGAAGACTTGCTGTAATCGCTGCCAAACGTGCTTCAACTGAGTAAATTAGTAAATGGTCTGAATACTTACGTAAAAGTGTTATTTCCTTTTTTATAAACTTTAGCAAATGTCTTTAAAAAAATATTTTTTGCTTTGTTATTATGGGATATTGTGTGTAGATTGATAATAAAACATTTAATCCATTTTAGGATAAGGATGTAACGTAACAATGTTTAACAAATCAAGGGGTCTGAATACTTTCCGAATGCACTATATTTAAAGTGTATATCAGTGGAAGCTGCTGAGGGGAGGACAGCTCATGAGAATGGCTGGAATAGAGTGAATGGTATGAAAAAAACATGGTTATGTTTATGTTTGATATCATTCCATTCACTCCATTCCAGCCAATATTATGAGCTGTCCTCCCCTCAGCAGCCTCCACTGAAGTATGTAAATATATATACATATAATGGTGTGTAAGGACAGTATGGACAGTATATGAATAGGAAAGGTGTGTACAGCAGTAGTTATATAGGATGAGCCATGACTAGAATACAGTATATACATATAAAGTGTAAAAACTGTATGTAAACATTATTAAAGTGACCAGTGTTAAATGACTAGAATGCAGTATTATTAAAGATGACTACTTTTCAATGACTCTATTTACATGGGGCAATATTCTCTAAGGTTCAGGGCCAACTAGTTTAACAGTCTGATGGAAGCTGTTTTTCAACTGTTTTGAAGCAGCTATACTATCTCCACCTTTTTTTTTTTCTCCCTTTTTCTCCCCAATTTTGGGATATTCAATTAGTAGTTATAGTCTTGTCCCATCACTGCAACCCCCGTACGGACTCGGGAGAGGCAAAGTTCGAGAGCTATGCGTCCTCCGAATCACGACCCTTCCAAGCCGCACTGCTTATTGACACACTGCTCGCTTAACTGGAAGCCAGCCGCACCAATGTGTCAGAGGAAACACCATTCAACTGGAGACCATGTCGGCATGCCTGGCCCGCCACAGGAGTCGCTAGAGCGCCATGGGACGAGGACATCCCGGCCAGCCAAAACCTTCCCTTACTCGGACAACGCTTGGCCAATTGTGCATCGCCTCATGGGTCTCCAGGTCGCTGTCGGCTGTGACACAGCCTGGGATCGAACTCAGATCTGTGGTGACGCCTCAAGCATCAAGCCCCATCTCCACACTTCAAGATGGTAGCGCAATGAACAGGCCGTGGCTCGGGCAGGTGAGGTCCTTGATGATCTTCTTGGCCTTCCTGTGACACAGGGTGCTGCAGATGTCCTGGAGGGCAGGCAGTGTCTGCAAGTAATGGATCTTTCGCCAGAGAGTCTTAGATCCTGTTTGTTGTGGTTTATGGCAATGCCTGAACTTGATCAAATGCTGCTGGTATTGAATATATAATTCTGGGTAGAATGTATAAATGTATAACCAAAGTTTGTTTTACATATGCACACACATCTATCTAGTGTGCTTATGGTATTACACATTCGATCCATTATTTTCTTTGAGCAATATTCAGATGGACTTAAGATTGATTTTTGTTTACGTTTTCTCTTTATCTCTGTAGGAATCTCTTTGTAAAGCACAACACAACTATTTCCGAACCCTGAACATTCCTTCACAATGGCAGCTTTCTGTTATACCCACTCATTTTCTGGACATTCTCCATTCTGACCTTTTTGTGAATGTGTCTTATTGCACTCAACTATGTCTACTGTCTTATGAGTGTCAGCTCAATCTGTTAATTAATAAAGGGATGACTATACCTGTTATTTAGTGATTACTGCTCTTGGACTTGAATCCATTCATCCAAATGTCTGTTTTATAGGTCTCTTATCATCTAGAGTCGAGCTCTGCACAGTAGCAACTAGAGCCCGTTGCTTCCAGCCTGACCCACTTTAAAAGCTTGTCCTGACGTTCACCCCGAATGGGAAACAAAATAAGCTTTAGTTTCATCAGCAACGACTGGACTGACAAGCGACTGCCTGACACGGAGGAATGGTAAACTCATTCGATCCTACACATCCTACCTTCTCGATCCTTTGCCATCCTACCTTCTCCCTGTGACTCTGTCCCAATAAAATATATATATTTTTAGTTATCTCCTTTTGGTCTGTGACTACTGATGATATAGACTGGATAGAGGAAAGTACATTTTGGTGCACCAGTTGGGTATGCTGTACATATCCATTCCTTTAAGATCAGTGGTCATAAAATAGTCTGACCAAAGCTAGATGGGTATACAGTGTAAATATACATTTACATATGTAAATAAGTTCTTTCAGATTTGTATTTTTAATACAAACAATGCTTTGTCATTATGGAGTATTGTGTGTTGATTGATGAGGGGGAAAAACTATTTCAACACTTAGAATAAGGCTGTAATGTAACAAGGTGGGAAAAGTAAAGGGGTCTGAAAACTTTCCAAAGGCACTGTGTGTGTATAATATATATACAGTACCAGTCAAAAGTTTGGACACACCTACTCATTTAAGGGTTTTCCTTTATTCATACTATTTTTCTACATTGTAGAATAGTGAAGACATCAAAACTATGAAATAATACATATGGAATCATGGAGTAACCAAAAAAGTGTCGAACCAGTCCAAATATATTTGAGATTTGAGATTCTTGAAACTAGCCACCCTTTGCCTTGATGACAGCTTTGCACACTCTTGACATTCTCTCAACCAGCTTCATGAGAAATGCATTTAAACATGTTCCCATGTATGCTGAGCCCTGTTTTTCCTTCACTCTGCGGTCTAACTCATCCCAAACCATCTCAATTGGGTTAAGGATGGGTGATTGTGGAGGCTAGGTCATCTGATGCAGCAATCCATCACTCTCCTTGGTCAAATAGCCCTTACATGGCCTGGAGGTGTGTTTTGGGTCGTTGTCCTGTTGAAAAATAAATGATAGTCCCACTAAGTGCAAACCAGATGGGATGGTGTATCGCTGCAGAATGTTGTGGTTAAGTGTGCCTTGAATTCTAAATAAATCACAGTGTCACCAGCATAGCACCCCCACACCATCACAACTCCTCTTCCATGCTTCATGGTGGGAACCACACATGTGGAGATCATACTGCATGTGGAGTTCACCTGCTCTGCGTCTCACAAAGACAGCGGTTTGAACCAAGAATCTCAAACATGGACTCATCAGACCAAAGGACAGATTTCCACCGGTCTAAGGTCCATTGATCGTGTTACTTGGCCCAAGTAAGTCCCTTTCTTATTGGTGTCCCTTAGTAGTGGTTTCTTTGCAGAAATTCGACCATGAAGGCCTGATTCTCACAGTCTCCTCTGAAATGTTACTTGAACTCTGTGAAACATTTATTTGGGCTGCAACCAGAGACTGGTAACTCTAATGAACTTATCCCCTGCAGCAGAGTTAACTCTGGGTCATGAGTGCCAGTTCCATCATAGCGCTTGATGGTTTTTACGACTACACATTTTGAAAAGTTGTTGAAATTTTCCGGATTGACTGACCTTCTGGTCATAAAGTAATGATTGACTGTCGTTTCTCAGCTTATTTGAGCTGTTCTTGCCATAATATGGACTTGGTCTTTTACCAAATAGGGCAATCTTCTGTACACCACCCCTAACTTGTCACAACACAACTGATTGGCACAAACATATTAAGAAGGAAAGGAATTCCACAAATGAACTTTTAACAAGGCACACCTGTTAATTAAAAAGCATACCATTTTTGATTTGTTTAACACTTTTTTGGTTACTACATGAATCCATATGTGTAATTTCATAGTTTTGATGTCTTTACTATTATCTTACAATATAGAAAATAGTACAAATGAAGAAAAGCCCATGAATGAGTAGGTGTGTCCAAACTCTTCACTGATACTGTACACACATACAGGTGAAGTCGGAAGTTTACATACACTTAGGTTGGGGTCATTAAAACTAGTTCGTCAACCACTCCACAAATTTCTTGTTAACAAACTATAGTTTTGGCAAGTCAGTTAGGACATCTACTTTGTGCATGAAAGTCATTTTTCCAACAATTGTTTACAGACAGATTATTTCACTTATAATTCACTGTATCACAATTCCAGTGGGTCAGATGTTTACATACACTAAGTTGACTGTGCCTTTTAAACAGCTTGGAAAATTCCAGAAAATGTCATGGCTTTAGAAGCTTCTGATAGGCTAATTGACATCATTTGAGTCACTTGGAGGTGTACCTGTGTATGTATTTCAAGGCCTACCTTCAAACTAAGTGCCTCTTTGCATGACATCATGGGAAAATCAAAAGAAATCAGCCAAGACCTCAGAAACCAGACCTCCACAAGTCTGGTTCATCCTTGGGAGTAATTTCCAAATGCCTGAAGGTACCAGGTTCATCTATACAAACAACAGTACGCAAGTATAAACACCATGGGACCACACAGCCGTCATACCGCTCAGGAAGGAGACGCCTTCTGTCTCCTAGAGAGGAACGTACTTTGGTGCGAAAAGTGCAAATCAATCCCAGAACAACAGCAAAGGACCTTGTGAAGATGCTGGAGGAAACAGGTACAAAGTATCTATATCCACAGTAAAACGAGTCCTATATCAACATAACCTGAAAGGCTGCTCAGCAAGGAAGAAGCCACTGCTCCAAAACCGCCATAAGAAAGCCAGACTACGGTTTGCAACGGCACATGAGGACAAAGATCATACTTTTTGGAGAAGTATCCTCTGGTCTGATGAAACAAAAATATAACTTTTTTAGCCATAATGACCATCGTTATGTTTGGAGGAAAAAGGGGGAGGCTTGCAAGCCGAAGAACACCATCCCAACCGTGAAGCGTGGGGGTGGCAGCATCATGTTGTGGGGGTGCTTTGCTGCAGGAGGGACTAGTGTACTTCACCAACTAGATGACATCATGAGGAGAGAAAATTACGTGGATATATTGATGCAACATCTCAAGACATCAGTCAGGAAGTTAAAGCTTGGTCGCAAATCGGTCTTCCAAATGGACAATGACCCCAAGCATACTTCCAAAGTTGTGGCAAAATGGCTTAAGGACAACTAAGTCAAGGTATTGGAGTGGCCATCACAAAGCCCTGACCTCAAACCTTTTGAAAATGTATGGGCCGAACTGAAAAAGCATGTGAGAGCAAGGAGGCCTACAAACCTGACTCAGTTACACCAGCTCTGTCAGGAGATTTGGGCCAAAATTCACCCAACTTATTGTGGGAAGCTTGTGGAAGGCTACCCGAAACGTTTGACCCAAGTTAAACATGTTAAATGCAATGCTACCAAATACTAATTGAGTGTATGTCAACTTCTGACCCACTGAGAATGTGATGACAGAAATAAATGCTGAAATAAATCATTCTCTCTACTATTATTCTTACATTTCACATTCTTAAAATAAAGTGGTGATCCTAACTGTATACTGTATATGGCTCTAGTGGAGATTAGTTACTGTATGGAAGTCATTATTGAATAGGCCTATTTAGAGTGTTTACCAGTTTAAATCATTATTTCTGGAGTTACAGGTCAATGAAGAAGATGCTCGGCTATCAGTTTCTCGGGGGCTTCATCACAGTCCTCCTGTTAGCCAGTGGCCCTAAGTTTAACAGGATCCTGAAGGGCCAGGTTCTGTTCTGTTTTTAGCATGTGAAAGAGTTGCATCATAGCACTCCCAAGCCAAAGCCTTTAACAGTGTTTTGTAAATATATGCTCTGCTCCAAACCACTGAGAAAAGGTTACTGAAAGGGCCCCAAAGGGGCGGTTTGGGAACAATCCTTATGAGTTGTGGCATAGTCAACATCTCCATCCCCTTACAACTCTATGATCAAGTAGGCAACTGCCTTTTGGTTGGTCTTTTTTTTTCTGCCAAAGTGGCCGACCAAATTCAATTAATCCCAATGCATCCTGGACCCAGATGAACCCTGGTCCTGGATCAAATTGTTCTCAATAGATTCATTTCTGTCTGAGAAAGTAGCCCATAGTCTGTACAGGCCCACACATTAATTTCTACTATTGAGAGGCAGAGGGAGTAACAAGACTTGTCCATTTTTGATTCCAGTCCAGACCAGCAGTGGTCTCCAATCCACGTAACAGCTCTCATGAGAACTCTCCGGACTCCATCAGCAGATTTGTAATTACAAACATGACCTCAGAGATTACCTAAAAAATGTGCATTCAATCTCAATTAATTAGCACAGCAACACACTCGATTCAACTAATATAAACTTGTCAAGGGCTTGACGACAAACTGAATTCTTCTGCTGCTCTATGTTCGCTACATACTTAATTGAAGTCATTTGTATTGACTTTAAAATGTGGTGTTATACTAAACAAAGTCATCATTGATTGGATCATCTCTAATCAATCAGAGTATCAAAGCCAATGACACATTTTCAAAACGCTGCTTTATCCACGTGTCTCATGGCTCTGGCCAACCCCATCGGTTTCTGGGACCAATCAGAACGATTAGAATGTGTTTGCGTTCTAGAAATCGTTGGGGAGGTACTCAGATCCAGACTCATTGCGGAGATGAAACTAACGTCCATGAGTGTGGCATAGCTGCTGGCTGGAGCAAGGAGTTTCGGGTAGGCAGGAAAATGTTATGGTGCTGTGCTGGACCCAAAACCTGCACACCTGGGAAAGGCACTGTTCCAGAATAATGTTTAGATGTTGTGTGTGGCAGCAGCCCCCTCTATTGGCCTTCACCCTCAATACATGATCGGGGTCGTCAGTGGATGTATTGGTTTAGGTTTCTCTGGCAGGATGGTAGGTAGGTAGTTTTCAGGCCAGTATCCTCCCCTTGTCACCCCTGGGCTAGGGTAAGGGTAACAGTGCAAAGCATTTGGTTTAGTATTGGTTGCAGTCAGAGAGCAGTGAGCGGATGTAGTATCTTGTGTTTTTTAAGGATTGTCTACATATAACTTTGCATTCTGCTTAATTCATTCTTGTTGGCTGCGAGAATAAATGAAATAAATCACAATGTGCATATTTAACTGGAGGTGGGCTGCATACCAAAGCACGTACTGTACAGTAGTGCATACTGGAAATGTGTGATAAAATGTTTTCCGTTTTCTTATGGTATCTAGTAAAAAAAAAAGAATAAGATTCACCTCATTGTATCCTGAAAATATGTAGTAGGCTACAGTGGGTTCATGCCACAGTAATACATCAAATCCACTAGATGGCTCTGGTTTTCTCCAGTTCTTATCAACTGTTAAACATTTAAATAGTTACAGTTTTTTATGCCTCTGTGATAAAAAAAAAAATGTTGTACGATACACAGTACAATGCATGATCCTATCATCCCCTTTTCAATGGATAGCATACAAAGTCTATTCAAATCTTACTCTGATAATGTTACTGTGGTAACAGAGTCAGCAGGGAGTGAATGGGCTGCTTTGTTTTGCTCTATAAATCACATGCACTGTGATGAGTTTATAAGAACTCCTTTTAAAGTAACTGTCCAGTGAAAATCTCACTTTTCATATTCTGTTAACACATACCCAAATAATGTTGTTGACTCATCCTAAACTTTTATTTGTGGCCACATTTAAGAACACTTAAAGCTGCAATATGTAACTTTTTGGGTGACCCAACCAAATTCACATAGAAATGTGTGTTATTAGTCAGTCATTTTCTTTGAAAGCAAGTCTAAGAAGCGGTAGATCTGTTCTATGTGCACTATTTCTATGCTTCCCGTTCGGAAGTTTAGTTTTTGCGTCATTTTCATTCGGTTTTATACACCAGCTTCAAACAGCTGAAAATACAATATGTTTGGTTATTGAAAATATATTTCCCAGTGGATTAGATGGTACAATGATTCTCTACACTTTGTGCTTGTATTGCTTGTTTTTTCACATAAACTGAAATTAGGCGAACCAGGATTTTAGCAACCAGGAAATGGCAGAGCAATTTCTGCATTTTGCACCTTTCAAGGGGAACTGCCTCCTAGAACCAACTTCTCTGGTTATAAACGGCCTATAAGGCATAGATTTGAGTCAGAAACATTAATTATAGTGTCAAAATTGACCAAATACTGTAATTGGATAACTTTGGTCATAATGTCAGTCTCGTCCCAAACGAGATTTGTAAGTGAGTGTGTCACGACGTGTATGGATGGGTTGGGTATGGATTATTTACCAGGCCACATTTGTCCAATAGCCCCAAGACAACAAGGTGTGGTCCGCACCCAGCTACCATGTGTTGGGAACATGTTGTCAAGTCTGGAATGCATGCACACTTGCTCGGCATAGGAGTGAAAATGGGCTTCCATAAAGTTTGTGCAAACATCTAATGCTTTCATAATATTGCTCAAGATGGCAAGGAATGGATTACATACAACAAACGTACGACATGATGGCTGTGACTGGTGTGTGGTGAGCAGCTAGCTAGCCAGCTATGATACTGTGATGTAACTAGCTAAATATATAGCCTCTCCCTAGTGTGTAATGTCCTAGAAAGGAAGATTTCTATAGCTAACGTTGCACCTGACAATAAGATTTGATAGGAAGTGGTTACGATGTGGTTTCAACTCAAACTTGCTAGATAAAAAGATCAAATTCCATTTTATTGGTCACATACATGTTTAGATCCCTCCTAGCTAACTAGCCAATTCATTTAAACTCAGACAAAAGATATCGATAACTAACATGAATTTGCAAGTTAGATAGCTATCTACTTTTATGAGAATGGGCATGTTGTTTGGGTTATCACTTGCTCTTGATAACTCAGGCTTGACGGCATTCTGCATTTACTTAAATGGGACTTGGAGGCATGATATAGAATGGTGCTGGAGGGAATAGCAGCCGTTTTAAGGGCTCCTGACCAATTACGCTATTTTGTGTGTTTTTTTTCCCCACTGATCTTAATTTTTTTTGTACATAATGTTTCTGCCATCATTTCCTATTACCAAATAATGCTCCTGGATATCAGAACAGTGATCAGTAACCTTGATTTGGATGAGGATTTCTACTTCAACGAGTCGGTGGGCAAAGAACAAACTGCTCATCCCGGACCAGGCCCAAATCCCCGATACTCAAAAAGGGTAGAGGCGGCGTCATAGAGGCCGGCGTGCGGGATACCTGATGAGACAACATCGGAGAGTGGATAAACTAGAGGTGAAAAAACTCTAGATCACCTTTACCCCACACACAGAGACACATACAAAGCTCTCCTTCACCCTCCATTTGGCAAATCTGACCATAACTCTAGCCTCCTGATTCCTGCTTACAAGCAAAAACTCAAACAGGAAGTACCAGTGACGCGCCCAATACGGAAGTGGTCCGATGAAGCGGATGCTAAACTACAGGACTGTTTCACCAGCAGTGTCTGGAATATGTTTTGGGATTCAAGTGATCGCCTTCAGGAGTTTACAACATCAGTCACCGGCTTCATTAATAAGTGCATTGGCAACATCATCCCCACAGTCTCCGTACGTACATATCCCAACCTGAAGCCATGGATTACAGGCAGAATTACTTTCCCAATGTTCCTCAAAAATGCAGTGTATGATGTACGATTTTGTAGCTCTGAGTCCCTATTTGCAACTATGTTGAGTCATTACATACGCTGTTGCTACTGTTTATCTATCATGTTGCCTAGTCACTTTACCCCTACCTACAGTTGAAGTTGGAAGTCAGAAGTTTACATACACGCAATTAGTATTTGGTAGCATTGCCTTTAAATTGTTTAACTTGGGTCAAACGTTTTGGGTAGCATTCCACAAGCTTCCCACAATAAATTGGGTGAATTTTGGCCCATTCCTCCTGACAGAGCTGGTGTAACTGAGTGAGGTTTGTAGGCCTCCTTGCTCACACACGCTTTTTCAGTTCTGCCCACAAATGTTCTATGGGATTGAGGTCAGGGCTTTGTGATGGCCACTCCAATACCTTGACTTTGTTGTCCTTAAGCCATTTCGCCACAACTTTGGAAGTATGCTTGGGGTCATTGTCCATTTGGAAGACCTGCGACCAAGCTTTAACTTCCTGACTTGAGATGTTGCTTCAATATATCCACATCCTTGTCCTACCTCATGATGCCATCTATTTTGTGAAGTGCACCAGTCCCTCCTGCAGCAAAGCACCCCACAACATGATGATTTTCACTTTTCGTACCAAAGTATGTTCATCTCTAGGAGACAGGACGCGTCTCCTTCCTGAGCGGTATGACGGCTGCGCTGTCCCATGATGTTTATACTTGCGTGCTATTGTTTGTACAGATGAACGTGGTACCTTCAGGTGTTTGGAAATTGCTCCCAAGGATGAACCAGACTTGTGGAGGTCTCCAATTTTTTTTCTGAGGTCTTGGCTGATTTCTTTTGATTTTCCCATGATATCAAGCAAAGAGGCACTGAGTTTGAATGTAGCCCTTGAAATACGTCCACAGGTACACCTCCAATTGACTCAAATTAGGTCAATTAACCTATCAGAAGCTTCTGATAGCCATGACATCATTTTCTGGAATGTTCCAAGCTGTTTAAAGGCACAGTCAACTTCGTGTATGTTAACTTCTGACCCACTGGAATTGTGATACAGTGAATTATAAGTGAAATAATCTGTCTGTAAACAATTGTTGGAAAAATGATTTGTGTCATGCACAAAGTAGATGAACTAACTGACTTGCCAAAACTAGTTTGTAAACAAGAACTTTGTGGAGTGGTTGAAAGATGAGTGTATATAAACGTCCGACCTCAACTGTATATGTACATTTCTTCCCCAATTACCTCGTACTCCTACACATTGATTTGGTACTGGTACCCCGTGTATACAGTGGCAAGAAAAAGTAGGTGAACCCTTTGGATTTATCTGAATTTTTACATAAATTGGTCATAAAATTAGATCTGCTCTTCATCTAAGTCACAACAACAGACAAACACAGTCTGCTTAAACTACCAACACAAATTATTGAAATGTTCTTGTCTATACTGAAAACATAATTTACACATTCACAGTGTAGGTTGGAAAAAGTATGTGAACCCCTAGGCTAATGACTCCAAAAGCTAATTGGAGTCAGGATTCAGCTAACCTGGATTTCGATCAATGAGCCGAGATTAGAGATGTTGGTTAGAGCTGCCCTGCCTCATAAAATTTGAGTTTGCCATTCACAAGAAACATCGCCCAATGTGAAACATTCCTCGAACAAAAGAGATCTAAGAATACCCAAGATTAAGAATTGTTGACTTGCATAAAGCTGGAAATGGTTACAAAAGTATCTCTAAAAGCCTTGATGTTCATCAGTCCACGGTAAGACAATTTGTCTATAAATGCAGAAAGTTCAGCACTGTTGCTAGTCTCCCTAGGAGTCGCTGTCCTGCAAAGATGACTGCAAGAGCACAGAACAGAATGCTCAGTGAGGTTAAGAAGAATCCTAGAGTGTCAGCTAAAGACTTACAGAAATCTCTGGAACTTGCTAACATCTCTGTTGACGAGTCTACGATACGTTAAACACTAAACAAGATTGGTGTTCATGGGAGGACACCATGGAAGAAGACATTTTGCAGGAGAATCTAAGGCTCTCTGTCCACCAATTGAAGCCCAACAGAAGTTGGTGATGCAACAGGACAACGACCCAAAACACAGAAATAAATCAACAACAGAATTGCTTCAAGAGAAGAAAATATGCCTTCTGGAGTGGCCCAGTTAGAGTCCTGACCTCAACCCAAATGAGATGCTGTGGCATGACCTCAAGAGAGCAGTTCACACCAGACATCCTAAGAATATTGATGAACTGAAACAGTTTTGTAAAGAGGAATGGTCCAAAATTCCTCCTGAACATTGTGCAGGTCTGATCCGCAAACACATTTGATTGAGGTTATTGCTGCCAAAGGAGGGTCAACCAGTTATTAAATCCAAGGGTTCACATTCTTTTAACACCCTGCACTGTGAATGTTTACACGGTGTGTTCAATAAAGATATGAACACATGTAAGTTTTGTGTGTTATTAGTTTAAGCAGACTGTGTTTGTCTATTGTTGTGAATTAGATGAAGATCAGATCAAATTATATGACCAATTTATGCAGAAGCACAGGTAATTCCAAAGGGTTCATTTTTTCTTACCACTGTATATCCAAGTTGTCGTTACTCATTGTGTATTTATTCCTTGTGTTGTAATTTTTTCTTTAACTATGCATATCACTGTTACTTCGTAAACAACAGGTTTAGACTGTGACAAATAAAATGTGATTTAATTTGATTTAAGAGATATGGAACTATTGATCTGTAGAATCTCATTATGTATGGAGGTAGTATGTCAGGTATCCAGACTTGTTTTAACCTTTACTGGTTTTGGGCTCAGAAAAGGTTATTTGCCAGGTTTAGATTAGACCACATTGTGGGTGATAGTGATGCGTGGGTTGACTCATAACCCACAGACCCCGCGGTTATATCTGCGGGGTGGGTGGGGTTTCAGTCATAAAATATTGTGTGGCTGTATGGTGTCATAACTCTCCTGTGATGATCTGAAGGATCAGGCTACAGCGGGTCCTCTCTACAGCGTGCTCTCTCTCGTAGAGGGGGAGAGCGGGAAGTTGGCCGTTTTATGACTGTCGTAAAATACGCTGCCTCTAAGTGTTCGAGATTGGAATGTACGAATGTGGAATGTAAACTGTGGAACACAGAGAGACACTTGGACCATCAAAAGTTTGAATAATTATACAATATTTCTATTTTTGAGAATGTGGGAATGGTCCGTGTGTCATGCCCTGGTCTTAGTATTTTGTGTTTATATATTTATTTGGTCAGGCCAGGGTGTGACATGGGGTTATTTTGTGTTGTGTTGTGGTATTGGGGGTTTTAGTAGGTATTGGGATTGTGGCTGAGTAGGGGTGTCTAGCATAGTCTATGGCTAGCATAGTCTATGGCTGCCTGAGGTTCTCAATCAGAGTCAGGTGATTCTCGTTGTCTCTGATTGGGAACCATATTTAGGTAGCCGGGGTTTCACTGTGTGTTTGTGGGTGATTGTTCCTGTCTTTGTGTTTGCACCAGATAGGGCTGTTTCGGTTTTCATTATTTCATTTCGTTAGTTTTGTAGTTTCTATATGTATAGGTTTTCCTTCATTAAAATATATCATGAATCATCATCACGCTGCATTTTGGTCCGATCCTTGTTCTACCTCTTCGTCAGAGAAGGAGATAGAAGAGAGCCGTTACACCGTGGGTATTTAAAGAACAATCCTGTCAAAGTTGTTTCATTTGGTGACCTCATGAATGACAGGAGACCCACATTACTGTATCTCTGTTTGTGTACACGTTTCAATGATCAGATTTACATCTAGATGTTGAATAAAATGAATGAGTAAATATGAAACTACTTGTGAGAAGATGTAATGTGATGTTGGCCTTCTAAATAAGATACTTGTTAAGATGTAAAGTTTTATCTAGTCAGTGGCGACACCCACATGAGCATAGACTTGGTCGGCGTCATGGAACGCCCCCTTCTTCCACTGAGTATAAAACCCACTTCCATGAAAATGCACATTAGACTAGAAAACACGCAGCTGACGCTACATGTGAAATGGTTAAGAACTACAACTCTAAAGGCCACAGAGACCATACAGCATGTTGCGTTGGTTACACAGCTAGAAATGGTTAAGCTCTAAAACTTTGCCACAGAAGGAGCAAATCTTAGAAGAGGCCTTTTCAGTCTGCAGCTGGAAATGTACATAGCCTAGGACGAAGAACACGGACAACCACCAAAACATCTATTCTATGCGACAACATGATTGACCGGCGACCACAGAGAGAGACAACAAGATATACATTCGTAAATATGTCATTTACAATTTATTTTCGAATGAGCGGTTGTTCATGTAAAGTATTAGCAATTTCTATGAGTGTAGTTATCAGCTATGAGTTTCCCGCTCTTGAGCGGTCCCTACCCCTTTTCCTTTGTCTACCAAGTCGTCATATTGTTTTGTCCACTAGGGACTTTTTCTTTGAATCATGTAATACCTCATGTATGAACTAATTGTGTGTGTGATTATGTAATTATGTGATTGATTAAGTTTGTTAGTAAAAAAAATAATTTAACCAATTTGTATATCGCTGATTCATGATTTAGGCTAGGGTTCGTGCAGATATCCAAGGGTTTGCAGTAATGAAACTGGTAATAATACTACATTAATACAAGAATGTACTCGATAAGATATGAAAATATCTGAAGAGTTATATTCAGGAATTGAAACTCTATAAACAACATATTCCCGTGGTGCCCCAACTTCCTAGTTAATTAAAGTTACATGATTAGTTTAATCGTGTAATTATATTACACAGAGAATTGATTTGATAAGATACAGTCTTCACATTTAATGATAGTCAATGACACGACCTATGGTGCCACGTGTGAGGCATCTAAGATAGAATGAGATTGATTTGGATTCAGCCTATATAAAATTGAAAAGCAGATTGCATTATACACCCAGATAATGCTATACAGCAGGGGAGTTGTAGACAGGAATTATTGGTTTTGTGTGTTTGCCCATAGAACTTGTTCGGGTGTCGCGTATCTGAAGACATCAGGGTGTCGTATGAGTTGGTAAAGTTAGTGATTCAATTTCTAGTGCTTGGATAACAATTCAGCTAATTATAGAAATGTGAGAAATAGACGCGTTAGGCCAAATGTGCTATTTCTGTCTCCCGAATTTCGGTTATTATTAATTTCTCGAGCGAGGACACAGAGCCAGCCGATTGAAATTTGAGGAGATATTAGCTTGACAAAGCGATAATTCTCTGTCCCTCGCGGTTTCATTAGCTCTGTGTATTTCTTTGTTTACCGCGCATTCTGGTTAAAACATTGCGAAAATAACTCAGAAAAAAGTTTGAATCTAAGACGTTATTAGCAAAACCATTCCTTTGTTTAAAGGGATCCTATGCTATGCTTGAAAGTATACAAAGTAGGATTAGCTTGCACGAGATGCTACAGCTAACAAAGGGAGAGCAACCATTTTGTTTTTTTCCTGTGTCACGTTGAAATTCTTCCTATTGGGCGACGGAAGTCCCGCCCTTTGTACTCCCGTTTGATTTTAGCTTTCTGTGATCAGTGATTTATTTATGTTTTATTTGTGACACCAAATGTGTATCATGTTTATATCAAGTGGTTACTTATGATATCCAGCCAATCTTAACGGATTGGATATCGTTGTCTCATACAAATTAACTAAGTGGTAAAATTGCCAGACTTACCTTTTTCAAATTGACATTTTAAATTATATCCAAATTGATTGGTTTCTACAATTGAGACAATTTAAACTTTTCCACATTAATTAACCTTGATACAGCTACGCTTTCAGGTTAGTTAAAGTTGAATTCCCAAATAGCCTATACAGGTTTGATTAATCATTATCATTGATTAATCAATTCAATTTGTTTTTCATTCACGTCCAACTCTTATATTACTGATACAGTACTGATGGTTCATTAACGTTTATAAATAGTTTAAAATTGTCTTTGTAGCTTCCAACAAATTCCAAACCCAAACTTTGAAAAAATAGGAACATTTTTCAAATAATGAGTGGTCCCCACTCCCCAGCTAATTAGTGAACTCTCACCCATAAAAGGACTGATCTCTGACCTCAGCAGCTATACCAATCCTAATTATGCCATTAGCGGAAAAACAGCAGAAATTGCGAACAACGCTCTCCAAAATCAAACATTGAACGCATGCTTTGTAACAGTTCTCTCCACTTTAGCCCTTATGTATCGCCATCAAAGGTTGGCATCGGTCCAGTACCACAGTGCTTAGCAGAAGCACGTGAAAGACATGGCTGACATGAAGGGATAGGTGGAGAGAATCGAGCAACTATTGACAAAAGCAGGAAATGAAAATATTTTTTTCGCCGAGGAACTGCGTTTGAAATCTGAACAATTAAATGTAATTGCAAATACTTATGACGATGAACGAGCACAAACTCTTCAGCAAAATCGTTTACTACAGGAACAATTCAATTTAGCCAAAACTAAATACGATGTTGTCCACTCCAAACTAGATAAATCACCAGAACTCATTGAAGTTGCTGACCAAATTAATGATGAGAGAACTCAAGTGATATTAATTTCTAAGCAAAGGGAGGAAATCTCATCATTGAATCTCTTGCTCCGGTACTCAAGACCACTATCTGCAAACCATGACATAAGTATGAGACCGAAAGGAGCAAGTGTGATACTCACGTGTCCAAAATCAGAAGTGGACTCTACGATGCAGCAGAATACCACCCGTAGGTACAATCTGGTGGAATTCCAGAAAGGTCACATGCTGCAGAGCGACTACCCAACCAAGCAACCGGAGCCAGTACTCAAAGGAGTGAAGATGATAGAAGGTTTCAGACTTTGCCTCCCTCATGTGTCTCTCAGTCTTCTCCTCTTGGCCATTCGGCACTGAGGACTGAGGAATTCCGCGTCAACAATGCTCTTGGCCTTTCGGCCCCAATTTCCCCACAGGATGAAGCCAATCCTCTCCGCCCACTTGGCGGGGAATTCCTTGACAAACTCATCAAAAATGTCCCCACCTTTGACCCCATTCCAGGTCAGCTAAACGATACTGAGACATCCCTAGCTCACATAGAGGACACATTGGATGGCTATCCGAACGCTACGGTTTCTGACAGGGTTTACCTGTTGAAGCGAACATCGAATAGACATGTGACGTGGTTCATTCATCTACAACAGCAACATGTGCTAAACGACTATGCTAAACTTGCCACAGATTTGAAATGAGAATTTAGTGGTTCTGCGACTCCGATAACTCACTGGCTAACACTGTCAAACAAGCTCAGAATGAACACCCACAAGCTTACTATCATAGGCTTCGTTCAACTTACTTTGGTCTACTCACTGAAACAGGAATGGAAGAGCTGTTACCATTCAAACAAATGTTACTGTTGAACATGTATCCCACCTTCATTACCTACATTGGCTTGCCTATCTTACAACTCAGAGAGCTTGCAAGCACAGCTTTTGAGGCATCAAAAGTTTGCAACGCTGAGCGCCCTGACAACTCGGTTTTTAAGTTTGACCAGGAGCACTCACTCCAGTTAGAGGGTGCATTATCAGGTATTGGAGCGTTGCGAGATGACGCACAACAACGGGTTCTACTACGAAACCACGAATCCAATGACCACCGCTGTCGAAATAACTGTAAAGTACTTCGCCATCGAAACGGCTACCGCTACAATCGACCTGTTCGCTACGTTCCTGCACCCAACACACACAGTGTCAGAGCACAAGGCTAACAAAGGGTTAAAGGACGAACAAACCGTAGACCAATGTTCTCTAGAAGTTCCACTGCGTGAAGAACTAAAGCAAGAATAATTTGAGAAAAGGGTAAAAGATAATTCACAAAGACTAGACAGGGAATTGCTGGACACCAGGTCCACAGGAATTAACACCCTTAGCAAGGACATTAAAAATCGAATTTCTCCTGCTCTCACTTAAAACCCTATACAGGGCCTGCTCGATCAAGAAACAAGCCCACAGGCCTTGTCTATAGACTCTGATACAAAGGTTGCAAAGAAAAAGGTTAAAAAAAGCTCCGTTGAAGCCAAGCCCACTCAAAATCCGAAAAGTCCATCTGCCTACACCTTGAACAGAAATGGTACATCACATCGTTGTGAACGCCCACTCCACTTTGTGGGGAATATGTCCACTAAACGCAACCCTCCATAGAACAAGAACATAGAACCCTCCATTCAGGAGGAAATTTATTAGAAGTCATGAACTATGATCACAACGACTGTTTCAGTGCTTAGAGAGTACTTCCGTCGTGAGGTTAGCTCCTCCGTGGATAACATAGCTATGAAATAGACTCCTTCAGTCCTATCACCTCTACAATGGCGTAAGACACATTGATGTGTAGTAAAACTACTACAGGTCCCCTTAACATATGTCTTGAGGTGGACATAAATTCTTACTGACCTGGAAATGATCTGATGACGTCCGACTCATTCTGAACTGGTTGCAACCTACCAGGATACTTGGTTCTTTCCCTTGGCATGTGCGCTTATATAAGCATTAACGCACACGTACAACGGAACATTTAATGAGGATTTTTGCTCTGATCACTTAAGGGTGTTCTGTTTCCATTGGACCTGTTATGACATGTTTTATCAGACATGCACTTTACTCGCATAAAAAAGGTTGGATGGAGACCTGGTTAGTGATTAAAAAACAAACATTTTTAGATGCATCTACCATTTGGCATGTCTCTTATGATGTGGTTCACAGCACCACTAATGGATGTGTTGACTTGACAAGTGCTTTGGAGTTTTGAATGAACCTTCCCCCCTTTTGTTCCATGCTGGCCGAAGACCTAGCTAGCCAGTAACTAGCTAACACCAAACGCAGATGAAAAGGGAAACATATATGTATCTTTGCCATAGATGAATAGTGTAAGCTTTGAATGATATTTGCCGACACCTTACAGTAAAATGTTGGCACCAGTAGAATAGCTGTCTAGCTATATAAAGCACTCCCCTCTGCAAACTCCTTCCACGATGTTGGTTACAAGGCGGTACTTATTTAAATTAGGTAACAGAATATCTTGTTACCATTGGTGCATAAAAAACACGTTTCCAACAAGTCAGTTTGTCAAATTTCTGCCCTGATAGAGATGCCACGGGTCAACTGTAAATTATGTTATTGTGAAGTGGAAAAGTGTAGTAGCAACAACTGTACGCCACACAAGCTCACAGAACAGGACCGCCCGAGTGCTGAAGCGGCTAGCGAGAAAAACTTATCTCCTTGGTTGCAACAACACTCACTACTGAGTTCCAAACTGCCTCTGGAAACAACGTCAGCACAAGAACTGTTCATCCGGAGCTAGATGAAATTAATTTCCATGGCCGAGCAGCACACATTTTGTTGTAGCCCCGGACAAACACACCTGATTCAACTCATCGAAGGGTTGATTAGTTGATGAGTTGAATCAGGTGTGCTTGTCCAGGTCATACATTTAAATGTGTATTGTTGGGAGTATTCAAGGACTGGAGTTGAAAACACTATTCTAGGGCAACAAGTAATGACAGAAGAGAAGAGAAACTGCATGTACAGTGGGGCAAAAAAGTATTTAGTCAGTCACCAATTGTGCAAGTTCTCCCACTTAAAAAGATGAGAGAGGCCTGTAATTTTCATCATAGGTACACTTCAACTATGACAGACAAAATGAGAAAACAAAATCCAGAAAATCACATTGTAGGATTTTTTATTTATTTATTTGCAAATACTACTTATGTAAATAAGGTATTTCTTTTTTTTTTTTTTTTTTGCTTTGTCATTATGGGGTATTGTGTGTAGATTGACAAGAGGAAAAAGTAACTTAATGACATTTTAGAAACAGGCTGTAACGTAACAAAATGTGGTAAAAGGTCAGGCGTCTGAATACTTTCCGAATGCATTGAATATGTATTTATATGCGGGCACACATGCATGAAATACTTCCCTAATCAACACTTCCCTACAACACTTCCCTACTATACACTGAATATACCAAACATTAGGAACACCTTCCAAATATTGAGTTTCACCCTCCCTTTTGCCCTCAGAACAGCCTCAGTTTGTCAGGGCATAGACTCTTCAAGGTGTCAAAAGCGTTCCACAGGGATGCTGGCCCATGATATCTCCAATGCTTCCCACAGTTGTGTCAAGTTGACTGGACATTCTTTGGGTGGTGGATCATTCTTGATACACATGGTAAACTGTTGAGCGTGAAAAACCCAGCAGTTCTTGATACAAACCCTTGTGTCTGGCGCCAACTACCATACCCCATTCAAAGGCACTTAAATCTTTTGTCTTGCCCATTCACCCACTGAATGGGACACATGCACAATCAATGTGTCAATTGTCTCAAGGCTTAAAAATCCTAATTTAACCTTAAATCATGATTTAACCTGTCTCCTCCCCTTCATCTACACTGATTTGATGTGGATTTAACAAGTGACATCAATAAGGGATCACAGCTTTGAACTGGAGTCACCAGGTTAGTATATGTCATGGAAAGAGCAGGTGTCCTTCATGTTTTGTACCCGTGTACACAGGTTACTGTTCACTGAGAGTGAGTTCCTCTTCCTGGATGTCTACAGGTTTACTATGATAAATCCCTGTTCTCATCCCACTGTACTCCATTGAGTTACAGCACCAAGGCTTCAGAAGAACGACATTGCCTGCCAAATGTTATAGTCTGGTCTACAGTAAAGGATCATATCTTGCTTAATGGCATTCCATAGCATGATGCCATTTCCCATTTCTATAGGCTCCCACAGTATGAATCCATCATGACATGTGATGTGGGAGGGAGATGAGCTGATGCAAAGACTACAGTATATTACAGGGCCTGTCTTCTGGCTCCCACACCCACGCATTCTACCAACTACGATAGTGTCACATAGATTATGCTGCTCTTTCAATTATTCATTTGTGATGTTCTGACCAGCAATGCCTCTTTGAATAATAGTTGGGGCTGTCTCCATCTTGTGCAGCAACTCTGGGTTGATCAAAGCGAGAGGAGAGAGGATCCAGAGTGTTAAGTCTAAAGTTCAACACCTCTCAGCTCATTTCTTATCCTACACTCAGACTTCACGTCATATTTACTTTTCGGCTTAAGGAGGGAGTCCTTCACCTGAATAATTTTTTTTTTTTTTTTTTTTTTTTTTTTTACATCTGTGACTGTTTGCATTTGGGAGATAAAACCGTCTTGGTTGGCAGGGTTCCCTGACAGACTGGGCTGAGACCCACACCAACAGTGTTTGCTGGCCGAGAGTACTTAGCACCTCTGAACGTAATTTGAGAATTTGTGCGCACCGTTTTTACATATTGAATCAGCGTGAAAAATGTCTGCAGTCAGACGTCTACAGCGGGTGGTAATAATGTTATTCTACTTTCTTATTCCTTTTCATTTAATCTCAAAAGGACACCTTCACTCAATAATCAATCCCCATGTTGCACCTAAACATGCTTGTTTGCCATATCAAGCGTCTTCAGAACTGTAAAAAGAAATGTCATGTGAGTTTGCCCTGTCATTCCACATTAATAAGAAACGGTGTATATGGGTCAGCCTGCGGTAGGAGGGCTATTGTAACTGTAGTTTGCATGTAGTCAGGCAGCCTCCAGAAGAATGCACTGTACTGCCTGACTGCAGCAGGTTCACATCAGAGACAAAATCCCTGTTGGCTATTGAGGTTGAAATCCCTGTTGGTGGGCATAAATGACAGACTTACCTTAGATTCTCTCTCTCTCTCTCTCTCTCTCTCTCTCTCTTCAATTCAAGGGGCTTTATTGGCATGGGAAACATATGTTGACATTGCCGAAGCAAGTGAAATGGATAAATAAAATTGAAATAAACAATAAAAAGTGAACAGTAAATATTAGTCACAGAAGTTCCAAAAATAATAAAGACTTTTCAAATGTCATTGTCTATATACAGTGTTGTAATGATGTACAAATAGTCTCTCATTCTCTCTCTCCTCTCTCTCAGCTGCCAGAACCTCAGTTCCCTTTTAGATTAGATAAAGGGTAAAACCAACAAGAAAGAAAGCAAGAAAAGAATGCCAGGAAGAAAGGGTAATAAACAAAGAACTGCCTGTACTACAGAAGGAAGCTGAAGGAATTCACATTTTCCATATTGGAGGTCCCCACCGACCACAGCCCGTCCCTTCAATGGGTCGTGGCTCAGGCATGGATCAGGTTGGATAATCATCAATGTTTATTTTCCCTCTATTTCTAGCCTGGGTTATCAGGGGCTGACACACACTCCAACATAGTTACCTCACAATGATTAGTGTGCCACTGTACCTCTATATCAACACACTGCGTGAGTGTAAGAGAGAAACACTCCAGGTAGTTGTGCGTGTGCGTGTGTGTGTGTGTGTGTGTGTGGTCAGGTGAGCCTGATAAAGAGAGGGAAGAGGCCCTGCCATGTCAGGTCAGGATCAATATAGATTGCTCCAGCTCTGGCACCAGCTTAATTTCCGGGCAATAGCCAAGAATAACTATCGGCACGAAAAAAGCATTTCCCCCTCCTTCACATCACTCTGGTTCCAGGGATAGCTATACTTAGTGACTCTATCTCACTTCCTGTACTACACCGCCACACAACCCCAGTAGAACCCAAGTCAAGATAATTCCCACACTAAGGTTAAAGATGCACTACGCAGAAATCGATCTGCCATTTCCTGGTTGCTAAAATTCTAATAGTTTGCTTAATTTCAGTGTATGTGACAGCACAACCAAGTGTAGTGTAGAGAATCATCTAAACTGCCGTGAAATATATTTTCCAGAACCCTAAATATTGTATTTTCAGCTGTTTGAAGCTGGTGTACAAAACCAAATGTAAAAGACAAAAAAACTCAACTTAAGAACGGGAACCATAGAAATTACGAACATAGAACAGATGTACCGCATCTTAGACTTGCTTTCAATGAGAATGACAGATCTATAACACACATTTATATATGCATTTGGTCAGGTCGCTCAAAACGTTACAAATTGCAGCTTTAAAGCATCACTCAAACTGAAATGCTCCCCTAATCAGAAATGAACAAAGAGTTGTTTGGTGTAAATACTCTTCAGGGAGTAGATACTATCCATCTGATGTTGTGCCTGTGTGACAGTGAGACTAAGACCATGGAGGAAAATTTGGTAAAACTTGATCCAGTGATGTTATAGGGCAAGGGGTATTCAAATCCTATCCTGGTGGTCCGGACTACTGCTGGTTTTCTGTTCTATGTGATAATTAATTGCACCCACCTGGTTTCCCATGTATAAATCAGTCACTGATGAGAGAGGAAGCATGGGGGAAAAAGCAGTGGAACTGGTTTTGAGGTTAAGATTTGAATTTGAGGGTTATAGGGTGTAGATTTAAGAAAAGCGTTTGACTAATGCTATGAAAAAAAATGTACACACTCCAGTACAGTAGGTAACTTCACATTTAATCATTGGTTGCAGGATACAATCAGAATCAGAGTGGTCACCAGCAATTGTCAGCAAATACATACAGTACTTATCATCACGTGAGGTACAGAATATTTGTTGAAGAGCTGAGATTGCTTTTCACATTCGGAAACCAGTATTTTCCCCACCTTATATTTTAGTTAAAATTTACAATTTAACATCAGTTGTGGTGGTTCTAATGGTGGCAGCTAAGCGAAAGTCTCTTTTCAATGAATGTATAATGAACTAGTGGTTCAGTTACATGTTCATTAAAAACACAACCCCAGGAAACATTGTATGTTTCATGCAGTTATCTTGCCTCTGTACTCCTCAGAATGATTCATCATAAATCACTTGTCAGAATGCGAAAGACAGTTGAGATGGTGGTGTTGGTCAATGTTGGACTGAGGGGGGAGCGACGCCAAAGGAGAGTCTCGCTGTTCCAATCTAAATACATTACAACCCCCCCCAATCCTCAACCCCCACCCGACCCCTCCTCCCAAATACTGGTCCAGATTTGGCACTGCGGGTCTGGTCTCTGTGAAACACCACGTCCCCTGAGATCACTGCTGTAGCTTTTGATTCTGGTCCGATTCTGACAACAGCAACCATTTTCCCACAGGAAAAAACATGCTCTTTGACACAACATGTTTTGTTTTACAACATCAAAGCCTAAAGGAGCCCACGTGAGTGGGATCTTGAACTATATCATGTGCTGATTGTGGTGCATTAAGGAATGTGCTCAACACAATCTGAGAGGAGGACATATAGCATACCATAATGCACAATTTAGGAGGAGTCATTTCAATATCAATCAATATACAAGGTCATCCTCAACATTAACCATTGCGATTTCATACATACAGTATCTTCAGCAATTGAAAGAGACTTGCAAACATGATACTTCTCTCATGGCAGATTACACTGTGACCAGACCCCCCCCCCGTGCTACATCAAACTGTCTACATCAAAGATAAAGTACATTGAGTACTGCACTCTCCCATTGAAGGGCTTTCATGTTATCTCCAGATAAAACCAAGACTCTCGTTTATAGTCATGTGAGCTTAACAGAACACACACTTCCCTCTCACATTCTAGAACAGTCATGCGGGCCAAATAAAGGACAACTACTCTTCAATCAGATACCGATAGATATCAAATACCACATGTACATAATTCAGTTGACCAACGGGCTTGTGTCAGATAACGACGAAAGCCCTTTTGTAATAGCACTGCTGGTATGTTTTCATTGTCTTGAGAAGAGTTGGGAGGGGACAGAAACGTCTATTGCACAGACAGACAGCAGCATGTGGAGACTGGTGAGGGAAACAAGCCCTGTACAAGCAGCCCCTCGGAGGAAAAACAGTGGGATGAAAAACCTCTCAAAATATTCCTACATCTGAATAAATTCACACTCTTTAAAAAGTTTCTGACATAGAGACCCATACAAAAATATATCTGTTCTCTTGAACTACTAAGGTCTTTCCCAGAAAGGTGGAATTTCTGAAAACTAGAATATGACCTAAAGGATATATAATATGCTATTTACACACCATCATCAATGGTTATAATGTTAAGGAAATTGTGTAGGCTATAGCTGAAAAAAGAACTGCTTTCAGTGGCATCCTCCTAAAAATGAGTATTGATCATCTCACCCATGTCTCACTGGCTGAAATACCATCATGCATAGACAATTTCTGAAAAAGAATATTGTAAAGAAAATTTAAAAAATAAAATATCTATATTATCCTGGGATATCAACAGTCACCACAGTTAACCAATATTCTTGAACAGATCTTTCAAACAACAAAAAAACATACAAATGTTGTATACAAGACCTGTGTACACACTATAGTACAAAGATGCCGTCATGCTGTCCTTGGGAATAAGAATGCAGAGTGCTGCAGTGCAGACCCATCTCATATTCTCCTTACTTGCACTACTGAGTGTGTGAGGGACTGATTGTCTGTGACTGTGTACGTTTAGGCTTGTCATATAAGAAGACTCCTGTACATACAGCACAATCACCTCTGAAACTTTTATTGTATTGATGTTTCAGTGAAGTGTACACTGTCCAAGGTCTTTGTCTCCTATCCTACATATATTTGCATATATTTGCACATAAACCTAGTTCACATAAAAACCTATTAGCAATTCACAAGTATATTTCCATAAAAGCTTTCGAGACCCACGGTAGATCCATATAAACCTACTTTGTATAAAACCCTTAGAAACATATTGTCTTAATGACCCCTCTGACTTCTAGAAAGACAATCTGGCTCTCTGGTAGCCAACTGTACATGTGCTGCTCTGCCACTCAGCTCATCTGTACAGCTAACAGGAGCCAAAGGGCACAGAGTGAGAGAACAGCTCAACAGTAATGATTGTGTCTCTCTTTGTGTTGTGCATCTTGTTCGGTAATATGCTTAACATGCTGCAATTCCAATCTATAAGAAAATCTGACTTATGTTATTGCTGTCAGATTATGATGAGTAAATTGTGCATTTGTAGCCTCAAGACCAGTCTAAATGCATCAGCCATTGAGGGTAAACTAACAACTGATGTTCGACCTCAGGAAACATGGACAGAGAATAAAATACTCAAATAAATCAACTTGTCTCCTTGCTGAGAATTCAGAATGAATTGGTGGTCCATGATAAACCAGAATGCCATCTTGCAAAAATCGGCTAATGCATACATCAACATTCCTGTATGAAACTCAACACTTCATAAACATTCTTGGCTCTCACTTCTAACACCCAACTTCAAAAGAGAAGAATCCCTTGCATAAAATACAAATAAGTTACGGAATAAACCTCAAGTATTTTTTTCGAGGAAACCAACTGTTCCCAGTCCTTTTCACACCACTCGTCCTCTCTGTATGCTACAGCCTACTGTAGCGCACAATATCATCATCACATTATCTGACTGCTACAAAATGTAAACTATTTGTCACAACATAAGAGAAGAAAAACAGTATATTTCAAGTGCTTTTATGTTTCTAAAATACTTTTTTTGCATCACTAATGTCTATCCTGAAAGAACAAAGATGACTAAACAGTCTTGAATCAATGTTGAAATAACTTTTTGCACTACAGTGGTTTACGCAGTACAAGTCGTGTTGTGCTGATATTGTCCTTTTTTTGCATTGGGAAGATATTAGGTTCACAGGCACACCTAAACTCGGCACCAAAGCTGTAAGATTGGAGTTGATCCTCTTCAAAACCCACAGAGAACTGTGTGCCTTTTTTTTCTCCTCAGCTCCATTCTGATATCCATATATACAACCACAAACCTTCTCCTCCACACGTGGTGGTGATCCACCCAGCCAGAAATCGGCAGCCCCGCTTGGGAGAACACTCCAGAAGAAGACCCCTCCAGCTCCTGCCTGCAAACCACCCCTCTGACCTGGCCATAGGGAGCTCTATGTACTACTACTGTAGAAATACAACCTGTCACATACACTGTAGTAGTAATACACTGCACTCACCAGGGGCTGAAGCCAAGGCCAAAGCTTACTGTACCCACTGGCACAACAGGTTGAATCAACATTGTTTCCACGTCATTTAAATGAAATTACTTTGAACCAATATGGAATAGATGTTGAACTGACATCTGTGCCCAGTGGGTAGCTAACCAACTAGACAGTGTCTGTAGGAGATTGTTACACATGGCAGGCTGGGGCTGGGCGTGGCCTGGGTAGAGCGGGACCCTTCTTCCCCTCCATGCAGCATCCCAGTCCCTGACAGGGGGAGCAGAGTTGCCTGAACAGGCGGCCCAGGCCCTTCCGGAACACGCTGTTGGAGAGACTATAGATGAGGCAGTTGCAGAAGCTGTTGCTGATGGCTAGCCATGTGGTGAGGAATGAGGCCACCAGGTGGCGGTAGAGTCCGGCGCTCTCCAGCAGGAAGTAAAGGATGTAGGGCATCCAGAGCACGTAGAACACACTGGTGATTCGGAACAGCACCATGGCATAGCGTTTATCCGGGCACCCTTCCCCACGCACGCCCCTCTCGTTCCCCTGGGGGCCGAAGCGTGCGTGGCGCTGGGTGATCTCCCTGGTGTGCTGACGGCAGATACGGAAGATACTCCCATAGGTGAAACACACAGTGAGGGCGGCCGGCGCATACAGCACAGCCACGATGAACGAGCTAAAGCCCGGATCGGTCTGCCACGAGGTCGCACACCAGCGAAATATGTCCCCATGGTAGCCGGGCTTTCCCCAGCCAAAGAAGGAGGGCAGGAAAATGAGGGTGGAGTAGAGCCAGATGAGGCAAATGCAGACACGCAGGCGGCATGGGGTGACGAGTGTGGCGTAGGAGAACGGCTGTGTGACGGCGATGTAGCGGTCAATACTAATACAAGCAAGAGACACCATGGACACGCTCTTCAGCACAGACACCAGGTAGCCGAACACCTGACAGGTGAGCTCCTCGTCCAACCCCTTGAGGTAGTGGAGCAGGGACAGGGAGGGCACCAGGCAGCTCACCCCCACCAGGAGGTCTGCATAGGCCATGGTCTGGATGAAGTGGCTGGTGGTGTGGTGGTGGAGCAGCGGAGCACAGTGGAACACGAAGATCACCATCAGGTTGCCGCTGATGATGAGGATAGTGAGGAAGAGAATGACGGCCGCCTCCAGCACGCAAGTGTTGAGGGTATGGGAGTAGCCCAGGCCCAGCAGGCAGAAAGGAGAGCTGCTTTGGTTCACATCGGACGAGGAAGAGTTCATGTTCAGTTCTGCTCTCATCTCACTACGGTCTTTATATCTCTCTCTTTAAACAGTCCGTCAGTTATCTCTCTTTATACAGACTGTCAGTTTAGCTGTGCTCTATCACATTGGTCGTTATCTCTTTCGGTCAGTTCATCAATCTGTGCTCTTCTACTTCCGTTTCCCCATGGAGGTGAGCTGCTACCAGATTGTAGTTTTCTTCCCCTCCTCTTCTCTTCTGATCCTCTTCTAGTCGTCTCTTCTTTCACTTTTCTGGCCCCAGAGTGCAATGCAGTATTACAGCAAACGTCATCCTCTTACAGCAGAGGATGTTGCTGTTTATGAGTGTGTGTCTCTGTGTATGTGTGTGTGTACGTGCTTGAGTCTTGTGTTGGTACTGGCCAGCCTTCTGGTGGGCTAACCTAGCACATGCAGGCTCTGGTGTGTACAGTACACAGGGGCTGCAGTAGAGTCTGTCTCACTACTTGTGTCGGTTCCACCTCTATTCTTCTCTCCTTACCAATAAGCTGCAGAGGTGAGAAAAGCTGAGCTTGCACACAAACACAATCTCTGAACGGCAACTTCTGTGCATGCCCTGTACAATACCAGCAGGTGGAGTTCAAGGAGTCCCGGAGGCCATCAAAAAGTCTATATCTATAACTCCTCTGTGAAAATACAAGCAGTATAGAGAGAGATTTCACGGACAAAAACTGTCGCCAGCAGCCAGAAACACATTCCAACCAAAACAGTGTCACAAACCTCTAAAAGTAGCAGCAGCAGCAGCAGCCGAGCCTAGCAGGAGAGATGCAAAGAAAGACGTATTCAATATCCAAAATCCCACAGCATCCACAGACAAGAGAGTAAGAGGATAGGAGGTTAGTAGAGCATCCAGTTGTGATGGATACGTCTCTAGGCGCTCCAGTCTCTGATTCCAAACCTCTTGTGAGGCTGAGCCATTGAGTGTTTAGAGTAGAAGAATAGGGAGGACACGAGAGTCGTTTACTGCTCCACTCTGCTGTGGCACTGATGCAGCAATGGTACTGTCCTCTCCTCCCCCTAATTCTCTCTCTCTCTTGCGCGTGCTCGCTCTTTGTCTTTTTCCTTCACTATGCCTGCCGCAACAACAGCCAGAGAGGAAGAGCTCCTCCCTGTCTGTGAACCCAGCCAGTGAGTAGCCGGGTAGACTCTTGCAAAAAAACACATGTCAAATTTGCATTTTAAATGTGAAAATTGCATTTTCACATGTGAAATAGTTGTTTTTGAATGCTGATCTTAAATTTTAAATGTGAAACCATATTTTCACATGTATTACATTTTTTTAAATCCACCACATCCGCCGATATCTCAGAGCTATAGCGGTGTTTGTCAGACCATGAGTTATCCCGAAAATGAGTCTTCCGTAGCGTCCAAACAATTTGGTCTATAAAGTATTATTTCCAGCTCTATCGAAAGATGCGTTTTCTCTAGGACGCCCACAAGGCTAGTCTGAAGTTGGTACAGCCTCTTCTGCCAACTTCAGTTTGTTGCACAAGACTGTCTGAAGGGTCCCGGTACCAGTTTTAAAAAATTATGGAAGTACACTGAACAAAAATATGCAACTTGTAAAGTGTTGGTCCAATGTCTCATGAACTAAAATAAAATATCACAGACATTTTAAACACACACAAAAAGCGTGTTTCTCACAAATTTTGTGCACAAATTTGTTTACATCCCTGTTAGTGAGAATTTCCCCTTTGCCAAGATAATCCATCCACCTGACAGGTGTGGCATATGAAGAAGTTGATTAAACAGCATGATCATTACACAGGTGCACCTTGTGCTGGGGACAATAAAAGGCCACTCTAAAATGTGCAGTTTTTTTCACACAACACAAAGCCATAGATGTCTCAAGTTTCGAGGGAGCTGGTGCCAGAGAATGTAATGTCTATTTCTCTACCATAAACCGCCTCCAATGTCGTTTTATAAAATTTGGCAGTACGTCCAACCAGCCTCACAACCGCAGACCACGTGTAACCATGACAGCCCAGGACCTCCACACACATCTTCTTCACCTGGGGATCGTCTGAGACCAACCACCTGGACAGCTGATGAAACTGAAATATTTCTGTCTGTAATAAAGGCCTTTGTGGAGAAAAACTGGGCCTGGCTCCGCAGTGGGTGGGCCTACTCCCTCCCATGCCCACCCATGGCTGCCATGGGGCAAATCCAAAGATGAGGGACTATTGAATTTATTTCAATTGACTGATTTCCTTATATGGAATGTAACTCTGTAAAGTAATTGAAATTGTTGCATTTATATTCTTGTTAAGTATATATATATAGGGAGATCGTTCAGTGCCTAAAATAAGGGGATAAATAGTTTCCTGGTCTTTCTTCTATCTCTCAGAAATAGGACAGACACTTCAGAGCAAACGTCCTTTCTATTGTTTTTCTGGACTACAGTATCTGTTGTTCCATGTAGTGCATCTGTTATTCAATGTGTTTCAAATGGCTAATAACAGTAATGTCAAATTCAATGTTTCATCCCAACATCATTATTTTTTTTTTTTACAACTTAAGGGGTTTTAAAATCAAAATTAAATAGCTAAATGACCCTCGGTATGACCATCTTAAAACAATTCCATTTGTTAGCTGAGAACCCCCCCCGGCTTAGACTCTAGTCTATAGGGTTAACACCACCTTTTCAAAAGAGGAGAATTACATGTTTTCACCTCACGTGAAATTTGCTTTTTCACATGTGAAAAACACACTTTCAGTTGTGGAATTGCAAAATTGTAGTGTTGAAATAAGGCTATTCATTCTCCTCACATGTAAAAATATAGTGTTAACATATTGAGTAGCAATGTTTCCACTGGTGGAATTAGGGTGACCACGTTTAAAAAGTCAAAATGTGGGACGAGGGAACAAATTTCCGGGACATTCTCGTAACAGTGGACAGAATACATGTTTTCAGGGCAGGTTAATGGATCATGTTCAAATGGCGACAGGGGGGGGGGGTATGTGAACCCTTGGATTTAATAACTGGTTGACCCTCCTTTGGCAGCAATAACCTCAACCAAATGTTTTCTGTAGTTGCGAATCTGACATGCACAACGGTCAGGAAGAATTTTGGACTATTCCTCTTTACAAAACTGTTTCAGTTCAGCAATATTCTTGGGGTGTCTGGTATGAACTGCGCTCTTGACGTCATGCCTGGGCCACTCCAAAAGGCGTATTTTCTTCTGTTGAAGCAATTCTGTTGTTGATTTACTTCTGTGTTTTGTGTCGTTGTCCTGTTGCATCACCCAACTGCTGTTGGGCTTCAATTGGCGGACAGATAGCCTTACATTCTCCTGCAAAATGTATTGATCAAGTGGGGAATTCATTTTTCCATCGATGATAGCAAGCTGTCCAGAGCCGTGAGGTAGAAAATCAGCCCCAAACCATGATGCTCCCTCCACCATAGTTTACAGTTGGGATGAGGTTTTGATGTTGGTGTGCTGTGCCTTTTTACCCCCCCACACGTAGTGTTGTGTGTTCCTTCCAAACAACTGAACTGTAGTTTCATCTGTCCACAGAATATTTTGCCAGTAGCGCTGTGGAACATCCAGGTGCACTTTTGCAAACTTCAGATGTGCAGCAATGTTTTTTTTTGGACAGCAGTGGCTTGTTCCGTGGTTCCTCCCATGAACACCATTCTGGTTTAGTGTTTTATGCATCGTAGACTCGTCAACAGAGATCTTAGCATGTTCCAGAGGTTTTAGCTGACACTCTAGGATTCTTCTTAACCTCATTAGGCATTCTTTGCTGTGCTCTTGCAGTCATCTTTGCAGGACGGCCACTCCTAGGGAGAGTAGAAACAGTGCTGAACTTTCTGCATTTATAGACAATTTGTCTTACCGTGGACTGATGAACATCAAAGCTTTTAGAGATACTTTTGTAACCCTTTCCAGCTTTATGCAAGTCAACAATTCTTCAGAGATCTTGTTCGTTCGAGGCATGGTTCACATCAGGCAATGCCTCTTTTGAATAGCAAACTCAAATTTTGTGAGTTTTTTAATAGGGCAAGTCAGCTCTAACCAACTTCTCCAATCTCGTCTCATTGACTGGACTCCAGGTTAGCTGACTCGTGTCATTAGCCTAGGGGTTCACATACTTTTTCCAACCTACACTGTGAATGTTTAAATGATGTATTCAATATAGACAAGAAAAATACAGAATGTGTGTGTTATTGGTTCAAGCACACTATGTTTGTCTATTGTTGTGACTTAGATGAAGATCAGATCAAATTTTATGACCAATTTATGCAGAAATCCAGGTTATACCAAAGGGTTCACCTACTTTTTCTTGCTACTGTACATGAATGCCCCAAAATATTTTGCTGTGATTTAACATTTTCCTGCAAATTTCCCTATCTTTGGTTATGTTACCCTGACCTTTGCTTTTGCTGCCTTTTTTCCAGTTGCTGTTTTGGCACATTCATTTCCAGCAACATAGCACCCTGCATCCACTGCTGGTTTGCCTCTAAAGCTATGCAGCATTGGCCCTGGTCAGTCCCTGGATGGGAGAAGAGATGTAGCTCGAAGTGGTGAAAAATAAAAGTGAAACTTCTCATGTGTCCGAAAAATAAGTGTCTTGACTCATAAACATATAAAATAAAATGTCACTTTAAAATGTTCACAAGTGTTCACACCTGTCTGAAAAGCATATGGGATTTTTTCATGTGTTTTTTTTCTAAGGGCAAACTCTCCACACAGACACACACACTCACACACAAACACACACACACTAAAGAAAGAGGAGACTGGAGACATCCTTTTTGATCATGCATAACATAACTCATCTACTGCACTGTTGGAGCTTGGAATACAAGCATTTCGCTACACCCGCAATAACATCTGCTAAATATGTGTATGTGACCAATACAATTTGATTTGAAAAGGATCCATGTCCATTATGCTAGAGTGAAAGAAAGGTATGCTTTAGATTAGATTACTATGACCCTATGACATAAACAGTCTTTCAGCATAGGGAATTTTAACTCAGAATTCCCCAAACAGCTTCTTACCAAGATCTAAGCCTGAAGGTCTGTGACCTGTCTTACTGCGCTGCTGTCCACATCAAACAGAGCCAGGACACAAACATACAGTACTGTATATATACTGCACACACGCATGCTCGCGCGCGCACACACACACACACACACACACACACACACACACACACACACACACACACACACACACACACACACACACACACACACACACACACACACACACACACACACACACACACACACACACACACACACACACACACACACACACACACACACACACACACACACATATATACTGGAACCCTGCAGTAAGCTGCACTAAATGCCATAGCTGGCAGACAAGGGTTATTTTTTTTGTCCTTTTAATTAAATTCCAGAGCATTTTTAATTAATCTCAAGGTTCTGATTAAGAACAATGAGTGAGAGTAATAGGAGTGGGACATGGAAGTCGTATTTTAGCAGAGCTGGCTGTGGGGATTTACCAATCCCTCCCAGCCTCTGTACCCGTGGCTTTGCCTGACGATAGATAAGAGATTAGTGGAAATATCTCTAAGTTCCCCATGAATGGTTTCTTCAATTAGCATAATGTATGTATGTGAACGGGCGAAAGACAAAGAGAGATGGAACAAATGAAAAGAAATAGAGAGATAAAGAGACTGAGGGATTCTGTGTGTATAGAAGAGTGTGTCCCAAGGCTGGTAGGTTTCAAGTTGTATTGTCATGTACAGTGAAATGCCTTTCTTGCTAGCTCTTTCCCAACAGTGCAATATTCAATACCCGTAGTACTATAAAATAAAGTAAGAAAAAAATGTTAGAACAAAACACACGAGAGAAAGAAATAAGAAGAGCACAAGAAAGTAAGTAAACTACTGTATATACAGGGTCAGTGCCAATACCATATTAACAATGTGGAGGGATACTATAGGGGCACATATGTGCAAGGTTACATACAGTTGAAGTCGGAAGTTTACATACACTTAGGTTGGAGTCATTAAAACTCGTTTTTCAACCACTCCACAAATTGCTTGTTAACAAACAATCGTTTTGGCAAGTCGGTTAGGACATCTACTTTGTGGACGACACAAGTAATTTTTTACAACAGTTGTTTACAGACAGATTATTTCACTTATATTTCACTGTATTACAATTCCAGTGGGTCAGAAGTTTACATACACTAAGTTGACTGTGCCTTTAAACAGATTGGAAAATTCCAGAAAATTATGTCATGGCTTAAGAAGCTTCTGATAGGCTAATTGACATCATTTGAGTCAATTGGAGGTGTACCTGTGGATGTATTTCAAGGCCTATTGTCAAACTCAGTGCCTCTTTGCTTGACATCATGGGAAACCACGTTCATCTGTACAAACAATAGTACGCAAGTATAAACACCATGGGACCACGCAGCCGTCATACCACTCAGGAAGGGGACACGTTCTGTCTCCTAGAGAGACAGAACGTACTGTGAAAAGTGCAAATCAATCCCAGAACAACAGCAAAGGACCTTGTGAAGATGCTGAATGAAACAGGTACAAAAGTATCTATATCCACAGTAAAACAAGTTCTATATCGACATAACCTGAAAGGCCGCTCAGCAAGGAAGAAGCCACTGCTCCAAAACCGCCATAAGAAAACCAGATTACGGTTTGCAACTGCACATGGGGACAAAGATCGTACTTTTTGGGAAAATCTCCTCTGGTCTGATGAAGCAAAAATAGAACTGTTTAGACATAATGACCATCGTTATGTTTGGAGGAAAACGGGGGAGGCTTGCAAGCCGAAGAACAACATCCCAACCGTGAAGCACGGGCGTGGCAGCATCATGTTGTGGGGGTGCTTTGCTACAGGAGGGGCTGGTGCACTTCACAAAATAGATGGCATCATGAGGAGAGAAAATGATGTGGATATATTGAAGCAACATCTCAAGACATCAGTCAGGAAGTTAAATCTTGGTCACAAATGTGTCTTCCAAATGGACAATGACCCCTAGCATACTTCCAAAGTTGTGGCAAAATGGCTTAAGGACAACAAAGTCAAGGTATTGTAGTGGCCATCACATAGCTCTGACCTCAATCCTATAGAACTTTTGTGGGCAGAATGGAAAAAGCGTGTGCGAGCAAGGAGGCCTACAAACCTGACTCAGTTACACCAGCCCTGTCTGGAGGAATGGACCAAACCTCATTCACCTTATTGTGGGAGGCTTGTGGAAGGCTACCCGAAACGTTTGACCCAAGTTAAACAATTTAAAGGCAATGCTACCAAATACTAATTGAGTGTATGTAAACTTCTGACCCACTGGGAATGTGATGAAAAAAAAATCTCTCTCTACTATTATTCTATTATTCTGAAATTTCACATCCTTAAAATAAAGTGGTGATCCCAACTGACCTAAAACAGGGAATATTTACTAGGATTAAATGTCAGGAATTGTGAAAAACTGAGTTTAAATGTATTTGGCTAAGGTGTATGTAAACTTACGACTTCAACTGTATGTAATACATTGGTGTACAGATGTACTCCCGTGTACACCTGCTTCACGGCTGTGGTCCGCCCCTACATATAGAAACCATGGCCGCGACACACGTTCTCTACATCATTTTTGAGGCGCCTCTAGCACCCTAGAGGATTGGAGTGATCCATATAGCGCACATAACTGTGGTTACATACGTAACCTTCGTTATGTTTCACTATATTGGATCACTCCAATATATTGGTATACCTGTACCAGATTTAGTCAGTCCTAGAGGAACCGGGCCAGCCAGCGTTGAAGTCCCACCGAGGGAACGAGACACAAGGGCTGTCAATGTGGAAGGGGGGTCCCGGCACAGTCCCCGGAAGGGGAGGTAATGCCCAGGACCGCTGAACCACATTTACCCGATAGTACCTAGCAAAGGTGAAAGAGGAAGCCCAGCTGGCCGCAGCATAGATATCAGCAGGGGGCACTCCTCTCAGTAGAGCCCAGGATACAGCCACACCTCGTGTTGAATGTGACACCACAGATCCCAGCACTGGCCTGTCAGCCAGGCGGTATGCTGTCGTAATCGTGTCCACGAGCCAGTGAGAGAGCCTCTGCTTTGATAATCCAGGGCCCAAGATTCTCTCACCATAGCAGACAAATAGCTGGTCTGTTGTTCTCACTGACCGTGTGCGCTCCACATAGGCAGTCAGTGCCCGCACAGGGCACAGCATTATGGAGGGAGGCCCAGACTCCACCTCCACTGCTGGGGGGGGTCGTAAGCAGACAGGATAAAAGGGATGTTCACATACCTGTCTGACAGAACCTTCGGGAGGAATGAAGGGTTGGGGAGGAGAGATATACTCCTCCCACCAGGGTCCATATGGTAGCACTAAGAACTTACCGAAAGAGCATGGAGCTCACCCACCCTCTTCATGCAAGTAATCATTACCAAGAAAACCACCTTCATTTGGAGGTGTTTCAGGAAGGCAAACTCCAACGGTTCGTAAGGTGGCTTTGGCAAAGCTGCTAAGACTACATCCAGATCCCAGCTGGTCCTAGCTGGATGCAGGCAACAACCCCCCTTCATAAACCTGGAGACCAAGGGATGGCACCCCACTGGCCTGTCCATCCACCCCCATATGGCAGGCAGATATAGCGGCCAAATCCTCTCTCAGTGTAGAGGCTGCCAAGACCTCATCCAAGCGAGACTGCAGGTATTGGAGGACATACTGCACCCTGCATGACTCGGGCACAACCTCAATACCAGTGCACCAAGAGCAGAACAACCGCCAGCGCAACTGGCGCAACCAGCGCAACCTCCAGCGCAACTGCGGTTGTAGCCAGTGGCCTTGCACTCTGCATGGTGTACATTACACCTTCCTGTAGTCCTAACATGGACCATTGGTGCCGTTCAGCGGCCAAGCCCACAGTCTAAGGCGGTGCGGTCTCGGATACCACAGTGTTTCCCCCGGCCTGAAACAGTAGGTCGGATCTCAGGGGCAGTTGTCAAGGTGTCCCAGACAACAGGGACAGGAGAAGGCTGAACCAGGGTCGTCTTGGCCAGTATGAGGCCACCAGCAGCAGACGATGCTCCGCCATCCTGGTCCTGTCTAACACAGCCTGGATCAGGGGAAAAGGGGGGAATGTGTAAAGCTCCAGCCCTGGCCAATCGTGAGCCAGAGTATCCAGGCCCAGAGGCCCTGGTGACATGGAGTACCACAGTGGGCAGTGTGCATTGTCCAGGGTGGTAAGCAGGTCCACCTGTGCCCTCCCAAACTTGTCCCACAGGTGTTGCACCATGTAGGCTCCAGTCCCAAGGTGGCGGGCCCACCCTCAAGAGCATATCCGCTGCCACATTCAGGATGCCAGGTACGTGCGCTGCGCATAGAGACGCTTAGAGACGCGCCCTGAGCCCAGAGAAGGAGCTCCCGTGCCATAAGATGGAGGCGGTGTGACCTCAGTCCACCCTGATGGTTGATGTAAGCCACCACTGTGGTGTTGTCCATTCTCACCAGGCCATGTCTTCCCTTCAGATGTGCGAAGGAAAGACCGCAGTCCTGTACAGCTTGGATGTGCCTGCCACTCCAAGGGGGTAGCCAACAGCCGCTGGCCAACCTGCCCTTGGTCACACCCCCCCAGCCGATCTGGGAGGCATTTGTGCTGACCAGCTTCCGCCGGCACATCCTCAGCATCTCCACCCCACCTGAGAGAAAGGAGCGACCATGCCAGGCCTCTTAACATGTGTCAAATTTGTCCAAATTTCTGCTGCTTTCCACTGGTGATTACTGTTTTAAACAAATGAAGAGGCCTGGTGTGAGAGTGATCAAATTAATACATCTATGACATCAGTGTAGACATTTAGTTGGAGTGATTGAACAGTACAGAAATCAAGTAAAGTTGAGTGAAGTCTAACTGGTTGTACTGGGGAGAAGCTGAAAAAGCATTGTTGATCATGTTGAATTTTAAAATCCTGTGATAAGTCTAATGCTCTTCACTTTAAAGCTAGAATCCTTATTTGGTGAAACTGCCACATCCCTTTAGAATATTACAAGAACAAAGAATGACCAGGTGAATCCAGGTGAAAGCTGTGATCCCTTATTGATGTCACTTCTTAAATCCACTTCAATCAGTGTAGATGAAGGGGAGAAGACAGGTTAAAGAAGGATGTTTAAGCCTTAAGACAATTGAGACATGGATTGTGTATGGGTGCCATTCAGAGGGTGAAAATATTTAAGTGCCTTTTGAACGGGGTATGGTAGTAGGTTTGTGTCAAGAACTGCAACGCTGCTGGGTTTCTCACGCTCAACAGTTTCCCGTGTGTACCAAGTACAGTCCACCACCCAAAGGACATCCAGCCAACTTGACACAACTGCAAATCAATACTAGGAAGGTGTTCTTCATATTTTGTACACACAGTATATACTGTTTACTGTGTATAATATACTGTACTACAACAGTATTATGCACTCCACTTTACAATATAATGTCCCCAGTACCTATGATTTGCATAATTATGTTTCCATTATCTGAAAAATAACATCCGGGCCGGAGTCAAACACGGCCAGTTCTAAGAAAAACAGGGCCCGTTCTGAGAAAAACAGGGCCCGTTCTGAGAAAAACAGGGCCCATTCTGAGAAAAACAGGGCCCGTTCTGAGAAAAACAGGGCCCGCTCTGAGAAAAACATGTCAAGTTCTGAGAAAAACAGGGCCCGTTCTGAGAAAAACAGGGCCCGTTCTGAGAAAAACATGGCCCGTTCTGAGAAAAACAGGGCCCGTTCTGAGAAAAACAGGGCCCGTTCTGAGAAAAACATGGCCAGTCCTAAGACAAACATTGTATTTCTTCTCCAGCATGTAGTATAATCGAATTATTGTTCCTGACATCCAACCCTTTAAGACATACATATTCTTAGACAAACAGCCTCTTAAAATGTCTTAAAATGTCCATGAGAGAACAAAAGGAGCTCTGAGAGCTTCCACTGATAGGATGATAGGAAATAGTTGAAGTTCTGTGCTAAAACAAGACATTTGGAGCTATATCTAGACACAAATTGTTTAACAAAGGGCTCCATATTTCTACCCAAATGTCCCATTTGCAGTGCCGATTTTAGCATGTAAATCTTGGTGAGGCATATTCCCAAATTTTGTTTTAGATGCATGCCAGCAAAGTCACTACACAACACAACACTAAACAATAAATTAATTGCACAACAGTGACAAACAGTGCCCACAAACTGTTAGGGCCTAATTAAAGCTGTCCCAACAGCAGAGCTTTCTTTTCAGCACCATGGAGTGAATCCTTACCACCGCTACACCTGGCTATCAGCGGAGCCTTGTCTGGCAGCGAAACAGTTCATTCAGCCTCATTTGCCTCCTTTTTAAAAAACATAGCTGATATGGCTGACTTGCTTAAACAAATGTGGTTTCTACTGACAATTGAGATGTTCAAACTATGGCAAAAGGGAACGACGAGAGGATAAGAGGCAATCCGTAATTTCGATTAAGACATTACTGAGCGAGCTAGAACGTACATAGTCGATATAACTACTTTTTCAGCACTTTTGAAATATACAGCGGCAGAATTCAGAACATGGGCCGTTCTTACAGTATTCTCCCTGTACACCAAGTCAGAACCGTAGGATAAATAAAGGGGGCATATAAGCGGACAATGGAAGCTATTACAATATTCAATGATTAAGTTTTTTTCAAACAGGCTATAGGCTACATGTGCACCACCAAGTCAGAACAGTAGGTTACGTTATGAGGGGGAAAGGGACCACATTATTAGGGTGAGGCACATGGGTTACTAACAGCTTACTACACAACAAACACTTACTATTACTTTCTTAGCTCAGGATGTAATGCCTGTCGTCGAAAGGAGTGGATCAAAGCGCAGCGTGAAAAGTTTTCATTATTTTTTTATTATCAAAAAACACTCAAATAAAGTAACAAAATGAAAGCGAACAGTTCTGTCAGGTAACAGAGACTAAACAGAAAATAACTACCCACAAACACAGGTGGAGAAAAGGCTGCCTAAGTATGATTCCCAATCAGAGACAACAATAGACAGCTGCCTCTGATTGGGAACCATACTCGGTCAAAACAAATAAATAGACAACATAGAATGCCCACCCCAAATCACACCCTGACCTAACAAAATAGAGAAATAAAATGTCTCTCTAAGGTCAGGGCGTGACACAGGATACATATCTCCCAGGCATATTACATAATTTATGCAGCAGCATACAATACATTCTTGGACTCACCTTGTTGTGCTGTGCTGACTTGAACAGGAAGGTGTCGCAACATCAAACTTTGTCATCAAAGTCTGGCATTTTCTGGATTTATGGTGCTTTCAAGACAACTGGGAACTCTGAAAAAACAAGGTTGAATCATGACGTCAGTGATCTTCAGGTCTGAGCTCAAGAAAGAGGCCCGAGTTACAGACTTGGAATTTGGATGACCGTTATTTTGAGTTGGATAAACATATTTTCCCAGTCAGAGCTCATTTTTGTCTGAGTTCCCAGTTGTCTTGAACTCACTGAAGTCTAGGATTTCATCCTTCCACAAGCTTCCCACAAAAAGTTGGGTGAATTTTGGCCCATTTCTCCTGACAGAGCTGGTGTAACTGAGTCAGGTTTGTAGGCCTCCTTGCTCGCACACGCTTTTTCCATTCTGCCCACAATTTTTCTATAGGATTGAGGTCAGAGCTATGTGATGGCCACTCCAATACCTTGATTTTGTTGTTCTTAAGCCATTTTGCCACAACTTTGGAAGTATGCTTGGGGCCATTGTCCATTTGGAAGACCCATTTCCGACCAAGCTTTAACTTCCTGTCTTGAGATGTTGCTTCAATATAGCCACATAATTTTCTCTTGATGCCATCTATTTTGTGAAGTGCACTAGTCCCTCCTGCAGCAAAGCACCCCCACAACATGACGCTGCCACCCCCGTGCTTCACAGTTGGGATGGTGTTCTTCGACTTGCAAGCCTCCCTCTTTTTCCTCCAAACATAACAATGGTCATTATGGCCAAACAGTTCTATTTTTGTTTCATCACACCAGAGGACATTTCTCCAAAAAGTACGATCATTGTCCCCATGCGCTGCTGAAAACCGTAGTCTGGCATTTTTATGGCGGTTTTGGAGCAGTGGCTTCTTCCTTGCTGAGCGGCCTTTCAGGTTATGTCGATATAGAACTAGTTTTACTGTGGCTATAGACACTTTTGTACCCATTTCCTCCAGCATCTTCACAAGGTCCTTTGCTGTTGTTTTGGGATTGATTTGCACTTTTCACACCAAAGTACATTCATCTCTAGGAGACAGAACGCGTTTCCTTCCTGAGCGGTATGACGGCTGCGTGGTCCCATGGTGTTTATACTTGCGTACTATTGTTTGTACAGAACCAGACTTGTGGGGGTCTACAATTCTTTTTCAGAGGTCTTGGATGATTTCTTTGGATTTTTCCATGATGTCAAGCAAAGAGGCACTGAGTTTGAAGGAATGGCCTTTAAATACATCCACAGGTACACCTCCAATTGACTCAAATGATGTCAATTCGCCTATCAGAAGCTTCTAAATTCATGACATAATTTTCTGGAATTTCCAAGCTGTTTGAAGGCACAGTCAACTTAGTGTATGTAAACTTCTGACCCACTGGAATTGTGATACAATGAATTATAAGTGAAATCATCTGTCTGTAAACAATTGTTGGAAAAATGACTAGTCATGCACAATGTAGATGTCCAAACCGACTTGCCAAAACTTTTTTTTTTAAGTTAAGAATTTTGTGGAGTGGTTGAAAACAAGTTTTATTGATTCCAACCGAAGTGTATGTAAACGTCCGACTTCAACTCTATGTTCGATACAACAGCATACTAATCAGCAAACAATTGATTAAAAAAACAAAATACAACTGTCCTGTATAGCATACCCGAACCTGCATGACATGAGCCATCCTCAGCTCTCTCCCAGCTTGGACAGAAAGTTGTAGGTAAAACCAGTCTATTAATGTCAAATGTCAGTCCACACTCAGAACACTAGCTTATTATGGATTGTTTCATTATGCAGTATGGCCTACTATTTATAGCAGTATTTAGCTGCAATTTAGCTGTTATTTATGAACCTTTTATAAACATTACACATCAAATAGCCTAACAATGAGGAAAAATCTTCAGCTTGAGGATGAATGTTGCCACTATTTATTGTTGATATCAGGCTGTGTCTGGCCTACACAAATGGACTGCAATCAAGGTCAATGAAATGAAATCCAACTTGAGAGACTCTGCTGATCTTCTGAAGTCCCCCTGAGACATTGTGCCTTATATGTCCATTGTGCTGCACACAATTTAAACTTAGTCTTGAATGATGCATGCCAATATATGCCAGATAAAAAGCACTGTTGATATTGCAACCACAACTCAAACACCGGTTCACCAGTATGAATAACATCGTAAACTGCGTTTTTTTGTTTGGGCCCTCAAGAACTGTTGTCCGCTAAATATAGACATCTATTTGCATCTGCCAATTTATTGGCTGTCCAGTATCCAGACGACCTGTTCCCAGAGCTTCCTATACAGTTATCTTTAAGTAACGTGTTGAGGCCAGACATTTTGTAGAATGAAAGGCTCAATTAAAGATGTTGCAGAACTGCTGAATATGATATTTTAATCACCACTCCCTTCTGCTCAGTTTCTCTGGTGTTGCTATGGCTTTCAAGCTGTTTTTACCATCCATGCAAGTCGCTAATGCGCAGAGAACGTTTTCTAAACTCAAACTCATAATGAACTACCTAAGAACGAAGCACTAGGCTCTCCGTCTGATATGAGCTTTTGATCACCCGAGTAAGCTCCACTCACTGCACTGGCGCAGTCGTAGCCTTGACCACGGCATTTGTTCACCGATATCACCTTACTTTCAATCAGTTCGATTACTTATCTTTTAATACCTGGAGCACTTTGATCAGTCATTCTTGAAGCCCAAGAAACAAATACCTAGCTTCCTAGTAGTAGATTTTTATGAATGAATTCTTGGGGGGTTACTGACAAAATTATACAATAATTATATAATATATATTATACCATCAACATGGTATAATAAGATGGGCAGCTGGAAGCCTGTAGGTTATTTGTAATCACTGGTCAAGTAATCAATCAACTGATGAGGCCCCTTAATCTCAGATCTATGTAAATAAAACCAGAGATATGTGTTACAGAGTGAATACATCTATTCATAATGCATGGTATGAAGTACAATAGGGATATTGCTATCTAACTGGAGCAGAGAAAAATAATAGTGTCAACATTATGAGTCCATTCATTTACTACATTATAATAACCCTGATGCTGTGGCATTGGGAGTGGTCTAAATCATGTTCCATCATGACAATCATGGCAGTACTGTAACCCCAGTGATACACCCACAACAATGGCCAGCTAGAGTTCAGAGGGTTTAAATGACAACTCGTCATGCTGTGTGATGACATGGTATACAATGGCTCCATCTACTGTAGAAAGCGAGCTAATGCTTTTGAGGTTTAAGGCTGACTTGATTTGTTCCATTGTGCTGAAAAACATATACCAGTATTTACATGGTGGTGACATTGGCTGGTACAGTGTTATTACAATATAGATACACATAGTTACATAGTACTTAAAACTATTCCTATTTGGACTTTATAGGCTATCAATTAGACTAGCAAATTAACTTAAATTGACAGTTGGCCCAAACAGGCCACACTAAGTAGTAATGTGTGCACACACTGTAATTATCCTGTACCTACCAATGTAAAAACATAGCAAATAGATCAGCTTTTAGTGTCACTTAAAATGCGTTATAAATATAATATATATCATTTCAGCCAGTAGTTTTGAAAGTAGTGCGTTCAGTAATTGTGTACAACGTCATCCATTTGTTATGATATGTTACCTCCTGCAATTCGTACGATATGTTATGAATTCCAATTCGTACAATATACATTACACACTTGTAAGTGCATAAGATCCCATTGATTCTCTTTTAAAGTAAAGTGGGGACTTATTGTTTTCCTGTTGGGAATCTGATCCTCTGATACTGTGTGTCACAGTAGGACCACAACATACTCATTATCCTCACCCACATGTCATGTCCTTATACAATATTCAAGCGTGCACTGCCGTTCAAAAGTTTGGGGTCACTTAGAAAAGTCCTTGTTTTCAATGAAAACATTTAATGAAATTAATTGCAAAATGAATAGGAAATATAGTCAAGACGTTGACAAGGTTATAAATAATGATTTTTAATTGAAATAGTGTCCTTCAAACTTTGCTTTCGTCAAAGAATCCTCCATTTGCAGCAATTACAGCCTTGCAGACCTTTGGCAATCTAGTTGTCAATTTGTTGAGGTAATCTGAAGAGATTTCACCCCATGCTTCCTTAAGCATCTCCCACAAATTGGATTGGCTTGATGGGCACTTCTTACGTACTATACGGTCAAGCTGGTCCCACAAAAGCTCAATAGGGTTGAGATCCGGTGACTGTGCTGGCCACTCCATTATAGACAGAATACCAGCTGACTGCTTCTTCCCTAAATTGTTATTGCATAGTTTTGAACTGTGCTTTGGGTCATTGTCCTGTTGTAGGAAGAAATTGTCTCCAATTAAGCACCATCCACAGGGTATGGCATGGCGTTGCAAAATGGAGTGATGGCCTTCCTTCTTCAAGATCGCTTTTACCCTGTACAAATCCCCACCACCAGACCATCACATTGCCTCCACCATGCTTGACCAATGGCGTCAAAAAAAATAAAGTCCTTTGTTTCTGGCCATTTTGAGCCTGTAATCGAACCCACAAATGCTGATGCTCCAGGTACTCAACTAGTCTAAAGAAGGACAGTTTTATTGCTTCCTTAAGCATGACAACAGTTTTTAGCTGTGCAAACATAATTGCAAAAGGGTTTCTAATGATCAATTAGCCTTTTAAAATGATACATTTGGATTAGATAACACAGGAGTGATGGTTGATGATAATGGGCCTCTGTACACCTATGTACAGTTGAAGTCAGAAGTTTACATACACTTAGGTTGGAGTCATTAAAACTTTTTATTCAACCACTCCATAAATTTCTTGTTAACAAACTATAGTTTTGGCAAGTCGGTTAGGACATCTACTTTGTGCATGACACAAGTAATTTTTCCAACAATTGTTTACAGACAGATTATTTCAATTAGTCACTGTATCACATTCCAGTGGGTCAGACGTTTACAGACGCTAAGTTGACTATGCCTTTAAACAGCTTGGAAAATTCCAGAAAATGATGTCATGGCTTTAGAAGTTTCTGATAGGCTAATTGACATAATTTGAGTCAATTGGAGGTGTACCTGTGGATGTATTTCAAGGCTTACTGTCAAACTCAGTGCTTCTTTGCTTGACATCATGGGAAAATCAAAAGAAATCAGCCAAGACCTCCACAAGTCTGGTTCATTCTTGGGAGCAATTTCCAAACGCCTGAAGGTACCACGTTCATCTGTACAAACAATAGTATGACTATTGGGACCGCGCAGCCATCATACCGCTCAGAAAGGAAATGTGTTCTGTCTCCCAGAGATGAACGTACTTTGGTGTGAGAAGTGCAAACCAATCCCAGAACAACAGCAAAGGACCTTGTGAAGATGCTGGAGGAAACGGGTACAAAAGTATCTATGTCCACAGTAAAATGAGTCCTATATCAACATAACTTGACAGGCCGCTCAGCAAGGAAGAAGCCACTGCTCCAAATCCACCATAAAAACAGGGACTTATACTAGGATTAAATATCAGGAATTGTGAAACACTGAGTTGAAATGTATTTGGCTAAGGTGTATTTAAACTTCCAACTTCAACTGTAGATATTCCATATCTGCCGTTTCCAGCTACAATAGTCATTTACAACATTAACAATGTCTACACTGTATTTCTGATCAATTTGATGTTATTTTAAAATGGACAATTTTTGTTTGCTTTTCTTTCAAAAACAAGGACATATCTAAGTGACCCCAAACTTTTGAACAGTAGTGTATATCGTCTACCCCATTTCCAAAAGAGGCATCATTGATAATAAAAACACATGTTCTACAGACACACTATCATCACTTTGGTTCTACTGTAGGCTTCCTTAGCCAAAACAATACTCATGAGGACAAATCATTTCAGTTCATATTTTTGGTACTCATTTTACAGCAACTCTTCTTCTAGTATTCAGTGTTATACCTTCAAGTACCTTACAGTGTGGTTTACAATTCAGCTAACACTTCTACGCAGCTATTGATTTGTGAAGCGATACAGTGCTACAGAGAGTCACCCACAAGAACTGGCTTATTGTCCATGCTACAGTCCTGCAGACGCCCGTACTCAAAGTCCAGAATCCCGTTGTGTAGTTGGCTCCTCTCGTTGGCGTTGTCAAAGCTGTTCTTGCCATGGATTTGTTTGAGGTGTTTGCGGAGCACGGGCTTGTGTGCAAACACCATGTCGCAGTAGTTACAGCGATGGGGCTTGTCTCCGCTGTGTAAGTTCAGGTGGTCCAGTAGAGAGCATTTCTGAGTGAAGGTCTTGCCACAGATCTTGCATTGGAAGGGCTTGATGCCAGCGTGGACCCGCATGTGACGGTGCAGGTTACCCTTCTGGGTGAACATCTTGCCACACAGCAGGCACATGAACAGCTTGTGCATCTTGAGGTGGTTGGCGTAGTTCTCTAACTGGCGGAACACACGGGCACACTTTGGGCACTGGTGGTACCACTGAAGGGATTTGTCTGAGTTTCGTAGGTGCCCCCCCAGATTGGGTCTCCCTGTGGCTGAGGTGGGTAGTGGAAGGGGGCTGAGTGGGTATCCTGGCATGGGTGGCATGGTCATTTCGCTAGCCCGGGTGTCCACTGTGGAGTTGATGAGGGAGTGCTGGGGCTCGGGGGAGTGTATCGACAATGGGGGGCTGGTCGGGAAGCGCACTGCGGTGGAGGTAGAGGGGCGTTCAGACATCTCAGACACCCGCTCACACACGGACTCCACCTTTACAATGGTGATGGGGCTCTCCTCGCCCTCACTCCTGTCTCGCTTCTGCCTCTGGGGAGGGGTCATCAGCTGAATTGTCACATCATCATCATCGTCTTCATCATCCTCCTCCACCTCACAATGCACTACGTGTGCTTGGGGCAACTCCTGTAGTCTCTGGGCATGAGAGGCTCTGAGAGTCTCTCCATCTTCTTCCTCCTCCCGAGGCTGCTGTTTCACCTGGCAGGGTCGCGGCTGGATGAACTTCTTGAGAGCCTGGGTGCACTGCTCCACTACGTGGCCCATCTGGAGGAAGCTGGCCACAGTTAGGTAGTTGACCAGCTCTATCTCAGGCAGCTCCAGGGTTCCCGTGTAGCAGGACAGGAGCAGCTGATGGCCTACCTCCGCCTCCTGGATCATGGAGATCTGTACCTCCCTCGTGGATGAGTCCTGCAGAAAGAACTGGTCCCGGAGGAAGGGAGATCCGGCTGCCAACACCACCTTGTGACCTGGGACCTAATTATAATATTGATAGAAAAATGTTATTTGTATAGCACAATTCATTCAGAGACTGCAACTCAAGGTCATGTGCATAATACAATAATAACCAAAACAGATTAAATAGATTTTTTTTAAACATGGTAAACAGTAAAAGCAGCATAGAATGCTTAAAAAGTGCAAAAACACTTGATTGATTGATGGATACGCACCTCCAGGTCATTGATGCGCACAGTGACGTCACAGAATCTGGTCTGGTGGCGGAGCAGGTTCATCTTCTGCAGCATGGAGTCTCCGAATGTTCCGAAGTGGAACTGGAGGATCACCTGGTTCTGCTGCTGGGCCATGGACATGGTGGCTTACTGCAGCTGCCTGCAGGCCTGGTGGAAAAGAGCAGATACAATGGCAATACATTTGATAACAGGTATATGGAAGATGCTGCAGTTTAAATGCATTTTATGACTTGTCATAAGCATATGACCCCCTTATATGGTATTATTATCTGAATGATCCTGACTTAATAACAGCCAGTTTGAGACAGTTGAAGATGTCATAAATGCTCATAAGACATTATAAAGGCTCAATGCATGAGGAGTACAACTTTTATTTTGATTTCTGAGCAATGCAGTATCATGTGAAGAAGTGCACAATTACTCAAAACTCATAGTCAAATCAAATCAAATGTATTTATAAAATCCTTCTTACATCAGCTGATATCTCAAAGTGCTGTACAGAAACCCAGCCTAAACCCCCAACAGCAAGCAATGCAGGTGTAACAGCAAGGTGCCTAGGAAAAACTCCCTAGAGAGGCCAGAACCTAGGAAGAAACCTAGAGAGGAACCAGGCTATGAGGGGTGGCCAGTCCTCTTCTGGCTGTGCCAGGTGGAGACTATAACAGAACATGGCCAAGATGTTGACCAGCAGGGTCAAATAATAATAATCACAGTGGTTGTCGAGGGTGCAATAAAGCAGTCCCAAACTTGGCAAAATAAATATGAGCTCATGACATAACATATTACAAAATAGATAATTGAACAATAATGCCGTAATTATAAGAGATCAATATGAAAAATCCAACATAGCAGGTACTAAAACAATATCAACATCTCCAATCTCGCGTGGTAATATGAGGATTGTTATTAGGCTGCTGTGGAGAGGATATATAGCCTGGTTAACGCGCGACCCTTCGATGTTTGATGAACATTAACAAAAAATGTTAGTCCCTTTGGAGTAAAATCTAACAAACACAGTAAAACGTCATTCATTGTTTAGAGAAACGACCTAACAAAATCAAATGTCTAGTTGGTGTTCATTTTCTTCAAGAGAATCTGGATGCTGCTCTAAAACAGTGGCCATATTTCACCACTGTTTGCCGAATGTAAAGACAACGGCATTACAACATTTCAGCGCTAGAGAAAATATTCACCTATCGTCTATTGCCAATAGGAAAATACCTCCACGAATCTGGCTTTCTCCCAATAAAACCGATTTAGATGGATCTACTTTTCAATATAGAATCGTCTTCAAAAACAGTGCGGAAGAGTAGGGAGGGGCGCCACTCTCTCAACTAGAGCGGTCGAGAGAGGGATGCATTTTTAAAGCGGTAGAGAGCCATTACAGCTAGTGGTCAGACTAACGGTGAGTGAGTGGTCCCAAGGACCTAAAGCTGTATCATAGTCCACATACGATGATGCCGGATAGTCCGACGTCCCATTGTGACATAGCCTCGCTGCTCTGAGAAGGGACGCACTGCCTGACTCACCTCCTCACCAAAATTGAAAACCAACGCGTCTCCGGTATCCCACCCAGCAAACTGTCGTTAAAAAGACGTTGAATACACGATTTTGCCCGACGGTTAATATACCTTCGGTTTTGGTTGAAAGTGAAAGTTGAAAAGACGTATTTTTTCATGTCGAAAATACGTATGTTTCATGTCGTTGAAAAGACACCTATAAAAATACGTCCTTCGACGGCCGTTTCGGTTTAAAGTGAAAGAAGGCTGCAGCTCGAAAACGAGGGAGCACTGGGATATTAAGGCCCGGCAGGTTCTGGAATCTCCATTGTAGCACTCCGGGGGAGGTAAACGGGGTTCCCGGGAAACTGGGGTGACCGTGCTGCTACCAGCCGAGTTACTGAGGGGCTGGGAGGTTACCGCGGTGGTAGGCTGCCTAGTAGGTAACCCACGGAATTACACACGCAAAGCATCCAATGCTAGGTCATGAAGTTTGGCCACGTCCTGGAACCCTTCCATCAGACCACAAAGCATCCCCTTGTGTCTACCAATGAGGGCTCCTTTGGAGGAGATGGCGTTGCGGAGCTGGTCCAAGTCTACTGGGTCAGTAATGGCCAGTTCGTACTATCAGGAATCAAGGGAAGACCCAGACTGTGTGAAGTAACAATGTTTATTGTAACCACAGGGACAGGCAAACGACAGGTCAAGGCAGGCAGGGGTCGATAATCCAGAGCAGAGGCCAAGGTACAGGACGGCAGGCAGGCTCAGGTCAGGCAGAGGTCGGTAATCCAGAGGTGGAGCAAAGGTACAGGACGGCAGGCAGGCTCAGGGTCAGAGACAGGCAGTGGTCAGGCGGGCGGGTACAGGGTCGGGACAGGCAAAAGTCAAAAACCAGGAGGACGTGATAAAGAGAGACTCGGGAAAAACAAGAGCTGAGACAAAACGCTGGTAGGCTTGGACAAAAAAGACAAACTGGCCACAGACAGACAGAAAACACAGGTAAAAATACACAGGGGATAATGTGGAATATGGGTGACACCTGGAGGGGGGTGGAGACAAGCACAAGGACAGGTGAAACAGATCAGGGCGTGACAAGTTTATAAGACAAAATAAGAATCTAGTTTATTAAAACAGACAGAGCATGTTATTTTGATTGTGCAACCTTAGTGACCCTCTAAGCAATGGGAGGGTGTAGTAAAGGCTTTACTTATGCACAACGCAACTCAGCATGCCTGGATACAGACTGTAACCATGTATTTTGTGGTTACGGTACCACAAAACCCAGAGGACTTTGCTTGTTTGGATATGTCACTCACATCCATGATAAAAATGTAATCATAACACATGGCCTCTCATGAATTATTGCTTAACTATACCATGGCTGTTAGCCAATCAGCTTTCAAGGCTCAAACCACCCAGTTGTTAATGCAAAATATACTACAGAATAATGACATGTTTGTATGGCACCGGTATCGTTGACAACAGAGTACACAGTTGTGTTTCCTAATCCCCGCTTTGCGCGATGGCCGTTGAAGTTGAACAAGGACATCAGGCCATTGGTAAAGAGCCTGAAAGTCAAGCACACATAGAATGTTCTTTGTGAATTGAACACTTTCAAACTGCTGAGGAGATAAGGCTCTTGGATGTACTGTCTTTGTTGCAGACAGTTTGTGTCACTAACAATACCTTTAAAATGACTTTCTTATTTGATCCATTCTCAAGATATGACATACCTGTTCATTACCTTGTTGGCACAATCCTTTGTGTCCTTACCAGCAATTTTGCTTAACCTTGCAAACTGTGTCAAGAGAGTTTGTTTGAAACGCTGGAAGTTATGCAGTAACCACTGTCTCAGTGTGACTACTTAAAAAATACAATTCTACAGGCATTGCTTGTAAGAGTGGAATTAACTAATTGTATCACTTTAGGTTGTGTGAAAAATGCTGACTAAATCTACAGTGTAAATTAAATGTCAAAATAAATGTCTATTTCACCATCAGATTCTGTGTATCCACACTTTGAGGCTGCTTCTCTAGTTGCTCAAAGTCTTGCTCCGTCTCCATCCTATTGACAAGGAAATCAGAGTCTTGGGGCTCTGCTCTCCCAACACCTGTTTTGTAGTAAATTGTGAGTCATTCCACAAGATAGGTGCCTTTTTGAATTAGTGCATAATTTATACATAAAATATCAAAGGGAATCAAAAGGCACACATTTTGTGGCGCAATTCACTGTCACGGCTGGCTGAAGGACTGGACCAAGGTGCAGCATGGTAAGCGTACATTTGAACTTTATTTAAAAATGACACCGACAAAACGAAGAACAAAAAAAACAACCCGTGAAGCTTTGGGCTATGTGCCCTGAACAACTACAAAGTTAACTTCCCACAAAACAGGTGGGGGAAAAGGGTACCTAAGTATGGTTCTCAATCAGAGACAACGATAGACAGCTGTCCCTGATTGAGAACCATACCAGGCCAAGACATAGAAATACAAAACATAGAAAAAAGGACATAGAATGCACACCCTAGTCACAACCTGGCCTAACCAAAATAGAGAATAAAAAGCCTCTCTATGGCCAGGGCGTGACATTCACTTAGGTAATGGGAGGGTGAGGGCTCTGATGTTCTTGGCTCCATTGGGACTGGCAAGTAGAAGCCCTGGATGAATCTGCCAAATTCAAAGCCAACTCAGTGTCAACCCAGAGGTAAACAGCAAAAAGAAATAACAATTTTTGTAAACCTACACACTACAATACATATTTTAAGGATAGTTTTAATCTTCAGTTAACAATATTGAACATGTGTAAATTTCTGCTCATTGAAAGGAAACTAGCACTGATGAGTGAACGCGTCCCCGCCGTGTGCATGTTGTCCGTGTGTGCCCTTTAGTTACTAAATAACTATTCTCACCTTGTCTGGTAGAGTAACAGGACGGATATGGAGAACGTCTGTGCTCTCTGCTCTAGAGGTGGGACTGGCTAGTAGAAGCCCTGGATGATTCTGCAACATTCAAAACCAATGAATAAACCTTCTTAAGGACTTAACTGGTTATTGTATGTAGATTGATATAGGGGAAAACAATTTCATCCATTTTAGAATAAGGCTGTAAGGTAACAAAACGCGAGGGGACTGAATACTTTCCGATTGCACTGTATGTTCTAGGATAATGGATTGTTGACTTTCATACTTTTCTAATTCTCAGTGCAGCTCAAGCAATTTTTCCAAAAACAAGGCTCTATTTAGTCCGTCCATTCTGGTCCAAATACAGCCGAAGGTCAGCCTTATCCGCTTGTACTCATTGAAATGCATGAGATACACAAATACAATTACACAATATTGCATATAGTAAACATTTAATCATTTTTTTGATATACACAATATAATAAAATGTTGATTTAAAATCCTTTTTTTTAGAATAGCTTTTTACATGTTCTGATATAGACAGAATGACTGAAAATTACCTGTAATTTCAAATCAATTTCACAACAGAATTTATTACAATTTATTACCAAACTGGGAGAGGCAGAACGGGCAAGTCATTCACCCGCCATTTGTTCCTCAAGACAGTAACACAATGACACGCGAATAATTGTAAGCTTCAACATTTCTGAAAACTTTTGTAATTTGATAAGGTTGTTATTATATTAATTATTATTGATATTAATTATCAGTTTCTGTTAATGTCGCATACTATTATTTTCTCTAGCAACTCTGCCTGGATACTTGCATGCTAGCTAACTAGCTAGCTTACCTTAACACTAACTTAGTTGCTAGCTAGATAGTACCAGGGCTAACAGATTTGATGGTTATATTTAGGTAGAAATGTGTCCCCAAACGGGACTGCGGTGTTAATTTTGTCTAAACCCAAATCCATGAGAGAGTTGTTTGGTTCAATGAGTAGTAGACCAATGGTAGAGACAGATCAGGCCTTTGGAATGTTGTATTTTATGAGGAGGGCAAAATACAAGCAGAGCCAGCATAATTGTACCCAAGGACTCTTTTATGGACATGGGCTAATTGATCAGGGTAATAAGAATGTATCGAAAGGGACTGGGGGATACAAGATCTGGGGATGGTGTTTGACAAATGGGAATCCAGAAGCTGTGGATAAAATAGGGACTATAACTTGTGAGTTTTGGCCACGGCATAATCCCCGGGATGATGATAATTGGAAGATAATTAGGAAAAGGCTTATGTGTACTCAGCCATCGATGTATGGTTGGAGTGAAAACCTGGGGATCACTGTGGCTGAACCAATTTTAGAGAATCTGAAGAAAGAACGTGTTCCGCCATTATGTATCTGTAACAATGGCTCTTTGGCTGTGGGTGTAACAGTGCATTGTAAATCTTATGCAGGCTACCTCCCTGAAGAAGAACGCAGGTAAAATATTAGTACATCCTATGGCTGGCATTTAGTGGATGTCTCATATTTAATTACTAGAGTGACCTATCTTGCTCTAAACGATGGTATGGGAATACCCTGGGGGTGTATGTGGATTTGCGGAGGTAGAGGTTATCTGGTAATTCTGGACTGCAGCTCGTCGCTGAAGACTCTAGACTGCAGCTTGTCGCTAGAGGCCCCGGACTGGGGACCGTCGCTGGAGGTTCCGGACTGGGGACCGTCGCTGGAGGTTCCGGACTGGGAGGTTCCGGACAGGGGACCGTCGCCGGAAGCTCTGGACTGGAAACTGTCGCCGGAAGCTCTGGACTGGGAACTGTTCCCGGAAGCTCTGGACTGTGGAGGCGCACTGGAGGCCTGATGCGTGGTGCCGGCACTGGTGGTACCAGGCTGGTGACACGCACATCAGGGCGAGTGCGGGGAAGAGGCACAGGACGTACTGGACTGTGGATGCGCACTGGATACCTGATGCGTGGGACCGGTACAGGTGGCACCGGCCTGATGACACGCACCTCAGCACGCCCGCTCTGCAGCGCTCTCAATGCCAGCACCTCTCTCCGGAATCTTGCGTCGAGCTCCTCACTCAACTCCCTGACTGGCTCCATGTGTCCAGGGTCCTTTTCCATCCAGGATCTCCTTCGTCATAATGATGAGACCAAGGCACAGCGTGAGTAGAGTTCCACATAATTTTAATAAACTGAAACTCACCAAACAAAACAACAAACAACCAAACGAAACGTGAAGCTACAATGTGCACTAAGGCAACTATACATAGACAAGATCCAACAACACAAATGAGGAAAATGGCTACCTAAATATGATCCCCAATCAGAGACAACAATAAACCGCTGTCTCTGATTGGGAACCATATCAGGCCAACCATAGACATACAAAAAACCCTAGACATACAAAAACCCTAGACATACAAAAACTAGAGTACCCACCCTAGTCACGCCCTGACCTAACCAAAATATATAGAAAAACAGAGATATCAAAGGTCAGGGCGTGACAGTATGGCCATGTCCTTAAACCAGCTGAGATATTCGGTATCTCCATTATTCCTACCATTGGTGTATCCATTTCAGGTAAATGGATTAATAATTTGACTTACTCGCTACAAGCTCATATTAATTTGGCCTACAAGGGTTTTAGCCAGCTCTCCCTGGATGTCCAGAATCTTAAGGCAGTTACAGCTAGGCAATTTGGCTTTGGATTACCTGCTGGCAGCACAGGGAGGCGAGTGTAAGGCCCTGGGACTGGACCTCGATGGCGAATGCATAATGTTACTTCCTGACTCCTCCGATAACATGACCAAAATCCTGCTTGATATGTCTAAGCTCTCTAATACTCCCAACCCTACTGACGATGATGTTCTGACCAGGATGGGTAAATGGTTCACTGGGAACTTTGGAAATGTTATGGGCATCTTATCATTTGTAGTTCCTGTGTTGATATGCTTTTGCTGTGTTTAGATTTTTTGTTGTCTTGGTAAATGGGCAGTGAAGAATGGTATAATGGTTTTCACCTGCCTCCTATGATGAATACTATGAGGCCACTGGTGTTGACCCCAACTATGACCCTCTTGCTCGCCCAAATGACCCAGAGGATGATTACTATACTACCTATATGTGAATGGTTAAAAGTTCCAGATGTCTGAAGTCGATCTCTATACATGGTTATATGAGACTAGATAGTTTCAACGGGGGGGAATGTTGGAGGTTACCCTGGGGCTACACCAATGCCATGATTACTCTATATATGTGATAACCTTTGTATGCTTGCAATGCGCAATGATGGAAAGGTATCGGGTAATGAAGATGTACTGCTTTAGTTCTCAGGCTGAGAACTGCCTGCACCTGCTGATAGTCATGCAGCCTCAAGGCCGAGATGTTCCGAAAGTAGCAAAGGGCCTGAGACTACATAGGTGTGGTTGATGGCTTATAGTAGAGTGAGAAATCACAGTCTAGACAGGTTTTTCTCATCTTAGATACTTTGTATCTAATCCAATGCAACAATGTTAAAGTATGATTGATGGTAGGTTGTCCACACCAACTAGTATAAAGAGTGTTGTCTCCTGTTTCACCACCTTTACTATAGACTACGGAGGTATTCTGTATGTGAATCTCTGTCTGCAATTGCATTTTATTACTAAAGAGTTTTATACCAAGGTTCCTGTGTCTGTGTCATCTATCTGGAAGACTGATTGTTGAAGGAAACTTACATCACCCCATGCAAAGGACCACCCAACAAGAGACCCCTCTATCCCTCTCTCTCAACCACACAACTCAAGTCAGTTTTTGTTGCTGTAGTACAACATTAACAGCATAAGGTAATATTATATTTGGAGCACAAAACTTAATGTGAGGGTGACATAAAAAAAAATGGAATGCAAAGATATATTGCCAAAAGCAGCCTACTGTATTTTTTCAAATACCAGCATAGATTATTGTGGCCGTCTTGATGTTGCTGAAAAAAAGGTTTTAGAAAGAATATCAGAAAAAAATAATTTCAATATTTGATTAATTATACATTTATTTATAATTTCGTAATTTATAAATATTTAAAAACACATCTATATCATTCATGTTTCACTTTCATCCTACAAAACACCTTACACCACAAAAACCTTACAGTAAAAGTGATAACCAGTATTATGAACAACACAATGGCCAGTAGCGTGGCTATGACGTCCATAGAGTGGTAGGTGAACCAGGACATCTTGTAGGACTCTGTCCTCAGATGTGCCGCTCCTTTGTTCCTCATGACAAACTCGATCCAGAACATTGCGCGGTCCAGTGGCTTCATAGGCTGGTCCCTGTGCAGCCTGGAGAGCCTTTGCATTGCCTCCCTGTAGGACGGCTCATAGAGAATAGCCTTCACTGCCTCCAGGAAGATGTCTCTGTCTACGGTGGCGATGTCCACTATCTTAGCCACTCCCTTAGCCCTCATCCTGTTGAGGTTATCCTGCTGGTCGAACATCAATGGGAGGCCGACGATGGGGACACCGTGGTAGATGGCCTCCTGGACTCCATTGGTGCCGCCGTGGGCGACAAAGGCTCGGGTCTTGGGGTGTCCTAGGAGGTCGTTCTGGGGGAGCCAGTCCACCAGTAAGGTGTTGTTACCCAGGGAGGCAGGTCTCTTCCCAGTGTGCCTCCAGACAACCCTCTGAGGCAGTTTGGCAAAAGCAGTGGCGATGTCCTCAGCGATGTCCTCAGGAAGTTGTCCCACCAAGGTCCCGAGGGACATCATGATGACCCCATGGTCCCCGGAGCTCTGGACAAAGTCCTCCATGTCCGGGGGAAGCGGCTTGGAGGGCTTGCACTGGAAGCCACCCACGTAGACCACGTTTGGCATGGTGGGACGAGGAAACTCAAAGGTGAAGTCATTCCTCATGAGCCAGATGTCTGCTGCCTGGAACAATGACATGAAGTGAACATCAGGGCCAAAGTATCGATGGATGAACGGAATGTAGTTAGGGTCTGTGATGTATGCAGTTTGAACCTTTGTAAAAAGATAGAACATTTTTGACTCTCTCCTGAAAAGTCATTTTGTCCGTCAACATTGCTCCTGGTACTGGGACATATGAGAGAGGTGAGGGGGCAATGGCAAAGTGACCCTCACCCTGGATTGTCCATCTGACATTGAAGACAAGAGGAAGACCAAGGCGGTGTGCCAGTAACGTGCCCGCACCAGTGGCAGGATCCGTCAGAACCAGATCATAGTTTCCATCGTGAATCGATTGCATTAGCTCGTTATCTTCAAATATCATAGTCATCATCTCAATCAATTCCCTGTTTGACTCAGAGAACTGCTTCACCACCTCAAGCTCCAGACTCATACGAGACCAGAAACCTCCACCCTCCCTTTGGATCTGCAGTAATCTGGTCACAAACGAACTAAAGACCTTCTCGTCAATTCCTCCACCAGATGCAGGGATGGTGATACATGAGTAATGAGGGGACTTCTCCTTGATGTACCAGTTGGCGGATGGACGAATCACTGTGATGCTATGGCCTCTGGAGTGCAGTTCAACGATGACTTTCATGTTCACCCAGTGGCTTCCATCCAATGGGAGGACCAGCACCTTCCCCCCATAGACAGTGGTCAGATAGAAGAGCAGCACCGTAACCGTGACCAGGGCTGGTTGATGCATTTCTAAGGTGAGTCCTTTGATAGAAGATACAAAGGAAGAGTAGTTAGTAGTTACTACATCTCTTATTTCCTATGAATAGGTTCTAGTTGGTTGCCTGTTATTCTCAAACACATCAATTCTAAAAAAAAATACTCTAAATTACAACGGAAAACGTAATTATTTGTGAACCCTCTTATATTGTTGCAATTAGCTGATACATATTTACTTATACTGAACAAAAATATAAACACAACATGTAAAGTGTTGACAATTACACAGGTGAACCTTGTGCTGGGTTAAATAAAAGGCCACTGAAATGTGCAGTTTTGTCACACAACACAATGCCACAGATGTCTCAAGTTTTAAGTGAGGGTGCATGCTGACTGCAGGAATTTCCACCAGAGCTTTTGCCAGAGAATTTCATGTTAATTTATGTACCATAAGCTGCCTCCAATGTCGTTTTAGAGAATTTGGCAGTATTTCCAACCGGCCTCATAACTGTAGGCCACATGTAACCACGTCAGCCCAGGACCTCCACGTCCGGCTTCTTCACCTGCGGTATCATCTGAGACCAGCCACCCGGACAGCTGATGAAACTGAGGATAAACTGTAATAAAGTCCTTTTTTGGGGACAAACTCATTCTAATTGGCCTATGCCCTCCCAGGCCCACCCAAGGCTGCACCCCTGCCCAGTCATGTGAAATCCATAGATTAGGGCCTAATAAATGTTTTTCAATTGACTGATGAACTGTAACTGTAACTCAGTAAAACCGTTGAAATGGTGTTCTGTACAGCACTTTGAGATATCAGCTGATGTAAGAAGGGCTATATAAATACATTTGATTTGATTTAGTCTTTTGGGGGAGGACCGTAGATTCCCCGCTAGGTTATTCCCCCCTCCCACTTCTAAAACCAAAGTGGCACCCCTGTAAAGAACCACCTTCAATGGAAGCAGCTGTGTTTGTGTGTGGTTGTGACAATTAAGAGAGAAATGGGCCTCAACATCGTGTTCTAACCGGACAACACTGTAGTGTAGCAATCAGCATAAATTAATATCGAGTGAGGGCACAGCCGACCGCTCAGACGAACTCCAGCTAGCCGTTTTTACATGGTCCTGCTAGGCGTTTTTACATGGTCCTGCTAGGTGTTTTTCACATGGTCCTGCTAGGCGTTTTTCACATGGTCCTGCTTGGTGTTTTTCACATGGTCCTGCTTGGTGTTTTTCACATGGTCCTGCTTGGTGTTTTTCACATGGTCCTGCTTGGTGTTTTTCACATGGTCCTGCTTGGTGTTTTTCACATGGTCCTGCTTGGTGTTTTTCACATGGTCCTGCTAGCCATCCCACTAGCCATTTTTACATGGTCCTGCTAGGCGTTTTTACATGGTCCTGCTTGGTGTTTTTCACATGGTCCTGCTAGCCATCCCACTAGCCGTTTTTACATGGTCCTGCTAGGCGTTTTTACATGGTCCTGCTAGCCATCCCACTAGCCGTTTTTAAATGGTCCTGCTAGGCGTTTTTACATGGTCCTGCTAGCCATCCCACTAGCCGTTTTTAAATGGTCCTTGCTAGGCGTTTTTACATGGTCCTGCTAGGTGTTTTTCACATCCTGCTAGCCATCCCACTAGCCATTTTTACATGGTCCTGCTAGCCGTTTTTACAGATACTGAGTTTTACTTGGATTTTTACATGGTCCTGCTAGGCGTTTTTACATGGTCCTGCTAGCCATCCCACTAGCCGTTTTTAAATGGTCCTTGCTAGGCGTTTTTACATGGTCCTGCTAGGTGTTTTTCACATGGTCCTGCTAGCCATCCCACTAGCCATTTTTACATGGTCCTGCTAGCCGTTTTTACAGATACTGAGTTTTACTTGGATTTGTAGAACTACAAAAGTTTTTGGAGAATGCTTCTTGAGATTGTATTAAGGCAATTGAATCAAGTCAAGTTTGTAGTTCTTCTATATAAGTTTATAGCTCTTCTATAGTTCTCTGTATACATACGGTAGATATTAGTTCCAATTAGTTCATTTGAAAACGTTGTAAGTCTGATTATACCATGTTTTCAACACTAGGTACTCAGCAACTGTTTTAACAACAAGCTAAACTATTCCCATATTCCACATATATTCCATTACTTAAAACGGTTTACTTTCAACTAGAAATGTTGCTTCACATAAACACTCGCCAAAAAAATATGTCTGCAGGTAGCCTAAAATCCAAGGTGATGTTTGGCCAACCTCCCAAACAGCCGTTTTTCACCTCACATCCGAGTGAAAGCAGTCATCTGGCTGTAACCTAACCTATGCTGCCACAACTAATCTGTGCTCTCTTGTTCAAAGTTCACAGGTTCTAGCATGCAACATAACACTCCTGTAATTGCATAAGGCGTTCACATGTTGGCTTCCCGTTCTGTATTAAGAAATGGTCACTAGTTCAACATGCACATAATTATGGAGTTAGTTAGAAAATCAAAAATAAACTTTTTTCAAAGAGAATATTTGTCTCCATTAGCCATACCCAGGTTGAATAAATCCTGGCATAGGTATAATTCAGAATTTTTTTGGGCAATAACTACACATTTGATTTCATGAACCTTGCATGGTTACAACATGCCTTTGGTCTATTACTTAAAATTAAGATTAACAACCGTTGCTTTTAAAATGAACATTAACCATACAGTAGTACAGGAATAATTTAGGCTACATTGTGTGTATAACTATTGAAAATTATGATTAGTCATGATTCAAATGCAATTTAGTCCAGAGCATAATGCTTTATGTTTAGTCCAGCCCATAATGCTTTAGGTTGACCCTGTGTCCAATTGGTTAAAAGGCACACCATTTGATTGGATTGGATTTGATTAGGATCCAATGGCGACCATTGAACCTGGCTCACTCACTAAAGAAAGTAGGAAAACAGAGTACTAGGGGAAAGTCATACCTAAGAACTGATGAGATAATGTCACATAAGACTGTACCTTGTACATTTAAGAAAAGGTCTCAGAGATGTCTTTGTAAGATTAAAAGATGCAGTAGGCTGGGTCCACATGTTTTAGTCATTCATTGCTATTCTCCTAAGTACTCTGTGTAGCCTGCTCCAAATGAAGTTTGATATGTCATTTGAATACAGTCACAGGTTATACTGTAAGTATGATGGGCCATAATTCATGGATAATACGGTCAGTTTGCATAACACCGTAGCAGTGTTTTCAGTGTCTTTATACAAATGACTCATGCCTGTGCACACTTCTTATTCTGAAAAGTAAAAGTGTTTACCTGTGAAAGGGAGTCTACTTGGTAGTAGTAGTTGGTAGCATGAGGTTTTTACATTGTTCATTCTTTGATTTTATTTGACCATGGGAAAAAGAGCTACAGTACTTCGGAGATACAGCAATGTAGGTTTGGGTTGAATCGAGTCCAGAATATTACAGGTCAGACTTTGCCACAGGGTGGCAGTCCTCTCATCCAAATAATACAGGCTACTGTAGAAAATATTCACCAGATATATTCTGCACAATAGTGCTTCCATGAGTTGAGGACACACTACTTAAAGCACTATGCCCACACCATACCGACAAATGCAACTGCAGAAGTGGGCATCAATTAACATTGTGCCATTGTGCAAACTACTTTCGTGATTTTACACAGAGTTTCCAGGATTTGGTTATATACTTGTATTGTAACTACATATTTGATGTTTTATTTTTATTTAACCTTTATACTAGGCTAGTCAGTTAAGAACAAATTCTTATTTACAATGACGGCCTACCAAAAGGCAAAAGGCCTCCTGCGGGGACGGGGACTGGGATTAAAAATTAAAAATAAAAACAAAATAAATATAGGACAAAACACACATCACAATAAAAGAGACAACACTACAAAGAGAGACCTATAAGACAACAACATAGCAAGCCAGCAACACACTATGGTAGCATCACAACATGACATGGTAGCAACGCAACATGGTAGCAGCACAAACATCGTACAAACATTATTGGGCACACCCAACAGCACAAAGGGCAAGAAGGTAGAGACAACAATACATCACACAAAGCAGCCACAACTGTCAGTAAGAGTGTCCATGATTGAGTTTTTGAATGAAGAGATTGAGATAAAACTGTCCAGTTTGAGTGTTTGTTGCAGCTCGTTCCAGTCTCTAGCTGCAGCGAACTGAAAAGAGGAGCGACCCAGGCATGTGTGTGCTTTGGGGGCCTTTAACAGAATCTGACTGGCAGAACGGGTGTGTATGTGTAGGATGAGGGCTGCAGTAGATATCTCAGATAGGGTGGAGTGAGGCCTAAGAGGGTTTTATAAATAAGCATCAACCAGTGGGTCTTGCGACGGGTATACAGAGATGACCAGTTTACAGAGGAGTATAGAGTGCAGTGATGTGTCCTATAAGGAGCATTGGTGGCAAATCTGATGGCCGAATGGTAATGAACATCTAGCCGCTCAAGAGCACCCTTACCTGCCGATCTATAAATGATGTCTCCATAATCTAGCATGGGTAAGATGGTCATCTGAATCAGGAATAGTTTGGCAGCTGGGGTGAAAGAGGAGCAATTACGATAGAGGAAACCAAGTCTAAGATGTAACTTTAACCTGCAGCTTTGATATGTGCTAAGAGAAGGACAGTGCACTGTCTAGCCATACTCCCAAGTACTTGTATGTGACTCCCTTAAGCCCTAAACCCTCAGAGGAAGTAATAACACCTGTGGGAGGAGGGGCATTCTTCTTACCAAACCACATGACCTTCATTTTGGAGGTGTTCAGAACAAGGTAGAGAAAGCTTGTTGGACAGAAAAGCACAGAATTAACTGAGTTTTGGTGACAGTCAGGTTCATGTAATTACGCCTTCTTATACCTTTTTAGGAAGAAATATATGTTATCATTTGAACGGCACCTGTTTGCTAATATACTGTTTGTGTGTCTTTCTGTCTTTTCCACCGGCAGACTGCAATGTGTTTTATTTGTTGGCTTCATGGGCTATTTTTAGTTGGCAATGGCAATAAAAGGGACTATTTATGCTTAGTATCATTTTCATTTATATTTGAATTTTGAGATGAGAAGACGTCATTCTAAATTAAACACGAAAATGTGCATATGAAAACCATAACTGGCATGCAGATCGGTAGGAATGGTAAGATACATTTACAATCCACATGAGAAAGTTTGCCGAGTCTTCATGTAGCCTATTACCTGTTTGATAATATACTGTAGGCTGTCTATCTATCTTTTTGTCTTTTTACACCTGGGCGTGTGTGTGTGTCAGAGTGTGCGAACATACCTACGTGTGTGCATGCTTGCGTGTGTGACCTCATAAATGAACGCCATGAGTAACCACAGCCCCCCCCCCCATGACATTGTTTTAGCTTCCATTCAATTGTTCTCAAAAAAGTATGACTCTGTACGACAAAGCCATTCATTAACTTTTGTTTGGCATTTAACTCACATTGACAGTTTTTAAAAAAAGAATAGAAAATTATGTTCAACATGGATATGACTCACATGAGTCTATTTATGGTGCTGCTATGCACCCCGATAGTTTCTCTTTATCCTGCTTGCACGAAGCCCTCCTAGTTCACCACCGACACTATGTCATAGTTTTTGTATTGTGAAAATGTATGTCAGCGGCCCATTGAGTCATTCAACAATATAGAGAACATGAAAATGAATATTTAATATTGTCAATAGACTAGATTCTAAATTACTATCATGACATCAGCATACATACTGTAAATCTGATGGATTATCGGTAGAGATTAGCATACTGTTACATAGTGTACTTAAGGTAGATACACTATATATACACATAGGTATGTGGACACCTTCAAATTAGTGGATTCGGCTATTTCAGTCACACCCGTTGCTGACAGGTGTATAAAAACCGAGCACACCGAAAGGCGCAGTAAGAATGGCCTTACTGAAGAGCTCAGTGACTTTCAACGTGGCACCGTCATAGGATGCCATTTTTCCAACAAGTCAGTTCGTCACATTTCTGCCCTGCTAGAGCTGCCCCGGTCAACTGTAAATGCTGTTATTGTGAAGTCGAAGCGTTTAAAACCAACAACGGCTCAGCCGCGAAGTGATAGGGCACACAAGCTCACAGAACGTTGTCGCTGAGTGCTGAAGCGCGTAGCGCGCAAGAATCGTCTGTCCTTGGTTGTAACACTCACTACGTGTTCCAAACTGCCTCTGGAAGCAACGTCTGCACAATATTTGTTCGTCGGGGGCTTCATGAAATGGGTTTCCGTGGCCGAGGAGCCGCACACAGCCTAGGATCACCATGCTCAATGCTAAACGGCGGCTGGAGAGGTGTAAAGCTCACCACCATTGCACTCTGGAGCAGTGCAAACGCGTTCTCTATTGTGATGAATCACGCGTCCCATCTGGCAGTCCGAAGGACGAAACTGGGTTTGGCGGCTGCTAGAAGAATGCTACCTTCCCGAATACAAAGTTTGGTGGAGGAGAAATAATGGCCTGGGATTTTTTTTCATGGTTCGGGTTAAGCCCCTCATTCTAGATGATTCTGTGCTTCCACCTTTTTCAACAGTTTGGGGAAGGCCCTTTCCTGTTTCTGCATGATAGGATATAGGATACCTGGCCTGCGCGTAAATGTAGGCATATAAATGTGCCCATTTCGGGACCTGATAGTATTTCTGATTGGCTTAATGCACCACCACCAATGAGCTGTGGAGCTTCTCAAAGTAATGTTTTCTTCACCTCAAAACAGCAGGCAAACTAAGTCTGTTTTTTACATCCATTGAGAATGACAATAATTCCTCAATGTAGGCTATTTGAAAAATCTTTCCAGCTCTCTTTCGATAACCACTCAGCTGAAAGGGGGAAAAAATGACAGTGGAAACATAAAATAGGCCTACCTAATTACTACTTATCCCTTGCGCAAATAGCCTACAGCTGTGTGTCCTCTGTCAGGCGCTCACTGGTGCAGGAAACTCTGAGGGCCCAGAATATTTGATACAATGTTGCAAGGAGCTTCAGGCCAGTCCCAAGTTAATAGTTGATACAATGTTTCAGGTTTGTTGCAGACATGCCATGCATAGTCAATGTGATTTATAGGATATTTATTTTTAACAGGATATTTTCTACCTGCAGGCTGCAATGTTTTTATTTGTTGACTTTATAGGCTATTTTTACATAGTTGGCAATAGAAGTTAGTATTAATGCTAGTATCATTTTCATTTAGATTTGGATATCATTTTGATTAAACACATCAATGATTTTGAGATACGAAGACGTCATTATAAATTAAACTGTTCCACGAAAATGTGTATATGAACTTGAAAATAAAAGAGAGCTTGAAAATAAAAGAGAGCCGCACATTCTAGGAGCTCAGATGACAAAAATGTAATTACCAACGTTTCGACAGTCAAACTGTCTTCATCAGGATATATGAAGGGTATATATATATTATACCTTGATGAAGACAGCATGGCTGTCGAAACGTTGGTATTTACATTTTTGCATCTGAGCTCCTAGAGTGTGCGGCTCTCTTTTATTTTCAAGTTTTCTACTCCGCTAGCCAGCACCTCGCCTAAATAGGTGTGCGTTTCTTTTTCTTCTAGATTATATGAAAACCATACCTGTCATGCAGATCGGTAGGAATGGTAAGATAAATAGACATTCCGCATGAGAAAGTTTGCTGACTCCTCAAGTAGCCTATTATCGGCAACTTCAGGAGAGTAATGGCAGAATCTGTGAAAGCCAGTAGGAGCAGGAGGAGGATGGTCGGAATAGGATATCTTGATGTCTGACTTCATCGAGTCATTTGTTTCTTATTTCATCAAACAGTGAGCTTACAGCATCAGACAAGCTCAATGCTTATATTGGTGATTGTATTAAAACTCATAGGTTGTGTCTGTATATGGGAAAATACAGGTTTCACATCGAAAAAAACAGGCGAACAAGATAGTTTTTAGTTGGGAACAGCCCTATTAGTCACACATACAGTTCATTACAAGGCTCGTCTCATCCTTGTCTGAATTATACACCAATTCATCTAGCTGAGAACGCAACTCCACCATACAGTGCATTCAGAAAGTATTCAGACCCCTTGACATTTTCCAAATTTTGTTACGTTACAGCCTTACTCTAAATTTTATTAAATTGTTTTCCCCCCTCATCAATCTACACAATATCCCATAATGACAAAGCAAAAACAGGTTTTTAGATTTTTTTGCAAATGTATCAAAAATAAAACCTGAAATATGACATTTACATAAGTATCCAGACCCTTTACTCAGTACTTTATTGAAGCACCGTTGGCAGCGATTACAGTCTTCTTGGGTATGTTGCTAAAAGCTTGGCACACCTGTATTTGGGGAGTGTCTCCCATTCTTCTCTGAAGATCCACTCAAGCTCTGTCAGGTTGGATGGGGAGCGTTGCTGTACAGCTATTTTCAGGTCTCTCCAGAAATGTTAGATTGGGTTCAGGTACGGGCCCTGGCTGGGCCACTGAAGGACATTCAGAGACTTGTCACGAAGCCACTCCTGTGTTGTCTTGGCTGTGTGCTTAGGGTTGTTGTCCTGTTGGAAGGTGAACCTTCGCCCCCAGTCTGAGGTCCTGAGCTGGTTTTCATTAAAAATCTCTCTTTCCTTTGCTCCGTTAATCCACACAGCACGATGCTGCCACCACCATGCTTCACTGTAGGGATGGTGCCAGGTTCCCTCCAGAAGTGACGCTTGGCTTTCAGGCCAAAGAGTTCAATCTTGGTTTCATCAGACCAAAGAATCTTGTTTCTCATGGTCTGATAGTCTTTAGGTGCCTTTTGTCAAACTCCAAGCGGGGTGTCGTGCCTTTCACTGAGGAATGGCTTCAGTCTGGCCACTCTACCACAAAGGCCTGATTGGTGGGGTGCTGCAGAGATGGTTGTCCTTCTGGCAGGTTCTACCATCTCCACATAGGAACTCTGGAGCTCTGCCAGAGTGACCATCGGGTTCTTGGTCAATCCCTGACCAAGGCCGTTCTCCCTCGTTCGCTCAGTTTTGCTGGGTGGCTAGCTCTAGGAAGAGTCTTGGTGGTTCCTAACTTCTTCCGTTTAAGAATGATGGAGGCCACTGTGTCCTTGGGACCTTCAATGCTGCATACATTTTTTGGTGCCCTTCCCCAGATCTGTGCCTCGACACAATCCTGTCTCAGAGCGCTACGGACAATTCCTTCGACCTCATGGCTTGGTTTTTGCTCTGACATGCACCGTCTACTGTGGGACCTTATATAGACAGGTGTGTCCCTTTCCAAGTCATGGCCAATCAATTGAATTGACCATAGGTGAACTCCAATCGAGTTGTAGGTACATCTCAAGGATGATCAATGGAAACAGGATGCACCTGACCTCAAGTTCGAGTCTCATAGCGAAGGGTCTGAATACTTATGTAAATAAGGTATTTTTGTTTTGGATTTTTTTATACATTTGCAAAAAAAAACAACCCTGTTTTCGCATTGTCATTATGGGGTATTGTGTGTAGATTGATGAGAACATTTTTTATTTTATACATTTTAAAGTCTGGCTGTAACGTAACAAAATGTGGAAAAAGTCAAAGGGTCTGAATACTTTACGATCGCACTGTATATACATCTCAATGAAATTGAGTTACGATGAATGTTGTCGGAGTGTACTTCTGACTACACCGAATCACTATCAGTCGATACTTGTAAAAATGTCTATTATTTAATGCTTATCTGGTCTGTCCTGTGTAACTGCAAACATTTCTTTGGATGCTTCAATCCATTATTTTTTATTTAAAAAAAGATGGATTCCAACTCCCACTGACAACTCTATAACAATCAAGACAAGCACAGGTACACAGTAAGTTATAAATGGTTTATATTTCTAAAAGTATCTAGTGGTAGTGGATGTTTGAAGTTGCTAACTTCATACTTGATTGGATAACAGTGGATTATGCGACGCAATTTGACAGAAGTCACATAGAATGACGTTTTTTTAACGAAAACTACGGATTGCAGCACCCAAAGAAAAGCTCACAGTTAAACAGGACAAACATAGGTACACGATAAAAAATGAAGCAATTGTTTTTTTTTACAAGTATCGACTGACAGTGAGTTGATGTAGTTGGGGTACACCACCCCGACCCCCATCGCAACGCAACTCCATTGAGATGTTGATTTCTCTCAGCTACAATTCACCAAGACGCTGATTCCCAAATTACTACTACCAAGAAACATAAGCCTACACCAATATCTTATTGTATCCATTTTCAGATCTAAAGTGAGGGAATGTTAATCTACATACTAATTATGTCGGAGTTTAAATCTTAGCTGAAAAAATATAAATATACAAATATTTAAAATAAGACAACCTGGTCTCAGAGCATTTCATTTTATTCTGTAGGGAAATCCGAAACACGCCATTAAGTATATTTTACGTTTTGTAAGGTATATAATAATTTGTGGATGTCCAACACCCATTTCATATGATATGTTATGAATTACAATTCGTATGATATGTTACAAATTTGCAAAACGTACAATATGTTAGGAATTCTAGCTAATGTTGGCTAACGTTAGGCTAAAGGGTTAAGGTTAGCGTTAGGGGAAGGGTTAAGGTTAGGGGAAGGGTTAGGTTGGCTAAGTAGCTTAAAAGTAGTTGAAATGTTGCTAATTAGCAACCGTATGACTTATGTAACCATATGAAACATATCATACTAATTTCAGTGTTACGGATTTATTTTGACTATATTACGTCTAGTCTACGACACCAGGCTGAAATAAAGGGACTCACACTTCCTCTCCATCCAGCAGCCGCCTGTAGGTGGTGATCTCCAGCTCCAGGTTCTGCTTAATGCGCAGCAGCTGTTCATAGTCGGTCTTGTTGCGTTGCATGCCCAGACACAGCTGGGACAGCTCCTCCTCCAGCTGACACGGAGTGGCTTGCAGACGGTCCATCCCCAGAGCATATTTATGGCTGCTCCCTCCCAGGTTCCCCTCCAACACACCCACCTGCATGGGGACAGACTGGACAGGCCACGGCAGCCAAGTTAGCCTTCTGTGTTTAGCTAGATATTGAAGTCGTCACTAACCTATGACGCTAGTGTTATACTCAGAAATGGTAGTAATGTGATAGTTGGTTACTACTACACCACTCATCACTTGAATGCTAATGTTGTACACTGACATGGCTGCCAAATTGTTGTGGCTTGTTAAACACCTAGCTCATGCACTGACACAGCAATCAAGTAACTGTAGTAAACACCTGGCTCACCACTGTTCAAACTAACATGTTAATATTATGCACACACAGCCAGAAGAGGCCTGTTCAACCTATTGGGGGGGTGGGGGAATTCTCACGCTCCAAAGAGAAAACAAGACACTCACAGCCAAGGTAACAATCCACGATTCCAACATGGATTGTCTATTCAGGAAAAACAGGGTGATGAAGGAGTCGCTACTAGACATACATGGTCGTAGCATGCGTGAAATTTTTTTTTTTTCTGGGATTCCTAAGGACGCATCCAATAATCCAGAGGGCGTGATCAGAGAATTCATGCAATCCGCCTTGAAACATCCTATAGAGACTGTAAGTAAGATGGCTTTCCACTGAGTACACAGACTTGGAGCTCGGAGCGACAAGACCAAGTGTCCCCGACCGATCATTGCAAAATTTGTACACTACCAACAAAAGGAGCTGATCAAAAGCAGGGGAAGGGAGCTTAAAGGGACCAAATTCGGTCTCAATTACCAATTTCCAAGGGAGAAAAACGAACATGCCTTTATCATTATGGACAAACTCTTTATAGATGGACAACTATTCCGAGACAGCTCCATAACACCATGGCTGTACTAAATTCTACAGGGACTTCAGGTTACGAAAAAAAGGAATGGGAACTGTAAAAATATCAGAACATTATGAAGTGGATTTGAACACACACATACTCAACTACATGCTTGCTTACACATATGGACTTATACATACACACCTGATCTCACTCTCTTCTCTCACTTTTCTCTTCTCTTCTCTCCCCCTCTCTGTCGAGAACTGTTTTATAATTTAATGTGTTTATTGTTTGTCTATCTTTTGTATGTATTTGTCTACAAGTTTATATATGTTTACAACACGCAAGGGGAAGATATCAGAATAGAGGCATTGGGGAATAATAACATATTGTATGGAATACATTTGTACTGTAGTGAAGCCGTCTCTAGAGTAATGCAAGGTCTCTCATGATCATGTGAAACGTCAATTGCTATGGAAATGCTGGGATGTGTTTTTCAATTATGTTAAAGGTAATTATGATGCAACGGTGACGGTGATACGATATGGATTACAATTATCATCATGAATATTAAGGCTATGCACACTACATGTTACACACAGACACTCAACCATGCAAACTGGCAGCGTTATTATTTATTTGGACATCACACATTATAGTCTTACTTTTAAGACTATAATCGTCATCGTACGCACACAATAGTCATCGTACACACTCTCACTAAATCACATCCAATCTCATACACATCCCCCTACTCAGATTTAGCACATACATAATATCTTGTCTCAATTTTCTAACAGGTGTGGCATTGGCTCACAGGCAAGGGAATAAAACAAATACTGCTAGAACCTATTTCTTGAATTCTAAATATCAGACATTTGAAAGCTCTAGTTTTGACCGTCATAATATCTCTGATGGCAGGATAAGCACTAATTATGGTCAATTTAGACTGAGAATAATATCTAGTTATTGTAAGGGGTGAAATAAGTATAGCCAGTTATAATTGTAATGGTTTAGCAGATTATAAAGAAGAAGAAGATCAGTATTTACATGGCTAAAAGAAAAGGAATATAACATATACTTACAGGAAACTCACTCTACATCCTTAGACAAAGTTGTGTGGAAAAAGGAATGGGGTGGTGAAATAATTGGACAAAGGAACTCAAAGGGTGTGATGATATTAATTAACAAAAATGTCGATCTGAATGTGCAAATAGTCAGGATTGATTGGAAAGTGGATCCTTTGGAATTTGAAAGTGGACGAAAAAGAGATTTTGCTCGTTAATCTATATGGTCCAAATCAGGATGATCCATACTTCTTCTAAAACATTTATACCAATTTATTGAACTTAGAGGCAACAAAGGATCTAATCATTATGGTAGGAGACTATGACACAGTGTTATGTACCTCAATGGACCGTAAAGGTAATCACTCTACAAACTATCATCACCATCACTTAAGGAAATCACAAACACATTAGCAATAGTAGATATTTGGAGACTAAAAAAACCTGGCCTAGTGAGATATACATGGAGGGGACTTAATCAAGCTAGTCGTCTTGACTACTTTCTTGTCTCTTTCTCTCTTGCATCAAAGGTTAAAAAAGTTTTAATAGGAGACAGAATGCAATCGGATCATCATCTAATTGGCATTCACATAACTCTTATAGATTTTCCACATGGACGGGGATATTGGACATTTAATCCAAGTTTACTGGAGGACAACTTATTTTTAACTAAGACAAAATAATTTATAACTGAATTTTTCCAGTTTAATATAGGTTCAGCAAATCCCCTTATTGTTTGGGATACCTTTAAATGTACCTTCAGGGGTCAATTCAATATTCATCAATAATAAAAAAGCAGTTTCTGGCTAAAGAGACAAGGGAACTCCATGAACTAATAGTACATGTAGTTAGCAATAAAAACGATACTACAGAGATACAAAATAAGTTAGAGGAAAAACAAAAAGAACTTGAGGAACTTATTCAAGAACGATCTAACGTAATCTATTACAAAAATAAAGCAAACTGGATGGAATATGGAGAAAAATGCACAAAATTCTTCCTGAATTGTGGAGTGCTCACAAATTCATTGTGAGCACTCCACAATTAATTTCAATAGAAAACTTGCAAAAATAGACAAGATCCTGCAACCATGGAGAGGTAGATACCTGTCTATTTATGGATAAATGCCTTGATTAACTCCTTAGTCATATCTCAGTTTACTCACTTATGGCGCTGCCTACTCTGATGATTCGTTTTTCAAAATTATATGAGCAAAAAATATTTTGCTTTATCTGGGACATTAAACCAGACAAAATAAAACGTGCATATCTATATAATGAATATAATAATATATAAAATTAATATGAATTGGTTGGGTTGAGATTATGAAATATAAATGCACTAAACCTCTCTCTAAAAGCTTCACTCATTCAAAAGTTTTATTTGAACCCTAAATGGCTCTCAAATAGATTAATAAGAAAAGCTCATCCATTGTTTAAAAACTTTTTTCAAAGTATCTCTCTTTTTCAAACAAGAATTGCAAAGGTGGCTACAATTTCAATTTCATCCCCCTGAAAAGATTGAACAGATATTACAACAAATATTATGGCTGATCCCAAATGTGCTGGTTGATAAAATACCTGTATTTATGGGAAAGATGTTTGAAAATAGTATTTTGTTCTTAAGTGATATTGTAAATTGGAATTGTAGAGTTATGTCCTTCATGGAGTTATCAGAACTGTACGGGAAGATCTGCTCAATCCAAGAGTACAACCAATTGATTACAGCATTACCCCAAAAATGGAGGAGGCAGGTGGCAGCGGGAGGAGGTAGGGAATTGGTCTGTCTGCCCAATATGAAGGATCAAAACTGGCGCAGGAATATAAATAGCCTAAATAGGAAAGTATACCTGTTTCATTTGAGGTCCAGGATGTTGACAACTGTGCCATACAGCTTGCAAAAAAGTTGGGAAGTGATTTTTGATGTACCGATTCCATGGTACAGGGTGTATGAGTTGATACACTGCTCAAAAAAATAAAGGGAACACTTAAACAACACAATGTAACTCCAAGTCAATCACACTTCTGTGAAATCAAACTGTCCACTTAGGAAGCAACACTGATTGACAATAAATTTCACATGCTGTTGTGCAAATGGAATAGACAACAGGTGGAAATTATAGGCAATTAGCAAGACACCCCCAATAAAGGAGTGGTTCTGCAGGTGGTGACCACAGACCACTTCTCAGTTCCTATGCTTCCTGGCTGATGTTTTGGTCACTTTTGAATGCTGGCGGTGCTTTCACTCTAGTGGTAGCATGAGACGGAGTCTACAACCCACACAAGTGGCTCAGGTAGTGCAGCTCATCCAAGATGGCACATCAATGCGAGCTGTGGCAAGAAGGTTTGCTGTGTCTGTCAGCGTAGTGTCCAGAGCATGGAGGCGCTACCAGGAGACAGGCCAGTACATCAGGAGACGTGGAGGAGGCCGTAGGAGGGCAACAACCCAGCAGCAGGACCGCTACCTCCGCCTTTGTGCAAGGAGGAGCAGAAGGAGCACTGCCAGAGCCCTGCAAAATGACCTCCAGCAGGCCACAAATGTGCATGTGTCTGCTCAAACGGTCAGAAACAGACTCCATGAGGGTGGAATGACGGCCCGACGTCCACAGGTGGGGGTTGTGCTTACAGCCCAACACCGTGCAGGACGTTTGGCATTTGGCAGAGAACACCAAGATTGGCAAATTCGCCACTGGCGCCCTGTGCTCTTCACAGATGAAAGCAGGTTCACACTGAGCACATGTGACAGACGTGACAAGTCTGGAGACGCCGTGGAGAAAGTTCTGCTGCCTGCAACATCCTTCAGCATGACCGATTTGGCGGTGGGTCAGTCATGGTGTGGGGTGGCATTTCTTTGGGGGGCCGCACAGCCCTCCATGTGCTCGCCAGAGGTAGCCTGACTGCCATTAGGTACCGAGATGAGATCCTCAGACCCCTTGTGAGACCATATGCTGGTGCGGTTGGCCCTGGGTTCCTCCTAATGCAAGACAATGCTAGACCTCATGTGGCTGGAGTGTGTCAGCAGTTCCTGCAAGAGGAAGGCATTGATGCTATGGACTGGCCCGCCCGTTCCCCAGACCTGAATCCAACTGAGCACATCTGGGACATCATGTCTCGGCTCCATCCATCAACGCCACGTTGCACCACAGACTGTCCAGGAGTTGGCGGATGCTTTAGTCTAGGTCTGGGAGGAGATCCCTCAGGAGACCATCCGCCACCTCATCAGGAGCATGCCCAGGCATTGTAGGGAGGTCATACAGGCACGTGGAGGCCACACACACTACTGAGCCTCATTTTGACTTGTTTTAAGGACATTACATCAAAGTTGGATCAGCCTGTAGTGTGGTTTTCCACTTTAATTTTGAGTGTGACTCCAAATCCAGACCTCCATGGGTTGATAAATTTGATTTCCATTGATAATTTGTGTGATTTTGTTGTCAGCACATTCAACTATGTAAAGAAAAAAGTATTTAATAAGAATATTTCATTCATTCAGACCTAGGATGTGTTATTTATTTTTGAGCAATGTATATAAAACGCAAGATTCAAGACAAAAATTATTATATAGAATTCTTGCCACCAACAAAATGTTGAATATTTGGGGCATAAAGTCATCGAAGCTCTGCAGATTTTGTTGTGAGGATACAGAATCAATAGACCATTTATTTTGGTATTGCCCTCAGGTAGCCTGTTTCTGGTCTCAGGTTCTGGAATGGCTGAAAATGCATAGCATTGGTCTAAAATTGACCCTAGAAATAGTACTGTTAGGAGATCTGGAGAGACCGGGCCAGTCACTTGCTAATATACTAATACTCATAGTAAAAGTATTTATCTTCAACTCACAATCTGTGGATTCTATTCGGAGACAAGTGGGAGGGGAGTTGCTGTGTGGGAGATTGACCATCATTCTAAGATAAAAGTAAAAAATTGTTTTTAAAAAAAAAGTCAAAATAAAACAATAAAAAGTCTGTTTGAATGACATTGAGGGGCAGTGTTTTTCAACTAACGCCGGTTTGCTTGAGGCTGATGCTGTGCAGGTGTTTGTACACATGCATATACACACGCTCATTCAAATTAACATATACTAGAACACACATATACATGTAGTGACAGACATGCACACAAACATATACAGTTGGCATTGCTGTTAAGATTTTAGTTGTCCTTGATGTCCTTTGTTTTAAATGTATTATTTTGTTTTATTATTGTTTTTGCATTGTTGTTTGCTGTTTTCTTCTGTCTTTTCCTTTTTTTCTCTTTAGTTCTTTCGTTTGGTTGTTGGTGCATTGGGAGGTTCTTGGGGGTGGGGAATGGAATTAATTATTTATTTTTCTTCTTGGGGGAACTATGGGGGATCTTTGAGGGTTCGGGTTCACACTTTTAGCCTGGTGGTAGATTTGTCAACGTGCCCTTGAGCATTGCATTGACCCTGGATGCTTCTGTGTGTCCCTTTGAATGGGAATCTGTTGGATGACTGGTATGATGTAGTTGTTGAGCGGCTTCACTGCAAGTGTATTGTATGTTTCGGATATTCAATAAATACATATTTTTAAATACAGTTAAAAAAAATAGAGTTAACAAAATATTTACTAAATTTAAAAAAATGTCATTAAAAGTAACACAATACAATAAGAGGCTATATGCAGGTTAGTTAGTACATAATTTGTACATGTGGGTAGTGGTAAAGTGACTATGCATATATAATAAACAGTGAGTAGCAGCAATGTTAAAACAAAAGGGAAGAGGCCTTCCTCTGACACTGCCTAGTATATACAGTACCAGTCAAAGGTTTGGACACACCTACTCATTCCAGGGTTTTCCCTTTATTTGTACTATTTTCTACATTGTAGAATAATAGTGAAGGCATCAAAACTATGAAATAACACATATGGAATCATGTAGTAACCAAAAAGTGTTAAATCTAAATATATTTTATATTTGAGATTATTCAAAGTAGCAACCCTTTGCCTTAATGACAGCTTTGCACATTCTTGGCATTCTCTCAACAAGCTTCATGAGGTAGTCACCTGGAATGCATTTCAGTTAACAGGTGTGCCTTGTTAAAAGTTAATTTGTTCGTTTGAGCCATTCAGTTGTGTTGTGACAAGGTAGGGTGGTATACAGAAGATAGCCCTATTTGGTAAAAGACCTTGTCCATATTATGGCAAGAACAGCTCAAATAAGCACAGATAAATGACAGTCCATTATTACTTTAAGACATGAAGGTCAGTCAATCCGGACAATTTCAAGAACTTTGAAAGTTTCTTCAAGTGCAGTCGTAAAACCCATCAAGCGCTATGATGAAACTGGCTCTCATGAGGACTGCCAGAGGAAAGGAAGACCCAGAGTTACCTCTGCTGCAGAGGATAAGTTCATTAGAGTTACCAGCCTCAGAAATTGCAGCCCAAATAAATGAGTTCAAGTAACAGACACATCTCAACATCAACTGTTCAGAGGAGACTGCGTGAATCTGGCCTTCATGGTCAAATTGCTGCAAAGAAACCACTACTAAAGGACACCAATAATAAGAAGAGACTTGCTTGGGCCAAGAAACACAAGCAATGGACATTAGACCAGTGGAAATTTTCCTTTGGTCTGGAGTCCAAATTTGAGAATTTTGGTTCCAACCGCTGTGTCTTTGTGAGATGCGGTGTGGGTGAACAGATGATCTCCGCATGTGTATTCCCCACAGTAAAGCATGGAGGAGTAGGTGTTATTGGGTGGGGGTGCTTCGCTGGTGACATTGTCTGTGATTCATTTAGAATTCGAGGCACACTTAAAAAGCATGGATACCACAGCATTCTTCAGCGATACGCCATCCCATCTGGTTTGGGCTTAGTGGGAATGTCATTTGTTTTTCAACAGGACAATGACCAAACACGCCTCCAGGCTGTTTAAGGGCTATTTTACCAAGGGAGTGATGGAGTGCTGCATCAGATGACCTGGCCTCCACAATCCCCCGACCTCAACCAAATTGAGATGGTTTGGGATGAGCATAGTGAAGCAGAGAGAAGCAAAAGCAGCCAACAAGTGCTCAGCATGTGGGAACTCCTACAAGACTGCTGGAAAAGCATTCCAGGTGAAGCTGGTTGAGAGAATGCCAAGAGTGTGCAAAGCTGTCATCAAAGGGTGGCAATTTGAAGAATCTCAAATATAAATATGTTTTGATTAGTTAAATATGTGTTATTCCATAGTTTTGATGTCTTCACTATTATTATACAATGTAGAAAATAGTCAAATAAAGACAAACCCTTGAATAAGTAAGTGTTCCTAAACTTTTGACTGGTAGTGTATGTCTGGACAGAAGGGGTGTGTGTCTGGACAGCTAAAGGTTATGTGTTTGGACTGAAAGAGGGCGTGTATGGACAGAAGGGGGCGTTTGGACAGCTGGAGGAGAGCTGCAGTACCTGCTTACGCAGACTGTCCAGTTCCCCCTCCAGAGCCTGTAGGAAGCGGCATCTCTCGCTGAGCTCGCTCTGAGCACAGTGCAGCGCCTCACAGCTCTCCTTTACCTCCAACTGCACTGACTCCAGTGGCAAAACACACACATTCATCATAAGTGTTTATGCAGTAAACAATCAGGCTGACACTGATGAAGTATTCCATTGCACCAGCAGTGTTGCGTACACAAAGCAGTCATGAGTACATCTACCCACATACAGTACAATGTACACAAATACAGACAATTTACTGCAGAATACTTCTACTCAGTCTTAAGAGTGATATGCTCCTGAGCTCAGCTGAGATCCTCATCATTACCATGCCAGACTTCTCACTGACCTTCTTCGGGTACCAGATCTCTGAGTCCTCCTTGTTCTTACCAGCAATGCCCTCATACTGGATCCGCAGCTCAGCCATTATGGCTTCAAGATCTGGGCCCTGGGCCGCATCCACCTCCACCTGTTCGTTGGTCATACAGGCCTTCATGGAGCCCCTTTCCTACAGGCACACGAGAGCATGGTTGAGGTCAACTCCATTTCAATTCAGGCACCTCAGGAATTCAACTGGAATTACAAGTGAAAATAAACACAACCCTGATGGTAAGGCGCATGCATAGTTGGCCACATTCTGGACACCACGCATGGCTGTCTAAACACACTCTCTGTGCTTGCGTGATGTGTTTGTGTGTAAGTGCACAAGTCTGACCATGGTATCTACAGACAGAAACTGCAGAGAGTACAGGGTCATTTTACTCACAATCATATTTCAGTGACATTCAACATGCCTGGGGGAGAGTAACTGTACTAAATTTAAATATTTTTACATTTAAAACACAAATACCTCTGTTACAAAAAGCACGATTTGTCTATAATAATAAACATAATTTTAAGGTAAAAAATATGCCTTAGGGACATACCATATGAATCCTCATGTTTTTTGAAGATGTAATTCATATTTAAGAGTATGTGCAATGGGACAATCCAGAATCCAACTCTGTTTCCTGCAGCGACCCTCCACTGAACCAAAAACTGTTTGACAATGTTTGAGGTGATTAGCTTGATGTGTAAATACTCCTCAGTAATAGGTGGACCTGTTATGACTTGACCTTTGACCCGTGCAGCAGAGCTCTCACCTCATCATGATTCTTCTTGAGGAAGCAGAGGTCCTCCTTCAGGCTGCCCAGATCTCCTCTGAGGGTAGCTATGATTAGGACGTGGTCTGACCTGGCCATCCTCAGAGCAAGACAGTCCCTCTCTACAGACTGGCACAGTGGGGCCTCAGCCTCCCATCTAAACAGATGAATGGTAACCGAGACATAGACACACTCACATATGTACACAGGCATGTACACGCACACGCACACACACACAACCCTACCTTGGTCAACAGATAAATCGCCACATACTGTGAACATTGCTGCATTCCAACATTTGACTGTATAAAATCAGTACACTGTGAATACTTACAGACCTCGACACAGACTGTACTCTGGTGCCTTTTGACTTGTGCTTCACCTTGCCAACCGCAGATACCTCTGAAACGGATGTCACCTTGATCCTATCTATCATGGCCAGTGTGAACTGATGGCCTCCTTTCTGTCTGAGCGCTGTGGGAACAGGCTCTTTTTTTCTCAGCATGACAGAGAGCTAATTTATCCAAAGTGCAATGCAGTTTAGCACCCCATGTGAATTTCTCAGACTGGGAGGCAAAAGAATAGCCCCTCTAAGTTGGCACTCACTTGACCCTGAATCCATCGGGGGCCAGCTTGGCATTGTCAATCTCCAGCATGATGCGAGCATTTTCCAGGTTCTTCTTTCTCACCTGAGGAGTAGCAGGGAGGAACATATTTACTTTAAAGTTGGATACTAAAGCACACAGGCACACATATGTAAGTGTCCCATTGCAGGAAAGCGAAGACGGATTGAATGTAATTGTGAAAGCAAAATGTTGAGGAGCACAGCCGGGCGCATACATGAGACGTTTATGGAATAGGTCTACACAAATGTAAACAATAATTGTGTGTATTGTAAGCTATAATGGTGCACAGTTACTGACTGGCTGATTACATACATTTATCATCACGGCCATGTGGGAGCTGACCTTCACACCAATGGCATGAGCTTGGGCCATCATGCCCTCGATGTCGTGACCTTTGGGCGTCCGTTCCAGCATCAGTGGTTTGATCTTGAACTCTAGCTCAGCGTTGGGTCGCTCCAGGGAGCACACCTTGTTCAGGTAGTTGGACAGCAATGCATGGTTTCGTTGTCGCTTGCGCCCACACCCATGCCATTCAGGGAGGAGAGGGTGCCCAGGACATTGAGCCCATTCCCCACAGAGAGGGAGTGGGTGAGGGACAGGGTGCTGACAGAGGACAGGGAAGACAGGGGCCTTGGAGTGACTTCGGTCACCACCGCTGTTTCTCAGAGACATGCTGGAGAAGGAGCGATGGCAGACAGTAGCTGCTTAATGAGAAAGTAGAGGCCATGATGTGTTTCTGCTGCGCTGAGGCACAGTGGTGGAGGGGGTAGAGATGTGTCAATTGTCCCTAACTGGCCAAGCTGCAAAACCAGAAGTTCTACAATTTCTCTCGTAAAAATCTGATTTTAAACCAAACCACAACCAACATTACTAACCAGAGTAGAGGATATGAGAATCCTCAGGTGAGCTGGGCTGTGTCACCGATGGACTGGCTCAAAATATCTGTGTAGAGGGCAGAGCCACCATGTACGTATCCAATCAAAATGATCCACTACTAGAGTGGAATGGAACACCCTAGAGCAGTGTTTTTTGAATAACCTTGAAGTGGTTCCCGGGGGCATCCATGAACCACATGAGGAAATCTGAAGTCACGAGCAATAGAAAACAAAATGGTTGGGATAATTAAGATGTTAAGGTTACTGGTTACATTCTTACAGCTGTAGTCTGGACGATCATAAGTAGCAGTCAACACCTAAACACTGTGTGGAGACAGACCTATTTACATATCCAATATGCAAAGTTGATAGGCATCGCTTTTGACTTAATTAAGGAAAGAGTGTCACTCAGTGGTAAAAAAGGGTCTATTGTATTTATGGGCAAATATATTCCTTTTCTGAAATCGCAAAACTGATTTTTATTATTTAGATGCATTTTAATTAAACAATTTAGTGTAATATAGAAATCAAATACTTTGTAGGCCTAATCATATGTAATTAACTAGAAATCAGACACTGATTTCTAGGGGAGAGTGGGGTAAGTTGAGCCAAATGGTTAGTTGACCCACTCCTTGTTTCTAGGAAACCATACACATAATGAATCATGTGATCAAATTAGTAGGAAGAGGTCATCATTTCATAGAGTCTGTGAAGGAAGAAACCACATGGAAAAAGTGGTAAGCAAGTTAGGTCCCAAATTATTTTTTTCTTCACCAAGTCAAATGAATGTATTGTGTTAAGAGGTTTCATGATACTTCCATCTACACCAGAGTAGGTTGTTTTAATATTGTTCTATGCATCAGTTGGGGTCTCTAGGAGCTGCAATATGAGGTCTTAAACCTAGCCTGAAAGTGAATCCCTGTAACTGTGTGGACTAATTTAGTCAAAATGTTTGCCTTGGTATGTTGAGCCAATGGCCACCAAACCCCATACAAATGTTACATGCATAGTATTTTTGCAATGTGTCATGCTCAGCTATGAAAAGCCAACTGACATTTCCTCTTGATGTGCTGACCTGTTGCACCCTCTACAACCATTGTGATTATTACTTGACCGGTCATCTATGAACGTTTGAACATCTTGAAGTACAATTTGCCCTTAAAGGCCATGTGCTCTTATAATATCCACCTGGCACAGCCAGAAGGGGACTGGCCACCCCTCAGAGCCTGGTTCCTTTCTGGGTTTCTTCCTAGGTGCCTGCCTTTCTTGGGAGTTTTTCCTAGACACAATGCTTCTACATCTGCATTGATTGAGGTTTGGGGTTTTAGACTGGGTTTCTGTACAAGCACTTAGTGACATCTACTGATGTAAAAAGGGTTTTATAGATACATTTGACATGAACTCAAGATGCATTTTTATTGTACAGAGCAGACATCATCATGCCCCATGTATACACATGTAAACAAGCAGGGGTTTAGACCCCTTGAGGTTCTTGAGAGAGCAGCCAAGGAAGTGAGAGAATAGAAGAAGTCCATTCAAGCAGCAGCAAGGTATATGAGAAATGACAATGATTGAATGACACCGAAGAGGTAAATTGACAAAAAAGAAAACTAATACGTACCTGTCACAAATGACAACGACTCTTGCTAGAGACTGCCATCATTTTTTATATTTTGTATCCGCAGGTCTTGTTATTTTATTACATGCCTGTTTAGAAGTGCCTTTTAATCACGTGTGCTCTGTTATTTACAACGATTGCCTTTTACTTAACTTCTGGCATTCTAATGTGCGAAATTGAATTGCATGCCCAAAATTGACATGGACTACATTGATTTGAGACAGCTGTTGCCAATTCACTATCACCTCCTCCCTCCCCAAACTAATATCTAAACACGCCCCAGAACTAGAGTTAAAAGGAACCAGAACTTACCTTTGGCACGAATTTGGACCAGAGACCTCTCGGCCAACAAATGGCCACCTTGTTGCGTCTGCTCGCCTGCTTTGGGATAAAGGCAAATCACAACACTATCAATAGCACTAAGGAGGGTGCTATTTTCTAAATGTTTGAGGGACTCCAATTGTTGGCCAGTACATGCTTTAACTGTATGTTTTGTGTCCCCTGTTACTGCAGACATCGGGGACACGCCCAGATGCAAATGTGAGAGGCTACACCCAATGCTACAACCCAGCAGGCCCTGTGCAGAGTGAGAGAGAGCCATGCAAGCAGCCACCGACAATTGAGCCAGGCTACCAAAAGCTCAACTCATACAACCCTCTCTGTAGCACTACTAACAAAAGTGGTTATTTCCAGCATATGAGAGATTCCAGTTGTTAGCCAGTACATGTTGTAATTGTAGACACGGGAGACACGCCCAATGCAGCTGCGAGAGGCTACAACCAACGCTACCACGTTGCCGGGCTCGTGTGGACAGCCGGTGACCAGCTTGCCCTGCTCAGGAGGTAGAGCCGAACGAACCTTGCTGGGAAAGAGCCGAACCAACATTGGCCACCACTCTGTGAATCAGCTGGTGTTTGACTTTGCTCATAGTTAGCCTATAGCCCTAAATCCTAGCCCATTTTTACGTAGTGATATTGTTTTATGTAGTGGCATTGTTAAAGCTGAATTTATAATAAAGAACCTTTGCTTGTACTTTGGCCAGTCTGGTTGTTTGCCGTGGGATTTTGGAACTCTGCATTTGACATTGCCTGTGCGAAAGAGGCTATGATAGGCACACAGTGACATGAAGTCTGAGCTTGCAAAACATATCAAGAATCTCATGGACCAGTTTCACTGGCTTTAATAGCCTCATGCAGAGAACTTGACTATGAATTGGCACAGCGGAACAACGTCCCAGACAACTGGTCAAGAAACGGAAGGTTAAGTGATATTGAACAGATCTATATCTGAATGTAGGCATATATTATACAATGTACCACACCCACATTCCATGAATTTGTCACGAATCCCGCTTCCTGAGTCTGTGTTTGCCTGTGTTTCTGTCCTGGAGTGTGTTTCCGGTGTCCTGGAACGCACCCTGTCTGGTTGCCGGGCGAATTAGCTTGTTGGGAGATCAATGTTCACCCGCACCTGTATCCCATCAGTAATCTGCACACCTGTCCTGATCATCACCTCTCCCCTTCAAAAGCTCTGACCTGACATCCATTCCCTGCCGGATCATTAGCCATGAACAGTATGTTGTGCCATAGTATCAGCCTCAAGTTGGATAGAATTTGTTTTGTTGTTTTTTTACGTATTGCCTGCCTTAAACTTACCTCCGTTTGTTCTGTCTTCAGTTACTCACCCGGATCATTTACCCCATTCCCGCCTGGTCGTTGGAGGATTCCGCTACCCCATTGGATCCACCTATTTACTCCCATCAACTCACCACCGCTGCCCGCTACGCCACCTGGATATATCTTCACATTCACTTGTAAATAAATACTCACCTTCTTCCTACTCTCCTTGTCCTGGTCTGCTTCTGGGTTCGATTTTGAAAGAACGTGACAGAATTAAACTTTGTCCTACTGTCACAGGACATCACGCACTTAACCCGAGGTCAGCTCAACCTACACTGTCCCTGTGCTCAACTCACCCCATACCAAGAGACCACTTTTTTTGGAAAAGCTATGTTTTCAAAATGTATGTTTACATGAATTATGATTATTTCCAGGGATACACATCCTGAAATATATGTAGATATCTTTGTTAGAATACTTCCCTTGACGTGATACTGAATGAAAAAAATAAAAAATGTCTCAACTTACCCCACTCTCCCCTAATTCTGTCTGAGAGGGCAGGGGTATATTCTGTAAGCTAAAAGGCTGTTTGGAAACGTCTACTCCCCAGTCTTCCAGATGCCTGATCCCCGGTCCCTGCCAGAACAATACAATTCAGCAGCCACAGCCGGGATGATGCTTCCAAGATGTTACCAGTGAATTATAGGGTAATGAGTGTAGCCAATCATTAATCAAACTCAAGTACTGCTTTACAGTTGTAAGATGTCACCCTGATAAATAAACACATTTTTGACTCACGCTGAAGTTTCATATTTATTTTTGCAAAGTGGAGGGTGGGCTTTGAGCCAAAGTTAATCATTTGTATTAGCTATTTCCTCAGTTTACCTCAGGGGTAGGCTACTCCTCATGTTGAATTCACATCTGTATGGTTCTTAGTGTAGTACTGTGTGCTACTGTAGGAATCGAAGCTTATGCTATTTATGTTCTAGCATTTAGAATCCACTGTGTACAGTCTACATTTTTAGAAGATTCTCACATTTCTCCCTTATTTGACAAAAATGCACATGCAAATGACTGTAATACCGTTCAGTATTTTCTTAAAAAACGAACTCGACATAATGTCCATAAACATGATGCTCTTGGCCTCAAAGTGAAGTGTTTCTCTCAGCACTGCTCTGCTATAGACCGTTGTGGTCTGGTTTTCAACCACTAGCCCTCAGCCAGCTAGTTTGGGTTTCAAAATAGAGAGTGCAGTTGAACTTCCTTCATGAAGACATTTCTTTTGTCTTGTCACAAAAGCAACTGATGAATAACGCTACATGTCAGAAATACCTTAAATACGAGGTTAAAGTGCAACTATAGTGTTCCAACAACAACATTTCTCTAATGCTTAAAAAAAAAGAAGCCACAATCAACCCATATTTTGTGTTGAACTTGCATGACTGGGAATCTCCGTATTATTCTTGATATCCGGTGTGAATACTCTGGGGAGAATGACAGAGGAGCCTTTTAGCGAGGTCAACAAGTTGAGGCATTCCGAGAAAAATATGCTTGCCTTTTTACTAGCCCACAGTATTTCATCGTCAGTACCTATGCTAGATAGTCTAAGCCCTTCTGTGAGCAATATTCCCGTTTCTGTCATTTGTCTCTGTAACTTCATTGTGATACACCGTATGGATGAGACTTTCTCACAACAGAAAAAAAAGATGCACATACAAAAACAAAAGCAGGCAGAGAATGAAAATGAGACTTCAGAAATAAACGTTGTATTCGGAAGAGGAAGAGGAGGAAGAGGAAGATTCTCTCAGCACCCGTCAGCACACTTTTGTTGACTGTTGCGAGAGCTGTTGAGTGCTGCTGATCAGTATGATGATGAATAGCAGGAGCAGTGATGTGATGTGAATACGCAGCAGAGCAGAGACGAGAGGTACTGTAGATGTAATTGCTCATCAGGGGAGCTACGCTGTAATTCTGAAAGAGGAATCCTGCAATCAGAGGCCTATTCATTAGCACAGGGGCCTCATTTCATCTGTAAACACTTGAGCCCGCCAATCACAGGGCAGACGCATGACATTATGACAAAAATGAGAGTTGTAACTACCAGAGATGCTTGTGCATGGAAAACCGTGGCTCTAAAACCTCTATTCTGTCTGCTTCATGCTTTCATGCTTTTAGAGAATTTGATTTGACAAAAAAAAATCTAATTTGCGTTTATATCTCATTTAGTTGGACTGTAGCCCAGAATATGCCTGATTGATAATCATCTGTTTATTATTCTACACAAAGGCAGTTCTTTGCATGAAATAAAATGAAAAGGTCGTTTCACAGATTACATCTAGTAAGGTTCAAGAAAGGCAAATCAGATAGATATAGCGGATAGCATTGCTTATTGGTGGTGTCTCGCAAAACCAGTCACATCGAGGAATTAAGATTTATTTTTTACTTGGTTTGATTGTAAAAGCATGACCAAAAAAGGGACTTTGAATATAATGTAGAGACAAAGTTATACCATTTTTATTTAAAAATAATAATTATTGAGTAATTACAATGAATATTAAAGTTCCAAACTGTTCAACTGTTGTACCTGACTGTTCTTCTTGCCCATCTCTCTCTGTAATCGACCACATCTTGAGATTCCGTTTCCTCCTCTTTGTCTTTGTTTAGATGTGTCAATGTCCACTTCGTTGCTCCACTGATGTTGGGTGGGTTTCGTATCTCCCCTGAACCACACCTGGCTCAGTCAAAGCATGCCCATCTCTAATTAAATCTTCAATAGTCAAATCAGAGCACAAGGGAAGCCATTGTTGCTGCTTCTATCTACAATATATACCCCTCTTTTTACTGTAGCTCTGGTTTCTGTGTCCCTCCACACACAGTGTCACTGGGTCAAGAAACATGCAGTCATGTATCTAGCATTCTTTGTCTCCTAATGCAGCAAGAACGTGTTCTGGGTAGAAGTTTCCCATAAGCATATATCTAGGATCAGCTTACTCTCTCAATCCTATACCTAAACCATTAGGAAGGAAAATGCTAACCTGACCTTAAATCAGTGTCAAAGGGAAACTCATCTACTCCTACTCCCAAGAGCACCAATGGTCAGTCGATTGCTTGGTATGATGTGGTTATTGGATGTATGCCCTCTTGTGGTGAAGAGTGGTCCTTCTGTGCATGCATGTGTAGGTTGATTTCACTAAACACTGATCTAAGGCCAGTTATGCATTCTCCCCTTCCTAATGGTTGAGGATCGGTTGAGTAAGACTACGCTGATCCCAGATCTGTGCCTGCAGGAAACTTTGATAATAGCGGACCGGTGAGGCTGGATGTATCTTCATTTCAATTGGTCCTATTGGCCTTTACCAATTCACTTAAAACATTTGGAATCCTTGAGATTCTCAAACAACAGACAGAAACCTTCCAGTACATCCTCTTCTTGGTTAAACATACTTTGCTGGTGCTGTCATGCATTAAATTCAAAGCACATGTCCCTTCATTGAATGCCAACAACAAGATTCTTTGATTTCAAGTGAATTCCCTCTGACAGAATTATAGAGAGAGAGGTTGCGACTGGGATGCCAGATATGTGAGCTCCAGACAGAGATGTCTGTTGCTGATATTTTAGCATGGAATGATTGTGGTTTCCATTTGTTCCACAGTATGTGGCAAGAGTATCAGAGCTGTTCAGTGGGAAGGGATTTAACTATCGTGTGTGTGTGTGTGTGTGTGTGTGTGTGTGTGTGTGTGTGTGTGTGTGTGTGTGAGTGTGTGTGTGTGTGTGTGTGTGTGTGTGTGTGCGTGCGTGCGTGCGTGCGTGCGTGCGTGCGTGCGTGTGCGCGCATGTGTGTGCGTGTGTGTGAGTCCTGTCAGAGTATTGTTCCTGTCTCACTTTCATAGCATATGATAAGACCTGTTTAACTCAATGTACGATTTCACAAGAATTGTAATTATGTGAGCTGAAAACACTGTATGTAATGAGTCTGAATAGGCTTGTTAATTGAATTACTGTGATGTGTAATCCGTGTTTCACTTCAATTTTATAAGGCAAGGAATAACAGGTGGTAAAACATGTTGAAGCATTGTACTGCTTGTTATCAAGGTGCGTTGAGCTGGATTTTTCTCTAATTTTGTCAAATTCTAAAATATCAGGGAAGACGGACCGTCGACCTACTTGAAGAGAGCATTAAAATGAGAATTGATCCAGCCAAAGTGTTAAAACAGATAACTGGGTCCCTAACAAAGGAAACGGTCAAGACTATATTTTCCTGGGTTCATTATTCTGTGTTTTTTTTGCCACAAATGCAGCTTGAGTGCTGCCAATCAATACAACAATTTCAGATTAACACAATTAAATGGATTTATGGAATTAAACAGAGTGCTAGATCAATACTATACACAGAGTTAAACGCTTTAAATGGTTCTTGCCATCGGATTGATTGTTGCGGACGTTAAACACATAGGGACTAAATTGGGGACCCTCAACCTGTAGCTTGACCGTTACATACCTATGAATATTGCTGTTAAATACAGGTTATGAAGGATACTTGGCCTTTACCGGGTGGCCTGGTGGATTTAATGTTGTTCAATGAGTGCAAGGTGCTTCTATCAGCGGGGTGAGTGGGTGGATGGATGTGTGCACGCGCATTTGTGAAATAATAAGTTAAAAGTGTGTATTTTATCTTCAGCACAGCATTCTCCGTGTTACACAAGATGATTGGACTTAAATCCTTAACGTAAGATTATGGCACCGGGTGTTGTCAAATCAATCCCGTTAATGGCATTGGTGCATGAAGGGATCACTAAGAATTAAATCCTTCATGTCTTGCTGAAAAACCAAAGTGTTTTATTTCTAAGTGAATTTACGTGAAATTATCTATTTTTTCAACAGATCTATTTTTCCAACACTCTTTTAGGCACATTTTATTACATCGGTAAAATATGTACAATTTACAATAAATGATTTCTTTCATTTGAAAGCATTTTTAAAAGTGCTTCTTGGTGAAGTATCTTTTTTGAATAAATAAATGGACACAAGCTTTCCATTTCACAAGCGAAATAAGTAAATAGAACACACAAGACCGCCTCTCTCTAAACACACAAGATCAGAAGAGTCTTCATCCTCACCTTACACAGAAATATGTAAGTCCATGCATGGGAGGGTTTTATACAGGAAAACAAGCAGACGGAGTAACAGAAAAAAAGTCATATTTAAAACGAATGGAATTGAAAAATAAAATACCTTCAGTACTATAAGTTGATGAATAAGAGAATGAAAAATCTGAATCCGCAGTGATTGAATTGAAATTTTGTGTTGGAAGAGTCTTCCTGTTCCTAACCCTGGTCCTGGAGATCCAACTCATTCCCTGTCAAGGAATGGGTGGTGGAATCTGGTCCTGATGATTACCACATTTGTATTGAACTGGGATGTTTTTCCCACGACGATCTAAAGTCTAGCTGCCTTTATAAAAACCGTCCATCCATTTGAATATGTGATATCTCCACCTTGATATACTATGGAGACGGTAAAAGTCCTCTTGTGTAGTAAAATGGAAGAGACAGATGTTGAACTGTTCTCAGAGGTTTGGGATGGAAAGGTCCGCGAGAGAGACGGCTTGTGGAGGAGGTGGTCTCAGGGGCATGACTTAGTGGCTGATGGGCAACTGTGGTAAGGTCATGCCTGGGTGGATGAGGTGGTTAGGGGAGGACAGCATTGAGAAGGGATGACCTGTGCACAGGAAGCAACAGAAATATATATATTTTTATTAAATGCAATAAGACTAAATACATTGCACAAGAAGCCATATGTGATGTGACGTGAACTGAAATACACTATGGGTAGAATCATATCTTTGATCATGTTAATTGGTAGAGTAAAAAAAGTTGAAAATTCTGTTAGAGCCAAAGTCACCTCGATGTACATGTATGTTTTGTCCATCGAGAGGGAGTAACCAACTCACTGTCTATATATCCATGCAGAGCCAGCAGGTGTGGTCTGTCAGGACTGCTGAAGGGGGAGTAGAGGTTGTCTGGCAGTGAGGGGGGCAATCTAGAGTGGGGGTAAGGGGCGCCCTGGAGGTGACCGTTGTGCTGGGTGGGAGGATGCTTTTTATGCCTTGCTCTGCAGTTTTGAAACCAAACCTATTGAAAATGTAACATTACTAAGGATCATTGAATGGCATATGCAAGACGTAATCTGGTAAAGATTAATTATTTTATCATATCAAATGATCTATTTTATTACATCGTACATTCATTTTCAATATGTCTAACAACATTACACCCACTAGTTTGATATTATCATACATACTTGTATGACCCGTCTGCTCAGTCCTGTCATGTCTGCCAGCTTCTGTAAGGTCTGGGTATCAGGGTTGTTGTCTTGGTAAAACTGAGACTGCATCACCTGAGAACACACCGAGCAAACTCAGTCACGAAGCTACATACTCAGCTGTATGTTCACCGAATCAAGCAAATTCAGTCAGACAGTCAAATTCATCTGAATTATGGAAAATGTAATACTGAAACTATATCACCCCGTCACTCCGTCTCTCTCTGTCACACACAAATACTGTGCATACTTTCACAGACACTCACACACATAAACACACACCTACCGTACCTGTAGCTGCTCAGCGCTGAAGGAAGTGCGTGCTCTCTTGGCTGGTTTGGGTTGGCCATCTTGATCAGAGGGCAAGGCTCCCTCTAAAGTGAGACCTGTCCCTAAGTCCCAGGCACAAGAAGGAAAGAAACATCACCACAGAGTTTAATATTGTTCACTTTAGCTAACCTGAAAGAGATCATACACATGCAATTGGTGCAGGTGCTGGATATCGAAACATAAATTCCTCTGGGTAAGACATGTATGACACGAATTATGTCTGAATTCTTCCCCAATACAGTTTCCCACAGGGACGAATCCTAACTTGAGAATATCCCATAGATGGCTCATATTTGGGTACCCTGCTCCCTGACATTGTCTGAGACACCCGTCGGAAGACCTACCGTTCTCCGCCGCTCTCTGGAGGTTCTCCACCATGGTGTCATAGTGGGCCCGACAGAGCACCCTGCCCTCCACCAGACCAAACTCCTCCCCCGTGGACAGCTGCCTCTTACAGGAGTAGCAGGCGAAGCAGGCCAGGTGGTACACACTGCCCCGTGCCCGCCGTACCCAGTCAGTGGCAAACACCTGGCGCCCGCACTGGCTACACTTGGTGCCAAACCTACTGTGATGAGACAGAGATGAGAAGGGGGCATTTTTAGTCGGTCTTTCACTGCTACTAGTTCAAGTAAATGTGTGATCAACGGAAATGTTGTGCAGGTCAGAAATAGAAAGAAACTCTTATTGTAAAAGATTACCAACAGCATTGCTTTTCCAATCTAATTTCACTTTAGTAAAATATAACTGAGCCTCCTGTTAATTAAAACAATAATAGCAACAGCAATGGGATAACAATAGCAATATAATGATAGAATAATGATAATACAACAATAAATAGTGTTTAATTAGTTGGCATGCTACAAACAGCCTATAGACCCGCCAGTTTATGATGAAGATTTGAACTTTCTGTGAGTGAGAAAAATAGCCCTTGATAAATTAAACAGTATTTTAGCAGTGGCCCTGGTTGAAGGAGGGAATGATGAATTGATAAATGAAGAACAACGAAAACGAATAGCTTAAATGTAGTGATCTCAAAGATGTAAGAATCATTATTGAGAGTAAAAATGTTGATAAAGTCCACCATATTTTCAGTAAAGGCAATAATTTAAATATATCTAAAGAGAAACATTCCGAAGTAACTTTGACAAAAAAATGGGTATTGGGTGTAAAAGTGTTCATATTTCTGATGTTAAAAATGGACTATGGGTTTATTTGGATAGCCGTGGTAACATATTTGTTTTTCCTTTAATAAAGGTAATGCGTGTCTATGAATTGGTGTGATTTAGACGTTACAACGATACAAAAAAAAAAAAAACAGTCCAATCCTGTTTACTTGCCCCGAGACATAAGAACACAATGTATTTTTTGTTTAAAAAAAATCTATATACCAACGGAACAGAATAGAAATAGGATACGCTCAGTATAGTCAATCTTAAACGATCTCCCTGCAATAAGATGTGATAAGTAATCCATTGTTTGTGAACATTAGAGCCAAACATAGAACATACAGCACCCTACATTTTATGGAAAACAAATAGCAAAACTTACCCTACCTGAAATAATCCAATTTGCAAAAGATTTCTTTGTTTTTGATGTAGCAGCTATTGTGCTGACGTAATGATACTCTGCAGACTGAACACTCCAGACATCCCACGTGCCAATTCAAATTGTTCACCTGCCATGAGAAATAAATACTCGTAATAATAATAATAATAATAATAATAATATAATTTGTTTGGGGTACTTATTCTATAAAATGGAAGGAACTTGAAAGATTATGCAAATATGCAGGCAACTTGTGAGGAAGAAATAGGTTTGAAATTGAATCGTAAATGATACTTGATTTGACCTGTGTAATAAAAGGCATTATAATGCTTACCTTCAGTAGGTATCTGTCTTGGATCTCTGTGCCGCAGCTGGCACACTGGTTTTTCCCGGTAGACCGAACCGGCGTCGGGGAGGCCAGGGTCGGAGGCGAGCACATAGGCGGTGTTACCGGAGGACTGGGCAGGAAAGGAGCCTCTACTTTCACATTCTCGTGAGGCTCCCCGTCGGAGTGAGACTGAGGTTTGGGAGAGATTTTTCTTGTCATGATCTTATAGTGACCTGGATGCAAGGTAAAAGGCCTATAGACTGTATGTATTACAGGACACATGGCACCGTACAGGACAAGCCCTCATCGGTTACAAGAAAAACAAGCATTGTGTAGAGTAGGCCTAAATGCAAAACAATTAAATCGAATGAAATGGGCTTACTACAACAATATGCTACTGAAAACAAAACTTCAAAGGCCTGTCACAAAAGTAAACTATGAAAATGGGGTTGGGAAATGAAAAAAGGGAGTCGAAGTTCGGCCAAGTCTCCAATGATCATGTCGAAGTTCCTATTTTGATCACATTAAATCGTTAATGTCTTACATTTTAATAACTCACCATTATGAAGCTATTCTGTTTGTGGAAAAACAGCCGTGTAGACGAAGCCTGGAGCTGCGACTGAAGTCTGCTCTGCGCCCTGCTCTGCTTTGCGCTTTCGGCTATGCATCCCTACCAGCCCATACCTCAAGCTATATCCGGTGCAAAACAATGAATAATACTTTCTCAGGCATTTAAACCCTGGCAACAAAAGATAATTTTGATGAAGCAATTAGAATTAGGATTTCTTTTCCCCTTTATGTACAACCCGTAGGCTACCTCCTAAAATAATCGCATAGCCTAATAGTTCCCATGCAATCGAAAACACTGAAAAGATGGACTACCTGCAATTAGTGATGGCTTCAAATGCTCGAGATTAGAGGCAGCCAGGGTGTCAATTTCAACTGTCAATCAGAGAAGGCATCGCGCCACCAGAAGAATTGCATATTTTAATTTTAATAGCCGTAATCGAAAATCGAATTTCTGTACACAAGACTAGGATGTGAAGAGGCTCTTGAACGTCGCACTATTCATAGGAGACAATGTACATAACTTGAAACATAAAGGAGCGTGATTGTCTCGGCTTCGCTTATGATAGGCCACTTGAAGCTCTCTTGGTGATTATAACGGTATTCAAGAGTGCCAAAAATCTGGGTTTGGGTGGGATTCAGAATCCATTTTGGCCTTCGTTTAAACGAAATTACGCTAGCACAAATGTGAAATGTCTATATAATTGTCATTAAACATAGGCTGGAGCGTGGAAAACAAAAAAAACAATCCGCTAGGATATTTCAGAGAGCAGCGTAAAGCAAATAAGTATTCACTTGTAATGAGTCGATAGCCTATAGAGCATAGGCACATTTTGAAATGATATGTCATGTGATGTACCTGATCAACGAACACATTGTCCAATAAAACTTTGTTCTCCTCTGGGTGTGGGGACAGAGCTTCATTTTTCCAGTACATGCAGGAGACCCGTTAACAACTGTGAAGAGGCAGGCGGTATCCAAATCGGTCCCGGGATGGGTTCAGTAGCGAATTATGATTTTACGCATGACAAATTACAAACAGCAAAATGCATTTTCCCTGGCTCGAAACTCCATAAATATAAGTTGAATTATCTAGGACAGTTAGCCTTTTTTGTTTAGTTTATTGTCACTGCCTGTTGGTGTTTATTTCCAAGATACAGTTCTTTGCATTGTGTTGTTGAAGCTGCAGCCACTTTCTCTGAATTAGTCCAAATCGAGTGAGCCGTGGCGTGCGATGTATCCGCATGCGCTGAGTTGGGTAGGCCTATCCCGCGCGCTCTCCTCTGTGTCAGTCGGTGCGTTCAACAAATTCAGCGACCGGTGTCCATTCAAGAAAGCTCTTGAGCGGCTGGGGACGGGCAATAACTGGTCCTTCAGGCACTCCCCCTCCACCTCTTCAAAATGGAAGTTACTCCCCGTCTGCTTTGAGAAGAATAGGAATAGGTGGGTGGCAAAAAGAGCAGAAATCTGATTTTTTTTTGGCATACAACATAAGCATAAATATGAGATATACAGTTGATTAAATAAATACCATTATGTAAATACAAAAATGTGGCTTTAGAAAAATGTAGAACATGGTTTTTCACATTCATTGTGTGCAGTAGGCCTGCTTGTGATGATTTGAGGGTTGATTCAGCAGAATGCTTACGTTCTTGCTAACCCGAAAGATACTGAAAATGTTCAAATACACACAATATCAAACACAAAATCTAGGTCTACTTATTTTATCTGGTTTCTTACATTTAAAAATCTCTCAATATACGTGGACATGTCAGATGCGTGTGTGTGTTCCATCAAAGTATGCCTCCCCATAAAACCATGCCGCCCATCTTTCATGTCGAGAGAACACACTGAAAATAGTGTTCAACGTGTTTGCGAGGACATTAAGTGCTCCTTGGAGGTATGATTTGTTGCACATTGGGATTGTTTCAGGAACCTCTATTGATTTAGGTCTGCTTACGTGTTCTGAAAGAAAATAAACAAAGGTGATTTACGTATGAACCGGAGGAGCGTCATTGTCCAGAGTGTTACAACAATATATTCAACTGTGTCAATTCAGGGGAGTGTCACTTTCCCAGACTCCACCTGCAAGCCATCCATGCAGATCTGTAATGGCACAGCATGGGATTGTCAGTAACAGGCTTCTGCTGTCTCCTTCAGTCCTTCTATATTATGAAGTAGAATATTCATGCAATTAACTGTAAACTATGATCCTACTGTAATACATTCAAATAGAATAGATGACTCTTTCTTTTCTGTTTAGTCATTCTGTAGCCTTGGAAATCCCAGACCTATGCTGGAACATGGTTTACATTGTGGGAGGCAACCCATCTGCCTAGAGAGACTAGTCATTCTGTAGCCTTGGAAATCCCAGACCTATGCTGGAACATGGTTTACATTGTGGGAGGCAACCCATCTGCCTAGAGAGACTAGTCATTCTGTAGCCTTGGAAATCCCAGACCTATGCTGGAACATGGTTTACATTGTGGGAGGCAACCCATCTGCATAGAGAGACTAGTCATTCTGCACTGCATCCTTTGTGTTTGCTTCTTCAGCTGCTGCTCTAAGGACTTACTGTAAATCAACAAAATGATGAAGTGTGTTAAGATTGGCTGTAACCTAAGATAATAGGAAAGTTCGCTGACGGCGATGTGTCACCTGCTGCATCATGTGCTGTTCTGTGGATGTATGAGACGAGGTGCAGCGACAAGACCGTGTTCCTGTTGCCCTGCCTTTCTGGTAGGTAGACTACATCTGTCCATGTTCCACACAGAAAATAAGTGTTCAGTACCCCACCTCAAAAACAACAACCTGCATTACACATGCTGAAGCCATCACAGTCACTGAATAGGCCCCATGGACAGTCCATGGGGCAGTACGTCGAGGACAGATGACGTGTCGTTGGGTCTGTGTGAACGCATGTGTAAGATGGGGATGGGGTTGTTTTAGGACGTTATTTATTTGTGCGCTCAGTGCATAGAGGGGAATTGTCAGCGTTAAGGAGGAGTCCTATTGTTGCACTTGGAAAACAAGTAAACTGGAACAACATGTTCTTGTCTGTCGGTCTTTCAGTATGTAACAGGTAAACAAGGCTCTTGAAGCGTTACTTCATTATTTGAGGTGACAGGGGAGAGATGGGATTCGGAAGATGTTACATTTTATAGATTCCCTCATCATGATAGGTATTTTCTCTAATGCCTATTCATGTAGGCTACAGTATTTGCTTTGTTCTGAGTGGGTGAAACAAACAGCCCCATCTCATGGTTAATACCAGTTATCACATATTGCCACGGCACAATCAATCTATTACTAGTCTAGTCCAAAACTGTTATACTAGTCTAGTACAGGATTTGGAATAGCTTCCAGCTCATTTTTACTGAAATGTTTTTGACCAGATGTCTATGTCCCCTTCAGCATAATGTGGGACAAGGCTCACTAAAGTATGTTGATCTTTCCTGTGCAGTTGAGGTAAACTCACACCCCTCTGTATCGTTCGAGGGTTTTCCCCTGATGGTGTCGATTACAGATGTCCTGCACACACACACACACACATACACACACACACACACACACACACACACACACACACACACACACACACACACACACACACACACACACACACACACACACACACACACACACACACACACACACACACACACACACACACACACACAGCCTGACAGAATGACAGATGCTCTGCTTGGCATGTTCGCTGAAAGAAAATGTTTGGGGAAGGAGGCAGCGAAGCCCAAGCCCAACACTGGGACCTTATCTTGTTTCTGTAGTACCTCTGCCACTGTGGGCTTGTTTCACCATACAACACACTGATAAACATTGTGGAATTGGAAATGATGGGTGAACCAACGGGTGTTGGCAGTTTATTATATTCATATTTCCATTGGTCAGTTATTGTGCTTCTACACCTGCATTGCTTGCAGTTTGGGGTTTTAGGCTGAGTTTCTGTACAGCACTTTGAGATATCAGCTGATGTAAGAAGGGCTTTATAAAGAAATTTGATTTGATTGTAGAGGAAGAAAATACAAGTTTGTTCTTGCTTACTTTACATTTATTAATTCAATATATTTCAGTCAACCCCCTTTTGGATACTTTTTTGGGTAAACACCGCAGCTCATATACAGCTTTCTCTATATTTTTGGTTTGGTGCGGAGATTCCTGAAACCCTTTATTGTAATGGAAATGACTCAATAATGATCTCTGATAAGTAAGCTAACTAATGGGTGGACACAATGTTGCCTTTATAATGACATATTGAATTGTGACCTGGTACAGATGCTGGCCCATGGTTGTCCATCCCCATGAGGAGTTTACTGTAACGCTGGGCTGGCGCTACTCTCAGAATATAAAACCTCGAGTTGAGGTTCTGCATATGCGGCCAACCTTACAACAAACAAAGGAAATAACACTTTACACCAACTTTCTCTCTGAAGCATTGTTGTACTGTAAGTGGAAAAACAAAAACTCTAGTCATTAGACAAACAAGTTTATTTGAAGTACAGACCAGGAGAAATTGTGGGTTTTTCAGAACTTAGGCTCCATATGACAGCAATTTAAGGGCATTGTGTATCTTGGCCTGAGTCGGGAGCCCATGATGGATGACAGCAGAGAAAATCACCAGCCGCTGGCTCCAACACAGACATGCAAATTGCTTTCAGCTGATTGCTTTATTTTAGTTGATATTTATCAAGTGGATTACAGTATGCCTCCGTGTTTATGACTAGGAGGCAGCCGATAGGTTGGAGCTAAGCAGCAAGGAGAGTTCATGTTTTTTTTCTCTGAAGGATGTAAAATATACAGGCTGTAAGGGGACTCTGTAAATATGGTAATGGATTGTCCACTCGTTTCGGGGGTCGTGTGCAGGTGTCCAGGTGACTGACAGACTGACTGACTGTCAACCGCTGTGGTAAACATTGACACAGTTATTGTACTGCAGAAATCCTGCCTTTGGTAAACATGCCATCCCCATCCCTAACCCCAGCCCCAGCCCTAATCCCAGCCCCAGTCCTAACCCCAGCCCTAACCCCAGCCCCAGCCCTAACCCCAGCCCTAACCCCAGCCCCAGCCCTAGCCCTAACCCCAGCCCCAGTCTGAACCCCAGCCCTAACCCCAGCCCCAGCCCTAATCCCAGCCCCAGTCCTAACCCCAGCCCTAACCCCAGCCCCAGCCCTAACCCCAGCCCTAACCCCAGCCCTAACCCCAGCCCCAGCCCTAGCCCTAATCCCAGCCCCAGTCCCCAGTCCTAACCCCAGCCCCAGCCCTAACCCCAGCCCTAACCCCAGCCCTAACCCCAGCCCCAGCCCTAGCCCTAACCCCAGCCCCAGTCCTAACCCCAGCCCTAACCCCAGCCCCAGCCCTAACCCCAGCCCTAACCCCAGCCCTAACCCCAGCCCCAGCCCTAACCCCCCAGCCCCAGCCTAACCTCCCAGCCCCAGCCCAGCCCTAACCCCAGCCCTAATCCCAGCCCCAGCCCCAGCCCTAACCCCAGCCCCAGCCCTAACCCCAGGCACAGTTCTAACCTCAGCCCCAGCCTCAGATACGTGTGGAGTGGGGTTGTGGTCAGGGGTCAGCTATTTACACAATCAGGTAACTAGCTAGAGGAGGAAAATGGTTTCCTTCCGACACTTACCTACAGTGACCTGAGCAATTCACAGTGAAACAAGCCCTAATCAGAAGAAAAAGCCCTTGGGTCTAGAATACACCCTGGCACTGAGCAATCCCCCTCAAAACAGGGCGTCTTTGAGTTCAAGTGTTTAAACTGTCAGATCATATCGGCTCTACTTGGAGATTATTTGTGCAGCAGGCCATTGTATGTTTGTTTTAATGCCGGCTACAATATCCTGCTCCTCCTGTTGATCCTAACAACTCAGAGTGTATCCAATCTAGCACTGTCAAGGAGAGGTGGCCGAGGCTTGCCACTCGTACACTCTAAACAACCAAAGGGAATACTCAAGGTGGGACAGGAAGGAGATGAGTATTTATAAGAGTGGGACTGGATAGAGTCTGTAACCTGGACCAAAGTCAGAGTCATTTCTATTCCACAGCAGTTGGGTTTCAATGAGTCCCACTGCTCATTTGCCACTGTTGAGAAGGAGACGAAACATGTGATACAAGTCTACACCCTTCAACTGCCCAGCACAAGGATAGATATAGGCAATTGGAAATTTATCAGGGACTGAGGGGCAAAGACTTTAGTTGACAGGCCATACTCTCCCGGAGTAGAATTTTGGGCACATCATCAAGTGACATAACCCACAGAGTAGACAACCAAAGTGCTACAGCAAATGAGCTCCTGTGTGTATTCTGTTTTGATGCACACTGAGCAGAGAAAATCCCTAAAGGACTCCTTCACTAATCGCCTTTGAACGCCTAAACCCAGGTTCTTACAGCACGGCCCCTGTCTCACGTTGACTACATTATAATGAGGGCCCTCTGTGTTTTCTTGCAGTGGACTGTGCCAACTTTCTGACAGATGATAATTGCGCACAATACTGGCTCCCCAGTCAGCCTACAGATCATTTCACACGACACACCGCAGGAGGGGTCCTACTAGCAGCACTATATTTTGACGAGACTTCCTGTCTATATAAGACATTTTGAATTGTCACTTATGTTGTAGACATCATTATGCATGTCAACCTACACTGAGTGCACTAAACATTAGGGACACCCATTTTTGCCCTCAGAACAGACTGTCACGGTCGTCGTAAGGAGGAGACCAAGGCGTAGCGTGATAAGCGTACATACTTCTTTAAGGAAAGAAAGAAACACTGAACTCTGGAATGGACTGGCTCTGGACTGCGGATATATACAAAAAACGTGGATCATCACCGGAGGCTCTGGACTGCGGATACATACAAAAAACAACAAAACAAACCGTGAAGCTAATATGGCTAGTGCAGACAGGCAACTAAACATAGAATAAGAACCCACAAACTACCCAAGGAATATGGCTACCTAAATATGGTCCCCAATCAGAGACAACGATAACCAGCTGCCTCTGATTGAGAACCAATCTAGGCAACCATAGACATATAAACACCTAGACTTGCAAAATTCCCTAGACATCACTTGAGTGGGTTGAGTCACTGATTTGATCTTCCTGTCTGGGTTGGCGCCCCCCCTTGGGTTGTGCCGTGGCGGAGATCTTTGTGGGCTATACTCGGCCTTGTCTCAGGATGGTAAGTTGATGGTTGAAGATATCCCTCTAGTGGTATGGGGGCTGTGCTTTGGCAAAGTGGGTGGGGTTATATCCTTCCTGTTTGGCCCTCTCCGGGGGTATCATCGGATGGGGCCACAGTGTCTCCTGACCCCTCCTGTCTCAGCCACCAGTATTTATGCTGCAGTAGTTTGTGTCGGGGGGCTAGGGTCAGTTTGTTATATCTGGAGTACCTCTACCTCTCTGGCTCAGGACTACCTGGCCGTGCTGCTGCTGCTCCAGTTTCAACTGTTTTGCCTGTGATTATTATTATTTGACCATGCTGGTCATTTATGAACATTTGAACATCTTGGACATGTTCTGTTATAATCTCCACCTGGCACAGCCAGAAGAGGACTGGCCACCCCTCATAGCCTGGTTCCTCTCTAGGTTTCTTCCTAGGTTTTGGCCTTTCAAGGGAGTTTTTCCACCGTGCTTCTCCACCTGCATTGCTTGCTGTTTGGGGTTTTAGGCTGGGTTTCTGTACAGCACTTTGAGATATCAGCTGATGTACGAAGGGCTATATAACTAAATGTGATTTGATTTGATTTAGACATAAACACAGAGACTTAGAAAAATCCCTAGACAATACAAAAACTAAACAAACCACCCTCGTCACACCCTGACCCCCCCATAGGTGTGGACTCCCGGCCGCAAACCTAAACCTAGGTGGGCAGCTAACTTCGGTGGTGGCTCTGGTTCTGGACGCCGCCCCCCTTCTATACACTGAGCCCTCCGCCCTTGTAGCACTGACCCGTGGATCCTCACCGGAGGCTCTGGACTGCGGATCCCCGCCGTAGGCCCCGGGCTGGGGACCCTCGCTGCATGGATCATCGCCGGAGGTTCTGGACTGGGGACTGTCGCTGGAGACCCTGGACTGGGGACCGTCGCTGGAGGCTCTGGACTGTGGCCCGTCGCTGGAGGCTCCGGACTGTGGCCCGTCACTGGAGGTTCCGGACTGTGGCCCGTCGTTGGAGGTTCCGGACTGTGGCCCGTCGTTGGAGGTTCCGGACTTAGGCCTGTCGCTGGAGGTTCCGGACTGTGGCCCGTAGTTGGAGGTTCCGGTCTGTGAACTGTCGCCAGGTGTTCTGGACTGGGTACTGTCGCCGGACGCTCTGGACTGGGTACTGTCGCCAGACACTCTGGACTGCCGAGGCGCACTGTAGGACTTGTGCGTGGTGCTAACACTGGTGGTACCGGGCTGGTGACACGCACCTCAGGGCGAGTGCGAGGAGCAGGAACAGGGCGTACTGGACCCTGGAGGCACACTGAAGGCCTGGTGCGTGGTGCCGGCACTGGTGGTTCTGGGCTGGTGACACGCATCTCAGGGCGAGTGCGGGGAGCAGGCACAGGACGTACTGGACTGTGGAGGCGCACTGGAGGTCTGAAGTGTAGAGCTGACACAACCCGTCCTGGCTGGATGTTTATTCCCGCCCTGCAAATGCAGGGCGCTGGCACAGGACGCACTGGGCTGTGCAGACTCACCGGAGAGCCGGCGCAGGATATCCTGGTCCAAGGAGGTATACTGGAGACCAGGAGCGCTGAGCCGGCACCCTCCTTCCTGGCTGGATGCCCATTCTAGCCCGGCCAATACAAGTACCTGGAATAGAGCGCACCGGGCTAGAATAGCGCACTGGAGACACCATGTGCTCCACCGCATAACACGGTGCCTGACCAGTAACACGCTCCACACAGTAACCACGAGGAGTTGGCTCAGGTCTCCGACCTGACTCATGCAATCTCCTCGTGTGCCACCCCCAAAAAGATTTATTGGGGCTGCCTCTCGGGCTTCCGTGCTAGCCGTGTACCCTCATATTGTCGCCGTTCCTTCCGTGCTATCTCCACCTGCCTCCATGGTAGGCGATCCTCTCCTGCCAGTATTTCCTCCCACGTCCAGGATCCTTTACCATCCAGTATTTCGTCCCATGTCCATGCTGTCTGCTCCATCAAACGCTGCTCCTCCTTTTCATGCTGCTTGGTCCTCTTATAGTGGGTTCTTCTGTCACAGTCGTCATAAGGAGGAGACCAAGGCGCAGCGTGGTAAGCGTACATACTTCTTTAATGAAAGAACGAAACACTGAACAAACTATACAAAAAACAACAAAACGAACCGTGAAGCTAATATGGATAGTGCAGATAGGCAACTAAACATAGAATAAGAACCCACAAACTACCCAAGGAATATGGCTACCTAAATATGGTCCCCAATCAGAGACAACGATAAACCGCTGATTGAGAACCAATCTAGGCAACCATAGACATATAAACACCTAGACTTACAAAATCCCCTAGACATACAAAAAAACCTAGGCAATACAAAACTAAACAAACCGCCCTCGTCACACCCTGACCTAACCAAAATAATAAAAAGAAAACAAAGATAACTAAGGTCAGGGCGTGACACAGACTCAATTCGTCGGGACATGGACTCTACAATGTATCAAAAGTGTTCCACAGGGATGCTGGCCCATGTTGACTCCAATGTGTCCCACAGTTGTGTGGAGTTGGCTGGATGTCCTTTGGGTGGTGGGCCATTCTTGATACACACAGTAAACTGTTGAACGTGAAAAACCCAGCAGCATTGCAGTTCTTGACACACTCAAACCGGTGTGCCTGAACCCTACTACGATACCCCATTCAAAGGCACTTAAATATTTTGCCTTGCCCATTCACCCTCTGAATGGCATACATACCCAATCCGTGTCTCAAGGTTTAAAAATCCTTCTTTAACCTGTCTCCTCCCCTTCATCTACACTGATGGAAGTAGAATTAAGGTGATATCAATAAGGGATCATAGCTTTCACCTGGATTCACCTGGCCAGTCTGTCATGGAAATCGCAGGTGTACCTATTGTTTTGTACACTCAATGTATATAAAGCAGGTAAACCTATATAAACTCAAGTTGATCCTATTACAAACTCACAAAGAATCGAAATGGGGAGAGGGCACCTTATGCAGTCGGAGACCACCTACTACACTCGGAATCCCACACCACATCTCCAAAGAGGGCCATCAAGGTACTTCTGCCCCCCCAAAAAAGGGAAGAACTTATTTTGAATCAGCTGCTTCTCCTCAAAGTTGTTACAAATTAGATTCGTAGGGCCTCTTAGAGCACCAGTGCATTGTGGCTCTGTCGTAAACCCCATCTGAGATAATACATGATGCTCCCCACCACCACCAGAAACCATCAGTTAAAACTGAAGAGTCAAGTCCACTCCGTTCACCAACTGGACAGGAAGTCTGCTAATCTGAAACCTGATCCAGGGGGAAGGAAGGACTCAGGAACCAGCCTTCAGTGCTTTCACCAATCATATTCATCACCAGCCCAGGCCGCCTGGGTCCAGACTCATTAAGCTACGCTGCTGCTCTTAACTAAACATCTATTCCATAAAATAAATGCTTCCAGGTTACTCAATCACAGTCAGAGCCCAGGTCGGAGACGTATCACGCATCTGATCTCAATTACTGCTGCCTGGGAGACCTATAGGAGCTTTTATATGAGTCAAATAATGCAGTGTGGCCATTTTAACCAATAGCAAGATTATAGCCCTATTCAGATACGGTTCGAGCATTTTTTTCATGCATCTTGAAAAGGGAGAAATTATTATTTGATAATTGGTTCCCTGTGCTTTTTTATTCCTTTTTATATCCATCACGAGATGATTGTCATTTTGCGGCTGCGAGCTCAATTTGGAGAAACATCAGACATAGTCAAGTTCAGACTGATTGTTCTGAGGTGAATAGAATAGAAACATTCTTATTCTATGGTGGGCACTATATAATCACAGTCCGGAGGAAACTGTATTGGCACAGCTTAATTAGAAATCAATTAGTTTAGCTCGCAATACTCCAGTGGTCAGATTTAAAATCCCAATTTTGTGATAAGCCTAAAAAGAGAAAAGCTGCTTAACATGTGTATCTTCACCCTGATGGAGAGGGTGAAGAGAGTGGATGTATTACTGACACAGTCTTGGGCTCTTGGACATGAAGGATACAGGACCAGCTGGGTCTCCTCTCTGTCCTGCAGTCTCTGGGCTGCAGAGTGACAAAGCTACCCCTCCCCCTTTCTATCCCCCTCTTTTGGTCTCTCCCCTACTCTCTCACTCTCTCTCTCTTTCTATATCTCTCTCCCTCAGAACATACCAAATTAATTTGGCAGACTTAGAGGTTTGGGATTCACTCACGCTTGGGCTCCATTGAAACACAAGACCATAGAGTTAGATAGAGGACTCTATATGGATAAAAACCCATTTTGGCAGTCATTGCCATTGAGGGCTCCCACTATTTTAAAGTAGTCAACTGGTTGGGACTTCCTATGGGTTAAGGAAGGATCACATGATTCCATACGGCCATCACGAGTGATCAGGCAATGAATTATACCCGTGAACAAATGTTCCATGACTGTAGGTGGCATTAAATTGCCAACCTTGGCTTTATACATGTTCAAACAACACACTCTAGGTGGCAGTATGCACACTTTCATAGAAGTTGTTGAAGAAGATAATTGACAACTTCAAAATGGAGATTTCCTCAATGGTGCAGCCCTTGCACTCACAGACGCCATAATGGGGCATATATAAAGACACTCTCTCGATCATTCTCTATGGCCAAGACCGATGCTGATGATGGCTTTTTAAAGTAAAAAAGACCACCTCTCCCTTTATTGGATTATTGGAGTTTATCAAGGGATGCATTTTAATAGTCTGAAGTATTTTTGTCTCATTTTCTTAACCTGCACTGATGTGAAAGAACTGCCGAAGCAATTATTTACACACACAAGTAATTTTCATTCATGTCTATCTCAGTTGCATTATGCCGACATGGTGGCACACATTAAATAACATGTTTGTAATACTTATCTGTGTATTTGTTAGCACTGCTCACATAATCCATGCACTTTATTCCATGGTCATATAGCACAAATGTGTAGTAGGGAAAGGCCTACCAACACATTCATTTTCCCAGCACATCATGTTTATGTTTTATCATTGCATATTTATCATTATATGTCTGTACATATAAACGATCTCAAATAAATACATGTTTCATATTAGCTATTTATGTCATTAGCTTAAACACACAGGTTGACCAGGGGTGTTCTGGTCAGCGTCTCAAATGGCACCCTATATAGTGCACTACTTTTTACCAGAGCCCATAGGTAATAGAGTGCCCTTTGGGATGCATCCCGGGTTTCGAGGTCACCCCTCCAAGGTCACACCACAGGAAAACATTTGTTGGCATGGCAATGTCGTCAACAACACAAAATGAAAGGTCATTTAACGTTTGAAGAGCTGACCTCATCACTTTATATCCAGATATTTAACTGTAAAGGCATTTCTTTATCCCAAAGTTGAACTTATAAGTAACAACTCAAAAGTAAAGTTGTTTACTTAACCAAACATTGAACAAGTCTCTCGGTTTTGTCAAAGTAATTCCAATACATTATTTGAATTGAGGCGGGAGATTCCAATGAGGTGTATACAGGGTTCTTCTTCAGGTGGGTTTTTAGGGCAGACTGCATCCCGAAATGGGGTATCGCAGCCCACTACTGGATGCAGAAAACTGGAAGGTGGGAAATTCATAACGGAATGCATAACCGGGGACTTGAGAGGAAAGGACTTCTCCAGCTCTGTGCAACTCCTCGCCTATGACATCCTTCAATCCCAAAAAGTGTGGTGCAATGTTTAAAAATGTTTTATTTAAAAAAATCCTGTATTGTAAATTCACACCCTAAATGGTGACTCCGCTTGCCTCCGTTCCGATCCTTTCAAGCCTTACTGCTGGGCCACCTTACAATGATGACCAAAATGACGATAATGAGGAAGATGATGATGAATTTTGTGTTGTGTAATTTGCAACATTCAAGGATATTACAATTGCAAGAAAAGCAAGTATCCATACTAGTATCAAGTATCTACACAATGAACGGTAATGCTCATAGAACAACCAATAGATGGAGCTAGTAAGCTACATTGCACACTACCCAAGGTGCTTAGAATGCACAAGAGACACTATATAATGATGAGATAGTCTTGTCATTGTTCCAAAGGCGGGAAGGCAGGCGTTCTGCTTATCAGTCTGCCCCCTCATATTTGCCGTGTTAAAATACATAGTATATAAATATATATACATACATACATACATACATACATACATACATACATACATACATACATACATACATACATACATACATACATACATATATATATATATATATATACAGTACTGGTCAAAAGTTTGGACACACCTACTCACTCAAGGGTTTTTCTTTATTTGCATTTTTGTATAGTTTTTTAAAGATTTTAATTTTTTAATTGTACCTTTATTTAACTAGGCAAGTCAGTTAAGATCAAGTTCTTATTTTTAATAACGGCCTAGGGTTAACTGCCTTATTCAGGGGCAGAACAACAGATTTTTACCTTGTCAGTTCGGGGATTTGATCTTGCAACCTTCAGGTTACTAGAAATAACACATATGGAATCATGTAGTAACCAAAAAAAGTTTTAAACAAATCAAAATATATATTATTCAAAGTAGCCATCCTTTGCCTTGAAGGCAGCTTTGCACACTCTTGGCATTCTCTCAACCAGCTTCACCTAGAATGCTTTTCCAACAGTCTTGAAGGAGTTCCCACATATGCTGAACACTTGTTGACTGCTTTTCCTTCACTCTGCGGTCCAACTCATCCCAAGCCATCTCAATTGGGTTGAGGTCAGGTGATTGTGGAGGCCAGGTTATCTGATGCAGCCTTCCATCACCCTGCTTTTTGGTCAAATAGCCTTTTCACAGCCTGGAGGTGTGTTGGGTTATTGTCCTGTTGAAAAATAAATTATTGTCCCACTAAGTGCAAACCAGATGGGATGGAGAATTGCTGCAGAATGCTGTGGTAGCCATGCTGGTTAAGTGTGCCTTGAATTCTAAATAAATCACAGACAGTTTCACCAGCAAAGCACCCCCACACCATCATACCATCTCCTCCATGCTTCATGGTGGGAACCACACATGCGGAGATCATCCGTTCACCTACTCTGCGTCTCACAAAGACACGGCAGTTGGAACCAAAAATCTCAAATTGGACTCATCAGACCAAAGGACAGATTTCCAACGGTCTAATGTCCATTGCTGGTGTTTCTTGGCCCATGCAAGTCTCTTATTATTAGTGTCCTTTAGTAGTGGTTTCTTTGCAGCATTTCGACCATGAAGGCCTGAGTCACGCAGTCTCCTCCGAACAGTTGATTTTGAGATGTGTCTGTTACTGAACTCTTTGAAGCATTTATTTGGGCTAAGATCTGAGGTGCAGTTAACTCTAATTAACTTATCCTCTGCAGCAGAGGTAATTCTGGGTCTTCCTTTCCTGTGGCGGTCCTCATGGGAGCAAGTTTCATCATAGCGCTTGATGGTTTTTGTGACTGAAATCTTCTGTATTGACTGACCTTCATGTCTTAAATTAACGATGGACTGTTATTTCTCTTTGCTCATTTGAGCTGTTCTTGCCATCATATGGACTTGGTCTTTTACCAAATAGGTCTATATTCTGTATATCACCCTACCTTATCACAAAACAACTGAATGGCTCAAACGCATTAAAAAAATAATTTCCACAAATGAACTTTTAAGGCACACCTGTTAATTGAAATGCATTCCAGGTGACCACCTCATGAAGCTGGTTGAGAGAATGCCAAGAGTGTGCAAAGCTGTCACCAAGGCAAAGGGTGGCTTCTTTGAAGAATCGAACATCTAAAATGTATTTGGATTTGTTTAACACTTTTTTGGTCACTACATGATTCCACGTGTATTATTTCATACTTTTCATGTCTTCACTATTATTCTACAAGTTAGAAAATAGTAAGTACAAAGAAAAACCCTTGAATGAGTAGGTATCCACACTTTTGACTGGTACTGTATATGCATTTATATATTCTATTAGGTTCCCAATCTCCCAACCTCATAACTAGCTACCAAGACTTCATTTCAGGCTATCAATCATGTTAGAGTAGTTAACTTGTAAAACTATCTTAGCTAGCATGCCTGCTTGCAAGGTTGATAGAATTTAGAAAACTAAATGTACTGAATAAGACTCACATTCGTTTCAATTGTTTACCCATATTTTAGCAGGTATGCAGAGAAGAGAATCCAAACAGTACATCTCTCCACAATAGTGTAAAATCTTCATAAATGTGTTCAATTATAAACCTACTGATGTCTTGCCACAGTTTTCTTACATGCATACAATGCCCAAAAAGATGCAACACTGTTTCTGGGTGGTCATTACAAAAGGAGCAATTTGAGTTGATGTTTTCCTTAAACTTCTTCATATAGTGGTTGGCAGTAGGTATGTGTGTGGCCTCACATACTTGTTCCCACTCAGATTTTTGGGGTGCATGATGCCCCTGTTTATAGCTGTATTCCCGCGTGGACAGATTTTGACGGGAAGGGACACTCTCGCTCCGCCTCTTCCTCTCCGGAGTCGTTGTTGAAAAGGCGGAACATCAGGTGGGAACATTCTACTCAATCAGAGGGCAGATACGTATGTGCACAGCAGACACAACTCCGATATGAAATAATTTTCTCAAAGTTGCAGAGAAGCCACATGCGTCCACTCATATCAGTACATTTGTTGCAGAGAAGCCACATGCGTCCACTCATATCAGTACATTTGTTGCAGAGAAGCCACATGCGTCCACTCATATCAGTACATTTGTAACCTAAACATTACGTAACTTATATTCGATCAAATACCCCTCACTTAACAAATACCAATAACATTTTTTTTTGTAGACCAAATTCAGAAAACTCCCAGACCACCATACAAAACATCTCCACTTGTTCTGCTTATCGTTGTCTTCTCTTGTATAAATATTTTGAAGGGAGTGGAGCCTCTTCATTTGCCTCTTCTTTAAATGCACAACTGCATCAAGTCCAATGTGATTCTGTCTTCCCAGACCGTTCGCCTTGAGAAGAATTAGAAGGGTTATTAAATGGGGGTAATGGAGGGGTGTTTTTTGTTGTTGTTGTCAGGGCTAATAGTTGGCAGGCTAATTGTCCTATTCCCCAATTCTGTATTACAGGAAAGTAATTTAGGTAGGCCGTGACTGGCCTCACACTCCAGTACAGTAGGTTGCGGTGTAAACACCTCAAAGTTGGATGCGATCCGCAAACCCAATCCCAAAGAAGAAGAAGATGAAGCAGTCCCATGTGTTGTATAGAAGTGAACCAGGAGATGGGGAGGTTGCTTACCATTTTTTTCGCCCCTACCGAAATGAACTTTCACGTATGCAATTCTGTGTGGACTTGTTTTTAGGTTGTATCTAAACAGCTCCCAGGAAGGAAATACATCGTATTGGTTATGAGTATTTCTTCATGAGTGCAGCATATATTATTTTTGCACGGTTGTATTGGGAAGACGCTCCCGCTGAAGGTGCTTATGCAGTAAATCTTACAATGAGAGGTAAGTTTTTGACAAATTTTTGTTTTTGTTTTTACCAGTGGCACCAAACCTTCACATAATTTTAGGTTTGGTCATTCATTCACGTTAATAATTGTGTTTTAAGAGTGCGTCGTGTGCGTCTGGGCATGTATCCTGCTGCAAAGGTTACCAACATGTCGCGGGGAGGAGGTGGAAGACGCCAGTACTGTTGGTAGGTGTTTAATATTTTAAAACCTATAGCAGGTGCGGGCAACTTGCAGCGATGGGCAACAGGTGGAATGGCTGACTCTGCCTAAAGGCTCGGTAATCCTTTATGGATATGGGTACACAGACCTTCTAGCCACTGAGGCTCATCATGAGTTAAGATTTTTTTGTGTCCCCAACCCCATCAACGTTGCCCATCCCTGAACTATAGTGTCATTATTATCTAGTATCAATATGTTGAAATTCTATCAACTGGATTATATGAGATGTATACAGTTATTTAAAACTGCTGAAAAGAATATCCAAAACATCTCGAAAGAGCACATTGTGTCTTTTACATTTTCCAAAGTTTACAACATTTAATAGTGTAACGACCCTGACTTTATAAGCACGGAAATCGACCCTGCCGCACGAGCATGCTTTTGCGGCACAGTCGATAGCGCGCCGGACCTCGGGCTCAAGGTTGAGGGTTCCCTGCTGTTTCATTACAATATGAAGCTCCAATGAACAGACATCCAAACATATTTGTTTGTATGGCAACACAGATGACACAAGTAAACATATTTGTTTGTATGGCAACACAGATGACACAAGTAAACATATTTGCAAGTGGAGGAAGCTAGTTTGAAATAAGCAAGAAGATTTGCATGGAAGGATCATGCAATTTATTTGTACAAATAAATTGACAGCCCTAATTGTACATATCTTTAACTTCCATTATTTGGTCTTTTTAAAGTTTTTTTTTTTGGGGGGGGGGGCATCATGGTGTTAATACAAATTTATATTATAAATATTCACCCCAATATCTGTGCTGTCAGTTGAATGTGTTGACTACTAGCACAGTATAGGGTTTTGTCTCCTATCATGAAGACAGAGTTTCCTCTTGGCAGAAAGAGACTGAAATACTCCAGTTATCTAAATGACATGACTGAAGAATCCTGCTAAATTAGGAAGGGTTTGCTGAACTACTGCCATTCATACATCCACTCTTCATTTTGAAAATGATAAATGCTATTTATGATCATCTCAATGGATGTGTGTCTGTCTGTGAGGGAAGGACAGGAAGCCGTAACATGATAGAGATGGCAGGGCCAAGGATATGAGAGTTGGCATCTTGCTTGTCTCATGGCAGCAGACATTTCTGTTACCACAGCCCTCTGACCCCAGTCAGACTCCCAGTAGTCCTAACCCTCTTCTTTCCTAGTTTGCTAGTTTATTCTAGGCTGAATCTTAATTTGAGATTATTTAACCTACTGTAAATGCAATTTTGCATTGCTGCCAGTGGGAGATGTGTGTTACAATAGTAGGTTAGGTTGTGCACACATCTCAAGTTATGATTTGTACCCGAATAAAGAGACCATGCTCCGAGGTAATTAAGCTGTGGTTCCGGTGAGTATCCTCTTCAGATAATGTCACGTAGTTACTGTAATAAATGTCTTCCCTACCTCATCAAACGAAAGGGAGTAGGGGCAACACATCAAGTTCCAGCCTGAGATTATTGTTCCACTGATGCTATAAGCACAGTTTTCAGGCTGGCACCCAAGCTAGAGAGACATTGGACAAATGGACACCCTCTATTATGTCTTGGCAGTCTTTACTGTAGCTGGCAAATTTATGACAATGAGGCACTGTGCTGATCAGGAAAAAGTATGTACGCTACTAGGAAAAACTCTGCTATTCCTGGTAAGGTCACATGGTCAGGAAACGTTCAGTACCTAAACTATACTTTAATTGACATGTGTATGTTTTATAATTTGCAGTGAATCCCTGTTGCTATTACCCCTGTCAGAACTGGGGTGTGTGTGTCAGGTTTGGCGTTGACCGCTATGAATGTGACTGCACTCGCACCGGCTTCTATGGACAGAATTGCACTATCCGTAAGTTAAGTGTTTTGCTTCTACATTCTTCTGATTCAAGTTATAGTTTCAATTTTCCTCTCTAGTTTATCAGAACATTGTTATCCTTTCCTCATGTGCAGAAGGATTTGTAACAAGATGAAAAGGAAAAGCACAGTGTGTGACCGAAAAGCACCGTGTGTTTAGTTCCGCAACTTTTTTTTTTTTTTAGTGAAGCTGCCCAAATAATAATTTCTAGTTGAATGAACATATATGAGACAAGTTGAGCAAACACATTTTAAGTTGACTGCATTTTTGCCTAAGTTTTCTCAAGTTGGAGCTAAGTTTGGGCCAACTATACATTTTAAGTTCAGGTAACACTTTGACTGAAAAGTTGAGTAATCTAAAATAAAAAGGCTGTGGAACCAGTTACTTAATAATGATTAGTTGAAATGACTAGATATTTTTAATTTTTAATTACAGTGTGCTGTTTGTCTTCTCTCTCTGTGTTTTAGCTGAGTTCTGGACGAGAGTCCACCAGCAGCTGAAGCCGAGCCCTGACGTGGTCCACTACATCCTCACACACTTCCACTGGCTGTGGAACCTCATCAACAGGACCTTCATGCGGGACTGGCTCATGAGTGTGGTGCTCACAGGTTAGTCGCCTGACATTCAATGCAGCCATGAGCATTCTGGCACAAAATGGTTGCTATAGTGGGTGCTGTGTATAAGTGGTGGAAAGGCTAACTTAGTACCATAAAGTGTACAGTGCTTTACATCCAGGTGAAACATGCTATGATGATAGAAATGTATGCATGGATCCATTGTGCTGTTGTAACAGTTGAAAATGCATAAATGCTCTCCAAAGTGCTTCTAGAATTGAATCCTTATCCCATTATCACTACTCAGACCCGCACTGTACATATTCATATCTACTCTTATGTTACTTTAAGAGAAGAGTTTCCCTTCCCTACCAATGCACTCATTGGATAGTTTGCTTACAACTTGTGTCCATTTGCTTCATGGTTTCTCTGTTATGTTCTCCCCATGTAAATGTTTGGATAACACACATTGACCCATGGTGTCATCACCATTTTCTGAGTTCTTCCATCTAACTCGCTAGAACTGCAGACAGTTTTAATTTCAGTCGCATCTCGCGCCCGACAGAACTATTATAGCTTGTCGCCACCATAGCAAGCTGCTCTATCCAGACTGATTGGTGAAGTAATTTAATTTAGATATATATATATATATCTTTAAAAAAAAAATCTTTATTGTTTTGTTCGAACCGGTTCAGAACTTTATTTTGTTGGTCGGAACACTGGAACAAAATTAAAAACATTTTGGAAAATAATTTTGGTTCCAACCCCTGGCTAAAATGCAAAACCTGACTTGTGTGTCAAATAATAATGATCGAGCCCATAGGTTTATTTTGCTTTGCATGTGAAAGACAAAGTTAAAGTATAGTTTTTTGATATTATGTACTATAATGTGAATTGCTTTTCAGTTACATCCCATTGATACTTTCATCCCTCAAATGTTTGCTTGAGGCTTTCCAAATCAAGCTACACTTCAAATGAATTAAATCATATTTTTCAGTCTGCGTGTTTGTTTAACTGAACGTTTCTTCGTTTTATATGGGATTCAACCCATGGTGTGTTATAGTGCGTGGCACTAGACGGCATTGCCCTTTTTAAAGGTAATTTCTGCTTGAGCCGACATCCGTAGCTTTTACCGTGAGTGCAATCTCCGTGAACGGTGAAGAAATTGTCCTTAAAGGGGGCGTCTACTGTACTGCTTTATAATGTGCTTTGGATTGAGTCATGGTCTTAAACTGAATGTTAATAATGTTTCTTTATTTCAATTGAAAGTTTCTTCAACTCACTGAAATTGGAAGTTTCTTCAAAGTTGAGAATGTCTTAACTCTGCTGGAAGTTGCAGTTTTAAAAACTGATTATCTGGGTTCTGCGTTTACCGTTATTTTCTGACGTTACGAGTATGAGAGAAGTGACATCTCTTCATCTAAAATGTGACACACACACACTTGTTTTGCTATCCTTGTGGGGACCAAACAATTGATTTTCCTTTTCAAAATCCTATTTTCCCCAACCCCTAAATCTAACCCTTACCCCTGACCTTAATCCCAAACCCTAATTCTAACCCTAAACCTAACCCCTAAGCCTAAAATAGCCTTTTCATTGTGGGGAATGGCGACATGTTTGAATTTTCCTTGTTTTACTATCCTTGTGACCAGTGGTGGTCAGTAAGATGAGGGAGGCCAATTTTTTTTTTTCATTAGCATGGCCTTATTTCTAAGATGACTCATTCTTATTCCAACAACCCAGTTCAATGTAACAGCGATAGGTTTAGGCTACTACATGATACTCACATTTTCCATGTACTCATCATCAATCTAGCCTATGAATGAAAGTTTGCAATGTAGGTGCACACAGGTCCACAGACAAATTTGTGACAGGCAGTGACATATGGACAGACCGTGACATTTAACACCACCTTGCACACTCTTGCCTGCATCTAGTTGATACAGGGCGTAATCATTAGTTCAACAGTTGCAAACAATAGTTTCTATTGGACAAATTCAGGTATGTTTATTCCGATAGGCTTCCGTTTTTTAACAGAATCTGCCGAATGAGTACACCCCTGATCACTCGTAAACACAGTTCACTTTCATGGCAGCCACGTCCTATGTGCTCTCCTTCTATCACCTCTTCCCTTTGCTTGTGGACTTCAATGCGCAACACATCAGCTGTATGTGACCAGGCAAAAACAACTTTTCCAAGCCAAACCGCTACACACAGTCTACATCGTTGTCACCATATTAGCCTGAGTAAAGTCATAGTCAGTATAGCTAATAGAACTAACGTGTTAGTAAACCGGCTTCAATCATGCAGTCATTTTACAGTGTACAGTCAGTAAGCAGTTACACCGGCGGGTCCCAGTGGCAATAAATTAATAATACCAAAAGCTTACCTTGACCTGGAAGAGTTCCGGTGTTGTGTTGGAAAGTCATAGCCAGCTAGCTTACATAGCATACCTCTGTTTGAGCAGGGTGTTTCAGTATGCTAAACTAGCTAGCTGCATTTGCTAGGTAAGTGTCATTTTGTTTTTTTATTTTCAATCTCTCTCTCTTGCTTCTCCTTCATTTTGGAATAAATTAATTTGTTAAACTGTTCAACTATTGTCTCTCTCTTTGAGTCAACTACTCACCACATTTTATCCACTGCAGTGTTAGCTTGTTGTAGCGTATGCTTTCAGTACTAGATTAATTCATTCTCTGATCCTTTGATTGGGTGGACAACATGTCAGTTCATGCGGCAAGAGTTCTGATATTCTGGAGGATGTCCTCCGGAAGTTGTCATAATTACTGTCTAAGTCTATGGAAGGGTGTGAAAATCATGTGCCTCCAAGGTTTTGTATTGAAGTCAATGTACCCAAAGGAGTACAGAAGCTAACTGAGCTCCGGATACACAATGGTGCTACCCTACAGAGTACTGTTGAGGCTACTGCAGACCTTCTTTGCAAAATAGTGTGTTTTTAATCAGTTATTTAGTGATGTGATTATATTTAGTGTAGCTTTATCTAAAATGGATCAATTTAAATGTTTCACAATTAAAACATTTTTAAAATTCACTGAGGAGGATGGTCCTCCTCTGAGGAGCCTCCACTGCTTGTGAGGACTTCTGGTCCCCACAAGGATAGTACAACCACACACACACACACACACACACCTATGGGTTGTATTTCCTCCTAACATTGTTATTGCATTTTCAGTAAAACTTTAGGGCTCTAATGATCAATGTGTCAAACAATTATGTTTTCTCCCTCCCAAAGTCAGATCCAACCTTATTCCGAGTCCTCCTACCTTCAACTCCAAGTATGGATACCTCAGCTGGGAGTCCTACTCCAATGTTTCCTATTACACCCGTATCCTACCTCCTGTGCCAGAAGACTGCCCCACCCCTATGGGTACCAAAGGTGAGATGGAGGGCATCCAAAGTTCCTATTAGAAAATAGGATGAAGGCATCCCACAAAGACTTTACTGGAGATTACCCAGTGAAATAAATCTTCCCAACTGCAACATGCATAGCTAACATACTTTCGTTCCTCTCTTTTCTCCAGGAAAGTCTGTCCTCCCAGACCCAAAGCTGGTGGTGGAGAAGTTTCTTCTGAGGAGGCAATTCAGGCGGGATCCAAGGGGAACCAACCTAATGTTTGCTTTCTTCGCTCAGCACTTCACCCATCAGTTCTTCAAGACTCGAAACAGTATGGGCTTGGGCTTTACCAGGGCTCTGGGGCATGGGGTGAGTTACTTGGCACTCCCTGTACTGTACACTATGTTATACAGTGCATTCGGAAAGTATTCAGACCCCTTGACCTTTTCCACATTTTGTTCCTGCCTTATTCTAAAATTGATTAAATAAATGATTAATCTACACACAATACCCCATAATGACGAAGCCAAAATAGGTTTTTAGAAAAAATAGCAAATTTATAAAAAACAAAAACTGAAACAAAAAAACATAAAACATAACAGTATTAACAAATGTGATATACAAATTTAAAAATGCATGAAAACCAAAGTCTGAAACCATGACAATTCCCACTGTCTCTTCACCTGACTCTATCCCTCCAAGATAATTTCCTGCTGGGTTCCACAAAAATGAAAGCTAAAAAGCTTCCTCATGCTTTCACCCAGTCTTCCCCTTTAGGCCCCAGGTTCCGAGAAGTGTTCCCATGTCATTTTCACTTTGTTCCCCATCTTCTCCATTTCACCTGATTGGCACAAACACCTGATGCGCAAGTGCATATCCCTAATCCACGTTACATCCTCTATCTCAAGGCCATCAGACTGTTAAACAGCCACCACTAACATTGAGTGGCTGCTGCCAACACACTGACTCAGCTCCAGCCACTTTAATAATGGGAATTGATGGGAATTGATGTCAAATATATCACAAGCCACTTTAAACAATGCTACTTAATATAATGTTTACATACCCTACATTATTTATCTCATATGTATACGTATATACTGTACTCTATATCATCTACTGCATCTTTATGTAATACATGTATCACTAGCCACTTTAAACTATGCCACTTTGTTTACATACTCATCTCATGTATATACTGTACTCGATACCATCTACGGCATCTTGCCCATGCCGCTCTGTACCATCACTTATTCATATATCTTTATGTACATATCCTTTATCCCTCTATTCTATAACATAACTTCCCCTCCCCAACTAGCTAATTAAAGCACTGAGCTTCGACAAAAGCCAGAGAGAGCCTGCAGCACGTTAGTGTGTATAAAGTAGTAGTTTTGGAATTGTTAGCTAGATTACTCGTTGGTTATTACTGCATTGTCGGAACTAGAAGCACAAGCATTTCGCTACACTCGCATTAACATCTGCTAACCATGTGTATGTGACAAATAAAATTTGATTTGATTTGGATTTGAGGGAACTCGGCACTGTATCTGCTTTCACATCAATGCCTTCAACATTTTGTTCACAGTACAATTACCCCTCTATCCTCTATCATATGATGCATTAACCCATAAAGCAGCTAAACCCCAAACCAACTATGATGTTTATAGTAGTTCCCAGACCCAACCCATCTGTATATCTTACAGTGGAATCTAGTCTCTCTCTCTCGCTCCGCTTCCTGTGTCATGGTGTCTTCACTCACCCATTATGCTGTTGGACCTCACTTCACATGAGATCTATGCACCCCCCCCCCCACCAAGGAGAGACATGACGATCTTAACCACTGCAGGTACTGTTCAAAGTAGTGTTTCTCAAGTCAAAGCTGTTCCAACACCCCCCTGGTGTCTCTTGATGTACACTCAATCTCCAGAATTCTGCCCATGCCCTTGGTTATATCTTGGTTCCACCTGAGGATATGCACACTGCAACACATGGGTTATTTCCTGACAACATAATTTGTGATATTTGAATAACATCATCCCCTGTCCTCCCATCGGTCCCCCAGTTACCAGTAACCAATCCATGTGACATGAGTCGTCATAAACTGATATCCCAACAATGCTACAAATGTAACCATAGCTACTTCCAACATGGCCTGTGTCTATAGTCTCACAATACCCCTCATTTGCGCAGTTGTCCAATTCCATGCTATCAATATAGCATTCTACGCTTCTGCTACTGCTTTTTCTGTTACTGTCCCTACAGGGACTGCTATGAGACTAGCTATTGCCCGTAATTTGTCTCCTGCTCTCCTGTCTTCATGTTTTACTGATAAGTCTAGGACTGAACTTTCAGATACCCCCTACCTGTTTCTCATTATATCCCTTGGTCTCTAGTCACCAAGATCTCCACTGACCTCCTGTATTCTGCTACAGTTGGTACCTGCGGATAATACATCCCTGTGCTCAAGTTAGGTACACATCTCTCATCCCAAGGCCGATCTATCCCCCCCCCACCCGTTTGTAAACACCTTTGTTAGTGTAAACTTTGGGCCCCAACGGTTGTTAAGCAGCCACCTTCTGACATGTACCATTTACTGTGGTTCGGTCCCAATCTACTGGGAGGGATGTCTAGTGTTTATTAGCTGTCAGAAATGGGGGCGAGATTAGTGGCGTTGGAAGAGTTTCCAACCGTACAAAACTCTTGAGTCACGTTTCTTAATCACACGCTGCAGGAGATGTGATGCTATTATCACAGCAAACTTCCCTTCTGGCGATGTGGCCTCCTGTATACAGGGATCTGTAGCTAGTCCTTCTGGCGATGTGGCCTCCTGTATACAGGGATCTGTAGCTAGTCCTTCTGGCGATGTGGCCTCCTGTATACAGGGATCTGTTGCTATTCTTTCAAGTGTTATGCCTTCTGTGACAAACTCATTACTGAAAGTTGAAAATGGTGTCTGATATAACAACACTGTCTCTTCTACTTTCACCATGATCTGGGTATGTGTAACGTTCAATTAAATCCCCATATTGTGTACAGTTAGCTCATAGAAGGAGAGCAGCTATCTCCTGTAACAATATTCCGTCTCTGGGAATGATACTCCTCTATCATTGCGTCTAACCCACAACACACTATACTCCAAATGCATTTTCTACATTTACAAACCTACCAACACATCCTCAAATCAATTTAGTCAATATACATCCTTCCCTCCTCTGGAACAATGAAACACCCTCATGTTCCACAAAACCTAAAAACATATTAACTTGAAAAGAAAAGAGAAACAAAGTACACATTTTAATGACTTTGCACCACTCATTGATGCGACGTAACATATCAACTCTGAAGAGGGTAAAACAAAAAACAACTTTCATGGTTGTCCCAAGCTGTCATCCAGTGAGTCTCCCACACAAATGACCTCCCCTCACAATGACACTTAGAGAAGTTTCTTCAAACCCTTCCGGCCACATAAATGTTAGCAGCGGCCCTCATCGTGCTTTATCCATTCTCTCTCTCTCAGTATTCCAATCACAACGAAAACATTATGGAACTTATCCTACCCGAATTTAGAATGACTGACCTCAGTGCTTACTTTGAGACTAAGGCTCAAATTCCAGTTGATCAACTCCCCACACATCATCCCTGTTAGAACACATTTATAAAGCACCTTTTATTGCCGGCCATAACTCTCCTCATTCTGCCCCCCTTTTCCCCCTGTTTTCCTGTCATGAGTGGCCTGGTAAAGAAAGATCAGGATCTCAATGCATTTTCAGTTTAAATAGTTAGCAGGGCGTATACCCCCCCTTTCCTTCATCCGGCACTTATCATTCTAGCGTGTCTTCTTCGGATATCGTTTACAGTTCATTTTTCCAACGGCACATGTCACTTTTGCCTGTCACATTTCATGGCCCTTGATAATGTCCTGATTTTTAATATCCAAATAGATACTTCAGTTTCTCCCACGTACATGAGTCTCTCAGCTGAGCTTCTCTCTCTCTCTCTACGTTCACTCCACACGCGCTCTCAGCAACCCGGTCCTGTTTTATGGCTCGGACTCAGATAGGAGCAGTAAAAGTCACTGTGTCTTATAGCACGCCTTCGTCGCTTTTTCTTCAGCCGTTTAGGCAGGGTCGTGAGGTTAACACACACCGTCTATGGTCAAATTATTTCTACAATGCATTGAAACACGATCTGACATTGTTACGGTTTTCTAGGTGTGAAGGATAGTCGGACCAAAATGCAGCGTGTAGATTGCGATCCATGTTTAATCAACGAATCAATACAAACACTACAAAACAAATAAACGTAACAAAAACCGAAACAGCCTATACTTGTGTCAACTAACACAGCGACAGGAACGAAGACACTAAGGACAATCACCCACGACAAACTCAAAGAATATGGCTGCCTAAATATGGTTCCCAATCAGAGACAACGAAAAACACCTGCCTCTGATTGAGAACCACTCCAGACAGCCATAGACTTTGCTAGATAACCCCACTAGCTACAATCCCAATACATACACACCAAAACCCCAAGACAAAACACACCACAATACAAAAACCCCATGCCACACCCTGGCCTGACCCAATACATGAAGAAAAACACAAAATACTTAGACCAGGGCGTGACAGACATCACCGACCATGAAAACCTAAAAATGTTTTTTAAAAATCACAGATCATAACAACAGTTAAGTTCATTACATTTCTGTTTCAGTAAATTAGACAAACATTGAATATATGACGAATTATGACATTAACCTTTCCTTTATACCATCTCGAAGGCAAATGTCAAAAAGCATAACAATGTTACTGCTAAAAAAATACAAATAAACATTTTCTAAATGAGTCCCTGCTCCCTTTATTCTATTTGCGACCTCTAGGATGGTTACCAGATCATGAAGATGGCAATACATATTTCACCCTCCATTGGAAGTTACGGTCATCCCTTATTAACATATATTTCCCTTTCTATATGCAACCTGAACACAGTACCACTGTATAAGTACCCTGAAGACCAGGACCTCATGGAACTGCTCATTTACCCCTTTCAAACACATGATTTAAATAAAAAAAAACTTGTTAAATCAAAAATGAACTATTTAGAATTACAACTCTTTATAACTCCCTACAGAAATAATAATAATTTCCTAAAGTAATGGTACAATTTGGACAGAGAACGGTGTTTCTCATGAATTTTATGCTGAAACCCCCCCTTCTATTTAATTCCTAATGAAGTTGATCATTCTTCATTAGGGATTTTTATTATTCAAGGCTTTCGACACCATTAAAATGTTTCCTCTCACTTTCTTTCCCTGTCCTCCAGACACCATTTAAATACCTCTTTTATTATACATTTTATTCTCCTTCATACCCATTTTAACTGAATTGAAAAGACTCCTTCCAATAAATCCCGCAACACGGCAATAGTATCTCTCCACCGAGTCTAACGATTCACGGGTCTCCTTTTCCCCATGATTCTCCATAACCATCATACCATATAAAAATAAAGTTAATTTTAGGTTTGGTACCCCAATGCTAATTCCTCGTGATCCCTCCACCCTTTCGTCCATTCTAGAATCCCATTTCAGAATAAGACGACATTAAATGTATTTAAAAATAAAACCACAAACTGTCTAATGATTTAGACAAATCCTAAGGCCTTTTGCATTTGCAATGAGTGTTCGGTCATTATAATTTAAATGTGTTACCTTTAGAATCCATTCCGTTGGCATTTCGCCTAGAATATTCAAAGGTACACCCCTTTAACAATTGTTTCAATGCAGAATGATACCAAGTGGGACTATTTACAAATCCCATCGGTACTCTAGCCCACGTAAATTGCTCCCCCTGGCTACAGAACCCGAACCAGTGTCGTGACTCCTCAGCCACCGGCACAGACCAAAATCTGTATTTCATGTCTAGCACACTGTGCCATTCTGAGTCTGATGGATATGCCAATAGGTCTCCAAATCTGCTACCACTGGTGTGATTTTCACTGCATGTTTGTTTATGCCACGAAAATCCACAGTAATATGCCATTTTAGTCCATTTTTCTACCGGGTATAAAGGGCTCTTGCATCTAGCTGGTCCGCGAATCACTATGCCATGTTCAAGTAATATTGGAAAGTCCTCCGCCACTGATTTCTCAGCCTCTGGTTTAATAGGGTCTTGCAATCTTTGATTAGACCACAAGCTATTGCGTCTTTTGCCCATAATGGATGGTCCTGAAACAACAATTGCTTGACTTTCTCCGTTCTTACTGCCAATTTTAATTTGTTACCCTTCAGAATCCATTCCCCCGGCATCTTTCAAACCTTATCCAACCCCAAAATCGTTTCTATACCCGTAGCCATGTAATGACATGGGTATTGTTGTATCGCCTTAGATTGTGCCCATGTTAGTTAGATTACTTGTTGGTTATTACTGCATTGTCGGAACTAGAAGCACAAGCATTTCGCTACACTCGCATTAACATCTGCTAACCATGTGTATGTGACAAATAAAATTTGATTTGATGTTACCCCGCTGAACGTGATACTTTTCCATGTCGCAAATTTAGCACATTTTTCATCGTATTGAATTAGTGCTATTTGAGCGCCTGTATCTATTAGAAAGTTGTATGAGACGAGACCTCCTACATCTCCTTTCACATAAAAAAAGTCATATCTATGAACCACTATTGATCGAACGGAATTATACACCGCTATGTGTAATTTACATTCTTGCTAACTTCAAAACGAGTAGTTGTTGCTCTTTTGAAAAAGATGCAAACTCTTGTATAGCTGCATTTCCTGCTAATGCACTAGGTTCCAGTATCACCTTACACTCATTCTTCCAATACCCGAAAGCTCCCTGTTTTAGATGTGGGACTATCTCCTTACGTTTTTTTTTTCTCGCTACGGTTCTTAGTTTAATCCTGGCCATTGAAACCATGGTTAGTGATTTTCTCTATGGCCTTATTAACCTCTCGCACGTCTGCGTGGTGAGCAGAGTCATATTCCACTCTCAACATCGTCTCAAATCAAATCTACCCCGTAATTACCGTTTTGATCACAGCGTTCAACCCCGTCATCAAAGCAAAAGCGCATTTTTTTTTTCAACACACTCCCAGGCCTTCTGTAGTAAAAGTACTGGTGTTACACTTTATGGGTTTATCGTTATGCATTTTCGGTTGCTAGAATGCTGACATCAAAACGCTGGTATCTTGCGCTTTTGATTCTGGTTTTATGTCCTTGTGCCAAGTCATAATTGCCTCCCTGAATTCTTTATTTGATTTGAATTCTCCGTCAGCACGAAAAATGTTGTCCAATTTGGATCTAATTTGCTAAATTTTTCCCATATTCCAGGCGAATTGGCAGAATGCTCGTATTCTTCTTTTAGCTCCTCCATGGCTTTATTAAATTCTGCTATCTCTATATTACAGGGAGAAACGGGTCCGTTTGTCGCCATGTCAATAGTTATTATTCCTAAACACTCCCGTCGGTGTTCAGGGTATTTTAGCATTCTTCACTCCAGTCTACAATACACACCTTCTATTTTCTAAGATAGCACTACACACTTTCCCCAGATAATAATTAATTTGTCACGGCACTTAATACCTTCTATTAGTACCAATACCATAGCGTCTGCGAATTTATTACTGGAGAATACGGACAGGATCTTATGTCATATTCCAGTACTTCCTCAAATATCACTATTATTGATAACCCACATCTCTCATCGCGCCCTCTCCCCATAGGGCATAAACCAACCTTTTTCACACACTCACTCACACCCTGCACGCTCACAGCCACTGCCACTCGGCCTTTTACCCTTCTTACGGGCCTATATACCGTTACACGGTTTTACCTTCCACAGGATTACCCTTTTCAGGACTTCCCCTCTCTCTATTAGATTTTACCCTCCACAGGCTTATGCTCGGGACTTTATCTATGAGATTCTACCCTCCACAGGAACTATCCTGCTCGGGACTCATGAGACTTACCCTCACAGATCTATTCTGCTCGGGACTTACTCTTGAACTTATATGGTACTAGCATATACCACAAAGCTATGACCGGTCGTCACACAATAGGCCTATAGAATTAAACTTAGGCTCTCCAGGTCCATATCCCATAATTAGTTCAGCCAACGATTCTCATCTCCCCAAGATGTCAAAATGATTGGAAACAGATATAGGAACTTGGCCTACCTTTTTGTTTGTTTCCAGCTCTGCTCCTCTAATCTGGACTCCATGGCTCGACTCTAAGTCGTGGTGAACGCTGCTCGCAGCACTGTCTGCTACATTCTTATTTTTCAGAGTAAACCAAGTTTAATCATTCCCAAAGGTTCTGTACAGCTGTAATCGGACAGCAAACCATTTCTTTCCATCAGTTATATACATCCTACTTAAGACACTCGTCCTCCTTACAGTTTATGGCTCCACAGGAATCTAATAAAGAGGGTAACAGGATGGCAAACCCTGATTACTCCCTTAAGGGGAACTGACCTCACCCCTCACCTCCTGACCTCAACCCCTCCTTCACCTAATCCACAGATATCCTTCTGTCTTCCCTATATCAACACATCGCTCTCCTCTCCTCCATCAAACACATTCCAAAGCCTTCTGAGTTGCTACAGATTCTTTCTATTCAAGGCTTCGTCTCTTATCATTTATTTAATATCTCAATATTCAAAATTTAGCCGATTCCAACACCTTATTCACATAAGTATTCAGAACCTTTGCTATGAGACTTGAAATTGAGCTCAGGTGCATCCTGTTTCCATTGATCATCCTTGAGATGTTTCTTCAACTTGATTGGAGTCCACCTGTGGTAAATTCAATTGATTGGACTTGGAAAGGCACACACCTGTCTATATAAATTCCCACAGTTGACAGTACATGTCAGTGCAAAAACCAAGCCATGAGGTCGAAGGTTTGTCCGTAGAGCCCCCGAGACAGGATTGTGTCAAGGCACAGATCTGGGGAAGGCTACCACATTTTGTTTTGCAGTATTGAAGGTCCCAGTGGCCTCCATTCTTAAATGGAAGAAGTTTGGAACCACCAAGACGCTTCCTAGAGCTGGCCAAACTGAGCAATCGGGGGAGAAGGGCCTTGGTCAGGGAGGTGACCAAGAACCCAATGGTCACTCTGACAGGGCTCCAGAGTTCTTCTGTGGAGATGAGAGAACCTTCCAGGACAACCATCTCTGCAGCACTCCACCAATCAGGCATTTATGGTAGAGTGGCCAGACGGAAGCCACTCCTCAGTAAAAGGCACATGACAGCCTGCTTGGAGATTGCCAAAAGGCACCTAAAGGACTCAGTCCATGAGAAACAAGATTAGTGCCAAGCGTCACAACTGGAGGAAACCTGGCACCATCCCTACGGTGAAGCGTGGTGGCAGCATCATGCTGTGGGGATGTTTTTCGGCAGCAGGGACTGGGAGACTAGTCATGATTGAGCGAAAGATGAACGGAGCAAAGTGCAGAGAGATCCTTGATGATAACCTGCTCCAGAGCACTCAGGACCTCAGACTGGGGTGACTGTTCACCTTCCAACAGGACAACAACCCTAAGCAGACAGCCAAGACAACACAGGGGTGACTTCAGGACAATTCTCTGAATGTCCGTGAGTGGGTCAGCCAGAGCTCGGACTTAAATAGCTGTGCAGCGAAGCTCGCCATCCATCCGGACAGAGTTTGAGAGGATCTGCAGAGAAGAATGGGAGAAATTCCCCAAATACAAGTGTGCCAAACTTGTAGCGTCATACCCAAGAAGACTTGAGGCTGTAATTGCTGCCAAAGGGGCTTCAACAAAGTACTGAGTGAAGGGTCTGAATACTTACTGGGGCAAAAAGTATTTAGTCAGCCACCAATTTTGCAAGTTCTCCCACTTAAAAAGATGAGAGGCCTTTAATTTTCATCATAGGTACACTTAAACTATGACAGACAAAATGAGAAAAAGAAATCCAGAAAGAATTTCTATATATTTTTAAATCCATTTTCGAATAAGGCTGTAACACAATGTAGAAAAAGTCAAGGCGTCTGAATACTTTCCGAATGCACTGTATGTTATATTATTCAATTTGATAGAATGATTGTATTTATTCTATTATGTTTAGGGGAGGATGACCGGTAAGTGATGTATTTAGGTGTTAGGAAGAGGTGGACAACTCCAATCCTTAGAGCACTTTTTCCTTTACCTTTTTAGTCATTTTAGCAGATGTTCTTATCCAGAGCGATTTTACAGTACTTTTTCCATACTTTTTTTCTCTCCATACTATTCCAACAGCCGCAATATAATCTTGTTCTTTTGCTGGAACCAAATCTTGCACGCTCTACGAGATACATGGGAGTCATATTCGTCTATGTCTCTTACATGCATCTTGTCTCACGAATGTGAATCTTTTTTAAATTTTTTATCTCATATTTCATGTTAATCTCATGTCATTAATCTCTAACCAGGTGGATGCCGGCAATGTCTACGGAGATAATCTGGTGCGTCAACTGAACCTCCGGCTTCTTAAAGACGGAAAGATGAAATATCAGGTATGTGGAGGAATGCATAACTCCACTCCAGCTATGAGAAAGCATGGACACATCTCCACTGGAATGTTACTGTAGACACGGTACCACTGTGGTCCACTCTGAGGTCCACTCTGTGGTACATGTGCTTTCAACCCTTTACACTTTTAACCCTTTCCAACCCTTTTCATACTAATGTGGTTAAATATATCCAAAAAAAAAGGTGGAACCAACATTAAATTGCATTTAAAGAAAAATCTCAAAACGGATTTGCTCTTCTATATACAGGTTTAAAATGGCAGATTTGGGCTAATTAGGATTAGGATAAACACCTACATAGGAACGCAGTGGCTGTACAGTTACATGACGTCAGAGGTCTGGCTCTGCGCTTCACAGCTCTGTATGGATTTTGACTGACTGCCATTCTGAACTTGAGCACCTCGTGCGACAAGAATATGCCTCTTTCCCTCCCGCTAATTGGGCAGCTTTTGCATGTTTTTTTGTTCTCTGGGGGAGAGAGGTTCTGTAAATTGAGGACTCAATGTGTTTTGAAAAATTTGAAGTTGAGGATTATAATAAATACTGCTATGATGTCATACAAGCAAGCCAAGATTTGGAAATGTGAACTTCACATTTCCAAATCATTAATGTCTATCACCCATTTCGTATGATAGGTTACGAATTGCAATTCGTATTATGTTACCAATTTTCTAAATGTACAGTATGTTACAAATGAGATAGTGTAGGGGTTAAGGTTTAGGTGTTAGTTTAAAGGGTTAGTGGAAGGGATAGCTAACACGCTAAGTAATTGCAGAGTAGCAAAGTAGTTGAAAGTTGCAAAAATGCTAAAGTTGTCTGAGATTCGAACTCGCAAACTTTGGTTTGCTAGACGTTCACGTTGCATTAAGTAACCATCTGTCATATGTAACCATACCAAATATAACATATTATACTAATTTTGGTGTCACGGATTTACTATGTTACATCCAGGTTGCTGATCTGGTGGACTCACTAAACACAAATGCTTAGTTTGTAAATTAAGTCTGAGTATTGGAGACTATCCATAACTTAAAATATCCAGACAATTGTGTCCTCTGGTTTGCTTAATGTAAGGACTGTGAAATGGTTTATACTTTTTAATTTTTATACTCAGTATATTGTTTGCAATTACATTTGCTTTCAATACTTAAGTATATATAAAACCAGATACTTTAGTCATTTTCTATTAAGGTAAAAGTGAAAGTCTGCAAGTAAGGAAGTCTAAAAGTATCTTTACTTTTACACAAGTATGACAATTGAGTACTTCTCCCACCACCGCACAGAGATAGCAGGTAACAGCATAGTCATTGTTCAGCGACCAGGTGCCAGTTAGTGGATCATTTGAGTGACCAGAAATCCTGACTCGTGTCAGGATAAAGAAGTACACCCATGAGGCCCATTTTATTTATCTGTTGAATAAGCTGAATTCGACTCCAAAGAAGGACATTAGGGAATGGTATCTGTTTTTGGCAAAGGTGTTGGTTCAGAGTCAAGGAGAGGTTGTGTTGTAAGAACCCCATTGATTGTCTCTTTTGGCAGTGGTATGCATGTGAAACTCAGGATGAGATGACTGAGCAACTGTTGGTTATTTACAGTGCCTTAAAGTATTCAGACACCCTTGACTTTTTCCAGTTTACAGCCTTATTCTAAAATGGATTGAAATAGTTTTTTCCTCATCACTCTACACACAATACCCCATAATGACAAATCAAAGTTTTTCTTTTAGAAATGTGCTATATTTGCTATTGTTTGCTATTTTTTAAAATAATTTTTTAAAATAATAAAATCGGAAATATCACATTTACATAAGTATTCAGACCCTTAATAACTAAGTACTTTGTTGAAGCACCTTTGGCAGTAATTACAGCCTTGAGTCTTTTTTGGTATGATGCTACAAGCTTGGCACACCTGTATTTGGGGAGTTTCTCCCATTCTTCTCTGCAGATCCTCTCAAGCTCTGTCAGGTTGGATGGAAAGCGTTGCTGCAAATCTATTTTCAGGTCGTTCCAGTGATGTTTGATCGGGTTCAAGTCCGAGCTCTGGCTGGGCCACTCAAAGACATTCAGAGACTTGTCCCGAAGCCACTCCTGCGTTGTCTTGGCTGTGTGCCTGAGGTCGTTGTCCTGTTGGAAGGTGAACCTTCGCCCAAGTCTGCTGTCACGAGTGCTCTGGAGCAGGTTTTCATCAAGGATCTCTCTGTACATTGCTCCATTCATCTTTTCTTCAATCCTGACTAGTCTCCCAGTCCCTGCAGCTGAAAAACATCCCTAAAGCATGATGCTGCCACCACCACCACGCTTCACTGTAGGGATGGTGCCAGGTTTCCTCCAGATGTGACGCTTGGCAGTCAGGCCAAAGAGTTCAATCTTGGTTTCATCAGACAAGAGAAACTTGTTTCTCATGGTCTGATAGTCTTCAGGTGCCTTTTGGCAAACTCTCAAGCGGGCTGTCATGTGCCTTTTTCTGAGGAGTGGCTTCCGCCTGGCAACTCTACTATAGAGGAGCTCTGTCAGTGACCATCAGGTTCTTGGTCACCTCCCTGACCAAGACCCTTCTCCCCTGATTGCTCAGTTTTCCTAGAGCTGGCTGCCTGGACAGAGTCTTGGTTTGTTCCAAACTTCTTCCATTTAAGAATAGAGGAGGCCCCTGTGTTCTTGGTGTCCTTCAACGCTGCAGAAATGTTTTGGTACCCTTCCCCAGATCTCTACCTCGGTGCAATCCTGTCTCGGAACTCTACAGACCATTCCTACGACCTCATGGCTTGGTTTTTGCTCCTACATGCACTGTCAATTGTGGGAGCTTATATAGAAAGGTGTGTGTCTTTCCAAATTATGTCCAATCAGTAGAATTTACCACAGGTGGACTCCAAGTTACAGAAACATCTCAAGGATGATCACTGGAAACAGGATGCACTTGAGCTCAATTTCGAGTCTCATAGCAAAGGGTCTGAATACTTATGTAAAAAGATATGTTTAATACATTTGCAAACCTCTCTAAACCTATTTTCGCTTTGTCATTATGGGGTATTGTGTGAAAATTGAGGATTTTTTATTTAATCCATTTTATGCTGTAACAAAATATGGAAAAAGTCTAGTGTTCTGAATTCTTTCTGAAGGCACTGTATGGGCGGAGTTCAGATAATCATTATTTACAGTAGTGTTTCCAAAATGTTGTGGTCATGACCCTTTTTCCCACTGCTCAAGACCTTTTTACATCGCTTTTCCATAAAAACCCAAAGGGGACCCCACAGGTTTTTCCATTATTCCATTATGCTCACAAGTTACTACATTGTGCTAATGGATCAGTAACGCTCTTAAGGGCTAATACTATCTTCTCTTCCAGGTGGTTAAAGGTGAGGTGTACCCTCCTACGGTGGCTGAGGCGGCGGTGAATATGAGATACCCTCAAGAGACTCCCGTGGGGCAGCGTATGGCCATCGGGCAGGAGGTGTTTGGGCTGTTGCCAGGCCTCACCATGTACGCCACCCTGTGGCTGAGAGAACACAACCGCGTCTGTGACATCCTGAAGGCAGAGCACCCCACCTGGGGGGACGAGCAGCTCTTCCAGACCGCCAGGCTCATCGTAATAGGTAAGTACATACTTGACTGGACAGGGATCTCTCTCTAGCCTTTCATACCACCAGAGATTGCCCATTTTAGACACTCAAGTGCTTTAGGCAGAATATACATTTCTAGGAAATATTTTCATGTGCTGGGTTGCTTAGGGCCCCCTAGCGGGGTCTCAACTTACTGTTGCGAGTTAGAATAGTAGGTGCAAGTTCGACATTTGCTTGTGCATCAGCAATTTCTCTTGTTTTGTCAGTCATTGACAGTCACTCAATTAGCCATGTCAGCTAACAATTTTTAGATTGTTATGTTATTATTCCCAGCTATCTAAACTTGTAGTTATCATGGCCGAATACCGACCTGTCACGCAGGATAAGCGTCCCGGGCCCCTGACCTTCAGGAGGTCCCCAACCAAATCTCGCTTAGGGCCCCCAAAAGATTAGAGCTGTTCCTGCTTGGTTGTGTGAGTAGTTGGGGACAATAAGAATCAACACACTTCTCCAGTAGATTCTCCCCAAAATGTATTTTCTTGGGTGTAGATCCATCTTTAGTTTATATTCCAGGTGAGACCATCCGGATAGTGATCGAGGAGTACGTGCAGCACCTGAGTGGCTACCTGTTGGATCTGAAGTTTGACCCAGTCCTGCTCTTCAAGTCCACGTTCCAGTACAGGAACCGCATCGCTGTGGAGTTCAAACAGCTGTACCACTGGCACCCCCTGATGCCAGACAGCTTCCACATAGACGGAGACGTGGTGCCCTACTCCCAGTTCATCTTCAACACCTCCATCGTCACACACTACGGGGTGGAGAAACTGGTGGACGCTTTCTCCCGCCAGTGTGCTGGACAGGTATGGTGTGTGTGGTGATGACGGGATTTCATATGCAGTGTTGTAATGGTAAACCCTGGTCTCCATAATGTTGTCATACCATACATAAGTCGGTTGGTGTCAATGCCAATATGGCACTTATTTTCTAAGAGTTCTCAATAAACTGACAAGGAGAAGCTATTTATTTGAAATCACTTCCTGAATTTAAAATCTTTGTCTGCAAAAATGACAAACTTAAGTCTTAAGATAGGTAGGTGGGACAAACGCATATCACAGTCATAGTAAGTACATTTTTCCTCAATAAAGTAGCTATCAGCAAAGTCAGAGCTAGTAAGGGGGAAAGGAGTCAAGTGCGAGTGTTAGTTCACACAAGTCTTTTTTGGGGGGGTGAGGAGGTGGTGGTGTTGCTGTGGGATTATTTAAGATTCTCTTTGAAGATGTAGGGTTTCAGATGTTTTCAGAAGATGGGCAAGGGACTCTGGTGTCCTAGCTTCAGAGGGAAGGAAGCTGGTTCCACCGGGAGCTGCTCTGCCATAGGGGTGGGAGGGCCAAGAGCCCAGACCTGGCAGAAGGGAGAACTCAGGTCGGGGTGTAGGGATTAAGCAGAGCCTGAATGTTGGGAGAGTCAGTTCCTCTTACTGCTCCATAGGTAATTACCATGGTCTTGTAGTGAGCCAGTGGAGTGTGTGGAGGAGCGGGGTGACTTGGGAGAATTCTATGGATGTTGTAGAGCATGAACCTGCAGGAGCGAGTCAGTGCTTTGATATTTGCAGCGAACGACAGGGGGTTGTCAAGGGTCATGCCAAGGTAGTTTACACACTGGTAGGGGGACACCGTGGAGTTGTCAACCGTGATGGCGAGGTCTTGGAGCGGACAGGCCTTTCCCGGGAGGAAGAGTAGCTCCGTCTTGTTGCGGTTGAGCTTGAGTTGGTAAGCTGTCATCGAAGCTGAGGTCTCTGCCAGGCACGCGGAGATGCGTGTCGCCACCTGAGTGTCAGAAGGGGGAAAAGGAGAAAAGTAGTTGAGTGTCATCCGCATAGCAATGATAAGCGAGACCATGTGAGGATATGACGCAGCCGAGTGACTTGGTGTATAGCGAGAAGAGGGCCTAGAACCGAGCCCTGGGGGACACCAGTAGTGGGAGTACGTGGTGCAGACACAGATCCTCTCCACGTCACCTGGTGAGTGACTTGAATTCAAATGGACACATTGGACTGATTTGTGTGTTCTGGTACTTCTTATTTTGAGCAAGGCAGACGTTGTGTAAGAGAGATGGAGGTAGGAGAAAGGGAGGGTGAGGTTGGGACAGGGCAAATGAGGCAAGATTGAGTAGCCTGATTGTAAATTTGACACTACTTGGTGTAAAGTCCATAATCGTGTGCAGTAAAATAGCACATGTTGTAACTGTCACCACAGCCCTGCAAACTTGTTAGTGCTCTGCATTCTGTATCTACAGAATCAACTACAGAGCGGTTTTCTGTTGATTAGAAGCTGTGATAGATCATGACAGAAGGCTTAAACAAGATGCTATCTGTCGTCTGTAAATATTTTTCTCTGTGGCTTATTGATATCAATCTTTGTCAGCAGAGCAGCAGCTATCTATGCAGTATTAGCGAGTACAAACATGCTATCTGTGTATGTGTGCCATTGAGGGTGAATAGGCAAGACAAAATATTCAAGTGCCTTTGAACGTGGTATGGTAACAGGTGCCTAGGTGTATATGGAGTAACACATTTTGGGCCCTTCATAGGTGGGTCATTCATTTATTTGAATTACTTTTTTTCCATTTTGTTCTCATGCATCCTATATTTATACAGGGGGGTGCCTGTTTGATCCTTTCAAATGTAGGGCTCTATTCAATCCGGAAAGCTGAATCGTTACAGATTCCGCGATAGAAACGTAAAGGTAATTTCTGATTGAGCCGACATAAGGAGCATTTCCCGGAATGCAGTCTCTGATAAAGCGGGAATATTGCCTTTTTAAAATTACAATCACAATGTAAAGCTGAATTTCCACGAAGCAGATTGAATCGAGCCCTTAGTGTAGTGTACACCATTGCCTACAATGGGGTCTGTCTGATTTTAATCCTGTTTCTCAGATAGGAGGAGGTCGGAACATCCACCCAGTGGTGACCAATGTGGCCGAGGGGGTTATTGAAGAGTCCAGGACTCTGCGTCTCCAACCCTTCAACGAGTACAGGAAGAGGTTCAACCTGAAGCCCTACACATCTTTCTCTGACTTCACTGGTAAGACCACATATATTTTAGAGATTGGAAATGCCGGCACCACAAAAGGCTTCTATGGAAAGAGGTACTGTCTATGCAAAGCAGCTTAACGTCTGTTACACATCACTTTAAAAAAAAAAATATTTAAGACCACATATTTCTATATATGCTCATGGGAAATTACACGGTGACAGAGTGATGCTGAGACTGATTTGTTACTTTAAAATGTATACCAAGCAAAACTAATCGTTGCAAAGTTGAACAAGCCATAGAACTCGATGCACAAGGATGACTTAACCATTTCCACTGAACATTTTATAAAAACACATTTACTTGAAGAACCGTGCAGATGCTAAGTTTGGTAACCGAATGACTGAGTCATTCTGTAACCAAACTTAGCATCTGTGCTCTTCTTGTGCATTGAGTTATATGGTTTGCAAAGTTAAACAAACCAGAATGACGAATTGTGTACTCATTCTGTTACCAAACTTTGTATCTGCACTGTTCTGCAAGTAAATGTCTTCTTATAAAATGTTCAGTGGAAATTAAGTCATCCTTGTGCATCGAGTTGTATGGCTTGTTTAACTTTGCAACGATTAGTTTTGCTTGACATACATTTTAAAGTAACAAATCAGTCTCAGCATCACTCTGTCACCGTGTATTTGCCCCTTATGCAAATTGAAAATATGGGAAATAACATTCTCTCAAAGCAGCTGTCATTCAGCATCATCCTGATGTGGGTCAGCCTCTTAAGAAGCCAACTGCAGTCTTTGTTGTCCTTTCATCTCAAACCAGTCTCCTCTGTAACTTGTTCATGTGTTTCTAATGAACTCTTTTACTCTTCTCTTCTGTATTGTATTTGTATTCATTTACTTTAAATGTGCCCTATCTGTGTAGTTTGCTGCAACCGAATTGCCCTTCTGGGACAATAATGATATTTTATATTGTCCTCCAGGTGAGGAGGAAATAGCCAGGGAGCTGGAGGAGCTCTATGGTGACATCGATGCGCTGGAGTTCTACCCCGCCATCATGCTGGAGAAGACACGCCCCAATGCCATATTTGGTGAGAGCATGGTGGAGATGGGGGCTCCGTTCTCCCTGAAAGGCCTTCTGGGTAACCCCATCTGTTCCCCTGAGTACTGGAAGCCCAGCACATTTGGAGGCCAGACAGGCTTTGATATAGTCAACTCGGCCTCGCTGGAGAGACTGGTGTGTCTGAACACTAATTGGTGTCCATACGTAGCCTTCAATGTCCCTCCAGCCGGGCAGGAGGAGCCGCCAAGGAAACAGTCCACTGAACTGTAAGCCATTGTGATTACTGTATCCATGGTTACATTAGTTGTTTTTTTATGGTCTTACTGTAGTGCCACCTACGATGCCTATACTGTATACTACATTTACAATGCATAGGCTGCATTTATGAATCATTCCCATGTTGCTTATGTCCTATGTACAGGTGACTGACAAAATAAAGGAAACGCTTGAATAAATGAGGAATACAAGTATGTTGAAAGCAGTGTGGTTTCGGAGTTAATGAACCCCCTAAGGTCAATGTCCGCACCCCAGTGGAAATATAATCCCCATAATAAAATAATTCCCAGAAAATCAGTCAATTTAAGCTACCGATATCTTTTTGTTGTTGTATTGGATGAGTCTCAATCCACTGCATCTGTGACAGAGCTAGAGCGGTGTTGGTCAAACCATGATCAGTCTTCTCACAAAGTCCTCTGTAGTGTCTAAAGGGTTTGACCTACTGTACAAACTATTATGACCCCTCTATGCAAAGGTGAGAGACTCACGTTTTGCTTTAGGACGACCACAGGCCTCAGGACTCGTCTGAAGGTCCCCCGGTACCAGTTGACAAAATTAACGGAAGTGTATATATGGAGACTGTATAGTGCCAAAAATAAGAGGTTGAATAATTGTAAAATATTTTTTACAAATGTTTCCTGATCTTTCTTATCTCTCAGATATAGGACAAACACTTCTGAACAAACTCCCCTTTCCCTTTATTTCTTGGAACAACAGAGTCCTCCCCATGTAGGGAATTTGTTATTCAATGCGTTTTTGTATTGGCGAATAGCAATAAGGCCAAACTTTTTTATTTTTAATAAAGATTTGTATATAGTACCAAAAGTTTGGCTCACCCACTCTTTTGCATTATTTTTACTATTTTCTACATTGTAGAATAATAGTGAAGACCTCAAAACTATGAAATAACACATATGGAATCATGTTTAAAACTTATTTTGGTTACTACAACTCAAAATGTATATTATATTTGAGATTCTTCAAAGTAGCCACCCTTTGCCTTGGTATTGGTATTTTATTAGGATCCCCATTCTGTTGCAAAAGAAGCAACTACTCTTCCTGGGGTCCACATGACACATGACATGGCCTTGATGACAGCTTTGCACACTCTTGGCATTCTCTCAACCAGCTTCGCCTGGAATGCTTTTCCAACAGTCTTGAAGGAGTTCCCACATGCTGAGCACTTGATGGCTGCTTTCCCTTCACTCTGCAGTCCAACTCATCCCAAATTGGCTTTCCCTGGTTAAATAAAGGTTAAATTACAAAAATACATCTCAATTGGGTTGAGGTCTGGTGATTGTGGAGGCCAGGTTATCTGATGCAGCACTCATCACTCCTTGGTCAAATAGCCCTAACACAACCTGGAGGTGTGTTTTGGCTCATTGTCCTGTTGAAAAACAAATGATTGTCCCATTAACAGTTAAAGCGAGGCGTCCCTCTCAGTGTCCGCCACCCCCCCCCCCCGTTCAGCTGAAACCGTGGCGCAGGCAATGCAAAAATATTCTTAGAAATATTTAACCTCCACACATTAACAAGTCCAATACCTCAAATGAAAGATAAACACCTTGTTCATCTACCCAGCATGTCAGATTTTTTAAATGTTTTACGGCGAAAACACACCACATATTTATATTAGACCAACACCGAAACAAAGACGAGGCAGCCATTTTGGCCCAGAAAATATAAAATTATAAAAGCAGGATTAAAAAATAAATCATTCACTAACCTTTTGAAAATCTTCATCAGATGACAGTAATAGGACATGTTACACAGTACATTTATGGGTTTTTTTCAATAATATGCCATTTATATCCATAAATCTCCGTTTACATTGACTCAAAAATGTCTGGAGAAATTATAGATAGCTCCGCCAGATAACATAAATAGACATAAACTTTGACTAAATATACATGTTCTACATATAGTTAGAAAGATACACTGCTTCTTAATGCAACCGCTGTGCCACATTTATTTTTAACGTTACAGAAATAGTTTACTATGTAATAATCTGAGACGGCGCTCAGATGTAAGCAATATTTCTCCTCTATGTTGGAGTGAACAGAAATACAAAATTACAACATAATTATTCCCTTACCTTTGATGGTCTTCGATCAGAATGTAGTGGAAGGAGTCATACTTACCTAATGTAACGTTTGGTTTCAGTTCGTGTGCCTTTATAGTAGCATATGCTATGAGTTCCAGCTGAAATGCATCCAAAATTACTTCTGGTCCCGAACAGTTGCGCATCAAAACTTCAAAATTACATATATGTCGACTAAACTGGTCAAACTAAGTGCAGAATCAAGCTTTAGGATGTTCTAAACGTACAAAACAATTCTCAAATCTATCGGACATTCATGCTTCTTCTCAGGCATTCTGGAACAAAGGAAGGTCTGTCCAAAAAGCGCGCTCTCGTCACCATGTATTTTCTCACGACACTCACTCTTTTGCCTACCAAAGGGTCAAAACTCGCGGGATTTGCAGAATTAAACGCTGTACTGAATGAGGACATCTAGTGGAAGACATAGAAAGTGTCTCCAGAACCATAGCTGGTTGGGAATGGTGGGGGCGATGACGTCAAAGTTGCCCCAAGTTTCAGGCTCCCAAAAATAGTTTGGGAGATTACCTGCCCTGTGAGTTCTGCTATACTTACAGACATAATTCAAACGGTTTTAGAAGCGTTAGAGTGTTTTCTATCCAATAATTATTATTATATGCATATATTAGCAATTTTGGACAGACTTTTTTTCAGTTTACTATGGGCACGCAATTCATCCAAAGGGGGCAGTATTCTGCCTAGCCCTAACAAGTTTTAAGTGCCAACCAGATGGGATGGTGTATCGCTGCAGAATGCCATGGTAGCCATGCTGGTTAAGTGTGCCTAGAATTCTAAATAAATCACTAACACTGTCACCAGCAAAGCACCCCCACACCATCATACCTCCTCCATGCTTCACGGTGGGAACCACACATGCGAAGATCATCCGTTCACCTACTCTGCCTCAGAAAGCCACGGCGGTTGGAACCAAAAATCTTACATTTGGACTCATCAGACCAAAGGACAGATTTCCACCGTCTAATGTCCATTGCTTGTGTTTCTTGGCCCAAGCAAGTCTCTTCTTCTTATTGGTGTCCTTTAGTAGTGGTTTCTTTGCAGCAATTTGACCATAAAGGCCTTATTCACGCAGTCTCCTCTGAACAGTTGATGTTGAGATGTCTGTTACTTGATTTCTGAAGCATTTATTTGGGCTGCAATCTGAGGTGCTGTTAACTCTAATGAACTTATCCTCTGCTGCAGCGGTAACTCTGGGTCTTTCTTTCCTGTGGCGGTCCTCATGAGAGCCAGTTTCATCATAGCGCTTGATGGTTTTTGCGACTGCACTTGAGGAAATGTTCAAAGTTTTTTTGATATGTTCCGGATTGACTGACCTTCATGTCTTAAAGTAATGATGGACTGATGTTTCTCTTTGCTTATTTGCGCTGTTCTTGCCATAACATGGACTTGGTCTTTCTGTATATCAACCCACCTGGGTGGCAGGTAGCCTAGTGGTTAGAGCGTTGGGATAGTAACTGAAAGGTTTCTGCTGGATCAAGTCCCACCATCAGCAAAACATCAAATGATGGAATTTCTCATGGAAGATAGGTAATTGCATGTTGTGCTGTGCGGTGACTGTATTATTGTCACAGCGCGGTCACGAGTCATGAAGGCAGTCAAATTCCACATTAGTCACGGTAATTAGGCTTCTCCAAGCTTTGATCCTGCTGATGGTCATTATTAGCCTACCAAACTTGCTAACTGCCTGGTACTCAGTACTCTTGTCTGTCTAATCACGCTAACATCAATGCAAAGGTAATGGCAAATCTAATCAAACAATGAGATCCCATGAGCTCGTGTTGCGCAACATTGTTATAGGCTATGCAATTACACGAGAGAACAAAAACCCGTTGAGACACAGGCCAAGAAAGCAGCAGTAGTCAATACATTACACAATTTACAATACAAAAACTACAACATGTCAGTAAGCGCACATCCGGCCTCCAGAAAACATTTTCCCTCTTCCTCTACAGAGTTTTGGGCCAGAGTTTTAAACTCGCTAAGGGGCACTAGTAAACTCGGCAAAAAAAGAAACATCCTCTCACTGTCAACTGTGTTTATTTTCGGCAAACTTAACATATGTAAATATTTGTATGAACATAAGATTAAACAACTGAGACATAAACTGAACAAGTTTCACAGACGTGACTAACAGAAATGGAATAATGTGTCCCTGAACAAAGGGGGGGTCAAAATCAAATCAAAAGTAACAGTCAGTATCTGGTGTGGCCACCAGCTACATTAAGTACTGCAGTGCATCTCTACCTCAGGGACTGCACCAGATTTGACAGTTCTTGCTGTGAGATGTTGCCACACTCTTCCACCAAGGCACCTGCAAGTTCCCAGACATTTCTGGGGGAATGGCCCTAGCCCTCACCCTCCGATCCAACAGGTTCTAGACGTGCTCAATGGGATTGAGATTCGGGCTCTTTGCTGGCCATGGCAGAACACTGACATTCCTGTCTTGCTGGAAATCACGCACAGAATGAGCAGTATGGCTGGTGGCATTGTCATGCTGGATGGTCATGTCAGGATGAGCCTGCAGGAAGGGTACCACATGAGGGAGGAGGATGTCTTCCCTGTAACGCACAGCGTTGAGATTTCCTGCAATGACAACAAGCTCAGTCTGATGACCATGACATACCCTCTACCTCCAAATCGATCCCGCTCCAGAGTACAGGTCTCGGTGTAACGCTCATTACTTCGACGATAAACGCGAATCCGACCATCACCCCTGGTGAGACAAAACCGCGACTCGTCAGTGAAGAGCACTTTTTTTCCAGTACTGTCTGGTCCAGTGACGGTGGGTTTGTGCCCATAGTCAACATTGTTGCCAGTGATGTCTGGTGAGGACCTGCCTTACAACAGGCCTACAAGCCCTCAGTCCAGCCTTTCTCAGCCTATTGCGGACAGTCTGAGCACTGATGATGGGATTGTGTGTTCCTGGTGTAACTCGGGCAGTTGTTGTTGCCATCGTGTACCTTTCCAGCAGGTGTGATGTTCGGATGTACCGATCCTGTGCAGGTGTTGTTACACGTGGTCTGCCACTGCGAAGACGATCAGCTGTCCGTCCTGTCTCCCTGTAGTGCTGTCTTAAGCTTCTCACAGTACGGACATTGCAATTTATTACCCTGGTCACATCTGCAGTCCTCATGCCTCCTTTCAGCATGCCTAAGGCACGTTCACACAGATGAGCAGGGATCCTGGGCATCTTTCTTTTGGTGTTTTTCAGAGTCAGTAGAAAGGCCTCTAGTGTCCTAACTGTGACCTTAATTGCCTACCGTCTGTAAGCTTTTAGTGTCTTAACGACCGTTCCACAGGTGCATGTTCATTAATTGTTTATGGTTCATTGAACAAGCATGGGAAACGGTGTTTAAACCCTTTCCAATGAAGATCTGTGAAGTTATTTGGATTTTTACAAATTATCTTTGAAAGACAGGGTCCTGAAAAAGGGACGTTTTTTTTTTTTGCTGAGTTTACATCTAGGTGAAGGGTATTTTTCAGACTGTTCCATGCAGTGGTGGTCGGTGACGTTTAAGAGGAGGGAGGACAATCATTTTTTTCATGAGCGTGGTCTTATTTCTATTACAGTATGCTGGAAGACTGTCATTCATATCCATTCACCAAGCTCAATGTAACATCGATAGCTTTAGGCTTGCGCTGTTCTTGCCATAACATGGACTTGGTCTTTTCTGTATATCAACCCACCTGGGCGGCAGGCGAGCCTAGTGGTAAGAGCGTTGGACTAGCAACCGGAAGGTTTCAAGTTCAAATCCCTGAGCTGACAAGGTACAAATCTGTCGTTCTGCCCCTGAACAGGCAGTTAACCCACTGTTCCTAGGCCATCATTGAAAATAAGAATTTTCCTAGTTAAATAAAGTTTTTTTTTTTTTTAAGGTTTACAACGTAGAGAAATTTGAGGGATCATGGTGACAGACAGTGACACGTTCAATACTGCCTTGCACACTCTTGCTTGCATCTCGCTGATCTAGGGTGTAATCATTAGTGCAACAAAAGCAAACAAGTTATGTTTATCCCAGTTTCGGTCTGTTTGCCGTTCACAGTTCACTTTCATGGCAGCCACCAACAAACAGCATGATCATTTTGCTCATTGTATAATTCCTTCTTGCCTCTACGCACTCTCCTCCTCTCACCTTTTCCCTTTGCTTGTGGACTTGTTTGCACAACCCATCATCTGCCTGTGACCAGGTGAAAAAAACCTTTGAATCATAACCGCTAAATGCTACACACAGCCTACATCATTGTCACCATATTAGCTAATGCCATAGTCAAACTAGCTACCAGAAATAACTCAGTTAACCCGCTACAATCATGAAGTACATTGTACAATAATCAAGCAGTTACACCAGCGGGCCCCGGTGGCAATAAATTAATAAAACCAAAAGCTTACCTTGGCTTGGAAGCGCTCCCGTGTTGGATAGCCATAGCTAGAGCTGGCTAAGTGAATGTGATTTAAAAAATATATATATTTCTCTCTCTCGTGTCTCCATTTTTAAAGAAATGAATTTGTTCCAAACTGTTCAACTATTGTCTTTCTCTCTTTGAATCAACTACTCACCACATTTTATGCACTGCAGTGCTAGCCAGCTGTAGCTTATGATTTCAGTACTAGATTAATGTCAGTTCATGCTGCAAGATCGCTGATAGGTTGGAGGTAGTCCTCCGGAAGTTCTCATAATTACTGTGTAAGACTATGGAAGGGGGTAAGAACCATGCGTCTTCTAAGTTTTGTATTGAAGTCAACCAAACGAATTGTCCTTCGGCTACACCATGGTGCTACCCTACAGGGTGCTGTTGAGGCTACTGTAAACCTTCATTGCAAAACATTTTAATCAATTATTTAGTGATGTGAATATATTTAGTATAGTTTTATCTAAAGTGCAACATTTTAAAAAAGTTATCCATTTCAATTTTTATGAAATTCACTGAGGAGGATGGTCCTCCCTTTCCTCCTCTGAGGAGCCTCCACTGGTTCCATGCCTCCGGTGCACAATAGGAAAAGGTGGTCTTGCTTAGCTCAGTAACTGCCCTATGTATGAGAAAGTGGGATCCATCCGGAACCATCCACTCTGTAATAAGGTTTATTTGACATTGATTTAGGTCTACATTATAGTACATCTATAGTGATTTAGCTAAGATAATTGATTTAACTGTATTTTTGCAGAAGCTACCAAACAAAAACAAATACAGCAGTATTATTTCCCTGTTTATTTTTGGCCATTGTTGAGTAAATAAAAATCCATTTGATACAGTACTTCAAATAATTATCACAGTATGTGAATGTTAGATCTGTGTCATAACTTTTTAATATTTTTTTGTTGGCATTTTATCACCCATACAAAGGTAATAAGTTCACTGATTTAATACACTCAAATATAAATATGTAAGATAAAAAAATTTAAAAAATGACATTAACTTTTGTTAGCAACAATTGATACTGGACATGTTATTGAAACAAATAAGATGAGAAATACAGGGGGAAAAATATAATTTTCAGTTTAACACATTCATTTAAGAGTAATGAATTCATGGCAGTAGCAAAGGAAAGGGAAATTCATGAAAGTTATAGACATTTCACTGATCATAAAGTGAACTGATCCAGATAAATGAAATTTCAGGTCAGCTGGGTCTCAATTGGGACTTACAGTAAATTAAGCCCTGTCGTCACCTTCCTTTGGTTTCAGCACAGAAGTAACAGTCTGTTTATGGTGCAACAGAGAGAGGTTGTGTATTACCTGATTAGGAAGTGTAAAGTAACAAAGATTGCAATATTTTGTACACAGCTGTTTTCTCCTTGGCTTTTTCATTGTAGAATATTCAACTGAGAAAATGTATTTGACACATGAGTTTATAAAGTGTATATATAAATATAATGAGCTATATATTCAGTCAAGGCAGAGAAACATTGGCATGTAAAAGAAGATTATGAAAGCAGTTATACATATTCTAGTTTTTGCTTCCTATAAATGCATTATTTTAGGCCTCAAGCATCATTGTGTAACTGACATTTCTAATACACAATGAAGCCATAATATACATGATCAATAATGAAAATCTCATATGACTTTTCTTTATGAAGGACAGAAACAGAATACATTGACATTATGTAGTTGACGTGTTTATAGCTGACTGTGGTACAGTATGTGTAGACCATTTAGGATGTTGTCCTATAGTCTTCAGTGTATGGTTCCAACACAAACACATTCTCCACACTAGTGTCAGATCAAGGCAGAGGAAACAGGCTGATAAACACAGAGAGACACGTGAAGACAACCAAGAATCCAGCCAAGCTGTCCAAAGTGGAGACTAATGGCAACATCTGTGTTGGAACCAATTCTCCATCCGGCATTCCCTCTATGTAGTTACTTACTCTGGCACATGCTGGGAGCCGATTGGTCATGCTCCTGACCTTGTGCCAATCGAGAGCTGAGCTGGGGCCCTGGAGCAGCAGCGGCGGTAGCATTAACCTGTGTGGCGGCTGTCACGGTCGCCATGGCAGCGGTGGCTGACGCAAGAGCTGCTGGGTAGAAGTGAACATCAACGGCGACGGTGGTGAGGCCTAGGGAGACGCAGTGGGAGAGGAGGAGGGGGGCGTTACCGTGGGAGATGCTGACGCTGTGGTGGATGGGCGTGGCACAGGGCTCAGTGGTCTGGAGTGTCAGGGAGGAGCACAGGCTTTCCTCACGCACAGGAGGAGGGGAGGGAGACAGGGAGCGGAAAGGTGAAGGAGTGAGAGAGGGGGGCTCAGGGAGAAAGTCCTGGCCCTGATATTGTCCGTATACTCCTCCACCCCCCCAGTCCTCCACACACTGCAGCTGGATGCTGGGGTGAGACAGGCTGCAGTCTTTCTCTTCATCCAGGAAGGGGTCAACCTGAGGTGGAAAGGATCCAGACAGCTGCTACTCCCGAATTTGTAATATCTTGGCATGGCAATGTGTGGGAAATGTTGGACATGATTTTACATACACACACACACACACACGCGAGAACATATGCATACATACGCACACACCACACACACACATATATACTGACCTGTGTGTCTTCGATTGCCTCAGGGTAGGTCTCTGCTATGACTGAGTGTTCTGGAGAGGACGGGGGGCGAGGCTGTGTCTCCTGAGTCTCATCAAAGGCAGGGTCTATCATCACAGTGACTGGGCGGGGGGCAGGGGGCCTGGTACGTGTATCTGACGTGTCGGGGCTTTGTTCAATCACAGCCACCAAATCATCATCCTCAAACGCCCTTCCAGGACCGAGGATACATATACTGTACATTAGCCATTAGGGGAAGTACATTCCTATTTTCATAGAGATATCCTCAACAACAAGAAGAACAACAAACATAATAATAGTGCCAACAACAATCACCTGTTCTCATAAGTCCTCCCAGTGGCCAGACGTTCAGCATGTCTGAAGGGGACTCCCAGGTTCCTGGGAACTGTGGAAGACAAGGCTAATGGGATTCAATAAGATAAATTAATATACTGAACAAAGATATAAACGCAACATGCAACAATTTCCACATCTTTACTGAGTTACAGTTAAATGTAACCAAACCATAAATCAGGCAAAGCGTCAATACAGGACTAAGATCGAATCGTACTACAACGGCTCCCACGCTCGTCGGATGTGGCTGGGCTTGCAAACTATTACAGACTACAAAGGAAAGCACAGCAGAGAGTTGCCTAGAGACACGAACCTACCAGACAAGCTAAATTACTTCCATGCTCGCTTCGAGGCAAGTAACACTGAAACATGCATGAGAGCATCAGCTGTTCCGGACGACTGTGGGATCACGCTCTCTGCAGCCGATGGGAGTGAGACCTTTCGACGGGTCAACATTCACAAGGCCGCAGGGCCGAGACGGATTACCAGGACGTGTACTCCGATCATGCGCTGACCAACTGGCAAGTGTCCTCACTGACATTTTCATCCTCTCCCTGTTTGAGTCTGTAATACCAACATGTTTCAAGCAGACCACCATAGTCCCTGTGCCCAAGAACACTAAGGTAACCTCCTAAATGACTACCCGTAGCAGGCATGTCTGTAGCCATGAAGTGCTTTGAAAGGCTTGTCATGGCTCACATCAATAACATCATCCCAGAAACACTAGGCCCACTCAATTTGCATACCGCCCCAGCGAGATCCACAAATGGTGCAATCTCTAATGCACTCCACACTGCCCTTTCCCACCTGGACAAAAGGAACACCTGTGTGAGAATGATATTCATTGACTACAGCTCAGCATTCAACACCATAGTGCCCTCAAATCTCATCACTAAGCTAAGGACCCTGAGACTAAACACCTTCCTCTGCAAATGGATCCTGGACTTCCTGACGGGCCGCCCCCAGGTGGTAAGGGTAGGTAACAACACATCGGCCACGCTGATACTCAACACAGGGGCCACCCAGGGGTGAGTGCTCTGTCCCCTCCTGTACTCCCTGTTCACTCATGACTGCAGAGCCAGGCACGACTCCAACACCATCATTAAGTTTGCCGATGACACAACAGTGTTAGGCCTGATCACCAACAACGATGAGACAGCCTATAGGGAGGAGGTCAGAGACCTGGTCGTGTGGTGCCAGGACAACAACCTCTCCCTCAATGTGATCAAGACAAAGGAGATGATTGTGGACTACAGGAAAAGGAGGACCGAGCACACCCGCATTCTCACCGACAGTGCTGTAGTGGAGCAGGTTGAGAGCTTCAAGTTCCTTGGTGTCCACATCACCAACAAACTAACATGGTCCAAGCACACCAAGACAGTCGTGAAGAGGGCACGATAAAATATATTCCCCCTCAGGAGACTGAAAAGATTTGGCATGGGTCCTCAGATCCTCTAAAGGTTCTACAGCTGCACTATCGAGAGCATCCTGACTGGTTGCATCACTGCCTGGTATTGCAACTGCTTGGCCTCCGACCGCAAGGCACTACAGAGGGTACATTACTGGGGCCAAGCTTCCTGCCATCCAGGAACTCTATACAGGCTGGTGTCAGAGGAAGGCCCAAAAAATTGTCAAAGACTCCAGCCACCCTAGTCATAGATTGTTCTCTCTGCTACCGCATGGCAAGCTGTACCGGAGTGCCAAGTCTAGGTCCAAGAGGCTTCTAAACAGCTTCTACCCACAAGCCATAAGACTACTGAACATCTAATCAAATGGCTACCCAGACTATTGCCCCCCTCCTCTTTACACTGCTGCTACTCTCTGTAATTATCTATGCATAGTCACTTTAATAACTCTACCTACATGTCTTAACTCTACCTACATATGACCTCAATTACCTTGACTAACCATGAGGGCATTGACCCACCCACTTGGGAGCCAGGCTCACCCTAAGGGGAGCCAGGCCCAGCCCAATCAGAATGAGTTTTTCACCTTAAAAGGGCTTTATTACAGACAGAAATACTCCTCAGTTTCATCAGCTGTCCAGGTGGCTGGTCTCAGACAATTCCGCAAGTGAAGAAGTTGGATGTGGAGGTCCTGGTTACATGTGATCTGCGGTTGTGAGGCCGATTGGGCATACTGCCAAATTCTCTAAAATGACGTTGGAGTCGGCTTATGGTAGAGAAATGAACATTAATTCTCTGGCAACAGCTCTAGTAGATATTCCTGCAGTCAGCATGCCAATTGAACCTGTGTAATGATCATGCTGTTTAATCAGCTTCTTGATATGCCACACCTGTCAGGTGGATGCATTATCTTGGAAAAGGAGAAATGCTCACTAACATGGATGTAAACAAATTTGCACACAAAATTTGAGAGAAATAAGCTTTTTGTGAGTATGGAAAATTTCTGAGATCTTTTATTTCAGCTCATGAAACATTGGAACAACAGTTTGCATGTTGCGTTTAAGGTTTTGCTCAGTATACTTCCCCTTTTCTAACCCAATGCCCAGGGTTCACATAACTGTCAGAATCTTGCAATTTCTGGTTGTTAAGATTTTTTATGATTGCAGGGGTGCTCACATTTAATAGGCGGTGCCCTGGTTTTTTACAAGTGTCCTGACCATGAGTAATTTGAACCATGAAAACAGTATGATAAAAGATAGGCATTAGGGTTGAGATCCAGCAGAGATTGAGCTGGTCAGTCCACTGACCTCTAATAGCGGGGGCAGGCTCTTTCTTCTGGACCAGGGAGTAGAAGGCCATGGTGATGAAGATGAAGGCCAGAGACACACCCACTCCCACCACGATGGGGATGTCATGTTTCTCCAGCACTGGGAGCCATGGAGGAGGAGGCTTTACTCTGGGGGAGAGAGGGAGTGAGACAGAGAGCAAGAGAAAGATTGTTCCATTGTTGTCACTCTTAATGGTGATCATAATTATGTCCAAATGTAGCATTTAGTCGAAGTACCTCCAAATACAATAGGTAAAAGACAGACTTTGGATATTAGGACGTTCAGTTGTGATGTACATTTCTCTTTCAACATTATCCAATCAAAAGAATTAGGAGTAAAACAAACTCATGGCCTCATTGTGTAAAAACATTAGTCATTACAGCCAACATAATAATACACCCACATGTATGTCTGAACTGTGGAAATATTTAAGCAAGATCAAAGGTTCTATTCAGTCTGTATTACTGAAGAGTTACAGATTCCGCAACAGGAATGTAAAGGTAATTTCCGATTGAGCCTAGATATGCAGCATGTACCGTGAATGCAGTCTCTGCTAAAACAGGAAAATTGCCTGTAAATTTCAGTCACGCCGTAAAGCTGAACTCCCGCGATGCAAATTGAATAGATCCCCAAGTGTGATAGCAGCTGTGGTGGTTGCAGAGTTTTATCTGGAGTCATGTCAGCAGTTTAAGCCTGTGAGCCCCATATATGAAGTGGTAAATGATCTCGTAGATCCTGATACAACCCCTCAGATTCACAGAAAGCTATTTCTTGATTAAGCCTTACTGTTGCATTCCCCCTATTCACCATTGTCCACATAGCACATAATAACTCAAAACATTGAGTATTAATGTATATTTTGCTTTGCAAAGAATGCATGCAAACTGTAAGCAGATACCAGTGGTATAAAGTACTTAAGTAAAAATACTGGTAAGTACTACTTAAGTAGTTTTTTTTACTATTTATATTTTTGACTACTTTTTCTTTTTCTTCACTACATTCTTCACTACAAAATTATTTTCCTGACACCCAAAAGTACTCGTTACATTTTTAATGGTTAGCAGGACAGATAAATGGCCTAATTCATCCCTACTGTCTCTGATTTGGCGGACTCACTTAAACACATGCTTTGCCTGTAAATTATGTCCTTTATATAAGGAATTTGAAAAGATTTATACTTTTAATTTTGATACATAAGTATATTTTAGCAATTACATTACTTTTGATACTTAGGTATATTTAAAACCAAATACTTTTAGACTTTTATTCAAGTATTATTTTACTGGGTGACTCCCTTTTCTATTAAGGTATCTTTACTTGTACTCAAGTATGGCAATGGGGTACTTTTTCCATCACTGGCGGATACAGCAAAAACTATCTATGCTGTAAGTAGATAATGATTTCAAAATAAAGGTCAACTCCGTCTCCCACATCTTGCCACTGTACCACATGGTGCCCTACCTGGGGTCCTCACTGGTCCTGATGGGGGACAGAGAAGTGTTCCTCTTCAGCCACTCTGTGGGCTCTGTGTCATTGTGCCTGGTTGGTTTGGCTGGATGAACTGGCTTAGCGGGCTGACTCATGTTCTGCAGCAGGAGGTCTGGTGTGGAGGTCCATGGGGCACTAGGGCCTTTGGGGTCAGGGGTGGGTGGTATGGTGCTCAGGTCAGGAGCATGTGTGATTGAGACTGAAGGCTGGGACAGGAGATGTGTAGGCTGGGTTCGTTGAGGTTTAGGCTGGGTTTGTGTAATTTCAGGCTGGGTTTGTGTAGGTTCATGTTGGGCTTCTGTAGGTTCAGGCTGAGTTTGTGTAGGTTCAGGTTGGGCTTGTGTAGGTTCAGGTTGGGTTTGTGTAGGTTCAGGTTGGGTTTGTGTAGGTTCAGGCTGGGTTTGTGTAGGTTTAGGCTGGGTTTGTGTAGTTTCAGGCTGCGTTTTTGGTAGAGGATGGGTTTGTGTAGGTTCAGGCTGGGTTTGTGTAGGTTGGGGTTGGGTTTGTGTAGGTTCAGGTTGGGCTTGTGTAGGTTCAGGCTTGGTTTGTGTAGTTTCAGGCTGCGTTTTTGGTAGAGGATGGGTTTGTGTAGGTTCAGGCTGGGTTTGTGTAGGTTGGGGTTGGGTTTGTGTAGGTTCAGGTTGGGCTTGTGTAGGTTCAGGCTTGGTTTGTGTAGGTTCAGGCTGGGTTTGTGTAGGTTCAGGCTGAGTTTGTGTAGGTTCAGGCTGAGTTTGTGTAGGTTCAGGCTGGGTTTGCGTAGGTTCAGGCTGGGTTTGTGTAGGTTCAGGCTGATTTTGTGTAGGTTCAGGCTGATTTTGTGTAGGTTCAGGCTGAGTTTGTGTAGGTTCAGGCTGAGTTTGTGTAGGTTCAGGCTGGGTTTGTGTAGGTTCAGACTGAGTTTGTGTAGGTTCAGGCTGGATTTGTGTGACTGAAAACAGGGTGACAGGGCTAGGATGCTGTATATGTGAATATGAAGGATAACTTTGCGTTACAGGATGGTGAATTTGAGTGATTGAGTCAGAAGGATGCAGGGTTTGCATGAGTAGAGACTGAGTCACAGGTTCTCTGGGCTGGGTAAGACATTCCGTACTCTGGGTAGAGGGGTTTGAAAGGTGAGTGGGAGAGTCTGGAGAAGGTTGCGGGCGTGGGACCAGAGACTGGGTAATACTGGTGATGGGCTTTAGTGGTTTAATTGGTTGGTCAGTGACTTGATGCTGGATATGCATGACTGATGGCTGGTTGTGGATGCTTTGGGATACGGACTGTGTTAATTGAGATTGGCTATGTGGGACTAAAACCTGCCGTTGTGTCTCTGTGGGTGGATTATGTGCTAATGTTGGCTGGGTATGTATTATTGGAAGCTGGGTAAGTGAGGCGACTCTATGAGTTACTGAAGGCTGGCTTAGTAGGTCTAAGGGTTGATATAGAGGTGGATGTGGGGGTTGTTGCACTGGAAGCTGGATCTGTGTGATTGTGGACTGGGTTGGTTTGGCCGAGGCCTGGTCCGGTAGTACCAGCAATCCTGTCTGTCCTCCGCTGAGACCTGCTAGTCCTAAAGCTGTCTTCTTGAGAGACGAGAGCAGTCGTAAAGTGTCAGGGGCAGACACGTGGGTGATGTCGTTGCTCAAGTCTCTTTGAGATGCTTGGAATGAAACTAGAAAAGAATGAAAAGAGTGGTGTCAAACAAAACAATGCATGCTAGTCTAAAAAACAAGAATACCACTGCTTCCTGTGGGTTTCTAGGCACAATAGTCAATCACTTTATCATATTTGTCAGTGGTATATTCTCTTAGTACAAAGCTCTAAAATGATAACACTTGTAATGTCCCAAACCTTAACTGTTAAATGAACCATTTGGAATGAATGCCTAAACAATGTGGGGTGCAGCTGCAGCAGGACGAGAAAACCCAGGGTGTACAAAACACCTCGAAACGTTTGGAGCAACTTCGAAATTTGCCGTTCGGAGAAACGTTGACAAACGTCAGAATCTGAAGTCAAATTAGTCAAACCGTGAGATCTTGTGGATCAGTTTAGTTTAGTTTATTAATTTGACCATTCAAAAAAAAACAAGCACACATAAAACTTAAAAGCCATACATGCACATGAATAAAATCATTGAGGATAACACACAATAAAGTCTGGGACTTATTTCCATTGTGGTCCTCTTCAGACAAGATGGCTAGACAAGATCCAACACAGTATGGGGTATTGTAAAGCAGTTGGCCACTGTAAAAATATAATACAGTGCTGTATGCAATTTATGCCTCATGCAACATTGTACAAGACCACCTTTTCTTCATGACTTGTCAACTTATACAATATCGCCGGTCTCTCTGCTTGAGATTCATCAGCTTACAATATATCAATGAAATTCAGATAATGAGGGAAGATATTGTTTTTATAAACCGGGTGGTTCAATCCCTGAATGCTGATTGTCTGAAAGCAATGGTACAATAGGGCCTATACTGTACCACAGGTATAACAAAACATGTTTTGTTGGTAACCAGTTTATAATAGCAATAAGGCACCTCCGGGTTTGTGGTATATGGCCAATATACGACGGCTAAGGGTTGTATCCTGGCAATCTGGTTGCTTCGTGCCTAAGAACAGCTCTTAGCCGTGGTATATTGTCTATATTGCTTAAATATAGTCGGAAGTTTACATACACTAAGAATGGAGTCATTAAAACTAGTTTTTCAATCACTCCACAGATTTCTTGTAAACAAACTATAGTTTTGGCAAGTCGGTTAGGACATCTACTTTGTGCATGACACAAGTAATTTTTCCAACAATTGTTTACAGACAGATTATTTCACTTATAATTCACACAAGCCATTTTGATGATCTGTTTTGATTTTTGTGCTTAGTGTTGTGACAATGTACCACATACTTGTGAAAATTGCACCAAAGCCCACATGAAAAATACTATACTGTATACTATGGTAGGAATACAATTGTATTCATTGTAGTGTTCTGTCTGGTGCAGACACAGAGACAGAAAACAACTACCCACAAATCATAGTGGGAAATCAGGCTGCCTAAGTATGGTTCTCAATCAGAGACAACGATTGTCAGCTGCCTCTGATTGGGAACCATACCAGGCCAAAAGCAGAAATACAAAACATAGAACAAAAACATAGAATGCCACCCCAACTCACGCCCTGACCAAACTAAAATAGAGACATAAAAAAGGAACTAAGGTCAGGACGTGACAGTACCCCCCCCCCCCAAAGGTGCGGACTCTGACCGCAAAACCTAAACCCATAGGGGAGGGTCTGGGTGGGTATCTGTCCGTGGTGGCGGCTCTGGCGCGGGACGTGGACCCTACTCCACCATAGTCTTGGCCCACTTAAGTGGCGCCTTTGGAGCGGCGACCCTCGCCGCCGACCTCGGACTGGGGACCCTTGCAACGGGCCCCGAATAGACGGGAGACTCCGGCAGTGCCGGAGTGATGGGCAGCTCCGGCAGCTCCTGACTGACGGGCGGCTCCGGAGGCTCCTGACTGACGGGTGGCTCCGGGGGCTCCTGAGTGAAGGGCGACTCCGGGCGACTCCTGACTGACGGGCGGCTCCGGCGGCTCCTGACTGACGTGAGGCTCCGGCGGCACCTGACAGACGGGTGGCTACGGCGGCTCCTGACAGACGGGCGGCTCCGGCGGCTCCTGACAGACGGGCGGCTCCGGCGGCTCCTGACAGACGGGCGGCTCCGGTGGCTCCGGACAGATGGACGGCCCCAGCGGCTCCGGACAGACGGGCGGCTCTGGCAGCTCTGGACAGATGGGAGAACCTGGAGGGAGGAGATGGAGAGACAGCCTGGTGCGTGGGGCTGCTACAGGACCCACCAGGCTGGGGAGACTTACAGGAGGCCTGGTGCGTGGAGGCACCGGATGGACTGAGCTGTGGGTGAGCACCGGAGATCTGGTGCATACCACTCGCACCTCTCCCTTAGGCTCAATACCCACATTCGCCCGGCACAGGCGGAGCGCAGGCATAGGACGCACTGCACCCTCCCAGCGCCCCGGAGACACAGCACGCAGAGCTGGCGCAGGATACCCTGGGCCGAAACGGCGTACCGGAGACCAAACACGCTGGGCCGGCACAATACGCCCTGGCTGGATGCCCACTCTCACATGGCACTTGCGGGGGGCTGGCCTATAGCTCACAAAGCTATGAGCGCGTACTGGTGACACCGTGCGCTTAACCGCATAACACGGTGCCAGACCAGTACTGCGCTTCTTCCGGTAAGCACGGGGAGTTGGCTCAGGTCTATCACCTGACTCCGCCAATCTCCCCGTGTGCCAACCCCCCAAAAAATTGGGGCTGCCTCTCATGCCTGTTGCGCTGCCTTACCTTATATCGCCGCCGCTCAGCTTTCGCTGCCTCCAGCTCTTCCTTGGGGCGGCGATATTCCCCAGCCTGTGCCCAGGGTCCCCTGCCTTCCAGTATCTCCTCCCAAGTCCAGGAGCCCAGAAACCTCTGCTCCTGGTTACCACGCTGCTTGGTCCGGTTGTGGTGGGTAGTTCTGTAACGGTTTTCCTCCTCTTCTGAGGAGGAGTAGGAAGGATCGGACCAATATGCAGCGTGGTACGTGTCCATGTTAATATTTATTTAAACTGAACACAAAAACAAAATAACAAGAGAACGAACGAAAACAAAACAGTTCTGTCTGGTGCAGACACAGAGACAGAAAACAACTACCCACAAATCATAGTGGGAAAACAGGCTGACTAAGTATGGTTCTCAATCAGAGACAACGATTGACAGCTGCCTCTGATTGGGAACCATACTAGGCCAAAAGCAGAAATACAAAACAAAACAGAACAAAAACATAAAATTCCCACCCCAACTCACGCCCTGACCAAACTAAAATAGAGACATAAAAAAGGAACTAAGGTCAGAACGTGACAGATTAACAATATATATATATACATTAGGAGGTTTAATATTGTTTCACAGTACTTTTCTAGGCTCACTGCCTCTTATGAAGAAACTGTCTGAGAAATGTGTGACTGTGAAGACAGAACTCTGCAGGGGAGTGTAAGAGATAAGAGATTAGTCAGACATTCCACTATAAATCAACTTGGACATTTACTTCTAAGATTTTAGATAGCTATATAAACAAGAGGTTTTGTGTTTAGTGTTGAGTAGGCATGGTTTTGGTCTCAGGAGTAGAAGATAATGACGTAGGCAGTGACATCACTAGGGCTGGACTTCAGGTTTAATCAAATAACTTGGGACCTTTTCTTCGATGCAGAACTCACTCGGAAACATGCGTTATGTTTCTCTTGTCAACTTTTGTCTGCAATTGCATTAATAAAGGGTTTTGAATTATTTAATTAAAGATATTGTCATAATGCTAATTTCACCAATGAGTCAATGATGAACAAGGAAACGAACCCCAACACATGCATTTTACATAACATAACACATTACAATATTGCCTCAGCCTTGTAAATACTGAAAAAGGTAGTTCGTACAAGGATTCGCATGCATAGCATACTATGATTTAAGTTTTGGGCTATACACACCTGTGCTTCCTGCCTGTAATTGGGTCATCTCAGAACGCTGAGCTAGACTCAGGACGTTACTGGACAGAGGAATTCTCTGCTCTGCTTCAGTGTTTGGAACCTGCCATTTGTGGGAAGATGTTTGTCAGATTCATGAAATATGACATTGTCAGAAAGGCATACCAACTGAACCACTGAAAGCCGTTAGAAATAAACACACAACTGGAGATCGCAACAAAGCTGTGACTCACGATGTTCAACAATGGTAAACAAATCAGCAAACAAGCGTTAGACTTTCACATCAACCTCAATTATTACTCACTGCAGACGCAATCTGTCTATGCTGCTTGTCTCTGTCAGCCGGGTCATCTTCAGCTTTAGATAGAGGAGATAATGATGATGATAGATAGGTTGACAGTGTGTGTGTGTGTTTGTGTGTGTGTGTGTATTCCACTGTAGATATCATGAAGACATGGATAATACCAGAGATGGTGAGGGTGGTTCTTCTTTGCTGTTGTCCCGCTCTGTTCTCAGCTGCACAGTGGTAGTCTCCTGCATCAGACAACTGAACCCTGGAGATATGCAGAGCCCCCTCATCTGCACACACATGAAAGCACAAAGTCACACATTCACCAAACACTTAATGAACATTGCAACAACAGCCTTTATAGCCAGGTACAAAAATAACCCCTAGCCTAAAGCACATTCCCCTAACCAATATTGCAGAAGCTGTTCAGACCACTGAAAAGCTAAGGAGAGCTTCAACATGTTGCTTTCACTAATCTGACCTCTTCTAATTAAGTAGAAATGGCCTTGCCTCTATAGAAGTAGAAAGGGCTTTGCCTCAATAGAAGTAGAAATGGCCTTGCCTCTATAGAAGTAGAAAGGGCTTTGCCTCTATAGAAGTAGAAAGGACTTTGCCTCTATAAAAGTAGAAAGGGCTTTGCCGCCATAGAAGTAGAAAGGGCTTTGCCTCTATAAAAGTAGAAAGGGCTTTGCCTCTATAGAAGTAGAAAGGGCTTTGCCGCCATAGAAGTAGAAAGGGCTTTGCCGCCATAGAAGTAGAAAGGGCTTTGCCGCCATAGAAGTAGAAAGGGCTTTGCCGCCATAGAAGTAGAAAGGGCTTTGCCGCCATAGAAGTAGAAAGGGCTTTGCCTCTATAAAAGTATAAAGGGCTTTGCCTCTATAAAAGTAGAAAGGGCTTTGCCTCTATAAAAGTAGAAAGGGCTTTTACTCTATAAAAGTAGAAAGGGCTTTGCCTCTATAAAAGTAGAAAGGGCTTTGCCGCCATAGAAGTAGAAAGGGCTTTGCCGCCATAGAAGTAGAAAGGGCTTTGCCTCTATAAAAGTAGAAAGGGCTTTGCCGCCATAGAAGTAGAAAGGGCTTTGCCGCCATAGAAGTAGAAAGGGCTTTGCCGCCATAGAAGTAGAAAGGGCTTTGCCGCCATAGAAGTAGAAAGGGCTTTGCCGCCATAGAAGTAGAAAGGGCTTTGCCGCCATAGAAGTAGAAAGGGCTTTGCCTCTATAAAAGTAGAAAGGGCTTTGCCTCTATAAAAGTAGAAAGGGCTTTGCCTCTATAAAAGTAGAAAGGGCTTTTACTCTATAGCGGAATGTGCTTGTTTTTCTTTCTTAGCAGGTGTACGTTTTAAATGTGACTGGCTCACCATCTACATGCCTCTTCAGGGTTGGGGTGATAGAGGTCTGAGAGTGTCCTCTGGTCCAGGTGTACCTGATGGGGAGGTCCCCCACTGCTCTGCATGGCAGGACCACAGAGGACCCTTCTGAGCTGCTCACGGCCCCAACGAAGGACACTATGATGGGGCTCACTGAGCCAGAGAGGGCTAGGAAGGGGGAGGGAGCACCACATCAGACAATCCTTATCATCGTCTCAGTACATTAATTCAGGTAATAAACACCTTAATCACATGCCTGAGCTTCACTTCCAGGTAATGTTGATCAAGTTAACTTTGTTGTCCATACCTCGGATATAGGCCAATTTTCAAGTTTTTTTTACTTCATCAATTATACTGAATAAAAATATAAACGCAACATGCAACAATTTTATTGATATTACTGAGTTACAGTTCATATGAGGAAATCGGTCAATTTAAATAAATTCATTAGGCCCTAATCTATGGATTTCACATGACTGGGAATACAGATATGCATCTGTTGGTCACAGATACAGTACCTTAAATTAAATGGGCCTCACAATGGGTCATTACGGTATTTTTGTGCATTCAAATTGTCATTGATAAAACGCAACTGTGAACATTGCCCGTAACTTGTGCATGCCTATACCATAACCCCACCACCACCATGGGGCACTCTGTTCACAGCATTGACATCAGCAAATCGCTCGCCCATACACGTGGTCTGTGGTTGTGAGGCCGGTGGGACGTACTGCTAAATTCTCTAAAACGACGTTGGAGGCGGCTTATGGTAGAGAAATTAACATTCAATTCTCTGGGAACAGCTCTGGTGGACATTCTTTCAGTCAACATGCTAATTGCACACTCCCTCAAAACTTGATACATCTGTGGCATTGTGTTGTGTGACAAAACTGCACATTTAAGAGTGGCCTTTTATTGTCCCCAGCATAAGGTGCACCTGTGTAATGATCATGCTGTTTAATCAGATTCTTGATATGCCACACCTGTCAGGTGGATGGATTATCTTGGCAAAAGAAAAATGGTCACCAACAGAGATGTAAACAAATTTGTGCACAAAATTTGAGAGAAATAAGTTTTTAGTGCGTATGGAACATTTCTGGGATCTTTGATTTCAGCTCATGAAACATGGGATCAACACTTTACATGTTGCGTTTACATTTTTATTCAGTGTACATATGGTAATAAATGTAGTCACTTCCTGTTAGAGTTGGGATACACACATTTGTCCACCACTATTCTTTGCCACCCTGATGAAGGCTGTTGTAGCCAAAACACGTTAGTGTTTTTTAAATTAAAACAATAAAGGCTTTTACATTTTTCCACTACATTAGAGTGCCTTGATTACTTCTGGAAGTTTGTTTTGCACAAAGGCTTTTCAGGCATCGTTCACTACCCAGCATCAACTTCTTTTTGTTCTATAGTATTTAATACCATGATCAAAGAGCACCTCATGGATTAACTATCAACCAAAGAAGAACTCCTCTCCTGTGTCTCTACATTAGTCTGCTCTATTTGGCATCCAGAAATGCATGAGCCATGCAGTACTATAGTTTAACATCAAACAGAATGTGTGTACTGTACTGGGTGAGGGAAGTTACCAGCAACACGTAAAGTAGCTGTGCTCCGGTCATGCCCCACAGTGTTAGAGGCTGCACAGGTGTAAGTCCCCTCGTCATAGCTCCTGACAGACAGGATGTAGAGGGTAGCGTTTCTCACCCTGAGAACAGAGAAGTTGGTCGGTCATTATCACAGAAAGGGAAGTGGTCTCCTGGCCTTGTCAAGCTAAAGGTTCCTGACAAAATATTGGTTGATGACATCAAAAATGTTTTCTAGTGTACAGTAACACAAGACTGTGTTGGCCCACTGAGCTAAAACCTCACAGAACCACTTCTGTTACACTGAACATACCCCACAGAGATCTTTCCACCAGTCTGCATAGAGCGTCCCTGTTTGGACCAGACGATGGAGGGAAGGGGATGTCCCCAAACCTGGCAGTGGAACACCACCTGGGCCCCCACAGGGACCATCACCACTGGGGGCCACAGCCTCACCGAGGGAGGGGCTGGCAGGACAATAGGGGATCAGGGGGAGGAGGAAGAGTAGGCTGAACTTCTTACTTCTGTATCAATATATCTCAGACAATGGACTGTGTCTCAGATGATGATTGCAATTGTATATGCGTACTGAATGTAAACATGCTTTATCAATATCTCCTATACAGACACAAAATATAATATCTCCTATACAGGCACAGAATATAATATCTCCTATACAGACACATAATATAATATCTCCTATACAGACACAGAATATAATATCTCCAATAAAGACACAGAATATAATATCTCCTATACAGACACAGAATATAATATCTCCTATACAGACACAGAATATAATATCTCCTATACAGACGCAAGGCTAGTGAATAATAAACCTACGTCATGTGTGATGTCTTACCGAGAACGGTCAGTCTGGCTGTTCTAGAGGTCACAGATCTGTACAGGTGGATGTTGGATGCTCTGCAGAAGTACACTCCCCTGTCTGTGTCATAGGCACTGGAGAAACAAGCAGTTAAAAATGGCTTACACTGTCTGTTACTGGATGGCTACCCTCATCTGATACATTAACATAGTCATACACACACACATACACATGCAAGTATGCATGCACATTATACACACACACACACACACACACACACACACACACACACACACACACACACACACACACACACACACACACACACACACACACACACACACACACACACATACCTGTGGAAGATGAGGTCTCCATTAGGCCCAACAGTGAAGTGTGCCTTGGGAGTGAGGAGGCGGTTGTTCTTGAACCAGGACACTGTGGCTGGAGGCCTGCTGTAGGGGGGTCTGCAGACCAGAGTAACAGAGTCTCCCATCCTCACTGTCTGGTTAGTGGGCTGCAGGACAAAGTTCCATTCCATCTCTGCGGAGAGATGCACTCACATCCGTCATCATGAAGTGCTTTGAGAGACTAGTCAAGGACCATATCACCTCCACCCTACCTGACACCCTTGACCCACTCCAATTTGCTTACCGCCCAAATAGGTCCACAGACGATGCAATCTCAACCACACTGCACACTGCCCTAACCCATCTGGACAAGAGGAATACCTATGTGAGAATGCTGTTCATCGACTACAGCTCGGCATTCAACACCATAGTACCCTCCAAGCTCGTCATCAAGCTCGAGACCCTGGGTCTCGACCCCGCCCTGTGCAACTGGGTACTGGACTTCCTGACGGGCCGCCCCCAGGTGGTGAGGGTAGGCAACAACATCTCCTCCCCGCTGATCCTCAACACTGGGGCCCCACAAGGGTGCGTTCTGAGCCCTCTCCTGTACTCCCTGTTCACCCACGACTGCGTGGCCATGCACGCCTCCAACTCAATCATCAAGTTTGCGGACGACACAACAGTGGTAGGCTTGATTACCAACAACGACGAGACGGCCTACAGGGAGGAGGTGAGGGCCCTCGGAGTGTGGTGTCAGGAAAATAACCTCACACTCAACGTCAACAAAACTAAGGAGATGATTGTGGACTTCAGGAAACAGCAGAGGGAACACCCCCATCCACATCGATGGAACAGTAGTGGAGAGGGTAGCAAGTTTTAAGTTCCTCGGCATACACATCACAGACAAACTGAATTGGTCCACTCACACAGACAGCATCGTGAGGAAGGCGCAGCAGCGCCTCTTCAACCTCAGGAGGCTGAAGAAATTCGGCTTGTCACCAAAAGCACTCACAAACTTCTACAGATGCACAATCGAGAGCATCCTGGCGGGCTGTATCACCGCCTGGTATGGCAACTGCACCGCCCTCAACCGTAAGGCTCTCCAGAGGGTAGTGAGGTCTGCACAACGCATCACCGGGGGCAAACTACCTGCCCTCCAGGACACCTACACCACCCGATGCTACAGGAAGGCCATAAAGATCATCAAGGACATCAACCACCCGAGCCACTGCCTGTTCACCCCGCTGCCATCCAGAAGGCGAGGTCAGTACAGGTGCATCAAAGCTGGGACCGAGAGACTGAAAAACAGCTTCTATCTCAAGGCCATCAGACTGTTAAACAGCCACCACTAACATTGAGTGGCTACTGCCAACACACTGTCAATGACACTGACTCTACTCCAGCCACTTTAATCATGGGAATCGATGGGAAATGATGTAAATATATCACTAGCCACTTTAAACAATGCTACCTTATATAATGTTACTTACCCTACATTGTTCATCTCATATGCATACGTTGATACTGTACTCTATATCATCGACTGCATCCTTATGTAATACATGTATCACTAGCCACTTTAACTATGCCACTTGGTTTACATACTTATCTCATATGTATATACTGTACTCGATATCATCTACTGTATCTTGCCTATGCTGCTCTGTACCATCACTCATTCATATATCCTTATGTACATATTCTTTATCCCCTTACACTGTGTATGACAGTAGTTTTTTTTTGGAATTGTTAGTTAGATTACTTGCTCGTTATTACTGCATTGTCGGAACTAGAAGCACAAGCATTTCGCTACACTCGCATTAACATCTGCTAACCATGTGTATGTGACAAATAAAATTTGATTTGATTTGATTTGATTTGATTTGAGAGGGAGAGAGGTATGTCAATACTGAGGTACTGTATGTCAATTAAGGTGATAGTATTGATATTTAGGTTGGAATAATAACAACCAGAGCATGGTATACAGTACCTGCTGGGAGGAGATAGGCAGGCTGAGATCTGACAATCTCCCTCTCATTCCTGGCCTCACAGTGGTAGGAACCCTCATCTTCCTCAGACACATTCCTGGGAATGAGGAGCACAGATGCTTTTTACATTGGATTTAAAGATTTTTTTAAAACAATGATAATGTCATAGTGTCCTCAAGATTGCCTCACTTGAACACAAGCAGCTGTCCCTTGTTCTGCAAACTCAAGCAGGAGCTGTTCGCCAGGAGATGGCTGTCTTTGAACCATTCCACTGTGGGAGCTGGGAAGCCTCGGGCAACACAGCACATGGAGACCTCTGTCTGCATGGCGATGGTGAGGTTGTCAGGGCCCTGAGTGATCTGCAGCCCTGTAGGGACTCCTGCAGAGCAATAGATACAGTACATGTGTGTGTGTGGGGGGGGCACTTCCTGTGTAATGTTCAACAGATAAACATGGGGGTGTGTCTCAACACTCTACAGTGGCTTCCTGTCAGTGTTGGGGAAGCTACTCTGAAAATATAGTTTACCAAGCTACCAATTATTCCACACTGAACGAAGTTAAGCTACACTAAAACGACCCTTAAGAAAAATCTAGCTTACTTAACTAAAGTTACTTTGAAAAAGTAGTTCACTACACCCAACTACTTAGTGAAAAATGATCATATGTAAATGTCATAGACTACAAAATTCATGAACAGATCACTTTGGTGTCATAATGTTAACAGAATGTATAATTTAGCCAATTAAACACAAACACAATGTTTCAAGTGAGAATTAGGCAGTAGTGTGTAGTTCCAGGAGTACTTTTTCTGAGCCTGTGTGACCTGAAGCTGGGATGTCCCTCCTACCATTTCATTTGCACTTCTGAATGTCCATCAACTCCTGGCTAAACCTCACATCACAGCCACGGACAAAGCACATGCCTGCAATCATTACATCGTAGCTCAGCAGGAGAGAGTGGTTTCATCACAGAAGCACATTCAGAAATTGATTTATTAGCCATTAATCTGTTAATATTAAACAAAAACAACGAGTTCCTAACGAGTTCAGCAAGCCAAGCTAGAGCTCTGTGAGACGTTGATCAAGAGAGACCTTTAGAAAATATGCACATTTTCTCAAACACTAAACATACAAATAGGCATTATACAGTTATAAGGAAGGTGAAATCTTAGTGTCAGTCATTTAATAATTTGATTATGCTATATTTAGAAAGCATATAAGTCATTTCAAGCCTTATTCATGTAATGGGTGCGTGTCGGTGGCAGGGAAGTCAGGCGCAGGAAAACTAACTTGGTATAAATGGAGTCGTTTAATAAGTAGTCATAACATTCCAAAAACCAAAATATACAAAAAATAATATAAGTGGGTACAAAACCTGTCGCACACCGACACATGACTTGCACATAACATACAATAAAACAATCTCCAATGAGGACATGAGGGGAAACAGAGGGTTAAATACGCAACATGTAATTGATGGGATTGGAACCAGGTGTGAAGGAAGACAAGACAAAACCAATGGAAAATTAAAAATGGATCAGTGATGGCTAGAAGGTCGATGACGTCGACCGCCGAACACCGCCCGAACAAGGAGAGGGACCGACTTCGGCGGAAGCCGTGACAGAACCGGCTGATACCCCAATACACACTGGACGGGAGAAAGGTTAGTGGAGGAGTGGCGGAGCGAGTTCTGGGCCATCTCTGCCCAGGGCACGAACGCTGCCTACTCCCCTGGCCGGTCCTGGCAATAAGACCTCAGAAACCTACCCACATCCTGGTTAACTCTCTCCACCTGCCGTTACTCTCTGGGTGAAAACCTGAGGTAAGGCTGCCCGAGACCCCCAGACGTTCCATGAACGCCCTCCAAACCCTCGACGTGAAGTGGAGACCCCGATCAGACACTAGAAAAATGATCCACAACGACCAGGATCGTGGTGTTACCCTGCGAAGGAGGAAGATCAGACAGGAAATCCACCGACAGGTGCCACCATGGCCGTTGTGGAACGGGTAAGGGTTGTAACTTACCTCTGGACAGGTGTCTAGGAGCCTTGCGTTGGGCGCACAGGTAACATAAACCCTCACGTCCTTAGCTAAAGTGGGCCACCAGTACTTCCCACTAATACAGCGCACCATCCTTATCCGATACCAGGATGACCAGAGGAGGGTGACGTATGGGCCCAATAGATTAGCCGGTCGCGGACAGCAGACGGAACATACAGATGCTCAGCCAGACACTGACGGGGAGCGGGCTCTGTACACAACGCCTGCTCAATGTCTGCGTCCAGCTTCCACACTACCGGTGCCACCAGGCAAGAGTATGGGAGTGGGATCCATGGGCCGCTCCTCTCATACAGCCGGGACAATGCGTCTGGCTTAACATTATGAGAGCCTGGTCTGTAGGAAAGGGTAAATACAAAACGGGTGGAAAACATGGCCCACCTTGCCTGGCGAGGGTTCAGTCTCCTTGCCGCCCGGATGTACTCCAGATTGCGGTTGTCAGTCCAGATGAGAAATGGTGTTTAGCCCCCTCAAGCCAATTTCTCCACGCCTTCAAGACCTTGACTACAGCCAATAGCTCCCGGGCCCCAACATCATAGTTTCGCTCCGCTGGGCTGAGCTTCTTCGAGAAGAAGTCACATGGGCGGAGCTTCAGTGGTGTACCCGAGCGCTGAGAGAGCACCGCTCCTATCCCAGCCTCGGATGCATCCACCTCCACTATGAACGCCAAAGAGGGATCCGGATAGGCCAACACGAGAGCCGAGGTAAACAGAGCCCTCAGGTGACTAAATGCCCTGTCCGCCACAGCTGACCACTGCAAGCGCACCGGGCACCCCTTCAGCAGTGAGGTAATGGGAGCCGCCACCTGACCAAAATCCCGGATAAACCTCTGGTAGTAGTTGGCAAACCCTAAGAACCGCTGCACCTCCTTTACCGTGGTGGGAGTCGGCCAATTACACACGGCTGCAATGCGGTCACTCTCCATCTCCACCCCTGAAGTGGAATTGCGATACCCTAGGAAGGAGACGGACTGTTAGAAAAACAGGCATTTCTCAGCCTTGGTGTACAGGTCATGCACCAACAGGCATCCAAGCACTCTGCTCACCAGGGACACATGCTCAGCGCGTGTAGCGGAGTATATCAAAATGTCATCAATATACACCACTACATCCTGCCAGTGCAGGTCCCTAAAAATCTTGTCTACAAAGGCTTGGAAGACTGATGGCGCATTCATCAACCCGTATGGCATGACGAGGTACTCATAGTGCTCAGAGGTGGTACTGAAAGCCGTCTTCCAATCGTCTCTCTTTCGGTTACGCACCAGGTTGTAAGCTCTCCTGAGATCTAGTTTGGTGAAGAAGTGCGCCCCGTGCATTGACTCAATCGCTGTGGCTATGAGAGGTAGCGGGTAACTATACCTCACAGTGATCTGATTCAGACGCTGATAGTCAATACAATGGCGCAGACCCCCCTCCTTGTTCTTCACAAAAAAGAAACTCAAGGAGGCGGGTGAAGTGGAGGACCGAATGTACCCCTGATGGAGGGATTTGGAGACATATGTTTCCATAGCCTCCGTCTTCGCCTGTGAGAGGGGATACACGTGACTCCTGGGTAGTGCAGCGTCTACCAGGAGGTCAATCACACAATCGCCCCGTCGATGAGGTGGTAATTGAGTCGCCTTCTTTTTGGAGAAGGCGAGAGCCAAAACGGCATATTCAAGGGGGATGCGCACGGTGGAAACCTGGTCTTGACTCTCCACCGTTGTAGCACCAACGGAAACCCCTAAACACCTACCTGAGCACTCTCGCGACCACCCGTGAGAGCCCTCTGTGGCCAAGAAACCGGGGTTATGACAAGCTAACCAGGGTAGACCCAGCACCACGGGAATCGCAGGAGAGTCAATGAGGAAGAGACTAATTCTCTCCGTATGACCCCCCCTGCATCACCATGCCCAAAGGTGCGGTGACCTCCCTAATCAACCCTGACCCTAATGGTCGACTATCTAAGGCATGAACGAGGAGGGGCACATCCACGGGAAATATGGGGATCCCTAAACTATAGGCTAAAGCTCTATCAATAAAATTCCCAGCTGTGCCTGAATCGACGAGCGCCTTATGCTGGGAATGCGGGGAAAACTCAGGGAACGTGACAGACACAAACATATGAACAACAGTGGGCTCTGGGTGAGAGTGGTGCCGGCTTACCTGGGGTGACGCCAGAGCGCCCTGCCTGCTGCCTTGCTTCCCAGAGGAACCAACCCGGCACCGACCGACAGTGTGACCTCTGCTGCCACAGATGGTACACGAGCGTGAACCCCCTCCTCCTGCACACCACCCCTCCCAGCTCCATGGTTATCTGAGAGGGAGTGCGGGAGGATGGAACCACCAGACCCCGATCTGAACGTCCACGAGTAGCCAGAAGGTTGTCCAGTCAGATGGACAGGTCCACCAGCTGGTCAAACTTGAGAGTGGTGTCTCTGCAGGCCAGCTCCCGACGGATGTCCTCGCGCAGACTGCAGCTGTAATGGTTGATCAGGGCCCTGTTGTTCCATCCTGCGGCTGCAGCCAGGGTCCTAAACTCCAGGGCGAACTCCTGGGTGCTCCTCGTCTCCTGCCTCAGATGGTAGATGAGCTCATCCACCGCTCTACCCTCTGGCGGGTGGTCGAAGACTGCCCAGAAACGGCGGGTGAACTCCTCAAACTGGTCCAACGCCGCATCTCCCTCTCTCCACACGGCGTTGGCCCACTCCAGGGCTCTCCCGGTGAGGCACGAGACGAGGGCAGACACCCTCTCATGGTCCGATGGAGCCGGGTGGACGGTGGCCAGATAGAGGTCTAACTGCAACAAGAAACCCTGGCAGTTCGTAGCCCTCCCGTCGTACTCCTGTGGCAAGGAGAGACGGATCCCACTGGGTTCAGGCGGGAAAGGGGCGCTCAGGGGAGACCCCAATTGTGCTGGTGGAGGCGCTGGAAGAACTCCCTGTCTCTCCCAGCGGTCCATTTTCTGGACAACGCGATCCATGGCGGCGCCAAGATGGTAGAGCATAACTGCATGCTCCTGGACGCGCTCCTCCACCTCAATACCCTCTCCTGCTGACTCCATAGTTATGGTCGGAGATTCTGTAATGGGTGCGTGTCGGTGGCAGGGAAGTCAGGCGCAGGAAAACGAACATGGTATAAACGGGGTCATAAAACTCCAAAAACCAAAATATACAAAAAATAATATAAGTGGGTACAAAACCTGTCGCACACCGACACATGACTTGCGCGTAACATACAATAAAACAATCTCCGACAAGGACATGAGGGGAAAACAGGGGGTTAAATACACAACATCTGATGGGATTGGAACCAGGTGTGAAGGAAGACAAGACAAAACCCAAAATGAAAAATGAATCAGTGATGGCTAGAAGGTTGGTGACTTTGACCGCCGGACATCGCCCGAACAAGGAGAGGGACCGACTTCAGTGGAAATCATGACAATTCATACAGTTTAGTTGAATAGGAGATACAGTGCCTTGCGAAAGTATTCGGCCCCCTTGAACTTTTCGACCTTTTGCCACATTTCAGGCTTCAAACATAGAGATATAAAACTGTATTTTTTTGTGAAGAATCAACAACAAGTGGGACACAATTATGAAGTGGAACGACATTTATTGGATATTTCAAACTTTTTTAACAAGTCAAAAACTGAAAAATTGGGCGTGCAAAATTATTGTTTTTTCTGTTGTTCCTTGCTTTTGTATGGGCTAATAGCAGTAAGGCCAAAAACAATTGTTTATCCCTCCCCAAAAATATTTTTTTTAAACTTCAGAATTCAGAATCAAATAGTTAAATGGTCCTAGGTATGACCTTCTTAAAACATTTCCATATAGTTTAGTAGACTAGATATTAAAACATGTTTTCACTTTGTCGTTATGGGGTATTGAGTGTAGATGGGTGAGAACAAAATCTATTTCATCTATTTTTAATTCAGGCTGTAACACAATCAAATGTGGAATGAGTCAAGGGGTATGAATACTTTCTGAAGGCAGTGTAGATTGATACAGGAGCTGGCTAAAACAGAAAAAGACTGGCAACAACTCTAGTTCCGTCATTCATGCTGTTCTAAGAAGACAGGGCAGAGAGAGGGGGTAAGCAGGGAGTAGGGAAGAGGCTGTGCATTGTCTCACCTTGTACAGTGAGTGTAGCTGCTTTGCTCTCCAGGCTGCTGTTCACTAAGGCGTTGTGTGTGACACAGACGTATTCCCCTTCGTCCTCTATTAAGACATTAGAGAGGTGGAGAGTGCCTGAGGTCTTCCTCTGATTACCCCCTCCATATTGGCCCTGGAGTAACATAGTGTGCATTTAGACATACACACAGCCACACACAATCAAATATCCACATATACAAGGACACAAAAAATACATGCAATCAAATCCATGCACAGACTAATGCATTCAATACCTGCATCTGAGTGCCTTTGGTGAAGAGTGTGTTGTCTTTGAGCCAGGTGATGTGTGCAGGGGGTGAGCTGTTCCCTGAGACACACTGGAGGAACACTGCCTGACCCTCACTGACCGTCTGAGACTGAGGACTAAAGAACACTGCCTCCAGCTCTACACACACAGTGTCAAACAAAGGATCAAATGTATCTATGCTTTGCTCATTTCTGAAACAGACATCACATACAAGCCAAATATGTTCTGTGTACTAAAGCTAATGTAAATGCATTCAGCAGAGGCATGCACAAGAGGTGAGAAGGCCAACAAACCAGCTTCCATCACTTGGACAACAGTCCTGATGTGTTTGTCTCCAATGCCTGCACTACAGACATATCTCCCCAGGTCCCCCTCTCTCAGCTGGAGGAAGAACAGAGATCCGTTGGCCACTTGGTGGATCCCTTTGTCAGGACCAGGACTCAGTGCTGCTGCCTCTCCGCTGGCCCTTTCCCATCGAACAGGCAGTGCCCCCTGGCGGCTGGAGTCAGACACTGCACAATGTAGTGTGAGGGGAGCACCCAGCACACCAGCACTATCCTCTGGACAGGTGGAGAACACTGACCACAGACAGAAGTGTGAGACACAAACCAGAGAGAGAGAGAGAGAGAGAGAGAGAGAGAGAGCAAACAGGCAGCAAATTGACATACTAATTCTGAGGCTTCACTAATCAGAGTCTAATCCTGAATGCTGATTGGTAAAACTGCGTTCCAGGCAGTGTCTATTCCTCAAGATACCAACCGGCTAAAAGCTAAGATCCTATACTGTAGGTTAAGTAACACATGACACCCAGTCAGTCTCTGCTTGTCAGTAACTTGTCGTGTGAAAGGACACAGAGCTGATTAATGCACCAGTTAGGCACCCAAATGGCTAGATACTGTATGTAATAAGAATACTTTACTTCAAAACATTAGCTGCAATCATTGACAGTGAAGTAACCAGTAAAAGTGAGTATTGTTTTGAGTTATTACCCTACAGAATAAAACAACAGAAGATGATTCACATTCATATATGAATTTACAAAAGATCTAATGATTGAAGGTTCCCAAACTGTCAATTTATCTGAGAACCTTGATAATCAGATAACAGTGTTTGTGAAGCTGCGTGTTGCTAGGAGACAGATGAAGCTGGAGCAGGGTTTTTTTTTCAGGCCTTTTGTCACATGTATACATGAGGTCTGGAAATTAGCATGGGGACTATTTAGAAAACTAGTCTCGATCATAGCAGAAATCATGACAGTAATCAGCATTTCATTGATACACAAATAACTCGTAGTATTAGTGTTGCAGGTCATAAAGTGTGGTCCTATATCGCTCATGAAAATGTATAGTCTGTTCTGTAAATGTGATTAATGATATGACCAAAAAAAATAAAAAATCACCAGTATTATGCAATCATTGTGCAGCAACCAATAATTTGGCAACAGCATTTGCATGACCAAATTTGGCTCCACTCTTTGACATCAAACTGCAATAACAGCAACAAAGGCGAAAGCACTGTATTCTGTATTCAGTTTGCCTCTCACTCACCAAGGTCAGACAGGGCTGGTTGACTGTGAAGAGAGCAGGAGAAAATGAGCAGCCAAAGGTGAGAGGCCACAGCAGGGGGACCACAGACAGACATAGACCCCAGCATCCTACTGCAGGGCTCCACCTGACGCTGAAGTCCAGAGAGGCTTGTCCATGGGAACAGCAGTGCGTGTGTCCTGAAAAACAGTGCGACAATCACATATCATATTCATTTTATGCGGTGAATCAGAGATTATATGAGTAGACTTGAAAAAGGTAGCTTGATTGTTTGACCAGTTTAATCAGGGGCCTAGCGGGGATTATTTCACATTTTCCCTATGTTGTTTGCAATTATTTGTCTGATTGTGGATTTATTATAGTGTGTAACTAATAACATTCCTAGTATTATTTTGCATCCAAAGGGGTTGCCAATCTTGTTGCACTGCTGCAGTTCTCTTGTGCATGTGCATGTGTGCATGCATTTTCTAAATGCTCCATGCAATATATGAAAGAGCTCACTTAGCACCACTCCCCCATCTCTCTCCCCCATCTCTCTTTCTCTCTCTCTCTTTCTCTCTCTCTCTCTCTCGCTTTTCTCTCTCTCTCTCTCTCTCTCTCTCTCTCTCTCTCTCTATCTCTCTCTTTCTCTAGCTCACTCTCTCACTAGATCTCTCTCTCTCTAGCACTCTCTCACTAGATCTCTCTCTCTCTCTTGTGCTCTCTCTCTCTCTCTCTCTCTCTCTCTCTAATTCCTATTTTGGTTGTGTATTTCAGTGGCACCGCAATGGCAGTGGAGCATTGTCTGCTACTGGCCTCTTTACTCTCTTCAATGGGCCAGCCACTTTATCCTCCAGCTCAGCAGCAGCAGCCCCTCCACTCAATGTAGGTGACATGAAAAGGCCTGCAGAGCTTTGTACTGTGAAGATCAGTTATCATCAGCCCCCCTGTAAGAAAGCTGCCTGTCTGATCATATGGGCTTTCATGCTCATGCTCATGCTAAGCTCAACTTGGCCATGTAAGGATAGAATCACTATGTAATGCGACACAGATTGTGCTCATAGAGGTGTGTGTTTCACGCTTGTAAACATTACAGGATTGAAGAGGGGGAATGTAGTGTATTTTATCTCAAGAATCTTTAAAATCCTCATGCTGGACATGCATATAAAAGTAGATTAGTTACATGTGATAATGATAAATTGACAACAACAAAAAAGACACTGCATTTACTCTGCTGTGATGCAGGGTTAGGGTATAGGTTCATATTGCATGGGGTAAGGAGATGTCTGAAGTATGTTTTTCTCAGTGGCGTGAGCAGCTACAGTGAAACTATGTGGAAATAGTTCAAATCACAATAATTGAATGATAAATTCACCTCAGATTGTATCAATGGTCATCTACTCCTTCACGGAATATCTGTATAACACGAAACAACTAAATTAACGTAAAAAAGTCACCTCAGACAACTGAAAGCATACACTTTAATTTCCATTAAACGTAAATATTTGAAGTAAACAGCTGAAAATTTGACACAAATGTCAGTGTAAAACTGCAGGCAGAAAGAACACAGATTACTTAAGAACTGTGATAGTGAAAGTGGTCCCATGGCCATGGCCTCCAACTGGCAGTGGAAGTACCTACTAGTGGTCATGTGAATGGGTACTTTAGGGCCTGGACTCATCTGGCGTGGGTAGCAAGCCAGCAGGTGGGCACACTAACAGCTATCTGCTGAGAGCCTGGGGGTGTGTGTTTTCTTTAACCTAACAACAGGCCATTTACCTAGCAAGCAGTTTAGCAAGTCATTAAGATTTTACTTCATCTCTCACTCAAGCACTTACAGATGTAGGATCTTAAATTGAGCCAGTTTGCCTCAGCAGCAACAGAAAATGTGGTTCATGGATATTTTTTATTCCAAAGTGGAAATTACAAACTTCAGAAGACTTTTTAAACCTCAACTACACCACTAGTTTTAAATGTTCCCCCCTGTAACAGGGTGATCAAAATAATATCCTACATCTGTGTATTCTCTGTCTGTTTCTTTGTTTTTTTTGTTTTCAGATATTTTGCCTTTACAGACATGTGTTATTTGTCAGCAGCTTTTGTACAAAAAATAAATAATAATACTCCAATGAGACAGGCTCCTAAAGTATCAAAATGCTATCAATTTGTTTCTGAAATTACATTATTTATGTGTAATGATGTAAACATACAAAGATACATGAAATCAATGTTGGTTATTGTAAAAGGCCACTGCAACATTTACAAATTGATATGAAACTTAATTACCAGAAGCGCACACCCACTGTAATATTACAATATATTTGAAGGTTACTGCAACTAGCACTATTGGAGCACTATTGTAAGTGAAACTAACACTATTGGAACACTATTGTAAGTTAAACTAACGCTATTGGAGCACTATTGTAACTGGAACTAACACTATTGGAGCACTATTGTAACTGGAACTAGCACTATTCTAGCACTATTGGAGCACTCTTGTAAGTGAAACTAACGCTATTGGAGCACTCTTGTAAGTGAAACTAACGCTATTGGAGCACTATTGTAACTGGAACTAACACTATTGGAGCACTATTGTAACTGGAACTAGCACTATTCTAGCACTATTGGAGCACTCTTGTAAGTGAAACTAACACTATTGGAGCACTATTGTAACTGGAACTAACACTATTGGAGCACTATTGTAAGTGAAACTACCACTATTGGAGCACTATTGTAACTGGAACTAGCACTATTCTATCACGATTGGAGCACTATTGTAAGTGAAACTAACACTATTGGAGCACTATTGTAACTAGAACTAGCACTATTGGAGCACTATTGCAGCACTATTGTAACTGGAACTAGTACTATTGGAGCACTATTGGAACTGGAACTAGCACTATTGGAACACTATTGGAACTGGAACTAGCACTATTGGAACTGGAACTAGCACTATTGGAGCACTATTGGAACTGGAACTAGTACTAGTACTAATTGGAACGGAAATGGCGCCACACCAAACTGGAAGTCTTCCGACTAGCTTGGAAAGACAGTACCGTGCAGTACCGTAGAGACCTTACTGCTGCTCGATCATCCTATTTTTCTAACTTAATTGAGGAAAATAAGAACAATCCGAAATTCCTTTTTGATACTGTCGCAAAGCTAACTAAAAAGCAGCATTCCCCAAGAGAGGATGACTTTCACTTTAGCAGTGATAAATTCATGAACTTCTTTGAGGAAAAGATTATGATTATTAGAAAGCAAATTACAGACTCCTCTTTAAATCTGCGTATTCCTTCAAAGCTCAGTTGTCCTGAGTCTGCACAACTCTCCCAGGACCTAGGATCAAGAGAGACGCTCAAGTGTTTTAGTACTATATCTACTGACACAATGATGAAGATAATCATGGCCTCTAAACCTTCAAGCTGCATACTGGACCCTATTCCAACTAAACTACTAAAAGAGCTGCTTCCTGTGCTTGGCCCTCCTATGTTGAACATAATAAACGGCTCTCTATCCACCGGATGTGTACCAAACTCACTAAAAGTGGCAGTAATAAAGCCTCTCTTGAAAAAGCCAAACCTTGACCCAGAAAATATAAAAAACTATCGGCCTATATCGAATCTTCCATTCCTCTCAAAAATTTTAGAAATGGCTCTTGGGCAGCAACTTACCGCCTTCCTGAAGACAAACAATGTATACGAAATGCTTCAGTCTGGTTTTAGACCCCATCATAGCACTGAGACGGCACTTGTGAAGGTGGTAAGTGACATTTTAATGGCATCGGACCGAGGCTCTGCATCTGTCCTCGTGCTCCTAGACCTTAGTGCTGCTTTTGATACCATCGATCACCACATTCTTTTGGAGAGATTGGAAACCCAAATTGGTCTACACGGACAAGTTCTGGCCTGGTTTAGATCTTATCTGTCGGAAAGATATCAGTTTGTCTCTGTGAATGGTTTGTCCTCTGACAAATCAACTGTAAATTTCAGTGTTCCTCAAGGTTCCGTTTTGGGACCACTATTGTTTTCACTATATATTTTACCTCTTGGGGATGTTATTCGAAAACATAATGTTAACTTTCACTGCTATGCGGATGACACACAGCTGTACATTTCAATGAAACATGGTGAAGCCCCAAAATTGCCCTTGCTAGAAGCATGTGTTTCAGACATAAGGAAGTGGATGGCTGCAAACTTTCTACTTTTAAACTCAGACAAAACAGAGATGCTTGTTCTAGGTCCCAAGAAACAAAGAGATCTTCTGTTGAATCTGACAATTAATCTTAATGGTTGTACAGTCGTCTCAAATAAAACTGTGAAGGACCTCGGCGTTACTCTGGACCCTGATCTCTCTTTTGAAGAACATATCAAGACCATTTCAAGGACAGCTTTTTTCCATCTACGTAACATTGCAAAAATCAGAAACTTTCTGTCCAAAAATGATGCAGAAAAATTAATCCATGCTTTTGTCACTTCTAGGTTAGACTACTGCAATGCTCTACTTTCAGGCTACCCGGATAAAGCACTAAATAAACTTCAGTTGGTGCTAAATACGGCTGCTAGAATCCTGACTAGAACCAAAAAATTTGATCATATTACTCCAGTGCTAGCCTCTCTACACTGGCTTCCTGTCAAAGCAAGGGCTGATTTCAAGGTTTTACTGCTAACCTACAAAGCATTACATGGGCTTGCTCCTACCTATCTCTCTGATTTGGTCCTGCCGTACATACCTACACGTACGCTACGGTCACAAGACGCAGGCCTCCTAATTGTCCCTAGAATTTCTAAGCAAACAGCTGGAGGCAGGGCTTTCTCCTATAGAGCTCCATTTTTATGGAACGGTCTGCCTACCCATGTCAGAGACGCAAACTCGGTCTCAACCTTTATGTCCTTACTGAAGACTTATCTCTTCAGTGGGTCATATGATTGAGTGTATTCTGGCCCAGGAGTGGGAAGGTGAACGGAAAGGCTCTGGAGCAACGGACCACCCTTGCTGTCTCTGCCTGGCTGGTTCCCCTCTTCCCACTGGGATTCTCTGCCTCTAACCCTATTACAGGGGCTGAGTCACTGGCTTACTGGGGCTCTCTCATGCCGTCCCTGGAAGGCGTGCGTCACCTGAGTGGGTTGATTCACTGATGTGGTCATCCTGTCTGGGTTGGCGCCCCCCCCTTGGGTTGTGCCATGGCGGAGATCTTTGTGGGCTATACTCAGCCTTGTCTCAGGATGGTAAGTTGGTGGTTGAAGATATCCCTCTAGTGGTGTGGGGGCTGTGCTTTGGAAAAGTGGGTGGGGTTATATCCTTCCTGTTTGGCCCTGTCTGGGGGTGTCCTCGGATGGGGCCACAGTGTCTCCTGACCCCTCCTGTCTCAGCCTCCAGTATTTATGCTGCAGTAGTTAATGTGTCGGGGGCCTAGGGTCAGTTTGTTATATCTGGAGTACTTCTCCTGTCCTATTCGGTGTCCTGTGTGAATCTAAGTGTGCTTTCTCTAATTCTCTCTTTCTCTCTCTCTCTCTCTCTCGGAGGACCTGAACCCTAGGACCATGCCCCAGGACTACCTGACATGATGACTCCTTGCTGTCCCCAGTCCACCTGGCCGTGCTGCTGCTCCAGTTTCAACTGACCTGAGCCCTAGGACCATGCCCCAGGACTACCTGACATGATGACTCCTTGCTGTCCCCAGTCCACCTGACCGTGCTGCTGCTCCAGTTTCAACTGTTCTGCCTTATTATTATACGACCATGCTGGTCATTTATGAACATTTGAACATGTTGGCCATGTTCTGTTATAATCTCCACCCGGCACAGCCAGAAGAGGTTCCGCTATAGGTTTCTTCCTAGGTTTTGGCCTTTCTAGGGAGTTTTTCCTAGCCACCGTGCTTCTACACCTGCATTGCTTGCTGTTTGGGGTTTTAGGCTGGGTTTCTGTACAGCACTTTGAGATATCAGCTGATGTACGAAGGGCTATATAAATAAATTTGATTTGATTTGATTTGATTTGATTTACTATTGGAGCACTATTGGAACTGGAACTAGCACTATTCTATCACTATTGGAGCACTGTTGTAAGTGAAACTAACACTATTGGAGCACTATTGTAACTGGAACTAGCACTATTGGAGCACTATTGGAGCACTATTGTAACTGGAACTAGCACTATTGGAGCACTATTGGAGCACTATTGGAGCACTATTATAACTGGAACTAGCACTATTCTAGCACTATTGGAGCACTATTGTAACTGGAACTAGTACTATTGGAGCACTATTGGAACTGGAACTAGCACTATTGGAACACTATTGGAACTGGAACTAGCACTGTTGGAACTGGAACTAGCACTATTGGAGCACTATTGGAACTGGAACTAGCACTATTGGAGCACTATTGGAACTGGAACTGGCACTATTGGAGCACTATTGGAACTGGAACTAGCACTGTTGGAGCATTATTGGAACTGGAACTAGCACGATTGGAGCACTATTGGAACTGGAACTAGCACTATTGGAGCACTATTGTAACTGGAACTAGCACTATTCTAGCACTATTGGAGCACTATTGGAACTGGAGCTAGCACTATTGGAGCACTATTGGAACTGCCAGGGCTGCAGGGTAGCCTAGTGGTTAGAGCGTTGAACTAGTAACCGAAAGGTTGCAAGTTCAAATTCCCGAGCTGACAAGGTACAAATCTGTCGTTCTGCCCCTGAACAGGCAGTTAACCCACTGTTCCTAGGCCGTCATTGAAAATAGGAATTTGTTCTTAACTGACTTGCCTAGTTAAATAAAGGTAAAATAAAATAAATAAAAAAATTGGAGCACTATTGTAACTGGAACTAGCACTATGGGAGCACTATTGTAACTGGAACTAGCACTATGGGAGCACTATTGTAACTGGAACTAGCACTATTGGAGCACTATTGTAACTGGAACTAGCACTATTGGAGCACTATTGTAACTGGAACTAGCACTACTGGAGCACTATTGTAACTGTAACTAACACTATTGGAGCACTATTGTAACTGGAACTAGCACTATTGGAGCACTATTCTTGCACTACTGGAGCACTATTGTAACTGGAACTAGCACTATTGGAGCACTATTGTAACTGGAACTAGCACTATTGGAGCACTATTGTAACTGGAACTAGCACTATTGGAGCACTATTGTAACTGGAACTAGCACTATTGGAGCACTATTGTAACTGGAACTAGCACTATTGGAGCACTATTGTTACTCAAACTAGAACTATTGGAGCACTATTGTAACTGGAACTAGAACTATCGGGGCACTATTGTAACTGGAACTAGAACTATCGGGGCACTATTGTAACTGGAACTAACACTATTGCTAAAAACTACTATTCAAACAAATGACGGCATGAAATGCAGAATGCATGTAAATGTTTCCTATTGTAGCAAAATTGCTAAAATTACAAGACAACCTTTGCTTAGGCTCTTTATTTGCAAGTTATAGAATGATGAAACACAGTATCATGGTGTATAAAGTAAGACACTGTACCTTCAGCCAGTAGATCTCTGCAGCTCTCTCTGGTCCATGCAGACCCTCCGTTCGTCCGCTGCATATGCTTAGGTTTCAGGTGGAAAGGACAAGCCACGCTCACAAGTACGCATCAGATACGCGCACACACACGCACACACCCACACGCACACACACAAATACACACACACACACAGTGGAGCAGAGCAGAGCATAATCCATTCATAGCCACTTCCAACAGTACTATAACAAGCTTATTATCCTAATACAATACAAAGTATTATGTTTCTATTGTTTTTCCAGGTGAAGGAGCACTGCGTTGTGAAAAAAGGTATGTACAGATAATGAAAATTCATATTAAATATCACTAATGGTTAGGGTTGCAAAGTGAGGGTATATTACTGACAATTGTTGACATTTTCCAGTAAACGATCAGAATTTAGGAATATCTCAAGGATTTTATGTAACCTATCACAAGACATCTAGTGGACCTTTTGGGTACTTCAGATGACCACAGGCGTCTGTAATTATATCTGGCCCTCTATGTGGCCTTATCACATGTACGATATATGAAATCATTAAATAAGATGATTTAAAAAATAAAATAATGAATGACAAAGCTGTAAAACATGATCTTAAATACAAACCATCAACTTAGTGAATACCATTGGTGTTTAATAGGAGGGTTTCAGAATGAAATATCCTTTATTGTTATTGTTTCGGCATCAAACTGGTGGCAGTTATGAAAAAAGTCAATAGTTGGAAGAGTTGTAGAGTTAATTAAAAAATAATGCCATTGTTGATTAGATGCTTTTTCATTCTACTAGAAACTCATGGACAATTTTGTACAGTTATTCAAAGATAAATGACCAAAGTTACGATAGATTGCCCTAGATTTTCTGTTAATTACCTAAATTACTGAAGATTCGGGTAAGTTTGGTAAACTACTGGTAGCTTTTCAACACTACGAATGATGTACGTGTTTGAGTTAGTTAATATACCAAAATGCACAATTTGAAAGTACTATCAATGAACAATATGGGACACACAGTATGAAGACAGAATTGTAAATGTCCTGTAACAACTCAAAAGAGTTGCCTGTGCCTGAGTGACTAAAACCAGCAGTTCTATGATAGCTTTCAATCTATAGAAGTGGATCTGTTAATGGACTGTGCATCATGGAAATTGCTGTCTGGACTTTTCTGCCTTAAATGAGGCTAATGAGAATGACTGCAAGGCAACACTAAACCAGTATTGTGCCAGTTTTTGTCATTGGAAATAATGTGCTGTTGTAGATAAGGAGAAACAGAAATGAACACTTTATCAAACAATTGATAACAACACCATTGTGTCATGTAAGATGTTGATGAGACACATATCCTATGTTCATAGAAAATAAGGTGATTGTGATTGCCTTGACTGAACCAATTAAATCTGGTTGTCAATTAAGGTTGAGGACGCATCAATGTAAGCATAAACGGAGAAGCAGTTTTCTTCTTCCCATGTTAGGGAGAAAAGCAGATAGGCTAAACATTATGGTCTCATCTTCATGGAATTGAGGCCATAGTAGCACTGTTTAGCACATCCAAAGGCATGGCTATTATCCGCACATAGCCTCACCTCAGTCGACCTGTAGTAAGTCTTTGCAAATGTAAATGGACTTATTTTCCCCAATCAATTCAGCGCAATAAAATGGAAATTAAAGTACAAATAGGCCCGATTTATAATCTATGCAAGGAGGGTGATTTTAATTAACCGGACAAAGACTCATTTAGTTGGCACGTGATATTGTCAGGTCTGGACATCAAACACAGAAATTCACCAAAGGAGGTGTGCAACTCGATACCTGCCTAGACGCTAAGCATTTACATTTGTTGCTGATGTGATAAAGTTGAATAAAAAGTACTATATAAAATGTAAATGGGGGGCGGGAATGTGGTCATTGGTTAATTGTAAATATAACTCTACTCAGAAGCCTCAATAATGCAATAATAATGTAATTGAAATGCAATGTACTAAGATGAGTCATTGATTTACTGAGACCAAATTGTCTCCAGAGCTAGGAATATGTATTCTGTGAATTAACTTTTGCAGCTCTTGCACGGTAATGTAAATGCATTTACCAACAACCACAGTAAAACAAATATTATAAGAACTTTGTTTGTCTTGTTTTTTTAATGCATTGATGTACCTTCCCAGTGAGAGGGCTTGTTGTGAGATAATGATAATGTGAGCGATGAAGGGACTTTCCTCGACATTGACAGGGTGTGGGTGTGTCGAGTGGTGTCATTCAAACCCTCAGCTCTCGGCTCTCTAAATCAAGCCATGTGGACCAGCAGGCAGACACTACTGAGCAATAATTTACCCTACAAAAACGTGCAGTACTATTACTACATAAATATATTGATTGGTACACAAACCATCAGCTTTAAATTACTTTTTATTCAAATATGTCTAACAATAAATTAATTCAAAGTATACCTACTCACTGCCGTGTCTCTCGGGGCCAGATCTGCAAACTAGCTAGATGTTTTGATTTGACAGGTTTTTAATGGTTTATTTAAGTACCAAGGGATGAATGTCTTCAGTTGTTGCTATTATTATTGTAATGGTAAGTTTTACAGCCACAGTTAAATTCAGTGTTTGTACTGAAAATCACAATAAACTGTAATATGGAACAGATCCTTGTTAAAAGCATGACATTCAAAAGAAACAGGCTACAGGTCAGGTGCAAGAATTGTGATGCACAGGACGTGCAATTATGCCTAGCTATCATTTTAGAAGACACAATGTTAGCCTGGTCCCAGATCTATTTGTGCTGTCTTGCATACTCCTTTGGTCATTGTCATGTGTGTGAAAAGGACCATAGGAGTTGGCCGAGTTGGTGAGACAGCACAAACAGATCTGGGACCAGGCTTAAACAATAGTGATTTCTGTATTCTCGAGTTCAGAAGTCAGAAAAGCAGAGGGCTCAGCCAGACAATGATTGGAGTAAAAAGGAAGAGAGCAGGTACTTTGAAGATAGGACTGGCAGCTCCGTGGAGATCAGGCCAGCAGAAAGCCTGCTCCAACGTGTGACGTGTCTCAGGACTGATACCTGGAAAACCAGGAAGATTGAGGAGATTGGTACAGATGTAGTAGTGAATACATAGAATTATTTTTGTATCCTGTAAATATGATCTTACCATGTTGTGTCCATTCCTTCCAGGTATGCATTGAATCACTTTTATGCTGTCCTCCAGTGTCTGTGTGGAATGGAATTGAATTGGAACATAATATTAAATGTGGGAACAACACACCTACTGTACAATCATGTCATTTGTTAAGTTAAAGTGCTCACCTCTTGAGTGATCCAAGAGCAGATGCTTCAGTTCGCGGAGAGCGCGGGTGAGATTCTCCAGACGGTGGTGAAGGTGGACATTCTCCTCTTTCAGAGCGTGGATGGTATCCTGGAGCTCATAGCCAGAGCCAATGCTTGGAAACGTACAGACCACCCAGAACATCACAGCCACCTGCACAGTGAGCAGTGTTGTCTCCCTCAAGGCCATAATAGCGAAAGATAGGCTAATAGCAATTCTGTCTGGCAAAATCAGCTCAATGTTTCATTGCTTTGTCAAGAATGTCTGAATACCCTTACTGCAGCAACTGTTCTGATAAACGGCTCAGCTGCTCCAACATGTGATAAAACCATGTGTAAATGGCAGAATAGCCTATTTCTAGGTCAAACCATTATTTGGGGTCCAGCAGTGGTGGGCAGCCATTGGCAACTCTCAGAGATCAATTGTACCGTTCTGCATCACTAATCTAGGCTAGGGAGATGCTTTTCTGTTCCCTAATGACATTGACTTCATAAAGTCCACCACAAAGGTGAACCAATCGGCTGTGAACAGTGAACCTACACATTCCAGGAAACCAGAGAAACCCAGATGGATTCAGCCCAAGTCTGCAATGCCTGGGACAGTAGTTACCCACATATAACAAATACTAGTTTACTATAAAATACTATATAATTCTGGAGTAAACTGTTGTATACTGTACTATGCTACACACTGTAGTATCCCTTGATAGTGTGTAGTACTTTGTAAAGAATTTTGTAGTATACTGTAGAATACTATAGTAAATACTACATTATTAATATAGCCCACAACAACAATAGTCCTCAATTTCTTTTAAATATAGTAAATACTACAGTATTTAATTTGGATATATCCTGCCCATTCCCCTCCACTACATCCCAATTTGCGCCACCCATAAGTGAGAACATGCCAAGTATAGACCATATAGTTTGTTTCCTACAGGTTAGAAGAAAAGAGCAGAAGCTCTGAACTCTCCGTTCAGACCCCAGTCCTACCTACCTACAATACCTACCTACCTGCCTACAGGTTAAGGAAAATGTGCTCATTTAGTATTTCTCCAGTAGGTTTCCTCAAGGAGAAAGCCCCCCACTTCTATGTCAAAGATAATAAAACAAAAACCCTTTAGTAAATACTACAGTAATGTCCCCCAAAACACTACAGTAAATTCTACAGTGTACTAGAGTCTGCAAAAACCCTACAGTAAAAACTACAGTATAACGTACTACAGTCCGCAAAAACACTACAGTAATTACTGTAATATATAGTACTATTTTTTTACTACAGTATTTATACTGTAGTTAACTGTAAATTCTACAGTATACTACAGTGAATACTACGGTATAGTCCGATGAAAAAACATTCCTACCATTGTATACACTATACTATTTTTTCATGTGGGTAGATCTAACCAGAGACATATTTTTGTGATGAGGAGCAATTCCACTAAACTAAACTTGGCGAGATTTACCACAGAACCTGGAGGGGACTGAAGTATCTAGAGGGGCATTCTTCCTACCAAACCACATGACCTTTGTTTTGGAGGTGTTCAGAACAAGGATAAGGGTAGAGAAAGCTTGTTGGACACGAAGAAAGCTTTATTGTAGAGAATTTATAAGACTGTATAATCTGCATATAAATGGATGAGAAAGCTTCCTACTGCCTGAGCTATGTTGCACATATTTGCAAATAGAGTTGCACATAGTGTGCTTAAACTAATAACACACAAAGTATTGTATTTTTCTTGTCTATATTGAATACATAATTTAAACATTCAGGGTGTAGGTTGGAAAAAGTGTGAAACCCTAGGCTAATGAATTTCTCCAAAAGCTAATTGGGGTCAGGAGTCAGCTAACCTGGAGTCCAATCAATGAGACGAGATTGGAGATGTTGGTTAGCGCTGCCTTGCCCTATAAAAAACACTCACACTCACACTCACAAAATGTGAGTTTGCTATTCACAAGAAGCATTGCCTGATGTGAACCATGCCTTGAACAAAAGAGATCTCAGAAGACCTAAGATTAAGAATAGTTGACTTGCATAAAGCTGGAAAGGGTTACAAAAGTATCTCTAAAAGCTTTGATGTTCATCAGTCCACGGTAAGACAAACTGTCTATAAATGGAGAAATTTCAGCACTGTTGCTACTCTCCCTAGGAGTGGCCTTCCTGCAAAGATGACTGCAAGAGCACAGCGCAGAATGCTCAATGAGGTTAAGAAGGATCCTAGAGTCAGCTAAAGACTTACAGAAATCTCTGGAAGATGCTGACATCTCTGTTGACGAGTCTACAATACGTAAAACACTAAACAAGAATGGTGTTCATGGGAGGACACCACAGAAGAAGTCACTGATGTCTAAAAAAAACTTTGCTGCACGTCTGAAGTTTGCAAAAGTGCACCTGGATGTTCCACAGAGCGACTGGAAAAATATTATGTGGACAGATTAAACTACAGTTGAGTTGTTTGGAAGGAACACACAACACTATGTGTAGAAAAAAAAGGCACAGCAGACCAACATCAAAACCTCATCTCAACTGTAAAGTATGGTGGAGCATCATGGTTTGGGGCTGCTTTGCTGCCTCAGGGTCAGCTTGCTATCATCGACGGAAAAATGAATTCCCCAGTCTATCAAGACATTTTGCAAGAGAATGTTAGGCTCTCTGTCTGCCAATTGAAGGTCAACAGAAGTTGGGTGATGCAACAGGACAACGACACAAAACACAGAAGTAAATCAACAACAGAATGGCTTCAACAGAAGAAAATATGCCTTCTAGAGTGGCCCAGTCAGACTCCTGACCTCAAACCGATTGAGATGCCATGGCATGACCTCAAGAGAACAGTTCACACCAGACATCCCAAGAATATTGCTGAACTGAAACAATTTTGTAAAGAGGAATGGTTCAAAATTCCTCCTGACTGTTGTGCAGGTCTAATCCGCAACTACAGAACACATTTGTTTGAAGTTATTGCTGTCAAAGGAGGGTCAACCAGTTATTAAATCCAAGGTTTCACCATACTGGTACAGATCTACTAAAAATCCTAGTGATATATGTTTCAGTAAGTTGGGATTTGTAGCATTTATAACAATGGTTATCAACTGTACTGCAGGGATAATTGAGGTTGTGGTGGCACCTGCAGAGAGGTATTTGGGGAGAGGTATTTGGGTGTGTGAGTTATAGGGTGTGGTGGTGTCCCTTCCTTTCAGGTTGTTGGCCTGAGGTAGGACTAAATGTTTTATATTAACAAGGTAAGTCAATTAAGAACAATTAAGAATGGTGGTGTTATTTTTTGTGTTTGATGTTTTGTGTTTGATGATTTTCTGTATTATTTTTTTCCAAGCAAAGTATAAGGGATTTGTACTCCAGTCTAGTAGATGGCGGTAAAGCAACATTTATTGGATGCCAACAGCCGTTAAACCTCATCGAAGAAAAAGACAAGGAGGAAGAAGAATAAGAAGGAAAATAAAGTGTTTTGAAATAGCTTCCGGTTGAATTAGTGGTCACAGAGAATTCAAGATGGCGGCGCACATGTCGCATTGTAGAAGTTGGGGCCGTGTTCAGAGGTAATATTCACAGTTTAGTACTTCCAATATAAAATACCGTCATATTTTATATTCACGTGTATCCTAAAGTATTTGAATTGACTTTACTGAAATATGTATTTTCGTGATCAGCTAGCGCACAAGCAAGCCGTGTAACTGATAGATTAAGTCAAACAAAACAATGTTGTGGAATTTTTTTAAATCTGCAGTCGGCTGCGAACGAATAGCATTATTGACAGTGGCGTTATGCATGCGAGTACAGTCGTGATATGCTCTTTAGCTAGCAAACTAGGTAGCTGACGTACACTGTCACTGGCAACTTGGATTTCTGGACAAACACAATTTGGCATCATCAATAGTTAGCATATGGTGCTACCTAGCTCTTTTTTATAAGCTAACTACTACCTTTAGAGTCTATTGACAATAGTATCTTCTGGTCGGGAAGTTTTAAAGGTCCACTATAATTGCTCGGGTTATTTCCTGATTGCAAAATTCTAATAGTTCGCCTATGTTCAGTTAATCTAACAAAACAATCAAGTATAGTGTAGAGAATCATTGGACCATCTTAACCACTGAAATATTTTCCATAACCAAAAATATTGTATTTTCAGGTGTTTGAAGCTGGTGTACAAAACCAATAGTAAAAGATGCATAAACGAAAGTAAGAACAGGAAGCATAGAAATCGCACACACAAAACATATACAGCTTCTTAGAGTTACTTTTGATGAGAATTACATTTTATTTTTAAGTTTATTATTATAAATTTTTGTATTTTACCCCCAGTTTTGTGATATATGAAGTGTGCGATGGTCAAAACCTCCCCGAACCCGGATGATGCTGGGCCAATTGTGCGCCGCCCTATGGGACTCTCGGTCACGGCCGGTTGTGAGACAGCCTGGGAACGAACCCGGGTCTGTAGTGACACCTCAAGCACTGTGATGCAGTGCCTTAGACCTCTGTGCCACTCGGTAGGCCGAGAATTCCATCTCTATGTTTATGGAAAAAGGGGCATACATATAGTCTCCAAATATCTCAACACAACTCTACGATGGAGTTGAGGGGAGACTAGTGTGGGCTGACTGGAGCTCTGATATCACATAAAAGGAAGTTATCAAAAACGATGGATTTCAGCACCCAAGGAATAGCCCACCGTATGGATGGTGTGATGCAATTGGGGAGCCTTCGGAGGCCCTCAGAGGCCAAATTGAACTCCGTACCGCATCGCAGTGGGCCTCTCAATTTTTTTAGTAACAATGTAGAGAGCTCCGTATAGGTCTGCATTGACTTGATTGGTTGACGGTAGGTGAGGGCGGGAGGTCCTGTATAAACCTTAACTCCCTTGACAAATTCCTTCACAACAGCTCTGTGCTGCTCTGCAAAGCGCAAGACTGCAAAACACAACAAGTATGAATGCCCTGACTTCTGCAGAGGCCACATCACTGTACGGCCAATGCAGACAACGGATTGACCATGCAGCGTCTTTAAGATACAACTGGTCCACGGACCCCAACCGATCCAAATGTAGCATGCATCGGTCAGATAATCGTTTCGAACTTTATGAATAGCAGATCTACTAAAACATTTAGCTCATTACTTTCTTTCTACCTTTCAAAAATACCTCATATTTTGTGACACCTCCAGTGTAGAACTAAGCATGTAACTGTTGACATTAGTTTTGCATGCTGAACAAGAACAACTCCAGGCAATATTACTATCCTAGTCAAACTGCGCACTGATTTAAACAATCAGTGTAAAGATATACAGGGTAAAGATGATCATTTCATAACGACGCCAGCAATCACTTTGCAAGGCAGAATGCATGGCCAAAGCAGGAGAAAAGGAGCTCCCTAAACTTCCAAACGGTCAAAACCATTCGATTTTGAGGTGGGGTGAAATCTGAAGTTGTGCTTTATATTCGTTGGAGATGTCATAGCTAATTTGTAAACTAAAAAATTGATGTGTTACTAGCCCAAACAGTTAATCTGCAAAAATGATACGTTAATTAGTGGCCGATGGTTATTTCTGAAGTGGGGTGACAAAAAACAGGCTACATTGCGCCCCCCTCCCCAAATCTGATATTGGTAGTTGGGTGGTAGATGCCAAGTCTCCCTCATGGCCCATGTGCCTACATTGTACATACACAATAAACATGCAACATTCACACACACACATACATACACCATATATACAGTTGAAGTCAGAAGTTTACATACACCTTAGCCAAATACATTTAAACTCAGCTTTTCACAATTCCTGATATTTAATCTAGTACAAATTCCCTGTCTGAGGTCAGTTAGGATCACCACTTTATTTTAAGAATGTGAAATGTCAGAATAATAGTGGAGAGAATTATTTATTTCAGCTTTTATTTCTTTCATCACATTCCCAGTGGGTCAGAAGTTTACATACACTCAATTAGTATTAGCTAGCATTACCTTTAAATTGTTTAACTTTGGTCACACGTTTTGGGTAGCCTTCCACAAATTTCCCACAATAAGTTGGGTGAATTTTGGCCCATTCCTCCAGACAGAGCTGGTGTAACTGAGTCAGGTTTGTAGGCCTCCTTGCTCGATACACGCTTTTTCAGTTCTGCCCACAAATTTTCCATAGGATTGAGGTCAGGGCTTTGTGATGGCCACTCCAATACCTTGACTTTGTTGTCCTTAAGCCATTTTGCCACAACTTTGGAATTATGCTTGGGGTCATTGTCCATTTGGAAGACCTATTTGTGACCAAGCTTTAACTTCCTGACTGATGTCTTGAGATGTTGCTTCAATATATCCACATGATGCCGTCTATTTTGTGAAGTGCACCAGTCCCTCCTGCAGCAAAGCACCCCCACAACATGATGCTGCCACCCCCGTGCTTCACGGTTGGGATGGTGTTCTTCAACTTACAAGCCGCCCCCTTTTTCCTCCAAACATAACGATGGTCATTATTGCGAAACAGTTATGTTTTTGTTTCATCAGACCAGAAGACATTTCTCCAAAATGTACGATCTTTGTCCCCATGTGCAGTTGCAAACCGTAGTCTGGCTTTTTTATGGCAGTTTTGGAGCAGTGGCTTCTGCCTTGCTGAGTGGTCTTTCAGGTTATGTTGATATAGGACTCATTTTACTGTGGATATAGTTACTTTTGTACCTGTTTCCTCCAGCATCTTCACAAGGTCCTTTGCTGTTGTTCTGGGATTGGTTTGCACTTTTCGCACCAAAGTGCGTTCATTTCTAGGAGACAGAACGCGTCTCCTTCCTGAGCGGTATACCGACTGCGTGGTCCCATGGTGTTTATACTTGCGTACTATTGTTTGTATCAAAAGCTTCTAAAGCCATGACATCATTTTCTGGTATTTTCCAAGCTGTTTAAAGGCACAGTCAATTTAGTGTATGTAAACTTCTGACCCACTGGAATTGTGATGCAGTGAAATAATCTGTCTGTAAACAATTGTTGTAAAAATGACTTGTCATGCAGAAAGTAGATGTCCTAACCAACTTGCCAAAACTATAGTTTGTTTTCAAGACATTTGTGGAGTGGTTGAAAAACTAGTTTTATTGACTCCAACCTAGGAGTATGTAAACTTCCGACTTCAACTGTATATATTATCATTTACACTTGCACAGTCAGCGCAGACAGATCCAAATCAGAGGCCCAGCTCATGAGCAGCAGATTCTAATTTAGAATGGAAAAAATGGTTTAAGTTTCAAGCTTTAATGTCACGTGTTAGCTATTTAGCAGACTTATGGCTTGGTGATAGAAGCTATTCAGGAGCCTGTTGGTGTCAGACTTGATGTACCGCTTGCCATGCAGAAACTGAGAGTAGTCTGTGGCTTGAGTGGCTGGAGTTTGTAATGAATTTCCTTCCTTTCACAGCCTTAATGTAACAAATGTTAGATCATTGGACCAAATCGTATTGTGCCGCTAGAGGTGAAATTCTTGGACCGGCGCAAGACGGACGAAAGCGAAAGCATTTGCCAAGAATGTTTTCATTAATCAAATGTTCTCTAATCAAACTGAATCACATATATTCGTTTTGAGTGGTCTTTAAAGGGAATGATGCACATCCCTAGCATTTACACATAACATTGTCCTGCCGGCTACAACAGTACTAAAACCTGTTAGAACAGTATACAGTAAGTGTATATTTTACATTTGATATTGTTTTGATGTGATGAAATTAAAGGGCTGTATCTTTCTACAACTGTACCGCAATTGAGAATTGATTGAGTATTTGGCTGTTTTGGCTACCAGAGCCGGTCTACCTCTGAAAATAGCATAAGGTCCTTGGACCTAATGGACTAACGGTAACGTTAGGCTCCTTAAGAGTATATATTGGGCTAGGTGCTACCTAGAACATGTGGGAAGGTGAATCTGGTACTTAGGTGTGACTTCAGTTCCCCTGACTGTCAAGACATGCTGTTGTTGATTGCCGCAATCCATAAACTAACCTAAACTTGGCCTCTTTCTAATCCTGGTGTGACATTTGTTTCCTCACTCATCTCTAATATATATGGTCTAAAACGCCAAACGGTCTCTACAAGTCAGAATGTTGAATACATCTAATTTGAATTTACTCTGTTGTCTGACCATTTCGTCCTTATTCGGTTGGAAATGGGAGACAAAATATCCACAGGAAAGTAATATTAACTGACCTAAAACGAGGAACTCTGTGTGTCTATACCGATTTGTCCGCTTATCAACTAAAGCTGGACATTACATGATTTTAAACTACTTGGGATCCACAACACATTTCTGGGATTGCAGGTGAATTGTATAATTGTAGGCAACAACTAAAACGTCTTAGGTCGCAGAATGGGAGCGGGAGAAAGACGTGCGATTATGGGTCTTTCGCTCTCCCGATCCGCATTTTAGGTCCAGATAAACATAATTCTGACATGCTAGATTTTTTGCGTCGTGTCTTTTCTACAATGTGATTTGTACAATTTGTCCTCTGTTGCTTGGCTACAACCACAAAGAGGGGTAATGATGACACTTAAAGCCACAGGCACCACGACTCATCTGGAAATGTATAAAACTGGGATGGGTCTAGACAGGAGGCAATGTGAGCAAATTTGTATAATATGAGCACACCAGTCTTCAGGATGACAAGATTATGCTGACAATTCGCATAATGTTGGTGCTCCCAAGATTTGAAGATTTTTGTTTTTCGTGTAATGTATGCCTAGTTAAAGGCACAAACTGAAGTTTTGCAGGTGTTTACATGGTTTTGCGCATGTGTCAGGTTATCGTAATCTCAACGGCAGTACTGACGTTCTAAAAAAATCGGGTACATTATACTTTCCTGTGGATATTTTTCTTACATTTCTGCCTGAATAAAACGACTACAAGAGTAAGTTCAAATGTAATGTTGTTCATCATTTTGGCTTGTAAAGAAATGTATGTTTTTGCAGTTCTTTAATTCAGACTGGATTGCAGAAGTCTGAGATTACAGTCTGATTTATTTAGGCACATTTAAACCTTACATCTTTGCATTTACAGGTTTGGAATTGCAGTATATAGAAAGTACAGCAGTGGCAGCAGATATCCAAATATCTCACTCTCTGCACCGTTACCAGGGATCCCTAAACCAGTGTTTGCGTCCGTTGACGGGCAAGAGCAATGCGAGACTAAAATCACTACTTTGGAAAATGGCCTTAAAGTAGCATCTCAAAACAAGTTTGGTCAATTCTGCACTGTTGGAAGTAAGTTGAATATAATTGATCTTTTCTTATTCTATTTCAGAAAGTCTCCATTGCTGCATAATCAATAAAGTATGAACGAATGATTTGCTTCTTCTCTCCTTCCAGTTTTGGTGAATTCAGGATCCAGACATGAGACAAAATATCCCAGTGGAATTGCACACTTTTTGGAGAAACTGGCCTTTTCTGTAAGTGTCATCTGCTTTGAGACGGCTTGTGCAAGAGATGTTCCACCGTTTTGCCTCAGTCTTGTCACTGTTGTAGCATAAGCAAATTGATGGCCATGTTTTTGTTTATGGGAAACGATGAATGTACGTGTATGTGCGTCTTCAGTCCACAGCCCAGTATGGCAGTAAAGACGAAATTCTTCTCACACTTGAAAAACATGGAGGGATCTGTGACTGCCAAACGTCCAGGTATGAATAATTTCCTTTTTGCTTCAATGTCCAGGCACAGTATGTTTTCTCTCTGCCTGACGGAAAGGTATACGAACTATAGTCATGGTACTCTTTATCCCTTTCAGTGTTGTACTGCTTTGGAAGGGGATGAAGCTTTTCAGTCAGTTTGTGTGACGCCTAAGGTTTTATTCACAGAGACACCACCATGTATGCCGTCTCTGCCGAGGTGAAGGGACTGGACACGATAGTCAGCCTGCTCTCTGATGCTGTATTGCAGCCACGCCTGCTAGGTGAGTCAACACTCTGAGTGACAGGTCTGTCTGTCATCATGTTTGACATCTCCTTCAATGATTTGGGGAAAATGTTGACTTAATTGAATTGTCTACGAAAGTAAGACTAGTAAATGTTTTTTGTGGGAGTATATTTTCTTCAGGGATGGCTCTGCTTCTGGTTACTAGATGAAGAGATTGAGATGACTAGGATGGCAGTGCGCTTTGAGCTGGAGGATCTGAACATGAGGCCTGACCCTGAACCTTTACTGACAGAGATGATCCACGCAGTGAGTCGTGCTATTGATTGATACTCAGAAATTATTCTTGAGCTGCACGACGTCTCTTGTTGCACCGTTACTAATTTACTTTGGCCCCACCTCTGCAGTGAGCCTAGATCAATTGCACCATTTTTGTATGATGATGCATAACGTTTCACAACACTTACTCTGTGAACTAGGCAGCATATCGGGGGAACACTGTTGGGTTGCCTCGCTTCTGTCCAGTAGACAACGTGGAGAAGATTGACAAGAAGCTGCTACATACGTACCTGCGGAGCTACTACTGCCCAGAGCGTATGGTGCTAGCCGGTGTGGGCATCGAACATGAACAACTGGTGGCCTGCGCCAGGAAATATCTGCTGGATGTGAAGCCAGTATGGGGAGCCAGTACACCTACCAATGTCGACCTGTCTGTGGCACAGTACACTGGTGGAATCGTAAGGGTAAGAGCAGGAAGATTTTTTTTCCCTTTCCTTCCTTTCTTTTTCCTTGTTTATTTTACTAAATCAGAATGTAAATCTCTGTTTTGATCCTCTCAGATGGATAAGGATATGTCAGATGTGAGCCTTGGCCCCACTCCCATCCCTGAGCTCACCCACATCATGATTGGCCTGGAGAGCTGCTCGTTCCTGGTTGGTGCTCACTGTGATTGGTTGGTGTGGAGGCTCTCCCGCCCACTTGCTTGAACTGTCTCGGGCTCTATCTAGGCTATCCTGTATCTGGATGTTATTATACATATTTTGTGATACAGGAGGAGGACTTCATCCCATTTGCTGTCCTCAACATGATGATGGGTGGAGGCGGGTCCTTCTCAGCGGGGGGTCCTGGGAAAGGCATGTTCACTCGGCTTTACCTGAACGTGCTCAACAGGTAAGCAGGATACATCCTTCTCAATTCTAATGAAAGTAATTACGTTTGTATATTTTTAAAATTTATTTTAAAAAAATCTACAGGCATCATTGGATGTACAATGCCACCTCATACCATCACAGTTACGAGGACAGCGGCCTGCTGTGTATCCATGCCAGTGCAGACCCCAGACAGGTAGGGAGAGGAGATTCAGGAGGGGCAGGACTTTACACTGTAGTTTAAAGGGCTAATACTAAGCTGCCATATGCTCGGAATATAATATCTGTTAAAAATAAAACATTTTTGTTATGTCTTTTAAAATAATAATTTGGTGGTGGCTTATATTTGTCAAATTTCACACATTTACATGCACTCAGTGGCCAGTTTATGATGTATACCCATCTAGTTTTGTGTCGGACCCCCCTTTGCCTCCAGAACAGCCGGAATTCTTCTGGGCATGGACAAGTAGCTCAATTGGTATCAAGGGACCTAACGTGTGCCAGGAAAACATTCCCCACATTACACCACCGCCACCAGACTGGGGCCATGTACTGCTTACGCCAAATCCTGACTGCCATCAGCATGACTCAACAGCAAGCAACTGGAACTTGTTGGCCTAGGCAATATTTTTCCACTCAATTGTCCAGTGTTGGTGATTGTGTGCCCACTGGAGCTGCTTCTTTAGGAGTGGAACCTGGTGTGGTTGTCTGCTGCAATAGACAAGGACTGACGAGTTGTGCGTTCCGAGATACCGTTCTGTACACCAATGTTGAACTGCGGCGTTATTTGCCTGTTGGTGGCCCGCCATTCTCATTTGACCTCTCAACAAGCTGTTTTCGCCGACAGGATTTCCGCTGACTGGGTGTTTGTTTTGTCTTACCATTCTCTGTAAACCCTAGACAGTGTCGTGCATGAAAAGCCCAGGAGGCTGGCCGTTTTTGAGATGCTTGAACTGGCGCGGCTGGCACTGACAATCATACCACACTCAGTGTCTTAGGTCACTCGTTCTGCCCGTCTAGCATTCAATTGAACAGTAACTGAATGCCTCAATGCTGGGCTCTGACTGCTTTATATAGCAACCCATGGCCACGTGACTGTTTGTAGGAGCGACCCATTTTTGTGAATGGGGTGGTGTACCTAATAAACTGGCCATTGAGGGTGTGAGAATTGGAAGTGTTTTTTCTTTTTTTGCACATCCCAACTCTCTGAAACACCCTCGGAGAGTGGGGCCAGGGTCTGTCATTTATCAATGACGACCCTGGCGCAATTAGGGTTAAGTGCCTTTCGCAAGGGCACATTGACAGATTTTGCAACTTGTCGGCTCAGATTGCTAGTTAGAATCCTTATGTTACTGGCCCAATAACCTTTAGGATATCTGGCGCCCCTGGATTTGACTTTTGTATGATGTGTGTTCTCTTGACGTTGTGAAAGTGCTGCCATTTCAAAGTTGTTGATTACAACATCTTGCTTTGTCAAGGTTCGGGAAATGGTGGAGATTATAACCAGAGAGTTTATTCAGATGGCTGGGACAGCAGGAGAGGTAAGGCTTGTCACAAAAGCCATTTTAAAATGACAAAGATTTCTGAACTTGGAACTCTCTCTTTGAACTTCCAAACGTTGCATCTCTCTTTCTGTGCTCAGATGGAGTTGGCGAGGGCGAAGACGCAGCTCAAGTCCATGCTGATGATGAACCTGGAGTCGCGGCCGGTTATCTTTGAAGATGTCGGCCGACAGGTTCTAGCCACAGGGAAGAGGAAGCTGCCACACGAGCTGTGTGACCTCATCAGTGAGTAGTAGTGCCCTGGGTCATAATAGTGGATATTGATATCCTCAAGCCCAGAATGAAACATTGGTGTCCGACAATCTGCAGGGAAATGACAAATCATGACTGTCATGGCAGATCCGTAGTTCTTTATGCTGACTTTTCACTCACTTCTCTTTCCAGGTAACATTACAGCAAGTGATATCAAGAGGGTCACAACCAAGATGCTGCGCAGCAAGCCAGCAGTAGCAGCGCTAGGAGACTTGACTGAGATGCCCTCCTATGAGCACATCCAAGCTGCCCTGTCCAGCAAGGACGGACGCCTGCCTCGCATGTACCGCCTCTTCCGATAGACCTCCCTGTGTTTACCCTGACATCAATGTATATATATACTGGACACTGACCTACACTACCGGTCAAAAGTTTTAGAACACCTACTCATTCAAGGGTTTTTATTTATTTAAAATGTTTTCTACATTGCAGAATAATAGTGAAGACAAACTATGAAGTAAACATATGGAATCATGTAATAACCCAAAAAGTGTTTTAAAAAAATAGCCACCCTCTGCCTGGAAGACGGCTTTGCACACTCTTGGCATTCTCTCAACCAGCTTCACATGGAATGCTTTTCCAACAGTCTGGAGGGAGTTCCCACATATGCTGAGCACTTGTTGGCTGCTTTTCCTTCACTCTGTGGTCCGACTAATCCCAAACCATCTCAATTTGGTTGAGGTCGGGGGATTGTGGAGGCCAGGTGCAGCACTCATCACTCTCCTTGGTAAAATAGCCCTTACCTCCAGGCTGTGTGTGTTGGGTCATTGTCCTGTTTAAAAACAAATGATAGTCCCAGTAAGCCCAAATCAGATGGGATGGTGTATTGCTGCAAAGTACTGTGGTAGCCGTGCTGGTTAAGTGTGCCTTGAATTCTAAATAAATCATAGACCGTGTCACCAGCAAAGCACCCCCACACAATCACACCTCCTCCTCCATGTTTCAAGATGGGAACCACACATGCGGAGATCATCCGTTCACCCACACGGTGTGTCACAAAGACACGGCAGTAGGAACCAAAAATCTCAAATTTGGACTCCAGACCAAAAGACAAATTTACACCGGTCTAATGTCCATTGCTTGAGTTTCTTGGCCCAAGCAAGTCTCTTCTTCTTATTGGTGTCCTTTAGTAGTGGTTTATTTGAAGCAATTTGACCATGAAGGCCTGATTCACCCAGTCTTCTCTGAGCAGTTGATGTCTGTTACTTGAACTCTGAAGCATTTATTTGGGCTGCAATTTCTGAGGCTGGTAACTAATGAACTTACCTCTGCTGCAGAGGATAACTCTGGGTCTTCCTTTCCTGTGGCGGTCCTCATGAGAGCCAGTTTCATCATAACGCTTGAAGCTTGAAGGTTTTTGCTACTGCACTTGAATAAACTTTTTGAAGTTCTTCAAATGTTCTGCATTGACTGAACTTCATGTCTTAAAGTAATGGACTGTTGTTTCTCTTTGCTTAATTGAACTGTTTGTGCCATAATATGGACTTGGTCTTTTACCAAATAGGGCTGTCTTCTCTATACCCCCCTACCTTGTCACAACACAACTGATTAGCTAAAATGCATTAAGAAGGAAAAGATTCCACAAATGTACTTTTTAAGGCACACCTGTTAATTGAAATGCATTTCAGGTGACTACTTCATGAAGTTGGTTGAGAGAATGTGCAAAGCTGTCAAGGCAAAGGGTGGCTATATTTTTTTGGTTACTACATGATTCCATATGTGTTATTTCATAGTTTGATGTCTTCACTATAATTCTACATTGTAGAAAATAGTGAAAAGAAAAACCCTTGAATGAGGTGTTCTAAAACTTTTGACCGGTATGGTACACTAATGTTCTCTCAATGGAGTTGTGCTAAGCACTGGGAGAGGATTAATGTTTGGATCTCCAACTGTAAAAGAACATTTTTGAGTGAGGTGATTTTTAAAAAAACAAAATGTAACTTTTTTTTTTTTTTTTGCTTACCTGGAGCGTCTACACTTTCTTGCCAGAGGGAAGTTTTCATTTCCTGTTCACTATCCCACCTGACCCACGTTGGCTGGGATGGTTTGCATGCTTTTGGGTTTAATTCCAAGTATGTGTGAATGAATATGGCTCGAGAGTTACATTGCTGGATCTGTAGAGGGAGACCTACAAATGACCTTCATGGTAAAAAGGAAAATAAAGGGTTGTGATTCTGTTTCCCGGCCTTCTGTTGGATAGCAAACAGGCCTGGCCCCGGTTGCCCGACAGCGATGGACCTTCGGCGTATGAGTGTTGTCAACGATGCGTCGTTCCTGTAACAGCCAAAGATGTAACATGCGTTTCCCAAAACACCACACCGAGAGAACGTTCGCGAAGTCCATCGTTGGAGCAGGTCGATACAGTGATAGGATCAATAGAAAGGCTGCGCTGCTGAGGTTATCGGTGGTCGCAGACAGATGAACATCTTGATTCTGTTCATGAAGTGACGTGGAGGGCAAAGAAAAAGCATCTAATGACGCACTTAGTAGTTCGAGTGGTCCGAGGCAGTCGGTAAATAATGGCCGTTTTCAAATACAACTTCAAGTAACAAGGGATTTGGGAAACTGCTCAGAGATTTAACAATGCTCCTACAAAGGCTCTAAAGATGAACTTAGCCTTAAGATACTTTTGGAAAACCGGGCCCTGGACTACACTGTGTGTGAATGTCCTAGCAATGTCCTACGACACTGATGTTTGCACATTTAACACAGATACTTCCTTAAATTTGACAGACACTTTTTAATGACATTTCAGAGGCTGGAGTCTCACCCAAAGCCTTGTCATCTTCAGCAGACAGTGACAATACTAAGAGAGACGTATCTGACTAACTGCAAGCACTTCTGTCAAAATGTCCCTTACACATATGGCTGAGTTGGTCATCTGTGTACAGCAGAGATAATGAGATGTTTGGATTAGTGTCACCAACATTGAGGCTGTTTCTTGAAGATAGGTACACATTGATTTCCACTTATCCAGACTGAAATTAGACCTACTGTATGATGCTGTGTAGTTATAGTATTGTCAGTATTCTAAGCTATATTCTTTCATTCAACCCACTATATCACTGTTTTGACATACAAAATATTAAGAACACCATCCTAATTGAGTTTCACCCCCCTGCAAGGTGTTGAAAGTGTTCCACAGGGATGCTGGCCCCATGTTGACTCCAATGCTCTCCAAAATTGTCAACTTGGCTGGATGTCTTTTGAGTGGTGAACCATTCTTGATACACGGGAAACTGTTGAGCTTGGAAAACTAAGCAGCATGCCAGTTTTTGACACACTCAAACCGGTACACCTGGCACCTACTACCATATCCCGTTCAAAGGCACTTAAATATTTTGTCTTGCCCATTCGCCCTCTGAATGGAACACATACTCAATCCATGTCTCAATTGCCTCAAGGCTTAAAAATACTTCAACCTGTCCCCTTCATCTCCAGACTGATTGAAGCAGATTTAACAGGTGACAGTAGCTTTCACCTGGGCAGTATGTCATGGAAAGAGGTGTTCCTCATGTGTTGTACACTCAATGTATATTGTACTGTGTGTGTGTGTGAGCTGATATCTTTTCAGGTGCCAGAGAAATCTTTACATTTATTTCTCATTTCCAAAACTATCTCTCTATATTGTGGTATGTGTCTTCTCTACATTGTAATCATGTATTTAGTATTCTGAAACAAAGTGAAAAAGCTGCCACTATCTTAAATTTAATTTCAAACCAAGGTTTCTCTGCGTCCTTGAAAGTGAAAATAATGAATGTGATGACCCATGTGTATCTGTATTCTGCCCAATTGGAGATTTGTTTCTGGTAAATTAAGAATTATTGCCATGAATTAGCATTTATAAAGCAATTATACTGCCCTTCTTTGAGGGATATTTAATGTCCACTTCAGATGACAGAAGAAAACATTTGTTTCACAATCTCAAAAATAAAACAGAAATAACATTCCAAAGAGCTTATGTGATGTTACATCACAAATCATGTTATAAAAGACCCACAGATATGGAGTCCTGAGAAAAATCACAAACAAGATCACAGGCACTTGCCCTGAGCGTTAAAGTGAATGAGAACTCATGATTCACCATTACACCAGAACCATTGATCTCCATGCAATGAATCCTCTTCCCCTCGTTAGCACAATACAGTACATGGAAAGTATTATTTTTTGATTAAGTTACATGAGTGTATTTAGTTTAGTCACGACAGATGACATTAAGGCAATGAACCAGAGTTCAACCGCTCCAACACGATCCACATCACCATTGCAAAGGATGGTTCTGTATCCATTATGCGAGATATTAAACAATGTTAATAAGCAAGATATTTCACAAATATCAATCACACATGTTTTTTATACAATGCCAGAAAAGCCACCATGCCTTAATTCAATAAGCACCATACTTGCAGGAAATGTATGTTCATCAAGCAACATCAAAATAACTGAAATTCCCCTTAAATTTGAAGTCCATTTCTGTGAAATCATGGGTCAGTTGTTTCTTTACTGGAGGAAATCCAAGAACACCCCAAACGTTTGGTATATCAAAGAAAGTGCTTTAACTGCTTAAGAGCTGTTTGATGAAAATGCATTGACAAGGCCTTTGAATACAGGTTCACCAAGTAAAAAGTGACATTACATATGGACCATATCAACCTGGCTTGTTAAATAAATGTACAAAATAAAACAAAAAAATAACGTATTAAGTACAGTATACTCGGAGCAACATTAGCCAACCAGCACACACGGATGACTGATTACCTTTCAATTTTCAATGTCAGGTTCCCCAGTTCAGTCTTGTTTATAGAAGGTCTGTATAAATAGACCAGTTTACTGCCGAGTCTGCAGACTGGAGTCTGTCTGAACTCAAGGTCCCTGCCTTCGAGAACAGCCCGTTAGCCCCCCCCAACCACATGAGTGACAGTTCCAACAGCTCTCAGTAGGGGGCGCTCATGGATCAGCCTACGTGACTTCCATGACTCACAGGGAGATTCTCATTTGGGCAAAAGTCCGTCCTCTCCTCCCTGACCCGGAAAGCGATAAGTGGTCGAGGAGAGTGTCAATTTGTTAGTAGGCGAACGGAGGACTCTGCTCATTACTTACTTCAGCAGAAGTTGCACAATAGTATCCTGGGCTAGTGTTTTAATATCCACCACACCACTTTTGAATCAGCTGTTGTTTTCTCAAAGGAGAAAAGTATGCACACATTTAAAAACTATATGCTACTTTTATCTTGAAAATGTCTCGCACAACTAGCTAAATTTGTATCTATTTACACATTTATTTGGGGATTCTACCCGTCAACGCAATTTGCCTGATGACACACAAGTGGAGAACGAAAGTCATTTCATACAAGCACATTTGTTTCTACGTTTCCTCTCCTCGATTACCTTTGACCTTTTTTCAAAAGCAGGCGAGGATGCAAGGCCTCGGACAAAACCAACAGATTCTCCCACAGACTGGGCTGGAAGTGGAAACACAAGACTGGTTCCCTTTGGTCCCTCATGGCTGGGTCAGATTGATTCTGGTCCAGGTTCAGGAGATGGAGCAGATGGTGCTGCTGCCCTGGTCCTTCGTGGCTTCTCTCTTCTTCAGCTCTCTGGTGATCCTCCTCCTGATGCCCTCCAGGTACAGACTCCTGTCAAACTGGCCCGCTCCCAGAGGAATACTGAGAAACACGCCAGACAGTGAACAACAAATAGAGGGTTAACCAACTGTTCTAAATCTTGAGCTTTTCGTTGACCGCACTTTTGGACACCTATTACAACGAGAAAGGTTACTAGTGTTGGAGCTGAAAGCTGCAAATAGCTTGCTGCTGTAAACAGCTAAGAGAGGCAGGGGTGGGACTCACTTGTCTCTTCCAGGACGGAGTTTGACCTGGAACATGCCGATGACAGGCCGGTGGTCTGACGTCTTGATCATTGAACAGCTGGTGTACTTTATCACTTTGATGTCACCCACCTGCCTGTTCCTGAACAGTATTCTGTCCTAGAGCACACAGAGGAACAGTCAAATAAAACATTCCTTTTTTTGTGTGTGTGTGTGTGTTTAAAACAAGCCTATAAAATAAAGCAAAGAGGCCTGCTTGTATGAATGACACAGGGTATCGCTGACGGTGACACGTACTGTGTATGAGGGAGTTCTCTGCTTAGAGGTGGTGTCATACACGTCACAGCCAACGTCAAATTTGTAGGTGGGGAGGAACTGAATCAGTGCTTCCTGGAAGCCTTTAAAGATGGAACCTAGAACAGAGCATAACACATTTGTACTCTATTGTCAAGTATCTGTCACAGTGAGCGTGGTAACAATACATTGAGATATCATCCACAATCTAATACATGTAATATTTGCCTAAACCTCTAGTGTTAGAATGGTGTTGTTCCATGTAGACGTACCATCCTTCATTTCCTTGGAGAGTTGGTCATGGTGGAGAAGAGGACCCATGTCCACACCCTGGTTCTGGTTTAGAAGGGCCTCTACCTCCACACGGTCTTTACTCAGGCGGAAGTTAAAGTCCCCAAACCAAAAAACCTCATCAAACCGTGTTGTCACATCCGCTGAAAGACAGTCATTATCAGTAACATTAACAATGTACTTATTGAGCACTTGTTGCATGAGGGAAGCTACAGCATTTCTCCTCACATAATTAGGATGCTCTTCTAGATGTGACAACAGTACTTCAATATAGTAGTAGTACTGCAATAAACAGCTCTGGTCTTTAAGAATACTTACAGGATGTGGAGCGGTAAGGGTTGGTGTCTGGAAGAACTTTAGGCAGAGCAAGTGCTTCAACGATCTTGTTGTAGTCCAGAATCCTCTCGTACACTCTGGAATCTCCAGCTGGAACATAAGGATATTTATTAAATCACCTAGTTAGCAGTGCGACTGTATCCAAAAGGCTTTCCACTTCCTGTTTACATTCACATGTAATAGCATCACCTCCTGAACAACAGAGGTGTCACTCACAGGTAAAATGGGAGGTGATGAAGAGGAAGGAAGTGCCAAAGAAGGTGAAGCCGATCCCCACGGCTCCTTTGGTTTTAATCTGAGACATGATGCGTGTTGTGACCGTGGCATGCTCCACTTCTGTTAGGAGGAGATGCGATGGTTACAGGGGCCAAATCAGATCACGTACTGTACACATAAAATGTGCAGTGAGTAGCCAGAGAGATCACCTTACAATGTTACCTCTCTTACAACATTTTAATTAGAGACAACCTTCTGAGATTTGTTGATGGGAAAGGACTGATTCACTCTCATCTGAAAAAAAAAAACGACAACTTGTAGTAGTGCCATTTGGGACGGACCTGAGCAGAACCAAATGAGGTCCCTCCTGACGAACACAGTGAGGTAGAGAACCCCGTGGGAGGCTGCGTAGAGCATGACGTAGTACGGCCCCAGAGTCTCCTGAAGACGGATCTCCCATTCCCTCCTGTGACACACACACAATATCAGCATAGTGCTGAAGACACAATTGATATAATGCTAAATGCTCTCATACACAGTCGTCCTATACCGGTCTGGACATCCCTCCTGGACTCCGATGATGTAAAAGTCTTGTGCAAATTCAGAGTCTGTCGGGAGCAACAGATCATCTAGGTTGTTTGGAAGTCCCTGAAAATGATACGGAAGCGGTCATTTTTTATTTATTTTTATCAAAGAGTGAGTGTAGAACTTGCGTACAGATATTCAGGCTCTAGGCCTAATGTTGAACAGTAGGAGTGGTCCCACCTTCTCTCCATGCATGTTCCATGTGGCTATGTAGATGCCAACTCTCCTCTCTGGGAAATAGCGGTCCAGCTCCTCAGCACCCAGAAGGGCACCACTGCCCAGCACGCTGCCCTCCAGAAAACTCCTGGAACACAATGGGGAAATGAACACTTCATAACCGGAGGTATAGCAGCACGGTTTTCCCTGCTTGCTCTAACAAACAGTTCGTATTCTTGGCTACTTTGAACCAAACCCATTTCAAATGTCTGGTAGGCTCCATTATACAACTTAAGTAGAATACACACACAATTCAAAGAACGCTGGATATTATTGGCGCTGAGGCACATTTCAAAACATAGGCTTCTTCCATAGCTGATAGTTGTCTGAAACATTTCAGATAAATCCCCCGATTCCTTGAACAGCTCCTTGCTGAGGCACAACATGTGTATTGAGACCCATCTTTGCACCCCAAATGGTGGCAAAAGCTATGCTGATTCACACACTCCCACCTGACAATTACCTCTGTCAGAGTGAGCACTTACGTACCATAAGCCTCTGAGGCCTTCATTAAAGCAGCCAGTGTTGCTAGAGCACACACCAATGCTAATGCCCTAGCTGCAGATGTGGCACGGTAATAATTACAGCACAGTCTTCTTGGTTACAATTCACTGATGGTGAACGTGACTGCTCACAATAAGTTACAATAGCTCAAATGCCCATCTGTAGTTCATGCAGAATATATTTAACTCAAGGCCCACCTCAAGTCTTACCATGAGATGTCATGTTCCACATCGCAGGAAGTACATGATTTTATCAATGAGATGGAGCATCACTTAAGCCCATCTTCATTTTAGAGCTGCATCAAACATTCAACGGATACTTTATACACTGTATTTAGATCATCTATTACAGTTTCAATGCCTTTAGAAAGCTATCAAGACTTATAGCACTCTGATACCGGTATGGTATCCAATACAGGTAGAGAAGGCTTCTGCAGGACGTATCTGGTCAGTAATCTGGAGAGGATATCATGAGTGAGAGGCGTGTAGTCCTACCTGTTCCTGACGTCCCTGGGTCTGATGGGGTTCAACACACTGAAGGTGGACTTCATGGAGTTGACAGAGGTGTTGTCCAACACCATGTTATCCAGAAGCCGGCTGTCGCTCAGGTTCCTGTGCAGGTGCAGCCTCTCAGGCCCAGCTCTCCCCGGCACAATGCCATAATCCACGCAATCCCTGTCAATCCGATTAGCCGTCCTTAAGGACTCCGACGCCAAGGTCTGCTCCAGAGCAGGAAGTGGACCCGATGGCTGTAAGGGAGAGAGGCGTACCTTGAAGGGCCTCCCCCGCTGCTCCGCTGGGTCACCGTGGTGGTCGTGGGGCCTCCTCTCATACTCGGAGAGGCTCTGGCCCCTGGCTCTGAAGACAGGGGACCCTGTAGGAGTTAAGAGGGGTCCAACGATGGAGCCCTGTCCGTTCCTTAAGGTGGCAGCACCGCTCAAGGTGAACACACCTGTAACTGTCGAGTCCTCCTTAAGAGAGTCTGTGGAGGAACCAGTCTCAGCTGGGTCAGTCAGACTCTCCTGGCTGTGCTTAAGTCTTCTGCTTCTCACCTCCTCCATCGAACCACTCTTCCCTCCCTTCGACAGTGCAGGGGGCTTGGGCAGCAGGGGCGGTCGCGGCTGGTAGAGACTGGTCTTGCTGCTTTGGTCTTGTACATCCTGAGGGAATTGCAGGGTGTCGATGAGCTTGGTGGGTTTGTTGTCCTCTGTAGAGGGGTTCACTGGCCTCTTGTCACTGCTAACTCCTGGATCCTTCCCACCAGAAGCTCCACGAGGTAACACTCCATCAGGCTGAGAGGGGCTGCTGTCCTCCCCATTCTCAGTCATCCTCATGCCAGGCTGCACCTTCTGTCAGACGTCTGTCAGTACCATGGCATGGAAGGTCATCTAGAAAACAATTATAGCTACTGTACTATTAATGAGAATGGATTGACAATATTTCTAATTATATGCATAATTGTTACACTAGCTAGCTAGACACTTGCTATGTTACTTATCTTACACAAGCAATGACGCTAGGTAGGTAACGAATTGATTAGCCCGACTAAGTTAGCTGCACATATGGTTGGTTTATGTTATCCAGCTAAATTACTGGAAGAGAGAACTCCACAGACAAAAGAATAAACCTTAGTTACCTGTATATTTAACAGCTCAGTTGGCAGTAATGTTAACTGGATGCTAAAATTGCTAACTACTGTGATGACATGTAAAGCTAACTAGCTAGCACGTTTACGATAATGCTAGCTAGTTAGCTACATCATCGTAAAAATGTGCTGCTAGAAAAGATAGGGCGCATAGTAAGCCGCTAACATTAGCTATATAGCATTCAAATAACATTCGCTAGATAGCTAGCAGAAACGCACTGGTGAAACGTTGTAGCCGCTAGCTGTGCTAGCTAATATTCTAACCTATGACAGAACGCTAGGAATATGGCAGTCTGGGAAAGACAAATGCATTAGACATGACACTACATTTAATCAACGTTAGATACCTGGGGGAAAGCGAAATCAAGTTTCGTCCATTACAACATTGTAAGAATATGTCGTTAGAGGTAACGTTAACTAGCTAGCTATTTTTAGTTTAGCTCCCAGCGCTAAACCAAACTTTCCACTTCTCTATGATCACTTGACATGGTTTTTCTTCTTCGTTGATGTTTATTGGCAGACTACATTCATAATGTGTATTGCCGCCACCTACTGTAAGGGGTAGTAAAAAAAATACCCCCAAAACAAATTCATAACTAATGACCAAAAACACTAACCAAATTCACGCTACTATCCTGTATAAAATAAAAGATACTACTCCTTCGGTCGGATTTCAGATCCCTACACAGGCTCATTGAACCTCTTCATTCAGTAGTACCTGTAACATTTCGGCTGTATAGTCCTGGAGATCCAGAAATATATTTTCCGCCTTCACAATGATGTCTAACTTAGATTTGTGTATTCATTTGACTAGTGCAATTTATCACTTGCGCTATAAAACGCAACTAAGTCCACCTTCTTCACTGTTAGTGTGTCGGGATCCGTCTCCTGCATGGCATTCACTGCAGACTGTGGGCCATCCACTACCATCTCATCTCTACTCACTCCTTCAGCTATTTTCACCGCCTCCACATAGGCGACATGCTGGATAGCCCTGATCCTAGTTACTGCAATCTCATTCATCCTTACAGGGCACACCGGGAACGTGATTCCCATCACAATAACAACATGCTTCATCGGACTCTTCAACTACTACATACAGTATTTATTACTTCGACAAACACTTGCCACGTGTCCAAACTTGTTAGAATTGTAACACTGCAGCGGCTTCTGTACTGTACATATGTTGTCACCGCATACCTCACATTTCCACGTTTGACATAAATCGGGTGAACCACTTAATCAAACCGATAGGCTTTGCTCCTTCTTTCCATCCATCATTTAATTCAAGCGACGTGCGTCTACCACTCCTGGGACGTTATCCCTTAACCCCACAGCCTCTATGTCAAACGAGACACGAGATGACACCTTTATCCAGAGCCCTACTCTGAAAATCACAGCTTTCCACATCATACGTCAACATCTTGTAGAGCCACAGAGCTTTCTCCTTTTGCGCTTTCGACACTCACGATATCAACGTCATACCGCTCATTGACACTCTGACCGATTCCACTCAACCCAATTCGTCGTTCATCATCTTCGAGACCGCAAACAAGAAAACAAAACACACGTTGCTTGCATTGTAGCGCCACCTACTGGTAACTAGTAATAGTAGTCGTACAACTACGCGAGCCACCCTGATCTCATGTCATGAGTTTACTGTACACAAATAGTTCGCTCATACAATTAGGATGTAGAATATTAAAATGGACATGAATACTCTAAAAATGGTTTATTTCACATTAATTCGAGATTACAAAGTATCAATGGCAGCCGATGCTGAATTATTTTACACAATTCACATACAAGAAAACAATCAACACAATATTAACTACAACTTTAAAATATATATATTTTGGAAAACCATCAGAGCTAAGGGTAAAACAGAAATGGCAGTCCACAGCTCGCTGGTTGAGCAGTGTAGTTCTATGAAAGTATAAAAGGTCAGCCATTTTGTTCAGCCAATTGTTTACAGACAGATTATTTCACTTATAATTCACTGTATCACAATTCCAGTGGGTCAGAAGTTTACATACACTAAGTTGACTGTGCCTTTAAACAGCTTGGAAAATTCCAGAAAATTATGTCATGGCTTTATAAGCTTCTGATAGGCTAATTGACCTCATTTGAGTCAATTGGAGGTGTACCTGTGGATGTATTTCAAGGCCTACCTTCAAACTCAGTGCCTCTTTGCTTGACATCATGGGAAAATCAACAAAAAAAATAAGTCAAGACCTCAAGAAAAACAATTGTAGACCTCCACAAGTCTGGTTCATCATTGGGAGCAATTTCCAAATGCCTGAAGGTACCGACATAACCTGAAAGGCCGCTCAGCAAGGAGGAAGCCACTGCTCCAAAACCGCAATAAAAAAGCCAGACTATGGTTTGCAACTGAGCATGGGGACAAAGATCGTACTTTTTGGAGAAATGTCCTCTGGTCTGATGAAACAAAAATAGAACTGTTGGGCCATAATGACCATCGTTGTGTTTGGAGGAAAAAGGGGGAGGCTTCCAAGCCGAAGAACACCATCCCAACCGTGAAGCACGGGGGTGGCAACATCATGTTGTGGGGGTGATTTGCTGCAGGAGGGACTGGTGCCCTTCACAAAATAGATTGCATCATAAGGAGGAAAATTCTGTGGATATATTGAAGCAACATCTCAAGACATCAGTCAGGAAGTTAAAGCTTGGTCGCAAATGGGTCTTCCAAATGGACAATGACCCTAAGCATACTTCCAAAGCTTAAGGACAACAAAGTCAAGGTATTGGAGTGGCCATCACAAAACCCTGACCTCAATCCCATAGAAAATTTGTGGGCAGAACTGAAAAAAGCATGTGAAAGCAAGGAGGCCTTACAAACCTGACTCAGTTACACCAGCTGTGTCAGGAGGAATGGGATAAGATTCACCCAACTTATTGTGGGAAGCTTGTGGAAGGCTACCTGAAATGTTTGACCCAAGTTAAACAATTTCAAGGCAACGCTAGCAAATACTAATTGAGTGTATGTAAACTTCTGACCCACTGGGAATGTGAGGAAAGAAATAAAAGCTGAAATAAATCATTCCCTCTACTACATTTCACATTCTTAAAATAAAGTTGTGATCCTAACTGACCTAAGATAAGGAATTTGGATTTGGATTAAATGTCAGGAATTGTGAAAAACTGTGTTTAAATGTATTTGGATAAGGTTTATGTACACTTGACTGGGTGTGGTAACTCATATGTCTAAAGTTCAGTAAAGATGTTCGGTACAGTGGAACTTTTTTGTAAAAGGTCTTTATAAATGGAAGCATAGCAGTGTATCAACCTACAGTTGGGAAGTCGGAAGTTTACATACACCTTAGTCAAATACGTTTGAGTTACCACACCCGGTCTCAGGGATGGTCGACTCTGGAAACTCCTTTGGTCTCTACTGTTTGGTACGTCAGCTTTTAGTTTTCTTGAACCTTATCTGTGGAACAATCTTCAAAATGTTCTTAAATGTGATGTTATGGTGCCTCTAGGGGAATTCAGAAAGCTGATTAAAGACCTTATTACTGATGAATGTGTTGTTGTTTTTTATGACCATATTTTTCTTTCTGCTTGCATTTTGTATGTATATTTTGACGTGTGTATTTTCTGTTAATTATTTAATTCAGGGCTCATCTGTAAAAGAGACCTTGGTCTCAGTCAACCCCCTCATAAAATATAGATTATATATATATATATTATTTACAATAAAAGAAATCAAAATGGACTTGTCTGTTTGTTCAATGTATTCACACATAGCTACTGTAGCCTATATTTATTTTTAAATGACTTATTGTGGTTTATTTTTCCCAGTAAGCGCTTTGAGATTCTGTAATGAAAAGCGTGATAGAAAGTTGAATGCATTATTAATTAAGTAAAATTTGTTGCAGCCAGAGACAACCTTTGCAATTGCACTTTTAACCAGAAGGTGTCATTATAGGGATGTGTACTGTAAGTGCAGCAAGTGTGGCTACTTGATTCACAATAACATATGAAATACATCTGATTTAGCTCAATTATTGACTTGTACGTCATCTACACACATTCACATATCCCATTTACAATGAAATAGTGGGTAGAGTGAAGAGAGCAGGTTTGCAGACTGTTGAGGCCATGATTATTCAGCATACGGTCGACGAGGCTATTTACCCAGAGTAAATACAAAGGCCATTTTCTGAGCTGTTTGAGAACTGCTAAGTTCCTGTGTTTACTCATGTTTAAAATGTTTATTGGCTCAATGATCCTGCAGCACAGAAGTGTTCTCCTGTGATTGAATCACGGTGCTTTATCTGAAATCCCAGCGAGCGCTCTGACATTGAGTCTCACCCTGCTAGAGAGCAGATGGATGCTGCAGCTGGCTTCATGCAACTCAGCTCGTGTTTGATATCGTCACCTTTTATGGCTCCCTCCTACAGTTGAAAGCGAGATGGCTAGGTTAGAGAGGACCTGGGAATCTTGACTAGAGAGGGTTCCATAATCCAGGGCATCTGTTCTCTGTAAACAATGTTCTTTCATGACTGTAAGACTAAAAAGCCTCCCAATGATGTCACTCCATGATTACTAACTTCTGGATCATCTGTACCAGAGCTTATTATATATACACTAAAGATCTGGGGACCAGGCTACCTCATCTCCCCTACTGAGAATGATCCTTGCACAGTTCAAACATGTTTGAGAATACCACTTACACATAGCCTGTTGGTGTGGACCCAAAGGTCTCCCAAATAGGACTGTGTTCAGACATGCCTCTCTCTCCCAGTGTTTCCGACCCATTTTACAGAGCTGCTATATAGAGAGCCCTGGTGAAACTGGCAGCTGCATGTTGCAACAAGACTCTTGGTTAGGCGTGGGAATAAAAAATGATCTGGAAGCTCAAGGGACACGTATGCAGTTTAACCATGAAAAAGTAATCAGGGTCTGCTCACGGAAAAGGTTTTCCACAATGTCTGAATCTTCTGTATGCTGTATATGTACAGTGGCAAGAAAAAGTAGGTGAACCCTTTGGAAATACCTGGATTTCTGAATAAGTTGGTCATAAAATTTGATCTGATCTTCATCTAGGTCACAACAACAGACAAACACAGTCTGCTTAAACTAATAACACACAAACAACTATACGTGTTCATGTCTTTATTGAACACACAGTGTTAACACTCACAGTGCAGGGTGGGAAAAGTATGTATTAAACCCCTGGATTTAATAACTGGTTGACGCTCCTTTGGCAGCAATAACCTCAACCAAACGTTTTCTGTAGTTGCGGATCAGACGTGCACAACGGTCAGGAGGAATTTTGGACTATTCCTCTTTACCAAACTGTTTCAGTTCAGTAATATTCTTGGGATGTCTGGTGTGAACTGTTCTCTCGAGGTCATGCCACAGCATCTCAATCGGGTTGAGGTCATGCCACAGCATCTCAATCGGGTTGAGGTCATGCCACAGCATCTCAATCGGGTTGAGGTCAGGAGTCTGACTGGGCCACTCCAGAAGGCGTATTTTCGTCTGTTGAAGCCATTCTGTTGTTGATTTACTTCTGTGTTTTGGGTCGTTGTTCTGTTGCATCAACCAACTTATGTTGAGCTTCAATTGGTGGACAGATAGCCTAACATTCTCCTGCAAAATGTCTTGATAAACTTGGGAATTCATTTTTCCGTTGATGATAACAAGCTGTCCAGGCCCTGAGGCAGCAAAGCAGCCCCAAACAATGATGCTCCCTCCCTCCACCATAGTTTACAGTTGGGATGAGGTTTTGATGTTGGTGTGCTGTGCCTTTTTTTCTCCACACATAGTATTGTGTGTTCCTTCCAAACGACTCAACTGTAGTTTCATCTGTCTACAGAATATTTTGCCAGTTGCGCTGTGGAACATCCAGGTGCACTTTTGCACTGTTTTTTTGGACAGCAGTGTCTTCTTCCGTGGTGTCCTCCCATGAACACCATTCTTGTTTAGTGTTTTACGTATTGTAGACTCGTCAACAGAGATGTTAGCATGTTCCAGAGATTTCTGTAAGTCTTCAGCTGACACTCTAGGATTCTTCTTAACCTCATTGAGCATTCTGCTCTGTGCTCTTGCAGTCATCTTTGCAGGACGGCCACTCCTAGGGAGAGTAGCAACAGCGCTGAACTTTCTCCATTTATAGACAGTTTGTCTTACCGTGGACTGATGAACATTAAAACTTTTAGAGATACTTTTGTAACCCTTTCCAGCATTATGCAAGTCAACAATTCTTAATCTTAGGTCTTCTGGGATCTCTTTTGTTTGAGGCATGGTTCACATCAGGCAATGCTTCTTGTGAATAGTGAGTGTTGTGAGTGTTTTTTATAGGGCAAGGCAGCGCTAACCAACATCTCCAATCTCGTCTCATTGATTGGACTCCAGGTTAGCTGACTCCTGACCCCAATTAGCTTTTGGAGAAGTCATTAGCCTAGGGTTTCACACTTTTTCCAACCTACACCCTGAATGTTTAAATGTTTAAATTACAATCATTTGTGTTATTAGATTAAGCAGACTGTTTGTCTATTGTTGTGACTTAGATGGAGATCAGATCAAATTTGATGATCAATTTATGCAGAAATCCAGTTAATTCCAAAAGGTTCACATACTTTTCTTGTCATTGTATGCACTGGTACGTGAGCATATACTGTGTCGCGCCTCACCAAGAGACAACTGATCGACCTTCCCTGATAAAACATTGGAACTGTGGATCCACTCTTTTAATCATATTGTAGATCTTGTATAGATTTTGGAATCAAAATATTTTTGTCTGGAACCATAGTTTAGACTGTGACGATACTAATTGGAATTTCAAACATTGTGTCTGTAGTGCCATGTAGTAAACCTGGGCAGAATATTTTGGATTCTTTGGTAATGTTAGCATTAGCAGCATTTGCTTGACTCCTATTCAAAGTTGCCATGCGGTGTAAACATTGACTTTGGCCACTTGATGTCGGTTTCTATCTTGGCCAGACTGTACAGTTCCTTTTTACCCGTTTCTCATTATAAAAAAACAATAACAGAGCAGTGCAGTAAATACATCAGTGGTCATACAGACACACAAACACACCCACTCCATTCCATCCGTTTAAGGGTGAGAAAAGGACAAAGTTGTTCATTAAACTTCTCTATTGTACAGCAGTGTAATGGTCGCTCTCTCTCTCTCCCTCTCTCTCTCTCTCTCTCGATCTCTTTCTCTCTCTCTCTCTCACTCTCTCTCTTGAGAGGGCCGAGCGAGCGGGAATCGATGCGCTGATATGATAGTCAGTCTAATGAGGATCAGAAACATCTTAATGAAGGCCCGTAATCCCGGTTGAATCCCTCATTACAGGCCAATCTGTATTCAGTGCTCCTACCTCTGCAGTCACGGCACATTGCCCTCGTTATTGTTCTCCCTCTCCCCATCCTTCACATAGGGCCACGCTCTCTTTGTCTTCTCTCGGTGTCAGTTATATTTGATCCCCTCATTAGACTTTAAGAAGAGAAGCGCTCCAGGGCTGAAAATAGTGCTTTTGTATGCACTTCTTATAGTATTAGTGGACTGAAATGGAAAATGAGACATATGCTTAATAACTCTAGACCAGTGTGGGACTGGGGCCCAGTATTGTTTAATCATTTTATCAAATTAAATGTTATAATGGAGTTTGAGTGGTGAGACTGGCTGGGCTTTGACCAGAAGTAAAGAGACACACTTCTGAATCATGTAATACTTACTGTATGTGCATGAACTTGGACAGTGTGACATTAGTAGTCAGACATATAGGCTTTTACAAAAGAAACCTCATCTTGAGAGTATCCTACATGAATTGTGTTCAAAACAGATATGACCCCTATAATGTGACACCATACATGTATAGGACTACACACTTCTGACAGGACCACTGAAATCAATCAAACCCATGAAATCCAACCTGTCCAACCACATTGCTTTGCAAATACCTTTGCAAGGTAGACCCTTGTGAATGGAGCATGTTAAAATATCCAGAGGGAATGTTGTTGGATGATATTTACCTTGTGACCAGTTCAAATATCGCAGTGGAATGAGGTGTTGGGTGTCTGAATGGAGGTGTGTGTATTGGTGATCTCTACTTCCTACAATAGTCCTGAACATGAAGGCCCTAGTTACGGGCTCCAGCTATAGGGCTGAGAGTTTTCCCAGGAAAAGTCAGGTCAGCTCACATGGTCAGGAAAAAACTCTGTGCTCTATTACACTACAACGTTAGAACCATTTTGTTGAGCTCTGAGGATGAGAATAGCAGCCGAACCTTGTGAAAACCAGCTTATCAACACCAAGGGCGTCTATTCCTGTCGGGCCAATGCACGCGTCCCAATTTACACTAATGAAGGAGGTTAATGTTGAATGATATGGAGAGAGAGAGAGAGAGAGAGAGAGAGAGAGAGAGAGAGAGAGAGAGGCGTTGCAATGATCCACTGTTGGGGTGAGAGGACCATTTTGTTTGGCGATGACGTCGCTCTAGCTCAGCCATCATAAATACCTCGCCCTATTGCTTGACGACGAGGGAGCCGGGGGAGAAAACATATGATGATAAATTAATCTCATTAAGAGTAAGAGTTGCTAAAAGCAGTAATGCAGCAGCACAGACATGATGAGGTGAGGCCATAGGGAGACATCGGTACAGTTGTATCTGTGTGTGTCTGAAAGAAGATCAAAGGCATGTGTCTTTTGACCTGAGGAGGAATATCAGCATCAAGAGCCCTGCTTTATTTTTGGGGGGGCCAGATTCCCAATTTCTTCTCCAGCTAATGGCAGCATATAAGAGGTGAAAAAAAAACAGTTTTTAAAAGACTGAAGAGGTGTAATTCAGAATTATCTCTACAATGGGGACCAGCACTGGCAATATTTTTGCAGTCAACAATTAAGTTAATATTTTATGTCAAATATACGTCATAAGTCATATTTGATCTGCACTTTGTTTTGAATAGAAACGCATTTACGTTTTGTTTTGTTGAACCCAAAGGGACAGTTGATATACAGTTGACTTTGTCACAACAAAGTTGTGTTCCCTTCCGAAGGTATTCCTTTCAAAACAGTGAGAACTCTGCAGGTCTAATTTAGAGCTCTGTGTCACTTAACACTGCCTTACCAGCCAATCAAAACCAAAACACAGCCTGCTGATTTTGATTATATCCATATCCAATATCCACCTTATTTTCATGAGGGTAGGTTTTTATGAGGGTAGGTTGGGCCATGTCTGTGCACGCACATCGAGTGGGCAAGGAACATTATCATTTATATCACCAAAAGGGGGTCAAAACAGGAAGAAAAACAACATTGTTGCTTATTGGAAGTTTGTTGGAAACAAACCGTCAGGCAATGTGTAGTATATGATGGTGTCTTTAGGAACGTATAGGGTTTGTGAGCTGTGGAGGCACAGGTTAGAGATCCCTATTACTCAATCACTGTGGCAGATCTCCCTCAGAGGGGATGTTTTTGCTCAAACATGCTTTGTGTAATCCACTCAGATTCCCTGCTTGCTTCATTCCATGTTCCCATTCCCAATTTGCGTCGGAATGATCCAGGCAGGTCTACGGGTCACCTGGCATTAACACTGCTCCACCCAAAATCACCAACTCTCAAACTCATCAACACCTAAACTTGGCTTCTTAAATTAAATTACTCCTACCTCAAATTCGAGGGTGTAGTATTTAATTAGCATTTACTGTTCAGATATTATTTAAATTAAAGGGGCCCCCAGTGAACCTCAACTTGAACTTGCCTGTATTGCTTCATCCCATTATCCATCCCCCCACTCCCCTCCTCCCTCTGGCTCTGCCCCTGCTCTGTTTACACTTGGCAAAGAGAGGAGCAGGTGCAGGCCTCAGGGGTATTGTGTGTGTGTGTGCATGTGTTTGTGTGTGTGTGTATGTGCGTGTGTTTATGTGTGTGTGTGTGTGTGTGCGTGCGTGCGTGCGTGCGTGCGTGTGTGTGTGCTCTCAGAGAGAGCATGTGCCAGCAAAGACCCTGTACACTAATCACACATGATAGCATCTCCAGCAGAAAGACAACAGGCGCACGTTAGAGCCTCGGGCACTGGGCTGGCCAAACTGCCATAACCAGCCATGGTGACAGCACTCTCACTCAGACACATAAACACACTCTCACTCTCACTCTGTCTCTCTCTCTCTCTCTCTCTCTCTCTCTCTCTCTCTCACACACACACGCATGCACACACACACACACACACACACACACACACACACACACACACACACACACACACACACACACACACACACACACACACACACACACACACACACACTGCTGCCTTTAAGGTGTCTGTGTCTGTTATTTGTTATTGGAGAGTGAGGGGAACAAGATTAGATCTACAGATTGCACAGTGTGTGTGCGATGCTTTCTACTGACAAAACAAATGGTTTTGTGTTAATATAAGAATAGTTATTTTTCAAATCACATGGTTTTGAACACATTTAAAGTACAATTGAAGTCGAAAGTTTACATACACTTACGTTGGAGTCATTAAAACTCATTTTTCAACCACTCCACACATTTCTTGTTCACAAACTGTAGTTTTGGCAAGTCATTTAGGACATCTACTTTGTGCATGACACAGTCATTTTCCCAACAATTGTTTACAGACAGATTATTTCACTTATAATTCACTGAATTGAAATTCCAGTGGGTCAGAAGTTTACATACACTAAGTTGACTGTGTCTTTAAATAGCTTGGAAAATTCCAGAAAATTATGTCCTGGCTTTAGAAGCTTCTGATAGGCTAATTGACATCATTTGAGTCAATTGGAGGTGTCCCTGTGGATGTACAGTTGAAGTCGGAAGTTTACATACACCTTAGCCAAATACATTTAAACTCAGTTTTTTTAAACAATTCCTGACATGTAATCCTAGTAAAATTCCCTGTCTTAGGTCAGTTAGGATCACCACTTTATTTTAAGAATGTGAAATGTAGTAGAGAGAATGATTGATTTCAGATTTGATTTCTTTCCTCACATTCCCAGTGGGTCAGAAGTTTACATACACTCAATAAGTATTTGGTAGCAATGCCTGTATCCACCATCTTTGGTTATATCTCTATGGGTGGGACCCTGCCAACCTCTGGTCATCTTTAACCCCTGTTCAACTGTGGCCAAACGCTTTAGTAAGGGCTACAGAGATTAGTTCCACGTGGTGACTTACAGTGGAGGACTTAGTGGAGCGCACCGGCAGGATGTTTCACAATTAAAAGTCTCCACTCTTTGATCACTGGAGCCAAGGAGCTGAGATCACCAGGAATGAAGAAGTGATAATAGATGGCTAATGGTTTAACACAAAGCACTTTATTCTGTATATTCTAATGACATTAAGTTAAACATGTTGAAGTTTTATTCAGGGCCTAGTGATATGATTGCATTTTTCAAAACAAGTTGTAGAAAAACTCAAACGTTGTAACAACATAATCATGAGCTACAAAGGCACAATTCATAACGTGTTATTATTGGATTTCCATGCAGTACATACTCACAATTCATAAGGGTCAATCAAATCAGGTATTTCATGTTATGATATATGAGATAATATGTTATGCACATTTCTACAGCTATGTTTGTAATCATTGTTGCTTCTCTGAGACTCCATTTGCAGATTAATAGAAGATGTCTGTCTGCAGTTAGGGAGTCTCCCAGCTTACTGTGTTGTTGACACAGCTGCAAGCAGGCGGAGTGAGTGTGTAGCCTACCCAGAAACCAGGATGCATCATGTGCTTGCCAGCCCACCTCACAGGGCTAAACACTCACTGTGAGAACAATTGAAAGGTGAGGATATTTTGATTGTTAGCTGTTAGACTTGAGAGAAAGCTAGAGTCATTTGTAGGCCAGGGCACTGGAAGCAAACAACCCTCTTGGACACGCCCCTCTTTTATTTCTGAAGCTTGTTCTTACACAAAAACATTTTTCAAATTCCCTTTTGTTATTAGTCTTATCTTATCAGGTACTGATGAATAATTGTAGCCAGCACCCTTACAAAACTAAACAACCAGCGGCTCCACTCTACAATAACTGATCATCCATACTAAGAAAATATTGATATAGCTGCATTATGTAACTTTTTGGGAGACCTTACAGAAGTCACATAGAAATGTGTTTTACAGATCTGTCATTCTCATTGAAAGCAAATTGATGTGGTAGATCTGTTTTAAGTTTTGTTTTTGCGTCTTTTACTTTCGGTTTTGTACACTAGCTTCAAATAGCTGAAAGTACATCATTTTTTGTTATGGAAAATATATTTCACAGGTGTTTAGATGGTTCAATGATTCTCTACAACAGTGGTTCCCAAACTTTTTATAGTCCCGTACCCCTTCAAACATTCAACCTCCAACTGCGTACCCCCGTCTAGCACCAGGGTCAGCGCACCATCATTGTAAGCCTACCACACACACACTATACAATACATTTATTAAACGTAAGAATGAGTGTGAGTTTGGCTCGTGAGAAGTGACAAAGAGCTCTTATAAGACCAGGGCACAAATAATAATATAATAATAATCAATCATTTTGCTCTTTATTTAGCCATCTTACATTAAAAAAATGTTAGTTGTTCATCAAAAATTGTGAATGACTCAGAGAAAGGTGTGCTTGAAAGGATGCGCATAACTCTGCAATGTTGGGTTGTATTGACAGAAACGAGCTCCAACTTCTTAATCATAGCCTCAATTATGTTCCGCACATTGAATATAGTTGCGGAGATTTTTTTACATTTAATTTTTCCTTTATTTTACTAGGCAAGTCAGTTAAGAACAAATTCTTATTTTCAATGACGGCCTAGGAACAGTGGGTTAACTGCCTGTTCAAGGGCAGAATGACAGATTTTGTACCTTGTCAGCTCATGGATTTGAACTTGCAACCTTTCGGTTACTAGTCCAATGCTCTAACCACTAGGCTACCCCCCCCTGTAATCTGAGATTCAGATCATTCAGGTGAGAAAAAACATCACCCAGATAGGCCAGTCATGTGAGAAACTTATCATCATGCAAGCGGTCAGACAAGTGAACATGATGGTCAGCAAAGAAAACTTTAAGCTCGTCTCTCAATTAAAAACAACGTGTCAATACTTTGCCCCTTGATAACCAGCATACTTCTGTATGTTGTAAAAGCGTTACATGGTCGCTGCCCATATCATTGCATAATGCAGACAATACACGAGTTCAGGGGCCTTGCTTTAGCAAAGTTAACCATTTTCACTGTAGTGTCCAAAACGTCTTTCAAGCTGTCAGGCATTCTCTTGGCAGCAAGAGCCTCTCGGTGGATGCTGCAGTGTACCCAAGCGGGGTAGAGAGCAACTGCATTACCGCTCCACTGTCATGGCTTTTGCGCCATCAGTACAGATACCAACACATCTTGACCACCTAAGTCCATTTGATGTCACAAAGCTGTCCAATACTTAAAAAATATCCTCTCCTGTTGTTCTGGTTTCTAGTGGTTTGCAGAAGAGGATGTCTTCCTTAATTGACCCCCCCCATAAACGTAACATCTGTTGACTCATCCAGCTGTAACGCATATAATTCACTGGCTTGTATGCGAAGCAGTAATTGTTTGAAAACATCTCCTGCCATGTCACTGATGCATCGTGAAACAGTGTTGTTTGATGAAGGCATTGTATACATATAGTTTTTTGGGCCTTTCCCCCCAGCATTGTCCCAGCCATATCCAAGGCAGCAGGAAGAATGAAGTCCTCCACAATAGTATGGGGCGTGCCTGTCCTAGCCATTCGGTAGCTCACCATATCAGACCCTTCTAGCCCCTTCTTATTAATGGTATCTGTTGCTTTTATACGTCTTACTACTCAAAAGTCCTATTTATTCTCGCTCAAAAATTGCCCGTGGCTTATTTTTCAAATTGTCATGTTTCGTTTCTAAATTTCTGCACAAGAGTGAAGGTTTCCCATGAGAGAGTAACTGTTAATGTGATTGGATGTTAATTATTTGACTAGCCTAACTGTATTTGACATTGTGTTGTTATTTCGCTGAACACTAGATGGTTTAATTTTATTTTTGGCAGTGAAACGAGGCTACTCAGGCGAGAAAAAAACCTCACCTAAATGCATAGCCTCATTGGAAAATATATCATTTTTATTTTAGTTTATTTTTTAAAATGTGAATCACATTTTTATTTGGCATACCCCCGGATGACATTGCGCTGCGCGTACCCCAGTTTGGCAATACCTGCTCTACGCTATACTTGCTTGTTGTGTCACATAAACTGAAAATATGCAAACTATTAGAATTTTTGCAACCAGGAAATGGCGGAGCGATTTATGCATAGTGCATCCATCTTTAAATTTGTTACTATAGTTGGGATGAAAACATGACAGTTTGGATGATCAATTCTTGTAGTTAAAATGTTGTCACATGAACATTGAACCAATACGAATGCTGTGCTGTGACCTTTTTGTTACATTCTGTCACAGACCCCACCGGAACTTTCATTACCCACATCTGTCCCTTATTCCCACTGATTAGTACTTGTATAAGTGTGCCCTTTTGTTTCCTGTGGGCTGTTGATTATTGTTCCAATGTCTGTTGGTGCGTGTGTGTCACGACTCCTACCAAAGGTGGCTCCCCTTCCCGTTCGGGTGGCTTCATCACCGGCCTACTAGCTGCCACTGATCTTTTCCTCCCCCTCATTGTCTGTTTATTAGTTACACCTGTTGTTAATTAGGTTTATTAGTTGGGCTTTATTAGCCAGCCGGCCCGCCTGCTGGGTGTGCGGGATTGTTTTATGTGTACTCATTATACACGCCTGTAAGTCACGGTTGTTCGTGTATGTGAGTTGTTTTTGGGACTGTTTAGTTCCCCTGTGTTTTTGGGGCATTTGTTTTGAGTGGTGTCTGTTTTCACCTGGTTGGTGAATAAAGAAGTAGTGCTACTATGAACTCTCTGTCTCCTGCGTCTGACTCCTTCCTCCACTACACCCCGGGCATTACAGTGTGAGTACCTGTGCTGTGTGTTTTGGGCTTTCGTGCCCTTGTGGATTGCGCAGATGATTACGGGTCTCGTCCCGTGTGATAATCATTATTCGAGGTACTCCTCGCTCTTTTGTTTTGAATTTCTAACCTGTGTTTTGTTTAATGTTTGTTTGGTCTTCGTCCCCATGCCTTTACACGGCACGCCGTAAATTTGGTGCAATAAAAAACGCATTACGCATTCCTGCGCCTGTCTCCCGATTCTCTTCATGCCAACGTGACAGAATAAACGACTTAAGGGAGACAGTGGGAACGGCCTGTCCGACGACGCCGCTACTTCGGCAGTGGCAACTGGCCCGTCTGACTACGAAGCAACTTCTGATCACCCACACTGCGTTCATGTGATCGTCCTCGAGGCAAGGCCGGTGCCGCTGGGCTGCTGGTCAGGGGGGGTACTGTCACGGATCCCCCGGAACTTTCATTACGCACACCTGTCCCCTATTCCCACTGATTAGTACTTGTATAAGTGTCCCTGTTGGTGCGTGTGAGTGCCTGTGCTGTGTGTTTTGGGCTTTCGTGCCCTTGTGGATTGTGCGGATGATTACGGGTCTCGTCCCTTGTGATAATCATTGTGCGCTTGTGTTATTTATTCAAGGTACTCCTCGATCTTCTGTTTGGGTTTCAACCCTGTGTTTTGTTATGTGTTTGTTTGGTCTTCGTCCCCATCCCTTTAGACGGCACGCCGTAATTTGGGCTGAATAAAAAAAAACTATTACGCATTCCTGCGCCTGTCTCCCAAATCATTCATACCAACATGACACATTCACCTTGTGCCCTGCAACCCCTTGCCCCTATGCTGATGTACTGTCCTAGTTGACCTGCTTGAGTCAGCCCTGATACAGTGCCTTCAGAAAGTATTCATACCCCTTGACTTATTTCACATTTTGTTGTGTTACAGCCTGAATTCAAAATGTTTTAAATATGATTATTTTTCACTCATCTACACACAATACCCCATAATGACAAAGTGAAAACATGGTTTTAGAATTTCTGCAAATCTATTGAGAATGAAATACAGAAATAGTATCTAATTTACAATACTTTGTAGAAGCACCCCTGGTGTTGATTACAGCAGTGAGTCTTTCTGGGTAAGCCTCTAAGAGCTTTCCACACCTGGGTTGAACAATATTTGCCTATTATTCTTTTAAAAATTCTTCAAGCTCTGTCAAGTTGATCATTGCTAAACAGTCATTTTCCACTCTTGCCATAAATGTTCAAGTCGATTTAAGTCAACTGTAACTCGGCCACTCAGGAACATTCAATGTAGTCTTGGTAAGCAACTCCAGTGTGGATTTGGCCTTGTGTTTTAGGTTATTGTCCTGCTAAATTTAGCCTGTGCTTAGCTGTATTTCGTTTATTTTCATTCTAAAAAAACTTCCTAGTCCTTGCCAATGACAAGCATACCCATAACCTGATGCAGCCACCACCGTGGCTGAAAATATGAAGAGTGGTACTCAGTGATGTGTTGTGTTAGATTAAGTGCCATGTTGCAAACAGGATGCATGTTTTGGAATATTTTTTATTCTGTGCAAGCTTCCTTTTCACTCTGTCATTTAGGTTCGTATAGTGGAGTAATTGAATGTTGTTGATCCATCCTCAGTTTTCTCACATTACAACCACCCTCTACAGGATCGCCCTGTAGAGGGTGATTGGTGAAATCCCTGAGCATTTTCCTTCCTCTCCGGCAACTGAGTTAGGAAGGATGCCTGTATCTTTGTAGTGACTGGGTGTATTGATACACCATCCAACATGTAATTAATAACTTCACCATGCTCAAAGGCATTGAAAAACCTCCCTGGTCGTTGTGGTTGAATCTATGCTTGAAATTCACTACTCGATTGAGGGACCTTAGAGATCATTTTATGGGGTACAGAGATGAGTCATTAAATAATCCTGTTAACCACTGTTATTAAACAAGGAATGAGTCTGTGAAATGTATTATGTGATTTGTTAAGTACATTTTTGCTTCTGAATTTATTTAGGCTTGCCATAACAAAGGCAAAGAATACTTACCTATAATGACTGAAGACATTTCTGCTTTTACATTTGTATTAATTTCTAAAATGTTCTTCAAACAAAATTCCACTTTGACATTATGGGGTATAGTATCTAAATCAGTAACACAAAATCTAAATTTAATGCATGTTTTATTCAGGCTGTAAACATAAACAAAATGTGGGAAAAGTAGTTGTGTGAATATTTTCTGAAGGCAGTGTATGTGCTATTCTCCCCATTAGGGGGCAGTGGTGCTCTTAATGAGGATGCCTTTCCTACACTATTGACCAGGAGGCAGCACAATGAGAGGAGGCCAAACAGTGGTGGAAAGCTGCCCTTTGTCTCTCAGTCAGTGCCCTGTCCTCCAGCTATGCCTGGAGATCTCGCTTGCATGGCTTCGTGTGGGCGAGGGTGTGGTCCCAAACTAACAACAATGGTATCAGGTTGGTCGGTCTACTGGGAGATAACAGCTTGTTAATACTTTGACCTGTTGTGTTTTGTTTCAGAGTTATTTGTGTCCGTATTGTGTTATTATATTATGTGAATGGTGGGGGGTTGGTTAGTTAGAGGAAGGATGTTCTCTCTCTCTCTCTCTCGCTCTCTCTCGCTCTCTCTCGCGCTCTCTCGCTCTCTCGCTGTGGTGTCACAGGTGCTTTAGGGATGTGTACTCCCCAAGGAGCCATAGGGATGGAAGTCCTGCTGAAGGGGGTAGGGTTTAATGTCTTGCCTCTAAATAGCAACAAAGAAAATACAGCTTTCTGGGAACACAATAGATGACTTATCAACACACATAGAGAATCCTCAGACTTTTGAAATGTCTCCTGACGAATTGGTTTTGTCTCAAGACACTTGTACAAATGATCGTGATGAGCTTACGAATTGGGTTATTTACAGCCAAGTGAGTGTATGTGCTACTCTAAGTGTCATAGTGTTAACAATGCAATCCACCTCCTCTCATGTACTGTATCTGTCTATTTCACAGCTCATTGAGAAGACCAGTGGCGTGGAAAAAGAACGACTTATCCAGCCTGATTGATCTACCTCATGGTTAGTCATTCATTCCCAATAGGTTTGTTGACCTCCCTCAGAGATACACATTAACCGAGATCCTAGTAGGCCGAACGAGGAGCAGTCTCCAAGAAGAGGGGCCAATAGGTAAAACCTTACTCTTTCAATTTCAGGTGTCAAAACGTGATTCGGTTAATAAAGTTCAGAGTCAATTGGGCAAATGGTGAAGTTGTAATAATACACATTATATATCAATAGGCTGTGACCTGACCCTAGGGTCCGAAGTTTGGTCTGGTCAGATCACATGATCTGGAAAAACTCTGTCCCTTGTAGACATATCTAGATTTCTTCCGATTACATTAACCACGTGAAAAATATATTCTGAAGTGAGTTCAAGTGAATTCTCCAGACATTGGGAGATTCCTCATATCCTCTCTCCTCACCTCCTAAAAACCCATTGGATGAGAAGGTCCAAGATCCCTCCCATCTGACCTTCTCATCCAATGGGTTTTAAGAAGAGGGTGAGGAGATGGGACGCGAGGAGTCAAGGAAATGCAGTTTAGATTCTCCCATTATTCTAGGCCTCTGAGGTAATTTCCTGTGGTGCTATTCCTGATCCTATTGTCATTGAATAATCCACGGTTGTTAATCATCCACAGGAAGTCCTTGCTTAATTTGTGTTGTTTTCCCCACCTCCTTTTTTGTCATTCCCAAGGGAGAAACCAAGCGATCTACTTATCAGCGCTTTCAGATGTTTATTTACAAATCATCAGGGGCTTGAGAAGAAAGGATGCCTCAAAGACGGTCACCTGCAGATCTTCAAACCCTGTATTATTTCCCTGGCACAGCAGCAGCCTGGCCTGGCTGCACCACTTGCCATATTTGATCGGTGTCGACAGCCACTCATGGGGCTTCAAAGGGAGATAATGAGGGCTGCAGATGTGTGACTGCTGGCAGTCCTAATCTATTTAAAGTAGGGATCCGCTCCAGATCTTTTTCATCCACCCTCACAGAGACGAGGCTTTTTCCAAGGACTCTATAATACAGTGCATTAGGAGATAAATGCCTCTCCTCACAGCTGTCTCATGCTGACAGCCTCCTGGAAAACTGGCTCTGTGAGGCTCTGGAAGGATCCTTCCTCCCCTGTATCTCTCTCCCTCTCTCCCTTCCATCCCTCAGCTCTGACTCCTGGCCTGTCCATTGAGCTGATTTTACTTCATAAGTTATTTTCATGGTGAGACACTAGAGTTTTTGGTCAAGACTGAGATATTTCTCTCTTTTTCTTAAGCTACCCGAAATAGAATGATACATCAACAAACTAGATGACATCTTGACCTGGGATTTGTGGTGACCTAGTAAAAAAAAAAAAAAAACTCTGATGCCCAACTGTGATTGGACGAGTCCCGAGTGAGTGGTGTTCTATAAAACGCTGTTCTGGATCTTCTGTTTATGTATTTATAGAGCAAGGTCTTCTGAGGGTGATGGATGACAGTCTCTTGTCATCCTCTGGTCTCAGCCCAGATTGCAGACTTCCATCCCCAGAGCAGGAGGCCTGAGCTGGACCCCAGACGACACATCTGCCATCACTACTCCCCTGGGGCCCCTGGGGCATGGGAACCTTGCTGCCTCCCCCACCCCCTTCCCTGTCCCCATCTCTCTCTCTCCTCTCTGTGGTCCATCTCACCCTCTTGTCTTCTTACCCATTTCCCATCAACCTGATGACTTCTATGTAATCGCCATGTGAGGATATCATTGGAAAGTGATGTCGCGGAGGAGGACCCGACGCCTGATAGCGGCCTGTGAGAGGCTGAGAGGAGCATATGGGTCATTTCTCCTGATAGTCCCCAGTGGTCGTAGGTGATAATTGTCAAGTTATAGAGCCCTTTCATCTCCCATTGATCTCAGCAGAACACCTGGTGGGACAGATGGCTGTTTCCCACTGACTCATTCATTCCTCTAGGGATCAAGTACTGGGGGAGCTTTTAACACAGCCATGCTACTTAACCATTTACACTCGTCGGAATTGGCCTACGTGGATAGGGCTAAATTGAAATGTTTCTTACAGATGACATTTGAAAAGCAGATGCATGATCATGGTAGCAATTGAAAGGGAACCGTTTGGATAGACCAAAGGTGAGGACACAATAGTTAGACTTTTATCAGTGACCAAATCTGCCATTTTTAACCCATATACACTAGTTTACATTCTCCCCTTCTCTCTAGCTGTAAAAGCCATTCTGTCTGGATATGTTGCAGGAAAACATTCTTACATTTTACATTTACAAACAGTATTAGTCATTTAGCCGAGCACACAATCTTATCCAGAGCAACTTGCAAATTCATCTTAAGATATATATACCTACCTGTGCCACTCAGGAGCCCAAAGTAGCTGGGTGAGACAATCACATATCACAGTCGTAGCAAGTACATTTTTCCATTGCTAGTCAGTGCTGGTAGGAAAAGACACACAAAAAATATCTTCTGTGTGACATTGTTACACACTGATTTGATCCACTCAAGTTTACACACACATACAGTACCAGTCAAAAGTTTGGACACATCTACTCATTCAAGTTCTTTTTAAAAATTTGTACTATTTTCTTCATTGTAGAATAATACTGCAAACATCACAACTATGAAATAACACATATGGAATCATGTAGTCACCAAAAAGGGTTAAACAAAAATATGAGATTCTTCAAAGTAGCAACCCTTTGCCTTGGCATTCTCTCAACCATCTTCATGAGGTGGTTACCTGGAATGAATTTCAATTAACAGGTTTGGCTGGCTAAAACGCATTAAGAAGGAAAGAAATTCCACAAATGAACTTTTAACAAGGCACATCTGTTAATTGAAATGCATTCCAGGTGACTACCTCATGAAGCTGGTTGAGACAATGCCAAGAGTGTGCAAAGCTGTCATCAATGCAAAGGGTGGCTACTTTGAAGAATCTAATTTTGTTAAACACTTTTTTTGGTTACTACGTGATTCCATATGTGTTATTTCATAGTTTTGATGTCTTCACTATTATTCTACAATGTGGAAAATAGTACAAATAAATAAAAACCCTTGAATGATTAGGTGTGTCCAAATGTTTGACTGGTACTGTACATGCACCACACACTGTTGGTTACTGTATCATTGACTGTCACATATTGCTTCAATACATCAGTTCAGCATGTTGCAGCTGTTGGCAATGCTATTTACCACAAAAAGGCAGCAGAGATGTCACTGGCACAGATCTGTACGTGTGAGTTGCAGCTGTCTGCAGCATGTGTGTGTCTGCCAGCCACTGGGCAAAGCCGGCCCGCTGCTCCTAAAGTTCACAACTTCACAGCAGGCCTTCCTTCACACTCTCACAGCCAGGCAGCTACTCCATATTCCACTACTTCCAGTCCAGTCTCTGTCTTATTTACTGCGTTGCATTACATGCTGTTGGTTCCAGCAGCTATGTGCGCCTGTCTTTTCAGAGAGGAATTATATGTATACAGTATGTTAGAACAAAATGGTCAAATAAAGGCTATTCAAAAAAATACGACACAAAAAAAAGTCATGTCTATGGGTCAAGATTTAGCTTTGTTTTTTTGTGAAAGGTCAGGATCATTTCAATGAAATAAATGTGTAGCCTAAATCAGCTTGGTTCTGGTCTGACTGAACTGCTGAAGTCCCAAACCCCATTGTGCTCATTGGGGTCAATTCTGAAAAGCAGGCTTTGTTTTTGAGGGGCATGAACAAGCGAAGTCCACTTTTGAAGTTGATCCATATAATTTGTGTCTCTAAAACAAGTTATATGGTACAGTTGACACACTATAAGGATATAAGATAACACAGTTGACACACTATAACAATATAAGATAACATATCAGCCCAAATCAAATGAACAGACAGACACATGACGAAATACTCCACATAACTCAGATTTCACAAATATAGCATGCGCCCAAACAACAGAGAAGAGAATAATCAAGGAAATACCTGAGATGCCTCAACATGGCCTGTCAGTGCTGTGAGGGAGGCACGTGGTCTCTGGACTGCACCAGTCAACCCCATGAACTGATTCTAAATCAGTGAAATGTATCCTCTGGAATGTACAGAGCAGTCACAGAGTGGAGAGGACAGTGGAGAGTGTAATCGGTGGAATTACATGACTGGTAACATGTGGCGACTTTTCTCCTGCTTGGTTTACATGCCACTCATTCATGTCATTCTGATGTGTTGGACAGATGACGAGAGTGAGAGAGATTTGGGGTATGTATTTTGGACAGGTCTGGGTCTACATATGTTGTTTGCACTGAATAAAGAAAACCGTGTGAAGTATAACAAGCACATTAACGTTTACATAATGGGTTGAGCTGGACAAATACAATTTGATCATCTGAGTTATCTAATACATTATAATAGACTAGGAAAGCGATCCATTTTTAATGGAACCTAGAATATAATTTCCTGCAAATAGCTATGATTGTAGTATTGGAGACGGCAATCTTGTTGACCTCGGAGTGTATGTTTTGTTGCCCTGTTTCCTTATTGTCCAACTACATGTAATGACATCAGCATGCGACTTCCACTTGGCGAGGCAAACTCAATCAGGGGAAAACATGAATATTTCCGTAGATTCTATCGTTCATGGCCAAGAGTCAATTGAACATTTACACTTGATCACACAGAGAACAATGTGTTCATTCAGATGCTACTCAAGGACAAGAATGCTCACGAGATCCACTGATCAACTGATAGAGACTGATGGGAAAGTGTCCATGATGGGAATATAAAGATATAGTGAGATTCACTCGTGGAGGATGATACTTAGTATTTGGTATTTTGGTATTTTATTAGGATCCCCATTAGCTGTTGCAAAAGCAGCAGCTACTCTTCCTGTGGTCCACACATGTAAACATGACATAATAGAGAACATCAATAGACAAGAACAGCTCAAGGACAGAACTACATACAGTATCAATGCATACACACAAACTATCTAGGTCAAATAGGAGAGAGGCGTTGTGCCGCGAGATGTTGCTTTATCTGTTTTTTGAGACCAGGTTTGCTGTTTATTTGATCAATATGAGATGGAAGGATGTTTCATGAAATAAGGGCTCTATATAATACTGTATGCTTTCTTGAATTTGTTCTGGATTTGGGGACTTTGAAAAGACCCCTGGTGGCATGTCTGTTGGGGTAAGTGTGCGTGTCAGAGCTGTGTGTAAATTGACTATGCAAACTATTTATTGGATGATTGACAAATTAAGTAAGAATGCTTTTGTCGCTTTCTCATGGGTTTTTTTTTTCATATTGAGCTTCAATGTAGAATTTGATGAATCATCAAGCATTATTGTACAGCTCAATTCTACACACATGGAAACCACAGGAAAGTACTAGAATTTAATAGCAGGCCATTCCATAAGCTCCGTGACAAATGAAGGGGTGTGTTACACAGAGTGTGGTGAGCTAAATTACACCACAGATCCCCAGAGCAGAAGCTTTGACAGACAGAGGGGGGCATTTGGGAGGGAGAAAGGCTGGGGAATCAGTAACCAGTTGTTACCCTCTCATGTATGAGGAGCAGGTGAGCAAGGCTGATGGACTTGCTATTGTCACACACACACACTACCAGGGAGGCTAATTGACACAGATCTTAAACAGGGGGACTTACAGGAAGAGCACCAGAAGAAGGTGGGAGTCAGTATCTCTTTTGTAATCCTCCAGTTGAGCAAAGGCAGCTGGGAGATTGGCAGCCGTTCAGTCCCAAATGAGGGACCATCTCCCTGGCCTGTCTCTGCCTCTCTCTGCACCCCTGACCCTCCATCCATTCAAAGCACAAATCACAAATTAGGAGAGGAGCTGAATGTGGTGGCAATGAATGAAAGGACACAACCAAACAGGCCGGCAAAGGGTGGAGGTTGGCTTTGGAGGAGCATTGCGCTGGGGTAATGAGTAGTCCATGAGTCCAAAAGTACAAACGGGTCTTTGTTTCCCAGGGACTAGATAGGCAGACGCACGGGTGAGTTCTTCCCAGTGTTGCGGTCTCACTGTCGGGAGCGCTTGTCCAGCACATGTCCACATGGATGGCCGGTCAAACACTGGAGCACTGGTGCCTGTCTGGGGACACTGGGAGGGTGCCTGGGGGACAAACACATGGCGACCCTGACCTGCCCTGCCAGCCAGTACTGTATAACTCAGCGGCTCTGAATGGCCGGCTGGCAGGCCTAGCAGTATGGCTCCCTGAAACTGAAATTATTAGGAGCCGCAATGGAGGAGGTAAGGACGGTCTGATCATATGGTCAGCAAATAAGTGTCTTCTAAAGGGAAAGCAGGTACAGTACATGTATAGGCCTATCTTTACTGTTAAATATAGTCAAGTAACTGTCGAGGGGACTTTGAATTTGCAGACTTACTCCACTCCCAAAGTGGACTCAATGAGTCAAAGAATAACTGACACTATTTTCTTGAATTTCTGTTATGCAAAATGTGTCCTAGTTCAGTGTTTATAGTTTTCAGTATAGAAGATTCCATACAAAATGTTGAGACCTGAGGCAATCACAGCGCAGGTTGACAAAACTAGCATGACTTATCTTTCTTCACCCAAACTAGAACATATGTTCACTCTCTTCTACCAATATACCAGCCAAATGAAAGTAACTCAAAACAGTGTGAAGGCTTCAATCTGGTCTACTGCAACATGGCACACCCAGCACTTAAACAAACAAACACACATTATGGCAGAGCCTCATAAAAGAGAGTAACCCAAAACTCTTTGTGCGAGGTCACAGCGGACATTTGTGGGGAAATAAAACTGTAAATAGAAATGTAAATATTATTTTCTCCACTCTGGAACTGTTTCCCAGGCTTCTGACTGTATGTGGAATGTGGCGATGTTACAGAACCCGCAGAATTGTGCTGATCGAGAAAGAAGAAGAGATATCGGGTTAAATGGTAAACAAAGTCCTAATGCTCTCCAGCTCTTTCCCTTTGTGTTGGGTCTGTAAACCGTTTGCTGAGACGACACAGGATGGCAGACGTCAGGTGTCCGGCTGAGATTTCTCAAAGATAGAAAGATCAAGGCAGCAGTTACCTGTCCTGGGTGAGAGGAGAACATCCAGATCTCAGGGACAGGTATATCTATCAACAAGGTCAGGTAACTGCCAAAAAAATGGAAACACTTGAGTAAATGAGGGACACATACTGTAGTGTTTTGAAAGCAGGTGTGGTTCCTGAGTTAATTAAGCAATGAGCATTCCACCATGCTTATGTGTAAAAATGCTGGACAGGCCATAATTTTGGCTACCATGGCTATGCCCCCATAGGATGACAATGCACCTATCCACAGGGCACGAGTGGTTACTGAATGGTTTGATGAAAATGATGTAAACCATATGCCATGGTCGTCTCACTCATCAGATCTCAACCCAATTGAACACATATGGGAGATTCTGTCATTCTCTTCACGAGTGAGAGTAGTGCACCTCTTTTCTGCTCAGCTTTAAGTACATACAGTATAGTCAGAGAGCGTGAGGTATAGTATTACGTTTTTATTGTCATTTAACTATGAACCAAATGAACACCGTGCTTTAGGAAAGACTAGTCATCACTCTCCCCATTATAGCCCATTTCCACCCTCAGAACCAAAGCTTGCAAGTCTTACTGATATCCCTCTACTGAAAGGGGAAGGGGAAAGCCGCGACGAAAGTACTATACAAGCCCATTTTCTCAGATATCACAGAAGCTGGAATGACGTAGTGAAGTCAGCATGTTCATAATGCGGAGGATGACCTACCTGCAAAAAAAAAAAAAAAACAGCCCAGTCCGGCCATGTTTCGCAGTTGTTCTTTAATAAGGTTCCAAACATATGTCATTTTCTTATCCCATCTAGTGACTAAATGACAGCACAGGCTTCAAGTGTCATGCTAGCTCTGGGTTTTAGTCTGGGAGAAGTTACAGGAGAGACGGTTGGGGGGAAAGTAACACAATGTAAACTGATGACCTGGAATATAATGGAAATGAATGTTTCAGCACAGGCCGTTGTCTCCTCTAGTTCACATTGCTTTTATAATGCTAGCAAAATATCAACAAGTGACTGAATGTTTGAAAATGATATATGACATCATTCGAATTATGACTTAATCAATTCACTTGATGGATCAGCTTCTCACATGAGCTTTCATCGGCAGTTAAGTGGTTGAATTACGTCATCATAAAATATCTTTATAATTCTGGGGGTCCTTATTACCTTATGTCAAGTCATGGAAATGTGAGAGACATGATGAGTTTGTTGTTTGTGAAGTGAATAAAGATGTTTATTCTATCAAGACACCAAGAGTGCGCTTGACAAGGGCAGCTGGAGCGCACCTGATCGAATTAGGCATGAATAGTCAATGGAAATGGTGAAAAACATCTCCTACTACATTCCCATTAAAGTGAGATGAGAAAATGATGGTTAATACAGCTATTATGCCATCCATTTTAGTCTGATTAATATTCATAAGGCTAAATATTGTGGTTGTGCAACATTGCGCTGTTGACTCATGGCTCATTTTCATACATTTATGTATGAACCAAAAGCATCAATTATTTAACTCTAATACATGAAATGATGGCTGATAGTACATTTGTTGAAAGTAACGAGCATTACAAACCAGAAACAAGAAGATAAGACAGATATTGTGCGCTTCTCACTAGCCGTTACTTCCGTCCCAAGGCTGTTACTCCTGTCCTGCTGGCAAGTACAAAAGTAAGGTTGTGGTAGTTCTGTTCTCGGTCTATTTAATTTCAACTTATTTCCCCTGAAATGAAATCACAACTAATAAAATATGGTGTCTCTATCGCTATTGATCGCTGAGTAATTAGGAAAAAAACTAAAAGTGTTACGTTCATCCTGGTTCTCCCCTACTGTGTAACATCATCCTGTGGCAACACTGATTCTCCGCCCCACGCCCGGCCTGGGAATAGGAGGCCATTTCCTGTTGCACAGAACGCTGGGAGAAGTGATTTCTACCTCTGACCTGATGGGACACTGGTATGAATGGAACACGACAGGAAGGAGACACTGTTTGTGTCTATGAACATGCCATGTTCTGACCAGAGGTATGTCAAGTTAGAATAAGTCAGTTCATTTGGGTCTAACAAACCAACACATTGTGAAACAATTCTAATTGTTTAAGTTCCATAAACAGTAGGGCTTTAAAATGGTCAATGTTGACAGAATAAAACAGCAGTACCAAATTAGATATTCTGTTGCCCAGAAATGACAGATACACAAAAGACTATAGAAGACACTGGACACAGATGCCATGATACAAAGCATCAATTGTGCATATGCAAAAGCTCTACTTTCCCAAAATAACATTTGTACAAATAGATATTTTCAATGTTATTCTAATAAACCTCTTGAGGACACATACACTGCATTATTACTGTGACGATAATGTACAGTCAAAGATCATCTCCACCCCAGGGAGGCTGCTACATAGTGCATAAGTTAAATACTCACAGTACAGTACCATTGAACACACCAAAAGATCAGAAAGGGTGGAGCATCCTCAGAGCACTGCTGAAGTTGGTTAAAGAAAGCCATATGTCCTTAGAATCTCACTGCCTTTTGGGTCGGGGTGCATCATGGAAGTTTTGGCCTTCCATGGTGACATCACGATGGGGTAAATTAGTTCAAGAGCAATAAGAAAGAGTTCCAAACCTCTCTGCCAATAACAGCTAGTTTTCAGTTTCCCTCTCCCCAATCAGACCACTCCCAGACAGTTATAGCAAAATTCTTGCTTGAGAAATTGCTCTTTGTTAAGAAGCTATTTTTGTTCATTTATCACAGTAAGGTACTTAATTGTTCCCCAGAAATGATTTGACATTGAGATAAAATAGCTGCATTGGACCTTTAAAATGGCAATGTGCCAGGTTTGAGTTTTGAGGAAGAGACGAAAGAACCCCCATACACCAGGGAGACATATTTGAGATCTTCGTCAGATATCGTAAAAAAAGTGTTCATCGCACATCAATCAAAATCCTTAGAATACTGCTTTTATTATGCATTCATAGGCAACATAAAGAACTAGTAAACTTATGCAAGGCTGTTGCGAATGCATGCAATAAATCAGAGATATTGTTGATCCCGGACGGTCTCTCTATGTGAGCTGCAGAATAGGACCTCATGATAACAGGGACTTTTTATCATCCAAAGCAAGTTGAAATAAAGTACTGAAGAACTGCACTGCACTTAAAGGGGAAATACAGTAGCTACTATGTATTTTTGGACTTTAAATTAATAAATTAATGATATGCACCCATTGATTCTGGAATACAATATAACATATAAATGCCTCATGAGCTGAGTTCAACTGTCATAATAACCCCAAATATAAACATAGCCTCAAAACATTACATAGCCTCAAAACATGGTTGAAACTGTAATTTTGATATCATGCATGGTCAGTCCTTACCTCTGTCTATGATTTGAGAGTGGTTACATTTCTCCAGCCCCATCCCTCAGCTTCTTTGCGAAACCATGGCGGAGAGAAGCTTTGTTATCGTTTCAACTGCTGATTGCCTCTTTAGACTTCACTTGTCCGATGTGCACTTTATCAGGCTGTTGATTATATTTTACAATCGTCCCATTTGTGTGTGATCACGGTATAACGCCCAAGGTGTAATCAACCTTTTGTTTCTCCTTCTTTCTCACAGATGTCGTTGCAGAATTATTTCCTCCCTGTTACTCTGTGTGTTTCCCACTATGTAGAAGTAGTCATATCATGAATAGGACAATAGTTTGTGCCAGACACAAACAAAATAGGTCTGAAATGCGTTGACTCTTAAATGTGGCATCGTTTGGAGAGAGTAGGGGGTGGACATCTGAAAACCCTGTGAAAAGCATGAGGGCTTGAGCTGAAACTTGCCTTAAACAACTGTTTTGGTTTTCACATGTTAGGCATTCAGGACACATCAAAGAAATTCTGAAGTTAGTGAGAGGAGGAAGTTGAAGGTGATTTAGTGTTGATGGTACCATATTATATGGAACATTTTGCCTAACGGAAGTTTAGAGAGAGAGGGGAAGGAGAGAGAGAGGGGAAGGAGAGAGAGGGGGAAGGAGAGAGAGAGAGGGGAAGGAGAGAGAGAGAGGGGAAGGAGAGAGAGAGAGGGGAAGGAGAGAGAGAGGGGGGAAGGAGAGAGAGAGGGGAAGGAGAGAGAGAGGGGAAGGAGAGAGAGAGGGGAAGGAGAGAGAGAGAGGGGAAGGAGAGAGAGAGAGGGGAAGGAGAGAGAGAGAGGGAAGGAGAGAGAGAGAGGGGAAGGAGAGAGAGAGAGAGGGGAAGGAGAGAGAGAGAGGACAGTAAAGAAAAACATTTGTAAGGTCGAATATGGATATTGTTGATCTGGGCAGGCTCTCTATGTGAGCTGCAGAATAGGACCACATGATAACAGGGACTTTTACCACAAGAAGTGAAGGAACCTGGCTATGGAAGAAAGGAAGATATGTACATGCTGTCTTCAATGTGTAGTAAAAACCCCCTGGTGGTCCATTGTCCAGCTAGCACAACACTGATCTCCAAGTCTCTTTCTAAACCAGAGTGTCACAGTCTACTACCATAGTACTCAGTGCTCACATACCGACATTACACAGCGCTCATAGGAGAGTACTAATCTTCCTCACCCTTCCTTCCCTCTCCCCAAACAAACATTAGATCACACACACACACACACACACACACACACACACACACACACACACACACACACACACACACACACACACACACACACACACACACACCCACACACACACACACACACACACACACACACACACACACACACACACAATTGAGGCATACACGACTATTCAGTCTTGTAAAAAAAAACACTTGATGTAACACTATATTTTGCTTAAACAACCAGAGTCCATCAGTCTTAAGTAGATTGTTTTGCTGCAAATATTGAGAGAGAAGGAAAAGGAAGAATGAAAGAAAGAGAGAAAGAAGGAAAGTCCCTCACTCACACACAGAGGCACAGTTGTGGACTTGCTGTGTTGGTGCCAGTGCTACTGTCCCCGCTCTGAGACTTGACATGTATTTCATTCCCATGACTGGTCCGCAGATATTTACCCAGAATTCCATGGGGCATGGAGCCAGTCTGTCCTGCTGATCAGTGATCCTTAGCCTCTCACAACACTCTAATCGTGACTACATCAGCATACCCTATGAAGGAATATCAAACTCAGGATCTCTCATCTTCTAGTATAAAAATTGCAGAAGTTGATGTTGAAAATATATGCCGGATTTTATCCTGAAGTAATGATAAGATAAATGTTTGATTGCACTATGCACGGCCATATACCCATAAAGGGAGGATATTAGTAAGCCACTAAAGTGAAAAGAATGAAAAGAGGAGTGTTTCTAGGAAAAGGTGACTCTCCTAACTGGAATTCCGATTGGCCTGGAGGAGGTGATGCAATAAGTCAGAATATTGTGAATTTGGTGAATTACCTCATCATGACACAGAATACTGAGCTGCATGGGCAGACAGATACTCCCATACCACTGGAAGCCTTTTGTTGAGCCGTTTCCTGGACCACCAGTTCTCTTGGCTCATTGGCTGGTAAACAACACCTCAGGGACCATAATGTGAAAATGGTGCACTCGTTTTCCAATTTGGGTAGCCTTATGGGAGATCTTTGGATAATCTTCAGGGAGATGAGTTATGTTTGAGAGAAAGTTCCTCTAGTGTCACCAGTGCAAAGTATCATTTAGTGTTGAGAAAGTACACATTTTGAGATGGATGTGAGCTCAATCTATTTTTACATTTTATGGGAAGTAAAGTAGTAAAAAAAAAATCTGGGAGGACCTCTTGACTCATGGCCCAAGAAATGGGTGTGGAGCATAACATTTCTGCCTGATACTGTAGACCTACAGCAGAGGACAGGCGATAATATGCAGTGCCTTTTAAAAGTATTCAGACCCCTTGACTTTTTCCACATTCTGTTATGTTACAGCCTTATTCTAAAATGAATTAAATACAAAAATGTCCTCAGCAATTTACACACAACACCCCATAACGACAAGGCGAAAACAGGTTTTTAGAAATACCTTATTTACATAAGTATTCAGATCCTTTGCTCTGAGACTCAGGTGCATTCTGTTTCCATTTATCATCCTTGAGATGTTTCTACAACTGGATTGGAGTCCACCTGTGGTAAATTCAAATGATTGGACATGATTTGGAAAGGCACACACTTGTCTATATAAGGTCCCACAGTTGACAGTGCATGTCAGAGCAAAAACCAAGCCATGAGGTCGAAGGAATAATCCGTAGAGCTCCGAGACAGGATCGTGTCGAGTAACAGATCGGGGAAGGGTACCAAAGCACTTCTGCAGCGTTGAAGGTCCCCAAGAACACAGTGGCCTCCATCCTTCTAAAATGGAAGAAGTTTGGAACCACCAAGACTCTTCCTATAGCTGGCCGACCGGCCAAAATGAGCAATCGGGGGAGAAGGACATTGGTCAGGGAGGTGACCAAGGACCCAATGGTCACTCTGACAGAGCTCCAGAGTTCCTCTGTGGATATGGGAGAACCTTTCAGAAGGACAACCATCTCTGCAGCACTCAACCAATCAGGCCTTTATGGTAGAGTGGACAGACGGAAGCCACTCCTCAGTAAAAGGGAGGACAGCACTTGGAGTTTGCAAAAGGCACCTAAAGGACTCTCAGACCATGAAAAAAACAAGATTCTCTCGTCTAATGAAACCAATATTGAACTCTTTGGCCTGAATGCCAAGGGTCTTGTCTGGAGGAAACCTGGCAGCATCCCTACGGTGAGGCATGGTGGTGGCAGCATCATGATGTGGGGATGTTTTTCAGCGGCAGGGACTGGGAGACTAGTCAGGATCAAGGGAAAGATGAATGAAGCCAAGTACAGCAAGATCCTTGATGAACACCTGCTTCAGAGCACTCAGGACCTCAGACTGGGGCGGAGTTTCCCCTTCCAACAGTAAAACGGCCCTAAGCAAACAGCCAAGACAACGCTTTTGGTGCATTTGGCCAAACATGACATCATGATCTGGATTTTTCCAAGCTTTTTAAAGGCACAGTCAACTTAGTGTGTGTAGTGTTGTTTACAGACACATTATTTCACTTAAAATTCACTGTAATTTCAGTGGGTCAGAAGTTTACATACACTAAGTTGACTGTGCCTTTAAACAGCTTGAAAATTCCAGAAAATGATGTCAAAGCTTCTGATAGGTTAACTGACATCATTTGAGTCAATTGGAGGTGTACCAGTGGATGTATTTCAAGGCCTACCTTCAAGTGCAGTGCCTCTTTGCTTGACATCATAGGGAAATCAGCCAAGACCTCAGAAAACAAATGTAGACCTCCACAAGTCTGGTTCATCCTTGGGAACAATTTTCAAACACCTGAAGGTACCACGTTTGTTTGTACAAACAATAGTACGCAACTATAAACACCATGGGACCACGCCGCCGTCATACCACTCAGGAAGGAGACGCGTTCTGTCTCCTAGAGATGAACATATTTTGGTGAGAAAATTGCAAATCAATCCCAGAACAACAGCAAAGGACCTTGTGAAGATGCTGGAGGAAACTGGTACAAAAGTATTTATATCCATAGTAAAATGAGTCCTATATCGACATAACCTGAAAAGCAGCTCAGCAAGGAAGAAGCCACTGCTCCAAAACCGCCATAAAAAAAGCCAAACTACGGTTTGCAACCGCACATGGGGACAAACATCAAACTTTTTGGAGAAATGTCCTCTGGTCTGATGAAACAAAAATAGAACGGTTCGGCCATAATGACCATCGTTATATTTCTGGAGGAAAAAGGGGGAGGCTTGCAAGCCGAAGAACACCATCCAACCGTGAAGCACGGTGGTGGCAGCATCCTGTTGTAGGGGTGCTTTGCTGCAGGAGGGACTGGTGCAATTTACAAAATAGATGGCACGATGAGGGAGGAAAATTCTGTGGATATATTGAAGCAACATCTCAAGACATCAGTCAGAAAGTTAAAGCTTAGTCGCAAATGGGTCTTCTAAATGGACAATGACCCCAAGCATACTTCCAATGTTGTGGCAAAATGGCTTAAGGATAACAAAGTCAAGGTATTGGAGTGGCCATCACAAAGCCCTGACCTCAATCCTATATAAAATGTGTGGGCAGAACTGGTAAAGTGTGTGCGAGCAAGGAGGCCTACAAACATGACTCAGTTACATCAGCTCTGTCAGGAGGAATGGGCCAAAATTCACCCAACTTATTGTGAGAAGCTTGTGGAAGGATTCCCGAAACGTTTGACCCAAGTTAAACAATTTAAATGCAATGCTAGCAAGTACTAATTGAGTGTATGTAACCTTCTGACCCACTGGGAATATGATGAAAGAAATAAAAGCTGAAATAACTAATTCTCTCTACTATTATTCTGGCATTTCACATTCTTAAAATAAAGTGGTGATCCTAACTGACCTAAGACAGGGACTTTTTACTAGGATTCAATGTTAGGAATTGGCCAATGTGTATGTAAACTTCCGATTTCAACTGTATATATATATATATATATATATATGCTAGATAGAGACTGGGGGAGCAAGGCTCAGCAAGCAGGGAAGTAAAGGATAAGTGAGAGAAAGAGAGATGGTGAGAGAGGGAGTGAAAGAGAGAACTAGATAGAAAAGGAAACATGGATAAAGTACTGGGGAGAAACCATGTCCTAGGGGATATCCTTGTGAAGAAAAGGCCACATATTTCCCAAACTCAATAAATTCGCCAATTTTTCCTGGCTGCACCTCACACAGTGGCTTTAATGGGATGTTGGGAAGCCAACATTTACCCTATGAAATATATCTGTTATCTAGGGCTCAAGGGAGGGGATTTAGAGTCTCGGACAGAGCGCATCCGACCAACACAGGGAAAGTCAAAACCTTGAGAACACTTCTTCAGCAAATACAGAATCCTTCCTCAGCAGATTTATTTTATACAGTATGTGCAATGAAAATTAAATAAACCTGAATCTGAAAAACATTTGATGTAATCTGATTTCATAGAGACAGTCGGCAAAATGACTTGAACACATTTTTGTTGTTTTAACTTGTCATATTTTGATGCTGTAATTTACATTTTTTTATTTTTTTACCTTTATTTAACTAGGCAAGAACAAATTCTTATTTTCAATGATGGCCTAGGAGCAGTGGGTTAACTGCCTGTTCAGGGGCAGAATGACAGATTTGTACCTTGTCAGCTCAGGGATTTGAACTTGCAACCTTTTGGTTACTAGTCCTACACACTAACCACTAGTTTGTGATATTAACCACTAGGCTACCCTGCCACCCCGGCAGTTGAAAGAACACACAGGTAAAACGCTGGTATCGTGAGGTGAGAACTGTGAGAATAAAATCCCAGTAATTATTGACTGTTATACAACGGATGCTTCTAATCCTGAATGCTGATTGGTTAAATCTGCTTTCCAACCCGTGTTTATACCACAAGTTACCACCGGCTAAATATATGACTTTAAAATGCCTTTTTACTCTGTTCCATCTGACTGTGCAATCCACTGTCTCATCAGCCCAGCCAGGCAATTTATAAAGTTGATCTCCACAATAAAAAGTATCTGGACATTATCTCAGATTTCTTTTTGACTAACATTTCGTTTTCAACAGTGGGGATTTGTATAAACCCTGCTGTCTGTCTCTCCGACATTTGCAACATTGTTTCAATATTCAAATTCGATCTCCAGCTGTCCCATAGTAATGAACATGTCGGGAGTCGGGATGAAACAGACAGGGAGGTAGTGATTATCAACTGGCATCATTTTTATGGATATATACAAAGAAATGTCAATTGAAAAAATGTAAAACTAAACGAAGTGCAGCTTGAATGCAGTCTTTCCTGCTTCAGTTTGAAGTGATTGTGTTAGCTCTGTTGTTGGCTAGCTCCTCTGAAGAACAGTGTCCTAATGAGAGAGCACATTTTCTATGCAAGGCGAAATCGTGCCTCATTAGTTCATTGTTACGGATCTAACCAGATTTATGTCACTAGAAAACAGCTTAAACAAATGCAAATGCCACTACTGTTGTTATTCTGGCTGCACTGTTTGATGTGACTGTAAATTAGCCGTAGTTGGCTAACTAGCAACCAAGGGATAAAAACATTGCCAGCCAATACGGAAATGGAACATTTAGAACGAACAACTGGGTCGTGTCCACAGATTCAGCACAAAAAGACTGAACGTCTGGGTCGCGTCTCTGGCAACCGAACGGATAGAACGACCAGCCGGCTTGGGAAGCAACCCTAGACTTGTGCCGGGACTATATCTTGTGGAAGGATGAAATAGTGTGAATAAATTAATCAAAATAACGTTTTTAATGACAATTATTTGAATATGTTGGTAACCCATTCTATTTTATTGGTAACCCATTGTATAAAAGTGATAATATCCTCGAAGCCGGTGTTTGGATGATATATTGGCACAGTTTGCTGGCCTTCGACTTCGTCTCGGACCTAACAACACCCGTGCCAATATATCCTCCAAACACCGGCTTCTCGAGCATTATCACTTAATTGAGGTAACAAAGGGAATGGTGTTCTCACTTCCTGGGAACCATGGTCAGTGGGAGAGGCACTCTTCTGCTTATTAGTGTCCTTACTCTATGACACATTTCTCGGATGAAAGAGAAATCAGCTTTCTCACTTAGCAGTGACTCCCTTTGGATACCACACTCTACATGTTCATATTGTTCATGATGAAACAACCATATAGCAACATTAACCTCAACCTCAACCAAGCTTGTATTTCAGACATGAGCAACTGAAAATATAAATTCATTAGCGTTGACATGGAGAAGTGCTGGGACCAAGAATGCAGTGTGAAGGGAGAGGAGTCTTATGAGAGCTTAGGGAGCAGGACAGAGGGTGACGATGGACAGAGAAATGCAGGGGCATAATATGGGGCAGCAGGCATGGTGTGACAGGACAGCATCCAGGAGCCACAAAGGTTGATACAATCTTCCAGTAAACAAAAGAAGGAAGCTGTCCCATGTGACTGGCTCCCACTAACTTCCTTTATGTGATTGCACAGCCCAAAACTGAACCAGAGCAGCTATAGGAGTCTGAACTCCCACGGTTCCACAGCACTGAGGTAGGTACTACTATTAACCCTTGGTGAGCCTGTTCATACATTGTGTCCCCCGTACAGTAGCTGGAGCGCCAAGGACACAATACTGGGAAGTGGCTGCAGTGGCCAACATAAAAGTGATAAATGTGTGTTTACGCATCTCATGACATGTTAACCCGATTTTAACCTAATTAGTTGTGATTAGGTGTTGGAGATTTTAGCCACCACTTTAACCACTTTAAGTATCTTGTTCAGTGGCTGGCAGTCGATCCGGACTGGGTTGGCTAAATATAAATTGTTTAGAAATACTGGCTAGTCACCAGACAGCTCAAAAGGCTTTAGATGGATCATGGTGCCAAACACATTTGTGAACCATTGCCTAATATCAGCACTCAATCAGTTGGTATATTCAACCCAAAATCACACTTCTTATTGTCACCCCCTCCCAACGCAATCTCCTCAGGAGAACAGCAGCCAAGGACCCAGGCCAGCATTTCCTCCCATTTGACAGTATAACCTGTAATCCAACAATACTGTTTGTAAACCATATCCTGCAGCCATTCATAAGAACAATACTAGAGGGGTAGGATACATTAATCTATGGTTGATACACAAATAATGAGACTGCAATACAATGGTGTATTTTTTCCTGTTTCCGGGTAGGCTAAATATCCCCAGTTGAAGACTGCTTGTAGTATTGTCTCGGTGTGGGAGGTATTAGATGGGATGGACACTTTAAAAAATATCTATATATTTTATTTCACCTTTATTTAACCAGGTAAGCTAGTTGAGAACAAGTTCTCATTTACAACTGTGACCTGGCCAAGATAAAGCAAAGCAGTGCGACACAAACAACAACACAGAGTTACACATGGAATAAACAATCGTACAGTCAATAACACAATAGAAAAAATATATAATTATTAAAAAAATTATAAAAAGAATGTCTCTGCCCTAACAATGGGATTTGTTGTACACAGTTGGGATAATGTATACTGTGCTAATGGAGATATAATTTTTTTTTAAAGTAACAAAGAGCAATGTACAATACAGTTATATAACTTAGCAAACAAGGCATTTGTTTTATCCACATGGAGGACACCCTTTTTTTGTACCTTCGCTAATTGAAAAAACCTCCAGGGGACCATGACACATCTTCCTGTGTTTTAAACGTCATTCGATACGTTCATGTTCTTGCAATGCCACATGAAACGTGTCTAGAACATTAATATGGGCTATTCTGAGAACATGGTAACCACGTTCTGGGTTCGTTCTGTTTGACATTGAAGGAATGTTCTCCTGACTCGAACGCCAAAACATGCTAAATAGGTTCTCAGAAGGTTTTTGTTCCTATAACTAAAGGAAAACTGGACACTCAAACATCAAGGGAACATTAAGGGTAAAATTACAAAAACGTTTTCTCTCCCAAGAATTGTTTACTGGGAAGGTGCATTTTGGATTATCCCAGTGTTAGGGGTTGGGCATTTAACCTATTCAGGTTGTTCATTCCAGGAGAGCTTAGGCAGGAGTGGCATATTGTCCCAGGGCTCTCTTAACCTCAGCTGTGTGATGAATTATTGACACTGTCAAAGTTATTGGCGCTCTGCCTATTTTGAAGGCAATCAGCCTTAGAAGCAGCTAGGTTCAGCGAATTGGCCACTTAGATTATTGTTTATTATTTTGAATGTTCATGTTCGTGTTCGTCCACTTCTTATATTCGGTAGTTCCATATTCCAAAGTTTCAGCTTACCTTCTGCACCTGTAAATACCACAATTTATCACCTGATTCCATGTGACTTTTGATGCTTCACACCCCTTGACAAGACCACGTAGGGTCCACTATCCTATATGTGCTGATACTGTATAACTCCCAAATAAATCAATGTGATAGTAATCATGTTGATTATCTCCCTTATTCTCATTTCACTGTCCATGGCCTGTAACTCCCTGTTTTATTCTGATTTCACTGTACATAGCCTGTAACTCCCTGTTTTATTATAAGCAAGATGATCAGATTTTCTCAGGTTGGATGATTTAGAAGCTCAGGTCCCTGGAGGTGGTATAAAAGTCATGTCATATGTTACATTGATTAGGATCCACAGATGACGCAATCTCAATCGCAATCCACACTGCCCTAGGCATCAACACATCTGCCACGCTGCTCCTTAACACTGGGGCCCCTCAGGGGTGTGAACTTACTCCCCTCCTGTATTCCCTGTTCACCCACGACTCCAACACCATCATTAAGTTTGCTGACGACACGACAGTGGTAGGCCTGATCACTGACAAAGATGAGGCGGCCTATAGGGAGGAGGTCAGAGAACTGGCAGTATGGTGCCAGGACAACAACCTCTACCTCAATGTGAGACAAAGGAGCTGATCGTGGACTACAGGAAAAGGAGGGCCGAACAGGCCCCCATTAACATTGACGGGGCTGCAGAGAAGCGGGTTGAGAGTTTCAAGTTCCTTGGTGTCCACATCACCAACAAACTATCATGTTCCAAACATATCAAGACAGTCGTGAAGATGCACGACAAAACCTTTTCCCCCTCAGGAGGCTGAAAAGATTTGGCATGGGTCCCCAGATCCTCAAAAGGTTCTACAGCTACACCATCGAGAGCATCACCGCCTGGTATAGTAACTACTCGGCATCTGACCATGAGACGCTACAGAGGGTAGTGCGAACAGCCCAGTACATCACTGGGGTCAAGCTTCCTGCCATCCAGGACCTATACAATAGGCGGTGTCAGAGCAAAGCCCATAAAATTGTCAAAGACTGCAGTCACCCAAGTTATGGACAGTTTTCTCTGCTACCGCACAGCAAGCGGTACCGGAGCGCCAAGTCTAGGATTAAAAGGCTCCTCAACAGCTTCTACCCCCAAGCCTTAATACTGCTGAACAATTAATAAAATCGCCACCGGACAATTTACATTCACCGTTTATCATCTATGCATAGTCATTTCACCCCCACCCACATACACAAATTACCACAACTAACCTGTAACCCTGCACACTGACTCGGTACCAGTGCCTCCTGTATATAGCCTCGTTATTGTTATTCTTGTTGTGTTACTTCTTATTACTACTTTTTATTTTAGCCTACTTGGTAAATATTTTCTTCTTCTTGAACTGTGCTGTTGGTTAAGGGCTTGTAAGTAAGCATTTCACAGGTAAAGTCTACACTTGTTTCACAGGTAAAGTCTACACTTGATGTATTCGGAGCATGTGATAAATAAAGTTTGATTTGATTTGATTAGATCCTATAGCCTTTTACAGGAGGTTGGTGTGCACTCAACATGGTAATTGCCAGGCTTGTCCCCAAGACAAGAAGCAGGACAAAAAGTTGGTAGGGCTGTCATTAGGTGGGAACCGCCAAACCAAACAACTCCTGAAACAGTCTCATTGGATCCATTGGAGCCCTTTGAGGTGTTCTGTGGGGAGTTGGGTGTTTGGGTTGGAAGGTTTTGCACTTTGTGTGGTGTAACCGAGGTGACAGAGTCTCCTGGCCCTCCCTGCTCCCACAGCCTAAACATTTCCTCTTGGTGTGACAGGGCAGCTCAGAGACAAACAGGTGAGAGAAGTTGACACAACACGACTGGTGTGGATATCAGCGCAGCACATGGTCCCAAGAGGAAACTGATCAGTTGACCGTTCAAAGGATTCGATAAATCAGTTGCCTTTTAGAGTCATTTTACTGTCAATGGGAAATGTGACACATCACATCAAATCAAACTGTGTTGGTTGTATGAACATATTTAGAAGATCTTATTGCGGGTGTAGCAAAATGCTTGTGTTCCTTGCACAAGCATTGCTACACAGAAGGTGTTTCAACAAATAGTGTAAAATTAATACTCACACCTGTGTGTGTGTGTGTGTGCGCGTGTGTGTGTGTGTGCGCGTGTGTGTGTGTGCGCGTGTGCGTGTGTGTGTGTGTGTGTGTGTGTGTGTGTGTGTGTGTGTGTGTGTGTGTGCGTGCGTGCGTGTGTGTGTGTGTGTGTGTGTGTGTGTGTGTGTGTGTGTGTGTGTGTGTGTGTGTGTGTGTGTGTGATGGACGAAGATGAGGAGAGGAGAGAGCAGGAGAGAAAGTTGTTTGTTTTTCACACTTCGGCAAACTTTGTTAGTTGCTCTGTTGTTCACACTTCACCACATTGCTATATAATCCAGTGGAGTGCCATGAGTCAACACTGGAACCAATGACATGTACAGTAAATCATATGGGTAAATGCATTTGATTTCAATCACATTTTGACAGCAACCCTATTGATTTGAACAAAACCTTTGTTTAATTGTAGAAATTCTCAGAAAATTACTTTTTGGACCTGCATGCCAAAACATTCAAGAGATACAGGTTCTCAAAGTTGACCCATATTGCATACCCCACTATACAATAATATTTTTTTTTGTTTTGTTTATTGGTCATGTACACAGTTATATAGATGTTATCACAGGTGCAGCGAAATGCTCATGTTTCTAGCTCCAACGGTGCAGCAATATCTAGCAATACAACAACAATATACACATTAACCGACATTTAAAAAAATAACAAGAAATGAAGACATGAGACGTCCATGTCTTCATCACTGGAAAATATAATGGGTTGAGATTTATCATTTAAAAGCTTACAAACAGGGTTGTCAAACTATTTGATCATTCATGGGGATAAAGTTTTAAAAAAAAAACTTTTTATCGTCAATTATCTTAAAACTCCAATTTGTTTCATATTCGTATATGCTATAGCATAGATTGTATTTTACGTCCTCTAAGGTTTTAGTATTGTGCCCGCCGTCGGATAAGACACAACACGTTCTTGAATACAGGGTGGGTGTCATGTTCTGGCTGATAAATGTTCTAAAATGGGAATTACATTTAAATAAGCTAGAAGTGTTATGAAAAATCTTATTTAAACTTTCTGTGAAAGTTTTAGGGGAGTCATTAAAAAACCTTCAAATAACCTACATTTTCCGTTCTCGGAACGTCAATATATAACCTCCCAGGAGAGCATTCAGGGAACCATATTAAAACGTTCTCAGAACCTCACTGCAACCAAAAATTGTACAAGGCAAAATTTTCACTTCCATTCTCAGAATGTTTAAAGTCAGGAAAATGGCTTCATTCACAGAACCAAATACAGGTACTGTACTTCCAAGGAACCAAATGTGCCAGCTGGGGTAGGTCCATTCTATGAATTCTATTTTTATGATTGAAATTCCAGAGCATGTTGTGTCTCAACAGATCGTGGGCACAATACAAAATGACGTGTGAAATTGACACAACATATGTGAATATGACATTTTTTTCGAGTTTACGAGTTTTTCGATCATCGACGTTTTTAGATTTTTTTTCAATAAATAATCAAATAGTTTGAAAACACTTTGTAAAAGCTTTTAGATGATATCAAACTCAACCGTTTATATTTCCCAGGGTTGAAGACATGGGTGTCTCATGGTATGGTGGTGTATGCAAAAAGGGTCAACTTTAAGCACCTTCATCTCCTGAATGTTTTGGCATTCAGGCCCAAAAACTCACTTCTGACCACTTCTTCCATGGGCATGTGGAGGGGTGAGGAGAGATGGTTTTGGTTTTCAATAGGCAGAAACAATCACTGTATGTTTCTCTGCAGCTCAAAGTGCTGTATGGTCTGGGTGGGTTGGACGTACTGCACACTTCATCTCAACGACAGTAGATCTAGAGACATGGATCATATTGGACCAGTTTAGGATTGTTGAATTGGGATGGATGGCACTCTGGTTTTAGGAAAAGACGCATTCATCTAAGTAACACGTAATGAGAGAGAGAGAGAAAGACTTGAAGCTTTTATAATGGAGGGAAACAAATAATCAAAAATACAAACATTTATTTGATTTTTTATAAAAAAGAAAGCATGGATTATTGAGTCATTATTAGTTTTACACTTAAGACAAGACTGCAATTGTGCTGTAGACTTTGTGAATTTTGTCTCTTGTACAATAAATTCTAAACATTTGTTTACAGTATACTGGAGTAAGCGTACATTTGAGTTCTTTTAAGTCTTGGTTCCAACAGTTTATTTTTTCTAAGAGATTGTCAGTTGGATAGGCACTCTGCAAGGTTTTGAATATCTTCGCTATCATATGAACATCTTTTTGTAAAATAATGGCTCCTATCTGGATTTGAGCTCATAAAGCTTGAAGTCAATCTAAAAACAACCCTGGTGGGATATACAATGGAATCAATGTGTATTTTTCACCATGTAAGTTACAGTACAATTCAACATTCGAAAATGGCCTTCTTGGTCCATGTGCTGAGATAAATGGGAAAATGGTGTATTCTTATTTATCAGGATCTGTTGTTACTACAGTAGATGGCAACGTCTCTCCAAACCAGCTCCTCTTTAAACGTTCCATTTCAAAAATAAATGAATGAATGTGTTATTTCATAGTTTTGATGCCTTCACTATTATTCTACAATGTAGAATATAGTAAAAATATAGAAAAACCCTTGAAGGAGTAGGTGTGTCCAAACTTTTGACTGGTATTGTACATCGTACATACACTACATGTCTAAAAGTATGTGGATACCTGCTCGTCGAACATCTCATTCCAATGGCAGTGAGCTTTACACCACTCCTGCCGTCACTTGGCACTGTGTATGGTGATATTAGGCTTGTGTGCGGCTGCTCGGCCATGGAAACCCATTCCATGAAGCTCCCGACGAAGAGTTCTTGTGCTGATGTTGCTTCAAATTGCAGTTTGGAACTCGATAGTTAGTGTTGCAACCTCAGACAGACCATTTTTACACGTTACGTGCTTCAGCACTCGGTGGTCCCATTCCTTAATTCCATTGAAGGGAAATCTTAACGCTACAGCGTACAATGACATTCTAAACAATTCTGTGCTTTGTGGCAACAGTTTGGGGAATGACAATGCCCCTGTGCACATTTATTTTTAATTTAACCAGGTAAGTCAGTATTGTCGGCCTACCCCGGCCAAACCCTCCCCTAACGACGCTAGGCCAATTGTGCATTGCCCTATGGGACTACCAACCCTGTTTTTTGTGATACAGCCCAGGATTGAACCTGAGTCTTTAGTGATGCCTCTAGCACTGCGATGCAGTGCTTTAGACCGCTGCACCACTCATGATCCCAAAGCACAAAGCGAGGTCCATACAGAAATGGTTTGTTGAGATCGGAGGCTGTTAAAATAGCAAAGGGGGAACCAACCCCAAATTAATGCCCATGATTTTGGAATGAGATGTTCGACAAGATGGTGTCCATCTTTGGTCATGTAGTGTATTTCTCAGCACCTCCAGGATGTATGATACCTACTAATGATCTAGTTTCTTTTGACAGAAACAAGAGTAAGGAGATTGGTCGGTGAGGATGGGTGGGTGTAATACGGATGGTGGGTTTAATCCATGATTGTCTGGCAATCCAAAATTTGCATGTTCGAGTCAGGTCGGGTGACAACTATAACATTTTAGCTAACCCTTCCCCTTATTCTAAACATAACCCAATTCACCTAACCTGCTACATGAATTCACCTGCCCTTTGTCGTTTTACTTCTTCTAACTTTCTATGTCAATTATCCGCCAACGTAAATTCTCCCCATAATTCTCCTTTGTTGTTATGGTGCAACAAGCAATCTGGTCTCAGAGAAATTTGTAGAATAATATACATCCTCCAAGATGTTACCCAGCAGATCCGACACCTTAGGCTTGCTTAAAGCTGTACTACTGGGTCGGAGAGGATGTTTGCTTAAAGTAAGTCACCACAGAGCCGCCGCGAGATAAGGCTCTGAAAACATACCTCAATCCAGGGATGAGAAGTGCTTTGTACTCCGAATTGTCCCATTATCCCAACTGTTACACTGAGAAGATTGAACGACTGCTATGCAAGACACTAAGCCTAAAGTGTTGTTTCTGCTGGCTACCAAGACGTATGATACATTTCGTCATCCAATTCATATGCTATTGTACGACCGGGTAAAACGTATGATACTATACATTCTATAGTTTGGATAATATTCTATGTATGACCGCTTCCATTCATAATGTAACCTAGTGCCACAGATTTAATTACAGAATAAACTATTTGCCCTGAGACCACGTTGTTTAGATATGTTTAGATAAACCATGTCAATGTTTAGTCAAGCAGTGATTGCTCTGAGATTAACTCAGAAATAGTCAATCTCAACCTAAAACAAACTGAAACTAGTGCCTCTCCCAACAGTGATAAACTCAACTTGGAGTGCTAACAAAGCCAACTTTTATATATTTTTTTTATTGAACCTTTATTTAACTAGGCAAGTCAAGACAGGACAGGCACAAACAGGTAGAAAAACACAAGTCATTTCCAGGGAGTGATCAAAATAGTGAGATTCTACACTGTACTGTACAGTAGCCTGTTTTCAGTGGCTTGAGTTGATAGTTGGCAAGAGAGTGGCTCTAGAAAGCTCAAGGTAGTGGTTTCAATCCCCGTAAGGATCACATATACTTCAAGATGGAATCCATACTTGGTGTAAATGCCGTGTCTGTTTGGGATGTTATAACAACAAAGAAGCTACTTCAAACAACAAACAGTGTTTCGTTCCCCCCTCGGATATCATGACACATGCCATAGAAAAGCAGAATATGCACTGAGATTTTTTTTTTTTTTTTATGCTGCCGGTCACTCCTCTCCTCGGTTTCATCAACAAAACAAACCGTGGCACTGTTTCCCCATTTACTTATTTCAACTTTAAACAAAAAAATATGTGTACTCGCTGAACTGTAAATTGCTTTGGATAAAACCATTTTCGAAGTGGAATATTATGGTCCTGCATCTGTAATAGCCACTGGACTGGAGGCCAACACAATGAGAAGGAAGGCAACACAAATTCTGTTAAAACTCAGCCGTGGAATGTGACACATTGGAGATAAAGCCATAACCGATTATATCATTTCCATTGCTTTTATCTATGTTTTCCTGTAAAAGTTAGAAAAACAGGTTGTTATTGCTGTTTTTTTGTCACCATCGCCACCTCCTCAACCACTTTACCTTCTCTCCATCATATTCTCCCACAACCCTTCACTCCTTTACCATTCTCTCCATTCTCTCCTCTTCCAACCCTTCTCTCCATTCTCAGGCCCCAGGGCCGCAAAGTTGGCTTCAGTCTTTCTCATGCAACACTCCAGGTTGATGTTCTACCTGGAGGTCCTGTTGCGTATGCAGCTCCTTTAAATGTCATACAGAAATATGGATTCCCCACTGAACAAATTAAGCCCTGCAGGCATAAAAAAACACCAGTTGCAAATATTTCCCCTTCTTTTTGGTTATGATTAGTTCCAAATGAATTAATGCAACATTTTTAAATGAATGAATGTTGTTTGGGAATGGAAGTTGACATTTGTACTGACGATCTGATTGTGATCCGACCCATTTAGGATACACATACAAGCCTATGAAACCAAAGTCACCATAAAAAGACTAAAACATTCTCATTAAGGGCCTTTTTTATTTGTACCTGTGATATTTAGGCATTGCAAAGCCCATATCCGTAACAAAGGATTTAAAAATATCTATAATACTTTGCGTCAACGTGCCATTGGATGGAATAAATTTGAAATCTGACCTGCTCTGTGTTTGCTGATTAAGCACAACCAGAATGTATTTATCTGTTTCAGGCCTACTGTCAGCATTTACTTACCAGCTATGGAGGATTAGATCTGTTATCATGGCTCACATGCTAGATAACATATTTGAATCATGCATACCTCTGTGAAAAACAAACATTTTCCCCACAACTTTGAGAGCAAAACAGAATGATTTTGTCTGTATGTTGAGTATGTGAACATGATAGTAACCAGAGAACACCTTCACTTGGGCTGCTGAAAGATAAGATCGCTTCTACATTTGTATTTTAGTGATGTGAAAGCCACACTGTAAAATGAGCATACAATCAAAGTGTGGGCCACCAACAAAAATATAAACAATGTAGGAATATGTCCTCAATTTGGTTATAAATTGGTTATGACATAAGACATTACATAACACAAACTACATATTCTTCCAAACTAAGGGTTAACTGTTTAACCTGGTTTAATTGAGGATTCATTCTGTTATATTTATGTTTTTATTAATAGAAATTAGCCTAGATTTACTGGAAATTCTACATACTGTCGCATTAAAGTATCTGTTTTGTCAGTGATTGCTAAATCTACCAACAGGAAACGCCTGGGATATATATATATATATTTTAAAGGTGCTACTTTTATAGCTTTACAGGGTGTGCGTATTTTCCCAGTGCTCCTCAGAACATTTATAGATTAAATAAAATAATGAATAGCTGTCGTGGGCGAAGTAGACCTAGTGGCGCGGAACCATAACGCCCCTATATGTGGTTACGGGAATTGAGTCATTTACAACTCCGAAGCTGGAGTGAAAACATCGCATGTACGAAGTTTAGAGACACGCCGCAAACGTTTACTTTTTTGGATCTATGAAATGATGAATTGGACGTTTTTTTAAACTGTCGAAGAGGAAAATTAACAGGATCTATGATAACTCCAATTGGAATTATACATCAATTTTAAATCAGAAAAGAAGGAATGCATCATTTCTTTGTGAAACTAACTTTCCTGTTGTCGCTTATTGCTCTAACACGAGGTAAGTGCAATAACAATAGTCAACCGTGTTTTGTTCGATACACAGTGGATAAAAATTCATAAAATAAGTGAAATTGTACATTTATTACGTAGATGTTTTCCATGAGTTCACTCATAAAATCGTATTAGTGCACAGTAAATACTGATTACAGGGAAGAACAAATGGGAAGAAGTGACTGATTGTAGAACGATGTCAGAATGTTGCACTTGTTGCATTCGAACTTCAAAGGCATCTTATTTTTGAGGGCATTACTTAAAATTGCGTTTTAAAATGTGACAGTTAAGAATATATTCCAGCATCAGTTTTCTTTCTTTGCAATATGCTCATGAGACCCGATTATTTATATATATATCAGCATTTACTGTGCACTAATTTATATATATATATATATATATATATATCACAGCTGAAGTCGGAAGTTTACATACACCTTAGCCAAAAACATTTAAACTCAGTTTTTCACAATTCCTGACATTTAATCCTAGTAATAAATCCCTGTTTTAGGTCAGTTAGGATCACCACTTCATTTTAGGAATGTGAAATGTCAGAATAATAGTAGAGAAAATGATTACATACACTCAATTCGTATTTGGTAGCATTGACTTTAAATTGTTTAACTTGGGTCAAACGTTTCGGGTAGCCTTCTGCCCACACATTTTCTATAGGATTGAGGTCAGGGCTTTGTGATGGCCACTCCAATACCTTGACTTTGTTGTCCTTAAGCCATTTTGCCACAACTTTGGAAGTATGCTTGGGGTCATTGTCCATTTGGAAGACCCCTTTGTGACCAAGCTTTAACATCTTGAGATGTTGCTTCAATATATCCACACAATTTTCCTGCCTCACGAAGCCATCTATTTTGTGAAGTGAACCAGTCCCTCCTGCAGCAAAGCACCCCCACAACATGATGCTGCCACTCCCGTGCTTCACAGTTGGGATGGTGTTCAACGGCTTGCAAACTTCCCCCTTTTTCCTCCAAACATAACAATGTTCATTATGGCCAAACAGTTCTATTTTTTTTCATCAGACCAGAGGACATTTCTCCAAAAAGTACGATATTTGTCCCCATGTGCAGTTGCAAACCGTAGTCTGTCTTTTTTATGGCGTTTTTGGAGCAGTGGCTTCTTCCTTGCTGAGCAGCCTTTCAGGTTATGTTGATATAGAACTCGTTTTACTGTGGATATAGATACTTTTCTACCTATTTCCTCCAGCATCTTCGCAAGGTCCTTTGCTGTTGTTCTGAGATTAATCTGCACGTTTCGCACCAAATTAATTCATCTCTGCACCAAATACATTAATCTCTGCACCAAATACCTTAATCTCTGCACAGTCAACTTAGTGTATGTAAACTTCTGACCCACTGGAATTGTGATACAGTGAATTATAAGTGAAATAATCTGTCTGTAAACAATTGTTGGAAAAATGACTTGTGTCATGCACAAAGTAGATGTCTCAACCGACTTGCAAAATCTATAGTTTGTTAACAAGAAATTTGTGGATTGGTTGAAAAACGAGTTTTAATGACTCCAACCTAAGTGTATGTAAACTTCCGACTTCAACTGTATGGTACTCACACTCTTGGCCTTCTCTCAACCAGCTTCATGAGGTAGTCACCTGGAATGCGTTTCAATTGACAATTGTGCCTTGTTATAAGTTCATTTGTGGAATTTCTTTCCTTCGTAATGCGTTTGAGCCAATCAGTTGTGTTGTGACAAGGTAGGGGTGGTCATATTATGGCAAGAACAGCTCAAATAAGCAAAGAGAAATGACAGTCCGTCATTACTTTAAGACATGAAGGTCAGTCAATCCTGAACATTTTGAGAACTTTGAAGTTTCTTCAAATGCATTCGCAAAAACCATCAAGTGCTATGATGAAACTGGCTCTCATGAGGACCGCCACAGGAAAGGAAGACCCAGAGTTACCTCTGCTGCAGGGAATATGTTCATTAGAGTTAACTGCACCTCAGATTGCAGCCCAAATAAATAATAGACACATCTCAACATCAGCTGTTCAGAGACTGCATGAATCAGACCTTCATGGTTTAATTGGTTTAAAAAAAAACACTACTAAAGGACACCAATAATAAGAAGAGACTTGCTTGGGCTAAGAAACACGAGCAATGGACATTAGACCGGTGGAAATCTGTCCTTTGGTCTGATGAGTCCAAATGTAAGATTTTTGGTTCCAACCACCGTGTCTTTGTGAACGCAGAGTAGGTGAACGGATGATCTCCGCAATTGTGGTTCCCACAGTGAAGCATGGAGGAGGAGGTGTGAGGGTGCTTTTGCTGGTGACACTGTCAGTGATTTATTTATAATTCAAGGCACACTTAACCAGCATGGCTACCACAGCATTTTGCATTGATTCGCCAACCCATCTGGTTTGTGCTTAGTGGGACTATAATTTGTTTTTCAACAGGACAATGACCCAACACACCTCCAGGTTGTGTAAGAGCTATTTGACCAAGAAGGAGTGATGGAGTGCTGCATCAGATGACCTGGCCTCCACAATCACCCAACTTCAACCCAATTGAGATGATTAGGGATGAGTTTGACCGCGGAGTGAAGGAAAAGCAGCCAAGAAGTGTTCAGCATATGTGGGAACTCATTCAAGACAGTTGGAAAAGCATTCCTCATGAAGCTGGTTGAGAGAATACCAAGAGCGTGCAAAGCTGTCATCAAGGCAATGGGCGGCAACTTTGAAGAATCTAAAATATATTTTGAGATACAACATGATTCCCTATGTGTTATTTCATGGTTTTGATGTCTTAATAAAGAAAAACCCATGAATAAGTAGGTGTGTCCAAAATTTTGACTGGTACTGTATATACATGTAAATATGTTTTACATAAAATAAGTGTTTGGGGTGAAGAACGAAAACATGTTACCAAGATTATTATTATTTTTAAATGTTGTTTATCAGTTATTTGAAGTGCAAAATTGTCCTCTTTCGTGGTCATTAGGACGTAAATATGATAACATTTACATTACAGTCAATGGGTACAGTGGGTGAAAAACATAGTTGCGGTATCCAGGTGTCCACTACAGAGGACATGTCCTGCTCTTATTTGACTATTATTTAACGTGACACAGTCCTGACTACTCACTGAATTATTCCTGAGATGTTCACTTACTAGAAACAATTTAAATATCAAACTCACAAAAATTATAATTTATAATTACACACACTTTTTACATTTCCATAAAATGTGAAGCAGACATTATTTTTTAGAACCAGGAAGATAAAGTTGGCAAGGACGTCCTCTCAAGGGGAAAACATGACTCAATAAAGTGGCTTGTATGGCCTCAGGTACGGACCAAGATCTGATATCCACTGGAGGACACAAATTATGGATCTCAGGAGGATATGTGACTTTGTGGTTATAGATCTGTCATTCTCATTGAAATCAAGTCTAAGAAGCAGTAGATCTATTCTATGCTTACAGTTCTTAAGTTCCGTTTTTGTGTTTTACTTTCGGTTTTGTACACCAGCTTCAAACAGCTGAAAATAAAATATTTTTGGTTATTGAAAATATATTTCACAGCGCTTTAGATGGTACAATGATTTTCTACACTATAAATTCTTGTCTTGTCACATAAACTGAAATTAGGCAAACAATTAGAATTTTTGCTACCAGGAAATGGTGGAGCGATTTCTGCATATTGCACCTTTACATGTATTTTGTATTTACAGATAGCCAGGCAGGACATTGTATTGTCATCATAGGATCCTGGATAACACTAACCGTTGTGCTCTCGGCTTACAGATGCGGCTTGCGCTATTCGCTCTGCGTTTGCAAGAGCGAAGTTCACTGTTCAGTCTAGGAATATGACAATTCAAGCCTTAACCATTGAGGCAGGTTTGAGTCGAGTTACACAGAATCATTTTGCAGCGCTATGTTACTCCCCAAATATTGTACATTCTTTGGGACAGCTGCAAAAGGAAGAATGCGCCTACCAGTGTGCCAAGTCCCATTCACCACAAACTGCACTTGAAGGTGGCAGTAGTCACACCTAGTCCTTACAATCGTCATCATGAAGGATATTTCTGTTGTTTAATACCCAAGCATTTGGATGTTATTTTGTTCCCGTCTTGTTGCTTTTCCAAAAACCATCCATTGATGACTGATTATCAAAATCATCTCTTCAACTGTGAAAAGAATTAAGAGGTTGTGTGTGTGTGTTGTATTGACTCGTTCTGTTTGCAGGCCTAAGATGCTCTATGTCCACCGAGTCGTGTTTGAACCTGGGGAGGTGTGAGGCCACGGCTGACGGAAATGGAGAGTGCAAGTAAGTTTCAAATCCCTTTACGTGAGGTAAATATGCACAGCAAACTCCTGCATCAAATACATATTATACATTCCAGAGAGCATTTAGTAAATGACATATCCAAGAAAATGAAGTTGTTTCATTTGATCGTGTTGAGTTGAGGCCTAGCTTGGGCCTCTGAAGGCATTTTCAGTCGTCTAAGAGAGTAGCACATGCCTATTCTTGGAAGACAATTACAACCTAGGCCTGGGCCAGCGAATGAATGAGATGTGTGGGTTTTGAAGAGGACTGCACCGGGGGGGTCGCTGTGTCTGTGTGTCTCACAGCCTGCTCAGCCCAGCCCACTGCTACTGAATGCAGGCTCCCTCTCCACTCTCTCCAGCAGAAGTCTCTGTTGGAGACACTCACTCTTAGTCCTAAATCTTGTTTCTCTTTTCTTTCACGGAGCGACAGCTGGGCTTTGCCAGAAGCTCGGCGGCCATTGTTCTCCAGTCAGATGAATTCTGTGTGACTAATCTGGGTGATGCTTCCCAGTGAGTTCTGGCTGCAGCCCCTGTCCTTCCCCCCGCTCCCCCTGCTCAAGGGTTTTGTCCCCCTGTTGATAGTTGAATGGGCTTTCTCTCTCTTGAGAGATTTTCATCTGAAGGACAGATGGAAGTAGAGGGTAATTAGACTGGATGGTTTCATAATTGTGAACAGATACATAAAGAGACTGTAAATTAGTAAACAAGTTGTAATGCATATCTGAGGTTGTTGTTGTTCTCCATTTTTAAAGTGAAATGAGCAGGTCAATACAAAGCGTTCAGTAGCTCTTCTACATCAACGACATGTAGAACGTCTATTGTCCCCTGACCCCTCTTACCCCTGTTGCACAAAGGCTACCTGAACATTGGCTCTGTTTCCAGCCTGTTATTTGAGTGCCAGTGTTGCCTTACTGAGCTGTAGTGGAGTGGGATGAAACTGGACTAGCGCAGAGGTTCAATCAGGGCAGGTCGGGCTCTTGGCTCCTGCAGGCCCAGGCAGCCATTTTGGCTCTGGGCCACATCTTAATTGTGTCTGGCAGTGTTTCGCCCCCCTTGTTGGGCCACAAAGCCATCATTGTGCCTGCCACTGTCCTCAGACTCTCCTAATTAAACATGGAGATTGTGATTAGTGGCCTGCTAGACTGGAGCACCACATTTTTTGGAGAGAGCTGATATTTTTTTTATTTTTTACTACGCCTTCCTTTTGTGTGTCTTTTACTATGCCTTCATTTTTTGTATTATCCCACGGTAACGAGAGTTAACAATCCCACAATGTGTCTGGAATGTACAGGCAGAGGTCAGAGGTTGTGTTGTGTCTTCTCTAGTGCTCAATGCTGGAAATGTTTGTTTATGGGTATACAGTATGTTTGGACAAACTTTAAACAGTGCTGTGATGTGAAAAATGATGACTAAAATGGGAACATTGCAGAGCAAGCTAAGTGCACCCTATCAGATTAATCCAATTCGAATACCGTGGCTTAATGTCAACAACACTGCTAGTTTCACAATCTTCCACTGAATGTTCAAGCGTTTCTCACCATGTAGGCTAAACTGGCTTGCTTTGTCTTTTCAAAATCAAAGAATTGTGTGGCAGGTCCTACTGAATTGTTGACAACATAAGTTAATGCCTGGAGGACTAACCACATCCAGGTGGGTTAATTGGCATGATCCCTTCAGTCTTTTCAGGTTATAAGTTAGGTCTAATGAAGACCCATGAACCCATAAGATACAGTAGACCCAAGGCCTCATATTGGAGGTTTGATGAGAAAGATACAGACTCAGTGAGCATTGCTACTGAGAGAGGCAGACCTAACTCTCAAGAGAAGACAGGCTATGTGCACACCGCCACAAAATGAGGTGGAAACTAGATGTCGACCGATTATGATTTTTCAACGCCGATACCGATTAATCGGCTGATTTATTTAATTTATTTATTTGTAATATTGACTATTACAACAATACTGAATGAACACTTATTTTAACTTAATATAATGCATCAATAAAATGAATTTAGCCTCAAATAAATAATGAAACATGTTCAATTTGGTTTAAATAATGCAAAAACAAAGTGTCGGAGAAGTGTTGGAGAAGTGCAATGTGTGCCATGTAAGAAAGCTAACGTTTAAGTTCCTTGCTCAGAACATGAGAACTTATGAAAGTTGGTGGTTCCTTTTAACATGAGTCTTCAATATTCCCAGGTAAGAAGTTGTAGGTTGTAGTTAGGAATAGGAATAGGAATTCTAAGACTATTTCTCTCTATACGATTTGTATTTCATATACGTTTGACTATTGGATGTTCTTATAGGCATCTTAGTATTGCCAGTGTAACAGTATAGCTTCCGTCCCTCTCCTCGCTCCTACCTGGGCTCGAACCAGGAACACATCGACAACAGCCACCCTCGAAGCAGCGTTACCCATGCAGAGCAAGGGGAACAACTACTCCAAGTCTCAGAGCGAGTGACATTTGAAACGCTATTAGCGCGCACCCCACTAACTAGCTAGCCATTTCAAATCGGTTACACCAGCCTAAACTTGAGAGTTGATAGGCTTGAAGTCATAAACAGCACAATGCTTGAAGCATTGCAAAGAGCTGCTGGCAAAACGCACGAAAGTGCTGTTTGAATGAATGCTTACGAGCCTGCTGGTGCCTACCATCGCTCAGTCAGACTGCTCTATCAAATCATAGACTTAATTAGAACATAATAACACACAGAAATACGAGCCTTAGGTCATTAATATGGTCGAATCCGGAAACTATCATCTCGAAAACAAAACGTTTATTCTTTCAGTGAAATACGGAACCGTTCTATATTTTATCTAACGGGTGGCATCCCTAAGTCTAAATATTCATGTTACATTGCACAACCTTCAATGTTATGTCATAATTACGTACAATTCTGGCAAATTAGTTCGAGTTCGAACGAGCCAGGCGGCCCAAACTGTTGCATATACCCTGACTCTGCTTGCAATGAACGCAAGAGAAGTGACACAATTTCACCTGGTTAATATTGCCTGCTAACCTGGATTTCTTTTAGCTAAATATGCAGGTTTAAAAATATATACTTATGTATTGATTTTAAGAAAGGCATTCATGTTTATGGTTAGGTACACGTTGGAGCAACGACAGTCCTCTTTCGCGAATGCGCACCGCGTCGATTATATGCAACCATGTGTAGTTAACTAGTGATTATGATTGATTGATTGATTTGTTTTTTTATAAGATACGTTTAATGCTAACTAGCAACTTACCTTGGCTTCTTACTGCCTTCGCGTAATAGGCAAATTGGCCCTAATTAATCGGCCATTCCGATTAATCGGTCGACCTCTAGTGGAAACTGAGCTGCACTTCCTAACCTCCTACCAAGTGTATGACCATATTAGAGACACATATTTACTTTAGATTACACAGACCCACAAAATATTCTAGAACACATCCAATTTTGATAAACTCCCATATCTATTGGGTGAAATAACACAGTGTGCCATCACAGCAGCAAGATTTGTGACCTGTTGCAACAAGAAAAGGGCAACCAGTGAAGAACAAACAACACTGTAAATACAGCCCATATTTATGTTGATTTTCCCTTTTGTACTTGAAGTATTTGCACATTGTTACAGCACTGTATATAGCCATATTAAGACATTTGAAATGTCTCTATTCCTTTGGAACTTTTGTGAGTGTAATGTTTTCAGTTTAGTTTTGGATTGTTTATTTCACTTTTGTTTAATATCTATTTAACTTGCTTTGGCAATGTAAAAATATGTTTCCCTTGCCGATAAATCCCTTTAGATTGAGAGAGAGAGAGAGAGAGAGAGAGAGAGAGAGAGAGCAGGTTGGTGAGGTCTGGTGGCGTCGGTCTGTGTGGCAGCCTGTCTGAATAATATAGGCTACGTTATATGTTTTCATGGTCTCCATGAAATTCCTTCCCTGAGCATACAGGAAGTGTATTTCCACGGCCATGTTCCCATTCCTGACAGGATCACGGCCTTCCTTCACCTCAATTAAAACAATACCGCTCTGAAGTCAAGACAAGTGGTAGTCCCAGGTACAGTGCCATCCAATGCTTCAGTTTTATTTCCACTGAACAAAAATATAAACACAACATGTGAAGTGTTGGTCCCATGTTTCATGAGCTGAAATAAAAACAAGCTTAACAAGAGTATTTCTCTGGAACTTTTGTGCACATACACAACTCTGTTAGTGAGCATTTCTCATTTGCCAAGATCATCCATCTACCTGACAGTTGTGGCATATCAAGAAGCTGATTGACCAACATGATCATTACACAGGTGTGGGACAACATTCTACAGGCCACAATGAACAGCCTGATCAACTCTATGTGAAGGACATGTGTCGCGTTGCATGAAGCAAATGGGGGTCACAACAGATACTGACTGGTTTTCTGATCCACGCCCCTACCTTTTTTTAAAGGTATCTGTGACCAACAGATGCATATCAGTATTCCCAGTCATGTGAAATCCATAGATTAGGGCCTAATTCATTTATTTCAATTGACAGATTTTCTTATATGAACTGTAACTCAGTAAAATCGTTGAAATGGTTGCATGTTGCGGTTATATTTTTGTCCAGTGTAGTACTGTAGGTTGCCTACTTTACATTCCAAGCCATGAATACTGAGGTCCTCCCTCATATCTGGACTGGTGAATGAGAGCTACTGGGATCAGGGCAGGCCAGGGTAGTTTATCTGAAGGAGGCCTCTCATCTAGTAAGCTGACATGACAGTAACAGAAAGCAGTGCAGTGTAGGGCCAATAAGAACCCAAGAGAGAGAGATATGATCCACACTCTAGGATGGCTAGAATCAAGGGGCTTAGCTTCAGATCCTCAGCCAGGGAGATGAGAGATGCACTGTCTGGAGAGGGCTTCACATACTGTGCCTCAGTCGGCAGGAAAACAGAAGAGCCTCCTCAAAATATCTGTATTTATTTGGACCGGCAATTGATACAGTGAGTCACGTGACCTCTTGTGCTTCAGAGGAGGGCTTAGTCCCCCACTGGAGAAGGGAGATTTGGAAGTGATGTGGTATGGATGAGACTGAGCCAGGGTATTTTGAGCAATATTGCTGTCTGTCTGTCACTCATCAACCTGTCCTGTACTCAGGTTGTGTCCAAAATGGGGCCCTATTCCCTATGTAGTGCATACATTTTGCCTGATGAGAAGTCTTTGATGTGATGATGCATGCTGAGTTGAGGCCTCAGTATTTGGGGAGTCACACCTTAGCATAGATGTCCCCTGTGCTGCCTGTCTGCGAGCCTGCTTGCCTGGAGAAATAAGTCTTCTGCAGTAACAGCCAGTCTCCCCTCCTTCAGAAAGACATAAATAGCCCAGTTAGCACCTGAGACGAAGGTTTCCATGACAGGTTCTAATCTGCAGGCACTGTATTCAAAGAGCTGGAACTGATATAACCTTGGATAATCATTCTCTCAAGTGTTTGTCCAGGCTTTAACAAATTCCCCTTTGGATAGCTAGCTAGATGGCTACGTGTGTGTTAAAACTCTCTGACTGAAGTGAAATAAGGCCCATTCATTCCCTGGCATGTGTGGTGTGGTAGTGACCGGTAGTCGGTAGTCCGGCTGGCCATTTGATTCATTGTTCAGCAGTCTTATGGCTTGGGGGTAGAAGCTGTTAAGGAGCCTTTTGGTCCTAGACTTGGCGCTACGATACCGCTTGCCGTGCAGTCACAGAGAGAGTGAGGGTGACAGTGAGAGTGACAGTCTGGAGTCTTTGACAGTTTTTTGGGCCTTCCTTTGACACCGTTTACTATAGAGGTCCTGGATGGCAGGAAGCTTGGCCCCAGTGGTGTACTGGGCCGCACACACTACTCTCTGTAGCGCCTTATGGTCAGATGCCGAGCAGTTTCTATACCAGGCGGTGATGCAACCGGTCAGAATGCTTTTGATGGGGGCAGCTGTAGAACTTTTTGGGGATCAGGGGATCCATGCAAAATCTTTTCAGTCTCCTAAGGGGGAAAAGGTGTTGTCGTGCCCTCTTCACAACTGTCTTGGTGTGTTTGGACCATGATAGTTCGTTGGTGATGTGGACACCACAAGAACTTGAAACTCATGAATGAAAGCCAGCCCTTGTCCTGGCCAGTGATGCTTCAATGCAACCTCTGTTTGCTACGAGGCAGATGAATCCCTGCATTTTAGTCCACCACTCCGCCCCCCCCCCACTCCCATCCTTTCATTCAGACGCAGGAAACAGCCTCGAAGGACCGGGGGAAGAAAAGGTGCTGTATTGTATGTGATCATATCATCACACAGGGCCCTGGGCTTTCATGGGCCGCCGGGCCCGGGTCGGCTTCCCTTTGGCACAAACCTCAGTGGAGCAAAGGGGGGGCTGAACTGAGCCGCTGACTGTTCTGTTCTGACGGATTGAAGCGACTTGACGTTGGGGAACTTCAACGCTGTGGATTAGAGATATTTGAGTCTGAGGGGTGACACGTATCAAAGAAAAATCACATACATTTTGATCACCGGCTAATATGACCGACAGCGAGGCCATCTGTGTGTGTGCAGCGAGGCCATCTGCGTGTGTGCAGCGAGGCCATCTGTGTGTGTGCAGCGAGGCCATCTGTGTGTGTGCAGCGAGGCCATCTGTGTGTGTGCAGCGAGGCCATCTGTGTGTGTGCAGCGAGGCCATCTGTGTGTGTGCAGCGAGGCCATCTGTGTGTGTGCAGCGAGGCCATCTGCGTGTGTGCAGCGAGGCCATCTGTGTGTGTGCAGCGAGGCCATCTGTGTGTGTGCAGCGAGGCCATCTGTGTGTGTGCAGCGAGGCCATCTGTGTGTGTGCAGCGAGGCAGGAGAGAAAACAACAATAGAGGAGCATTTCCTCATTTGATGAATTTGTGCCCGACCACCTGTCTGTCTGTGGATCATAACTGAACAACTAAAAGGGGCTTGCATTACCCACAAGGCAGCACACTCCATAATACCCATGATTACTTGTGGTTTTCGCATTCAACTCCAAACAGAAGGCTGCATCACAGCGGCAGGTGTTCTATGAACTTTCACACACACACAAATACACACAGGATACTCCTCACAAAGACAACACAAAACATAAGTTAATGGCTTTCTTCTGGATGGAGTGATAAGGAGGTCCTTTAAAAAACGTTTTTAAATTGGTCTGAAATGAGGTCTAAACTAAAGCCAATATCATCTGTTTGAATCACCTGAACTTCATAAAATGTTCTCATAGGTAGACCTCAACCAAACACAACACTGAGCTCTGTACAGTAACTACTCCGTCAGGGTCTGCTTCCGTGTCACACACCTTCAGCCACATTTAATCACTTAAGAGGTTCCCAGTCTCGTAAAGCAGCAGGCTAGGCAGTAGCAACACCACCACCAGTCATTAGGAGAAGGCAGCTTGAGTCAGAAATCCCCCAGGCAGCCTCCTTCCCTGTCCCTGTTCCTGTCTCGCCATATCTCCCCTGCACCTCCTATCTCCCTTCTGCCTCTGCCTGCATCCCCTGCCTCTCCTCCTGCCCCTTGTTCTGTGTTGTGTCCCTGGGGGAGCGGTTCCTTTCCCATGGGCTCTGTCAGTAATAGGGCCAAATAAACAGGTCTCTAATGAACACTACCAGATGTGGGCTGGGAAGCTACGATTAGAGAGAGAGAGGGGGGCTGAGGCACAGCACCACAGCCCCGGGGGAGTGCTTTCAGACAGATCAGACCAGACTAAAAGATACTTAGCAGAGACACAGACACCAAACAGCCAGGAAATGAGAGTGGAGAAACACAAGGCAGGGGGAAAAAAGTGTTCCTAGAAGAGTTTGACTCCAGGCTGGAGGCAGTTTAGAGAGAGGTGGTAGGAGGCATGTGAAAGAGAGATGGACTGTGAAAAAAACAAAAACTGAATTCGCTCCAGGCCCAAAATGGTCAGGTTTGTCACTTTCTCCATTCTGTGTTGAGGTTCAATTCTCAAAATGTTCATGGTGTCGTGGTGAACGTTTCATTGGAACAGTCAAGTGTTCTTTTTGTCTTATAGCGCAGACAGACCAACCTAAACATCCCCCGTCTGCAGTTAATCATCTGCTGAGTTTTGCGATTCAACATTCCCTGAATCGTCAGGAAATGAGTAGAAAATGAGGGCTGATGTTCAGTGGTCAGATGCGATAGGACGGCCACTGTGCTAATTGCAGTTAGTCAGCACTGTGTGTTTGACCCTTTTAGAGAAACTACACTACAATACTGTTGGTTAAATGGTGAACATAGGTAGGCTGCATGGCTGTCGTAGGCTGGTATTGAAGAGTGGAGCCTGTACGTCTCTGTGCGTGTGTGTGTGTGTGTGTCTATATATGCGTGTGTGTGTTCATGTGTACGCCTGCGTGCCGGTGTGTCTTCAAAGCACAGTGCCTTTCTGTGCATGGTGACCTCCGAGAGTGACAGATGGCAGATTGGCCCAACAGTGGAGAAACCCCCCAGAGTGGTGTCTGCTCCCGAGGTCAGGTGTCATGACAACATCTGCTCTCCGCCTGGGCTGATCCTCAGCCGCCCGCTGCACACTGCAGCACAGACGCACACAAACACACACATGAGCACACACACACAGACCCTTTGCCACGGGCTACTGGTGGCCAGGAAGAAAAGCAATCTCAGCAGGACAGTGGAGGCTACTGGGGCAGGCAGGGAGGGACGACAGTCACAGGATAACAACAACAGTATCAGCCTGATTACAGAGGTTCCTCTGTTATACAACATCACTCCGGGCCTGCTGCACACCTGATATTTGAACAGCTTCTGATTCTTCTCCTCTTTTCAGCTGTTCTTTATTGAACTTTTCTAGCAGATAGTTTACCTGCTGCCAAGATTAGCGTTCTCTGGATGACGTGTCCAGGAGTCTGTTGTAGCAGCTGCCTTTCACTGTTTGTTTTGAACGGTTCAATTTACAATAGTAGTTGGTGTCTTTTTGTTTTTCCCTTTTATAGTCTGTGTGAGCCATTTAAGACGGTTAGCCGTGTGTGTCCTGTAAAACGGATTTTGTGCTGACGGCCTATTCGTCGACCTCTCGCCAAGTTAAAGAGCAAACGGTTAGCATTCTTGGCTAGCGCGTGCTGAGGTTGACTCTGTTCAAACGCCAGGGCCAGAGTGTGTTTGAGCAGCGGGGCCACGTGGACCGAGGCAGAGGAGTGGGTGCTTTATGTATTTGTCTTTGAGGCCCCAGTGTGAGACATTGGGCTGTTTGTGATGAACAGGCAGGTCTGGGCCTGGTTTAAAAAGCTGGTGTGAGTTTTTGCATAGCCCTGTAAAGTGAGGCTGCCAAGAGCCTCCATTGAGGACTGTGGTTCAGGGATAGGGACAGGAGAGGGGGGGTTTAGAGTAAACACCAACATTCCTTCCAAACCAGCAACCTCCTCTGTTCACTGGCTTCCCACTAACTCTCCATCCCACCCCCTCCTCCAAAACCAGTTCAATTTCCTTGCTTTCAGACAGCTTTTGTTTGTCTCTCTCTGCATCGTTTAAGTATGCTTGGGTTGACCAGTGAAAAGTAACACCCAGGCCCAGACTTTGAGGTTTTTGGAGCCATGGCCCAGTCAAGAGAGAGTTATAAATCCTAATATGGTAGCTTACAAAAGCAGACAACCCTATGGACGCCATGAAAAGAGAGAGCGGGGGAAAACAATTACCGGGAACTAGAGCGAAAGAAGGTATATTGAGGAGGGGGGAGTAAAAGGACGGTCAGCCGTACGAAGGCTCCATAAGGAGGAAGTGAAAAGAAGACCGAATTAAGGACCAAAAAGAGAGAGAGAGAGAGGCCAGGGATGAGCCCGATGGGGAGAGAGAGAGAGGCCAGGGATGAGTCTGATGGAGAGAGAGAGAGGCCAGGGATGAGTCTGATGGAGAGAGAGAGAGGCCAGGGATGAGCCCGATGGAGAGGGAGAGGCCAGGGATGAGCCCGATGGAGAGAGAGAGGCCAGGGATGAGCCCGATGGAGAGAGAGAGGCCAGGGATGAGCCCAATGGAGAGAGAGAGAGAGAGAGGCCAGGGATGAGCCCGATGGAGAGAGAGGCCAGGGATGAGCCCGATGGAAAGAGAGAGAGAAGCCAGGGATGAGCCCGATGGAGAGAGAGAGAGGCCAGGGATGAGCCCGATGGAGAGAGAGGCCAGGGATGAGCCCGATGGAGGGAGAGAGAGAGAGAGAGAGGCCAGGGATGAGCCTGATGGAGAGAGAGAGAGAGAGGCCAGGGATGAGCCTGATGGAGAGAGAGAGAGAGCCAGGGATGAGCCCGATGGAAAGAGAGAGAGAGGCCAGGGATGAGCCCGATGGAAAGAGAGAGAGAGGCCAGGGATGAGCCCGATGGAGAGAGAGAGAGAGGCCAGGGATGAGTCTGATGGAGAGAGAGAGGCCAGGGATGAGCCCGATGGAGAGAGAGAGAGGCCAGGGATGAGTCTGATGGAGAGAGAGAGAGGCCAGGGATGAGTCCAATGGAGAGAGAGAGAGAGAGGCCAGGGATGAGTCTGATGGAGAGAGAGAGAGGCCAGGGATGAGCCCGATGGAGAGAGAGAGAGGCCAGGGATGAGCCCGATGGAGAGAGAGAGAGGCCAGGGATGAGTCTGATGGAGAGAGAGAGGCCAGGGATGAGCCCGATGGAGAGAGAGATAGAGAGGCCAGGGATGAGCCTGATGGAGAGAGAGAGAGAGAGGCCAGGGATGAGCCTGATGGAGAGAGAGAGAGAGAGGCCAGGGATGAGCCCGATGGAGAGAGAGAGAGAGGCCAGGGATGAGCCCGATGGAGAGAGAGATAGAGAGGCCAGGGATGAGCCTGATGGAGAGAGAGAGAGAGAGGCCAGGGATGAGCCTGATGGAGAGAGAGAGAGAGAGGCCAGGGATGAGCCCGATGGAGAGAGAGGAAAAACTTGTTTGTGGACAGAGAAGGAACAGAGAGGAGAAGGTTTACCAGCTGAATGCACACTCTCAGCTTGGAGGCTCCCGGCCTGGCCTGCCTGTGGTTAGATCTGAATGGGTAGGAGAAACAATGGAGCCACTCATCCTACCCCCTCCACTGCTGAAGGCCAGGCAGCAGCTGCCGTCCCCTCATTTACATGCGCACCTGCTCCGACGCTGCAGCCTTTTGGGAACGATGGCTCAGAGTGTGACGCATGCCCCGCCTCACGACCCCAGCACCAGGCTCCCGCTATGTCTGCTCTGTGTCCCTCTCTGGGAGACCTGGGTTGGCTTATAGACCCCCACTATTTCAGAACTGCATTGCTATGAATGCTAGCTGGCAGAATGCTTCTACATCTCTGTCATAATTAAAAAAGATAGCGAATTATCTGAACAATTGAAGGGCTTGTAGTGAAACTCTGGAGAACAAGGATGAACTGAGCATGTGTTCTTCTCACCACAGGAAAATACATTTGATCATGTTTAGATTTAGAATAGTCCTCAAATAGCATATGGCAATGTTGGGATTTTGGTAGATGGCCTTTTCTCCTCCTTCGCACTCTATATCTCTCTAGAATAAAACATCCTGACAAGCATGCTCCCTGTAACCCAAGATGGATGATTCTCTAGTATTTCCCAGTGATTGGAAACCAGAGGTAGCCTAGCCTAGCATTAAAGCAGCGTGACATGCCATCAGGCCCTTCATGTTTGTGTAGCTAGTGCCCAGCCTAGCATGTGATGTTTTCTTTCCCTGGCCACCCTAATCCCGTGAGAGAGAGACCCTGTCTAAACACACGTCTGTCCCCACAGGGGGCCTCTGCTTGGCCCCGGGCCCCCAGCCCTGCTCACACAACCAACGGCCCCCTGGGAATGTTTGGGGAGGTGATTTAGTTAGCCCCCTTAGGGCCAATAGTAATAGACCTATAGACAACTATGTGATAGTATTTTGGAGTGACAGAACTTTTAACGGTATTTAAAGGTTGCTGAGACATTGTTACATTATGGAATCCCCCAGAATGAGACACAGTAGCTATAATCAACAACTATTAACGATGTAAATGAATACAATACTAGTTGCAACTGGAGAACGAAAACAACATCAGCCTCCAATGGAAAGGAATCAGCTTTTTGGGGGCTCTGTATTGTCTTTCATGTGAATTTCCTTCATTTTTCGGCTTCAGACCAATCCCGACTTCTCACTGAAAACGTTGTTTTTTTGTGTTAAATGTTTCTTTATGTTTTGCCCTGGGGGAATTGACAATGAATTAGCGAACGTTTCACTAGGAGGATAACTGATACCAACAGTGTCTGTGTGGCTCTAGAGTTTGCTATCTCTCTATATCCCTTGTCTCTGGCTGTCAGAGAGCGAGAGAGAGAAAGACTCTATACAGTAGAAGAATACAGGGCATTGAGGTGGAGGAACACTGCTTTGAACTCTCCATAATGTTAGCTCTGAGTTCAAAGACGGGCATAGACACGGCCTTGTCCTTTGAATGAATGAGCGCTGGGAAAAAAAGGAGTGGAGTGGAGCATATTTCTTGCTAAGAGCTGTTGATGTGGGCCATGGGGCTACCTTTGTCAAAAATGAGACCGGATTATGTACAAGAATTCAGTCAGCTCATCAGAGTTCAGCTCAATGTTGTCGTGTAGTGTTGATGAATGGAGTCAGTCTATCCACAATGACCAACAACCCTCACCATCCAAACATGTGGAAAATAGTACAGAACCCCCCTGGATGACAAATGGGAGCATTTGGTAGCAGTGAGGTCCTAGATAGAGTGGTGGGTTATCTCTTTCCACGGACCCTGACCACCTCTCTCTCTCTCTCTGTGTGTGTGTGTGTGTGTGTGTGTGTGTGTGTGTGTGTGTGTGTGTGTGTGTGTGTGTGTGTGTGTGTGTGTGTGTGTGTGTGGCTCTTTGTTGGGAGTTGACCTTGTGTTGCCTCGGGGACTCTCCAAGCCCTGTCATTGTAATAGTAAATGTGCGAATCCATCCCCGCCGACCCCCGCTCTCTTCCTCTCTCTTCCGCTCTCTTCCTCTCTCTTCCGCTCTCTTCCTCTCTCTTCCTCTCTCTTCCTCTCTCTTCCTCTCTCTTCCTCTCTCTTCCTCTCTCTTCCGCTCTCTTCCTCTCTCTTCCGCTCTCTTCCTCTCTCTTCCTCTCTCTTCCTCTCTCTTCCGCTCTCTTCCTCTCTTCCTCTCTTCTCTCTCTTCCGCTCTCTTCCTCTCTCTTCCTCTCTCTTCCTCTCTCTTCCTCTCTCTCTTCCCGCTCTCTTCCGCTCTCTTCCGCTCTCTTCCTCTCTCTTCCTCTCTCTTTCTCTCTCTTCCGCTCTCTTCCTCTCTCTTCCTCTCTCTTCCTCTCTCTTCCTCTCTCTTCCTCTCTCTTCCTCTCTCTTCCTCTCTCTTTCTCTCGTTCCCTCTCAATTCAATTTCGATTCGAAGGGGCTTCATTGGCGTAGGAAACGTATGTTTACATTCCCAAAGCAAGTTAAATGGATAAGAAACAAAAGTGAAATTAACAATCAGAAAGGAACAGTAAACATTACACTCACAAAAGTCTGAAAAGAATAGACATTTCAAGTGTTATATTATGGTTATGTACAGTGTTGTAACCAGTGTGCAAATAGTACAAAAGGGGAAATAAATAAACATAAATATGGGTTGTGTTTACAATGGTGTTTGTTCTTCACTGGTTGCCTGTTTTCTTGTGGCAACAGGTCACAAATCTTGCTGCTGTGATGGCACACTGTGGAATTTCACATCTCTCATTATCTCTGGGAACCGTTTGCTGGGGGCCACTTTATGACTCTAAGAGGACCTGTGAGAAACATCACAGGGGTGGATGATGCCCCCTGTCCCACCCCCTTGCCCCCCATATCCTGCAGTCAGGGTTTTATGGCCTAAAACATGCTGTCTGAAAGGACAACAGTGACAAGGAAAATGTGCTGTTTGGCTGCATAGTTTCTCATGGCTGTGTTGCCGTGTAGTAAAAACAGTGGGCAGGACAGAGAGAACATCCTGGCTGAGCCCTCAGAGCGTCTTTCACTGAGAGCAGGGACTAGTTAGTTACCTAGTTAGTGTCAGGCTGAGCTTGTTTCCCAGGCTGCTGAAGGTCTATATTGATGAGCACACAATAGGAACATCTCAGTGGCTTCCTCTCCTTGTTTGCACTGACCTCTGAAAACATCAGAGGTGAAAGTAAGAAAGTGGATGACAACTAGTAGGTGTTTGCTTTCACTCTTGCTGTGTTCCCATATTAACTTAAAAAACAAACACATCTAGTGCAGTGGCTTTTGTTGCCAGTCCCGACCTGTTGAATACAACTTTTCCTTAACCCTTAGTGCTTATTATTATCTTTCTGACTCAACCCGCCTCTCTCTCTCTCTCTCTCTTTCCAGATGTCGGGATGGATACGTGGGGAACAGGTGTCAGCATCAGGACCCCTGCACCTACTCTTCATGTAAAAATGGCGGCTCGTGTCGCATGGTGCCCCGTGGGAATTCAGTGGAATTCACGTGTTTCTGCCGGCCAGGCTTCACGGACCGCCTATGTCTGACGCCCATCGACAACGCCTGCCTCAGTTTACCCTGCCGGAACGGTGGCACTTGCGACCTTGTCAACCTCAAAGAGTACAAGTGTAGATGTCCTCCTGGCTGGTCTGGTAAACACGGTCATATTTACTACTCACACTATAGTCAGAATACTGGAGGGAAAAGCTGCACAGTCTAGTAGTAATAAATAACATTACTAACCGGTCTTATGTTCTTTCAAATATTCAAACTGACCATGGTTACAACTAATTGTAGCACATGAAAAGAAACAAGGTGCTGCTACGTATGTAAATAAAGATCAAAATCCTGATTTCATTTACAAGATGTGTGTCTGTCTCTTTCAGGTAAGCAGTGCCAGCAGGCAGACCCCTGTGCCTCTAACCCCTGTGCCAACGGCGGGCAGTGCACCCCCTTCGAGTCCCACTACATCTGCTCCTGCACCCCCTTCTTCTACGGCCAGACCTGCAAGCAGGACGTCAATGAGTGTGCCCAAAACCCCTCACCCTGCAAGAATGGAGGCGTGTGTGTGAACGAGGTAGGCACCTACCGCTGCCAGTGTCCCCAGGAGTATACGGGCAAGCACTGCGATACCCGCTACCTACCGTGCAACCCCTCCCCCTGCCACAACGGGGCCACCTGCGTCCAGAAGGGAGACACCACCTACGAATGCTCCTGTGTGCCAGGTACTGCTCTGTTAATGTTGTCCCATCTGATCCCCTATGGGCCCAAGCCTACATTTACTTCAGAAAGTATTTATACCCCTTTTCAAAATGTTATTTTACAGCCTGAATTTAATTAAATTATGGATTAAATTGAGATTTTTGGTCACTGTCAAAGTGGATTTACGTTGAATTAAAAATGAAAAGCTGACGTTTTTTTGAGTCAATAAGTATTCAATCCCTTTGTTATGGCAAGCCTAAATACGTTCAAGTCACATAATAAGTTGTATGGACTCACTCTGTGTGCAATAATAGTATTTAACATGATTTTTGAATGGCTACCCCACACATACATAGATTGAACCACAAAGACCAGGGAGGTTTTCCAATGCCTCACAAAGAAGGGCACTTATTGGTAGATGGGTACAAATAAAAAAACAGACATTGAATATCACTTTGAGCATGGTGAAGTTATTAATTACACTTTGGATGGTGTATCAATATACCCAGTCACTACAAAGATGAAGTTGTCCCTCCTAACACAGTTGCCGGAGAGGAAGGAAACCTCCTAGGGATTTCACCAATGGTGACTTCAAAACAGTTACAGTTTGAAGACTGTGATAGGAGAAAACTAAGGATGGATTGACAACATTGTAGTTACTCCACAGTACTAACCTAAATGACAGAGTTAAAAGAAGGAAGCCTGTACAGAATCAAAAATATTCCAAAACAAGCACCCTGTTTGCAACAAGGCACTAAAGTAATGCTGCAAAACATGTGGCAATACAATGTACTTTATGTCCTGAATACAGTGTTATGTTTGGGGCAAATACAATACAACACATTACTGAGTACCACTCTTCATATCAGCAAGCATAGTGGTGGCTGCATCATATTATGAGTTTGCTTGTAATCGTTAAGGACTGGGGAGTTTTTCAGGATAAAAAAGAAACGGAATGGAACTAAGTACAGGCAAAATCTGAGAGGAAAACCTGGTTGTCTGCTTTCCACCAGATCCTGGGAGATGAATTCACCTTTCAGCAGGACAATAACCTAAAACACAAGACCAAATCTACACTGGAGTTGCTTACCAAGAAGACAGTGAATGTTCCTGAGTGGCCGAGTTACAGTTTTGACTTAAATTGACTTCAAAATTCAAAAGGCACTCGCACATCTGAGCTATCTTTGTTGCAGGTGCATGGTAACAGTTAAATAAGATGAGAAAAAAGAAGAAACCCACACGCTGCTCTTGCTAGTATCACTGTTCTTTAATTAGCTTTACGTATCGACCTCAAGGCCTTCGTCAGAGCTTGAGGAAGGCCTTGAGGCCGATACGTAAAGATAATTAAAGAACAGTCATAGTAGCAAGAGCAGCGTGTGGGTTTCTTCTTTTTTCTCGACTTAAATCTACTTGAAAATCTATGGCAAAGACCTGAAACTAGTTGTCTAGCGATGATCAACAACCAATTTGACAGATGATCAACAACAGCTTGAGGATGATGAAAAGAATAATGGGCAAATGTTGCACAATCCAGATGTGGAAAGACTTACCCAGAAAGACTCACAGCTGTAATCGCTGCCTAAGGTGCTTCTACAAAGTATTGACTCAGGGGTGTGAATACTTGTGCAAATGAGATATTTCTGTATTTAATTGTCAACATGTTTTCACATAGTCATGATGGGGTATTGTGTGTAGATGGGTGAGAAAACACATATATTTAATACATTTTGAATTCAGGTTGTAACACAACAACATTTGGAATAAGTCAAGGATACTTTCTGAAGGCACCTGTACATTAAGTTTTAGTCATTAAGCTGAAGATTGTGTCCAGAATGATTAACCATCAGGCCATGTGTGATATTTTATATTTTAAGTTAGGATTTGACCCAGGATGAACTTTCAAGTTGTAGAATCCATTTCCACTTAGGGGCTGCTTAAGTGTTTTGTCCACCAGTCTATCCTCTTAAGTCAAACATCTAAAACAGCTGGGAAATGAACTTGCGGTATTGTTGTCTAGTGGCTGGTCAGGATGACTTGTGGAGGAAGCTGTGCGTAGTGGCTCCACAGTGCTCTGTGTGTGTGTGTGTGTGTGTGTGTGTGTGTGTGTGTGTGTGTGTGTGTGTGTGTGTGTGTGTGTGTGTGTGTGTGTGTGTGTGTGTGTGTGTGTGTGTGTGTGTGTGTGTGTGTGTGAGTGTGAGTGAGTGAGTGTGTGAGTGAGTGAGTGAGTGAGTGAGTGAGTGAGTGAGTGAGTGAGTGAGTGAGTGAGAGAGCTGTAGGGCGATATGGCCTAAAAATCATATCTTTATTTTCTTTTTAAACTTACCATCAATTCACGATATATGTTTTCTCTCAATAAGCTTTGTTGTACAATTAAAGGTCCAGTATTATTTTATCAAAATAGTTTAACCGTCTTTTTTGCTATAATCACCGATCTGGCTTTCATGTCTGTCTATGAAAATGCCCTTTTTGTTACAAATTTAACCAGAAGCTTAATGCACATTCACTAATAATGACCAACTTCTTATAATGGGTATTATAGAAGATGAACACAGGTCTCTCTCAAGTACAAGCCCACATGCTAGTGACTAGCCAGCTAATCTTTATATTTCAAGTTTAGCCAACTTGGATCTATTGGCAAAGGTAGAACAGTTGAATTGTTAGGAACACACCCTTCTGTCCATCTCCAGCTGTTTGAACAGCATGCTCGCCTGTCCACTTTGTTGCTGAAATCAAGTGGCCTACCTTATTTCTCAGAACAGGAATGGGTTGCAAATTCCTTATGTAATTGTGTTTTAGGCTTATTGCACATTTATAAAACACAGACTAGACAGCTAGTGTAACCGTCCTTGGCTAAAATACTGTTAGCGGTATGTGGTACCGCAATGCCACACGCAATAAACTGAGGATCCATTTTCCAGAATCAACGTTCATTGATTATCCTGTTTTAGTAGTGTCTGCTCTGCGCGCAATTTCAAGAGTTGAAACACAAAAAGGTGTCGTTAGAAGGGTTAACGTCTCCTTTATGACAGTAAAATCATGTCTCGATGTGTTTCGGTCCATATGTCCCATTCTGTTGAACCAAACCTCAAATGCAAATAGCGAGTTGAACCTGCTTGCCAGAGAGGAAGAAGGGATCATCTTTGTTGTGTAGAGTGGCAGGCGTAGGGGCTTGGTGTGCGTGTGTAAATAGGAAGGCGCACACAACCTACAGTGATTGCACACGGTACAGAAGGAGCGAAGAGGACAAGACCAAAAAGACAACAGGAGAGCAAGTGGACATAAACACCCATAAAACATATTTTGTTGCGATACAGGCATTCGGAATATCGCGCAAAAAAAATATTCAAATTGATTTGTTATATCGCCCAGCCCTAGCGAGCTGTGTGTAGTGGCTCCACAGTGCATTATGTGTGTGTTGTGTGAACAGAGGGGAGCAGGATAGCATTGGGCCTTATCGTGAGGAAATGGCTGAATGATAACACCCTCAGAACAGAGCCTGCTAGTCCTGTAGACAGGGTTACCGCGACTGGGCGTCCTCTCCCTACTCCCCACAGGTCACCACTTCCACCCTGCCCTGCTCCTAAGCCAGGCTGAGCTAGACTTCCACTGAGCTCCCAGTAAGCACCACGGCACTTTCCTTGTGCCTCTAACACTGTTTTGGCCGTGAAACATGGCTCTCACCGAAACGCCACTGCCAAAGAGAAATAATTGTGAATCAAGAGAAGTACTAGAATTGTCAACAATCCAATGTTGCTCAGATTCTACCTACGTGAAATTGGCAGCATAACCTCCTAAATGTCCCTCTTCTTTTCTTATGGAGCCAGGGTGCCAGACAATACTGTGGTGGTGTGTTGTGTAATGCCAGAGCACGATGGTTTGTGTTATATGAAGGGAAGCTGTGGTCTGGCTGGCTGTTTGTTCTGACTGACACAGACCAACGGAGGGCTGCCACCGCTGCCATTCATTCCCCTCTGAAAAAGGAGGCCGTTGACTGCTGCAACTGTAAAAGAGTTTCCCCTTGTTTTGAAAGGAACCAACCAGGCAATTTTGGCGGGGCTGTGTGAGAGAGGGATGCAAAGGGACAAATATACTCAGATATACAATACGCTTCCTTGATATCAAATCATTATTGTATTTGTCACATGCACCGAATACAACAGGTACCTTACCATGAAATACTTACTAACGAGCCCTTAACCAACAATGCAGTGTTTTTTTTTTAAGCTCGAAATTTTTTTAATTTTATGTTCGAAAAAAAACGAACTAAAGGAAAAATAATAATACAATATAATAGCAATAACGAGGCTATATACAAGGGGTACCGGTACCGAGTCAATGTGCAGGGGTACCGGTACCGAGTCAATGTGCAGGGGTATGGGTTAGTCGAGGTAATTGAGATACAGTGGCAAGAGAATGTATGTGAACCCTTTGGAATGACATGGATTTCTGCATAAATTGGTCATCACATTTGATCTGATCTTCATCTAGGTCACAACAACAGACAAACACAGTCTGCTTAAACTAATAACACACAGACAATTCTACATTTTCATATCTTTATTGACACAATGTGTAAACATTCACAGTGCAGAGTGGAAAAAGTATGTGAACCCTTGGATTTAATAACAGGTTGACCCTCCTTTGGCAGCAATAACCTCAACCAAATGTTTTCTGTAGTTGCGGATCAGACCTGCACAACGGTCAGGAGGAATTTTGGACCATTCCTCTTTACAAAACTGTTTCAGTTCAGCAATATTCTTGGGATGTCTGGTGTGAACTGCTCTCTTGAGATCATGCCACAGCATCCCAATCGGATTGAGGTCATGCCACAGCATCTCATTTGGATTGAGGTCATGCCACAGCATCTCATTCGGGTTGAGGTCAGGCCACAACATCTCATTTGGATTGAGGTCATGCCACAGCATCTCATTCGGATTGAGGTCAGGCCACAGCATCTCATTCGGATTGAGGTCAGGCCACAGCATCTCATTCGGATTGAGGTCATGCCACAGCATCTCATTCGGATTGAGGTCATGCCACAGCATCTCATTTGGATTGAGGTCATGCCACAGCATCCCAATCGGATTGAGGTCATGCCACAGCATCTCATTTGGATTGAGGTCATGCCACAGCATCTCATTCGGGTTGAGGTCAGGCCACAACATCTCATTTGGATTGAGGTCATGCCACAGCATCTCATTCGGATTGAGGTCATGCCACAGCATCTCATTCGGATTGAGGTCAGGCCACAGCATCTCATTCGGATTGAGGTCAGGCCACAGCATCTCATTCGGATTGAGGTCAGGCCACAGCATCTCATTCGGATTGAGGTCAGGCCACAGCATCTCATTTGGATTGAGGTCATGCCACAGCATCTCATTCATTGAGGTCAGGCCACAGCATCTCATTCGGATTGAGGTCAGGCCACAGCATCTCATTCGGGTTGAGGTCATGCCACAGCATCTCATTCGGGTTGAGGTCATGCCACAGCATCTCATTCGGATTGAGGTCAGGCCACAGCATCTCATTCGGATTGAGGTCAGGCCACAGCATCTCATTCGGGTTGAGGTCAGGCCACAGCACAGCATCTCATTCGGATTGAGGTCAGGCCACAGCATCTCATTCGGATTGAGGTCAGGCCACAGCATCTCATTCGGATTGAGGTCAGGCCACAGCATCTCATTCGGGTTGAGGTCAGGCCACAGCATCTCTTTTGGATTGAGGTCAGGCCACAGCATCTCATTCGGGTTGAGGTCAGGCCACAGCATCTCATTCGGGTTGAGGTCATGCCACAGCATCTCATTCGGGTTGAGGTCATGCCACAGCATCTCATTCGGGTTGAGGTCATGCCACAGCATCTCATTTGGATTGAGGTCATGCCACAGCATCTCATTCGGGTTGAGGTCAGGCCACAGCATCTCATTTGGATTGAGGTCATGCCACAGCATCTCATTCGGGTTGAGGTCAGGCCACAGCATCTCATTCGGGTTGAGGTCAGGCCACAGCATCTCATTCGGGTTGAGGTCAGGCCACAGCATCTCATTCGGGTTGAGGTCATGCCACAGCATCTCATTCGGGTTGAGGTCAGGCCACAGCATCTCATTCGGGTTGAGGTCAGGCCACTCCAGAAGGTGTATTTTCTTCTGTTGAAGCCATTCTGTTGTTGATTTACTTCTGTGTTTTGGGTCATTGTCCTGTTGCATCACCCAATTTCTGTTGAGCTTCAGTTGGCGGACAGACAGCCTAACATTCTCCTGCAAAATGTCTTGATAAACTTGGGAATTTATTTTTACGTTGATGATAGCAAGCTGTCCAGGCCCTGAGGCAGCAAAGCAGCCACAAACCATGAGGCTCCCTCCACCATAGTTTACAGTTGGGATGAGGTTTTGATGTTGGTGTGCTGTGCCTTTTTTTCTCCACACATAGTATTGTGAGTTCCTTCCAAACAACTCAACTGTAGTTTCATCTGTCTACAGAATATTTTGCCAGTAGCGCTGTGTAACATCCAGGTGCACTTTTGCAAACTTCAGATGTGCAGCAATATTTTTTTGGGACAGCAGTGGCTTCTTCCGTGGTTCCTCCCATGAACACCCGTCACGGTTTTCTTCTATCTCCTCCTAGCAAGGATCGGACCAAAATGCAGCGTGGTAATTTTGATACATGTTTAATAAAACGAATAAAGACGAACAATACAAAACAACAAACGTAACGTGAAAAAAACGAAACAGCCTATCTGGCGCAAACTAACACAGAGACAGGAACAATCACCCACGAAACACTCAAAGAATATGGCTGCCTAAATATGGCTCCCAATCAGAGACAACGATAAACACCTGCCTCTGATTGAGAACCACTTCAGGCAATCATAGACTTTCCTAGAAAACCCCACTATACCACAATCCCAATACCTGCTAAAACCCCAAGACAAAACACACCACATAATAAACCCATGTCACACCCTGGCCTGACCAAAATAATAAAGAAAACACAAAATACCTAGACCAGGGCGTGACATCACCATTCTGGTTTAGTGTTTTATGTCTTGTAGACTCGTCAACAGAGATGTTAGCATGTTCCAGAGATTTCTGTAAGTCTTCAGCTGACACTCTAGGATTCTTCTTAACCTCATTGAGCATTCTGCTCTGTGCTCTTGCAGTCATCTTTGCAGGACGGCCACTCCTAGGGAGAGTAGCAACAGTGCTGAACTTTCTCCATTTATAGACAGTTTGTCTTACCGTGGACTGATGAACATCAAAGCTTTTAGAGATACTTTTGTAACCCTTTCCAGCTTTATGCAAGTCAACCATTCTTAATCTTAAGTCTTCTGAGATCTCTTTTGGTCGAGGCATGGTTCACATCAGGCAATGCTTCTTGTGAATAGCAAACTCACATTTTGTGAGTGTTTTTTATGGGGCAGGGCAGCTCTAACCAACATCTCCAATCTCGTCTCATTGATTGAACTCCAGGTTAGCTGACTCCTGACTCCAATTAGGTTTTGGAGAAGCCATTAGCCTAGGGGTTCACATACTTTCCCCAACCTACACTGTGAATGTTTAAATTATGTATTCAATATACACATGAAAAATACAATAATTTGTGTGTCATTAGTTTAAGCACACTGTGTTTGTCTATTGTTGTGACTTAGATGAAGATCACATCAAATTTTATGACCAATTTATGCGGAAATCCAGGCAATTCCAAAGGAATGTGTGTGTGTGTGTGTGGAGTCAATATGCGTGTGTCCGTGTGTGTGTGTGTGTCCGTGTGTGTGTGTGTGTGTCTTTGTGTGTGTGTGTGTGGTAAGAGTCCAGTGAGTCTACATCGAGCAATAAATAAGAATAAAATAAGGGGGTCAATTTAAATAGTCCGGGTAGCCATTTGATTAACTGTTCAGCAGTCTTATGGCTTGGGGGGTATAAGCTGTTAAAGAACCCTTTGGTCCTAGACTTGGTGCTCCGGTACCGCTTGCCGTGCAGTAGCAGGGAGAACGGTCTATGACTTGGGTAGCTGGAGTATTTGACCATTTTTAGGGCTTTCCTGGCCCCAGTGATGTTCTGGGCTGCACATACTACCCTCTGTAGTGCCTTGCGGTCGGATGCCGAGCAGTTTCCGTACCGAGCGGTGATGCAATCAGTCAAGATGCTCTCAATGGTGCACCTATAGAACTTTTTGAGGATCTGAGGGCCCATGCCAAGTCTTTTCACCCTCATGAGAGGAGTTGTTGTGTCCTCTTCGTGACTGTGTTGGTGTGTTTGGACCATGATAGGTCCTTAGTGATGAGGACATCAAGGAACTTGAAGCCAAGGAAATGTAACATGACCCCTCCTGTTGAGATGGGACTTATTTAAAAACTACAGTGTGTAATAAGTGTGTACTTAACATAATGTCCTGTGCTCTCTAGGCTTCTCAGGTCAGAACTGTGACACCAACATTGATGACTGTCCAAGACACGAGTGTCAGAATGGAGGAACCTGTGTGGACGGAGTTAACACCTATAACTGCCAATGCAAACCTGAATTCACAGGTAACTATACAGACCCCCCTCCCTAATTTCTACACTCACGGTAGGAGTTTGTCATAAATACAGATCTAGGATCAGATTACTAACCCTCAATCCTAACCAAGACCATTGGGCTAATAAAAACATATCTGACCTTGCATCAGTGATTATGGTGTAACTTTTACCCTACTCCGATCTCTATAATGGAAGCCTCCTTTCTTTTGACTCTTATGATTAGTACTCATCTTTGTCTCTCTTTGACTCTTTTGACTTGTGTGTGTGCACTGTGGCTTGTTGATAAGTGCACTTACCCCATGTTCTCCCCTGTAGGCCAGTTCTGTACAGAGGACGTTGACGAGTGCCAACTGATGCCCAACGCGTGCCAGAACGGTGGAACGTGCCACAACATCTACGGTGCCTACCAGTGTGTGTGTGTCAACGGGTGGACGGGCGATGACTGTGGAGAGAATATTGACGACTGCGCCAATGCGGCCTGCTATCAGGGGGCCGTCTGCCACGACCGTGTGGCGTCCTTCTTTTGCGAGTGTCCCCATGGTCGCACAGGTGAGCCGATGGACTTTGGTCTTCTTCATTTCTCATAGATTTTCCATTTATCTGACCCTGAGCTTTGCACACTTGTATATCTACTACTTAATGCAAAATCTCTTGTGGTCACCAGTGATACTAAATAGGTAGCGTTTTCTCGTCCAGTGCCGACAGCACAGATACTTACTACATGGTTGAAAAGCAACAGCTACATAAATAACTTTTAACGGAGTAAATAACTGCAAGGACAAAACCAATCAGCGTCTCCTGTTGTTCTTGTGCCGTGCCAGGTCTGCTGTGTCATCTGGATGACGCCTGTATCAGTAACCCCTGTCAGAAAGGCTCCAACTGTGACACCAACCCCGTCAACGGCAAGGCCATCTGCACCTGTCCCCTGGGCTACTTTGGCGCCGCCTGTGACCAGGATGTCGACGAGTGCTCGCTGGGTAAGTAGACTCAGACCAGTGACGGGTGCTTTTCATAAACAGCTTCTATCTCAAGGCCATCAGACTGTTAAATAGCCATCAGTAACGCAGAGAGGCTGCTGCCTACACACAGACTCAAATCATTGGCCATGTTAATGCATGGATCTGTAGTCACTTTTAAAAAAATGCTACTTTAATAATGTTTACGTATATCTTACATCACTCATCTCATATGTATATACTGTATCTTATACCATCTATTTACATTTGTGTGTATTAGGTAGTTGTTGTGAAACTGTTAGATTACTTGTTAGATATTGATGAATGGTCGGAACTAGAAGCACAAGCATTTCGCTACACTCGCATTAACATCTGCTAGCCATGTGTAGGTGACCAATAAAATGTGATTTGATCTGAACACACATTAGATCACTACAGGAATAGGTTTGGTTAGTTTGAACTGGAAATGTGAATCGCTCAACACCAGAGAGGGCAGAGACACAGACAGGTAGCAACCACCACAGAGCAGCACGAAGGAGCACGCCCTGCAATGTGTTTGTTAAGGTACACTCCATGTCTCTCTCTCTCGCTCTGTGTCTAGGTGGTAACCCCTGTGAGCACGGAGGGAAGTGCCTGAACACCAAGGGATCGTTCCAGTGTAAGTGTCAGCCTGGCTTCTCTGGGGCTCGCTGTGAACACGACATCAACGAGTGCCTCTCCAACCCCTGCCAGAATGAAGCCACCTGCCTCGACCAGATAGGAGGCTTCCACTGCATCTGTATGCCAGGTAACACACACACACACACACACACACACACACACACACACACACACACACACACACACACACACACACACACACACACACACACACACACACACACACACACACACAGTTAATTACCAACATCAGTATAAGTTCTTCTTGCTAGCAAGTTTAAAGACACCATTTTAATCAAAAGGGTGACCACACTCTAAACATAATAGCTGTAAAGTCAGGAAATTTGGCAATGTTACTGTACACTTACTAACTAACCAGGCCTTGTTTCCCTTGCTAATTGGTTAAAGGCTACGAGGGACTGTTCTGCCAGATCAATACGGACGAGTGCGCCAACAACCCCTGCCTAAACAATGGGAAGTGTATCGACAAGATCAACACCTTCCACTGCCAGTGCCCCACAGGTGAGCCCCGGTGCATCGTAGCGGGAGGAGGGGGGTCGATCACCCCCCCTCCCCCGGACAGGACGGGCGCGGGAGGCAGACTCTAATCCTTGCCTCAGGCAGGCTTTACCAGGCCAGCTCCCGACGAGGAGGAAAATCCATGAGGAAGTTGACACTTTGAACAAGTTTTTACTCTCAACTCTGATGAGTGTGCAGTTCAACTTGGTTTGGATGTAGCTAGCTACAAGAACATTAATTGAGAACTAAGGAAAGAAGGACTAAGAATAGCAGCTGAAATAGTGTTGTGTTTCCACGTATTGAATTTCTGTATAGTTGGAGAAGCTGTTGTGAGCTTTCAGTTTTGTGTGTAGTAAAGTTTTGAATTTAGATAATTTTATGAGGTATTTCTCCAGGGGTTCCAGTGGGGTTAGACTATGTGACAAGAGACATTGAGGGTTTTGTGAGCAGAGGAATGCTCGGATGGATAAACGCGAGGCCAACCGACACAGAGGAAGGTTTCTCACCCTCTAAAATGCGTTTTTGTTTTCATTCTTTCACCAGAGCTACTGGGCTGGAAGTATTTCTGGAACAAAATAGTGCAGTTCTCAGTCGGTTCGGATCAAAGACCGTTCAGAGAGAAAGGCAGGAGGCTCCTTGTGTTGAGAAAGTGCAGTTAGGATGCTGAGGAATTAATTGTAGGGAGGTACAGCAGAGAACACAAGAGCTTAGCTTCTGAAAAGCCCCCCCATGTATATGGGACAGGGCAGGAGAGAGGCCTGAATGAGACAGTGGTGAAAGTGGAAGGGGTAGGAGGCGGTGTTGGGGTACTGGAGGGGACTGAGACACATAGACGGTTATGCTCTAAGGGGGGGAGAGAGGGGAATTGCCTTCTTGAGATGTAAATTTGTTCCTGTGTAAGCCCAGGCTGGGGTAGGGTAGGGTCCTCTCCTTTCATTTCTGTACACACCATCTCCATGGAAACCCCACTGGGGCGGTTTGAAATGTCTGATTCCAGGAGCCTGGGCTAAATCTCCTCTCTGGGATGTGTGTGAGGTAACGTTAGCATGGACAGTCTAAAGCAAAAGGGACTCTGTGTTGTGAATGGGAAAATCCACTGGGAGCAGAGCAAACAGCTAGACATGTAGCCACTTCCTATCTGGGATAGTGACCACTGGGATGTCTGGCTGGCTGCTTGGCTTAGACCCCCCTGTGTTCCAATAGGGGGGGGGTCTCTTAATCTCTTTATCAAACAGAATCCATCTTCTTTCCGCTTAGAATGTAAATGTGCTCCAGCAAGAGAAGTTGTAAGAAGAAACAAACTAAAACAGATTAGAATAACTAGAGAAAAATGGGAGCCTGCTGGTTGATTTTTTTGAATGACGATGGATTTGAATAGCTGAGTTCAGAGGTCAAGCTGGCCCTTTTGGGGGCGGGGAGAGGGGCAAGACGGGAGAATGCACATTGTGATGGATAAGTTTTGGGGGACAAAAGAGGCAACCGGCTCGGCTTCGCGTTGCATTGAGCAGACAGTCCCCCCTTTGTCTCTCACCCCTGGTCATGAGGCCTTGGAAGTTTTTCGCCCCTTCTTTTTATACCCCCCTTTCTCAGATGCAGTTTTTTGGGGGGAGAAGTGGTGAAAAGGAGTAGAAATAAAAGAAAACAGAAAGCTTGTAGTACGGTGGAGATGTTGATTAATATGCAGCCGCCTCTGTCATTGCAGGCTCTCATAATGTATGTTCCAGGGCAAGAGTGGGAATAGTTTGGGCTTGGTGAGATCACTCCAACCCCCCCCACACACACATGTACGTGCACACAAACTCACCCCCACCCCTTCTTGTTTTTCTAGGCTTTGCTGGGAATCTCTGCCAGATAGACATTGACGAGTGTGCCAGCACGCCTTGCAAGAATGGCGCCAAGTGCACGGACGGCCCCAACAAGTACACCTGTGATTGCACTGAAGGTATACAAAGCAGCAACTAAGCAACAATAAAGATTTTTAAAAATGTACCAACACTGATAGAATATTTGATGCATCCTGAATAAAATGGGGAGAAATGAGACAGTGACCAACTTCTTCTCTTTCCACCAGGTTACACGGGGCAACACTGTGAGACTGACATCAATGAGTGTTTCTCAGCCCCCTGTCACTATGGTACCTGTAAAGACGGCCTGGCCTCCTTCACCTGTTACTGTCGCCCTGGTTACATGGGCCGGTTGTGCGAGACCAACATTAATGAGTGTCTGAGTCAGCCCTGTCGGAACGGAGGCATCTGCCAGGACCGCGAGAACTCTTATATCTGCACCTGCCCCAAGGGCACCACAGGTCAGACACACACACACACACACACACACACACACACACACACACACACACACACACACACACACACACACACACACACACACACACACACACTAAAATACTTCTCCTCTTAACTCAAAATTGACCTTCACAAGAAAATCATCCAGATGTACTTTCATCTGTGAAAATTTAATTATAGAAACTTTGATGCTAATTTCTTTGCCCCTTAGGTATAAACTGTGAAGTCAACCTGGACGACTGCAAGAGCAAGCCATGTGACTACGGGACATGCCTCGACAAGATCAACGGCTACGAGTGTGCCTGTGAGCCCGGCTACAGTGGTGAGTAGATACTGTAGGGGACCAGTTTGTCCGACTGTGGCAACCCAGGTGGAGACTTGAAGGGGGTACTCCTACCGCCGTGCGTGTTTTAGTCTCCTATTCAGACCTCAGGCGAGGGGAGGACAACAAGGGCGTAGGGGGCAGCATGAAGGGATGGAAGAGAGGGAGGGGTAACAGATGGTGATCGAACGCACTCCTTTTGAGGCCTTCCGTGGCGGTGTCACTTTCCAGCCCCTCCCTGTCCCCAACCTGCTGCCTAGACACACAAGCTGGCCTCTCTCGCCAGGCCCCGAAAGGACCAACACCCACCGGGGATTTCACAGGAGAAAAGATCCCCTGAAAGATTCCTGAAAGTTGATCTTTTAAAAGGGGGAGAAGTTGGTCTATGCTGAATGGCTGCGGTGCTTCAATTGGCCGACAAAAGCAGACTTAAAAACCCCATGTTTCTCGAGATGGATGCATTTACTTTGGGGACATAGAGCCCATTGTGTGGTCCATTGTCTGGTGTAGTATGGGTTGTGCCTTGTGTTTTACTTCAAAATTATATCTTCATAAAAATCAAACCAAAGTCCAAACTCCAAAGACTACAAAATAACATTATGTTAGGTCTAACCATAAAGCATTATTCATTTGTATCATTTTTGTTAAACCAATTTCATGTGCTTGTAAACCATAAATGTTCCTAGTGGTATAAAGTTGAGACGCTACCATTCGAGGGGTCGGAGAAGTAAACGTTTGTGGGTTCTGCTTCACAGGGACCATGTGCAACATCAACATTGATGAGTGTGACCTCAACCCGTGTCACAATGGTGGCACCTGCATCGATGGCATCAACAGCTTCACCTGTTTGTGCCCGGAGGGTTACCATGACACCACCTGCTTCTACCAGGTCAACGAGTGCCTTAGCAACCCCTGTATCCATGGCCACTGTCAAGACAAGGTCAACGGGTGAGTCTGCCTCTTTCATCTGTCTCCATGGCTTCTCCTCCGAAGGAAATGACATAGTTGTGTTTAATTTACATCTAGAAATCTTCCCTACATGTATGGTATGGAACTATGAATATACAGTATCAAAGTGAAAGAATGTATGTTTCTCTAATACTGAGCTTTTCCATCTTATCCTTAGTTACAACTGTCTGTGTGACAATGGCTGGAGTGGCAAGAACTGTGACATCAACAACAACGAGTGCGAGTCCAACCCCTGCATGAACGGAGGCACCTGCAAGGATATGACCAGCGGATACGTCTGCTCCTGTAGAGTGGGCTTCACGGGTGAGTTAGTGTGTGTGTGTGTGTCTTTGTGTGTGTGGTCGTCTAGATCGCACTCCCACCATCAATACATTGTACTGTTTTTATCTATTTGACCCTGACTCAAACTCCAACTCATGTGCTACATATCTTCTTGACCTTTTGATTCCAGGTCCAAGTTGTCAGACGAACATCAACGAATGTGCCTCCAATCCCTGTCTGAACCAAGGGACCTGCATCGATGATGTCGCTGGCTACAAGTGCAACTGCCTACTTCCATATACCGGTATGAACATATTTGTCTATTGTGAAATATTTGTCTGAGTGTCTGTCTGTCTAAGTGTGCTGTTCTCTATGCTTTTCCCTTGCTGTGGGGCGCTACGTTGTTGCTTCTCTACGGCATTGGACATACAGGAAAAACATGCTCTGGAAGACCAAGCTGTCGATGAAAGTTCAGCAGCAATCCTTCCTCTTGGCTAAAAGACTCCAGCGTCTGGTGTGTTGACGTTGGCCCGCCATGACAACTTCGCAAGTGTCCCTGATAACAACACAATATTTTTCAGCAGTCCTCACGTCCTTTCCTTTCCTCCCTTGTTGTATTATTTGAAAAAAAAACAGATAATGATGGACTGCCTTTGGGCACATTTGTTATTTATTCCCCGTCTTTTTGGAAAAATTCACACAGCGTTGGGACCTGAAATAATAGGGGTTGGGAACGAACGACCCGGCTGCTTGACACATTTCCTGTTTGCAGACTTCCTGTCTCACAGAACAGCAAATGCCTTGACAATAGCAGGAAACGTCAGCCTGCTTCCTGTCCGCGCCGGGTACCGTGAAAACAGAAAGGGAATTGTCTCCGCAGGCCCAAACAGCTCTGCTCTCGAACACTCACAGAGCTTTACACTGTGGGCAAGAAGCCTCCTGATATCCTCCTGAATGAAGTGTTTAAATGTCCAATGAAAGCATTATCTACGCAGGGCGGTCTATCCAGACACCCACTACTTCTTGTCATGATACTCTGGTTCCGACAAACAATAGTATTAGACATGATAATAATATGAGAATTTTAATATTGAGCATAGTTAATGTCCACTATCTAAAAGTTTGTGTGTGTGTGTGTGTGTGTGTGTGTGTGTGTGTGTGTGTGTGTGTGTGTGTGTGTGTGTGTGTGTGTGTGTGTGTGTGTGTGTGTGTGTGTGTGTGTGTGTGTGTGTGTGTGTGTGTGTGTGTGTGTGTGTGTGAGGTGAGAACTGTGAGACCCTGCTGGCACCCTGCAGCACCAAACCCTGCAAGAACGCAGGTGTGTGTCAGGAGTCTGAGGACTACGAGAACTTCTCCTGTGTGTGTCCAGAGGGCTGGCAAGGTGTGGGAGCAATATCTTAATAGTAGATGGTGTCATTCTTATATATGAAAATATACAAAATATCTTTTAAAAAAATGGACAAAGGATCTCAGTGATGTATGTGTAGTAAGGCTCACCCCTCCCTCCTCTTCCCTACCCTCTATAGGCCAGACCTGTGAGGTGGACATTAACGAGTGTGTGAAGAACCCCTGTCTCAATGGGGCCACCTGCGAGAACACCAAAGGCAACTACCGCTGTGGCTGCAAGGCCGGCTACGCTGGCCGCAACTGCGAGACCAACATTGACGACTGCAAGCCCAGTAAGTCTCCTTTCCTCTCATCTTCATGACTTCCTCATGAAAACAGGTGGATATGAGACAGTGGCCATGTCTCAATACTCGAAAAGTTGTTCCCTCTCCTTGGCTCTTTTATTTATGACTGATAAGTTAAAAACTAGATAGGCCTCTAAAATATCTCTATAACATCTGCCTTGTGATCAGTGAGAGAGAAAAAAAATACAAGAAAGGAAGCTAATGGAGACTATTGAGCCGCAGCCAGTGTGCTAAGCTATCGGCTAACTTTTCTCCCTCCTTGCTCTCGTCCTTAGACCCCTGCAGCAATGGAGGTTTCTGCCGGGACGAAGTGGACAACTTTGTGTGCACCTGCCTGCCTGGTTTCCGTGGCACTAAGTGTGAGGAGGACATCAATGAGTGCGACAGTAACCCATGTAAGAATGGAGCCAACTGTACAGACTGTGTCAACAGCTACACCTGCACCTGTCCTTCTGGCTTCAGTGGGATACATTGTGAGAACAACACACCTGACTGCACTGAGAGGTGAAGAGAGCTCGGACTCCTATTTCTTTCTGTCTTATCTTCGTCACATGGCCTGTTGCGTCTCTGTCACAAACGATGAATATCGCTTTGACCTATCTCTTTTTTTTCTCCTGTCCACTTCTGCCCCCTGTGGCGGAAAGTTTAATAACAGTAAATGACTATCCTGTTATAGCCCAAGAAGTTCACACTTACTAAGTCACTTTACTAATTTGGCCGAATAAAAACATTCAATCCGTCTTTCATGTGATACGCCTGGTATTGCTTTATTGATGTTTTGACGGTCTTTTATCCCCAGCTCTTGTTTCAACGGTGGGACGTGTCTGGACGGCATCAACACCTACACCTGCCTGTGCCCACCTGGCTTCACTGGCAGCTACTGCCAACACGACATCAACGAGTGTGACTCCAGGCCCTGCCTGAACGGAGGCACCTGCCAGGACAGCTATGGCACCTACAAGTGTACTTGTCCCCAGGGCTACATTGGACTCAACTGCCAGGTACAGTGTAGGCCCAGTAAAAATGTGACTTTATACTGTCTGTAGGCAATATACCATTTTGCTATTGTTAAATAAAATGTGCTTTTAGAAATCAAATACTTGGCTGAACAAAGGTGGTATGAATACGTTTAAGTTAACGCGCACTACAAACGTCAGCTATAATGATGTTTGTAGCTGTGAAACAACCGTGTACATTTCCACCTGTCTACTCACCTAGTGACTATCTGTGTCTATGGTGTGTCTGTTTCTCCGCAGAATCTGGTACGCTGGTGTGACTCGTCTCCCTGTAAGAACGGGGGCACCTGTTGGCAGACTGGCACCACTTACAGCTGTGAGTGCCAGACCGGCTGGACAGGGCTCTACTGCGATGTGCCAAGCGTCTCCTGCGAGGTGGCTGCCAAACAAAGAGGTAACACTGGGACGGTGAAGGAGGGTGTGTGTGTTGTGTGTGTGTGTGTGCGTGTGTGTGTGTGTGTGTGTGTGTGTGTGTGTGTGTGTGTGTGTGTGTGTGTGTGTGTGTGTGTGTGTGTGTGCGTGAACGCCTGCATGTATGAGGTTGGATGTGTTTTTATTGTTGTTGTGTTCGTATCAATCTCACACCTGTAACATAAACACTTGGCTACATGTTCTCCCTCTCTCTTGCCCTCCCGCCTCCAGGTGTGGAGGTAGTTGCTCTGTGTCGTAACTCAGGCCAGTGTCTGGACGCGGGGAACACCCACTACTGCCACTGCCAGGCGGGTTACACAGGCAGCTACTGTGAGGAGCAGGTGGATGAGTGCACCCCCAACCCCTGTCAGAACGGAGCCACCTGCACTGACTTCCTAGGAGGGTACTCCTGCAAGGTAGGCTGCTCACGAGGAACACAGCACTCTCCACTTATTTCTCAGGCCCTGGGTGAAACGCATGACAAATGTGACCTAATGGTGTACTGATACCTAGGCTGAACAGGGATTCTACGCCTCCAGAAATGTTTATTTTAAAGTGTTTCCTGGTCTGAAACATTGCCAGACATTCTCACTTTTTGAAATGATCGTCACGTTTTTGGGTCGTGTAAATAAGTGTGTTGGTGTCCTTTCTAAGTGATTCTCCCTATTAAACCTAGACTGGTGAAGGCTGTTTATTAACAGACCAACACACTGCTCATTTGTGGGGATCTCTGAGGAAGGAGAATTTGCTGACCTGTGTGGAAAACTGGCAAAAAACAGCCAGGTAAACAGAAACGGCCTTGTTTCATGTCAGTCGTTTGGTTTGGCTTTTTCTCTCCTCTCTCAGTGCGTGGCAGGATACGTCGGGACGAATTGCTCCAACGAGATCAATGAGTGTTTCTCCCAGCCGTGCCAGAACGGGGGCACCTGCATTGACCTGATCAATACCTACAAATGCTCCTGTCCCAGGGGAACCCAAGGTCAGAGCCCCGCCACCCACCTCCACACACACCATCTCCCTCCTTCCCTCCATCCTCTCCTCTGGTCTCTTCTCCCTCTTTCTCTATCCCTCTCCTCTCCTCTGCTTTTCTCCACCCTCCCACTGTCTCTTACTCTCTATCCCTCACTCCTCTGGTCTCCTCTGTTCCTCTCCGTACTCCCACTCTTTGTCTCTCTCTCTCTCTCTCTCTCTCTCTCTCTCTCTCTCTCTACCTACCTCTCTCAATCCACCACACTTCATTAATTAGGGCTTAACAGTGTCCAGCACATGTCTGAAACTCTCCTCCCCGTCAAATGCAGGATTGATTTATCTCCTGGACATAAAGGGTGTGTTTCTTGTTGGTCGGTTGAAGTACTGTTGAAATTGATGTTGCCCCCCAAAAAGTGTGGTTACATAGGGAGCAAACAAGAGAAAACACCACAAAACGGTACATTAAAATGTGTATTAAACCATTGCAGGTCGTAGGATTTAGGTTGTGTTTAGGCTGACTGTTCCTCCCCTCTCCCTCCCTCCTCCCTCCCTCCCTCCTCCCTCCCTCCCTCCCTCCCTCCCTCCCTCCCTCCCTCCCTCCCTCCCTCCTGACCTCCCTCCCTCCCTCCTGACCTCTCAGGCGTTCACTGTGAGATCAACATAGACGACTGCAACCCCTTCACAGACCAAGTCACCAACGAGCCCAAGTGCTTCAACAAGGGGAAGTGTGTGGACAGGGTGGGAGGTTACCACTGTATCTGTCCCGCCGGCTACGTAGGGGAGCGCTGTGAGGGGGACGTCAACGAGTGCCTGTCCAACCCATGTGACCCCCGCGGGACACACAACTGCGTCCAGCTCACCAACAACTACCGCTGCGATTGCCGTACTGGATACACAGGTAATATTTAACGTGCAGGAGGGTGATGTGATGGACCAGGCTGGAGAGTGACTGCAGCGCAGGGTTGGGTTTAGTGTCATGTTAATTACAGTTATTTCATGGGGTTGAGTATGGGAAAGCAAAGACTAGTCTTTTTCGAGACGAATCACCTTGGACTTGCATGAGAAATGTCAACAACAAAAAAATGACCTTATCATTTTTTCTGTGGTATATAGTCCCAAATGATATGTATTTACCCCATATGGCAGGACTCTCTAACGCTGTTCCTGGAGAGCTACCTTCCTGTAGGTTTTCGCTCCAACCCTACTCTAGCAGACCTGATTCCAATAATTAACTGGTTGATAAGCTGAACTGCCTTAGTTACACCTGGGGTTGGAGTGAAAACCTACAGGAGGGTAACTCTCCAGGAACAGGGTTGGAGTGAAAACCTACAGGAGGGTAACTCTCCAGGAACAGGGTTGGAGTGAAAACCTACAGGAGGGTAACTCTCCAGGAACAGGGTTGGAGTGAAAACCTACAGGAGGGTAACTCTCCAGGAACAGGGTTGGAGTGAAAACCTACAGGAGGGTAACTCTCCAGGAACAGGGTTGGAGGCTCCTGCTCCACGGCATTAAACGTTAACCTGTGATTGGCTTATTGACAAAGGAACGTTTCATGTCCTTGATGTAACCATCTCTCTCTGTGACCCTACAGGAGAGCATTGTGACACGGTGTTTGACGGCTGCAAGGGCAAACCCTGTCGTAACGGAGGGACATGTGCCGTAGCCAGCAACACTCCTCACGGCTTCATCTGCAAGTGTCCACCTGTAAGTTCCCGCACAACCACGGGTGCTGCCATAGTTCTGCCAAAGACACCGTATAAGAGACATCCAGCAGATGTGTTGCACCGTTTTCATCCATTCAACATGCTGTAATGCATTTAATAAATAGTATTAGTACATTGACACGTTTCCTCTCCTTCCCCTCTACAGGGCTACACTGGCTCCACCTGTGAGTACGATGCCCACTCCTGTGGCAATCTTCACTGTCGTAACGGTGGCACCTGCGTCTCCGGACACAAGAACCCAAAGTGTCTCTGTACCTCCTCGTTCACGGGGCCAGAGTGTGAATACCCCACAGACAACCCTTGTAACACCAACCTTTGCTACAACGGGGGAACCTGTGAGTACAGCTCAGAGGCTCCGTACTACCACTGCGTCTGCCCCACCAACTTCAACGGCCTGCTATGTCACATCCTGGACTACAGCTTCCTGGGCGGGTTCGGCCGTGACATCACCCCCCCGCCGGAGGTGGAGGTGAGCTGTGAGATCCCCCAGTGTGAGGAAACGAAGGGGAACAAGTTCTGTGATATGTTGTGTAACAACCACGCGTGTGGCTGGGACGGGGGCGACTGCTCGCTCAACTTCAACGACCCGTGGAAGAACTGCACGTCGTCCCTGCAGTGCTGGCGCTACTTCAACGACGGGAAGTGTGACGAGCAGTGCAACAACGCCGGGTGTCTCTACGACGGCTTTGACTGTCAGAACCTGGAGGGCCAGTGCAAGTGAGTGAGACACTTGCCACCCGGGGCTGAATACAATACTCGATAAGGGGGAGGCCAATCCACCTTGAGACCTACTGGCTATGCAGGGTTCTGCTCCAGACCTACTATAACTCACCTGATTCAGCTAATGCTGTAGATAATGCATCAAGTCTGAGTAGCAGTTCAAGGCCTGAACAACAGTCTGAGCTTTCTTTTGAAATAATACGCATCCCATTAAAAGCCATACTGAATAATACTATTTCCTCTTGTCTCTCCAGCCCTCTGTACGACCAGTACTGCAAAGACCACTATGCGGACGGCCACTGTGACCAGGGCTGCAACAATGCAGAGTGTGAGTGGGACGGTCTGGACTGTGCCAACAACATGCCAGAGAAGCTGGCGGTGGGCCGCCTGGTCATCGTGGTCCACATCATGCCCGACCAGCTCCGGAACAACTCGCTTGGCTTCCTGCGCGAGCTGAGCCGCGTGATCCACACCAATGTGGTGTTCCAGCAGGACGCTAAGGGACAGACGATGATCTACCCATACTACGGCAGTGAGCAGGAGCTGAAGAAACACAACACGAAGCGCTCGGTGGGCTGGACAGAGATCCCTGACACCGTTCTCAGCTCCATGAAGAACAGCATGTATACTATAGCCAATGGAAGCAGCCGCAGACGCAGGGAGCTGGACCCCATGCAGATCAAAGGGTGAGACAAATGTTCGGGAACAATCGTCATTTGGAATCTGGATTTTAATGGAATTTTCATGCGAACCTCCCATTTACGTGGAAGCCAAGCTAGTTTCTGTGTGAACTGCCCTTCCACGTATTTGGTAGCGATGTGTTGCATAATCATCCATTGGAAAACTGGTGTCTGTCTTTTGAAGAACTGCTGCTAGTTCCCTGAACAGGAACCACTGAGCTGTCCTTTCGTCTCTCTGAGGTTTTTAGATCAGGTCTAACGTGTGTCACATGACTCTGTCCTCCACAGCTCCATAGTGTACCTGGAGATTGACAACCGCCAGTGCGTCCAGCAGTCCACGGAGTGCTTCCAGAGTGCCACTGACGTAGCAGCCTTCCTAGGGGCCCTGGCCTCCAGTGGGAACCTCAACGTTCCCTACATCATAGAGGCGGTTCACAGTGAGTTTCTATCTCCTTCCATTCTAACAGTCACCAGGCCAAGAGTACTGCTGAAACACTGAAATACTCATACACCCCCCCCCCCCACACACACACACACACAGACAGACAGACAGACAGACACCACACACACACACGGTGAAGGTTTTCTCCCCTAGGTCTTAACCCTCCAACACCACACTGTGAAGATGGGGTGTTCTTTGATTGTGTATTTGATATTCAACAATGAAACAAATGTACTTTTGAATCACATGTACTAAACAATCAATGCAGCAGTCTGTGTTTAAATCCAATGGCTTCAGGCTCCAAAATGGTTAATTGCCGTAAATCAACTCATCCACCCCCCTACCCCATCCACATACCATTCTAGCGCACAGACACACAGACACACACACACACACACACACACACTTCATCCCACAGTGTGAGGCTGCTGCAACCTTCACCTCGCTGAATGTAATACCAGGACTTAATGCATCTCTAAGGGTTTGGGTTGGGAGAGTTTATCATTTCAAAATCGTTAGTGGAAAAAAGCGAAGGGGAAAAATTGATCGGGAGTGTGCTAGAAGTTGGGAGTCTTTGTTATCTTGAAAATCCTAATAAATCCTTCGTCTTTACAGCTTAAAGCGCGTGCAGTAATTTGAAGTTCATTAATCCCTCCCTTTTTTTCCCCTTAAAGAAGAAATGGTAGAGTTGTCTCCTGGCACCCTGGGCTGAGAGGGGAGAGGAGGTGTTTTTTTTTTGTATATTTTATTTTATCTCTAGCTCTATTTGATGAGAAGTGGTTAGCAATTCTGATGATTACAGAATAGGACCAGCCTTGTTTTACAAACGGCGCTCCTCCTTCCCGTTATAGCTCTGGCCATGGACAACTAGGACCAGGCTCCAGGAGGGGGTTTCACTAGACTAGAGGAGCTGGACTAGCAGTCCTGCGACCAACCCAACGCGTGCCTGCCTGCCTATCTGGGTTCTCAGGCTCCGCTGCTGTCCGCCTTACCATGTTGTCCCTTTCCCCTCCAGGTGAGGTTGACCCCCAGCTTCCGTCGGAGCTCTATCCTATCTACGTGGTCCTAGCCGGACTGGCTCTCCTGGCCTTCGCAGGCGTGGGGATGGTCGCCTCACGGAAGCGACGTCGCGAGCACGGCCAATTGTGGTTGCCGGAGGGCTTCAAGACCAGTGAGCCCAACAAGAAGAAGAGGAGGGAGCCCGTCGGGGAGGATTCGGTGGGATTGAAGTAAGTTTCCCGGGTTTCCATGCAGCACCACATTGTTTTCCCACCATGGGTCACAGTTTGTTTTTTCGTGGATTTGGTCGTAGCAGGGTGTGGAGCGGTAACGAGAGTTTTTGGGGCTGAGGGGTCTAGTTGGCGATTAGAAAGAGGGGGGAACGGTTCGGATCATTAATGATAATGTTGCAGCAGGTTTAGGTAACGGGTGCATTAATTGACTTGTCTGGGCGATAGTGGTGGGACGAGACAGGATGGGGGGGCTCAATCAATGCTTTTGTTTCGGTGTTGGTGCACTGCCACTGAGGAAGAGGGCTCAGCTGGGATAGTTGGCTAGCTCACGTGCTGCATCCGGATTTTCAATGGGATTTCTGTCTGACCACAGGCCACTGAAAAATTCCTTGGACATATCACTGATGGACAACAACCAGAATGAATGGGGAGAAGAGGAGCCTTCAGACGCCAAGCGCTTTAGGGTAAGGAGTCTAAGGACACCACATACTGGCATTGGGACCTACTGTTGGAGGGAAAGACAGGAATAAGAGTAGAACATGGACTTCATAAGAAATACCTAAAGAAATATATGAAGAAAATATCTTCAGTCAGGGATTTTCTCTTCTTCATCACTGATAATAGCCTTCAAATATCACTTGATTCCAGTTTAGTTTCAAGATGTATACATTTACATAGGCTATTGAATTGAATTTGCTTTAATTTAATATTAAGATATTGAAAATGTAGAGTCTCCTTTGTGTTGGTTTTTGGTTTTATTGTCCAGAATGTCAGCATTTGAATATATACAAGTCGGTTAATTAAACCTTAGTTTTCAACTAGGTTTGAGATGAAAGGCTTTGGATGCGGTGTGAGCTAATTGATTGTCCGTCCACCCCTCGGTCTGGTTCCAGCAGTTTGAGGAGCAGGCGATGCTGGACCTGGACGACCAGACGGACCACCGCCAGTGGACCCAGCAGCACCTGGACGCGGCTGATCTCCGAATCCCCTCCATCGCCCCCACACCACCTCAGGGGGAGATCGAGAACGACTGCATGGACGTCAACGTACGGGGACCAGGTGTGTTTACAGCCACTCGTTTCATCGTTAAGGGAAATTAAGACAGATTTTAGCTGTGAATTTGACTGATTTTGGGGAGATTTTTTTGTTTTTTACCTCAATGTCTACTGACAAGGATTGAGTTGATTATTACATTTCATGAAATTGTATTATTTTTGGTGAATATAGAATGTATGTATTTAATTCGGTGTGTATCAGGTGTGTAGGACTTCAGTAATACTGTTGGAATGGAATTGTTGTATTTTGCCCCAGCTATTTTATATTTACGGTGCAGAGGTCATGTACCAAGTATTTTTTGGGGGTCACATTTCAGTTGTCAGTACTGGTGTAGAGTTAGAAAAGGAGAGATGAGAGGTCTTCATAATTATGTCATCAGAAGTGTCAGGAAAAATGTGGATACAAATATTGAAAAAAAAGGTATTTAAATATGATCATTCTAATAATTTGTATTACTCACAAAATATGTATTCCTATTCAATTTAATTATATTACCTTAACATCTTGCTTTGAATAGACATCAAACTAAACTTATGATCATATTTTAAGGTATTTTTCTGCCTCAGTTATTAGTTGATTGATTTACACCTCTGACTGAGTGAGCAATGGCAAGATTGTGTGTGTGTGTGTGTGTGTGTAGGAGTAGCTAAAGCCCTGTGTCCTCAGGGGTAAGGGGATCCAGATCAAAGCATGCAGCTAGAAGCCCTGAGCCCAGGGGAAAACTCCCTTCCTGCTTACATTCATCATCGGACCACTAATAGGCCTATTTTTTCATATGCTTTATTAATAAAACCAATAACGGGCCAAAATACAAGAACACCCTTTTATTAAGTGTCAAGCCCCCTGAAGAGTATTTTAAGAAAATCAACAGTAACATGCTCCTCGAACTAAAGCACAGCACACACACGTTTTCTCTCCCTAACCGATCAATGAGCCCGAATTGAATCTGTGAGATCTGGGGCTCGCTATTCTTTTGAAGAGGAGAAAACCATCCAGGTCGACTGGCTGAGCCTCCCCTCAGAGATGATAATGTTCAGTTTTCCAGCTGCCTGGGTTTCACATAGCCTGGCCCGTTTCCCCAAGCTCCCCAACGTCGGGCTCGATCAGAATCCGTTATCGAAAAGAGCGGTGATGATACACACAGGCAAACGCATCAAATCCACATTCGATTTGTTTGTTGTTTTGTTTTGATCTTCCTTGTGCTTTGAAGTACTGACTCTTACCGTTTGTACCAGGAACTGGGCTCCGTCCCATGCTGACCCTGCACTAGTGCACTGACTGCCAATGCTGAGGTATAGTCAACTCCCCTGGTCCTAAAGTATGGTCTCTCCCTCCCTCTGCCCAGATGGCTTCACCCCCCTGATGATCGCCTCCTGCAGTGGTGGAGGTCTGGAAACCGGCAACAGCGAGGAGGAGGAAGACGCCTCTGCCAACGTGATCAATGATTTCATCTACCAGGGTGCCAAACTCCACAGTCAGACGGACCGCACGGGGGAGACCGCCCTCCATCTCGCTGCCCGCTACGCCCGCTCCGACGCTGCCAAACGTCTGCTGGAGGCCAGTGCAGATGCCAACATCCAGGACAACATGGGCAAGACCCCGCTACATGCTGCTGTGGCTGCCGACGCTCAGGGCGTCTTCCAGGTTAGGGTCAAATGCAGACTCATTTGTGGTTTTGAGTAGCAAAGAGATCTACTGTATTGGATTGGCAATGTGACCTTTCTTCCTTAGTTTCTCTATAGATAATCTCATGCAAGGTTAACCAGCTCGTGTCTTCCTGTAGATTTTGATCAGGAATCGTGCCACAGACCTGGATGCCCGCATGCACGATGGCACCACCCCTCTGATCCTGGCAGCCCGCCTGGCAGTGGAGGGTATGGTGGAGGAGCTCATCAACTGCCACGCTGACGTCAACGCTATCGATGACTTCGGTAGGGCTCTTATGTCACTGTTGTGTCTCTATCGGCTCCTTGGCCTCATCGTACTCTTTCAACCAGAGCTATAGTGGAGCACTTTCGATCCATCAAACGTTACATTTGTTATTAGAAATGGGCAGAATAAAATAAAAACATTTTCTTTTACAAAATGTTGAAATAATGTGGGGTTTGGAAAGAAATGATAGTCAGGTTTCTTTAGGTCAGTTTAGACAGGCATGGCTTGATGTGAACTGAAAGTTGGTCTCTCCCGCTCTCTTTCACAAAGGAAAATCTGCTCTGCACTGGGCAGCAGCAGTGAACAACGTGGAAGCAGCTATCGTACTACTGAAGAACGGCGCCAACAAGGACATGCAGAACAACAAGGTAAGGCATCTCTTCCTGCCTGATAAGACACCATAGAAGAAGCTGCCTCCATAAGCTACGTTGCTTTTTTTATTGAACCTTTATTCATGCAGGTTATTCTCAGTAGCTAGGTTCCCATCCAATTGCGTGATGACGTAGTGCACACAAATGTACAGTACTTTTTCATCGACCGAATAAAAATCGGAAGTTCAGTGTGTTTCCATCGCATTTTCAACTCTACCGATAAGTTCTGTCACAAAAACTGTTGCGTTAAATAGCAAGTGTGCCTCATCTGGTTTTGACACATGCGCTCTAGCCAACAGCTCACAGATACAGTGTGGGTAGGCTAGTCTACATGACGACATTATTATGGATTAGAGCGAGAATATTTGTATTTGTCAAACGGCAGTCAAGCATCAATAATCATGTCACTAAAATAAGATCCTCGATATTTATTGGAAAGGAGCATCAAGCTCATCACCGTGCATGTTCACCACCCTGTGAAGTTCATCAGAACTTATTTCATCTGTAGCCTAATAAACTGCAGGCTTCCCCGGGTCGTAGTGGGAGGACCATAAACCATATCATCCCGTGACGCCGAGTTTACTTCTATATGATGGATATTATGGCGTTTCCACCGCCATTTCTCGCATAATTACTTTTAACGACACAAAAACATCCCACCATGTCGAACAAATAAATGATCTGTCAGCGTTTATCAAATTGTACCGAAACTTCCATCACAGCTGTCGTGATTTCTTAAAAATATGGTGACTTTACTCGCATAAAAACTAAGGCTATAAACATGGTTACTGAGATACAATCAATTTTGCAAGAGAGAGCTGTCTGTCTGTGGCCCACTGTAAACATGTTTCTCTCTGTGTGTCTTCCTCAGGAGGAGACCCCGCTGTTCCTTGCTGCCAGGGAAGGAAGCTACGAGACGGCCAAGGTCCTGCTGGAGCACTTTGCTAACCGCGAGATAACTGATCACATGGACCGGCTGCCACGAGACATTGCGCAAGAGAGGATGCACCACGACATTGTCCGTCTCATGGATGAGTACAACCTGGTCCGCAGTGCACCCGTGCACAGCCATGGCCATGGAGGCTCCATGGGCACGACCTTGTCCCCCCCCCTCTGCTCCCCCAATGGCTACCTGGGCAGCATGAAAGTCCAGGGCAAGAAGGCCCGCAAGCCCAGCGCCAAGGGCATCGGCTGCAAGGACGGCAAGGACATGAAGAACAAGAAGAAAGCCTCCCAGGATGGGAAGGGAGGGAGTGTGCTGGATAGCTCAGCTGTTCTGTCCCCGGTGGACTCCCTGGAGTCTCCACACGGTTATATCTCTGACGTGGCGTCTCCTCCCATGATGACGTCCCCCTTCCAGCAGTCCCCGTCCATGTCGCTCAACCACCTCCAGGGGATGTCCGACCCCCACATGGGGGTCAACCACATGGGCATGCCCAACAAGCAGGAGCTGGCACACATGCAGTTCGACCCACTCCCGCCCCGTCTCACCCACCTTCCTGTGTCAGGCTCCAACGGCTCGGGGGGCATGAATGGCCAGTGTGATTGGCTCTCCAGGATGCACGCCAACATGGGCCAGCCCAGCCAGTTCAATCCCATGAGGGTTGGTCCTGTCGGTGGGCAGGGCGGTCTGCACCAGGGGGGCGGGCAGCAAGGCATGATGACCTCTCTCCACAACGGGCTCCCCACCACCAGCCTGTCCCAGATGATGAGCTACCAGGGCCTGCAGAACACCCGGCTGGCCTCGCAGCCCCACCTTCTGCAGCAGGCCCAGCAGCAGATGCAGCAGCAGATGCAGCACCAACAGAACCTGCAGCAGCAGCTCCAGCAGCAGCAACAGAGCATCCAGCTGCAGCACCAGAACTCTAACACTGGCACTAGTGGCCATTCCATCAGCCAGAACTTCATCAGCAGCGAGCTGAGTGGCTCAGAGCTCCAGCAGGGCACAGGGAACCAGGGCTCCATGCCTATCCACACCATCCTACCCCAGGAGACCCAGATCATGAGCCAGAACCTGCCCAGCACCCAGTACCTCACCCCTCCCTCCCAGCACAGCTACTCCGGCCCCATGGACAACACCCCGAACCACCAGCTACAGGTCCCGGACCACCCCTTTCTAACCCCCTCCCCCGGGTCTCCCGACCAATGGTCTAGCTCTTCCCCGCATTCTAACATGTCCGACTGGTCAGAGGGCATCTCAAGTCCACCAACCAGCAGCATGCAGTCTCAGATCGGACATATCAGTGACCAGTTCAAGTAGAGAGTTATGACAAGATGGACTGATTTTGATATTTTTGTATGAAAAGGCACTCTTGAGAAAACAGAACAAAAAGACAGAGCTATGAACTGATTTGACCGAAGGATCTTTTTAAATGCTTTTATACTAACAGTAAGAATTGCCTATGTTTTATTCATTCTGTTTTTATTTATTGTCTTATTTATACTTTTGTTTTCATGTGCTGACAGAAATGTTGGATCCAAGGTGTCAGGCCATAGTCAGGGGAAAGTGAAACTTATAGGCATACTGTAGCTTTGCTTATTTTCTTTATGTAGTGCTTATGTCTGCAGTATACCAAGTTATTCCGACGTACACTGGGTATTTATTTTTGTAGAAATTTTGCCTTTTTAATTTTCATATTATCTTTCGTCAAAATCTTGTTTATAGTTGAATTTTTTTTTAAATATGGTATAATCTTGTAAAAACAAACCGTGATTTAAGTCATTCTATAGAGCACATTCTTAAATCCAGTGTTATTTCAATGTGTTTGAGTTTTGTTAAATACTCTAGCGAATTCAAGAACTGCATTTATTTGTCGACATTCATAAAAGTCAGGCTTATTTTTCCCATCTGTGGTCAGGGATGCTGTATGTATGAATATTATATATACTACATTAGCTGGTTTCCATGTTAACATTTCAAACAGGTCATCTGACCAAAACCAAGAATCAGCTAAATTAGGTGCTAAGCCTCTTGATTTGATTGTTTGTATGTGTGTGGAGCGTGTATGTGTTGGGGTTAGGGAGTAGGGTGGGGTAATGTACAGCACAACCCAAGCTTTGAGATGGGCAGTTAATAGACTGGGCTCGAGTCTCTGTAAGTCTATGTCCCTTGTTACTTTAAGTTGTTCAACAAATGGCCGGGTTGTCAAAATGTTTCAGATGTTATTCTGAGGGATCATTTGCAAATGAACTTACCTATCGCCTTCCAACTGTTTGAGCCTGTGGCCGGGTGTTTCAATGTAAATATGAATATGCATTTCCCTTATAAGCAGGATTTTGTTTCAAAAATCTTAAGCATGCCATTCGGATAAGAGGTTTCACAATGATCCACAGTAATTAAAAAATATATATACATACAGAGCATATATTTTACTCAGTATCACTGAGGAAAAGAGGTCTGAAAGATGTATGCAAACAACATAAATATAGATATTCTAAGCCCTTACAGATAAAGAATAACAGAAATATTGAGGACTTATGAAATTATTATTTATTGACTGTTTCTGTGATACAAAATAATTCACAGATGACTATTTGGACGAATGTTGGATGAATTTTTACTCTATGTAAAAAGGAAGACTGAAGTGTCCTGTTTCTATTGTGTGTCCTTCCCTGATAATTTGTGAGACACTCTGAATGGTATACGTTCTCAATTTTATTCATTCAAATCCTTGGCTGTAGTATCTGCAATAAAATGTTACCTTCCTGCAAAGTTGTAATTTGCATAAAAAGTATTTTTCTTCCTCTGACTGACTTTAAAAAATAAAATAAAATAAATATAAAAAAATCGTATGATAAAAGACATCATTGCGTCTTTGATCTTTGCGTTCGGAAAATCAATTGACTGGAGGTAATAAATCCTCCTTGTAAAGGATACCAAGTCTTTCAGTTCATCTCAATATAGAAACGTTGGTCTACTAAACCCAGCCTGCTGTAGTTTACCGATATGGACTCGGCAACCATGCAAGCACAATCAAACTCGATTGATAATACTGATACAGAGAAAGTGACAGTGAGCGAGAGTGCATGTGTCTCTCCAAATTGATACTTAATGTTATTAGTAGAGTTTTCACACTCAACAGTAATCTCTAATGAATTACGTTTTTTTATTCATTTTTTTCACATTGTCTTCAGAAACTATACTTTTTTTCCCACCAACATTCACATCTCATTGATATCTATTGACAGTGTCTGGACAAATTAGTCAGGTATTGAAAAGTAATTTATTCCCGCATGAGGCGGATGCTGTAGCTGCCATAATGGGATACCTTAGTGGGGCAATATTTAGTAGTGTCTCTCTTGTGATAGTGCCTTTTAGGACTTCACACCTGAGTCGATTGAAAGGACTACAACTCCCACTATGCATAGGGTCCAATATGTTGCCTGGGTTCAGGTTTGTTAATTGACCTCTATGTTGTATGATTCAGACAATGAACATTTCATAAAAACAGTTATTTGCTGAGGCTTTCACCAACAGGCCTTTCAAGATGCCAACTCTGTTTAATTAGCATTATTGTTTTGCTCTCCCTCTACACCAAGACGCAAGGGGCGTTTTCACGTACAGGCGTTTTCAGGAACAGGCATTTTCAGGTACAGGCGTTTTCAGGTAAGACATCGGGTTTGTTCCCCCGAACATCTCATGCTTATTAGGTCAAGAATCCTGAGCACAGCACAGCACTGACCCAAAACCCCAATTTAAAGATAAATACTTTCCCCAAATACTGGACCAGTACAACAGCATGGGCAATGGCACCTATGAGCAGCGGTACCTACTCACAGGTGAGCAATCAGCATCCATTAATTGACATTTCACACACTTTGTACTGGCCTATCTTATTCTGTCCAACCTGCATGCCCACTTTTGACTATTGTCATGCTCTATGTCCTTCTAGATGAGTACCGCAAGAGAAGCTATGGACACATCTTCCACTACACTGGCAACGAGGGAGACATTTGGGACCATTCTGCACTAACTATAATTTTTATTCAGACATTTGGAACCACGAAAATAAATAAACTATATAAATATAAAAAATATATACAAAAATAAGACTCATCAATATAAAAAAAAGTAACGAAAACAAATAGAAACAAATTAATGTTGATTTGGCACTCGAGCATCAATACATTACCCATCCCCGAACACTGTCAACCAAGAGTCAAGACTACATTACCCATCCCCGAACACTGTCAACCAAGAGTCAAGACTACATTACCCATCCCTAAACACTGTCAACCAAGAGTCAAGACTACATTACCCATCCCCCAACACTGTCAACCAAGAGTCAAGACTATATTACCCATCCCCCAACACTGTCAACCAAGAGTCAATACTATATTACCCATCCCCCCCCAACACTGTCAACCAAGAGTCAAGACTATATTACCCATCCCCCAACACTGTCAACCAGGAGTCAAGACTATATTACCCATCCCCCAACACTGTCAACCAAGAGTCAAGACTACATTACCCATCCCCCAACACTGTCAACCAAGAGTCAAGACTACATTACCCATCCCCCAACACTGTCAACCAAGAGTCAAGACTACATTACCCATCCCCCAACACTGTCAACCAAGAGTCAAGACTACATTACCCATCCCCCAACACTGTCAACCAAGAGTCAAGACTACATTACCCATTCCCGAACACTGTCAACCAAGAGTCAAGACTACATTACCCATCCCCCCAAACACTGTCAACCAAGAGTCAAGACTACATTACCCATCCCCCAACACTGTCAACCAAGAGTCAAGACTACATTATGCATCCCCGAACACTGTCAACCAAGAGTCAAGACTACATTACCCATCCCCAACACTGTCAACCAAGAGTCAAGACTACATTACCCATCCCCAACACTGTCAACCAAGAGTCAAGACTACATTACCCATCCCCCAACACTGTCAACCAAGAGTCAAGACTACATTACCCATCCCCAACACTGTCAACCAAGAGTCAAGACTACATTACCCATCCCCCAACACTGTCAACCAAGAGTCAAGACTAAACCGATTCACCTTGGTGGTGTGCAGACTGGTTTTATACTATTCATAACAATTTTGCACAAACCAGAATAAAATGCAACTATATGTCTGTGACACTTACGTTGGAGTCATTAAAACTCGTTTTTCAACCACTCCATACATTTCTTGTTAACAAACTATAGTTTTGGCAAGTCGGTTAGGACATCTACTTTGTGCATGACAAAAGTAATTTTCCCAACAATTGTTTACAGACAGATTATTTCACTTAATATTCACTGTATCACAATTCCAGTGGGTCAGAAGTTTACATACACTAAGTTGACTGTGCCTTTAAACAGCTTGAAATATTCCAGAAAATGATATCATGGCTTTAGAACCTTCTGGTGGGCTAATTTACATAATTTAAGCCAAATGGAGGTGCACCTGTAGATGTATTTCAAGGCCTACCTTCAAACTCAGTGCCTCTTTGCTTGACATCATGGGAAAATCAAAAGAAATCAGCCAAGACCTCAGAAAAACAATTGTAGACCTCCACAAGTCTGGTTAATACTTGGGAGCAATTTCCAAATGCCTGACGGTACCACATTCATCTGTACAAACAATAGTACGCAAGTATAAACACCATGGGACCACGCAGCCGTCATACCGCTCAGGAAGGGGACACGTTCTGACTCCTAGAGATGAACGTACTTGGGTGCGAAAAGTGCAAATCAATCCCAGAACAACAGCAATGGACCTTGTGAAGATGCTGGAGGAAACAGGTACAAAAGTATCTATATCTACAATAAAACGAGTCCTATATCGACATAACCTGAAAGGCCGCTCAGCAAGGAAGAAGCCACTGCTTCAAAACCGCCATAAAAAGGCAGACTACGGTTTGCAACTGTATATGGGGACAAAGATCATACTTTTTGGAAAAATGTCCTCTGGTCTGACGAAACAACAATAGAACTGTTTGACCATATTGACCATCGTTATGTTTGGAGGAAAAAGGGGGAGGCTTGCAAGCTGAAGAACACCATCCCAACTGTGAAGCATGGGGGTGGCAGCATCATGTTGTGGGGGTGCTTTGCTGCAGGAGGGACTGGTGCACTTCACAAAATAGATGGCATCATGAGGAGGAAAATTATGTGGATATATTGAAGCAACATCTCAAGACATCAGTCAGGAAGTTATAGCTTGGTCGCAAATGGGTCTTCCAAATGGACAATGACCCCAAGCATACTTCCAAAGTTGTGGCAAAATGGCTTAAGGACAACAAAGTCAAGGTATTGGAGTGGCCATCACAAAGCCCTGACCTCAATCCTATAGACAAGTTGTGGACAGAACTGAAAAAGCGTGTGCGAGCAAGGAGGCCTACAAACCTGACTCAGTTACAGCAGCTCTGTCAGGAGGAATGGGCCAAAATTCACCCAACTTATTGTGGGTAGCTTGTGGAAGGCTACCCGAAACGTTTGACCCAAGTTAAACAATTTAAAGGCAATCCTACCAAATACTAATTGAGTCTATGTAAAGCTGAAATAAATCATTCTCTCTACTATTATTCTGACATTTCACCCTTCTTAAAATAACGTGGTGATCCTAACTGACCTAAGACAGGGGATTTTTTACTAGCATTAAGTGTCAAAACTGAGTTTAAATGTATTTGGCTAAGGTGTATGTAAACTTCCGGTTTCAACTGTATTCACAGTATTATGAATGAATTGTGGTTTATTTGGTAGTATTTCGTAGTGTGACTGATTTGACTAATTGCATTAGTACTGTACACATTTAGAGGTGTGCTATTTGATAGATTCCCCCGCTCGCCCTGCCTCGGGCTTCCAGTGGGGAGACCTGAGGTCAACCTACCCTCGCCCCCCTCCCCATCTTGTACATCTGAGTCCATATTATGGTCCATAGACCAAGTCCATATTATGGCGAGAACAGCTCAAATAAGGAAAGAGAAATGACAGTCCATCATCAGAGTAAGACATGAAGGTCAGTCAATCTGGAACATTTCAAGAACTTTGAAAGCGCAGTTGCAAAAACCATCAAGCGCTATGAGGAAACTGGCTCTCATGAGGACTGCCACAGGAAAGGAAGACCCAGAGTTACCTCTGCTGCAGAGGATAAGTTCATTAGAGTTAACTGCACCTCAGATTGCAGCCCAAATACGTGGAAATGATCTTATCTCTATGCCAAGTCTCGACCTGACGTGAGTGATTTTCCTGCTGTTTATGTATGGCTATTCTTTTTTTCCCTTGCAGTTTAAGGTCAGACCATTTCTTTTTCACATCAGCTACAGTTCTGTCTTGCTGCCCCACCTGGTTCACTGCAGCGGCGACACACTCCCAAGCTACCTGTTTTGGCTTTCTTTGTCAACCCACTATTTAGTTCACTGAATAATACATGTTGCCTGTCTTCAATCTCCTCTACCATCGCCATGGTCTTGTCTTCCAAAACGTTTGCTGTTCTCTTTTGGTCCATGGCTATTCCTGACTAAATCCTCATTTGTGCTAGCATTCTGTAAGGGGAAATCGCTGACTGTAAGGCACATTCAGGTGCCGTCACTTTAATTTGAGATGTATAGATCACAGGTGTGTAAGCTACAAATGGGCTTCTTAGAACCTGCGCAAGCAAGGTTTTTTATGCTCAGTATCATTTATAAATCGAACGTAAGCACACCGTCGGAAATTATCTCACAACTAAGTTCAAGTATAAATCTAAGAACATTTTTATAAATGAGGCCCCTGGCCTCGACAATCACCCAACCTCAGCCCAATTGAGATGGTTTGGGATGAGTTCAACCGCAGAGTGAAGGAAAAGGAGCCAACAAGTATTCAAGCATATGTGGGAACTCCTTCAAGACTGTTGGAAAAGCATTCCAGGTGAAGCTGGTTGAGAGAATGCCAAGAGTGTGCCAAGCTGTTATCAAGGCAACGGGTGGCTACTTTGAAGAATCTCAAATATTAGATATATTTTAATTTGTTTAACACTTTTAAGATTCAATGTGTTATTTCATAGTTGTGATGTGTTCACTATTATTCTACATTGTAGACAATAGTAAAAATAAAGAAAAATCCAGGAATGAGTAGGTGTGTCCAAACTTTTGATTGGTACTGTATTATTTAGTTGCTTTGACAAGGTCATTTCTGAAGATCATTATTTATTTGATGAGATTAGTAATCAATTTAAGGTCCAAAAACCCCTGTCCCTCGTTTTAAAGGGGCAGTGCAGTCAAAAATGTGATGCTAGTTCTTTAAAAAAATATGTATTTCCACACTATGAGGTTGAATTAACACTCTGAAATTGTGAAAATGATAACACCCTGTTCACAGCCTGTTCAGGTGGGATGGAGTTTTTGGCCCACAGCATGACATCACAATCGGATTATTCTGACCAATGACCACTTATCTTTTATTTGCTTATGTTACCTCCTACATTAAATGGGTAAGTTGGGTAAGCTATAGAGTTTAGACGATCCTATCCGCTAACCAGGGCTGTGTATGTAAATCTATTTACATTTTTATCAGCACCCCCACAAGATCAGACTGAGCATTTTAATGGCAAAAGTACCCTAATTTAAGTCATCAACCCTGTTGCTTTATTTGGTACTTAATAGGCACTTACTATAGTATTTTTTTCATTCTTGAGATGACAAATCAAATCAAATCAAATTTTATTTGTCACATACACATGGTTAGCAGATGTTAATGCGAGTGTAGCGAAATGCTTGTGCTTCTAGTTCCGACAATGCAGTAATAACGAGCAAGTAATCTAACTAACAATTCCAAAAAAAACTACTGTCATACACAGTGTAAGGGGATAAAGAATATGTACATAAGGATATATGAATGAGTGATGGTACAGAGCAGCATAGGCAAGATACAGTAGATGATATCGAGTACAGTATATACATATGAGATAAGTATGTAAACCAAGTGGCATAGTTAAAGTGGCTAGTGATACATGTATTACATAAGGATGCAGTCGATGATATAGAGTACAGTATCAACGTATGCATATGAGATGAACAATGTAGGGTAAGTAACATTATATAAGGTAGCATTGTTTAAAGTGGCTAGTGATATATTTACATCATTTCCCATCAATTCCCATGATTAAAGTGGCTGGAGTAGAGTCAGTGTCATTGACAGTGTGTTGGCAGTAGCCACTCAATGTTAGTGGTGGCTGTTTAACAGTCTGATGGCCTTGAGATAGAAGCTGTTTTTAAGTCTCTCGGTCCCAGCTTTGATGCACCTGTACTGACCTCGCCTTCTGGATGGCAGCGGGGTGAACAGGCAGTGGCTCGGGTGGTTGATGTCCTTGATGATCTTTATGGCCTTCCTGTAGCATCGGGTGGTGTAGGTGTCCTGGAGGGCAGGTAGTTTGCCCCCGGTGATGCGTTGTGCAGACCTCACTACCCTCTGGAGAGCCTTACGGTTGAGGGCGGTGCAGTTGCCATACCAGGCGGTGATACAGCCCGCCAGGATGCTCTCGATGTGCATCTGTAGAAGTTTGTGAGTGCTTTTGGTGACAAGCCGCCTCCTGAGGTTGAAGAGGCGCTGCTGCGCCTTCCTCACGATGCTGTCTGTGTGATGGACCAATTCAGTTTGTCTGTGATGTGTATGCCGAGGAACTTAAAACTTGCTACCCTCTCCACTACTGTTCCATCGATGTGGATGGGGGTGTTCCCTCTGCTGTTTCCTGAAGTCCACAATCATCTCCTTAGTTTTGTTGACGTTGAGTGTGAGGTTATTTTCCTGACACCACACTCCGAGGGCCCTCACCTCCTCCCTGTAGGCCGTCTCGTCGTTGTTGGTAATCAAGCCTACCACTGTTGTGTCGTCCGCAAACTTGATGATTGAGTTGGAGGCGTGCATGGCCACGCAGTCGTGGGTGAACAGGGAGTACAGGAGAGGGCTCAGAACGCACCCTTGTGGGGCCCCAGTGTTGAGGATCAGCGGGGAGGAGATGTTGTTGCCTACCCTCACCACCACAACTGTTTGGCGGAATGACCCTGCTGCCTTGCTCATTTCAACATCATTTGAAATTCCCATGCAGTACACATGGCTTGCTTCTAGAACACTTGGCTGTAATGTCACCCTAGTCCGCTTGATTTTTCCATAGTATGGTTTCCTCAGTGCTGTTTTGTTCTTTATGTTTCGGTTCTTTGTTGCCTTATCAGCCCTCTCCACAGCCAGCAACATTTTCTCCAATGGAGACCTGGACCCATGGGCAAATGGAAGAGTAAGATATATGAATAAAATGTGTATGACTTTTGTTCTGTAGGTGAGAAAGTCCTTAAGCTCATCACTGATTGCATCTCAGAGGGGGCTCACCATTTGGATTTGAGGTGAGAGGACTTATGTCACATTCAAAAATCGCACTTGACTTTCTTCCACTCCACAATCAACTACTGTAAATTCAAACAGTATACAATTATTTACTCTAGAATATTATTTAGTATCTTTTACGGTACCACCACAGGCATGGTTTCAATTCAATGCTAATATTATACCATGCGATCTTACTTCCCAGAGGCCAATGACTCTGATCCGACATCTGTTATAAAAGGCCTGTAAGATGGAGTCAGATTCCATCGCCCAGTGGGTGAAAATGGAGAGGGAGAGATACTGATGAAATGCCATCGACATGGATTGTAATGATTGAGTGACAGAGTTGTAAAATGTTCAATAAAAGTATTTTAATGTTGACATTTATACAAAATTAAAGCAGATCCATGGTTTAATAAAACTAAGTGACATGATTCATAACACATTTTGAAAGGCCATGACTTAAAAACAGTTCACAGACCCAGAAACACTGGTCTCATTAGCTCCCAGCCCTTGGTTTAGCATGTTCATGCCCAAGTTGAAAGAGATTTAAATCAAGACATGGGTGTACTACTTTCCATCTGAGTCAGTGGTGTTGCAGTCTCATCACACGGGCTGTTCCAAAATACAGTGTTGCAAATGTCATAGACGCATAGTTGAATTGAAATGGAGAGATTCTGACCAATGTGTAACATTGACTGCAAATGTTTACAATATGCAAGAAAAATACAAGAACTTATATTTCTTATTTTGCCTTGAGGTCCCAGGTGGGTATATGGCATTAGCAGTTTGAAATAAAATGGTCCTCCACAGCTTGAGGGAATCAGAACAACAGCAGACGTGATTAACCAAGACAGTATTAACACGCTGTTGACCTTGGTTAGCTAACAGCTGTCAGCAGGCTGCAGCTGACTTCAGATGCTGTATCAAAAACTCCAATAGTCCTTAGTTACATTGTTATAAAACATGGCTTAGGGAAATGGCTTATTTTGTCATTCCTCACAGAATGAAGTGTAGATTCATTCCAGATATTGTAATAACCAGGATATCTTTGGTTTATAAACGTTTAGAATCCATTTTGAGAAACATCAGAGTTCTAAAAAAGGAATCTGAAATCCAACCAGCAGTATAATAACTGATCAGAAATGTGAAAGAGGGATAGCAAGCAGAGAGCCCTTATTCGTGATATAAGTGCATGCACAGTTTGAAAGTTACGGAAGTACATCCAGCAAATGGTTGAAAGACTGTTGGAAAATGACATTCCTCATTCCACACCATGAATATGTAAAACAAAAATCTGTGCACAACTATCCACATTTCCATAACAAAACAACAATTTATGACTGATGTCAAAATAGTTTCATAAGGTTATCCAGGGCAACGTTGAAGGCACAAGTGAAGCAACACTGAAGGAGGAGCTCGCTGAACATTCCAATTGGGAAGAAAAATCTCACACTATACACCTAGGATGTTGAATTGAGTCTCAAAAACATTTAAATAAAATACCACTACAAATAGAATCATGAGAGTGAAAAATGTACATATTACATTCCCAATAGATATTTACAGGAATGATACAGCCTATCCAGATATACAGTGCCTTCAGAAAGTAGTCACACACTGACTTTTCCCACATTTTGTTGTGTTGCAGTTTAAAATTTCGAGTCAAGTATTCAACCCCTTTGGTATGGCAAGCCTGAATAAGTTCAGGAGTAAATATTTGCTTAACAAGTCACATAAGTTGCATGGACTCACTTTGTGTGCAATAATTGTTTAACATGATTACCTCATCTCTGTACCCCACACATGCAATTATATGTAAGGTCCCTCAGTTGAACAGTGAATTTCATACAGATTCAACCACAAAGACTAGAAGTTTTCCAATGCTGCGCAAAGAAGGGCACCTATTGATAGATGGGTAAAAAAATAAAAAAGCAGACATTGAATATCACTTTGAGCATGGTGAAGTGATTACACTACAAATGGTGTACCAAAACACCCAGTCAATACAAAGATACACTTCATATTTTCAAGCATGGTGGTGGTTGCATCATGTTATGGGTATGCTTGTCATTGGCAAGAACTAGGGAGTTAATGATAAGAAAAAAAAACAGAATAGAGCTAACACAGGCAAAATCCTAGTGGAAAATCTGGTTCAGTCTGCTTTCCAACAGACACTGGGAGACAAATTCACCTTTAAGCAAAGCTGCCAAAGGTGATTCTAACATGTATTGACTCAGGGGTGTAAATACTTATGCATGACATTTCTTTATAAATTTGCTAAAAACAGGGTTTTCACTTTGTCATTATGAGGTATTGTGTGTAGATGGGTGAGAGAATACATTTATTTAATCAATTATGAATTCAGACTACAACAACAAATTGTGGAATAAGTCAAGTGGTATGAATACTTCATGAAGGCACTGTAGTATACCACAATACACTAAATTAATTCAAATGATACTAACTAAATTCAGCTTAAATCTCAAACATTTGTATAAGTAAAATTAGACAAATGCCCACTCCAACTTACACTAGTTTGACCCCACAACAAAGGAAAGCATGACAAATAAGGAAAACATAACATTCATTAAATATAATAGCAGCTGAGTCAGTCAAATTCAAAACACAAGGAAATTAAAGAATAAGTGCTTGCAGTCCCCATACACAAAAAGGTTCACAGTATGCAATTAAAATCAGACTAATCTATGCCTGACATGACTGATTTTCTTTTCAAAATCTGTATAAACCATTTCTTAAGAATGCGATCAAGAGACCGGAGAGTGAGAGGATCCAGGGACACAGAATGTTTTATCACAATACTTGGTCATTTACTGTAAACCCACATACATTAAAAAAATGAATACTACAGTACATACTATAGAATTCCATAGTAAGCTGTAGTATATTATACTACACACTGTAGTATCCCTCAATTATGTGTAGAACTTACTATAGAATGTTTTAGTAAATACTACAGTAATGTCCACAAAAACACTACACTTTTATAACTATAGTAAATACTACAGTATTTAATTAGCATATACCCTGCCCGTTCCCCTCCCCCATATCCCAATTTGCACCACCCATAAGTGAGAAACCTATATGCCAAGTATAGACTATATATTGTGTTCCCTACAGGTTATAGAAAAGAACAGAAGCTCTGAACTCTCCATTCAGACCCCAGTCCTACCTACCTACAGGTTATGGAAAATGTGCTTCATTAGTGATTCTCCAGTAGGTTTTTGGAAGGAGAATGCCTCCCCTTCTATGTTAAAGATAATAAAACAAAAACACTATAATAAATACTACAGTTTACTACTGTTTTCCTTTACTGCAGTATTTATAATATAGTTAACTGTAAATACTACAGTATACACTACAGTGATTTATACCATAGTATACTATAGAATTTCTTCATGTGGGAAGTCCATGATAGGGAGTGTCACTGAGTGCTGTATTCTGTCAAACTAGCACTTCCTCTCAGGCTGCTGCTGCCTCCAATCTAGGCACAGCTTGGAGTCCAGTCACGCTCATATCTTTCTCTAGTGTTGTTGTACAAAATAACCATGATGATCCAAGGACATAGCTTGGCTGCCTGTCATGTTTTCCACTCTTCCTTCAGAGTAAACAACTGTCATCAGAGGATAGACAGGCCCTCTCAGCAGCAATGTGGCGAGAACAGACAAAGATAACCAAACATACAGTGGGGCAAAAAAGTATTTAGTCAGCCACCAATTGTGCATGTTCTCCCACTTAAAAAGATGAGAGAGGCCTGTAATTTTCATCATAGGTACATTTCAACTATGACAGACAAAATGAGGGAAAAAAAATCCAGAAAATCACATTGTAGGATTTTTTATGAATTTATTTGCAAATTATGGTGGAAAATAAGTATTTGGTCAATAACAAAAGTTTATCTTAATACTTTGTTATACACCCTTTGTTGGCAATGACAGAGGTCAAACGTTTTCTGTAAGTCTTCACAAGGTTTTCACACACTGTTGCTGGTATTTTGGCCCATGCAGATCTCCTCTAGAGCAGTGATGTTTTGGGGCTGTTGCTGGGCAACACAGACTTTCAACTCCCTCCAAAGATTTTCTATGGCGTTGAGATCTGGAGACTGGCTAGGCCACTCCAGGACCTTGAAATGCTTCTTACGAAGCCACTCCTTCATTGCCCGGGCGGTGTGTTTGGGATCATTGTCATGCTGAAAGACCCAGCCACGTTTCATCTTCAATGCCCTTGCTGATGGAAGGAGGTTTTCACTCAAAATCTCACGATACATGGCCCCATTCATTCTTTCCTTTACACGGATCAGTCGTCCTGGTCCCTTTGCAGAAAAACAGCCCCAAAGCATGATGTTTCCACCCCCATGCTTCACAGTAGGTATGGTGTTATTTGGATGCAACTCAGCATTCTTTGTCCTCCAAACACGACGAGTTGAGTTTTTACCAAAAAGTTATATTTTGGTTTCATCTGACCATATGACATTCTCCCAATCTACAATTTTGTTTCTGGTGTCCTTTGACAGCTCTTTGGTCTTGGCCATAGTGAAGTTTGGAGTGTGACTGTTTGAGGTTGTGGACAGGTGTCTTTTATACTGATAACAAGATCAAACAGGTGCCATTAATACAGGTAACGAGTGGAGGACAGAGGAGCTTCTTAAAGAAGAAGTTACAGGTCTGTGAGAGCCAGAACTCTTGCTTGTTTGTAGGTGACCAAATACTTATTTTCCACCATAATTTGCAAATTAATTAATTAAAAATCCTACAATGTGATTTTCTGGATTTTTTTCTCTCTCATTTTGTCTGTCATAGTTTAAGTGTACCTATGATGAAAATTACAGGCCTCTCATCTTTTTAAGTGGGAGAACTTGCACAATTGGTGGCTGACTAAATACTTTTTTGCCCCACTGTATATCAAAGCTACTACACTTCAATCTCACCCCAGCACTGCTGCAACCCCTCCCCATCATGGCTGTAACAATCACTTTTTAAACAAACAATGGATTCCGGCTTTTAAAAATAGGCATTTTTTTCCAGAGTTTTCAATTTAGATGAGGGTAAACCAACCCAAATTTGAGTCACTGAGATATGCAATAAGGAATAACTAGATATATTGGTGTTAGCCAAGCCCTGAGCTGTGATGTATTACTGTATATGTGCTTCATGTTGACTTGCCCTGTGTATCTCTCACTGTGCAGTGGGCCAGATGGGCAGGGGGTGAGCCTCTGTGTTGAACACATACTTGTCCAGACTGAGCAGCTCCGGGTCATCGGAGAACAGCAGGTAGAAGTATTTGAGAGTCTCCCCCAGGAAAAAACTCTCCATCTTGTCCCGGGGGCTGGGGTACTCTGGGTCCCGGACGTTGTTGATGGACGTGTAGCCACCAGTAGAAACCTGGTGAGACACACATGTTATTACGTTGTCACATGTTGTTATCACACGTTATTATAAGAAGGATGCGTACCATCTGTGGAATACTAACTCAATTAACACATAAGGATTCATCACTCACTTTAACAATGCAGTTCTCAATAGCCTGGTTCCAGATAACTCCTATTGTCATGCCAAACAGATCTGGGACCAGGCGGGTTCATTTACTTACAGTATTTACAGTAGTCTAGGCTGGTTAGTGACTGTGCTCGCTCACCTTGGTATACTTGTTGAAGTTCTGAAGGATCTCCCAGCCCCAGTCCCTGTACTTCCTGTCTTTAGTGAACCTGTACAGATAGAACAAGCTCTCCACCGTCTCAGGGCGCAGGAGGTTGTGTCTGTCTGCAAGCTGAAGTAATGACACACACACGAGAAACAATCATATCAATTGCATCAACAAAAAACACACACTTCACAACAGTGAAATAAATTGTCAGGAACCAAATAGCACTTCAGTTGGGTGTTGATCATAACCATATCTCTGCTGTGAGTGTTGTTCAGAGCACACCCCTACCTTCACATCTACATCTCCGATGCTGCCCTCGTGCATGTTAAAGTGGACAATCTCAGGGCTCAGGCCAGTCTCCATCTGGGCATACATCTGGTAGCAGGTCTCCATCAGCTGCTTGGCCAGCTCCATGTGTTCTGCTGGCAGGCCGTGGTGGGCCCCTAGAGCCAGGGTCCCAGGGAGGAAACACACCAGGTGGTCCTGACATGGAGGAGGGGGGTTCAGTGGAGAACGACCATGTCCATGTTACACAATCTAGAGAAAACAGCAGCTTTTTCAACACACACTCATCTAGTGTGCATAGTCAGTATCCTAACCATTTTGGGGCTGAACCTGCCATGGGAAAGCTCCCCAACGAAGGTCAGCCTGTTCGGAGAGGACTTCTTCAGCAGGTTCTTCTTCACTCCCTCCAGGGCCTGCAGGTAATCCTCCAGCAACCTGAGGAACACAGTCACAGCTTTATAGCCAAGCACTCTGGAGCACAACCCAAGGAACACCCAAAACAGCCACAGCTTTACAGCCAAGCACGTCTGTTTATTTGTACTGCTCTGTATAAGCACAACACTGCTTTGACTTAAAGGAATATAGTCTATAACTACACAAATACTGAGAAGCAGTCAGCTTAATGGTACTTGCGTAGTTTTCTGTTATTTTATACGTGTCCCATAGAATCCACAACACCAACTGATACAGCACTGAGCCAAGAAAAAAATTAAATACAAGGAACTACTTTTAAAACATAGTACAATAACTCAAATCTGTCCTCAAGCTGTGCTGGGTCCGAGAGAGCTGTTCCAACTGAGGGTAAATGTTTTATAAGGCAGCTCTGAAGACCTAGTTGTGCATGAAGTTGAGCAAATATCACCAGACAGAGTCATGAAATTTTCAGTCTTATGCACAGCCTGATACGACATACAGCTGTTCTTTCACATCCACACAGCTTGTCCAGCACTACAGGTAACAGAGAGACTTGGGCTGTTTAAGTCATCTCAGTTACATCAGGGGAGGGACAGCTCTGAGGAGATCAAGCTATGAGACTGTCAAACATGACAGCAAGCTAGAGCAGGGACAACTCCGCTGCCTGCCCCCAGTACTTAGCAGGGAGCCTAGACAAGATCAGTAGGACCTGAGTGGCTAGACCTGACTTAGCGTCAGCCTAAACCTCATATACAGCCTTGAGAAAAGTAGACCGGAAAGTGTTTAGAAAAGAGTTTGACTCACGCCGTCTCCTTCTTGCCTCCCTGGATCCACTGTTTGAGGAGGTATTCGTAGTAGCTGTCTGCCCGTGCACCCAGCGTGAACATCCCCAAATGGGTGAACTGGCCGCTGTTGGTGTTGATGAACATGGGGACGAGGCCATCCTGCTTCCCCTCCAGCTTGTGGACTTTCTGCATGACCTCATCCACTGCAGCCTGTAGAAGAAGGGGATGGAGAAAGTCAGTTAAATGTCGTCAGAGATGATTGATAGAGTGCTGTATAAATCAAACCTGACGTCAAATCGAGTCCTGCCATTGGAACATTGCTTTTGAGTGTTGGTATGAACATTACCAACAGATCCTGATACTCTGTTGTGGCTTGGTTTACCTGGTAGCGTGTGTCCTGAGTGAGGCGACTCAGCTCTCTAAATTCCAGCTGGATGCTGGTGACCTCCGCAACAGTGCTGTCCGACGTCCATCGAGGGGGGTGGGCCGTACCCTTCCCAATGTTCACATCTGAGTAGGGGATCTTGGATGGGGTGTTGAAGGCAGGCATTAACCTCGTTCCTATATCTTTCTGCAAAGTCATAAAAATAAAATAAAAAAAACAGAAATGCCCATCAATTTGGTTTCCTTAACCAGACCCCCATCTCCCAAAGAGAATTTCAGGACTTAATTCATATGACCAACAGCAGCATTAGCAGCAGCCCATGAAAGGGTCTTTGAGAGGCAGAGGGACTGGAGGAGGAAGTGCCAGAGGCCCAGCAGCAGAAACAGTAAGTGCCAGCTCTCTATAGGTCTCCCTGTACATGACTCACAGCCTTGTCCAGGAACAGAGTGTCTCCAGTCAGATGGTAAGTGCTTAGCAAGCCGCCCAGGATACGGATGGTGCTCTCAAACAGGTTCACGTCCACGTCTTTATCAAAGGACAGCTCTGTGGACACCCAGGTCTTAGCCTCCTCAAACTCTGTCCAAAAGAGGGCAAGAAACTTTCGTGGTCTAACTCCATGAAAACTCTGATACAGAAGGTATATAGAAAAGCTGGATCATGAATGTACTGTAGGTACCTTTTTTGAGGTTGAGGATCCACATTGTATCCAGTGCATCAATTAGGGTCAAGCCTAGGCCAAACCACTCTCCATAGGACTTAGACATGGGCCTCAGCTCATCTTTCCCCCAGGCAAACTCTTTGTAGCCCTTCCATGCATGTCTGAAAGCATCACGTACTGCCTCAAGCCTATCGACTTCTGAAACACACACGTGCCAAGATATTAGGCCACCATCCAAGTCCGTTCCAGAATTATGAATTCACTACTTCTATTTAAGTCTCTTTCAGGCCATGCACACATCAAACTCAACGTGTGGTTAATAAACTCAGCTGTTGTTCATGGTCATGAAGGGGTGCTATGGAGGGTTTGAGCAGAGAGAGACAGAGAGAGACAGTAGAGGCATAAACATGGCAAAGACCTGGCTCCTTGTGTGAATGGCCCTCTTGCTCAACCTCTGGGACATCCACCTTGTTCGCTGCTTCCTTGGCAGTTCTTCTTTCAGTGGCTTGGTCAATCATGGCCACACGCCAGCTAAACACACATAGGGGCCAGTCAAGATGAGAAGACAAGAAAACATGTTTATAATTGCTTGGAATCGAGTTGTATATTTTATTCAGATTACGCATCACAATCCACTTCTCTAACCCATGCAATAAAGGTATATCAGTATGTTGTTATCAATCAGTCCATCAGTTCTCTCCACTGATTAGAGGCTAGTCTTACTTAACAAGTGGCTTCTCTCCCTCCTCTTTCTCCACCTGGGTATCTGACACGTTCCCTTTCTTTTGCAGTCGGTTCTGCAGGCCGGGTGGCCCCCGCTTGTGGGCTGCCCTCTTCTGCTTCTGAAGGAAGAAACATGGTAAAGGGAGGGAAAGCTTTACTTCAGAAACCCAGCTTACTGGATGTGTCAATCCACATATTTTGTCATAGTCAAAGGTTGGCTTTAGTAGTAAAGCAGAGGAGTGGAATGTACCAACCTCTGAAGGTGACTCTGGTACTAACGGTCGGTTCAGTTTGTCCAACTCAGGTTGGACCTCATGGATGACAGGTTTCAGAGCATGGTCCCCTTCCTCCTTCGCAACAACAGCCAAGCCTGGGGAGGAAGCAGAGGGGAGAATGCTCAGTCTCTGGTGCCTCGGGAACAGTCACCACCATACATTATAACAATTCCATTGTTTTGCTGGACTTACCTCGGAAATGTTCTGTGACACTGGGGTTAGTAGCAATCCCACAAACTAACATGAGAGCCACGGTGAAGAGGATTAGGTTGCGCTGCAATCTGGATAACAGTTTCCATTTCTGTGGATATATGGGTGCAATTTGGGTGAGAGAGAAAATGACAAAGCCATAAGCACAAGGTGAATTAGATAAAAACCTCATTTGTAAATTGACTGCGCTGGCTTGTCCGTCAGGAGGGACAAGCACACGATCAACAAGAAATACAGAAGAATCACTGAATGTCACACACAGTGCTACATGTCTGATCAACTGCGTTACTATAGTAACATGCTGCTACTATACAGAAGCACTGCAGCGTCATATTCTTCTGATAAACAACGGTCATACCTCTACTGACTAACAGTGACAGGTCTGAGCACCAGTCATGTCCTTTCTGAGTGGCTATCACATGAAATTATGGTTATGATCACAATTATGTCTTTGAGACAATTTTTTAATTAAAGTTAGTAAACCATTAAAATGTCATGCTACATTTGATGTACAAAACATTCAGTGCGATATGCCTTACAGCATATAAATAAACTGTAAATAGCACATAATAAGTCATCAGATCAGTGTGTGAGATAAGTAAGTTGGTTGACTTCTTTCAGCCATCACTCACCCTCCAGCAGGACTGTCTTGTCCACTGTTTACTGTTATTATAGATGCCACTTCCTTGTCCAGTGAGGGTTAAAGACACAAAGTCCGTCCTTGATGATGGGTTCATGTCTCCAGCCCACCCCACGGTGAAGTCATAGGCACAGTGCTAGAGGGAGAAAGTGGGCTGCCAATTAGAAATGACAGCAGATGCAATATATAGGCGACACATTATCTTCTCTGATACAAACTCAACTGTAGAGAGATGTGGTTTATTAGATCAAAACAGATTAAGCTACTTTTAATAGAGGACACATGCATACATACATACATACATACATACATACATACATACATACATACATACATACATACATACATATATATTATTATAGTTTTATTTCTCTATTGAAACAAAGTATATATATATATATAGTATATATAATGCATATATATATATACGGATCACTTTGTTTCAATAGAGAAATAAAACTATCTGAAAACAAAGCAATGGAGTTTCATTTACATTTTGCTGCTGTCACTAAAGTCATTTTACTTTACACACCTATTGCAGCCTGTCAGCCACTTGTCCTCACTATTGAAAATATTTCTTACATTTTTTCCTAAACAAGTAAAATGAGTTTAGAAAGGAAATACATGACTTTAGTTGTGTAATACTGTATGCCATCTGACGAGGAAGCCTGGAGGCTGTTCACCTCAGGAGTCCTGGCGCAACAGCTGTTAATTACGATGTGAAACATCAGCGCCAAACCTACATAATAATTTACTGTCTGCCAATAAAACCCAGGCTAAAACTACAGACGTTGAATTTAGAAATACCTTTACATTTTAAACTACAATGTATCGTCTCTTGTGCTCTTCGGAGCTCCCAATTCCAATGTCCTGGGTCTTGAGCGAGGCTTGACCGATTCACAGGACTACTAGAGACCGAGGCATTACGAGGCCTACAGCCTAAAAACAAGCCGTTACACGAGTACAGTCAATTCGCTATAAACGAGGAGCATGTCTTACAGGATAAACGCAAGTGTTTGTTTAAAATGATTGCCTACCTTGAAGAGAATTGTCCTCTACTCAACAGCAGCAGAAATGTCTATCCTCAGTGTCAGGAAAAAGTCATCTGAGCGACCAGAGCAGGGGCAACAATGTCTGAGGGCGATACACTGTAGTTATCGCCTTTCTCTCATGTCAACACTTCGCCCGATTATTTTCATGAAACATCATAGCTTCTTCATCGGTAGTTAATGTTCATTAATCTAATGTAGTCAAATCACATCGCTTTTGAAGTGCTTTAAGTTTGAATTAAAATGGCTTATATTTTCCACTTGTTTGGGTGCTTTTTGTGGAGGGGCAATACCAATGAATTATGAATAAATTAGTACAATACTTTAATTTATTCATATATTTCAGTTGAACCCCAAACAATTACTGGTATCTCGTGTGCATATTACAAAACATGATAGCATATGGATTTTATATATATATACATGACTGGATACATAAAACACTTGAAGAAAACTGGCCAGCAAATAAATTAAGTAAATCGCACAATTTACAAACACACACCTTTGAGCAAAGATGAAACTGAGCAAAACTTTAAAGATACCTTTGTCTCTGTCATTGAAGTTCCATACCATGTTCAAAGCCTGCTGCATGCAATCCAGTATCAATTGTAAGCACATTATCAACAGCAGCCACCACATAAAGTCCCTCCTGGAGTTTTTCCATTCGAATCAGTACTGTTTTTCACAGAACTGGGGAGTCATTTTTCCCTTGTCAAAGCTTCTCAGGTTGGGGTTCATGGGAGAATAAAGCCAGGTCAGGGTGTAAAATCATGTGGTAAATTGAGGAGGGACAAAGATAAACCTCTAGCAGGGACATCATAATAAGGTGCAGTGAGGTAAAAACACAGGAGACACAAAGAATCTACAGAAAACGTCAACGTTGGTCTTATTGAATGACCTATATACATCAACTTTGACAACATGTTTTATAGTACCGCATTGTTCCTCTGTTTCAACAGACATCAGAACATTACAATTTCACCAATGGTAGTTAGGCTACTGCATCTATCAGGTGCTGCAATAATGCATAACATGTTATCACCAAATACAATTAATTAATTGTCATAGCTCCTAATAGTCCTCATTGTATTAGTCTTCCTACTTTTTGACCAAGGGATCAATATTGATATGTTCCTTAGTTTCTAACTTGGGATGTAAGGGTAGAGTGAGCACAGATTTGGGACACATTGTTAAGTTGCGGCAGTGAAGGTTGTGTAAACCACAGTGCTCTTGGTCAAGAACATACCTGAATTAAGTATGGGAAGGTTTGTAAAAAACAGAATTATAGCACCATAAACATTTAAGGAAACCGCCATCATTTAAACCAATTACATGAATAAGCATGTTTCAATATCACAAATGAAATCAGTGTACACAAAATACAAAGATACTTTCTCTCAAGAATATCCCTGGCCACAGACCAACCAGTTCATGTTTATTAACTGGTTAACCAGACACTTTGTCCTGTTGGTTGGTACTTCTACTTTGTCAATAAACAATTCTGTCATGAGAAGTGGAGAAATGCTGATGCCTTTCTCTGTCTCTTTCCAGTATCTCTGAGTCATTTCCCCACTAGCTGGAGGTTGTCTGGTGATTGTCTCATTGTTGTCTCTGCTCTTATCAGTCCTTAGAGAGACTGTCTCTCTTTCCTTTAGCTGAAGCACACAGACCCGACAGTGAATCCAAACTCCTGTGTGAGGTCACTGCTTCCTAACACTGCCAGATCTCTCAGTGGAAGCAAATCGAGGTCCTCGCTGACTCACGACGGTCTCCGGAATACAGCTCCTCAGAGGACTGCCAAGAAGGAAACACAAAGTAAATTACAAGCACTGAAGTTATTCTCTCTTCACCATCCCTCAACAGTCCCCTCCTCTTCATCATCATTTTGCTACACGCGCAAAAACATCTGCTAATTATGTGTATGTGACCAATACAATTTGATTGATTGATCACCATCATCATCATCTAATACAGTACATGGTAATCATTATAGTCTGAAAACATACCACACACTCTCGTAATGTCCACAGGTAACTTTGTCTTTGTGTGTCTGCCAGGAACTTCACCTCTCTTTCCCCTGATCCCTGTCTGTCTCAGGCTGGCAGGAGTAGGTAATGTTCTGACTGGTGAGCCTGCTGTTTAACCTAAGGAACCTCATCTGCACTACATCCGGTCCTGGATACTCAAACTGGGAGAGGGAATGGAAGGTGTGGTTTCAAAGCATCAAATCAAACTAAGGACACGAGAGAAAGACGGAATCAAAGTTGGATTTGAGCCTCACTTGAAAGCCTCTTTCCATTGAACTCAACCAATGAAATTAGATATTTGTCCTAGAATCCTTCAGCCATGCCTTCATTGGCACCTGAGGTTTGAACGAATTTCAAACACACATAGCATATGTTATTACCACATGAAAAAAAGATCTATAGTTCAGAGGGTCCCAGAGCCAGAGGTGTGTGTGGAAGTACCTGAGGCTGGAGCGGGGACAGACAGCTCTTTGGTGCTGCAGTGAAGTCACAGTAGACCAGAATGGCATCAGCTGGGCTGCCCTGGTTAGGATCAATGTAACACATCCCTGGAACATGGAACAACCTTCACGTCAAAAACTGATCAGGGTTTAATCTCTCTGCTGCTGTAGAGTACAACTGCTCCCACACAAATCTAATAAACATATTGTACATTTAAAATGCTGTTAGAATATAATGGAGAAGGTGTCACATTGTGATGAAAATAATTAAATCAATATAGTTCCTGTCAATGTTACCTCTCGTTTTTTTTTTCGACATCAAGCACATTTCAGGTCTGCTGAACACACGCAAACTTGAACGTTGTCAAAATGTTGTGCAACTTTCAGGGCGCATTTACTGTGAACACTGAGGCTGTAGCTGCTTTATGTTACAGTTTGAACAGTGGCTAAGTAGGCTAATGTGGCTATTTGATCATAATATAGGCCTACCATTAAAAACAATGGATAAAATGCATTCCATAACATTTTAACATGGACATACAGTTGAAGTTGGAAGTGTACATACACTTATGTTGGAGTAATTAAAACTCGTTTTTAAACCACTCCATAAATGTCTTGTTAGCAAACTATAGTTTTAGCAAGTCGGTTAGGACATCTTCTTTGTGTATGACACAAGTAATTTTTCCAACAATTGTTAACAGACAGATTACTTCACTTATAATTCACTGTATCACAATTCCAGTGGGTCAGAAGTATACATACACTAAGTTGACTATGCCTTTAAACAGCTTGGAAAATTCCAGAAAATTATATCATGGCTTTAGAAGCTTCTGATCGGCTAATTGACATCATTTGAGTCAATTGGAAGTGTACCTGTGGATGTATTTCAAGGCCTACCTTTGAAACACAGAGCCTCTTTGCTTGACATCATGGGAAAATCAAAAGAGATCAAAAGAAATTATAGACCTCCACAAGTCTGGTTCATCATTGGGATCACTTTCCAAATGCCTGAAGGTACCACGTTCATCTGTACAAACAATAGTACGCAAGTATAAACACCATGGGACCACGCAGCCGTCATACCGCTCAGGAAGGAGACGTGTTCATCTCAAGACATCAGTCAGGAAGTTAAAGCTTGGTCGCAAATGGGTCTTCCAAATGGACAATGACCCCAAGCATACTTCCAAATTTGTGGCAAAATGGTTTAACCTGTTGAGTGTAGGGGGCAGTATTTTGATGTTTGGATGAAAAACGTATCCAAATTAAACTGCCTATTTCTCAGGCCCAGAAGCTAGAATATGCATATAATTGTCAGATTAGGATAGAAAACACTCTAAAGTTTACAAAACTGTCAAAATATTGTCTGTGAGTATAACAGAACTGATATTGCAGGTGAAAACCTGAGGAAAATCCAACTCGGAAGTGCCTCTTATTTTGAAAGCTCCCTGTTCCATTGCATGCCTTCCCTCCATTTAAATGGATATCAACCAGATTCCTTTCCCTTTGGCTTCCACATGGTGTGAACAGTCTTTAGACATAGTTTCAGCCTTTTATTCTGAAAATTGAGCAAAGACGATCACATCTCGTCAGTGGATGGCTGGGTGCCAGCAGAGTTTTGCATGCACAACAGCTTGGAGCAGACATTTTCTCTCTTTCTCTTCTATTGACTTTTTTTTTTTCGTCTGCCCCGTCGTGACCGCTTGAGCCTGTGGATTTCTGATCAAAACGCGCCAACCAAATGGAGATATTTTGGATATAAAAATAATCTTTCTGGAACAAAAGGAACATTTATTGTGTAACTGGGAGTCTCGTGATTGCAAACATCCGAAGATCATCAAAGGTAAGCGATTCATTTTATTGCTTTTCTGACTTTCGTGACCAATCTACTTTGCTGCTAGCTGTTTGTAATGTTTTGTCTGCTGAGAGGAATGTCCTTACATAAACGCTTGGTTTGCTTTAGCTGTAAAGCTTTTTTGAAATCTGACACGCCAGGTGGATTAACAACTAGCTACGCTGTGTTTTACTATATTGCACTTGTGATTTCATGAAAATGAAATATTTTTAGTAATTTAATTTGAAATTGGCGCTCTGCAATTCAGCGGATGTTGATGAAAATGATCCCGCTAACGGGATGGGTGCGTCAAGAAGTTTTAAGGACAACAAAGTCAAGGTATTGGAGTGGCCATCACAAAGCCCTGACCTCAATTATATAGAACATTTGTGGGCAGAACTGAAAAAGTGTGTGTGAGCAAGGAGGTCTACAAACCGGACTCAGTTACACCAGCTCTGTCAGGAGGAATGGGACAAAATTCACCCAACCTATTGTGGGAAGCTTGTGGAAGGCTACCCGAAACGATTGACCCAAGTTAAACAATTTAAAGGCAATGCTACCAAATACTAATTGAGTGTATGTAAACTAAATAAAAGCTGAAATAAATAATTCTCTAATATTAATGACATTTCCCCTTCTTAAAATAAAGTGGTGATTCTAACTGTCCTAAAACAGGAAAGGATTAAATGTCTAGGATTAAATGTCAGGAATTGTGAAAAACAGAGTTTAAATGTATTTGGCTAAGGTGTATGTAAACTTCCAACTTCAACTGTAGCTGTTCTATCATTCAGGCTACAGTAGCAACCAATGTGTGGTGTTCAATGTACAGTAGGCCTATATTCCATGAGCCTTTCGAAAAAACATGCAGGGCCTGACATTAACCTGTTTATCCACTTATCCTTCAGACACGGAAGTGACTGAACTTGGTGTTGTGTTGTTTGATGCAAGAAACCACTTTACAAAATAAAATGCATTGTTATTCCCATACCATTATTACAGGGAATCAGACAAATTATGCGCCCTCTGCCTATTGGCTACTTTCGCTTATTCAAGCTTGTCTCAAAATACAACACTGCCCCTTTAAGACAAAAGAAAATATCTTTACCTGACTTGCTTTTAAATATACATGTTTTGTGCTCTTGTAGGAAGCAATCACTCCCCTATTACTGACTACAAATTATCTATAACAGGGACTAATAATTTACTAACTAGCAAAGGATATGAACAAAATGTGGACATGTGGCTACATGTCAAAACAAGCTCCTCTACTCACGACCACAGCTGAAAACACAGTCCAGTTCAAAGTAAATGTCACATATCCATATATGGCAATGGTCAATTTGCTATAGGCCTACTGCAGCTCTGACTGTTAATGCCGCACGAGTCTGTGTAGAGTACGGGCATATTCCTGCGCAATAGAATTCTACTCCAATGTGTTGTGCCTACAACAACATCTCTTGTATGGTTAGTTTTTTTCGGTATGTTGCATTGAAAGTGGCTAATATTGCATTGATTTGATCACAATTCTCACAGTAAAGAGAAACGTTGATAGTGTTAACTAAGGGGTAAAACTCTAGAAAGTTGAGTGAAGTTCAATCTCCTGCCCCTCTCCGTGGGCTGATATTTCTTCTGTGGGCTGATATTTCTTCTCGCAGCAGTCCTGGGGATATTTCTTCTCGCAGCAGTCCTGGGGGAGCTGCGCGGCAGTCTCGGGCTACTGCGAGCCCCCGCACGCATGCAGCTGAGAGGGAACTTTGCTTCCTGTGGAAGAAGCCCATACCGTTAGTGAAGTTCGGCTGGGACAGCCACAGCGCCAAGCAGGTGGTAGCCGGGTGTTCTTTAGTGCCATCTGGTGGATCTATGAACAAGCACAGGTCCTGGTGCAAAGGGTCCAGCAGAGTCTGGATCAGGAGGTAGTTGGGGTCCTGGTCAGGGGGGGATTTGCTTTGACAGATTACCAACAACTTGCCTTGATCTGTGCCAGAGTAAAGTAAGGTTCAGAGTAAGGTTCAGAGTAAGGTTCAGAGAGGTTCCAGGGGGGGCAGGAGGTCCAGGGAGACCCTGATATAAAAAAGGAAAAACAAGCACAATATAAAAGTTAAACTCACTGCCCCGGGATGCTTCCTACCTTCAGGCTATGCTCAAACCCTACATCCCAACACATCCGAGCACTTCGTTCTGCCACAAGAGATCAGCTCCCGGTCAGCCCAGTCAGTGTTCTTCTCTGTCCTGGCACCCCAATGGTGGAGCCAGCTTACCCTGATGCCTAGGACAGCAGAGTCTCTGCAGAGTCCCTGCCCCTCTCTGAACCTTACTATGACTGAGATATGTGTGTGTCCCACCTACATGTAGCTATCTCAAGATGAATGCACTAATTGTAAGTCGCTCTGGATATGCATGTTTACTAAATGACTAAAATGTAGATTGGGTCAGGAATCCTTTTTATTTCATTAAATAGAGGTAACGCAGCTGGTAATGTGGGGTGACGTGAGGAAGGTCATACTCACAGGCAGGCCTCTCACTCCAACAGGACCTGATTTTCCGGCAAATCCTTTTAGATCCTGATATTCAGGTGAATAGTCCATTTAGTCAGTGCCCTCAGTCAATCCACCAATCTCCACATAATAAATGTACAGAACACATCAAGGTATCAAGGTAAAAAAATGGAACACATGCGTGTATTTGTATTTAGAGTAATATACAGTTTCTCCAAACAAACCCTATAGATAGAGAAAAGGAATCACATTAGAATTGAATTATTCTCTGTAATAAAAATCCTACTTTATTTTCAGAAAAGTAAAGGAAATAGCAATAGCATATCACTGAAAGTCACAGGAAGTCCCGTTAGACCTGGGGTCCCCCACCCCTCATGAGAACCAATGTCTCCCTACAAAGACAGAAGACAAATCACAGTCAATACAACTCAATAGCAATGCCACGAATAATGTTGCGTACTTAACAGAAAACACTGAGTCAAGCTTTCAGAGTAAGACCAAATAGACAGACAGATACTAGATAGTACATCTCACCTGTTCTCCTTTTAGGCCATCGCTCCCTGGCTCTCCCAAAGGGCCTTGTGTCCCCTGAAACAGACACACAGACACATCATGGAGCTGTGTCCATCATTGAATACAGGAAATGTATAGGGATATGAACATGGGAATGATGGAGGCAAAATGTATCTGTAGTGACTCTAAATAGATCAATTCATGCACAGTACATCGGACTCATGTCTAATACGCTTCTTGGGATAAATGAGAGTACCTTCAGCCCCTGAACTCCAGGAGGGCCTGTCCGTCCCATCTCTGCCTTCTCTCCCTGCAAGTTCAGGGGAAAGACATCAGTCTGACATAGAATGAGCTTCTAGGAACGTAGGGTTCAAAGTGCTCTACTTCTTGAATCATATGGTCACCCTGTTGATGCTTCATATTTACCTCGACTCCTGGTTCACCCATTTCACCCTTCTCTCCTTGTATGCCAAGTGTCCCCTTAGAGAAACAGAGAAAGACATATATATAGAAACAAGGGTAGTTATGTCCTGTGTTTCGGGGACACAGTGATTGAGTTGTACAGCTAACCACCTGGCATTGAAAAGAGAGCACAGCATTTACAAAACAGATCAAATTATATGGTTACTAAAAATAACTTACGTAAGGCCCTTGTCTTCCTGGAGGCCTGGTTGAACTAAAATCTCCCCTCTTTCCCTGTAATTCAAAGAAAAGGTTAAATCTATAGAAAAATGTTATACCCTGTTGACCTTACACAAAATCTCACCGCTGCAAACCATTAGCAGTGTTTTAAAGGTTAAAGAAACATTATACTGTATGGTATGGCTAGTGCATAATCAGGCCCGAATTTCTCACAGTCAATAGTGATGACCTTTCCTCCTCTCCCTCTTCTTCAGCCTCTGCTTCCAGATTTCCCTATTTTCCCCTTACATGGTAACAAAAACAGCTTTTAGAATCAAGAATCAAGACCCATATACATTGAAATGAGAAATTGTAATATGTGAAAAAGGGATGGCTTCATTCTGACCCTCCTCCCGATGTGTCCCGTCTTTCCTGGATTCCCACTTCGACCATCAAAAAACGAGCAATCGACAATCACATAGCTACAGTAAATGTAGATGAGGTGGATTTGATGCAGGTAGGATGTCAGAGTAGGATAAATAGTGTTACAGAAGTAGATGTAAAGACAGATGAATGGTGAAGCTTGACCTGACCTTTTGACCTTTCTGGCCTTGTCTCTCCTCAGGGCCTGGTCGACCTTTTGGTCCATGAAGATAAACAAAAAAGGTCATGCTGACATGTCCTAAACCGCGGTAGACATTTATTTCTGGTGACCATATCTGAAAATTAATGTGTGTATTTTGTATCTGACATGAGATTATTGTAGCACTAACCAGAGGTCCTGGTAGGCCAACTGCTCCCTGAGGCCCAGCCTCACCAGACACATCCTGAAAGTAGAGATGAGTACAAAAGACATCAACCAACATCTACCAACAGCTAAAGAAGTATTGTTTAATTCAGATACAGTACTCTTGTCTCTGTGTTCTTACCTCCAATCCAGGGGACGCCTGGGGCCCTCTGTTGCCCAGCAGACCCTCTGGCCCCTGGACACAACATAGACATTCAGGCAGTCTTACTGACAGACTTACTACTGAGCATCATGTAACAGCTGTTCTCCTGAAGAGACAAATACATTGTAATGTCTAACTCATTATCACAGAAAATGTACAGGATGCTGTGCATGAGGTTTAGATTTGTAATGTTATCAAGATGAATTGCAATAGGATTTTGGATATACTACCGTTGGTCCAGATTTTCCCATGTCACCCTTCAATCCTCTTCTTCCTGACACGCCCTGTCATTAGAAGACAATAACTCAATAAAATCTATAGTATGTGTGTTAAATAGCTTTCTGTAATTCATACATGAATACAGCATCATTTTACAATTTTAAACCTGTACTGGCAATACTTACCTTAAGGCCTGCGTTTCCAGAATCCCCAACCACACCATAAGTGCCTTTGTCCCCCTAGACAAATTGGAAACTTCATGTTACTGTCCAGCTCCAGCATGATATCATCACCATGATAACAACGTGGTTACATCATTCCTATATCATACCTTCTGCCCTTGTGGTCCATCAGCCCCAGCCAATCCAAAAGGACCTGGAACACCCTGTAACAATAACAGGTTGACAGAGTATTCTACAAAGCCATGACAGACATTGCGAGTACTGAGCAATAACAGTTTTCCAAACCAATGTGGGTTTTGTCTTTAATGCCTCCCAGTCTACTTCAAACCTACTTCCAATCCAGACAAGCCCGACAGTCCAGCTTCCCCCATCAACCCCACCTGGCGCCTCCCCTTGGGTTGTGCTGTGGCGGAGATCTTTGTGGGCTATACTCGGCCTTGTCTCAGGATGGTACGTTGGTGGTTGAAGATATACATCTAGTGGTGTGGGGGCTGTGCTTTGGAAAAGTGGGTGGGGTTATATCCTGCCTGTTTGGCCCTGTCTGGGAGAGTCATCGGATGGGGCCATAGTGTCTCCTGACCCCTCCTGTCTCAGCCTCCAGTATTTATGCTGCAGTAGTTTATGTGTCGGGGGATAGGGTCAGTCTGTTATATCTGGAGTATTTATCCTGTCTTATCCGGTGTCCTGTGTGAATTTAAGTATGCTTTCTCTAATTCTCTCTTTCTCTCTCTCGGAGGACCTGAGCCCTAGGACCATGCCTCAGGACTACCTGGCATGATGACTCCTTGCTGTCCCCAGTCCACCTGGCCGTGCTGCTGCTCCAGTTTCAACTGTTCTGCCTGCGGCTATGGAACCCTGACCTGTTCACCGGATGTGCTACCTGTCCCAGACCTGCTGTTTTCAACTCTCTAGAGACAGCAGGAGTGGTAGAGATACTCTTAATGATCGGCTATGAAAAGCCAACTGACATTTACTCCTGAGGTGCTGACTTGTTGCACCTTCGACAACCACTGTGATTATTATTACTTGACCATGCTGGTCATTTATGAACATTTGAACATGTTGGCCATGTTCTCTTATAATCTTCACCCGTAAAAGGGATGAAAAAGGGATGAAACCCAGTTATTGACTTGTTCCCCCTTTCCCCCTTTTCCCCAGACAGCCCCTCCTCACCAACTGTCCCTGGAGTGAATATTAAACATGGTCATCAATGTCAGCCATAATAGTACAATTGCTATTGCAAGATATGCCACACTTACCACCATGGAAAGTGTGGCATATCAGACAACACCATTCATATTGAAGGTGGATGGGTACATCTAAGAACAGACACCCAGATCCACTGCTGCCCACCTGCTGTCCGTCCAGTCCAGATGGCCCACTGTCCCCAACAGGCCCTGCTGCTCCCTAAACAGACAACAGTGTATCACTCAATGCAATAGTGACTGTCATGATTCATGCTCTATTCCTTCCAATCTACCATTGAAAAACAAAAAAAAAAGACACAAGCTAGGGCTGGCATTGCACTCACCTGTTCTCCTTTTTCTCCAACCTGCCCCATCACAGCATCCATCCCAGGAGTGCCCTGCATGCAGTAAATAAAATAAATTACCCGACTCAAAAGTGACTGTACATTGATAATACAGTTTCATCTCTGTGACGTTCATTAAAAAATATATATAATCAACATTGAATAATAAATGTTTTAAAAAAAAATCTACTTTGGTGCAAGAATAGAATACAGAAAGGTCTGTCAATTATACATTTTTCATTGGGATGAAACAAGGAGAATGTTGAAAAGTATCCACTCACTGGAAACCCAATGAGCCCAGCTGACCCCTGTGCCCCCACAAGCCCCTGGTTTCCTGAAGGGCCTGGCTTCCCTGTCCTGCCCTGGAAGGCCTGGAGGACCCTAAAACCAGTTACACCCAATCAACGTCTGTAGTAAACACTTAAAATGACCAAATCGTCAGTTCTCAAGGTGCCATCCAAGAGCACCTACACCGTATCTGTGCAGTGAGATGTGTTGTTTTACAGGGTCAGCCATAGTAGTATGGCGCCCCTGGAGCAAATTAGGGTTAAGTGCCTTGCTCAAGGGCACATCGAAAGATTCTTCACCTTATCAGCTCAGGTATTCGAACCAGTGACTTTTCAGTTACTGGCCCAACATTCTCTAACCGCCAGGCTACCAGCCGAGGACAATGACATGATTTAAAAGTGCTACTCACGGGTGATCCCTGTATGCCATTGGGTCCAGTCTCTCCTTGACGGCCCTAAGGAAGACAAAACTAGAGCAATCACAATTGACTCACACTTAAGGCAGGTGGTGTACACAGAAGGACAACTCAGCCAGTATGTCTGAAACATCAAATGAGTGAAGAGCTTTGAAGGACTAATGTTTCCTCACCTGAGGTCCATTTGGCCCTCTCTCGCCATGAGGTGCCTTCAATCCCTGTAAGAGAGCTCAAAATCATCCCCTATGTATCAATTTACACCAGTATCAGTTTAGACTATTCTCTCCACAATGTGAATGTCAGTATAGTGTACTTACCGGCGGCCCACTCTTCCCAGGGATACCGGTGGGGCCTCTCACACCAGGTTCTCCCTTGGGGTAGACAGACAGACCGGTGGAATTCATGCAAACGAACAGCCATCATTACTAACATACCAATGCAAGCATTCTGTAGAACTGTCGGCGTTCATAACCTCTCTCCAAAATGACCAGATCTCCCAGTTAAGCCCACGGCTCCTGAGTAGCCCTGTACACGGAATGGGTTTCCACAGTTACAATCGGTCCACCCAAAGTTGTTTTTTGGCAGCAGTAGGTACCCCTACACTAAGATTATAATAATAGATTTGAACATCTCTTTTACACGTTGTTTTGAAAAATAAAAGGTGACAGTAACACGCACAGAGCATGAACTCTCACAGCGGTATTATGAAAATACATTTCTAAAGACTTTAAGGTAAATGAAACATAGGCTGTTAATCCCACTAGAACACCTTTTGGGGGTGGACAAGTAACACTTACATACATGCCCACTGGCCCTTGGGGACCCTGCATGCCAACTTTCCCTGTGAAGCCCTAGAGAACAGAGAGAGACTCATTTACGTTGAGAAATGTAGGTCATATTTATTTCTGAGGCAGAGGCTTTTGGCCTACAGTACTCACTTTACCACGAGGTGTCCCAGGACTGCCGTCTTGTCCGGACTTTCCTGCAGGACCCTGTTAAAATCACGAAATAGATACAAACAGAAGGTAAGAATGAGTAAGAGTTGAGGGTGGTGACAGAATGTGCTGATTCAACAATGATCCTGTAGGTGGGTGATATTTTTTGTTGGACATACAGGAGTGCCTGGGGGGCCTGCTTGTCCTGGCTCTCTCCCCAGGCCTGAGAATCCCTGGATTTATGACATAGACAAGGGAGGTTAAAGACACATTGACTGTTGAATGAATATACATCCCTGTAGCAACATATCAACACCCTAATGCAATGTGCCCTAGCAGCATCACATATGAATACTTTACAAAGCAGTGTTGATGACCCCCAGCGCATCCTTGGTTGTGCAATGCTGAATGTGTCTTGCAAGGACACTGACTGGCTCCGCCTACGAACCCCCTTGTCTGATATTTACGTGCTCCTATAAAGAAGAGAGCTGTAACAGCACCAGCCACCACAAGCCCACAGGCGGGCGATTACATCTGTGTCTAGGATCATCTGATACCTTTTCTAACCAACCAGCAACTCACACTTCCTCTCTTTATTGCTCAGGTTTATGAGAGTTCAGTGATGATTGAGCCTTTTCGGTTTTTATCCTTTTCACTGTTGACCTCTTCTTGTTTGGAGCTGGTTGGTTACCGGAATATGACTCACTCTGTCCCCTTTAGTTGCAGGAATGCCAGCAGAGCCAGGAGCACCCTGTCAATCACACATTACACATATTCTCTTTTATCATGTCATACAGTCATTTGTATACACAGAACGTATAAAAAATACAGAAACTTTTACACACATTTATTTGAGTTTTTAGGCTATTTATCAATAATGGTTGGTTGAACTAGCTGAGCTAGTACCCATTCAATGAACTATATTGGAAATGTCCACTAGACAATTAAGGAGTCAGTTGAAAATCATAATAAGTGGCATTAAAATATTAAAAGTTATAAAATGGGAACCTGTGTACCAGGCTTTCCTTCTGCTCCCTCAGTCCCAACGTGGCCTCTAAAACCCTGCGACATAACACACAGACATAGACACAAACACGTCTGGCATACATACCATACAACACACAGACATAGACACAAACACGTCTGGCATACATACCATACAACACACAGACATAGACACAAACATGTCTGGCATACTTACCATACAACACACAGACATAGACACAAACATGTCTGGCATACATACCATACAACACACAGACATAGACACAAACACGTCTGGCATACATACCATACAACACACAGACATAGACACAAACATGTCTGGCATACATACCGTACAACACACAGACATAGACACAAACACGTCTGGCATACATACCATACAACACACAGACATAGACACAACACACAGACATAGACACAAACACGTGGCATACATACCACACAGACATAGACAACACACAACACATATAGACACAAACACGTCTGGCATACATACCATACAACACACAGACATAGACACAAACACGTAGACACAAACACATAGACACAAACACGGCATACATACCATACAACACACAGACATAGACACAAACACGTCTGGCATACATACCATACAACACACAGACATAGACACAAACATGTCTGGCATACATACCATACAACACACAGACATAGACACAAACATGTCTGGCATACATACCATACAACACACAGACATAGACACAAACACGTCTGGCATACATACCGTACAACACACAGGCATAGACACAAACACGTCTGGCATACATACCATACAACACACAGACATAGACACAAACATGTCTGGCATACATACCATACAACACACAGACATAGACACAAACATGTCTGGCATACATACCATACAACACACAGACATAGACACAAACATGTCTGGCATACATACCACACAGACATAGACACAAACACGTCTGGCATACAACACACAGACATAGACACAAACATGTCTGGCATACATACCATACAACACACAGACATAGACACAAACACGTCTGGCATACATACCATACAACACACAGACATAGACACAAACATGTCTGGCATACATACCATACAACACACAGACATAGACACAAACATACAACACACAGACATAGACACAAACATGTCTGGCATACATACCGTACAACACACAGACATAGACACAAACATGTCTGGCATACATACCATACAACACACAGACATAGACACAAACACGTCTGGCATACTTACCATACAACACACAGACATAGACACAAACACGTCTGGCATACATACCATACAACACACAGACATAGACACAAACACGTCTGGCATACATACCGTACAACACACAGACATAGACACAAACACGTCTGGCATACATACCGTACAACACACAGACATAGACACAAACATGTCTGGCATACATACCATACAACACACAGACATAGACACAAACACGTCTGGCATACATACCGTACAACACACAGCGAGGAGAGATGATTGTTAATATAGCTACAGTACAGCTATTGTCTGTCAGGTAATATTCACATGAGAATGACTACTCTTCTCTTACCGGGATTCCAGGTATACCAAAAAGACCAGGCTGTCCACCACAGCCCTGGAAAGAAAAGACATCAGAGGGAAAATGTGATGAATCCCCCCAACAACCTCCTTCAGAAGAGGGCATAGTCCTTTATCTACAAAGTTGTTTTGTTTGGAACACAGCCCTGCCATCACACAATTACTGTTGTTGTTTACGCAATCCAAAAACCTTTCATTATAAATCATATTCTTTGTCAGGTGGGCGTCATTTGAAAGGTCGTTCTATGGCCAACATCACTAGCTAAATGATCAAGTACGAACTTACAGTGTTAGACTTTCACAGGGCAGTTCAGAGAAGCGGATAGTCATTTTGGCAATCATAGAATGGAGTCATGAGTGCATTCAGATGAGTGGTCCACAGCTCATTTTCTACACAATAGAGAAACACAGAAACACATTCTGTTCTGAACAACTCGGGGTATGACGCCATGTCATCTTGTAACTGTACATCAAAAATAGTGATCATAAACGACACGGTATATGACGTGAGCTTTATGATGTGGAAATGTGAAATGCACATTTGGACTCACAGGGGTTTGGCTTGCTTGTGTAACATCAAAGTGATATTTATTATAATTCTCAACGTCTATCAAAATATATCTAGTCCTTTTAATTTACAGCATTTTCCTCACTCAGACAACAAAACACGGGCAAAGGTTGCCCCGTTAGAATGGAGGGATGGAGGCAACTACTTGTTGCGTGCGGTGCTCAAGTTCAGAACAGCTGTCAGTCAAAACCCATATAGCAATGTGATGCATAGAGAGTGACGTCTGACATCATTTATAGCATACTTCTGTATAGCTACTGCGTTCTAATTTAGGTGCTTCTCAGGGCCCATTTCTGCCATGTTCAACCCATATGGGCAGAAGTGTAAAGGGCTAGAAAGCATGCAGAAAAGATAGTGAACTACATTCTTTGGACACTGTGTTATCAACCCTCCAGGCAAGCTTCAATGCCATACAACTCTCCTTCCGTGGCCTCCAATTGCTCTTAAATACAAGTAAAACTAAATGCATGCTCTTCAACCGATCGCTACCTGCACCTACCCGCCTGTCCAACATCACTACTCTGGACGGCTCTGACTTAGAATACGTGGACAACTACAAATACTTAGGTGTCTGGTTAGACTGTAAACTCTCCTTCCAGACCCATATCAAACATCTCCAATCCAAAGTTAAATCTAGAATTGGCTTCCTATTTTGCAACAAAGCATCCTTCACTCATGCTGCCAAACATACCCTTGTAAAACTGACCATCCTACCAATCCTCGACTTTGGCGATGTCATTTACAAAATAGCCTCCAATACCCTACTCAACAAATTGGATGCAGTCTATCATAGTGCAATCCGTTTTGTCACCAAAGCCCCATATACTACCCACCATTGCGACCTGTACGCTCTCGTTGGCTGGCCCTCGCTTCATACTCGTCGCCAAACCCACTGGCTCCATGTCATCTACAAGACCCTGCTAGGTAAAGTCCCCCCTTATCTCAGCTCGCTGGTCACCATAGCATCTCCCACCTGTAGCACACGCTCCAGCAGGTATATCTCTCTAGTCACCCCCAAAACCAATTATTTCTTTGGCCGCCTCTCCTTCCAGTTCTCTGCTGCCAATGACTGGAACGAACTACAAAAATCTCTGAAACTGGAAACACTTCTCTCCCTCACTAGCTTTAAGCACCAACTGTCAGAGCAGCTCACAGATTACTGCACCTGTACATAGCCCACCTATAATTTAGTCCAAACAACTACCTCTTTCCCTACTGTATTTAATTGATTTATTTTGCTCCTTTGCACCCCATTATTTTTATTTCAACTTTGCACATTCTTCCATTGCAAATCTACCATTCCAGTGTTTTACTTGCTATATTGTATTTACTTTGCCACCATGGCCTTTTTTTGCCTTTACCTCCCTTATCTCACCTCATTTGCTCACATCGTATATAGACTTGTTTATACTGTATTATTGACTGTATGTTTGTTTTACTCCATGTGTAACTCTGTGTCGTTGTATGTGTTGAACTGCTTTACTTTATCTTGGCCAGGTCGCAATTGTAAATGAGAACTTGTTCTCAACTTGCCTACCTGGTACAATAAAGGAAAAATTAAAAATAAATAAACATATTTTATTAGTTTCGTTTTTATTCCTGAAACCAGGCATTCAAGGCACATGGCCATTGGTTTCTCAGCTCCATACCAAACTGTGTAGAATTGCTGGAAATTAGCTTCAAAATGGCAAAATCTTCTCTCACCACCAAGATATCTTTTTAGCTTATAGACTATGTCAATGGACTGTGGGGGGGTCAAAATAATGAAACTGTCAAAACTATTCATTTTAAAAATGTTGATTACTTCTACTTACCATTATAATTCACCTGATTATAAGAGAACACTTGATTTAACATTTTTTCTAACTTATGATGGGGGTCCCTGGGTCGCCGGTTTGGCTTGGGCAAGAAAAGTTTGAAAACCCCTGTATTAGATGACACAGGAGACAGTTACCCTGGGTCCTTTAGGTCCCGACTTCCCATAGCGGCCTGGAGCTCCCCTGTGGCCCTTAGGGGCAAACAAAGAGAGACATTCAAAATCAAGACTTTCAGTCTGTAAGATATGACGTGATGCCAACGTATATGAACATGGCATGACATAGCTTGGTTATGCATCAAAATCTCAGTCAGTATTGTACTGTATTCAAACTCTATGAGACTAAATACAATCTTTGGGAAGCTGATCATACAATATTGGACAGAGGAGAGCTCTAACAGCACTAGAACAACAGCTCTAGTGGCTCCCTCGGGAAAGGAAGCTCCCTGAGGAAAAGCCATTCTAAGTCTAATCACTCCACTAAACTGCAATAGACTCTCCTGACCTTTGACCCTTCCTTTCCAACCACTCCCTGGAGGCCGACCTCTCCGTCTTCACCCTTGCATCAGTATGTAACAGCAAATGAGGTACAGTAGGAGGATAGGCAGTGTGTTATTATGTTAATAAAGGCTGTGAATTGCAGGTGTGATCCTGATGTTTACCTGAATGCCTTGGGGACCAGCTTGACCTCTGAGACCAGGAAGCCCTGAGAGGCCAATCTGAACCCTCTCACCCTGATGGCCTTGGATCCCTGACGCACCAACAGAACTCTGAGGAAAGAAACACTAATGGTATCAAAACACCATATGATATGCAAATTCATGTTTTCAGAAAAACACAAGGGCTTCATGAAGATGACCTTGTGACAGTCCTGATTCATTTACTACTGCTTCCAAGCGAAGGCTTTCCAAACCCATAATCAAGTCCTTACCCTTTCTCCTTTGGTTCCAGCATCTCCTTTGTCTCCATCTAGTCCTCTGAAGCCCTACAGGAAAAGTCAGATCTGATCAGATAGGAATCATAAAATAGAATATCACTCCTCTCTAATGATGCCACTTCTGTTTAATAAACAAGATAATACATCTATACATCTTACTGTGCCACCTGGAGCCCCCTTCAGACCTGGAATTACAAAAAAGAAAGAAAGAAAGAAAGAAAGAAAGAAAGAAGACAGACAGACAGACAGACAGACAGACAGACAGACAGACAGACAGACAGACAGACAGACAGACAGAGACAGACAGACAGACAGACAGACAGACAGACAGACAGACAGACAGACAGACAGAGACAGACAGAGACAGACAGACAGAGACAGACAGACAGACAGACAGACAGACAGACAGACAGACAGACAGACAGACAGACAGACAGACAGACAGACAGACAGACAGACAGACAGACAGACAGACAGACAGACAGACAGACAGACAGACAGACAGACAGACAGACAGACAGACAGACAGACAGACAGACAGACAGACAGACAGACAGACAGAGAAAGGAGAGGTGGTAGAGCTAGAGAATGTTATGTGGATTTGTTTCCCTCATAAGGTCACACAGGTGCTTTAGATTCATAACAATGTATCCCGGTGTATCTAGCTACATCTGATGGCAGGCCCATGATTTTTACTGAGATAAAATGATGACCCTTTTACTATATAATTTGTTTAGAGTAAATATAGGCATGACCTCATTCCAATAGGGAAACTCCTGTAGAATAGATTGGCATTTCCAAAAGAGGTTTTCCATTTCTGTTGTTGTGGAGCTTGAACTAAAACCCGGAGTGAGTGAAACACCAGCTGGCAGAGTTGTAAAATGGGTGAGAAGTCAACTCATATGTTTCTTTATAAAATCCAGAGTGGGCCTTCAGATGCAAGCAACACGGAGATTTGGGATTTTCAAGAACTCCGTGAAGAAGTCTTTATTGCTGCCGTGTGGCCATAAGTCAAACAACAAATCTGGCGAATAAACCTTTTTATTCTGATGACCCAGTTTGAAAACAACTCTTAGAATCCGCTTTCAATAAAGTTTGTTATGTGCATTCACTTTTCCTTGGTAAATCGATCATCTGTCCAGGCACAACACCATTCTAAAGGTAATGTAGCTCTTTGTGCCACTGTGGCAGCCAAACGTTTGGCCACGACTGTATGTCTACATTTAGGGAAAACTACAGTACTACACATAGGCTACAGATGAAAAGTGAATCAATATAATCAATATGATTTAGACAATTATTCTAAGTATGTCTTTGAAAGTTAAAGCACATAACATATAAGCATGCTCCTAACAGGCTATACACTCTGATGGCGAGCAAAGCATCCATCCACTAGAGGGCAGTGCAATAACATTTGTATGTACACGTGCAGCACAACATAAGCCTGCTTCCACTTTGAGTATAACAAACTTGGATACTGGATATTTTAAATGTTACCTTCTCTCCAGTCTTTCCTTTGTCTCCCCATGGACCTGTCTCACCAGTGAAACCCTGCAGTTCAGTGAGGAGAGACACAGGAGATGCCAGTGATGTTACTATAAACTAGTGGTTCCCAAACTGTGGGGCGAGGGGTCGGCAGGGGAGGAACGGAGAGGTAGGGAGAGATGAACAATTACAGAACAAGATTCATGACGATAAACCATAACCTGCTGTTTGGAAAGCAGGCAGCTTTTGCGTGGAATTGATCATTATCACGATAGGGGAATAGAATGCAGTAGCAAACAAAATGTTATAGACTCTAGATGATGAAGGATTATTACTAGGGCCTGATGGTTCTCCAGGTCATCTGGTCAGGAAAAACTCCTGACACTAAAGTCATACTGGTTGTTTCCACTGACTGGGTGTACTCCATGACATATGAAATCTGATAGTAGGCACATTTTGTGTGCTTGTTTGACAGCCACTTCCCTGTACTCATTTGACCTTTTGCTACTGAGTAGAACTTCCAGACATGTAGTGTACATTGAACTGGTGATCTCACCTCATCTCCTATCCCCGCTGTATGAGCATTCTCTCCCTTATAGCCTCTAGGACCCTGAAATAAAAACCACAACCATTACAGCAATATACTTTGTTTTTTTCTCTCCTTTCAATCCAATCAAATCTGGTCTTATATGAGTTATCAACACAGTAATGCCTTTGATTTTACTGTATGTTAGGGTAAATTTGTAACATACTGTGCATTCGGAAAGTATTCAGACCCCTTAACTTTTTCCACATTTTGTTACATTACAGCCTTATTCTAAAAATGTATTGTTTTTTCCCCCCTCATCAATCTACTCACAATATCCCATAATGACAAAGTAAAAAGAGGTTTTTAGAAATGTTTGCAAAAAAAAAATGAAATATAACATTTGCTTAAGTATTCAGACCCTTTACTCAGTACTTTGTTGAAGCACCTTTGGCAGCGATTACAGCCTTGAATCTTCTTGCGATTAACGCTACAAGCTTGGCACACCTGTATTTATGGAGTTTCTCCCATTCCCCTCTGCAGATCCTCTCAAGCTCCGTCAGGTTGGATGGGGAGAATTGCTGCACAACTAATTTCGGGTCTCTCATAGATGTTCGATCAGGTTCAAGTCCGGGCTCTGGCTGGGCCACTCAAAGAAATTCAGACTTGTCTCAAAACCACTCCTGCGTTGTCTTGGCTGTGTTTTTAGGGTCGTGGTCCTGTTGGAAAGTAAACCTTCTCCTCGGTCTGAGGTCCTGAGTGCTCTGGGGTAGGTTTTCATCAAGGATCTCTCTATATTTTACTCCGAGGTTCATCGTTTCCTCGATCCTGACTAGTCTACCAGTCCCTGCCACTGAAAAACATCCCCATAGCATGATGCTGCCACCACCATGCTTCACCGTAGGAATGATGCCATGTTTCCTCCAGACGTGACGCTTGGCATTCAGGCCAAAGAGTTAGATCTTGGTTTTGTCAGACAAGAGAATGTTGTTTCTCATGGTCTGGGAGTCTTTAGGTGCCTTTTGGCATCCTCCAAGCAGGCTGTCATGTACCTTTTACTGAGGAGTGGCTTCCGTCTGGCCACTCTACTATAAAGGCCTGATTGGTGGAGTGCTGCAGAGATGGTTGTCCTTCTGGAAGGTTCTCCCATCTCCACAGAGGAACTATAGAGCTCTGTCAGAGTGACCATTGGGTTCTTGGTCAAGGCCCTTTCCCCCCGATTGCTTTGTTTGGCCGGGCGGCCAGCTCTAGGAAGTGTCTTGGTGGTTCCAAACTTCATCCATTTAAGAATGAACGCCCTTCGGCCTGGGGTAACCCTGGCACATAGAAATAACACCAGGCATGATTTATGTATTTAACTTCTTTTAGAACAAGGCCACAAAGTCTATCAGATTTCAGACGGTAGAGAATACTGTCTTGAAAACGCAACTAGAATTAGAACTAGATCTTCCACTAGAAGAACATCTGTATAACAAGTTGCTAATTGCATTGTTAATATTACCATGTGTCCTGTCTTTTCCTCTGTGGCCAGGATCTCCAGGCATTCCGTGCACAAAGACAGCATCTGTCAGTAATTTACACTTACAGTACTTCAAAGGCTTTGTATGAATAAGTCCATGCAAGGGCATATGACCATAGTTCATTAGTTATTAGTGTACTGTAAATGGATATACCACTTCGCCCATTTCCCCTATCGGTCCAGTAGGACCTTGTTCTGTCTGAGGATTTAACAGGAAGAGGTCCATCAGTAACACACTCAGACACACACAGCATCTCTGACTCACTGTAGTACAGTGCACATAGCTGAGCTGTGATACTTACAGGCCAGCCGGCCGCAGCAAAAGGATATAAGGATGATCGCTGGAAAAAACAAGCAGACGTCATTGGAACGATATGGGACAGAGAGGTTACATCATGTGAACGATAACTGCATTAAGACAATAACACTAACAACAGAGTGTTAAAACTACACTGTAATGCACATGCTGCTGTATGAACCATGAATAAGACACTAACGCTGTTTAGATGTTATAAGAGGTCCCAGGTACAGTAGATTTGGGCTCATACAGGCTCAACTACTACACTGACACAGTATATGGAATAACAGTCAGCAACTTCACCATTACTGCTGAGAGGGAAACACGCAAGTGTTGAGAATGGTAGTAGACTGTATTGCCGTCCCTATTTGATATATCTTTAACCAAATCAGATGTATTACAGTGAAATGCTTACTTACAAACCCTTAAATAACAATGTCGTTTTAAGAAAAACAAGTGTTAAGTATTTACTAAATAAACTGAAGTAAACAATAAAAAAATATATAAAAAAATATAATAATAATAATTGAAGAGCAACAATAAAATAACAGTAACGAGGCTATATACAGTACAGAGAGTACCGGTACAGAGTCAATGTGCGGTGGAACAGGTTAGTCGAGGTAATTGAGGTAATATGTACATGTAGGTCGAGGGGGGTCAATGCAAATAGTCCGGGAAGCCATTTGGTTAGCTGTTCAGGAGTCTTATGGCTTGGTGGTAGAAGCTGTGAAGAAACCTTTTGAGCCTAGACTTGGCGCTCCGGTACCGTCGGAGCCGGTGTAGTAGGATTCAATCTTAGTCCTGTATTGACGCTTTGCCTGTTTGATGGTTCATCGGAGTCCGGGTTAGAGTCCCGCACCTTGAAAGCGGCAGCTCTACCCTTTAGTTCAGTGCAGATGTTGCCTGTAATCCATGGCTTCTGGTTGGGGTTAGTACGTACGGTCACTGTGGGGACGACGTCATCGATGTACGTACTGATGAAGCCAGTGACTGATGTTGTGTACTTCTCAATGCCATCGGAAGAATCTCGGAACATACTCTAGTCTGTGCTAGCAAAACAGTCATGTAGCTTAGCATCTGTGTCGTCTGAACACTTCGTATTGAGCGAGTCACTGGTACTTCCTGCTTGAGTTTTAGCTTGTAAGCAGGAATCAGGAGGATAGAGCTATGGTCAGATTTGCCAAATGGAGGGCGAGGGAGAGCTTTGTACGCGTCTCTGTGTGTGGAGTAAAGTTGTTCCAGAGTTTTTTTTCCCATCTGGTTGCACATGTAACATTCTGCTAGAAATAAGGTAAAACGGATTTAAGTTTCCCTGCATTAAAGTCCGTGGCCACTAGGAGCGCCACCTCTGTATGTCTGTTATAAAAAATGTACACATAAATCAACTAGTTGTTCAGGGAGCTGGCTCAAAACAGCACGTCTTGCCTTCACTGCACATTCAGAACTAACATCAACAACATACATGCAAGTCTTTTCTGGTTGACAGTTGACAAGAGACTAGTTGCTTCTCTCCTAGTTTTTACGAGATCTATTACTGTGATAACAATTCTGGATGATCTGCATAATTAAATAACATTCAGCTCAGACACCCATACGTACCCCACAAGACATGCCACCAGGGGTCTCTTCACAGACCCAAGTCCAAAACAAATTCACAGCAACACACAGTATTTTACAGAGCACAGGAGTTTGGTGGCACCTTAATTGGGGCGGCAGGCTTGTGGTAATGGCCGGAGCAGAATAAGTGGAGTGGTATCAAGTACATGCCATTCCATTGGCTTTGTTCCAGCCATTATTATGAGCCATCCTCCCCTCAGCAGCCTCCACTGATACAGAAGCACGATTGCATGGAACTCCTTTCCATCTCCAATAACTCAAACAGTAAAATTACCTTTAAAAAAAAGAATAAACAACATCTCATGGAACAGAGGGGACTGTGAGGGGACACACACACTGATACACAATTTGTATTTATTTTGTATTGTTTGTATATTGTACTATTTTAAATGTGTGTATCAGTGTCTTGTTACTTGTCAAGTTTTGTGATTTTTTTGTGGACCCTAGGAAGAGTAGCTGCTGCTTCTGCAAAAGCTAATGGGTATCCAAATGAACAAATAAACTCTTTGCTAAAGTTAAAATCTAAATCTTTCACAGGCCCCCGTGTGCTCCCAGCTGCCAGCAAAACTGTGGAACATTCACACAGCTCTGGGCCTGTAGAGGGGAAAACCAAAGCACAGGGGATAAACTGTGGCGCCATACTGGCGGTTACAATGCACTATCCACTGACACATCAAGTCTCATCACTGTAGCTAGCTACATCAGTGTTGCTGACGGAGCTGGGACATGCTTTAAGTCTCATTCACATTTGCCTATCTAATCACATTGCAATGTATTTCTATCGCGATGAGGTTGGGGAAACATTCCAGCATTATTAAGATGTGGGAAATAAACACGACTCGAGAAAGTACCGTGTGAATACAACGTATTCATTTCAAAATTAGATACAGGCGGCTCCTGTGTATGAAATCCATATCAGTCTTGTGTATGACTATAAGATCATTTTTTTGTGTGTGTCACAAATGTATTTTCCCGTTGATCGCTGACATATACTTTCAGTAACTTATCTGCCACGTCGACGGACTTACAAAATTTCAGCAATCAACTTTAATCAACATAAGATATTATATACAACTGCCTTCAATTACAGCAACCTGGGTGGAGTTGAGGACTGTGGTATTAAGGCAGGCTGACATTTACAGTCCAAAATAGCCTGACTGGGGAGTCTAGTGAGAACACTGCCATGGCTGGGTTGGTGTCAGGGCCAGGGCTGCTGCTCTGCTGTGACAGCACATCCAACACCATGTCCTGGTGAACTGGGAGATCAAGCTATTCTTTGACAGCACATGCGCCAAAACTGCATGGTTACATTAAGTTTCATAACACTCCCAGGCAGGATGCTGTGAGATGGGTGGACAGTGGACACTGGAAAGACAGAAAGAATCTTACCCTGAAGAAAGTCCTGTCCTCCTGGGAGTTCCTCCACAGGTAGAGGGGTGGGGAGTTCTGGAGGACCTGGGAGGCCTGTATCACCTCTCCTGCCCTGACATCCCCTCTGAGATCCCCAGAGAATCACAGATAACAGAGCAGTCTATGACAATGAGTGACGATGCTCAACCAACTGCGAGTCACAACGCAGATTAAAAACACGTTCACATGCATACCATAAAATCCATAAAGTCATTTGGGTTTTACTCATCATTCATCATCCTTATTCATCAGAGATCTATTCACTTACCTTGTCTCCTTTAAACCCAAGTTGACCTTTTCTGCCTGGACATCCCTGCAGGAACGACAATGTGGTGCACACAGGGACAGATATTTACAGGAAGTTAGAATAATACTGGAACAACTTGAAAAGATCACGGTTTGACAGTAGAACTGGAAGATGATGCAACAGAGTGGCAAGTGTACATTTTGGTCTGCAGTACCATATTAATGCCACATCTTTTGAAATGCTTTTTCCCTCTCCTGTCATTTTGTAGAGTGCATGAATCAGTCTATGTCCATGTCCTATGGGCATTACATGAGCTGCAGTGGGACATTTTTTAATTAAAATTAGAGGCCGTTATAAACCACTGATGTGTTAATTTTCCGATAGAGACAAAGATATCAGTGTCTTACAAGAAAACCATAGCTGAATAAAACCCCTGAAGACATACAGTTATTCTCATGAGGAAGAAATGGATGACTGTTCCATATTCTAAGATCCCCACTCAAATGTCAGTTTCTTCTGCTTCCTGTCTCCATAAAATCATATGTTCTGGTAACATAACTTTGCTTTTGTGAAATCATTGACTTTGATTCTATGTGGAGTGTAAGTCCTGATGATATTTAAAGGATCTGAGTTTTGAAAACAGATATCTATATGAGCATTTCTGACTCTTAAAACTGTGCGTTTCACTGAGAGATTCTTACTCTTTTTCCTGGAGGGCCACTCAGAAGCCTGTAAATCTTGTTGTCAGATCCAATTATGGCATCATAATCATCATCACTGGGTGCCACTGTCAGCAAGCCTGTATGGTCAAAGCCAGTCTGTCTCTTCCCCTGGGCCGTCTGTGTGAGAGAGCCACTGTTAGTTCTTCCCTGCTCCACTGCTGACCCTGCAGGAGGCAACATGTTCTCCTCCATGAGAACACTGGGGTCAGGGTGGCCAGACTGGGATGGGCTCTTCCGATCAGGGCGTTTCCTCTGGAGACTGGGCAAGGGGTCGGGGGAGTCCAGGTTGATGATTCTATGTTGTGGCCAGTCATCTGTGTCTGCGGTGATGTTCTCATCCAAGGCTGTGACTGTAAACGAGTACTTGCTGTCATGGCCACCTATACCAGTGGGGTGTACGGTAAGGATAGAGAGATTCGCATCATCAACTACCACAAGCCCTTTCCCTTGTTGTAGAGTGGCTGAGTTCTGGGAGATAGGAGAGTTGCCTTCTGGGAGGGAGGAATCCTACGAAGAGAGAGAGAGAGAGAGAGAGAGAGAGATAACTATGCTTAATGGTTGCGGCCACATAACCCGATCCCCCTGATACACAGTATCTAGAATGGTCACTCACCCACAACAGATACATTTCCATCAAACAGTTCCATCAAATGAACAACAACAAATGACTGAGACAGCATTAAATAGATCAAAATTTCCCCCAAAACATTAGGAACACCTTTTTAATATTAAGTTGCACCCCCGCCCTTTTCCCTCAGAACAGCCTCAATTCGTCGGGGCATGGACTCCACAAGGTGTCGAAAGCATTCGACAGGGATACTGGCCCATGTTGACGACAACACTTCCCACATTTGTGTCAAGTTGGCTGGATGTCTTTTGTGTTGTGGACCATTCTTGATACAAATGGGAAGCTGTTGAACGTTGAAAAAACCGGCAGAGTTGACATTCTTGACACAAACTGGTGCATCTGGCACTACCATACCCAGCTCAAAAGTACTTACAGGTTTTTGTCTTGCCCATTTACTGTCTGAATAGGACACATAGTTGAAGTCGGAAGTTTACATACACTTAGGTTGGAGTCATTAAAACTCATTTTTCAACCACTCCACAAATGTCTTGTTAACAAACTATAGTTTTGGCAAGTCGGTTAGGACATCTACTTTGTGCATGACACAAGTCATTTTTCCAACAATTGTTTACAGACAGATTATTTCACTTATAACAATTCCAGTGGGTCAGAGGTTTACATACACTAGGTTGACTGTGCCTTTAACACAGCTTGGAAAATTCCAGAAAATTATGCCATGGCTTTAGAAGCTTCTGATAGGCTAATTGACATCATTTGAGTCAATTGGATGTGTACCTATGGATGTATTTCAAGGCCTACCTTCAAACAGTGTCTCTTTGCTTGACATCATAGGAAAATCAAAAGAAATCATCCAAGACCTCAGAAAAACAATTGTAGACCTCCACAAGTCTGGTTCATCCTTGGGGGAAATTTCCAAATGCCTGAAGGTACCATGTTCATCTGTACAAACAATAGCATGCAAGTATGAACACCATGGGACCATGCAGCCCTCATACCACTCAGGAAGGAGACACGTTCTGACTCCTAGAGATGAACGTACCTTGGTGCGAAAAGTGCAAATCAATCCCAGAACAACAGCAAAGGACCTTGTGAAGATGCTGGAGGAAACGGGTACAAAAAGATTCTACATCCACAGTAAAATGAGTCTTATATCGACATAACCTGAAAGGCCGCTCAGCAAGGAAGAAGCCACTGCTCCAAAACTGCCATAAAAAAGCCAGACTACATTTTACAACTGCACATGGGGCCAACGATCGTACTTTTTGGAGAAATGTCCTCTGGTCTGATGAAACAACAATAGAACTGTTTGGCCGTAATGACCATGGTTATGTTTGGAGGAAAAAGGGGGAGGTTTGCAAGCCGAAGAACACCATCCCAACCGTGAAGCACGGGGGTGGCAGCATCATGTTGTGGGGGTGCTTTGCTGCAGGAGAGACTGGTGCACTTCACAAAATAGATGGCATCATGAGGTGGGAAAATAATGTGGATATATTGAAGCAACATCTCAAGACATCAGTTAAAGCTTGGTCACAAATGGGTCTTCCAAATGGACAATGACCCCAAGCATACTTCCAAAGTTGTGGCAAAATGGCTTAAAGACAATGGAGTGACCATCACAAAGCCCTGACCTCAATACTGTAGACAATTTGTGGGCAGAACTGAAAAAGTGTGTGCGAGCAAGGAGGCCTACAAACCTGACTCAGTTACACCAGCTCTGTCAGGAGAAATGGGACAAAATTCACCCAACTAATTATGGGAAGCTTGTAGAAGGCTACCCGAAACGTTTGACCCAAGTTAAACAATTTAAAGGCAATGCTACCAAATACTAATTGAGTGTATGTAAACTTCTGACCCACTGGGAATGTGATGAAAGAAATAAAAGCTGAAATAAATCATTCTTTCTGCTATTATTCTGGCATTTTACATTCTTAAAATAAAGTGGTGATCCTAACTGACCTCAGACAGGGGATTTTTACTCGGATTAAATGTCAGGAATTGTGAAAAGCTGAGTTTAAATGTATTTGGCTAAGGTGTATGTAAGCTTCCGACTTCAACTGTACACAATCCATGTCTCAACTGCCTTAGGGCTTAAAAATCCTACCTTAACCTTTCTCCTCCCTTTCATCTACACTGATTGAAGAGGATTTAACAAGTGACATCAATAAGGGATCATAGCTTTCACCTGGATTGACCTGGTCAGTCTATGTCATGGAAAGAGCAGGTGTTCTTAATGTTTGTATACTCAGTGTAGGTGCATAACATAGAAACGGTACTAGCCGTTTTTGACTATAGACAATGCTCAGCATCACTTACATGAGTTTAAAAATGGGTTAACAAGTCTGGGCCTGAAGACCAACTTCAAAGAGAAGCTGGGATTACATTAGAGAGATAGCTGTGTCCAGGTGAGTGGCAGAGCTTCAGTCCACCTCACACTGGCCTCTTCTAGAGCAGACAATGGGCCTTTATCTGTGATAAGATAGTATTAAATGTGCTCTCTCTATCTCTATCTCAGCGACCTCTCTCAGATGAGCGGATACTTGATCTCCCTGGGCCTGAAACTATTTGTCCAACTAAGCTCCTTAACCTCCCTATAGCTTTGCCTCTCATCCCCAGGCTGAGCCCCGGAGTGGAAGCACTGGATTAGAGGAAAAGGCAGAGCAGTAACAGAATGATAGCGCAAGGGAGAGAGCATTGTGCTATACATGTTATGCACAAACCTACTATAGGAGGTTTGATGTCGTATGGAAACACTAAGGGGAATTACACTGTTAGCATCTGTAACAGAGAGGCTCCATACTCGGCCAACTGCTAGTGGCTGCAGCAGAACAGAACAGACTAGTGCAGTGAGGGAGTGAGTGAGTGGTTTGTGGGAACAATTGATCCGGGGATCTGGGTCTGGGGGTTTGAGCTAGAACTCTGCTCAACAGTGTGTACTGGAGATGAGCATGTGGCCAAGGAATACAGTACTCCAGACTCTTTGATCTCTGCAGTGGATCAATAATGACTCTGTCGTGTTCATCTCAGCATAGTACAGGACATACAGTACACACTCAAATTGATTATGAAGTAATAAATCATGCATCTATTTCTAACCACGCCTTGCCAGATAGACACACAAAGCATTATAAAAATATAAAGGATCATTTGCTTTTAGTGCAAACAAACACAAAACCCTGGTGAGAGATCCTTCCTGACTGATGTCTTGAGATGTTGCTTCAAAATATCCACCTAATTGTCATTCCTCATGATGCCATCTATTTTGTGAAGTACACCAGTCCCTCCTGCAGCAAAGCACTCCCACAACATGATGCTGCCACCCCCGTGCTTCACGGTTGGGATGGTGTTCTTCAGCTTGCAAGCCTCCCCCTTTTTCCTCCAAACATAACCATGGTCATTACGGCCAAACAGTTCTATTTTTGTTTCATCAGACCGGAGGACATTTCTCCAAAAAGTACGATCTTTGTCCCCATGTGCAGTTGCAAACCGTAGTCTGGCTTTTTTTATGGCGGTTTTGGAGCAGTGGCATCTTCCTTGCTGAGCAGCCTTTCAGGTTATGTTGATATAGGACTTGTTTTACTGTGGATATAGATACTTGTGTACCTGTTTCCTCCAGTATCATCACAATGTCCTTTTCGGTTGTTCTGGGATTGATTTGCACTTTTTGCACCAAGGTACAATCCTCTCTAGGAGACAGAACGCGTCTCCTTCCTGAGTGGCATGATGGCTGCGTGGTCCCATTGTGTTTATACTTACGTACTATTGTTTGTGCAGATGAAAGTGGTACCTTCAGGCGCTTGGAAATTGCTCCCAAGGATGAACCAGACTTGTGGAGGTCTACAATTTTTTTCTGTCAAGCGAAGAGGCACTGAGTTTGAAGGTAGGCCTTGAAATACATCCACAGGTACACCTCCAATTGACTCAAATGATGTCAATTAGCCTATTAGAAGCTTCTAAAGCCATGACATAATTTTCTGAAATTTTCCAAGATGTTTAGGGCACAGTCAACTTAGTGTATGTAAACTTCTGACCCACTGGAATTGTGATACAGTGAATTATAAATGAAATAATCTGTCTGTAAACAATTGTTGGAAAAATTACACAAAGTAGATGTCCTAACCGACTTGCCAAAACTATAGTTTGTTAACAAGACATTTGCGGAGTGGTTGAAAAACGAGGTTTAATGACTCCAACCTAAGTGTATGTAAACTTCCCACTTCCACGGTATGTGTATAACCCGTTACAGTCTAAGGCCTGTCTAAGCCTGTAGAGGGAGGGTGTTCTACTAAGCTATATGGAAATCTTTTCCCAAGGATCATTTTTCTATTTGATTTTGAAATGTAAAACCCATACAAGTGCATTGAATAACAGATTCACTACATGGAACAAGAAATTGTCCCCAAAAACAAATCAAAGGGAAGTTTGTTCTGAAGTATCTGTTCTATATAATACGTATTTGTAAAAAGTTTTACATTTAACCTGTATTTAACTAGGCAAGTCAGTTAAGAACAAAGAATTCTTATTTACAATGACGGCTTACACTGGCCAAACCTGGAGGACGCTGGGCCAATTGAGCACCGCCCTATGGGACTCCCAAGAACGTCCGGTTGTGATACAGCCTGGATAGTATACTTAATTAATTTTTTCAACTGGTACTAAGGGACCTTCAGACGAGTCTTGTGAGGCCTGTGGGTGTCCTGGAGCAAAACGACATGTCCATGTTCCTGAATCTTTTCATAGAGGGGTCATAATCGTTTTTAGGCCAAACCGTTCGGACGCTACATACAATTTTGTGAGAAGACCGCTTTTCAGGATGTCTCATGGTCTGTCAAACAGCGCTCTGGCTCTGTCACCTTTCACCGCAGATGCAGCAGTGCGACATCGGGGATGTGGTGGATGGAGACGCATCCAATGAAACAACAAAAATATATCTCTAGCTTAAACTGACAGGTATTTATGTTGGGATTTTGTTTATTATGCTAACTAGATTTCCGCGGGGGCACGGACATCGACTTTAGGGGGATAAACGAGCTCTAATATTTTCACCCATTCGGAACAGTGCTTGACTGATGAGACGAGTGCATTGTGCCTGTATCATGTAGCAGTGAGGTTTGAATGGGGACCGGTGCATTCTGCAGCCAGGAAATCTTTTCATTAGAGGGAAGACATTTAGCTAACAAGGTTATCTCCGCTGGTCAGACTAGAAGATATATGTCAACGAAGACCATTTCACCCAGAGACTCTGGTGTGGTGGCGCACCATGTGAGAGATTCCTGAAGAAAAGGCAGGGGATACATCTGTATGGGCTGACCTAACAATAAATGATGAGGAGGACCATTTATCAAAGGCTTAGACACAGGTATGAGGATGCTCTTCACCGGTCATGTGTCTGAAAATGCAGCTGGGCAAATACACTCCATCATCCCGAGCTATATACTGTATAATAATCAGAGATGTTATGAGGAAGTGTATTGATATTTGGATGTTTGTAGAAGAGTTAAAAGGGGATGAATCATGATGTAATACAGAGATGAAGCACAACAGTCGGTACAAAATATTTCACAGGCCCCTAGAATAATGTGTATTAGTTATAATATATTTGACATTTCCCTTTGTTCTGTAAGTATAATTTCCATACCACATCTTGCGTTGGAGTCACATTCTATTTTAGGATAGATCACAAAAGATGGCAGAATTTCAGATTTTCTACAACAAGGCCATAAGAAAACCTTTATTTGACAATGACGTACCCGCATGTGCTGGCAAAGAAACAATTGCGTCATATGAATCTGTTTAGTGGAGTCTCTGTTTAGTGGAGTCTCTGTTTAGTGGAGTCTCTGTTTAGTGGAGTCTCTGTTTAGTGGAGTCTCTGTCTTCAGGCTAAAGTATTATACCCCAACAGCCAACTAAACAACAGCAAAGAAAATGTTAACAAGGCAAAATCATCTCAATGTCTGCGAGACTTAGGGGAAGCAAAACATTAGTGGAGTCTCTGTTTAGTGGAGTCTCTGTTTAGTGGAGTCTCTGTCTTCAGGCTAAAGTATTATACCCCAACAGCCAACTAAACAACAGCAAAGAAAATGTTAACAAGGCAAAATCATCTCAATGTCTGCGAGACTTAGGGGAAGCAAAACATGTCCTAATAACCATGATGAAAATGTACTGCACTACATCAACACAATCACAACCGTGGGTGTCACATCTGGGATATCTAAGCCGTTCTGTGTACAATGGTGTCAATGGTGTCACTGTCTCCCAGTGCTCTCCTTGTGAGCAGGAACACACAGACACATGCTGGGCTGAGGTCCACCTCACTTTATCACAGCTGCCCAGGGCACAGGTGGATCTTAGGACGTCCAAGTACTACGTGATATGAATGTGTAATGTGTGTAATGAAACCCTTTGTAGTATGATTTAACATACCAAGGGGTGAATGAGAGAACTTTGTGGGAAAATAGAAAGGATCACACACATACTGTAACTGGAGTCCAATTATTAATCGCAAAGGGACTTCAGAGCCGTTGAAATGGCACAGTGAGGCCACAGAGACAGAGATGTCATATGAAACTTGGTAGAAAACCGTAGCTGTGATTGGCTAATGATCTGACAGAGGCTAATTTGATTTAAATAAAAGGATTACGCTGGAGACCTAAAGCATTCAGAATCAAATCAGCAGTGACCACAAGGTCATTAAAACAGGAGGGATTATGGGGATGAATGAGAAACCATGGAAACAGAATCAAACAAGGGGAAGCCACTGCAGAATATGCTTTACTTGAGAGTGGGAAAAATCCCTTGAGGTTTTCCCCATTTTCACTAGACTGGAAACTTAAGAGGCAAAGCCCTTAGCAAATAAACTTCCATCAGTCCCATCACATAATCTACAGAGGCCAGATAACTGCTTCCAGAACCTCTGTCCGTGGAATAAGTTGCTCTATACACTTACAACATTGAGGCCAGGCCATAGTACTGTATTAGAAATGTGGTTTCCATTATGGAGACTTTAGCAAGGCTGTGAATAGTGATGGGAGACAATGGGCTAGTAAAAAAGCAACACTTTTTTCAGCACCTTCTCATATACTGTTTGAATTTGGCTGTAGTGGGTTGAACTAAGTTATAAACTGAGTGGTTCAAGTCCTGAATGCTGATTGGCTGACAGCTGTGGTATATCAAACCGTATTCCACAGGTATGACAAAACATTGATTTTTTACTGCTCTACTTACATTGGTAACCAATTTATAATAGCATTAAGGCACTGCAGGGTTTTTGGTTGTGGCCATATACCACACCCCCTCAGACCTTATTGCTTAATTATAGCCCAGTGAATATGGTCTGAGGTGAAAGTCGCAGATGATAGACAAGGACTGCCAATATGTACGAGAACAAAGAGAGCTGTGTGGTACAGAAGCGCAGAGCAGAACTACCACAAGCAAGGGCCATATTTACTCTGCTTTCTAGTGAGGTACAGAAGCTTGGCAACCATGAGCCATGACTGTTTATTTCTTGTTCTTTCCCTTTGCCATTTCAATGATGTCACTTATAAGCTACCAAAGGAGGATGCACACGAGGGATACTGTATAATAATTTGCCCTGCTCCAATTGAAATCTAGGTTGCAGCCAATAAGTGGCAGAACAGTTAATACGTGTTATTTTGAACCTGCTGCTTGGGAGAGAATATAATAAAACACCACATAAGGTTGTGAGTCACGAGGTTGTGGTTTGAGTGAAGTAGGTGGCAAGTGTCAAACAGTTCTAGGGCTGATCTAGATTTGCATTGACTTGAAGGAAATTACCCCTTTTATGCTATTGCCCTTTGTAAAGTCCCCTAAAAATCAAATCAAAACAAATTGTATTGGTCACATACACATGGTTAGCAGATGTTAATACGAGTGTTGCAAAATGCTTGTGCTTCTAGTTCCGATAGTGCAGTAATATCTAACAAGTAACAATTCCCCAACAACTACCTAATACACACAAATCTAAAGGCATGGAATAAGAATATGTACATGTAACCGATGTGAAATGGCTAGCTAGTTAGCGGGGTGCACACTAAAAGCGTTTCAATCGGTGACGTCACTCGCTCTGAGACCTTGAAGTAGTTGTTCCCCTTGCTCTGCTTCGAGGGTGGTTGTCGTCAATGTGTGCAGAGGGTCCCTGGTTCCAGCCCAGGTAGGGGCGAGGAGAGGGACAGAAGCTAAACTGTTAAACATACATATACATTTTTATTTATTTTACTTTTTTATTTCACCTTTATTTGACCAGGTAGGCTAGTTGAGAACAAGTTCTCATTTACAACTGCGACCTGGCCAAGTTAAAGCTAAGCATTTCGACACACACAACAACAGAGTTACACTTGGAATAAACAAACATACAATCAGTAATACAGCAGAAAAAAATATATATATACAGTGTGTGCAAATGAGGTAACTAGGCAAGTCAGTTAAGAACAAATTCTTATTTTCAATGACGGCCTAGGAACAGTGGGTTAACTGCCTGTTCAGGGGCAGAACAACAGATTTGTACTTTGTCAGCTCGGGATTTGAACTTGCAACCTTTTGGTTACTAGTCCCTGCCGCCCCTGCCGCCCCTGCCGCCCCCCAGCACTGCCATCCCCAGTATGGGGATGAGGTAGTTGGATGGGCTATTTACAGATGGGCTATGTACAGGTGCAATGAATGAGCGATGGCCGAGCGTCATATGCAAGATGCAATAGATGGTATAAGATACAGTATATACATATGAAATGAGTAATGTAAGATATGCAAACATTATTAAAGTGGCATTGTTTAAAGTGACTAGTGAGTCTCTATGTAGGCAGCAGCCTCTCTGAGTTAGTGATGGCTGTTTAGCAGTCTGATGGCCTTGAGTTTGAAGCTGTTTTTCAGTCTCTCAGTCCCAGCATTGATGCACCTGTACTGACCTCGCCTTCTGGATGGTAGCGGGGTGAACAGGCAGTGGCTTGGGTGGTTGTTGTTCTCTATGATCTTTTTGGCCTTCCTGTGACATCGCGTGTCCTGGAGGTCAGGTAGTTTGCCGGTGATGCGTTGTGCAGACCGCACCACCCTCTGGAGAGCCTTGTGGTTGAGGGCAGTGCAGTTGCTGTACCAGGCGTTGATACAGCCCGACAGGATGCTCTCAATTGTACATCTGTAAAAGTGTGTCAGGGTTTTAGGTGACAAACCAAATTTCTTCAGCCTCCTGAGGTTGAAGAGGCGCTGTTGCGCCTTCACCACCACTCTGTCTGGGTGAACCATTTCAGTTTGTCTGTGAAGTGTACACAGAGGAACTTAAAACGTTCCCCCTTCTCCACTACTGTCCCTTCGATGTGGAAGGGGGGTGCTCCCTCTGCTGTTTCTGGGTGATTCTCATGAAACCAGTTTTAAACATATCTGTAGCAAATTGAGTTACAAAACCATGATGCATCTGTAAAAATCAACTATCATTCTGAGGATTAAGATGTTTAGGTTTTGGCAGTGACTTACTTTAAATACATGTAACATTTTCACCAGAATTCTTTCACCCGAAATTCTCATTACCGAAATGTGCCCGGATTAAAGTAATTAATTAAATGAATTAAAGTAGGTAATTTTGGACTAACCAATGTAGATAGTTTCAAACGCATGCAAATTAAAAGTTACATAACAAGACATTTCGATTTTAAATCTTTTGGGCATCAGATCAGGGCAATCTTGAGGGAATAGGCTGGGTTTAGGCTGGGTTTCTGTACAGCACTTTGAGATATCAGCTGATGTACGAAGGGCTATATAAATACATTTGATTTGATTTGATTTGATTTGAATCTTATTTGAGTCAGAAAAGGATGTTCATACGATAGGGAAGACACACAAAACCTTGCAAAGAGCCTATACAACTGCCAATCTCTTAGAAAAAAGATAAACTGTTGGAACCAAAACTTAAAAAGAACTGATGGTGGCACAACATGGAGGGAAAGTTGGAGCATAACTAACAAAATTACAGTCAACAAAAATGTACACTTAATCCAGTAAATAACTAATGTATAGAATTTATTATACAAGAGACAAAATTCAAAAATTCTACAGCACAACGGCCAAGTCCTAAGAGTACAACGAATTAAGTCGTGGGTGGAGCTAGAAAGCTGTCAGAAGCATTACAATGTAAACTTACTTTTAATCCGTCTGTCTGAACATTTCAAGACATGTCATATGGGGGTGTAGTGAGATACCCAATGGGCTGGACGATTCTCTTCTCATCACTCATCTTGAAAAAACGTATACTAAAAAGAAAATCAATCAATACACCATCATTAACCCAAAGGAAAAATCTAATGGTTTATTATTAAAATTTCAGAATAGCATGGGTTCGGTCGTGAAAAACAAATGCTTAAAATTTAACGCCCCAAAAATAATCTCTGGTAATTTTTGACAATTTTACTTTAGAAAAACCTAACATATTCTAATAAAACACATCATTTTGCTGTAGCTTGTCCATAAATCATGACAATGGTATACTAGCTGAAGTTAACATTAAACCATAATATTTATTACGAACCAACAGTGTCTGTGGACATGTGTCATTACCCTAACACTTTTTCAAGTTGCTGCAAAAACTCCAATCGATTTTTAAGAAAATATTTATTCACCCATGATGCATCTAGAGGAATAATAGAAGTTATGTTAATTTATTTGCTTATAAGCCTTCAGAATGAGGTTCTTATTCTCAAACAACCCCTTTCCTTCGCATTCTCATTACCAAAACGGCAAAAAAAGCTTTAATTGGGAAAAAGTCTGATTTCATTTTATAATAATTTACTTTTTACATTTTCAGTGTTATGTTTAACTCAGGCATTTCTTGTTTGTAACTTTTCTGGACTGGTGCGGTAAAACAGTACAGATCCTAATATCAGTGATCCAACAGGACATTTCATGAAAAATGACATTTGAGAACCCAATTGCGGTTCATTAGTAGGTTAACCTACTTTGTGTCAGATGAGCAGCTTTCTCTTTCACTGCAAGACTCAGCAGTTCTGGGTAAATGGATTAGAGATGTAGTCCTTATCTGATCCTGAGTTGAAGTTCTTCTGTGTTTACAATCCAAAGGCTCTTCGACACCTTCTGTGGCCCATATCTCTCATCTAAACAGGAGAGAGTGAGTGTATCTGGACGGTCAGACAAGATTAATGTTATGTCACACTCAGTTTGACCTTTCAACAAGTGAAGTGGAGCCCATAAAGCCATCTGCAAGTCTCAACACCTTGAGTTCAAGATACAAATCGGGACTTACCCTCATTTAGTGGTCGACTGATGATCTATACAGCAAGACAGGCTAGATAGGTATGGACTGGTGGAACTATCATTGTTGTACTAAAGGTCTGATGTTCTGGGACATTCGAGGACTCTCAGCAAGCAAGGCCAGATCAAGAAAACAGTGAAAACCCTTAACGCGATTCTCAAACATTCTATGTACGTAACACAGATCAACGAAGGCAGTACATCTTTTTTATGTATAGTGCAGCCACAGACTGTTTCAACAGAATTTCACCAAGTCCATTACAGCCATGGACAACCATATTGCAATAAGGCAGGGATCCCCAATTACATTCAGCAGTGGGACGATTTTTCCTTTAGCGGCTGGTCGGGTGGCCGGAACATATTTCCTAAATTAAAATCACTTTGACCTGAATTCCTGGTGATTTTACGGTCTTTTATGTCCAACAATGAAATGTTTTTTTATTTAATGATTTATTTATTTTTGCTCAGAAAACTTGCGGAACCCTGTAATAAAGCCACAAAATGGCAACTTCAACACTCCTACTCAATTGTTCAAAATAACAAGTATACACAGCTAATACTGAAGTATGCACTTGGTATTTTTAAGCCTATAGTAGATCCTGCGAGGTGGGTAATGAGTTTTCAGGCCAGCTGGTAACAGTACTGATGATGTATATGGAAGCTGCAGGGCAGTGTGTGAGACCCAGGGCAAGGGCAGCCCCATATCCCTCCCTAATGGGGCGTTTGTCAAAGCCTGTGCTGTTTTCAGCACACACACTGCTCTGAAGTGGCCGGCTCTGAACCCGGCCTGTTCCCAGGACTCTAATGAATCACAGCCTTCCCCGTTAGGAAAATAAAACTAGGGCTTTATGGGGACAAATGAGAAATCTGTGGAATTCCCTAACCTCACTTCCATCAATGATACACTTTCCAGATTGTTTAGGCAATACATCTCAACACCCATTCCATCTGTCACTTATTTGCCTTTCATTGTGTTCCATAAAAGCGTAGATTACTATAACTGTTACCACTGGTACACTGGAATTCTGTACGAAGCACATGTGAGGGAACCATTATCCTGTAATGCATTCAAAAGAGATTAAAGAATTCAAACCCAGACAAATCAGTGGCTTTTGTCTAAATTGTGCTGACTCCCATGGCTTTACATCAACCACATGACAGAACGTACAGTAAAGTCTCCTTGTCATAGATACTCACCATGACAGGATCAGCTTTATCTGTTGAACTCTCTCTGAAACTCCCCGTACTGTTTTTCAAGTCATCTAGCAGGTCACCAGAGAACAACTCGACATCCTGAAATATCTTGAGAGGAAAATAAAAAGGCAGTAGATGTAAAACAGTTTTTAACCCAGTATAAAATGAATACATATTTTCTTCATTTTTTGTTAAATATGATCAGAAAAGAAAATATCCCAGAGAGGACTGCAAAGTGCTGTAGTTAGTTAGTACCTGGTGTGTGTGGGGTGTCCTGGGGGAGCATGGAGGTTTGGGGGCCGGTTGGTCACAAACACACCCATCACAAATGTCATCTGTCTCCCAGTGGAGGTTTAATGTAGGTTCAGCGTGGGGGCATCGATTGGACAGCCAAGGAGAAACAAAAACAGTCCAGAAAAAAAAAACAGGCCCGGAGCTCTTCAATAGCACACCACGCTTCTCTGAATGGTCACTCACCCCATTGGAGCCGCTCCTCTGCTACTGGTCCTCCATTGCCAGGAATGTAGCACCCACCAGGGTGATGCCACGACTACCTAAGCCACCACGTGGTTAAGAGCATTACCTGAACAGTCCCTGAACTTCCTCTGCTACCTCTGGACACAGCGTGCAGTCCTTGGTGGAATACTTCCAAACTGATTAAACAAAAAGCTTCACCAGTCACCTAGCTACCTATCAAGTCAAAAGGCTATCTTGCACTCAGAGTCAAGACCACAGGATATAGTAACCAAACCCTAGATTAGTCAAAACCCCCCATAATAAATTAAGAAATGCAACAAAAAAATTCAATCGTGTTCGTAAATTCAATCTAGGAGTGCCAGAGTGAGCTCAGAGTGTGCTCTGGCCGTTCGTAAATTCATCAGTTATTCTGCGCTCTGGCACACTCAGACGAGAGTGCTCTGAAATCGGAGTAGACAGCCAGAGGACATTTACGAACGCACCCTTAGAAACAATAAATACGTATACAATATTTACAGAGTTCTCTGCCTAGGCTACCTCACCGTGCCATGGCAACCAAGGAACCTTCCACCCAGCCTCATTACTTACCACAGTCAGAGTCTAAAATACTGGACTATCTCACTGATCAATGTGAGGTTTCTTTAGGACAGAGCCATTGGAGAGGCAGTCAGGTATAAGTAGTAAATACACTTGGAAACTCCTACTCTGACCATGACATTCCCATGCCTTCCAACCAGCCCAGCTGTTCTGACCCTAACCTTGAGTCTTTACAATATAGTAGGCTGAGATCATCCAGATACTTACTTGGGCAGTACAGTGATAGTTCCTATATTACTGACTAGAGCAAATATGATATGACAACCAGGCCCTGCCTGTGTCCGTCCTGTGATGAATTTGCACCAAGAGCAACAGCTCTGGATTGAATTAAAGTGAAGAGGAGCTGTTTCTTTTAGAAGAATCAGTTAACCCTCTGGGAGGATTAATGAGCAGGCAGAGAGATTGACCAGATTCCCATAACTATGTGGTCTGTTTCATTTTGTGTCGTCGCTCAAGATAAAGTAATTGCATGATTGAATTTTAAAGCTAAATCCAGAATGTAGACATATACTGTACAACTGCAGAAAAACAGCAAACAAACGAGGTGAAATCCTTCTCAATACCTAAATCAAGCTGACAACAGCCTAGAAATTGGTCAAATGGGATATTAACTGCTCTCTACTGCCATCGAGTGGCAGACAACTTCTCTCAAATCCTAATGAGGAACAGATAAAACGTTTGGATGATTTGATATACTGTGACTGTACTAGGAAACACTGTAGATAAAAGTGAGAGTAACATTTGAGCATCCGATAAGCCCTCAATTTGAATGGTGTCTCAAAGCCCTCAATGATGCCTCCCAGCATCAGCAGACCATCAGTGGTAATGTCCTGTCCAGGGAAAGTCCAGTTTACCCTCTCCACCAGCTCATAGTTCACATAAAGAGCCAGCCAGCTGGAGGACACACTTACAGAGACATGGTGCCACTGGCCACCAGGCAGCATACCTACAATACGGCGAACCTAGAGAGACACGAGGGGGAGGGGTGGTTACTGGACTCACAAATGTCTATTAGTTGACTTATATTGCGTGACTTACTATTTTTTTAGCTCTCCGAGCAAAGGATCTCAGCTTCATTTACAAGATATACTCTACAAAAAAATGAGCTAGGACCTGGACCAAACAACATACTCATAGTGTCTGTGGTGAGTGGAGACGAAGGGGAGAGCATGTGGGCCGAGACAGAATACAGCTGGATGTGACTGTAAGGGCTGAGTGCGGTGACCAGGCTACTCTCCTCCTGCTGAACACTATGCAGCTCCATCAGCACACTGAACTCATTGGCAAACCTGGGAGGGAACACAATAAACAGCAACGGTCAAAATGATTGGCTCCCTTGATAAAGATTGTGGAAAATAATACAAATACTGAGATATGTTGTATGCTATTTAATTGAATTTTTATGATATTATTTTACACTATTACAATTGCTCAAAAAATAAATCTTGTCTAACAAGTAATCTTTGGCCGCAAGTGGATCTTCCAGCAAGCCAATAACCCCAAGCACACATTAAATTCCACAAAGAAATGGTTAATTGAGCACAAAATAAAGATTTTGCTATGGCCATCTCAGTCTCCAGACTTGAACCCCTTTGAAAACTTTTGTTTTGAATTGAAGAGGGCCATCCATAAGCGCAGACAAAGGATATCAAGGATCTTGAAAGATTCTGTATGGAGATATGGTCAAAGATCCCTCCCAATGTGTTCTCCAGTCTCATAAAACATTTTAGAGAAAGTCTCAGTGCCGTTATCCTTGCAAGGGGAGGGTACCGGAGAATTAAAAACAGGGGTGCCAATAATTTTGACTTCTATCTTTTTGAGAGAAAAAACGTTTTATTGTTCAACAAAATATCTTCTCTGAGAAATTGGATTAGTATATAATGACATTATATATATATATTTTTTGCATTCAATATACAGTACCTTCAGAAAGTATTCAGACCCCTTCACTTTTTCCCCATTTTGTTACGTTACAGCCTTTAAAAGAATCCTCAGCAATCTACACACAATACCACCACAACGACAAAGCAAAAGCTGTTTTTTGTTTAATGCAAATTTCTTAAAAATAAATAACAGAAATACCTTATTTACATAAGTATTCCGACCCTTTGCTATGTGACTCAAACTTGAGCTCAGGTGCATCCTTTTTCCATTGATCCTTGAGATGTTTCTACAACTTCACTAGAGTTCACCTGTGGTAAATTCAATTGATTTGGCATGATTTGGAAAGGCATACACCTGTCTATATAAGGTCCCCCAGTTAACAGTGCATGTCAGAGCAAAAACCAAGCCATGAGGTTGAAGGAATTGTCCGTAGAACTCTGAGACAGGATTGTGTTGAGGCACAGATCTGAGGAAGGGTACCCAAACATTTCTGCAGCACTGAAGGTCCCCAAGAACACAGTGGCCCCCATCACTCTTAAATGGAAGAAGTTTGAAACCACCAAGACTCTTCCTAGAGTAATCGGGTGAGAAGGACCTTGCTCAGGGAGGTGACCAAGAACCCGATGGTCACTCTGACAGAGCTCTAGAGTTCCTCTGTGGAGATGGGAGAACCTTCCAGAAGGACAACCATCTCTGCAGCACTCCACCAATCAGGCCTTTATGGTAGAGTGGCCAGGCGGAAGCCACCCCTCAGTAAAACGCACATGACAGCACGCTTGGAGATTGCCAAAAGTCACCTAAAGACACTCAGACCATGAGAAACAACATTCTCTGGTAAGATTGAACTCTTTGGCCTGAAAGCCAAGCATCATGTCTGGAGGAAACTTGGCACCATCCCTACGGTGATGCATGGTGGTGGCAGCATGTTGCTGTGGGGATGTTTTTCAGCAGCAGGGACTGGGAGACTAGTCAGGGTCAAGGCAAAGATGAACAGAGCAAAGTACAGAGAGATCCTTGATAAAAAAAAACCTGCTCCAGTGCTCAGGAACTCAGACTAGGGCAACATTTCACCTTCCAACAGGACAATGACTCTAAGCACACAGCCAAGACAATGCAGGAGTGGAGTCAGGACAAGTCTCTGAATGTCATTGAGCGGCCCAGCCAGAGCCCGGACTTGAACCCGATCGAACATCTCTGGAGAGAGGTGAAAATAGCTGTTCAGCAAAGCTCCCCATCCAATCTGACAGAGTTTGAAAGCATCTGCAGAGAAGATTGGGGTAACTCCCCAAATTCAGGTGTGCCAAGCTTATAGGGTCATACCCAAGAAGACTCCAGGCTATAATCGCTGCCAAAGGTGCTTCAAAGCACTGAGTAAAGGGTCTGAATACTTATGTAAATGTGATATCATTTTTTATTTTTTATGAATTAGCCTACTTTTTTTAAATGATGGGGTATTGTGTGTAGATTGGTGAGGGAAAAAAACAATTTATTCAATTCTAGAGGAAGGCTATAACCTAACAAAATGTGGAAAAAGTCAAGGGGTCTGAGTACTCTCCGAAGGCACCGTATTTGTATTATTTTATCCAATCTTTTTTGCTCATCTTTATCAAGGCTGCCAATCATTTCGGTCATGACTGTATGTGAAGTAACACAATACAAACAACTCAAACAAAATGATCAATTATGTCAATATAAGATGATAGTATGTTATATAAAATAGTACCTTGGTCCAAATGCCTGGTGTGTGGGCATTCTCAGTGTGGCGTACAGGCCAATGTGAAGAGTTGGACACCTCTGAGTCCCCACAGGGTCCCCATATATTAGTGGTGTTGACGGCCAGCTGGGACAGGTACTGTACTGTAACACGTTCACCTTCTCTGTAGGAAGGACACGGCAGTAGCCACTCTCTACACCTCTTACAGTACGGAGTACTCCCCTGGCTAACATGACAGATTGAACAGAGTTTCCAACCGGTCCCATTCTCAGTTCTGCTCCATTGACATCTCACCTGAAGCCTGCACTTCTCCACATGTAGCCACAGAGGGGCACAGAGAGGAGTATTTTATCTCAGAGCACACAGTGGGTGACAAATTATGCCCTAATGGTGCTAATTCAGCAGCACAGGACAGCAACATTCTTGAATGAACTATGATGAACAAATAGACACTTCATCACCACTGAGGAGTGAGGACCTCTGGCAAGTTACTAGTAATGGATCACAGACAAAATGGTGCTGGGAAGTGGCATATACTGTTCTGGGATTCTGTCTCTTCGCCCAGATAATATCCTTAACCACTACCCAGCAAATAGGGGATGTTCTGAGGACATTCAGCGATATTCTCACTAGATCCCTTGAGTTAAGGGATTCGGCACAATGTTATCCCACTAACGTTCTGATATAGTTCTAAGAATGTTGTGTGATGGTCCCAAGGGAATGTTCTCTGGGGGACCTTTTTATAGTTCCCTGTAAGTTCCCAGGACCTCACTGAGGACCATGTCAGGAACTTTTTAAGAAGTTCTCAGGACCCTAATTTTACTAGTCCTCTGGCCGTCGCATGATGATCCCAAGGGAATGTTCTCTGGGGGACCTTTATATAGTTCCTGGTTTGTCGTTTTTAGGTTGTTGCTTCATGGTTCCCGGGTTGTTTTGTCTAGTTTCCGGTTTGTCCCGAGGACATCCCTGAGGATGTTCTGTAATGTATATGCCGGGAGTCAGGACGCAGGTGCAGAAGGTGAGTATAGCAATGAACTGATCCAGATGCACAAACATGAGCAGCATACAGAACATAAGAAAAACAATATAACTTATGACTGATACTACTGAAGGCTAAATAAAGGGAGAGTAATCAGGGTGATGATAAAGTGCAGGTGTGCATAACGATGGGGAGCAGGTGTGCGCAATGATGGTTGCCAGGTGTGCGTAATGTGGGTTGCCACGACTGGTGGTTAGTGGACCGGTGGTTAGTGGACCAGTGGTGTTGAGCACCAGAGGGAGGGAGCAGGAGTAGGCATGACATGACAAGACAAGATGTTATTAGGATGTTGTGTCATGTTCCCTTGGAGGTTTGTGTCACGTGATGGTCCCAGGTGTTCCAAACCATTGTAAGTAAAATAATTCAATTGTGCGGGGGTTTTAAGGTAAGTGAGATGCTGTTCAGCTAAAATAGAGTGAAAATCTTTAATTAATCACAATATGATTACATTTGGCATGATCACTTAGTACCGGCTTTTCAATATGATCCCACCTGGGAGTGGACCTCAGAAAATCTGGATTTGGGGTATGCTTATATTTCTGCTGCACCAGGAAGTCTGTAGAATTTCTGACGTCCCATTCGCATTCATTACCTATAAAAGGAAAAGGGATACCTAGTCAATGCACAACTGAATGCATTCAACTGAAATGTGTCTTCCGCATTTAACCCAACCCCTCTGAACCAGAATTATTCTGTTTTAATGTTACTTCTGAATCACTAAGATAAATATATTAGTTTTTCTCCAGTGTATTTTTAACAGAGGTGAAATTGCTTTGAAGTGCAAAGTGTAGGAATAGGCCTACAGGTGAAATCAGTCATTGATACAGACATAGTGGTGTAGCAGGATGATCAGAATGCTGTAAACCAAGAAGTTGTGAGTTCAAATCCCAGGGGAGGACATGTTAAATAAAAATCACTGTATAAATAAACATACTCAGTGTGTCAAATACACTATATATACAAACGTATGTGGACACCCCTGAAAATGATTGGATTTGGCTATTTCAGCCACACCTGTTGCTGACAGGTGTATATAATAGAGAAAACAGCCATGCAATCTCCATAGACAAACATTGGCAGTAGAATGGCCTTACTGAAGTGCTCAGTGACTTTTGACGTGGTACTGTCATAGGATGCCACCTTTCCAACAAGCCAATTTGTAAAATTTTGGCCCTGCTAGAGCTGCCTCGGTCAAGGGTAAGTGCTGTTATTGTGAAGTGGAAACGTCTAGGAACAGCAACGGCTCAGCCGTGAAGTGGTAGGCCACACAAGATCACAGAACGGGACTGCTGAAGCGCGTAGAGCGTAAAAATCATCTGTTCTTGGTTCTAGATCTCACTACCGAGTTCCAAACTGACTCTAGAAGCAACGTCAGCACAATAGCTGTTCGTTGGGAGCTTCATGAAATGGGTTTCCATGGCCAAGCAGCAGCACACAAGCCTAAGATCCCCATGCTCAATGCCAAGCGTCGGCAGGAGTAGTGTAAAGCTTGCCGCCATTGGACTCTGGAGCAGTGGAAACGCATTCTTTGGAGTGATGAATCACGCTTCACCATCTGGCAGTTTGACGGACTAATCTCTGTTTGCCGGATGCCAGGAGAACGCTCCCTGCCCCAATGCATAGTGCCAGCTGTACATTTTGGTGTACATTTTGGTGTACGAATAATAGTCTGGGGCTGTTTGTCATGGTTTGGGCTAGGCCTCTTAGTTCCAGTGAAGAGAAATCTTGACGCTACAGCATACAATGACATTCTAGACGATTCTGTGCTTCCAACTTTTTAGGCAACAGTTTGGGGAAGGCCCTTTCCTGTTTCAACATGACAATGCCCCCGTGCACAAAGCGAGGTCCATACAGAAATTGTTTGTCGAGATTGGTGTGGAAAAATTTGACTGGCCTGCACAGAGCCAATTGGAATGCCAACTGAGAGCCAGGTCTAATCTGCCAACATCAGTGCATTGACATCACTAATGGTCTTGTGGCTGAATGGAAGCAAGTCCCTGCAGCAATATAATATCCAACATCTAGTGGAAAGTCTTCCCCGAAGAGTGGAGTCTGTTATAGCATCAAAGGGGGGAAAACTCCATATTAATTGCCATGATTTTGAAATGAGATGTTCGATGAGCTGGTATCCACATACTTTTGGTTATGTAGTGCATGTATGTTGAAAACACTATGTTAAAAGCAATGTGTGTGGGCGTCCCGAGTGTTGCCAAATGACAAAGTGCTGTGACTGGATCAGTGGTTCACCAATCAGGGGCTTGGTGATGTATAAATGTCCTGGGGACATTTCGCTGGTCCCCACAAGGTGAATGGCTATTTTAGGTTTAGGGTTAGGGTTTGGGTTTGAATTAGGGTTAGGGGGTTAGGGTTAGGTTTAGGTTACAATAAGGGTTGGGGTTAGGTAAAACAGGATTTTGAATGAAAATCAATTGTTTGGTCCCCACAAGGATAGTAAAACAAGTGTGTGTGTGTGCACACGCGCACGTGTTTGTGTGTGTGTGTCTGTGTATGTGTGATGAAAACAATCACATGAAATCTTCCGATCATATTCATCTTTCAGTCCCATGTCTCTCACACTGCCAGCCCGCAGCATAGCAATCTCCCTCCAGACCTGGGGGACTCCAGTCACACATGACTACTATCTGATAACGTGATGAAAAGCCTGCTGTGATCCACATTCAGCATTCCATAACTCACCAGGTCGTAAAGTCTACGGAACAGAGCAAGGTGCTGAAAACAAGGTGCTCATGGCTGAACATTCCTGCATGCCTGTATTAAGCCTAATCCACGGATAACTATATTGTTATGTTCCATTACTGTTCTGATGTGGCCTATGTATTTTTGTTATAGATAAGTATTATACTATACAAATCATCTAATGAATGTATGTAGGTAAATCCTGAATCTGAGATGACAAGAAAATGCAATATACCTGAAAACATGTCCCTCCCACTAGAAGGTTCAAATGAAAGCTATTTGATACACAGTTGAAGTCAGAGGTTTACAAACACTTAGGTTGGAGTCATTAAAACTCGTTTTTCAACCGGTCCACAAATTTCTTGTTATCAAACTATAGTTTTGGCAAGTCGGTTAGGACATCTACTTTGTGCATGACACAAGTAATTTTTCCAACAATTTTTTACAGACATTATTTCACTTAAAATTCACTGTATCACAATTCCAGTGGCTCAGAAGTTTACATATACTAAGTTGACTGTGCCTTTAAACAGCTTGGAAAATTCCAGAAAATTATGTCATGGCTTTAGAAGCTTCTGATGGGCTAATTGACATAATTTGAGTCACTTGGAGGTGTACCTGTGGATGGATTTCAAGGCCTACTGTCAAACTCAGTTCCTCTTTGCTTGACATCATGGGAAAATCAAAAGAAATCAGCCAAGACCTCAGAAACAAAAATTCCGGTTGATCCTTGGGAGCAATTTCTAAATGTCTGAAGGTACCACGTTCATCTGTACCAACAATAGTATGCAAGTATAAACACCATGGGACCACGCAGCCACCATACCTCTCAGGAAGGAGACGTGTTCTGTCTCCTTGTGTATAGATTTTTTTATTTTTTATCCCCTTTTCTCTCCAATTTCATGATATCCAATTGTTAGTAATTACTATCTTGTCTCATCGCTACAACTCCCGTACAGGCTCAGGAGAGACGAAGGTCGAAAGCCATGCGTCCTTCAAAACACAACCCAACCAAGCCGCACTGCTTCTTAACACAGGAAGCCAGCTGCACCAATGTGTCAGAGGAAACACCGTACACTTGGCTACCTTGGTTAGCGTGCACTGTGCCCGGCCCGCCACATGCATCGCCCCACGTCCCTCCCAGTCGCGCCCGCTGCGACAGAGCCTGGGCGCGAGCCCAGAGTCTCCGGTGGCACAGCTAGTGCTGCGATGCAGTGCCCTAGACCACTGCACCACCCGGGAGGCCTGTCTCCTAGAGATTAATGTACTTCAGTGCGAAAAGCGCTATCAATCCCAGAACAACAGCAAAGGACCTTGTGAAGATGCTGGAGGAAACAGGTATAAAAGTACCTATATCCACAGTCCCATATCAACATAACCTGAAAAGCCGCTCAGCAAGGAAGAAGCCACTCCTCCAAAACTGCCATAAAAAAGCCAGACTACGGTTTGCAACTGCACATGGGGACAAAGATCGTACTTTTTGGAGAAATGTCCTCTGGTCTGATGAAACAAAAATAGAACTGTTTGGCAATAATGACCATCGTAATGTTTGGAGGATAAAGGGGGAGGTTTGCAAGCCGAAGAACATCATCCCAACTGTGAAGCACGGGAGTGGCAGCATCATGTTGTGGGGGTGCTTTGCTGCAGGAGGGACTGGTGCACTTCACAAAATAGATGGCATCATGAGAATGACAATTAGGTGGATATATTGAAGTAACATCTCAAGACATCAGTCAGGAAGTTAAAGCTTGGTCACAAAAGGGTCTTCCAAATGGACAATGACCCCAAGCATACTTCCAAAGTTGTGGCAAAATGTGCGAAAAATGTGCGCAAAATTAAAGACAACAAAGTAAAGGTATTGGAGTGGCCATCACAAAGCCCTGACCTCAATCCTATAGAAAATGTGTGGGCAGATCTGAGAAAGCATGTGCGAGCAAGGAGGCCTACAAACCTGACTGAGTTACACCAGCTCTGTCAGGAGGAATGGGACAAAATTCACCCAACTTATTGTGGGGAGCTTGTGGAAGGCTACCCAAAACGTTTGACCCAAGTTAAACAATTTAAAGGCAATGCTACCAAATACTAATTGAGTGTATGTAAACTTCTGACCCACTGGGAATGTGATGGGAGATATAAAAGCTGAAATAAATCACTCTACAGTTATTCTGGCATTTCACATTCTTAAAATAAAATGGTGATCCTAATTGACCTAAGACAGGGAATTGTTACTCAGATTAAATGTCAGGAATTGTGAAAAACTGAGTTTAAATGTATTTGGCTAAGGTGTATGTAAACTTCCGACTTCAACTGTAGAGTCCAACTGGAGCAACAAATGTTCACAGCATCACTGGGGCTGGGTGCTAACATTCAAACACAGAGCAAAGAACTGAGGAAAACTAAGGGTTTAAATACAATCAAGGAAAACGAGGCACAGGTGCAAATAATAACTGTGAACAAGGGAAAACAAAAGGGTCAAAAAACAGAATGGGGGCATCTAGTGACCAAAACCGGAACAACCCTGGCCAAATCCTGACAGAAAGGGAACGGAGCTCGTGCTCACGGCCGCGCGCGATCAACAACTCATGGCTTTCAGCCAGACCCCTGGTTCAAACAGCTCTTATTCGCTCCCCTTTCACAGTAGAGGCCTGAAACAACGTTCTAAAGACTGTTGACATCTAGTGGAAGCCTTAGGAAGTGCAATATGACCCAATTTACACTGTATATTGGATAGGCAATTCAGATTTCTCACTTCCTGGTGTGATTTTTCTCAGGTTTTTGCCTTCCTGTTCTGTTATACTCACAGACATCATTCAAACCGTTTTAGAACTTCAGAGTGTTTTCTATCCAAATATACTAATAATATGCATATATTAGCAACAATATTATGCATATCCTACCTTCTGGGCCTGAGTAGCAGGGAGTTTACTCTGAGCACGCTTTTCATCCAGACGTGATAAATACTGCCCCCTATCCCAAAGAAGTTAACCCTCGCAAGGCTGCCGGCCCAGATGGTATCCCTAGCCGCGTCCTCAGAGCATGCGCAGACCAGCTGCGATCTTCAATCGCTCCCTATCCCAGTCTGTTGTCCCCACATGCTTCAAGATGGACACAATTGTCCCTGTAACTAAGATAGCAAAGGCAATTGAACTAAATTACTAAATGACTATCGCCCCATAGCACTCAACTCTGTCATCATTAAGTGCTTTGAGAGAGTAGTCAAGGATCATATCACCTCCTCCTTATCTGCCACCCTAAACCCACTTCAATTTGCTTAACGCTCCAATAGATCCACAGATGATGCAATCACCACCACACTGCATACTGCCCTGTTCCATCTGGACAAGAGGCATAACTATGTAAGAATGCTGTTCATTGACTATAGCTCAGCATTTAACACCCTAGTACAATCCAAGCTCATCATCAAGCTCGAGGCCCTGGGTCTGAATCCCGCCCCGTGCAACTGATTCCTGGACTTCCTGACGAGTCGCCCCCAGGTGGTGAAGGTAGGAAACAACAGCTCCTCTTCGCTGATCCTCAACACTGGGACCCCACAAGGGTGCGTGCTCAGCCCCCTCCTGTACTCCTTGTTCACCCATGACTGCATGGCCAAGTACGCCTCCAACTCAATCATCAAGTTTGCAGACGACACAACAATAGTAGGCTTGATTACCAACAATGGTGAGACAGCCTACAGGGAGGAGGTGAGGGCTGTGGGAGTGTGATGCCAGGAAAATAACCTCTCACTCAATGTCAACAAACAAAGGAAATGATCGTGGACTTCAATAAACAGCAGAGGGAGCACCCCTCTATCCACATCGATGGGAACGCATTGGAGAAGGTGGAACGCTTCAAGTTCTTCGAAGTACACACCACTGACAAACTGAAATGGTCCACCCACACAGACAGCGTGGTGAAGTAAGCGCAAAACAGCGCCTCTGTGCTGCCTTCAGAAGGCTGAAGAAATGTGGCTTAACACCTAAAACCCACAAACATTTTCAGATGCACAACTGAGAGCATCCTGTCTGGCTGTATCACATCCTGGTACGGCAACTGCACCGCCCACAACCGCAAAGCTCTCCAGAGGGTGGTGCGGTCTGCCCAATGTATTACCAGGGGCAAACTACCTGCCCTCCAGGACACCTACAACACCCGATGTCACAGGAAGGTCAAACAGATAATCAAGGACAATAACCACCAGAGCCACTGCCTGTTCACCCCACTACCATCCAGAAGGCGAGGTCCGTACAGGTGCATCAAAGCTGGGACTGAAAGACTGAAAAACAGCTTCTCTCCCAAAGTCATCAGACTGCTAAACAGCCATCACTAGCACATCAGAGGCGGCTGCCTATAGACATAGATTAGGAATCACTGGCCACTTTTAGAAATGAATCACTACCCACTTTAATAATGTTCCGTATCCAGCATTACTCATCTCATGTGTATAAACTGCACTCCACACTATGCTACGGTATCTTAGTCACATGTACTTCCGGCGCCGACAGAGATGGCCGCCTCGCTTCGCGTTCCTAGGAAACTATGCAGTTTTTTGTTTTTTTACGTGTTATTTCTTACATTAGTACCCCAGGTCATCTTAGGTTTCATTACATACAGTCGAGAAGAACTACTGAATATAAGATCAGCGTCAACTCACCATCAGTACGACCAAGAATATGTTTTTCGCGACGCGGATCCTGTGTTCTGCCTTACAAACAGGACAACGGAGTGGATCCTATGCAGCGACCCCAAAAAAACGACTCCGAAAGAGAGGGAAACGAAGCGGTCTTCTGGTCAGACTCCGGAGACGGGCACACCGTGCACCACTCCCTAGCATTCTTCTTGCCAATGTCCAGTCTCTTGACAACAAGGTTGATGAAATCCGAGCAAGGGTAGCATTCCAGAGGGACATCAGAGACTGTAACGTTCTCTGCTTCACGGAAACATGGCTCACTGGAGAGACGCTATCCGAAGCGGTGCAGCCAGCGGGTTTCTCCACGCATCGCGCCAACAGAAACAAACATCTTTCTGGTAAGAAGCGGGGCGGGGGCGTATGCCTTATGGCCAACGTGACATGGTGTGATGAAAGAAACATACAGGAACTCAAATCCTTCTGTTCACCTGATTTAGAATTCCTCACAATCAAATGTAGACCGCATTATCTACCAAGAGAATTCTCTTCGATTATAATCACAGCCGTATATATCCCCCCCCAAGCAGACACATCGATGGCTCTGAACGAACTTTATGTAACTCTCTGTAAACTGGAAACGATTTATCCGGAGGCTGCATTCATTGTAGCTGGGGATTTTAACAAGGCTAATCTGAAAACAAGACTCCCTAAATTTTATCAGCATATCGATTGCGCAACCAGGGGTGGAAAGACCCTGGATCATTGTTACTCTAACTTCCGCGACGCATATAAGGCCCTGCCCCGCCCCCCTTTCGGAAAAGATGACCACGACTCCATTTTGTTGATCCCTGCCTACAGACAGAAACTAAAACAAGAGGCTCCCACGCTGAGGTCTGTCCAACGCTGGTCCGACCAAGCTGACTCCACACTCCAAGACTGCTTCCATCACGTGGACTGGGAGATGTTTCGTATTGCGTCAGATAACAATATTGACGAATACGCTGATTCGGTGTGCGAGTTCATTAGAACGTGCGTTGAAGATGTCGTTCCCATAGCAACGATTAAAACATTCCCTAACCAGAAACCGTGGATTGATGGCAGCATTCGTGTGAAACTGAAAGCGCAAACCACTGCTTTTAATCAGGGCAAGGTGTCTGGTAACATGACTGAATACAAACAGTGCAGCTATTCCCTCCGCAAGGCTATCAAACAAGCTAAGCGCCAGTACAGAGACAAAGTAGAATCTCAATTCAACGGCTCAGACACAAGAGGCATGTGGCAGGGTCTACAGTCAATCACGGACTACAGGAAGAAATCCAGCCCAGTCACGGACCAGGATGTCTTGCTCCCAGGCAGACTAAGTAACTTTTTTGCCCGCTTTGAGGACAATACAGTGCCACTGACACGGCCTGCAACGAAAACATGCGGTCTCTCCTTCACTGCAGCCGAGGTGAGTAAGACATTTAAACGTGTTAACCCTCGCAAGGCTGCAGGCCCAGACGGAATCCCCAGCCGCGCCCTCAGAGCATGCGCAGACCAGCTGGCCTGTGTGTTTACGGACATATTCAATCAATCCCTATACCAGTCTGCTGTTCCCACATGCTTCAAGAGGGCCACCATTGTTCCTGTTCCCAAGTAAGCTAAGGTAACTGAGCTAAACGACTACCGCCCCGTAGCACTCACATCCGTCATCATGAAGTGCTTTGAGAGACTAGTCAAGGACCATATCACCTCCACCCTACCTGACACCCTAGACCCACTCCAAATTGCTTACCGCCCAAATAGGTCCACAGACGATGCAATCTCAACCACACTGCACACTGCCCTAACCCATCTGGACAAGAGGAATACCTATGTGAGAATGCTGTTCATCGACTACAGCTCGGCATTCAACACCATAGTACCCTCCAAGCTCGTCATCAAGCTCGAGACCCTGGGTCTCGACCCCGCCCTGTGCAACTGGGTACTGGACTTCCTGACGGGCCGCCCCCAGGTGGTGAGGGTAGGCAACAACATCTCCTCCCCGCTGATCCTCAACACTGGGGCCCCACAAGGGTGCGTTCTGAGCCCTCTCCTGTACTCCCTGTTCACCCACGACTGCGTGGCCACGCACGCCTCCAACTCAATCATCAAGTTTGCGGACGACACAACAGTGGTAGGCTTGATTACCAACAACGACGAGACGGCCTACAGGGAGGAGGTGAGGGCCCTCGGAGTGTGGTGTCAGGAAAATAACCTCACACTCAACGTCAACAAAACTAAGGAGATGATTGTGGACTTCAGGAAACAGCAGAGGGAACACCCCACCCATCCACATCGATGGAACAGTAGTGGAGAGGGTAGCAAGTTTTAAGTTCCTCGGCATACACATCACAGACAAACTGAATTGGTCCACTCACACAGACAGCATCGTGAAGAAGGCGCAGCAGCGCCTCTTCAACCTCAGGAGGCTGAAGAAATTCGGCTTGTCACCAAAAGCACTCACAAACTTCTACAGATGCACAATCGAGAGCATCCTGGCGGGCTGTATCACCGCCTGGTATGGCAACTGCACCGCCCTCAACCGTAAGGCTCTCCAGAGGGTAGTGAGGTCTGCACAACGCATCACCGGGGGCAAACTACCTGCCCTCCAGGACACCTACACCACCCGATGCTACAGGAAGGCCATAAAGATCATCAAGGACATCAACCACCCGAGCCACTGCCTGTTCACCCCGCTGTCATCCAGAAGGCGAGGTCAGTACAGGTGCATCAAAGCTGGGACCGAGAGACTGAAAAACAGCTTCTATCTCAAGGCCATCAGACTGTTAAACAGCCACCAATAACATTGAGTGGCTGCTGCCAACACACTGTCAATGACACTGACTCAACTCCAGCCACTTTAATAATGGGAATTGATGGGAAATGATGTAAATATATCACTAGCCACTTTAAACAATGCTACCTTATATAATGTTACTTACCCTACATTATTCATCTCATATGCATACGTATATACTGTACTCTATATCATCGACTGCATCCTTATGTAATACATGTATCACTAGCCACTTTAACTATGCCACTTGGTTTACATACTCATCTCATATACATCTACTGTATCTTGCCTATGCTGCTCTGTACCATCACTCATTCATATATCCTTATGTACATATTCTTTATCCCCTTACACTGTGTATAAGACAGTAGTTTTTTGGAATTGTTAGTTAGATTACTTGTTCGTTATTACTGCATTGTCGGAACTAGAAGCACAAGCATTTCGCTACACTCGCATTAACATCTGCTAACCATGTGTTTGTGACATTTTTTTTTATTTGATTTGATTTTAAATTGTGTTAACATATTGCATCAACCATTTCATATGTATATACTCTATTGCATTCTATACTACACCACTGACTGTTAAACAGGCATCTCCAGCACATCAGCAGCTGCTGCCTACAGGCATAGATTAGTAATCACTGGCCACTTTAATAATGTCTCCGTATCTTGCATTACTCATCTCATATGTGTAAACTGTACTCTATACTATTCTACAGTATCTTAGTCACTTTAATTGTTTGTAAATATTGCATCACCCATCTCATATGTATATACTGTACTCTATACTATACCACTGTATCTTAGTCCAATGCCGCTTTGACATATGTGTATATACAGTGCCTTGCGAAAGTATTCGCCCCCCTTGAACTTTGCGACCTTTTGCCACATTTCAGGCTTCAAACATAAAGATATAAAACTGCATTTTTTTGTGAAGAATCAACAACAAGTGGGACACAATCATGAAGTGGAACGACATTTATTGGCTATTTCAAACTTTTTTAACAAATCAAAAACTGAAAAATTGGGCGTGCAAAATTATTCAGCCCCCTTAAGTTAATACTTTGTAGTGCCACCTTTTGCTGCGATTACAGCTGTAAGTCGCTTGGGGTATGTCTCTATTAGTTTTGCACATCGAGAGACTGAAATTTTTTCCCATTCCTCCTTGCAAAACAGCTCGAGCTCAGTGAGGTTGGATGGAGAGCATTTGTGAACAGCAGTTTTCAGTTCTTTCCACAGATTCTCGATTGGATTCAGGTCTGGACTTTGACTTGGCCATTCTAACACCTGGATATGTTTATTTTTGAACCATTCCATTGTAGATTTTGCTTTATGTTTTGGATCATTGTCTTGTTGGAAGACAAATCTCCGTCCCAGTCTCAGGTCTTTTGCAGACTCCATCAGGTTTTCTTCCAGAATGGTCCTGTATTTGGCTCCATCCATCTTCCCATCAATTTTAACCATCTTCCCTGTCCCTGCTGAAGAAAAGCAGGCCCAAACCATGATGCTGCCACCACCATGTTTGACAGTGGGGATGGTGTGTTCAGGGTGATGGGCTGTGTTGCTTTTACGCCAAACATAACGTTTTGCATTGTTGCCAAAAAGTTCAATTTTGGTTTCATCTGACCAGAGGACCTTCTTCCACATGTTTGCTGTGTCTCCCAGGTGGCTTGTGGCAAACTTTAAACGACACTTTTTATGGATATCTTTAAGAAATGGCTTTCTTCTTGCCACTCTTCCATAAAGGCCAGATTTGTGCAATATACGACTGATTGTTGTCCTATGGACAGAGTCTCCCACCTCAGCTGTAGATCTCTGCAGTTCATCCAGAGTGATCATGGGCCTCTTGGCTGCATCTCTGATCAGTCTTCTCCTTGTATGAGCTGAAAGTTTAGAGGGACGGCCAGGTCTTGGTAGATTTGCAGTGGTCTGATACTCCTTCCATTTCAATATTATCGCTTGCACAGTGCTCCTTGGGATGTTTAAAGCTTGGGAAATCTTTTTGTATCCAAATCCCGCTTTAAACTTCTTCACAACAGTATCTCGGACCTGCCTGGTGTGTTCCTTGTTCTTCATGATGCTCTCTGCGCTTTTAACGGACCTCTGAGACTATCACAGTGCAGGTGCATTTATACGGAGACTTGATTACACACAGGTGGATTGTATTTATCATCATTAGTTATTTAGGTCAACATTGGATCATTCAGAGATCCTCACTGAACTTCTGGAGAGAGTTTGCTGCACTGAAAGTAAAGGGGCTGAATAATTTTGCACACCCAATTTTTCAGTTTTTGATTTGTTAAAAAAGTTTGAAATATCCAATAAATGTCGTTCCACTTCATGATTGTGTCCCACTTGTTGATTCTTCACAAAAAAATACAGTTTTATATCTTTATGTTTGAAGCCTGAAATGTGGCAAAAGGTCGCAAAGTTCAAGGGGGCCGAATACTTTCGCAAGGCACTGTATTCTGAATCCGTTCCTTACTTAGATTTACGTGTATTTTGGGTATATATTGTGAAACTGTTAGATATTACTGCACTGTCAGAGCTAGAAGCACAAGCGTTTCGCTACACCGGCAATAATATTTGCTAAACATGTGTATGTGACCAATAAAATTTGATTTGGGAGCGGGGAAAAAAGTATATTGAGCCCATGTGCTGAGAGAGGAGCTAGGAAATGAGATGAAGAGGTGGAGAGACAGGAGGAGAGGAACAAAGTAGAGAGGAGATTAGAGGTCCTTGTCAGTGCTACCACTACCGTACAATACATCCTTACACCTTAGGTACTGCAGAAAAGACCTGACAAACTAACAAAACCACACTAGAGAGGAGTGTGCCTGTCACGTTCTGACCATCATTCGTATGTGTTTTCCTTGTTTTAGTGTTGGTCAGGACGTGAGCTGGGTGGGCATTCTATGTTGTGTGTCTGGTTTGTCTATTTCTATGTTTGGCCTGATATGGTTCTCAATCAGAGGCAGGTGTTAGTCATTGTCTCTGATTGGGAACTGGGAGCTGGGTGGGCATTCTATGTTGTGTGTCTGGTTTGTCTGTTTCTATGTTTGGCCTGATATGGTTCTCAATCAGAGGCAGGTGTTAGTCATTGTCTCTGATTGGGAACCATATTTAGGTAGCCTGTTTTGTGTTGGGTTTTGTGGGTGATTGTTCCTGTCTCTGTGTTTGCACCAGATAGGACTGTTTAGGTTTTCACGTTTCTTGTTTTGTTTAGTCTGTTCATGTATAGTCGTCTTTCTAAATTAAACATGAATAACCACCATGCTGCATTTTGGTCCGCCTCTCTTTCACCACAGGAAAACCCTTACAGTGCCTTTGTACAAAGTGAAACATCTAGGCTGGGAAACTGGAGAACTGTAGCTCAATTGGTAGAGCATTGTGCTTGTAATGCCAGAGTAGTGGGCTTGATTCCTGGGACCACCTGTGCTTAAAATGCATGCATGACTTTATGTTTGTTTAGATAGAAATGTATGCTAAATGGATTATATATCATAATCTCAGCTGAACAATGTGTTTAATTAAAAATGTCAGCTTCTGCAGGACAAACAAACCCTCTCTTGTCTCCACTCTTCCACTATTGGAGTTATGTTTGGCTTGATCTCAAAGTGCTGACTGAGAGGCCCAATGGCAGGCCCAGGGCCAAGTGGAGAGAGCGAGAGAGAGTGAGAGCGAGCAGGCTGCATTAGTAGTGGAGGAAGGGGATAGTATCTATTATCTAAGTAGTTTATCTTACCGCAATCCTCGTGTAGACAGACAGAGATTGAAGCTATTGGAAAAACGCCTTGTGCCCTATGTTGTTCCAACACGGGTACAGAACATGCTTCAGTTGTCATGTCTGTCTGGCAAACAAAAACAGGGGATGTATACTCTGGCCGGTTCAGCTTGAATTACTAGTAAATTGTTAGAAATACATAGACAGGGCCTCGATGTTGACTGCCAAATAGTAATCTTAGTCCATTGAGCTGTTACAGTTCAGGAAAGCCATTGGGTCTAATGTCTGGCTGCAATTGCCATTTAATAATGGACAATTAGCTCCCCCTGCACTGGTGTGTGTTTCATTTAGATGGACGGTTAACTAAAGTTCAGTCTTGTGGGAGACATGTTTGTCTGGGGAATAAAGGGGAATAAAAGTCTGTTTCTTCAGCTCTGTTTCTTTCCCTTAAGTGTGCTCTTAAAAGGTAGTCAAAGATGGATCAAGTGCACTGACTGACGAGGGCACTTTCTTATGGGATTGCAGCGTTACATGGTATCATTTAACTCAAACAGCCTATAAGGTAGACAGTGATATAAATGTATGGTCATGCAACACTAACGTTAAACCTATTTTGTATCTCTTCACATTTTATATGATCAACAATGGGGTGAGGTCCCAACGGGGGTAGAATGGTCCTAATTTGGCTCCCATCACTTTTGACCTCCTTGCAGATGATCAGATCTTCAAATTCCTCAATGTCTTGTTGGAATGGCATGTGCTATACTGTTATGAGCATTTGCCCGAATACTGTATGAACTCTCGTCTCTCTGATTTGACCATAACTTTGCACCCATTGTCAGCACAAAGGGCCATTCTTATTTCAGATTCACAAAATCCTCTTCCTATATGAAGTAGACCCCTCAAATAGTTTCCCATTTCACCTTATCCTGAAGAAAAATATTGAAATACGAAAGGGTGACCCAAGTACCCACGAGGTAAACCAACACTTCTGGGCATTGTCTGTTTAGAAATGACCACGCCTGGTTTCTTAGAAAAGTAATTATGACAAGAAACTGTTCATTTCCCAGAACTGACCCATTACTAAACTGTTAGTAAATCCACATAATCACTAGACTTGCAGCTGACTACATCAGTCATCAGTAGCATGCAATAACAACCAATCTGTGACAAATGGGGAATGAATGAAGGATAGCACTGAGCTTTGCCCTAATAGGACCTGAGCAGAGCCCTGAACAGGCCATGCGGTGATGGGTTTAGGGCTCCAAGGCTACCTGGATCTGGGTTCACGTTGGGTTAAAGGAGGGCTTTGCTCTGCAGCCCATTCATCAGCTGTCTGTCTGTCTGTCTGCTCTGGGCTCCCACAGCTTTTAATTCTTCTCACTGATTCTGACTCGGACCAGTCTGTCACATAAAGTAGGGCACACACATACAGCCCAGTAACCAAAACCAATCAGTAGAGGTTAAAGAGGGGCATCTTTTCAAGAACTCAGTCCACTAAAGTTCCCGAAAATGGTTCACTCCTACATATAGTGAGTCACATGGCCATGGCTTGCTATATAAAGCAGGCAGACAAACATCGCAGCATTCAGTTACTGTTCGATTGAACGTTCGAATGAGCAAATGACCTAAGCGACTCTGAGCGTGGTATGATCGTCGGTGCCAGGCGTGCCGGTTCCAGTATCTCAGAAACGGCTGGCCACTTGGGATTTTCACACACAACAGTGTCTAGGGTTTACTGAGAATGGTGTGGCAAACAACAAACATCCAGTCAGCGGCAGTCCTATGGGCAGCTCGTTGATGAGAGGCCGAAGGAAAATGGCAAGAATCGTGCAAGCTAACAGGCGGGCCACAAACAGGCAAATAATGGCGCAGTGCAACAAGGGTGTGCAGAATGCCATCTCGGAACGCACAACTCGGTGCTTGTCACGGATTTGTTATTTCACGACCACATCGTGTTCCACTCCTATCAGCTAAAAACAGGGAGCAACGGCTCCAGTGGGCACTTGATCACCAACACAGGACAATTGAAGAGTGGAAAAGCATTACCTGATCTGACGAATCCCTGTTCCTGTTGAGTCATGCTGATGGCAGAGTCAGGCTTTGGCGTAAGCAGCATGAGTCCATGGCCCTATCCTGCCTGGTGTCAGCAGTACAGGCTGGTGGTGTAATGGTGTGTGGAATGTTTTCCTGGCACACATTAGGTCCCTTGCTTCCAATTTAGCAACATTTCCAGGCGCCAAAGAATTCAGGCTGTTCTGGAGGCAGGGGGGTCCGACCTGGTACCAGATGGGTGTACCTAATAAACTGTCCACTGAGTGTATTACGGGGATGTTTTGAATTCCAGTGATGTTCTATTTTAGTCACTTTGAACATGAATTTGTTCTCATTTATGTCAGCCAGAATGAATCCCCTGCTGAATCCTAAATCAAATCAAATCAAATCAAATCAAATTTTATTTGTCACATACACATGGTTAGCAGATGTTAATGCGAGTGTAGCGAAATGCTTGTGCTTCTAGTTCCGACAATGCAGTAATAACGAGCAAGTAATCTAACTAACAATTCCAAAAAAACTACTGTCTTATACACAGTGTAAGGGGATAAAGAATATGTACATAAGGATATATGAATGAGTGATGGTACAGAGCAGCATAGGCAAGATACAGTAGATGATATCGAGTACAGTATATACATATGAGATAAGTATGTAAACCAAGTGGCATAGTTAAAGTGGCTAGTGATACATGTATTACATAAGGATGCAGTCGATGATATAGAGTACAGTATCAACGTATGCATATGAGATGAACAATGTAGGGTAAGTAACAGTATATAAGGTAGCATTGTTTAAAGTGGCTAGTGATATATTTACATCATTTCCCATCAATTCCCATGATTAAAGTGGCTGGAGTAGAGTCAGTGTCATTGACAGTGTGTTGGCAGTAGCCACTCAATGTTAGTGGTGGCTGTTTAACAGTCTGATGGCCTTGAGATAGAAGCTGTTTTTCAGTCTCTCGGTCCCAGCTTTGATGCACCTGTACTGACCTCGCCTTCTGGATGACAGCGGGGTGAACAGGCAGTGGCTCGGGTGGTTGATGTCCTTGATGATCTTTATGGCCTTCCTGTAGCATCGGGTGGTGTAGGTGTCCTGGAGGGCAGGTAGTTTGCCCCCGGTGATGCGTTGTGCAGACCTCACTACCCTCTGGAGAGCCTTACGGTTGAGGGCGGTGCAGTTGCCATACCAGGCGGTGATACAGCCCGCCAGGATGCTCTCGATTGTGCATCTGTAGAAGTTTGTGAGTGCTTTTGGTGACAAGCCGAATTTCTTCAGCCTCCTGAGGTTGAAGAGGCGCTGCTGCGCCTTCCTCACGATGCTGTCTGTGTGAGTGGACCAATTCAGTTTGTCTGTGATGTGTATGCCGAGGAACTTAAAACTTGCTACCCTCTCCACTACTGTTCCATCGATGTGGATGGGGGTGTTCCCTCTGCTGTTTCCTGAAGTCAACAATCATCTCCTTAGTTTTGTTGACGTTGAGTGTGAGGTTATTTTCCTGACACCACACTCCGAGGGCCCTCACCTCCTCCCTGTAGGCCGTCTCGTCGTTGTTGGTAATCAAGCCTACCACTGTTGTGTCGTCCGCAAACTTGATGATTGAGTTGGAGGCGTGCATGGCCACGCAGTCGTGGGTGAACAGGGAGTACAGGAGAGGGCTCAGAACGCACCCTTGTGGGGCCCCAGTGTTGAGGATCAGCGGGGAGGAGATGTTGTTGCCTACCCTCACCACCTGGGGGCGGCCCGTCAGGAAGTCCAGTACCCAGTTGCACAGGGCGGGGTCGAGACCCAGGGTCTCGAGCTTGATGACGAGCTTGGAGGGTACTATGGTGTTGAATGCCGAGCTGTAGTCGATGAACAGCATTCTCACATAGGTATTCCTCTTGTCCAGATGGGTTAGGGCAGTGTGCAGTGTGGTTGAGATTGCATCGTCTGTGGACCTATTTGGGCGGTAAGCAAATTGGAGTGGGTCAAGGGTGTCAGGTAGGGTGGAGGTGATATGGTCCTTGACTAGTCTCTCAAAGCACTTCATGATGACGGATGTGAGTGCTACGGGCGGTAGTCGTTTAGCTCAGTTACCTTAGCTTTCTTGGGAACAGGAACAATGGTGGCCCTCTTGAAGCATGTGGGAACAGCAGACTGGTATAGGGATTGATTGAATATGTCCGTAAACACACCGGCCAGCTGGTCTGCGCATGCTCTGAGGGCGCGGCTGGGGATGCCGTCTGGGCCTGCAGCCTTGCGAGGGTTAACACGTTTAAATGTCTTACTCACTTCGGCTGCAGTGAAGGAGAGACCGCATGTTTCCGTTGCAGGCCGTGTCAGTGGCACTGTATTGTCCTCAAAGCGGGCAAAAAGTTATTTAGTCTGCCTGGGAGCAAGACATCCTGGTCCGTGACTGGGCTGGGTTTCTTCCTGTAGTCCGTGATTGACTGTAGACCCTGCCACATGCCTCTTGTGTCTGAGCCGTTGAATTGAGATTCTACTTTGTCTCTGTACTGGCGCTTAGCTTGTTTGATAGCCTTGCGGAGGGAATAGCTGCACTGTTTGTATTCAGTCATGTTACCAGACACCTTGCCCTGATTAAAAGCAGTGGTTCGTGCCTTCAGTTTCACACGAATGCTGCCATCAATCCACGGTTTCTGGTTAGGGAATGTTTTAATCGTTGCTATGGGAACGACATCTTCAACGCACGTTCTAATGAACTCGCACACCGTATCAGCGTATTCGTCAATGTTGTTGTCTGACGCAATACGAAACATCTCCCAGTCCACGTGATGGAAGCAGTCTTGGAGTGTGGAGTCAGCTTGGTCGGACCAGCGTTGGACAGACCTCAGCGTGGGAGCTTCTTGTTTTAGTTTCTGTCTGTAGGCAGGGATCAACAAAATGGAGTCGTGGTCAGCTTTTCCGAAAGGGGGGCGGGGCAGGGCCTTATATGCGTCGCGGAAGTTAGAGTAACAATGATCCAGGGTCTTTCCACCCCTGGTTGCGCAATCGATATGCTGATAGAATTTAGGGAGTCTTGTTTTCAGATTAGCCTTGTTAACATCCCCAGCTACAATGAATGCAGCCTCCGGATAAATCGTTTCCAGTTTGCAGAGAGTTAAATAAAGTTCGTTCAGAGCCATCGATGTGTCTGCTTGGGGGGGGATATATACGGCTGTGATTATAATCGAAGAGAATTCTCTTGGTAGATAATGCGGTCTACATTTGATTGTGAGGAATTCTAAATCAGGTGAACAGAAGGATTTGAGTTCCTGTATGTTTCTTTCATCACACCATGTCACGTTGGCCATAAGGCATACGCCCCCGCCCGTCTTCTTACCAGAAAGATGTTTGTTTCTGTCGGCGCGATGTGTGGAGAAACCCGCTGGCTGCACCGCTTCGGATTGCGTCTCTCCAGTTAGCCATGTTTCCGTGAAGCAGAGAACGTTACAGTCTCTGATGTCCCTCTGGAATGCTACCCTTGCTCGGATTTCATCAACCTTGTTGTCAAGAGACTGGACATTGGCAAGAAGAATGCTAGGGAGTGGTGCACGATGTGCCCTTCTCCGGAGTCTGACCAGAAGACCGCTTCGTTTCCCTCTTTTTCTGAGTCGTTTTTTTTTTGGTCGCTGCATGTGATCCACTCGGTTACACTGGTTGTAAGGCAGAACACAGGATCCGCATCGCGAAAAACATATTCTTGGTCGTACTGATGGTGAGTTGACGCTGATCTTATATTCAGTAGTTCTTCTCGGCTGTATGTAATGAAACCTAAGATGACCTGGGGTACTAGTGTAAGAAATAACACGTAAAAAAACAAAAAACTGCATAGTTTCCTAGGAACGCGAAGCGAGGCGGCCATCTCTGTCGGCGCCGGAAGTGTAGAGACTCGCTGGGAATGGACATATATCCTATGTCAGATAATAGACGGAGCAAAGACATGCTGTGCATAAATGCTCTGAGATTAATAAATGCAAACTGGCATATTATTTTCATAAACGTCGTCACACTTGGGGGACAGACAGTGACAGTCTGAAAGCCATATATCATGTCTGGATCAGTGATGTCTGAGACCTGGTTTACTTAACAGCTCATATAACACAGTATTTTTAGACAGTAACAAAAATGCTGATGTCAGCTGATGTCAGGCCTCTCTCAGACCCAACATCCAAATATGCTAGGATCAAAATGTAAACTCACTGTTCCCCAATCATTCTAGCCACAGTCCTCAACAGTTTTGGAGATGTTTCCATAAGACACTGCACGTCTTAAAACTGCATTTTTTTTCCAAACACCTGCTCTTTCCATGACATAGACTGACCATGTGAATCCAGGTGAAATCTATGATCCCTTATTGATGCCACTTGTTAAATCCACTTTAAATCAGTTGAGATCAAGGGGAGGAGACGGATTAAAGAAGGATTTTTAAGCATTGAGACAATTGAGACGTAGATTGTGTATGTGTGCCATTCAGAGGGTGAATGGGCAAGACAAAATATGTAAGTGCATTTGAACAGGACAATGCATCTCTAATTGTTCTTCAGTCAGAATAATTAGTGATGCATTTTCCCACATTTCACCCTGACAACTTGGTTCTCTAGAAAACCTGGTCTGTTCAGCAACACAATTTATTTCTACTGAAGCAGTTTTATATGTAGCCTACTGGCACATGACAATATTAATATCATGAATTGTGCATCCTATTTATAGGGCTAACTGTAACTACTTCTAGACTTCCAAAGATCCAATCAGCCATTGAATGAATGATAGTACACATACTGGAGCTTCACATTGAAATGATGGAGTCTTTTCTGCAAATCAGATTACCCCAAGCTCACTCCGAATTTATTTCAAATCCATCTTGTGTAACACAAGTTGAGGGGTTACTTTACATTTTCAATGCTATTTAGGTAGTCTACGCAAGTTAGTAGGAAGCTGATCAATGTTTAAATGTGTTGACATGATAGCTCAGCTGAAACAAAGACAACTTGTTTCCAATACTAAGCAGGGTACATAGGAACCTGGATGGTAGACTTGTTCTCACTGAAGTGCATTAACCCATATAGACCAGTAGGAGTCACTGTTCACACAGACATTGTTGGCCCGTGGGAGAAATGACAAGATTATGTTATTATACTGTTATTGCATCAAATGGTTGTTTTATGCAACAGAATAAGGGGTTATTAGAATACTGTGTGTGTTCTACTGAGGATGGACCTCTGGGAGATTTAACACTGATAGAAGATTTATGATGTCTTTGGGTGATAAACCTAAAGAGACCGCATTCCATAGCATGAGTTAATGTTTCTGTTCTATAAGGTACCAGGGAGAGATGACTCTGGGGCCAGACCCTGGTCTCTATACAATGAGAACAGTTTTTACAGCAGATACTGTCTACTGTGAATTATAAGTATCTTTCATACAAATCTTAACCTTGTGTCCCATTACATACATCTGTTGTGGCTATAAAAGAGCTTTGTACCTTTGTGTCGTGGCTTTCAACGAATCATCTGAGGGTGATTCGTCGACCAGACATCATTATCGTAGAACACTGAATTGATTCACTTTATATGTGTGTGTTGTATTGACCTGGCATATTATTGACGTTTGTCTCTCCTCATTTGATAGTAAAGAAATTAACCACCACAGGCTTCACATTTTATTTCAATATATCTCTTTATTCAGGTTGATGGCATGACGTTGATTGAGACATACCATTTGAATATGTCTTATCAAATATGAAATTCAACATAATTTCAACCACCCAATATTTCTATGTAGAAATGTCAACGTAATTTCAACATATTCATAGTTCTGATGATTTTGTTGAATTAGTTTTATGTAAAAACCTGTTAGTCAGGTTAAGTCATTGTATTTAAGTTGAAGTTTTATGTTAATTTCAATGTTGTCACCAATATGAAATGTCATGTGGTATATTCAGAGCAACTCAACTTGGTCTCAGAGCATTTCGCATTACTCATTTAGTATGATATGTTACGTTTGGCATGGTTACAAAAGACAGACGGTTGCTTTTTTTTTACCCCCTTTTCTCCCCAATTTCGTGGTATCCAATTGCTAGTGGTTACTATCTTGTCTCATCGCTACAACTCCCGTACAGGCTCAGGAGAGACGAAGGTCGAAAGCCATGCGAAAGCCATGCATCCTCCGAAACACAACCCAACCAAGCCGCACTGCTTCTTAACAGTGTCCTGGCAACCTGGTTAGCGTGCACTGCACCTGACCCGCCACAGGAGTCGCTAGTGCGTGATGAGACAAGGATATCCCTACCGGCCAAACCCTCCCTAAGCCAGACAACGCTAGGCCAATTGTTCGTCGCCCCACAGACCTCCCGGTCACGGCCGGCTGCAACAGAGCCTGGGCGTGAACCCAAAGTCTCTGGTGGCACAGCTAGCACTGCGATGCAGTGCCCTAGCCCACTGTGCCACCCGGGAAGCAGATGGTTACTTTTAAGGCACAAACAAAAGGCAAATGTTTGGTCTGGGTTGATGGATTAGCGTATAACACGAATTTCTAGCAACCGAAAGGTTGCAAGTTCCAATCTTATCATGGACAATTTGAACTAATTAGCCATTTTTCAACTACTTACTACTTTTTTGCTATTTTGCAACTACTTAGCATGTTAGCTACCCCTTCCCCTAACCTTAACCCTTTTAGCTAACACTTACCCTAACCCTAACTTTAACCCTTTACCCTAACTCCTAAACTTAACCCTAACCTTAACCCTAACCCCTAGCCTAGCTAACATTAGCAAGCTAGCTAACATTTGCCATCTAGCTACAATTCATAACATATATAATAGGAATTTTCATTTGTAACATACTATATAGAGTGTCTCAGATTTTTGTACAGAATAATAGGAAATGCTCTGAGATCAGGTTGAGCAACAAGGCAGCCAGGTCACAATAGTACAATTTATGTCATTGCTTTCTGCCTAAACCGATTCGTAAAAAATTATAAATTGCTGCATCTGAATTCAAGGTTGAATATGAAATAGGCTATTTGGAATTTCATGTTTCCCAATGAGCTAGTTAATGATGCCAAGGAAATATTGTTAACTGCAACAGATCTCCCTTAATCTCCAACATACCAGCCTGTCTGACTCTGCCAGGCTAAATCCATTCAGCACCTCAGCTCAGCCAACTGTTGTTTTTGGATATCCTCGGCCCGGACATTCAATCTGTCATCAAAAAGACACTGTAGCTCTTAGTAGAGCTTTTCACAGCTCTCTGACTAGTCTCTGAAAAGCCAGGTCGCTGACGTCAGGATCGAGACCCTGAGACAGCAATATAATTCAGGTTAGGGAGGGTTTAAGTTAACACACCCACACAAACCAGTGTCCCTGGGGAGGGGGCTAGCTATGGAGGTCAGTTGAAAGTAAAGTAAGAAAATAGTCAAGTCAACTGTAAACAATAGAGTGGAATGCTTCAGAATATTTATGCTCTTTCCACAGGAGCAAGGTTAATTACTCTAAACACTGTCTCGAGTTTCTGACACATGCTTAAAATTCACACAGGTGACCAAGGACATAGTGAGCATTTATTCATTCTTAGCCACAGTATATGACATTTTGTAGAATTCTGACAATAGCAGAACTGTAATTATCTTGTCTACTCAAACACTTAGTAATCAGCTCGCCAAATAGGCCACCTAAGCAGCCAGGCATGATAGGAGGATGACATTGGGACAGCTGGATGGCTAAAGCCAAATACTGTCAAGTTTTACGTGCAACTCCCATTACACTCCTTCGCCAAGCATAACAGTGTCATAATCAACACAGGCCTGGCCTACAGCAAATTCTAAAACTGTGAAGACATTTTTACTCCAGCCACCACTGCTGGTTTCCAAATGGAGTAACCTAAAAATCAAATTGTTTTGTCCAGCATGTCTAACACAGATAGCCCTGCCACACGGATTCTATATTTATTCTGACTCAATCTGACAATCCCTCAGAGAATTGAGCTCTTTCATGTTTTCACCGAACATACAGTTTCTATAGTAATCTCAGCCATAGTTCCACCAGGTGCCCCTGGCCCGGCCTATATAATGTTGTCCCGACATCCAATAAGCAGGCAGACGTTATTTTCTCCTGGACACATAGTTATGGTTATCAAACCAGGATGACATTCATTACTTTATTCAGGCCTCAGTAGTCTGGCTTTGGACGGTGCCCCTCAGACCCAGACAGCACAAAGCCTTTGATCTGTACATAATGACTCGATATGGGAACAGAGAGCAAACAGATCAGGTTCCTGTCCAGGCCAGTTGATTATACTATTAATACACGTACACACCATACTACACATAGTTGATCATTGGAACTACTTTGTTTACACTGTCACAGATCAAACCTTTAATAACAGAAGAGATTAGAAATACATATCAAGGGCCTCCCGGGTGGCGGGAGTCTCTGGTGGCATCGCAGTGCCACCAGAGACTCTGGGTTCGAGCCCAGGCTCTGTTGCAGCCGGCCGCGACCGGGAGGTCCATGAGGCGACGCACAATTGGCCTAGCGTTGTCCAGGTTAGGGAGGGTTTGGCCGGTAGGGATATCCTTGTCTCATCGTGCACTAGTGACTCCTGTGGCGGGCCGGGCACAGTGCACGCTAACTAGGTCGCCAGGTGCACTGTGTTTCCTCTGACACATTGGTGTGTCTGGCTCCTGGGTTGGATGCGCACTGTGTTAAGAAGCAGTGTGGCATGAGTGTGTTTTCGGAGGACACATGACTTTCAACCTTTGTCTCTCCTGAGCCTATACGGGAGCTGTGGCGATGAGACAAGATAGTAACTACAAACAATTGGGGAGAAAAAGGGGGTAAAAAAAATCAAATAAATACATATCAGTAATTAGTGATTAGTAATGGCGCTGGAGGACATGGCTGCCATTTTAGCCAAATGTGCTGTTTTGTTTGTTTTTCACGTTGATTGTAACTTATTTTATACATAATGTTTCTGTCACCATCTCTTATGACTGAAAAGTGCTTCTGGATATCAGAACAGCGATTACTCACCTCGAACTGGATGAAGATTTTTTTCTCGGACGCGAAGAATTTACTCCAGATACCGGACCAGGGCCAAGTCCCTTTAATTCGCATGTAGAAAATATGCCAATACAGGGGACATAGGTCCGGTTGTCTTGATAGAATTCGTCGACGAGTGGGTAACCCGCCTCTACCATCCGTCCTATTGGCCGACGTGCAAACATTGAAGAATAAACTGGATGAGCTCTATTCAAGACTATCTTACCAATGGGACATTAACTGTAATGTCTTATGTTTCACCGAGTCGTGGCTGAACGACAACATGGATAATATACAGTTCGCAGTTTTTTCTGTGCATTGGCAAGACAGAATAGCTGTTATTTGTAAACAGCTTCAAGTTTCGACAGGCAGGCTCAGGGCAGGCAGAATGGTCAAATACCAGGAAAGCTAGAAAACAGGAACTACCAACAGAAAGGCGCACGGGGAAAAACAGCCGAGAGGCTTGACGAAACAAAACGAACTGGCAACAGACAGAGAACACAGGTATAAATACACTGGGGATAATGAGGAAGATGGGCGACACCTGGAGGGGTGGAGACAAGCACAAAGAGAGGTGAAACAGATCAGGGTGTGACACTGAGTGTGGTTATATTTCTCCAGGCCCATCCCTCAGCTTTTTACCAAAACAGAGGCGGGGCCACGGTTTGTTATTATTTCCTCTGTGGATTTGCCCTTCAAACAGCTGCATATTATCAAGGTATCAAAGTGTAGGTCTATTCCATGAGCGCAGCATTTATTTTTCAACTCGAATCAATGAGCCCAATCAGTCCCCCATGAAAACAAAATCATAAACAACAGAGTAGGGCTGGCTAATGAGTCATTAGTTTTGGGGTTATGGCAGTTAAGCCACTGTTCCCCGGGCACCGAAGATGTGGATGTTGATTAATACATGCTTTGGTAGGAGTGTTAGGTCAGTAACTGAAAGGTTGCTGGATTGAATCGCAGAGGTGTGACGTAGAAGTCCGTCACTGGCCGCGGGCAGCATTTGGTTCTTTAACGCACACACATATTCATCACTCCTCCCTGCGCCATTATATCATAAGTTAACAATGTGGGTCGACACACAATTTAACTTCTGTCTTGGTGCATGCATTTCACACTTGTCGATGTTCATATTTGAGAGATACAATAATTATTATACTTATCAATGTTGTGGATGAGCGCATTGTTTGTTTGTTCTGTTCCTCTCTCTCCATCTCTGTAGCTTCTGGGTATGCTGGAAAAGGACCTGAGCTAAGGGAATTGGGTTGGCTTTATAGTGCCTGTCCCAAATGGCTCATTAATGCATATGGGCATATTGAAAGATATTGTCAGTAATGATGTAATGTTGTAAATGTTATGTTGTGATATTTGTGATATTGTTTAAAACCGTGTTGCAATGTATATCCTTTAGTATGTTTAGTTCATGGAAAATGTAGGTTTGTATTGTTAATTGATTAATTAATTAGGGTTAATTGTTCTGAGGGGAGGGGCTAGCCCTACAAAAGGAGCCTCTCTCCAGTCTCTAAAGGGGATTTTTTTGGGGATTGAGCTGTGGATGGGGCAGCATTGTTGTTAAGCTGTCCCATAAGGTAGACGTTGATGGCAGTACTGTTATTTTCTGTTCCGGAATCACTTGTAAATAAACACCTTTGCACAGAAGAACTTTTGCGGGTCCGCCATATTTTTATAGAGGTTGGGTTGTCCAGTTTGGCCATCTGGCCTACTCTACGTGACATATGGTGGCAGTGGTGGGATTTGAACCCACGCCGCCTCAGAGACTGGAGCCTCAATCCAGAACCAAGACACAGGTGAAGTCCTTCCTAGGTCTGGCAGGGTGGTACCGGAGATTCATTCCACAGTTTTCGACCATCGCTGTCCCTCTGACCAACCTCACTTCGAAGGGGGCCAGCAACCCTGTGAAGTGGACTGAGGAGTGTGAGGAAGCCTTCATGACACTGAAAAAACGACTGTGCTCATTCCCTGTTCTCCAGACCCCTGATTTTAAGAAGAGATTTCTCGTGCAGGTGGACGCTTCGGCTGTAGGAATTGGAGCTGTACTGGCCCAAGGGGAGCCAAGAGAAGAGCTTCCTGTGCTGTACCTGAGTCGGAAGCTGTTGCCCAGGGAAACCAGGTATTCTGCAATTGAAAAGGAGTGCCTGGCTATAAAGTGGGCCCTAGATAGCCTCCGTTACTACCTTCTTGGGAGGGAATTTGACCTGCACACGGACCACAGAGCACTGACCTGGATCCAGACCATGAAGGACCGGAATTCTCATGTGACCAGGTGGTATCTGGAGCTCCAGCCCTTCAGGTTCTGTGTCCGTCACAAGGCAGGAAAAGAGAATGTTACTGCGGACTACCTATCAAGGCTCCCGAACATGGTCGCTTCAGGAGAGGAGGAAGGTAATGTGACGTAGAAGTCCGTCACTGGCCGCGGGCAGCATTTGGTTCTTTAACGCACACACATATTCATCACTCCTCCCTGCGCCATTATATCATAAGTTAACAATGTGGGTCGACACACAATTTAACTTCTGTCTTGGTGCATGCATTTCACACTTGTCAATGTTCATATTTGAGAGATACAATAATTATTATACTTATCAATGTTGTGGATGAGCGCATTGTTTGTTCTGTTCCTCTCTCTCCATATCTGTAGCTTCTGGGTATGCTGGAAAAGGACCCGAGCTAAGGGAATTGGGTTGGCTTTATAGTGCCTGTCCCAAATGGCTCATTAATGCATATGGGCATATTGAAAGATATTGTCAGTAATGATGTAATGTTGTAAATGTTATGTTGTGATATTGTTTAAAACCGTGTTGCAATGTATATCCTTTAGTATGTTTAGTTCATGGAAAATGTAGGTTTGTATTGTTAATTGATTAATTAATTAGGGTTAATTGTTCTGAGGGGAGGGGCTAGCCCTACAAAAGGAGCCTCTCTCCAGTCTCTAAAGGGGATTTTTTGGATTGAGCTGTGGATGGGGCAGCATTGTTGTTAAGCTGTCCCATAAGGTAGACGTTGATGGCAGTACTGTTATTTTCTGTTCCAGAATCACTTTTAAATAAACACCTTTGCACAGAAGAACTTTTGCGGTTCCGCCATCTTTTTATTTTTATAGAGGTTGGGTTGTCCAGTTTGGCCATCTGGCCTACTCTACGTGACAAGAGGTGACAAAGTAAAAACATATGTTGTTCTGCCCCTGAGCAAGGCAGTTAAGCCACTGTTCCCTGGGCACCGAAGGCGTGGATGTTGATTAAGGCAGACCTCTCGTTCGGTTGTCAGAGGGGTTGGGTTAAATTCGGAAGACACATTTCAGTTGAATGCATTCAGTTGTACAACTGACTAGGTATCCCCCTTTCCCTTGATTGTGGTGAAAATGTAGTTGAATAAAACTGACCAACAGCTGCTCCAAGTGGTTGGGTATGGTATTACTGCATGGTGAATATCAATGTCAAAACTGGTGAACAGAGATAGGGGCCATTTTATAACTGTCCACAGAATGTTTAATTCTATCATTGAAAATTGTAGGAGAGATTCTTTCTTCAGACACCTGCTGAGACCATTTGCTGAGACCCAATTCACGTAAAAAGTTTGAAGTCTCACGAGTCACGACAAATGGAAAATTATAGAGAAATGACATCCACGAAGAAAGGTGTGTGATACATTGATGACCTCGACCTTACCTTTCCTAACGATGTACGAGCCCGTATCCTTTTGAATATCTTTAATAGCGGCTCCATGATAGTAAATAGCCTACGATAAATTCAATAATTTTAATGGGAGGTAACATAGCTCTTGTTTCGTCTTATACACAACAGCAATAACAAAACAAAATTCATTCGAATATCTATGTTAGGTTGTCAAATTACTTTCATTACTTTAAATCACATGATTAAAAATGTACCATTGTCTGTAAATTGCTGTCTTGCTTTAGGCAGTCTCAAGACAGTAGAAGCTTCAACTGTTTCCGGCAACTTGAGCATCACCGGGATGTTCCACCTTGTGTATTTTGGGGAATGTCTCCGCCTACTGTAGGCTGCCCACCAATAACATTGCGCCATTGACAACTTATTGCACAGCAGACACCTTCACCCATCCTAATAAGTCAAACACCTCTCTTATACTTTCACTGGACATCAACTGTTCTCTTATTCAATAAACAAATCATTTTACAGCTATTATACATATTGAGGCCTGTGTGTTTCATTTTTTATTTTTTATTCAAGGAACTTGGCTTCATACAAAATGTAAATGTAGAAACAACTGTAGAATTCAAATTCTGGCCAATAAACATAAATCAGGCAACAAAAACTCAGACCCAAATAAGGAATGTTCCATCTCTGTTGCATGGCTGGAACTATCATCATTGTTCAATACTATTTTTATATAAAGTATTTTTTTCCAACAAACCCCACAGATTATATATATATATACCGTATATGTATATATATATATCAAAGATCAATAAAAATGAACAAGAAATTAATACATGGTATCAAAAAAAGTACTACAGTTTTTACATGCACATACATTATCAGAACATGCAAACATGATTTTCTCCAGAAAACAGCCACATGTACACTGCAGTTGGTATGCAGAGAGAGAAATAGGAACAGTTCAATGTTTGGCAACCAACTGTGAGAGACTTTGGCGTGGATATGTTTCTTTTGAAATAGTACAGAGGCCGTAGAGATGAAGGAAGAGACTGATAGCATAAGTTTAAGTTTTTACCCACTACGGCAACATGTCAAGGGGAAAGAATTGAAGGTACCTGTACAAGAATGTGGATCATTTTTACCATTACAGTTTATTCAATGTTTATGAACACCCTCCTCTGGACTGATCCCCCCTCTTAGGTGACCTAACATGGAACAGATAACCATTAGTATGACATTGTTTACTTACGTTTTAAGACACAAGTTTTTCCTTTTGACATCGTCAACATGGGTAAATTGTATGCATGCAAATATATAAAGTTGCTGTATTTCTAAATATCCTCCTCATTTCTGCTTCAACTCGTTGTGCCATACGCATTTTAAAATACATGTTTTATACATTTGAAAACGTTTTTTTTTTATAAAGATTTGGTCACAATCATGCTGTAGTATGAATCTGGAGATCTCCGCATGTAAAGCTACAATATGGATGAAGTATATGACCGTAGTGTCCTCTTGTTGCATAGCCCTACTTTCTCTGTCATCAAAACCCTGCTTCTGGGAAATATGCAGTACAGAACCCCGACGAGTGTGCAGACATTGCAACACCTGGCCCCGCCTACTGTATCTCCAATACTATCAGTAATTGAGCAACACTTTTGCTGGAGTAGAGCATTCCTTAAACAGCACACCGTGCCACATTCCACCACCAATGTAGAATAGAAAAGAATCAAAACTCTTCCAAGCACTAGATCATCCATCCCAGGGAAACACATTTTTAAAAAAATGATATTGTATTAATATCCGTATATATTCTCTGAAGCAGATGTGAACCACCAACATTATCGGTTACCATGGCTGGGTAGATAGAACGCTAGAAAGTGTGAACCATATTTATGCTATATCTGACGGGTTAAAACCTTAACATAGAGGGGTCTGAGCCAATGGGGAGACACAGGGGGGTACAGTGTGCTGGTGCCAGGGGCTCGACTCAGAGTATACACTCATTAGGGATCTGCATCTATCTCTGCTTCTCAAGCACATCCATCCAAAACGTGCACCCTGTTTGTTTCTCATCAGATTCCTTATGTTCTATACTAACTCTCCAGTTATAGCATTGAAACAGATGGTAGCTTGCGATGCTTTCGCAGTTGACTAACCTCGCCAGGAAAGTGACTATACACCACTACATCTTCATAACGGTTGTGGACCAGGTTTATGCTTTAAACATGCAGTGTTACTCTGTGTCTTCCTAACTGGATGTATATGCTACTAATGCCGTTTTCATGTTTGTTAAGTGTTCATACGATGATTTTGCCCCAACCTTCGTCATCCCCACTCAAATTGATGAAATATATTTACCAAAAGGAAAATCACACGCGAAAATGATCAGCAAATCAATAGGTTAATTGATAGTGTACATTAAAAAGCATTTCTTTTTCTTGAAGAAAAGTTGTTGTTTCTCAGATAAGGCTTTCTGTACATCTTGCTCTCCTGCAGAACTACCAAATAACTACTTAAGTGTTGATGCTTTACAGAAATGGGTTTGACTTTGCATCTTTACTACAGCATGTCTAAAAGGATAGGCACTTTGTTTTAAACATCTGAAGCAGACCGTCTGTAAGAAACATTCAACCTGAAATGATGGCAAACTTGAAGCAATTTACATGAACAAAGTTGTTTTTACAAGATACAAAATATGCACACAATGAAAAGATAACATATACCATAGTTGTATATAAAACCAATCACATTTCATTTCCTCTCCTCATTTCTCTGAAGTAGTAGTAGTGAAATTTGCAACGGTAAACAGTAACGAATCAACAATCACTGTCTGTAATGACAACATCGATCCCTCTATTCGATCAGGCTGTATCTTCTGACAGAAAGAGAATGTCATATAAAGGGCTAGGCTACTGTAAATCCCTTTATATCATGGAATGGTAAGAGTCCCAAAGCAAAGTAGAATAGCTGTTGTGCAGTTTTACTTTCAAGTGCCTTTCAAGTTTGAATAAATCTCTCGGACTACTTCCTTATCACGTGTTGTTACAGATACTAAACAATACATGGGTGTCCCCCTGCTCATCACAGAGTTAGCAAAGAGGCCTGCTGCTCGCCCATCTCTATTGTGAGTAACTGTAGTAGAGTTTCTTATGTCACTATTTGGGTCACTATCAAGACAAGTATTTTTTAAGTAGGTAAAGCATTTTTTAAGTTGGATGTTCTCAAAGTAATTCAGTTTGATAAAGAATCAAAGCAAAAGTGCCCTCAATTAAACATGCCACTGTCTTCAGTGCATAAGACGAAGTCGGATCAAACTCAATTACCAACAATTCACCGAATCCACATCCAATTTCATTTTCATCCAGTTCCTAAAAACGGTGCTGCTTTGTTCACATTCAAATGAATCCCAACCCTTCCTTGGCTCCCATTAGCTTTACATACAGCAACAGTGTAAACTAAACCCTTCAAAAAAAGATGATAAAACTCATCACGATTCCTAAAAAAATGCAATAAAAACATCTGTTCAAAGCCATGCTAGCACCATTCATCCTCATCTGCCTCGTGGTAGTACCTGGGTGCCCTGACGCCAGAGCCAGACTCCGGGCTGGCATTGCCAATACCACCAAAGGTGAAGTGGTATCCATTGGGCACCGCATGGCTCTGCTGGGGTGGCGGAGGCAGGTGGAGGGGCCCCGGCCCCATCTGAGGCAGTGCGGTCCGAGGGGAGCGTGCTCTGGCAGCATAGGGGCCCAGCAGCTCATCCCGGAGGCTGCAGTACAGACTGCCCTGGCCCTGGGCTTCCCTGTGACTGTAACCCAGGAAGGGCTCAGAGCTGATGCGGGTGACAGGGGAGGGGATGTGGGAGGAGCCACTGTGCAGCAGGGCGTTGTGCTCAGACAGCCCGCGGCTCAGCCGGCCAGGACTCAGGGTGGGCAGGCCACTGCTACACTGGGCAGACACAAAGTGCACAGGGGAGGAGTTGGCAGTCTTGTAGGCCACCCCGGGGCGGGGGGTCAGGGGGGTCTGGGGTAGCTGCCTGCGTCCACGGCTGGGTGTGCTAGCCCCTGAGGTCATCATCACTGGGCTGCATTTAACCGAACCACTACCCTAGATGAAAATTGGACAAAGCAATTTAAAACAATAAAAACGATGAGGTCATGGTCACCAGAAGGAAGGGAAAGACACCAACATTGGATGGAGAGGAGAGAGAGGACAGTGGGAGAGGACAGACGACACAACCAAGGAGGACAGGGCAGCAAAAGAAAGGAGAAGAAGACAGACAAAATGGACAGAAAATGGTGAATAAGAGGAAGAAGAGTGGAAAGAGAATTGAAAGGCCATGAGTGGTTGTACTAAAGGCAGAAAGAAGAGAAAGTTGAGTTTCAGCCGAGGCAGAAAGAGAAAGCAGACAGATCCTCATCAAGAGGGTTGCACACAAAATACATGGTGCTGTACTAAACCAGACAGACATATACTTACTGATAATGTGTAGTGTGTGTATTGTTCAGATTCTCATTGCGTGATTCCTTCCCATGCTCTGCTCATATCATACCAAGCCTACAGTATAACCTGCCATGTTTTGTCCTGACATATCCTGCCGTACCCATACTGTGCCCTGCCCTGCCCATATCCTACCCTACCAATGCCCTCCCACCTTCTTGTTGATGCTGGGGTCCTGCACCTCGCTGGGGGAGGTGGCACAGCTGGTGGTGGCAGACTTGGTGGTGTGGCAGTGTTCCCTGCTGCCGTAGCGATCGCAGGAGTAGTACCGCTGCTTCTCCCCCGCCGTCGAGTGGTTCTTTCTCTCATGGGAGCGGCCGCGGTCCTGCACCCTGTCTCTAGACGAGGGCTCTGCAGCCGGGTCTCCTGGTGTACCTTAGGAATACACACCAGGGTTAGGGTTATGGCCAGGGTTTAGGGTTGGGGTTGAGGGTAAGGACATAACCCTAACCATAATCTTGGCATAAAGCTAACCCTAACCCTAGCCTTATGTTCATACCGGGCCTCAACCTACTGTAACCCCCCCCCAATTCACCTCTTAAGCCCCATTCAACCGCTGATTGCACCCAGTCTATACCTCACTCCGAAAGAGAAGATTCTTAAACACTCACAAAGGCCAGACTACTACCACACCAAAGGCTTTTCTCCCCTAAAGCATTGCCCTGCTAAGACAAGAGGTGCCCATTATTAGCAGGTCATTGGGTGTGCATGTCTGTCAGTCCCTTTTATCTTTGTGATAAAGGCCAGCTGCAGAGCTCCATTCTAACACCCAGGCCTGAACGATGCCTCCATGGCGCCCAGAGCGGATCTCTATAGACGAGCCCCAGCTGGCTGGGCTATGGTCTGCTTCTCACTCTCATGTTCCAAACACCCACATTTCGTGATCAGGGTATTGGTGGTGGGCACTCATATAACATACACAACAAGACCCCCTTTAACCTCACCGATAAAGTGATCCCTAGCATTGCACATTTAAAACACGAATGGCATTGCTGGCAAAAATAATATTACCCTGTGTTTCAAGAATACGATTGAGCACAATCTTTGATGTGTGTGTGTGTGTGTGTGTGTGTGTGTGTGTGTGTGTGTGTGTGTGTGTGTGTGTGTGTGTGTACTTGTAGTGTGTGTCATTGTCAAATCAAATCAAATTTTATTTGTCACATACACATGGTTAGCAGATGTTAATGCGAGTGTAGCGAAATGCTTGTGCTTCTAGTTCCGACAATGCAGTAATAACCAACAATTAATCTAACTAACAATTCCAAAACTACTGTCTTATACACACAAGTGTAAGGGGAAAAAGAATATGTACATAAAGATATATGAGTGTATGCGTGTCTGTGTGTGGTGTTTGTGCACTAACCAGCGGTGCTTGGCGTCCTGTCGAGTGACCGCTGCTTCTTGTCCCTCTCTCTACGGTGGTGGCAGCGGTGGTGGTGGTGGTGGTGAGGCCTTTCCTGGATGCTGGGCGTCTCCAGGGTGTAGTCACGCAGGTTTGCCTCTTGGGGGCGCTGTGGGGCATGGGTGGACGCAGAGCGCTTCATCGGGCTGCAGTCAGGAACAGGCTGTGTGGAACCAATGAGGAAGAGGGATCACTGACTAGTGTGTGGAAACTTACATCGCTGCCAAGCTGAGTGAAACGAGACCTGTTATACAGATGTTGATCTCTTCTCTGATCGGTTTTCAAAGTGAACTCGTAATCCAGCGGGAAATTGTAATCATCATTGTGATTATCAAACTGGAATGCTGATCGGAAAATGAGAACTGAGCATATGGGATAAAGGAGACGTATGCACCTCACCGACTCCATTGTGAAACACCATTTCCACCTAGTGGAGACACATCTGTCCTACAGAGCCTCGCTGCAAAACATACGACTCACGTGGTCAATGTCCTCAACAAATAGTCACCTAGATAGATTGCTGTTGGTAAAACCATAGACACGGCTACCAATTTCCCTAAGTCTTAGTTGGTGCTTGAGGATAAGAGCATAAAAGGGGGAAACAGAAGCAATGTTTCCACCTGTAGCAGCAGACCCTTTCTCTCTTCAAAACAGCTCCATCTGATCACTAGTTTACTACTTACCAATTCCATAGGCTTGGTATCTAAGAGCAGGTTGGAGTGGGCAGATGTGTTTTAATGAGTGTTGTTCAGTCCCCGTAGAATGATGAAAGGAAAAGCCTCCTCTATGAGATGCACTTCACCTGGCTAGGCCTTTGATTTCAAGTTTTACACCGAGCTTAACTCTTATCCTAAAATCACTCGGTATATCTCCCATATTGTATACGACAGAACAGAAAACATGTAGACTGGGTTCTTAATGTACGACCAAGTGTCAAACACGGACCATACGGCAGAAGCATATGCTTGCGGGACCGAGCATTTTTACACACCTGCACGGCTAGTTAATACAAAATAGAATTTAGTTTTACACATACTAGTACATTGGGATCAACAAACAAAGAAGATGTGGTGCAGGGGGGATTTTCTGAGGGACCGGAGAAAGGGGTACATACGGCCAGCAGGGTCCCTGGGGAGTGGCGTGACTGGCTCCTCTGTCACACAGCGGAGAACAAGGATCATCGGAAGGCATCAAGCCAAAGAGACAGGAGAGAAAACGAGGTGCAGACGGAGAGGGTGACATTGCACAGTTAAGACAAAGAATAGTGGAGAAGTAGCAGGAAAATAACAGTGGTGTTATTACATGCTTATTAAAAAGTAATGATCCCTTTTGTAAATATGACATAATTATGATTGAAGGGCCACTGAGGGCATTTGCCGTTCAGCACGCCTTTTTATAGAAAGGGTAAACCGGTTATATCTCATTGTGTTTCAGCACCTGGTAATAAGACAGAATTACCCATTCCAATCAGACAGAACTGGTCTTCATATCTTGTGATACTCAATGCCCCCCATCTCTAGCCTAGATTCCTAGACCATGAATACTATGATATCCTAGAAAACATATCTGGCTCTTTAGCTTTTGTTCTCGTGAGTCAAGCTTCTGATCTAGCAGAGGGCAAGTCTATGGGGTAGAGCTGCCCCTAGGGAATCAAAAAGGTTTCATCCATATTAAGAGGTGCTGAAACCACTAAATCAACATCTATTGCCTCTTATCATCCGGCACTCCAGTTTAAAGAGATTTGGGCTTAGCTTCTCACTGGGATTCAGGTGAGGGTTCATGTCGGCCCTGGGTGTCACATGTCAATACTGCACAAAGAGGAGGTGGAGGCAGGCTGGCTGGGAGATTTTACGCCCTGATCCTGTCTGGCATCGCCAGGGAGTGGGAAATGAGGCATTACCCCAAAAAGGGAAAAAATGTAATTAAGCGATGGAAAACCAAGCCGGAGAGAGAGTGAAATCCATCAGTCTGTTTCAGGGTAGAGTTCAGACTACGTGCCTCCCCATTTCACTCTAACGATAGCAAGCCATCTCAGAAAGGCCAACTCTAATTGTCTTTGTTGAAGGATTTCCTGCCCTCGTTAGAAAAAGTGAGAAAAAGTAGACAGCAGGTCACGAAGCAATCTCCCTCTCCTCTCATCCAATTTATCCCCCTCTTTACATTCTCTATCTTATAGTAACATGATTACTCTCTTCCTCCCTGAATGCATGAGGGATCACCCCTTTCATTTTCTACCCACAACCATTTTGAGCCACTATAATTTTTGTATTTCCTTCTGTTGGCAGCAGAGGAAAAACGATACAGGACAAATAGTTGGCGGTCTTCCAGGCTCTAATCAAATTATTCAGGACTTCTTCTGTGCACTAAAAGTAGGATCAACACACATCTATTCTAATTGGCCTCTGAAAGGAATGCACTTAAATGCAACAATCGATCAACATAAATATCACTCAGGAAATGAGGAGCTGATTATATTTCTTGGGACGAATTGAAGGATTCATTTTTGTTATTTTTCAGCAGTTATACTGCAGTAATATTGGCTGAAATTGAACCCCTCATAAAGATAGCCACCTGACCATAGTAATCTGCCCACAGTATAGCCACTGATGTGGAACAAAATGCAACCATGCTTTCTCCAATATAGTTTAGTCATGGCATGCCGCATCTGCTATGCTTCACAAATGATGTGTATGTTTTAGGGTGTCTTTACCTGTAGCTCTGCGTTGAGGCGGGGCATGGATACAGCCCTCCCCTGGCTCTCCAGTCCAGACCCAGGACCAGGCACTGTGCTGTCACTGGTGTCCATCTTCCTCATCTCCACTGACTCCTGGAGGGCATAACACACACACATAAGCACGACGCATGCGCACACACACACACACACACACACACACACACACACACACACACACGCACATACAGAGACAGAGAGAGAAAGATGCGTGCTTGAATACAGATAAGTATATCCAGTCAAGTTAAGTACTAGGAACAGATACATCAGGAGAGAAAATGCAGGTCGCAGGCCATAATGTTCATGTGTGCGAAGGCCATGATGTTCATGTGTGCGAAGGCCATGATGTTCATGTGTGCGAAGGCCATGATGTTCATGTGTGCGAAGGCCATGATGTTCATGTGTCTGTAATACAGCAGAGGGCAGTCTGGAATGGCTACAGTACCTGGGGAAGGGTTGTGTTTGGGACATCTTCAGACTGGCCCCTTTGGACAGGTGTCTTATTCCTGGGTCTGTGGACCTCTCTAGACTTCTCTGACACCCAGGAGGACGATCCTTTCATGGTGCCATCATGGCTTGGCCTGAATTGTTAATCATAAATAAATGTAGACGTTAGTCGTCATACAATGACTAACTGATTGTAAATTAAAATGGTTTTGTATTATCTTTGATGTTAACGTCACAGCTTTGCCACAAGTCTTTGTAAAAGGCAAAACACAGTTACAATTGTCATAAATGTAAAACCCCAAAACATTGGGATTGTTTGAGACACTCCCCGCATGCTAGTGAACTCACAGTGTGCCTCCGTTGTTGAGCAGGGTGGAGCTGGGTCTAGGTAGGGCCTGAGGCTGAGGAAGTAGTTCACAGGGAGGCTCCATGTTGTTGAGCAGGGTGGAGCTGGGTCTAGGTAGGGCCTGAGGCTGGGGCTGAGGAAGTAGTTCACAGGGAGGCTCCATGTTGTTGATGGCCTTCTCCTTCTCTTTCTCCTGCTTGTAAGTCAGGGGCAGTATTGGTTTAAACAGAGCCCCCACCTTACCCTGTGGATGAAAGATGGCAAGATGCTCAACATACTGAACATGCACAATATTGATCCAGGTCTCTGCCTCCAGAATATAGTCAATCAAAATTCTGGAAATGTGAGTCATATTGGTTTTGTTAGGAGATGTTTGAAACATTTTCATCCAGGGGTGAAATGTATGCCTCCTGGAGGTGTGTGTGTGTGTGTGATACCTGGGAGCCGGCAGCATTCTGTTGCTGTTGTTGCTGTTGCTGCTCCTTGAGCCTCTTGGCTCGGTTCTGCTTGTAGTAGTCAAAGATCATCAGGGCTGCATACACCTTCCCAACAGTAAGCTCATTGGCTGAGAGAGGTACACAGGGGAGTGGTTGATGAAAACCTCTGAAAACCTCTGACTTATCCATTATCTCATCCATCTGTATTGGTCTCATCCAAACTCTCTGATGCCAGTTTATCGCTAATACTATTCAGTCGAACCAAAGGTATCACTTGAAACAAAGAGGGATTTAGCTCTTTGAAGAAAATTGCTGCATGCCAGGCTTGAAAGAAGGAGAGAAGAAGTATCTGTTTAAAATGCCATTGTTCTCAGGTGAGATGCTTAGATCCTGCCACAAGATGTCAGTGGAGACAAAGCAGATGACTGGAATCTTAACTGACGGCCAAGTGAGAACAAAGGTCCTACATGTTATGGCAACCTGTGTGTCATCTACAGTTTGGAAGGGGATCAACTCTTACAAGAGCAGCAAGTATATTTTTTGATTAAATTAGAAGCTGTTAGTATTGTCTTGCTAGGGCAATTACATTTTTTCTGTCTTTTACCTAGTAGCCTAGTTAACTTCACTAGGGTAGGGGGCAGCATTCGGAAATTTGGATGAAAAGCGTGCCCAAATTAAACTGCCTGCTACTCAGGCCCAGAAGATAGGATATGCATGTAATTAGTAGATTTGGATAGAAAAACTCTAAAGTTTCCAAAACTGTTAAAATAATGTCTGTGAGTATAACAGTGCTGATATGGCAGATGAAAATCTGAGGAAAATCCAACCAGGAAGTACTATTATTTTGAAAGGCTGTTTTTCCATTGAAAGCCTATCCACCATACAAAGACTTAGGACCCAGTTCACGAGCTCTGTGGCTTCTTCTACATGTGGCCAGTCTTTAGGCATTGTTTCAGGCTTTTACTCTGAAAAATGAGGGAGATACAGCACTTTCAATCAGTGGCCAGCGGAAATTTCCAGACATCAGCCATGCGCCTGATCGGGAACATGCCTTTCGTGTTTTTCTTTTTCTATTGACAAAGCTTTTGTCCGGTTTAAATATGATTGATTATTTATGACAAAAACAACCGGAGGATTGATTTTAAACATTGTTTGGCATGTTTCTACTAACCTTTATTGTACTTTTTAAAAACTTTTTGTCTGGACGTAGTGCATGCGCCTTGAGCATTCGGATTAGTGGACAAAACGCGCAAACAAAAAGGAGGTTTTTGGTCAAAGAGGGACATTATCAAACAAAACAAACATTTATTGTCTAAAATGGAGACCTGGGGGTGCCACCAGATGAAGATCATCAAAGGTAAGTGATTAATTTTAATGCTATTTCTGACTTTTGTGACACTCTCCTTGGCTGGAAAATGGCAGTATGGGTTTCTGTGGCTAACATAATCGCAAAGTGTGCTTTTGCTGTAAAGCCTTTTTGAAATCTGACACAGCGGTTGCATTAAGGTGAAGTGTATCTTTATTTCTATGTTTAACACTTGTTTTATCAATGTTTATAATGAGTATTTCTGTAATTTGATGTGGCTCTCTGCACTTTCACCGGATATTTGTTTGAGACAATGCATTTCTGAACATAATGCGGCAATGAGATTTTTGGATATAAATATGAACTTTATCGAACACAACATACATGTATTGTGTAACATGAAGTCCAATGAGTGCCATCTGATGAAGATCATCAAAGGTTAGTGATTAAAACCTGTTAAGGATAGGGCTGACTACTGGCCCCTTTGGAGGAATTGCGTGCCCATAGTAAACAGAAAAAAAATCTGTCAAATTGCTAATATATGCATATAATAATTATTATTGAATAGAAAACACTCTAAAGCTTCTAAAACCGTTCAAATTATGTCTCTATGTAAAGCAGAACTCTCAGGGCATCCATTCTCCCAAACTCTCTCTTGACAACAGAAAAGTTGGGCCAACTTTGACGTCATCGCCCCCACCCTTCCCAACCAGCTACAGATCTGGGAACAGTTCCTATCTCTTCAGCGCAATGTCCCCTTTCAGTGGGGCCTCTCATTGTGAGAATCGCGCGCTCCCTCGAGTTTTGGCGGGCTGAAACCTCCGGGTCACGCGAAAATACATGCACTTTCATGCGCACGTCGGGTCAGGAGCTCCCTTTGTTCCAAGATTCACCAAACGATGTCTGTTCACGCTAAGGATTGTTTTCTATGTTAAAAACATGCTAAAGCTCGATTCTGCACTTAGTTTGACCAGTTTAGTCGACATATAATATGTAATTTTGAAGTTTTGATGCGCATCCACTAGAATTTTGCCTGCATTTCGACCGGAATTTGTCGTGTTTGATAACCTAAAGACACAGACTTGAAAACCAAATGCAGTTTTTGGTAAGTATAACTTCTTCCACGACTTCTGATCGAAGAACATCAAAGGTAAGGGAATATTTATGTGTTAATTATGGGTTTATGTGGATTCTGAGATAGAGGAGACATAATGCTAATTTCTGAGCGCCGTCTCATATTATTACATAGTGAACAAATAATTTTATCAGCATATCGATTGCGCAACCAGGGGTGGAAAGACCTTGGATCATTGTTACTCTAACTTCCGCGACGCATATAAGGCCCTGCCCCGCCCCCCTTTCGGAAAAGCTGACCACGACTCCATTTTGTTGATCCCTGCCTACAGACAGAAACTAAAACAAGAAGCTCCCACGCTGACGTCTGTCCAACGCTGGTCCGACCAAGCTGACTCCACACTCGAAGACTGCTTCCATCACGTGGACTGGGAGATGTTTCGTATTGCGTCAGACAACAACATTGACGAATACGCTGATTCGGTGTGCGAGTTCATTAGAACGTGCGTTGAAGATGTCGTTCCCATAGCAACGATTAAAACATTCCCTAACCAGAAACCGTGGATTGATGGCAGCATTCGTGTGAAACTGAAAGCGCGAACCACTGCTTTTAATCAGGGCAAGGTGTCTGGTGACATGACTGAATACAAACAGTGCAGCTATTCCCTCCGCAAGGCTATTAAACAAGCTAAGCGTCAGTACAGAGACAAAGTAGAATCTCAATTCAACGGCTCAGACACAAGAGGCATGTGGCAGGGTCTACAGTCAATCACGGACTACAGGAAGAAATCCAGCCCAGTCACGGACCAGGATGTCTTGCTCCCAGGCAGACTAAATAACTTTTTTGCCCGCTTTGAGGACAATACAGTGCCAATGACACGGTCTGAAATGAAAACATGCGGTCTCTCCTTCACTGCAGCCGAGGTGAGTAAGACATTTAAACGTGTTAACCCTCGCAAGGCTGCAGGCCCAGACGGCATCCCCAGCCGCGCCCTCAGAGCATGCGCAGACCAGCTGGCCGGTGTGTTTACGGACATATTCAATCAATCCCTATACCAGTCTGCTGTTCCCACATGCTTCAAGAGGGCCACCATTGTTCCTGTTCCCAAGAAAGCTAAGGTAACTGAGCTAAACAACTACCGCCCGTAGCACTCACATCCGTCATCATGAAGTGCTTTGAGAGACTAGTCAAGGACCATATCACCTCCACCCTACCTGACACCCTAGACCCACTCCAATTTGCTTACCGCCCAAATAGGTCCACAGACTATGCAATCTCAACCACACTGCACACTGCCCTAACCCATCTGGACAAGAGGAATACCTATGTGAGAATGCTGTTCATCGACTACAGCTCGGCATTCAACACCATAGTACCCTCCAAGCTCGTCATCAAGCTCGAGACCCTGGGTCTCGACCCCGCCCTGTGCAACTGGGTACTGGACTTCCTGACGGGCCGCCCCCAGGTGGTGAGGGTAGGCAACAACATCACCTCCCCGCTGATCCTCAACACTGGGGCCCCACAAGGGTGCGTTCTGAGCCCTCTCCTGTACTCCCTGTTCACCCACGACTGCGTGGCCACGCACGCCTCCAACTCAATCATCAAGTTTGCGGACGACACAACAGTGGTAGGCTTGATTACCAACAACGACGAGTCGGCCTACAGGGAGGAGGTGAGGGCCCTCGGAGTGTGGTGTCAGGAAAATAACCTCACACTCAACGTCAACAAAACTAAGGAGATGATTGTGGACTTCAGGAAACAGCAGAGGGAACACCCCCCTATCCACATCGATGGAACAGTAGTGGAGAGGGTAGCAAGTTTTAAGTTCCTCGGCATACACATCACAGACAAACTGAATTGGTCCACTCACACAGACAGCATCGTGAAGAAGGCGCAGCAGCGCCTCTTCAACCTCAGGAGGCTGAAGAAATTCGGCTTGTCACCAAAAGCACTCACAAACTTCTACAGATGCACAATCGAGAGCATCCTGGCGGGCTGTATCACCGCCTGGTACGGCAACTGCTCCGCCCTCAACCGTAAGGCTCTCCAGAGGGTAGTGAGGTCTGCACAATGCATCACCGGGGGCAAACTACCTGCCCTCCAGGACACCTACACCACCCGATGTTACAGGAAGGCCATAAAGATCATCAAGGACATCAACCACCCGAGCCACTGCCTGTTCACCCCGCTATCATCCAGAAGGCGAGGTCAGTACAGGTGCATCAAAGCTGGGACCGAGAGACTGAAAAACAGCTTCTATCTCAAGGCCATCAGACTGTTAAACAGCCACCACTAACATTGAGTGGCTGCTGCCAACACACTGACACTGACTCAACTCCAGCCACTTTAATAATGGGAATTGATGGGAAATGATGTAAATATATCACTAGCCACTTTAAACAATGCTACCCTATATAATGTTACTTACCCTACACTATTCATCTCATATGTATATGTATATACTGTACTCTATATCATCGACTGCATCCTTTTGTAATACATGTATCACTAGCCACTTTAACTATGCCACTTTGTTTATATACTCATCTCATATGTATATACTGTACTCAATACCATCTACTGTATCTTGCCTATGCTGCTCTGTACCATCACTCATTCATATATCCTTATGTACATAAATCCTGTTACAGATTCAGGTACCCATTTGGGAACCAACGTAAACTGGGACGTGGCGCATGGAACGCAAAAATATTCTTAGAAATATTTAACCTCCACACATTAACAAGTCCAATAGCTTAAATGAAAGATAAACACCTTGTTCATCTAGCCAGCAAGTCAGATTTCTAAAATGTTTTACGGCGAAAACATAGCACATATTTATGTCAAACCACCACCAAAGACACAGCTAATTTGAATTAGCCACGTTGAACAAAATATGCAATCAACAACCGCAGGATTAAAAGAAAAATAATTCACTAACCTTTTGAAAATCTTCATCAGATGACAGTAATAGGACATGTTACACAGTACATTTATGTTTTTTTCAATAATATGCCATTTATATCCATAAATCTCTGTTTACAATGACGCCATGTTCAAAAAAATGCTACTCAGATGTCCGGAGAAATGATGATATCTGCCGGAGCTAACGTCAGATAACAAGCAATACACATCATACACGTTGACTAAATATACATGTTCTACATATAGTTAGAAAGATACACTTCTTCTTAATGCAACCGCTGTGTTACATTTATTTTTAACGTTACAGAATTCAAATCAAATCAAATTTTATTTGTCACATACACATGGTTAGCAGATGTTAATGCGAGTGTAGCGAAATGCTTGTGCTTCTAGTTCCGACAATGCAGTAATAACCAACAAGTAATCTAACTAACAATTCCAAAACTACTGTCTTATACACAGTGTAAGGGGATAAAGAATATTAACTTCTTGGTGACAGGGGGTCAGTATTGAGTAGCTTGGATGAATAAAGTACCCAGAGTAAACTGCCTGCTGCTCTGTCCCAGATGCATATTATTAGTAGTACTGGATAGGAAACACTCTGAAGTTTCTAAAACTGTTTGAATGATGTCTGTGAGTATAACAGAACTCATATGGCAGGCGAAAACCTGAGACAAATCCAACCAGGAAGTGGGAAATCTGAGGTTTGTAGTTTCATTTAAGTGATTGCCTATCCAATATGCTGTGTCTATGGGGCCAGATTGCACTTCCCGAGGCTTCCAGCAGATGTCAACAGTCTTTAGAACGATGTTTGAGGATTCTATTGTGGAAGGGGGTCGAATAAGAGCTGTTTCAACCAGTGGACTAGGCTGTGGCCAACCAGTTGTTTACTGCGCGGTCACGCGCAGTTCCTTCTTTTTCCTCTGTAATGAATACGCTATTGTCCGGTTTGAATATTATTGAAGATTTATTATAAAAATACCCTAAGGATTGATTGTATACATCGTCTGACATGTTTATACAAACGGTAATGGAACTTTTTTGACTTTTCGTCTGGATTTTGCATTCGCGCATTGTGCCTTTGGAATAGTGAACTAAACGCACGAACAAAAGGTATTTGGACATAAATATGGATGTAATCGAACAAAACGAACATTCATTGTAGAAGTGGGAGTCCTGGGAGTGCATTCCGACGAAGATCAGCAAAGGTAAGTGAAGATTTAAATGCTATTTATGACTTTTGTTGACTCCACAACTTGGCGGGTAACTGTATGGCTTGCTTTTGTGGCTGAACGCTGTTCTCAGATTATTGTGCTTTTGCCGTAAAGCTTTTTTGAAATCTGACACAGCAGTTGCATTAAGAACAAGTTTATCTTTAATTCTATGAAAAACATGTATCTTTCATCAAAGTTTATGATGAGTATTTCTCTTATTTGATGTGGCTCTCTGCAATTTCTCCGGATGTTTTGGAGGCATTTCAGAACATGGCACCAATGTAAACTGAGGTTTTTGGATATAAATATGAACTTGATCGAACAAAACATACATGTATTGTATAACATTGAGTCCTGTGAGTGTAATCTGATGAAGATCGTTGAAGGTTAGTGATTCATTTTATCTAGATTTCTACTTTTTGTGACACTCTCTTTGGTTGGAAAATGGCTGAATGCTTTCTGTGACTAGTTGCTGACCTAACATAATGATATGTTCTGCTTTTGCCGAAAAGCCTTTTTGAAATCGGACACTGTGGTTGGATTAACGAGAAGTGTTTCTTTAAAATGGTGTAAAATACTTGTATGGTTGAGGAATTTTAATTATGAGATTTCTGTTGTTTTGAATTTGGCGCCCTGCAATTTCACAGGCTGTTGGCGAGGTGGGACGCTTATCGTCCTGAACGATCCCAGGGAGGTTAACACTTTTTTGGTTACTACATGATTCCATATGTGTTATTTCATAGTTTTGATGTCTTCACTATCATTCTACAGTGTAGAAAATAGTCCAAATAAAGAAAAACAATTGAATGAGTAGATGTTCTAAAACTTTTGACCCGTAGTGTATGTTCCCCTTCAGTCCCTACACTTTTTGGCCCTGACAGAGACATGGATTTCCCCAGACACCACTGCTACTCCAGCTACTTCATCTGACTATATGTTCTCTCATAGTCCGAGAACATCTGGTCGTCGCAGTGGTGGCACACTACTCATTTCTCCCAAGTGGAGATTTTCTCTTCTCTCCTCTCTCACCTGTTGATCTCCTCATTTGAATTCCATGCTGTCACTGCTCCACTCAAGCTTAACATTGATGTCATCTATCACCCAACAGGTGCCCTTGGAGAGTTCCTCAATGAGCTTGACACCTTGATAAGTACATGTCCTGAGGATGGCTCACCCCTCATCATACTGGGCGACTTTAACCTTCAGCTTCAATACATTTCTTTCCACTCCTTTTCTCTTTTGACCTCGCCCTTTCTCAGTCACGTCCCACTCACAAGGCCGGCAATATGCATATATATATATATATATTTTTTTTAACCTTTATTTAACTAGGCAAGTCAGTTAAGAACAAATTCTTATTTTCAATGACGGCCTAGGAACAGTGGGTTAACTGCCTGTTCAGGGCCAGAACGACAGATTTGTACCTTGTCAGCTTGGGGGTTTGAACTTGCAACCTTCCGGTTACTAGTCCAACGCTCTAACCACTAGGCTACCCTGCATGACCTCATCTCCACTAGAGGCTGTTCGCCTACTAATCTCACTGCAACCCCCCTTCATGTCTCTAATCACTACTTTGTTTCCTTTTCTCTCCATCTCTCCTCCAACCCCACAGACTCAGCCCCTACCCAGATGGTCATGCGCTGCCGCATCTTATCTCTTCCTTATGCTAAATCATTCTCCCTCCTGTCACCTGACTCTGCATCTTCGACCCTACTCTCCCTCCCTTTCTGCATAATTTGACTCACTGTCCCCTTTCCTCTCAGCCGGCCCTACTTTTCTCTCCCGCTTCATGGCTGAGTCACTCACTGCGTGCTAACAGAACAGGGCTACGAGCAGCTGAGCAGAAATGGAGGAAAACTAAACTTCTGGAGGACCTATCATCCTGCAGATTCATGTTCTGCAACATTGGTAGCGTACAACCTGTCCTCACACAGGAAGCGGCGCTGGTCCTAATCCAGGGACTTGCCTACGGAGCAGCAAGAGGAACTGCACCTCCTTACCTTCAGGCTATGCTCAAACCCTACATCCCAACCCGAGCACGATCCACCACTTCTGGTCTCTTGGCCCTCTTATCTACCTTTTCTTCCTCTGTATCCACTGCTAAAGCTGCCTTCTATCACACTCTAAATGTCAAGCTTCTGCCTCCAACCCTAGGAAACTCTTTCTTCTTCATCCTTAATCCTCATCCCCTCCCTCCTCGCTCTCTGCAGATGACTTTGTCAACCACTTTGAAAAAAAGGTTGAAGACATCTGCTCCTCTTTCACTCGGCCTACTGAGTCCACTGTTCCCAGTCACACAGAACTACCCTACGCCTTGACATCTCTCTCCCCTCTCTCTCCAGATTAAATCCCCACCACCTCAAACTCAACTTCGACAAAACAGAACTACTCTTCCTCCCAGGAAAGGCCTGCCCACTCCCAGAACTCTCCATCACGGTTGACAACTCCACGGTATTCCCCTCCCAGAGTGCAAAGAATCTTGGCATGACCCTGGATAACACCCTGTCATTCTCTGCACACATCAAAGTAGTGACTCTCTCCTGCAGATTCATGTTCTGCAACATTGGTAGCGTACAACCTGTCCTCACACAGGAAGCGGCGCTGGTCCTAATACAGGGACTTGCCTACGGAGCAGCAAGGGGAACTGCACCTCCTTACCTTCAGTCTATGCTCAAACCCTACATCCCAACTGGAGCACGTTCCACCACTTCTGGTCTCTTGGCCCTCCCATCCCTACTCAGCCCAGTCAAACCTCTTCTCTGTCCTGGCACCCCAATGGCGGAAAAAGCCTCCCCCTAAAGTCAGGACCTGCCCATCTTCCGAAAACATCTGAAACCCTACCTCTTTGAAGAGTATCTTAAATAACTCTCACAGGAAAATGTACTTGATTCGATTGTGATGTGTTGTTGGCTCATCTAGCTATCTTAAGATGAATAAACTAATTGTAAGTCGCTTTGGATAAGAGTGTCTGCTAAATTACTACAAATGTTTTATGTTGTTTCAGAGTGAGGAGTCTGGGGCTTGCCACTTTAAGATGTGGCATAAACAGAATCACAGACAGTCCAGGTATCCTTCTTGTAAAGATGGAATATATCAGTGACATGAAGCAAGGATCCGAGAGGACTGCCGTGCAGAGGTGCTTACGTTTGTGTGGTGTAACCAACAGATCCATAGTCTTCTGTGAAAGGCTTGGCCAAACTGTAGAGAGCTCTTTCTTCAGTTCAGCATCAGAAAGACGCTGGGCAACCATCCCTAAGGAGAAGATCGCAAGAGAAAATAGAATATTCTTGCATCAAATACACACAATTATCTAATTTAAGTATAGCAACAAAAGATAAAGACAGAAAAGTAAACATGAGCTTGCAGAGTCATTGTGGAGGTGAACCAGAGAGAGAATAACTTATTGAAAGCGGCAGTGAGCAGTGAAGCTAGAGAAACGCATACTGCACTGTGACGTCATTCAACTACGCAGCACAGGCCCTAAACACAAAACCCACCACAGAGCAGCCTAATGAGACCAAATGGGACCCATATCTACTAATGCAAACCTTCTGTAAGCAACAAACAAGCAGCATATGTCCCTGCTACGCATCCAGGGGACATCACAACATCTGTCTGTCTGTCTGTCTGTCTGTCTGTCTGTCTGTCTGTCTGTCTGTCTGTCTGTCTGTCTGTCTGTCTGTCTGTCTGTCTGTCTGTCTGTCTGTCTGTCTGTCTGTCTGTCTGTCTGTCTGTCTGTCTGTCCGTCTGTCTAGGAGGACAATGTGATGAATGGCTAAATCTAACATTTACAACTAGTGTTTGTTGCTTTTGCTTGAGTCATCAAGTCGGCCTCATGATAGGTATGCACCTAGCCTATCATGTATCACACAGGGGTGGAGAGGGGACAGAGTGGGGGGAGAGAGGACAGGGTGGGGGGAGAGGGGACATGGGTGGGGGAGAGGGGACATGGGTAGGAGGGAAAGGGGACAGGGTAGGGGGAGAGGGGACAGGGAAGGGGGACATGGGCGGGGGCAGAGGATAGGGAGAGAGAGAAGGGCGGTCTCACCTGAGGACAGTTTGATCTCCAGGGCCGTGCGGATCAGCGCCATGAGAGTGGAGGTAAAGTGGACTGTGTTGTCATCAGCGATGGGCATGTTCATCTTGACTAGCCGCTGGAGAGAATGTGTGGATGGAGGAGGAGGTTAGAAACACACTTCTACTGTTAACACTTCATCCAGACCATCAGCCAATCAGGAGAAACCAGTCTGTGTGCTGCTGGTAATGTTCACAGAGGCCCCTACAGCACACAAAAAGCTTTCTCAACGAGTACAAAGAGGAGACAAACTAAACATTCACATTCAACTGCTATTGGCTACAGTATGCACTATGCTGCAAGTCAAAGTGCACCGGTGCAAGACTGACATTGATCGAAATAAAAGTGAGAAAGGGCATGTACGCATAACCATGGAAGTGCCTCAAAGATCTCAGGAGCTCCACTCTGTGGTTGCTATACCAACAATCAAACTGAGGTAAAAAAAAGTATGACGCTGCTCAAGTCATAAACATCTTGAGAACCAATGCCTAGCATCGACAGAAAAAGCATGTGTCACACAGAGTCCATTCCAAATAACCTGGACTGCTTATCAAAAGAGATGAAATCTACACCACTATATGCATACAGAGCACTATGTTTGATGTTTAAGCTATTGTGGTAGAGTTGAGCTCCCCTGAACACAAAAAGCATTCCTCTACTATCAGTTACGGTGCAAAAGTACGACAGAAGTCAGAATGAGAGAGGAGAGGAGGGGAGGGGTGAGACACACACACATACATGTGCACACAAATCCATAGAGAGAAAGTAGAGGTGAAAGACAGGATGAGAGAGGAGAGGAGAGGAGGGGAGGGGTGAGACACACACACATACATGTGCACACAAATCCATAGAGAGAAAGTAGAGGTGAAAGACAGGATGAGAGAGAATGAAAGATAGAAAGACAGAGAGTAAAGCACACATATTTCTCACACAGGAAAGCAACAGAAGCCACACACACTGGCCCACAAAACCGAAAAACCCCTAGTGGGTAAACTCAGGGGATAGACTGAGATAAGGTAAGGGAGAGCAATACTAAACCCCTTTCCTATAAAACAGATTGATTGGTAAAGGATTTAAATCTGGGGACAGTCCTGGATTGGTCGAATATGTGTGTATTGTAGAATTAAATCGAAATATTCTTCCATGAATTAATCTGCGCATGCCTGCTGTGTTGGATGTATTAAAGGACAATTCCGACACTTTTCAACATCATAATCACCATCTCCAGCACCATACCAGTTCTACATAGGTGAAAACGCTGCGTTTCTGTGATCTGTGGTTAAAAAGAAAGTTCCCCAAAAACTGTCATGTTTCTCGCCAGACGGGGAGGGTATTTTCTTCCTCCCCATGTCACCGCAAATCTCAGTGTTTGAAAGTCATTATTTTTAAAAAATGTTTGAAACTTTTGATGATGTCATCGGGTAGAACTTTTTAACTTTATATATTTTTCTACAGAAAGTAGAAATGTGGCGTTTTCACATATGTAGACAGTGGTATTGTGCTGGAGATAATAACATGAGGTTGGAAAGTGGTGGTTGCCCTTTCAATTACAGAGACGGGATTATATGAAAACCTATTATGTATTTATTATCCTAAGGAATTTGACACCCACTACTGTAAATGTTACTAAATACTTAGTAACACGTTTTCACATAGTGGGGATACCGTATGCGTCTCATGGTCTATCTCTCCGCCTTAGTGGACATCACCTCACAGGCTGAGCTTGCTCCAAATAAAGTAGCTATGCCCAAAAAAAGAAGGGGAGGGAAGGGGCTACACCAAAGAGATCAGAGCGTTAGCAAAACAAACTAAAGAAACAAGGGAACACTGCAGAGCACAGAGATTGGCTGGAGGTCAAGCCAATGGGAAGACAGGTCGAGCAGAGGGAGTGGCTACCTTGTAGGCGACTCTTGGCGGACATTTCTTTCCCAAACCTAAGGGTGGGGACATGTGGAGGAGCATCTGATACATATCAAGGTACTTGATACGGCCACTTCACAGAGTAGGAAACAAAAAGCCAAATAAAGAAGGATGGAAAGTTAGAGGAGGAAAGGAACAAAATGTTTTTTTTTTAAGAAACCAAAATGAATAGGAAAAAACAAAAACAGAAATCTGTGTTATTTAGATTTCCAGTAGCGACATGGAGATGGATGCCATCTTTGGCCACGGTGGACCAGGGATGCATCGGTGCGGTGGTGAACTCAGCTCAGGAGGAAGTGAGCTGCTCAGATCCCTGAGGGGAGACATGGGATGGAAGAGTGAGTCTGGAAGAGTGAGAAGAAGAACACACAGGATGCTGATGGGGAGAGAACGACAGCTTTGTACGTAGTGTGGATGACGGCTTCTGCATGCTGAGAGACATCCAGGGAGGGTTCACCAGAAGCACGGAAACAAAGGTTTCAATGCCAGACTTTAAAAAAAATCTTAATGAATTAAAGCCCTCCTTTCTCTTTACAACGTTTACGTCTAGGATCCCAAAAACACATTACAGTACGTAAAGACGTTGATCCGATTCAGACGTGTTCATGATCTGAATCAATTTAGGACTAAACATCCAAACGTAATGTTTCATCTAACTGTACATAGATAGGAGACGGAACAGGTGCAAACCAGAATGTGTTCACTGCATACCTCGACACATCATATAGAAAGTAAGCATTACATAGGGATTCCAATGTCAGGTAGAGTTGGGGTTTAACATGGCTTTGAAAGCTTTGTTTCCAGTCTGGCATCATTAACCAAAGCCAGTCAGTCTGGAAGGGCGGGTGCTAGTGTGTAGGCGAGTCATTGGTGCACAGCCATTCACTTAAGTCTCTTGGCATAGGAACACAAAGCACCCTAGTGGAGGAAATGTTCTGGGGTTGCTAACCTTGTACGCTACCCTATTAGGGCAGTTCTTCCCTAAGCCAAGAGGGGGTGAGATAATTCGTAACAAGTTGTACATATCGTTATAGCGAATCCGTCCGCTGCAAAAAGAACAAGCAGATATAAAAACAACAACTTCAGGACAGCTTCAAGAGAACAATGATCATCAGAGGGCTGACAGGGTACTAGGAGGTATGTTACCATACCGTACCCTCTACATGACACTACATGGAGGATTGTCAGCAAGTCACAAAGTATCAGGCAGGGATTAGGCAGTCCCCTCCATACTAGCAGCTGTAATACTAGATATCTCTCTGACTGGGCATAGAGGCACAGTAGGAGCACCAGCCAGCCAGATGGCTGAAGGGAGGGAGGGAGAGGGACACATACCAGGCAGCAGGGTCGTACTCAGCCCAAACACGGATGAACTCATCCAGATGATGAGGCCCCAGTATAGACGAGTCTCGAGTCAGGTACTCAAAGTTATCCATGATGACAGCCACAAACAGATTGAGCATCTGGAAGATACGATTCACAAGGATTTATGGGAATAGACACAGTATGCTGGCACAACACTAACTCCTAGTCCTACGTTTCAAATCAAATCCAACTTTATTTGTCACATGCACCGAGTGTAGACCTTACCGTGAAATGCTTACTTACAAGCCCTTAACTAACAATGCAGTTCAAGAAGAGTTAAAAAAATATTTACCAAATAAACTAAAGTAAAAAATTATAAAAAGTAACACAATAAAATAACAAAAACGTGGCTATATACAGGGGGACTGTGTGCGGGGGTACAGGTTAGTTGAGGTAATTTGTACATGTAGATAGGGACGAAGTGACTATGCATAGATAATAAACAGTGAGTAGCAGCAGTGTACAAAACAAATGGAGGGGAGGGGGTCAATGTAAATAGTCCGGTGGCCATTTGATTAAGTGTTCAGCAGTTTTATGGCTTGGGGGTAGAAGCTGTGAAGGAGCCTTTTGGTCCTAGACTTGGCGCTCCAGTAGCGCTTGCCGTGCGGTAGCAGAGAAAACAGTCTATGACTTGTGTGACTGGAGTCTCTGACAATTCTATGGGCTGTCCTCTGACACCGTCTATTGTATAGGTCCTGGATGTCAGGAAGCTTGGCCCCAGTGATGTACTGGACCGTATGCACTACCCTATGTAGCGCCTTATGGTCAGATGCCGAGCAGTTGCCATACCAGGTGGTGATGCAACCGGTCAAGATGCTCTCGATGGTGCAACTGTAGAACTTTTTGAGGATCTGGGGACCCCATGCCAAATCTTTTCAGTCTCCTTTTCAGTCTCGCCCTCTTCACGACTGTCTTGGTGTGTTTGGACCATGATAGTTAGGTGGTGATGTGGACACCAAGGAACGTGAAACTCTTGACCCGCTCAACTACAGCCCCGTCAATATTAATGTGGGCCTGTTCGGCCACGATCAGCTCCTTAGTCTTGCTCACATTGAGGGAGAGGTTGTTGTCCTGGCACCACACTGCCAGTTCTCTGACCTCCTCCCTATATGCTGTCTCATCGTTGTCGGTGATCAGGCCTACCACTGTTGTGTCGTCAGTAAACTTAATGATGGTGTTGGAGTCATGCTTGGCCACGCAGTCGTGAGTGAACAGGGAGTACAGGAGGGGACAAAGTACACACCCCTAAGGGGCCCCTGTGTTGAGGATCAGTGTGGCAGAAGTGTTGTGCCTACCCTTACCACCTAGGGGGTGGCCCGTCAGGAAGTCCAGGATCCAGCTGCAGAGGGAGGTGTTTAGTCTCAGGGTCCTTAGCTTAGTGATGAGCTTCGTGGGCACTCTGGTGTTGAACGCTGAGCTGTAGTCAATGAACAGCATTCTCACATAGGTGTTCCTTTTGTCCAGGTGGGAAAGGGCAGTGTGGAGTGCTATTGAGATTTCATCATCTGTGGATCTGTTGGGGCGGTATGCAAATTGGAGTGGGTCTAGGGCAGGCCTAGGCAATTCCAGTCCTCGGGGGCCTGATTGGTGTCACACTTTTCACCCATCCCTTGCAAACACACCTGATTTAAACTAACTGCATTTTGAACTGAAGATCATGATTAGTTGACTATTGGAGTCAGGTGTGTTAGCTGGGGAAAAAGTGTCACACCAATCAGGCCCCCAGGACTGGAGTTGCCCAGGCCTGGTCTAGGGTATCCAGGAGGATGCTGTTGATGTGAGCCACGACCAGCCTTTCAAAGCACTTCATGGTTACTGATGTGAGTGCTATGGGGCGGTAATCATTTAGGCAGGTTGCCTTTGCTTCCTTGGGCACAGGGACTATGGTGGTCAGCTTGAAGCATGTTGGTATTACAGACTTGGTCAGAGAGAGGTTGAAAATGTCAGTGAAGACACTTGCCAGTTGGTCCACGCATGCTTTGAGTACACGCCCTGGTTTTCCGTCTGGCCCTGCAGCTTTGTGAATGTTGACCTGTTTAAAGGTCCTGCTCACATTGGCTACCGAGAGCATTATCACAGTCATCCAGAACAGCTGGTGCTCTCGTGCATGCTTCAGTGTTGCTTGCCTCGAAGCGAGCATAAAAAGGCATTTATCTCGTCTGGTAGGCTCGCGTCAACAGGCAGCTCACGTCTGGGTTTCCCTTTGTAGTCCGTAATATTTTTCAAGCCCTGCCACATCCGAAGAACGTAAGAGCCGGTGTAGTAGGATTCAATCTTAATCCTGTATTGATTGATGGTTCGTCTGAGGGCATAGTGGGAATTCTTAAAAGTATCCGGATTAGTGTCCTGCTTCTTGAAAGCGGCAGCTCTAACCTTTAGCTCAATGCGGATGTTGCCTGTAATCCATGGCTTCTGGCTGGAATATGTACGTACAGTCACTGTTGGGACGACGTCGTCGATGCACTTGTTGATGAAGCCGATGACTGAGGTGGTGTATTCCTCAATGCCATTAGATGAATCCTGGAACATATTCCAGTCTGTGCTAGCAAAACAGTCTTGTAGCGTAGCATCCGTGTCATCTGACCACTTCTGTATTGAGCGAGTCACTGGTACTTCCTGCTTTAGTTTTTGCTCGTAAGCAGGAATCAGAAGGATAGAATTATGGTCAGATTTGCCAAATGTAGGGTGGGGGCGAGCTTTGTATTGCATCTCTGTGTGTGGAGTAAAGGTTGTCTATAGTTTTTTTCTCCTGGGGTTGCACATGCTGGTAAAAATGTGGTAAAACTGATTTAAGTTTGCCTGCTTTAAAGTTCCCGGCCACTAGGAGCATCGCTTCTGGATGAGCATTTTCTTGTTTGCTTATGGCCTTATAGAGTTGGTTGTGTGCGGTCTTAGTGCCAGCATCGGTCTGTGGTGGTAAATAGATGGCTACGAATAATATAGATGAGAACTCTATTAGTAGATAGTGTGGTCTACAGCTTATCATAAGGTACTCTACCTCAGGCGAGCAATATCTCGAGACTTCTTTAATATTAGACATCGCGCACCACCTGTTATTGACACCCCCCCACCACTCGTCTTACCAGACTTAGTTTTTCTGTTCTACCGGTGCATGGAAAATCCTGCCAGCTCTATATTATCCGTGTCGTCGTTCAGCCACAACTCGGTGAAACATAAGATATTACAGTTTTTAATGTCCCATTGGTAGCATAATCTTAATCGTACGTCATCAATTTTATTTTACAATAATTGCACGTTAGCCAGTAGAACGGATGGCAGTGGGATTTGACTCGCTCGCCTACGGATTCTCAGAAGGCAGCCCGACCTTCGCCCCCTTTTCCTTAAAGGAAAACGCTTCTTCCAGTTCGAAGTGAATAATCGCTGATCTGATGTCCAGAAGTTATTTTTGGTCATAAGAGATGGTAGCAGCAACATTATGTACAAAATAAGTTTAAAAAATAAGTTAAAAAGGGAGAATGTAAAACGTCAGCCATCCTCTTCAGCGCCATCTTATTCAGATCATTGTCTAATGTTAACATCCCTTATTACTGCACATCAGCAGAACATCAATACAGTTACAGTGTATGTTGGATGACATCAGTACTAACCAGGAAAGAGCAGAGGAAGATGAAGGAGACAAAGTAGAAGTAGGCGAAGTCACTGCCACACTCCTTCCCCAGGTTGCCTGACCTCTCATCACAGGCTCTGTGACTCAAACACGACAGCATGATCTCATGCCACGCCTCCCCTGTGGCACTCCTGGAAAACAAGGGTGGACAGACGGACGAAAATACCTTTTGAGATTACAATGAACACCTCTAACAAAGTTATCGTGGAAGATGGTCACAGTGTACAACTCGGGCGACGTAAGATGTTGCTAGCTACATACAACCCCTGGCTTACAGAGTTACAGGAGAGGTAGGGGAAGGGAGAGGGAGAGGGCCATTGTAATAATGTTGGTGCTCCGTAAAGCAGAGGAAAGAGTGACTAAGGAAAAGGTGTATTTACCTGAACAGCAGCATGAGGGCCTGAAGAAAAGTGCGGAAGTTGTTGTGGTGAGTGATGGCTGTGTCCTCGTTGAGCTCAATGTTTCCAAACACCTGGTATAGTAAGGGATCGATTATACCCACAGATCATGCCAGTTTCTGCCTTACACTGCATAAATATTTTCTTATTTAATAAAAAACTAAATTTCACACCATTTTAGTCCGTAGGCGTGTATAAACCAATTACTTTGAGAGAACATTTTCAAGAGAGTCCAGGAAGGAAATGTTCATATTTGGAAAGAATGGAAGCAGCACTCACCTGCATACCAATGATGGCATAAATGAAGAACAGCATCGCTATCAGAAGGCAAACATAGGGCAGGGCCTGGAAGGACAAGAACACTGTTCAGCAAAGTGCTCTAAATGCAAGTAATGTATACAGTGTACTGTGTGTGTGTGTGTGTTACCTTGAAGGACTGGACGAAGGTCCACAGCAGGATACGGATGGTGTATCCCTGCCTCAGCAGCTTGATGAGACGAGCTGCTCTGAACAGCCTCAGAAAACTCAGATTCAACAGCCGGTCCTGCAGGACCAGAGACAAGAACACAGTCAACATTACACCCTTTTCACAGGAGACAATCAAAATATGACTTACATATGACGATGATGCAGATAAAACGACATGATTGTATTTGGCTGGTCCTGGTTCAGCTTGCTAAAGGAGGCCAAACAATACATACATACAGACCAGTTCACACAGTGCTGTAGCTTGTGTAAAGAAGGGAATGAGAAAGAGCAATGAGACAGGAAGTGTAGTCACTCACCGTTGTCTATAAGAGCAGTTGTTTAACCGTAGCAGAATGTGGGCACATCAGTGAATACATTAAACAAGAGGACAATGCAGAGAGAGGGACAGGGAAAGGGAGAGGGACAGGGACAGGGACAGGGAGAGGGACAGGGACAGGGAAAGGGAGAGGGACAGGGACAGGGAGAGGGACAGGGACAGGGAGGAACAAGGAAAAGTAAGAAAAATAGAAACAGTAATGACATACAGAAAGCCAGTAAAAGCTCAGAACACACACTTAAATCAGTCAATGCATTGGACAATGATACAGACATCTGGACAGATACTGTTGGATACTGGACAGATACTGTATCAATATGAGTATAGAACAACAATAAACAACTACTACAGGACGTGAGAGAAACATGTTGAGTGATTCACATAGTGCTCAGTTGACAATAATGACACACACACACACACACACACACACACACACACACACACACACACACACACACACAAACTGTTGCACTCAGCTGGACTCTGACTCTGAATTGCCTCACGTTATCAGATCCCATATCAGACATCAGTGATGAATCAATAGTGTTAACATGCAGCTGTTCACAAACTTTCTCTTTCCCCCTCTTTGTCTCTGCTATCAGTCCTGGACTGGAGCCAAGGCATCATGGCTGAGATAGCTATTTAGCCTGTGTACAGGGCAGGCCCACATTGTAGGTCTCTGCATGTCAATCATACAATTCTGCCTCATTAGCAAGTAGTGTAATGTATATAGAGGAGAGTGGAAGAAACACGGTTTGTGCTGTGCTGGACTCTTAACTTACATTGATTTCTGTGACCACAATGTCAGTTATACTTCCCAGCACTGTCACAAAGTCAAACACGTTCCAGGCATCCTTCAGGTAATTCTGGAACAAGAGGGATTGAATATCACTCACAGACTCAAGACATGCAGTGCATGAATTCAATAAGTATCAAATCATTGATCACTTTTGCCATATTGATAGCGTGCAGCTAAACAGGAAGGATGATAAACCCACCAGCGGACCGAAGGCAATGATCTTCAGAATGCATTCCAGAGAGAAGAGGGCAGTGAAGACGATGTTGAAGTGCTTCAACATGGCCTCGTAGAAGTCTGGAGCTCCATGGAACTGGTGCAGAAAGGAGAAACCAGTGAAGAATAAACACCATTGTAAAGGCCTCTCGAGTGGCACAGCGGTCTAAGGCACTGCATCGCAGTGTTGCGGCGTCACTACAGCCTGGGTTCGATCCCGGTCACAACTGGCCGTGACCGGGAGTCCCATAGGGCGGCGCACAATTGGCCCAGTGTCGTCCGGGTTAGGGAAGGGTTTTGCCAGCGGGGGCTTTACTTGGCTCATCGCGCTCTAGTGGCTCCTTGTGGCGGGCCGGGCATCTGCAGGCTGACCACGGTCGTCAGTTGTACAGTGTTTCCTCCGACACATTGGTGCAGCTGGCTTCCCTTCTGGGTTAAGCGAGCAGGTGTTAAGAAGCGTGGCTTGGTGAGTCATGTTTCGGAGGACACTGCAACATCAACATTCGGAGGACACTGCAACTCCCCAACTCACCCGTTGATAAGTTGTAGTGATGAGACAAGATCGTAATCACGAAATTGGGGGAAAAAAGGGGTTAAAAAAATGCTAATAATAAAAAAACACCATTGTAAATACAACCCATATTTATGTTTATTTATTTTCATTTTTTTACTTTAACTATTTGCACATCGTTATAACACCATACATAGCCATAAAATTACATTTGAAATGTCTCTATTCCTTTGAAACTTTTGTGAGTATAAGGTTTATTGTTCGTTCATTTTTTATTGTTTATTTCACTTTTGTTTATCTATTTCACTTTCTTTGGCAATGTAAACATATGTTTCCCATTCCAATAAAACCATATGAATTTAATTGAATGATCCTACTATATTTTCTGGTGAATGAGCCAGACTGTACTAACCTTCATCATGAGCACCACGGTGTTCAGGGCGATCATGATCATAATGGAGTACTCAAACGGAGGTGACACCACAAACTTCCACATCCGGTACTGGAAGGACTGCACGTTCTCTGGCATGTAACGTGTCATCTGCTTGGCGTTGATGGCAAAGTCAATGCAGGCTCTCTGAAAAGAACGAGATGGAAATGAACACTTACATCCAATGTTCTCTTTCATAATCGCCACCCATTTCCTCATTATCATCATCATGGTCATCAGCACCATCATCAGTCGTTAATCCGTTACTCTTTCAAGCATTGCCTTCATTAGGACCATTGCATCTGTATCATCAACTAAAGGGGAAAAGCTTCTCAGAGGTAAATACTGTGCAGAAAACCACCAATATCTAACTAGACAGCAAGCAGAGTCTATCAGAGCCAAGTGCAGTGGAGATGTGTGAATCCAGAGGATGAATACGTGGCTGGCTCCTCCTGGCTATGTTCTGGTTTCAGTTATGAGAGTCAAGTTAGTTCAGCATACTGACAGACACAGACAGAGGGGACATACACTGAGTACACCAAACACTAGGAACACCTTCCTAATATTGAGTCCCCCCACTCCCCTTTTGCCCTCAGAACAGCCTCAATTTGTTGGGGCATGGACTGTGTAATGAAAGCATTCCACAGGGATGCTGGCCCATGTTGACTCCAATGCTTCCCACAGTTGTGTCAAGTTGGCCGGATGTCCTTTGGGTGGTGGACCCTTCTTGATGCACACGGGAAACTGTTGAGCATTAAAAACCCAGCAGTGTTGCAGTTCTTGACACAAATCAGTGCGCCTGGCACCTACCACCATACCCCATTCAAAGGCACTTAAATCTTTTGTCTTGCCCAGTCACCCTCTGAATGGCACACATACACTATCCATGTCTAAACTGTTTCAAGGCTTACAAATCCTTCTTTAACCTGTCTCATCCCCTTCATCTACACTGATTGAAGTGGATTTAACAAGTGACATCAATAAGGGATCATAACTTTCACCTGGATTCACCTTGTCAGTCTGTGTCATGGAAAGAGCAGGTGTTCTTAATGTTTTGTATATTCAGTGTTTATCTATCTGTGCACAGTTGAGTCGTCTTAGGATAGCATACAAACAGACACAGGGAATCATATGTTGTTTTAGTTTAGAATAGGAACTGACGGAGATATATCTACTATGGTTGCCTAATGGGGTCCCGGTAGACATGAGGTAGGGGGGACGGGGACGGCTCGCTGGCTTTGTGTCTGCCTATGGAACCACAGATGGGGCTCCAGAATCAATCGTGGACCTGTGGACCTGTCACACTGGCCCTCAGCTGGGAGACTGTACTGTAGGCTCCACTGCAGCCTCACTGCCTCAACACGCACAACTGAACCCAGCATCAACAACAACAGCAGTGAGAGAGACTGTTCCTGCACTGAGTACTCAGCCTAATGAAAGGGTTTGGCATTATGATTGGCAACATCTACAGAGCATAGTAAGCATAGTGAGCTGATGACCAACAAATCACAAATGGAGAGAGGGACCATTGAAGAAATATTAATTGTTATTCCTTTCCCTTACTTCCTGTTCCGTAAACTCTTAGAAAAAAAGGTTCCAAAAGGCTGTCCCCATAGGAGAACCCTTTTTGGTGCTGGGTAGAACCCTTTTTGGTTCCATGTAGAACCCTGTGTGGAAAGGACTCTACAAAAGGGTTCTACCTTGAACAAAAAAGGGGTTATTCAAATGGTTCTCCTATGTGGACAGAAGAAGAACCCTTTTTGGTTCTAGATAGCACCTTTTTTTTTTGAAGAGTGTACTGTACCTCATTTTTCTCCAGGCTGCACTCTGACATGGCCTTGTCTCCCTGCTCCTGGAAGGTAATGATGATCAAGGCCACAAAGATGTTGACGAAGAAGAAGGGGAAGACCACAAAGTAGACCACGTAGAAGATGGAGATCTCTATACGGTAGCCTGGACTGGGACCCTGGTCCTCAGAGGTAGCGTCCACAGAGTGCTTCAGAACACTGGAGAGGAACACAGGAACCATGCTGTCAGTATATGGAACCACTCACCACAGCAGCCAAATGTAGTTAAACTACTACAACAAGTTTCCTACAGCAACTACAATATGACTAAGACCTAACTGGAAACGAAACATTTCTAAAATTAGGGACATAGTCAATTAAAAGCTTTTGTTAAAATGTAATAGGCATGTGATTAATGTTTAATGTTGATGATAGAAAGGTCCATTTTCATCAGCCGCGCTAAAATATTCCTTTCAGTAATAGCCCAACTGAGAGAGAGAGAGCCTAGCCACTTAGCCCTCCAGGTTATGAGGACTGAGTCTTATTTAATGGACTTCTACCCTGACCTAAATGACTCACCAGTCCATCATTTTTACATATCATGCATCACTGGATTATTTAATAACATAGCTAATTCAATGATTTCATTGAGGAGGACAGAGGATCCGGAATAAGAAGGAGAATTATGAACATGCCGGAAATTGCACAGACAACCCTCTCTGGTGTGCTGACCCGACATGCCTGCGCACTTTGCTTGAATACGATATTAAAGACAATTACAGAGACTAGCACAGCACATTCTCAGAACATATCCCCAGGGCAGGCTTGTTCACCCTCTAATGTTCTAGTACTGGGTCTTTCTATAATTAATGGGGCCAATGTGTGACATTGGGATAAATGTTTTAAAATGGTTTGAAACAGAAATAAAAAGGGTTTTCATGCAGTTCCACATGCGCACTTAGATGAATAAAAGTGAATGTATGCAAATTGAACCATAACTCCTCCTATTCAACATCATAGGCCCAGGACTATACATCCTTTAAGCAGGGTTCATACAGACAATGGCAAATGAAATTCAAGGACTCTCTTTTTCAAGCACTTAATTGTAATTTTCAAGGACCGCAATGTTAAACAATTTTATAATTATAAAGAACATATAGGGCCTAATATAGAACACCCCCAAAAAAGCATGAATAAAAGTGTAGGCCTTTACCACTTGAAGAATAATGCCTTTCTATGGCCTTGCCAATGCATTGATATTCAAGTTATTATTACATTCTAAAATATGTGAGAATAATGTGGACTTGCCTGACTAAAGAAATTGGATGCATGCATGGTGATTTTTCTCCTATCCTTTGTGGCCGACGCAGGCAAACATAACAAAGCCATGAACAGCGGCAGCATTAATCTCACCATTTGAATCTCACCATCGCTGTTTTATAATGAGAAAGTGACCAAAAAACTGGTTCCTTTTATAATGGAAGGATTTGTATGGAAAGTCAAGTTGAAGACAACATTAGATGATGTCCTCATAACTTGCACTGGGTTTTACCCCAACAAAGATGTCAGATCTTCAAGGGATGCCTATTCCAGTACTTGAATTTCTGAGCTCCAATTTCAAGTTCAAGTAGGGCTACTTCAAGCCCCTTGTATTGTTTAAAATTGCAGGTGTTAACATGGAAAACAACATGTATTTGTCATGATATTTCATTACCAGATCATGTTGTGAATAAGCCCACCAGGCTGTATAATTTGATGTCATTGTATCCAGAATAATATCACGTAGTAGACTCTGTGTCCAATCCGAAGGCACAAAAACACGTGAAAATACGAAGTCAATACCTTGATGCTTTCTCTGTTAGATCTAACGAGACACTGGCTGTAAATCAAATGGGCAACAACAGATGATCACCATCAATTCGCTAGGGACATTAGATCCAATGTGGGTCCAGGCAAAGTGGTTTTCACGGGCAAAACGAACGAGACACCAGAATATTCTGGACATTCCTTTGCGATCACCTTTTTTTCCAGCACTTGGGCTGTTGTTGCATCGCATGCACTATCACAACAGCTGTTCGTCACTTCCCTGTTATTCGGAAAATTCCTTCCTTGATCAGATGATGATGTGTGAAAATATAAAAAATATTACGTCATAACTAATCAGCTGGACACCAAATGGCATCCAACAAGTATGATGCATAATTATTGAAAATGATTTAAGTTTTACGTATCAAGGTAAAGGGGACTCTTTTGGTTAGAAGCATTTGATTTTGCAATGCATACATTATTTTGGTTTTCTGTGCCCATGAAAGCTGTTTTCACCCCATAACATAAGGAGACAGGATTAATGCTTAATGGTTAATGCTTGATATATGATATAATGACCATTTATACTGGACAGAAAAGTTATGTTTTATGTCACATGACTTTGGACAAATCCGTAAAGACAATAATCATGATAAAGAGTTAAACATAGGTTTTAATCAACTCCTGAATTTGATTGAATATTCTGTACAGTTGAAGTCGGAAGTTTACATACACCATAGCCAAATACATTTGAACTCAGTTTAGCACAATTCCTGACATTAAATCAGAGTAAAAATCCCCTGTCTTAGGACAGTTAGGATCACCACTTTATTTTAAGAATGTGAAATGTCAGAATAATAGTAGAGATAATTATTTATTTCAGCTTTTATTTATTTCATCACATTCCCAGTGGGTCAGAAGTTTACATGCTCTCAATTTAGTATTTGGAAGTATTGCTTTAAATTGTTTAACTTGAGTCAAACATTTTGGGTAGCCTTCTACAAGCTTCCCACAATAAGTTGGGTGAATTTTGGCCCATTCCTCCTGACAGAAATTGTGTAACTGAGTCAGGTTTGTAGGCCATCTATTTTGTGAAGTGCACCAGTCCCTCCTGCAGCAAAGCACCCCCACAACATGATGCTGCCACCCTTGTGCATCACGGTTGGGATGGTGTTCTTCAACTTGCAAGCTTCCCCCTTTTTCCTCCAAACATAATGATGGCCATTAAAGCCAAACAGTTCTATTTTTGTTTCATCAGACCAGAGGATATTTCTCCAAAAAGTACAATCTTTGTCCCCATGTGCAGTTGCAAACCATAGTCTGGCTTTTTTATGGTGGTTTTGGAGCAGTGGCTTCTTCCTTGCTGAGCGGCCTTTCAGGTTATGTTGATATAGGACTCGTTTTACTGTGGATATAGATACTTTGTACCTGCTTCCTCCAGCATCTTCACAAGGTCCTTTGGTTGAAAAACAAGTTTTAATGACTCCAACCTAAGTGTATGTAAACTTCTGACTTCAACTGTATCTTATATCTTAATAATATCATGACATTAACTAAATTGACAGATATCAATGACTTATCAACAGCTCTAACAAGTTGTCCAGTGTAGGAAATCCTCGCTGGTAGCCTAGTTTATAGAAAAACCCTATTGTTCTACTGTCTGTCTGTCTTTCTGTATGTCTGAGAGACACCAGACCACAGCACATTCTCAGTACATATCCCATGTCATGTTTACCCATTCTACTTCCTGTCTGTATACTGTTATACTGTCTGTATGTCTGTCTGCAGGCCAGAGCACATTCTCAGAACATATCCCCAGGGCTGTTCGCTGTTCACTGTCTGTCTGTCTGTCTGTCTGTCTGTCTGTCTGTCTGTCTGTCTGTCTGTCTGTCTGTCTGTCTGTCTGTCTGTCTGTCTGTCTGTCTGTCAGTCAGTCAGTCTGTCAGTCTGTCAGTCTGTCAGTCTGTCAGTCTGTCAGTCAGTCAGTCAGTCAGTCAGTCTGTCAAAGAGCCACAGCATATTCTCAGAACATATCCCCACCAAAGACTTCAACTCTATAAAGCTACTGAAAAGGAGCCTGGAAAGTGGACTTACTCAGGCCAGCCCTCTCCGGTGGACACAGTGAAGAGAGTGAGGAAGGCCCAAAGCACGTTGTCATAGTGGAACTCATACTTCTTCCACACCCGAGGCTGGGCGGCCACCTCATCTTTATCATAGTCCAGGAAATTACCTCTGTTTAAAAGAGAGAGAGAGAGAGAGAGAGAGAGAGAGAGAGAGAGAGAACAACTTATTGCACACGAACACATACAGGAATATGAATATTCAGATACTCCTTTGATTAGGTTGACAAGACACTGTCCATGTGACAAATCAATAAGATACCCAAACAAAAACACATAATTAATGCAATTGTCTTCAACGCAGCACTGGGCTGTTCTTCTCTCTATGGGGGAAAATGCAGCATATATACAGCAGTATGTGGACACCCCTTCAAATGAATCGATACGGTTATTTCAGCCACACCCGTTGTTGACAGGTGTATAAAATCGAGCACACAGCCATGCAATCTCCATAGACAAACATTGGCAGTAGAATGGCCTTACTAAATAGCTCAGTGACTCACCGTCATAGGATGCCACCTTTCCAACAAGTCAGTTCGTCAAATTTTTGCCCTGCTAGAGCTGCCCCGGTCAACTGTAAGTGCTGTTATTGTGAAGTGGATACGCCTAGGAGCAACAACGGCTCAGCTGCAAAGTAGTAGGCCACACAAGCGTAGCGCGTAAAAATCATCTGTCCTCGGTTGCAAAACTCACTACCGAGTTCCAAGCTGCCTCTGGAAGCAATGTCAGCACAATAACTGTTTGTCGGGAGCTTCACGAAATGGGTTTCCATGGCCGAGCAGCCGCACACAAGCCTAAGATCACCATGCGCAATGCCAAGCGTTGGCTGGAGTGGTGTAAAGCTTGCCGCCATTGCACTCTGGAGCAGTGGAAACGCGTTCTTTAGAGTGATGATCACCCTTCACAATCTGGCAGTCCGATGGACGAATCTGAGTTTGGCGGATGACTGGCCTGCAAAGAACTGTGCAAAGCTGTCATCAAGGCAAAGGGTGGCAACTTTGAAGAATCACAAATATAAACTTTTTTTGTTTTGGTTACTACATGATTCCATATGTGTTATTTAATAGTTTTGATGTCTTCACTATTGTTCTACAATGTAGAAAACTGTAAAAGGAAAGAAAAACCCTGGAATGAGTAGTTGTGTCCAAACTTTTGACTGGTACTGTAATCAACTCACCGTTACTGCTCTTAAATATATATAGCTAATGCCTACCATCTGTGTTGATATGGCCAGTAATCACTTTGCCACATGAAAGGTAAACAAACAAACAGGCAAATATAGCCTACAAGTGGATTCAGCACCACGGACAGTGATCGCAAATCCCGCGATAAGACAGTTAGATCCAACAGAGATAAGTGGAAGATGTATTTTTTTTGACAAAATGATCAATGAAAAACAATAATTAGTCTTTTAAAATAACTTGACGTTCCTAAACAGGCTTCCTACAAGTCACTGACACCTTTCATGAAATGGGCATCACACATAATGAGTCCAAACATTTCACAGAAGTTGGACAAAAATAATGTCCAATATACATTAAAAAAAGCGGAATGTCTGTTGACTGTTTTGCTGCTTGTGATATTTTAACAAAACATTTGTGATGTACATAAATAAAGCAACTGTGTGCGCCACCGTTGGCAAAATCATAACCAAGTGAGTAACCCCGAAGACCAGCGCTTGGTCTTAAATAGTCCTAGTTGTGCTCACTGAAATTGCCATATTGGCGCACATTTTCAAGAACAGACCTCCAATATTTCCACCCCTCCCACCTCAGCACAAGCCAGCTGATGTTAGACAGGTAATTTGTCAAACCTGACGTACTGGCAAATGCGCCAGTTTTTACATAACGAAATTGGAAACGACGGTGCGTTTGCCTCCTTAAATCCAGTCAAAAATAGAGCCCCTGGGCCGTACCACCACAGCTGCCCTGGAGGGGCCGCCATCTCTAGAGCTGTTACCGTTATTCCATGGTTTGCTATATCAATGTTGGGCCCAGTGCCTTGGTGCCAACTTTGCTCATCTGCCTTCTCCTGTTAATTTCAAAATGCCCTTTCTTCTTGTGCCAGGCTTGCTCAGTGTACTGTACTGTAAACCTACCTGCAGTCTTTCTCCAGGCTCTTGGACTCGTCGGTGCAGTAGAAGAACTTTCCCTTGAACAGCTGCACGGCGATGACAGCGAAGATGAACATGAAGAGCATGTAGACTATGAGGATGTTGAACACGTTCTTCAGGGAGTTGACCACACAGTCAAACACAGCCTGAGAGAGGACACACACACACACACGCACACGCGCACACACACGCGCACAAACACACACACGCGCACACATGCGCACACACACACGCGCACACACACGCACACACACGCACACACACGCACACACACACACACACGCACACACGCACACACACAGAGAAACATGGGGCTGGGTTAGATACAGTACACGCTGATGACTCTGTCCTGACAACACTCATCAATAAGTCAACACCAGTGAATACACGTGTAGTGTACAGGTCAGATAAAGTCCTCTTCCGTACCTTCAGCTTGGGTAGGCGTTTGATGGTCTTGAGGGGCCGTAAGACTCGCAGAACTCTGAGGGACTTGATGGTGCTGATGTCCTTTCCTTTGGACCCTCTGCACAAGAAAAACACTAAGTTAGACAGTAAACCTTGTATTCAGAAACGGCTAAGAACAACAATTGCATTAAAACAATTGCATTAAAAAAGAGGCAAACCACTCGTGACAAAAGTCAAAAGCTTGTTGATGAATCACTGTTGCTTCTACAAGTTTCATGAATGGAAAGGTTTAGACTAAGAAACAGAAAGCATTTGAAGAATGCTCTCTGACGGTCTTTACCGAACGTGAATGGAAATGTTCTTACAATCTAAGGAAATGGGGTTAGGAGAACGTTTGTTATTTACATTACCATCTCCCACTACTAAAGACATTGCATTTCTAATAATACTTCCAAAATGATTTGTGTTTGAAAAATACAACAGAATAATAATTGAGGTAAACGTTTTTTTTGTCAAAGCTGTAGATACCCTTGGTACAGATAATTGTTTGTGAGAACCAACCACCCAGCCCCAACTGAGAATGGATTAGTAATCTCACTGTAGGCTCATGCCTCTCCAGACCATTCAGATAGGTGTACTGTAGCATGTAATCCTGGATTACATGAGCGAATTGGACAGTTTGTGGATGTATAGCATGCAGAGTAGTTATCCCTCAGCAATACACCTTCTCTGAGAGTTACAACTCAACACATATTTCTCCATGCAAATAGCACCCAAAAAATAAATAGAGTACGCTCGCACTACAGACTGTGCATCAGGTTTCTGCAGAAGAACCCATATCCAGTGGCAAAAAATAATAAACTGTGACATTTCTTTTAAAGGAACCAATGCTGTTTTCATACACAAATCCTGCTCGTTAAGCTGAGATGGTGAGACTGACAGACGAAAAGATGAAAGGATGTCAGTGTAGAGTATTATGACTCACGGGGAAATACAGGAACGAAAGATGTAATAGACTTTCTCAGATACAATGGGCAGAAAAACAGAACATCTTTTCAGAATCAGAATCCCATTAAGCCTCTGTGTATATTAATGTTCCCTACAGACTCAGAAGAGCTCATGCTGAATCATCACCTTGGGGAGCTGTGAGAATAGCAATACAAGTGACTCGCAACACAGGCATCTCCAAATCAAATACAACGAAGTGATACAAAATACTGCATGTTATATCAAATGTAAAATAATTGACCAATGTACAGTACACAAAATGGTCATGTATTTAAGGTCAATCATCCCATTGGTGAATCGTGGATTTGAATGACTCCAATAAACAGTCGGCAACACATAAATAACCAGTCAAAGATACTACGTGACACTTCACATTAATAAATGCTATAGAAATAGACCTATTCAACATACAGTACAGTCAACAACGTTTCTATCACAATGTAAAATGTTCCAGCACCCATGTCACTCAATCACATCTCTGTCTCAAATCTAGAGAGATTTCTCTGAAAAGGTGAACGCCTCTTGTCAAAGTAAATCCTACCATAGCAGTCACTCATTTTCAACTGAGAGATAAAGACGAACTTGTAAAGATTGCAGCATCTGGTGAAGATGATTAACATGGCACTAACAAGACAGTCCAGGAGGAGGCAAATGGCAACAGAGAGAAACAAATCTGCCAGCACCCTTCATTTTCCTCTACTCTGCCCTGCCTCCCCCCTCTGTCTGCTGTCAGCTGCCATCACACACACACACACACACACACACACACACACACACACACCCAAGTGGGATGTTGTAACACTGGCCATGTTGTAACCCTGGCTGGTATGCCCAACACAGCATGGACATGTGATATGACGCTGAGGTTCCTCCCTCCCACAGCCTCCGTTACAGCTCTACTCTACCACAGCAGCATGCAACATTCATGCTCTGATACGCATTAGTCCAGCATGCTTTTTTTCACAGTAAGTAGAGCCCGTGGTTTGAGATCACAAAACACTCACACATGTTAAACCACACATGACATTCTGATAGCTTTCAAAGGACGCTTGACCAGCTTGGAGAAAAACATGTGACTTGGGAGTTTCATTGCGAGCGCTTTGAGTTTTCTACAGGGGCTGGACGGTGACAGAGCTATGAGACGCCAAGACAGTGGTTAAATGTGTAATGAGGACATCATTCTCAGGTACAGGTGGCTGACGTGTCCCATATGTCATCTCCCTGGAAGGAGAACAAAGCGTCCTGTCTGAGCACTGGCTATTTTTACTACTACTCTAAAGGTAGTCCTACAGATGTAGGATCTTGATTTGACCCATTTTGCTACAGCAGGAAAATAATCCCTGCAGCAACAGGAAATTTGAATTATTATGTGGATTATAATTCATGGACATTTTTTGTAACGGTTGGTACATTTTCGTTAGGGAAAATCAGGTCTGAAATTTCAAAGGGGAAATTACAAACTTCAGAAACCTTTTTAATCATCAAATACACTACAAGTTTAAAATATCCTGCATTGCAGGAAGGTTCTCCTGCAACAGGGTGATCAAATTAAGATCCTACATCTGTAGTTCTCTCTCTGTCAGTGTGGAACAAGACTGTATTATGTTTTAATATAGGCACTGACATGGCTATGCTTGAACTCCTAGTTTAACAGAATAAACACGAATGTGTGTTATAATAGCTCAGAGTATTTGACTTGGTCCATAGAAGCTTGAAAATGAACACAAAGAGTCTGCTGTACATAATGATTAGAATGGCCAGCATAGTTAGTGCTGATGCTGGGATTTGGCCCAATCATCAATTATGAACACGTTTTACTTGAGCATCCATTTACAGTAAGATTGGAGAGTGCTCTTTAATTACGTGCTACTTTTATTTCTTATTTTTATTCATCTTTTTTTTTTTTTACTGAACTGTCGGTTAGGAGCTTGTAAGTAAAGCGTTTCACTGTAAGGTCTACACCTGTTCTATTCGGCTCATGTGACAAATCAAATTGGATTTGAACACCCAGAAAGAGAAAGAGAGGTTTCTATTGAAAGCTATCAGAGTGACATGGCAAAGGCTCCTGGACTGTAAAGGAAACCCTTTACTCATACAGGTTTAGTGATATGATCCTGGCCTAAGCAGAAGAAAGAGGGGTAGAGGGGAGAGGGGGGTCCCCACCTGGGCACACCTTGTGGCGGTCTGACGGGGGAAAACAGTAAAGGGGAAAAAACAAGATAAAGAGCACAATTATGGCGTCTTCCCACACATAGAAAATATGACAGGTACAATCTAAACAATTACGACACGGTGAATGGGAATAGGCCTATGATGTATGAAATTGAGATGGTTGTCATTGACTGTACTAGTCTGTCAATGACAGACAGTCGAATGCTATTGTGAAAGTGTGAGGAACTGATTCGACTAGAAAAGGAACTCGCCAAATGACAATCTCGGCCATAATGACACTTCTTCAAGGATGAATGGGTTGCAAAATGACTTTCATTTTTTCAAGGCAATGTTCCTAAAACTCAGGTTTTGTTTGCCAAAAAGACACTCCTGCCACTTGTTTTGGTGGCACAGGTAAGAGTGTGTTTCCTGTGTACTAGCAGACGTTTCCAACAGACAGAGGACATCTGACAGATGTGGAACGTCTGAAGGGAGATGGAATGGTGACACGTGGTTGTGAGATTCAAGGAAGCAACACCGCACAAACAGTGTGTCGATGACACATCACGGTGGCGGTACGGTTCATTCACAATGAGTCGGTGGATCACATTGACATGACAGGCAGAATGAGGCCCGGGGCATGCAGGGAGAATAATGTCCATCGATCAACATCAACACGCCTGGCTGTCTGTCAGAGTGGCTAGGGGAGAGTGATAGATACTAGAGGCAGTGCTGTAGACAAACAAAGTGGGGATGGAGGGTGGTACCGTATGGTCACTAAGCAGTCACCAATATAGATACCTTGATGACACCATAACAGTTTAAACACACTCTGAGATTCCATGCAGAGATGTAAAGAGCTCCTCGGCTCTAAAGTGGCGTTCTTTCTTACTACCTTGTATGAGTAGTTGCCACTTAATGAAATGTGTTTGGTGAGTAGGTCCATTTGTAATCAAAACATGAGCTGATATAGAGCAGTAGGATCCTTCTTATCACAGCAACACAT